>NC_084482.1:101797179-103040266 GCF_030035675.1 Rhineura floridana
GAGTTGTCATTTTATTGATAGAGACAGGGTGCTCTGCTAATGGAGCTCGTGGTACAAGAGCCATTCAATGCGTTAAAATAAAGTTATATCCTACCCAAGGCAAATTCTATTCATCTAAATCCATTTTTACATTGCAAGATGATTGACAAGTGAACTAGATGGGGGGGGTAAGACAGCATGAAAGAGAGAAAAGACGTATCATGGCAAAGACCCAAATGTTCCTTTTATTAAAGAGACATGTATTGGTTGCACTTGTCTTAACAAGCAAATAGAATGCCATTTCTGGTAGGTCAAACATGTGCAATTTCCCTAGTGTTCAACGCAAGACAAAGTAACATATGGGTACAGGAACACTCCAAGATGTTGCCTTTCCCCATCACCATTTCCCCAATGAAAATTGTCCACAGAAGCTGCTATATCCCCTAGAACAGACATTGCTTTTTGTGGTCATAGCTTCTGGGGGGCTTCAGGAAAAGGTGGAGCGGCAGATGTTGCCATCGAGAGATTTTTAACACACACAGAAAAAGGTGAGAATTTTGAGTGTGCCATGGCTGAGTGGTTAGTTGCCCCTGCACAACAGCCACTGCCTCCACCATCAGTCTCCTGATAGTTATAGGTAATGGCACAAGTCCAACTGTCCTGTAGGGGTAGCTAGTAATTAGTAGGAAGATGCTTTACTTGCCACAGCTAGCCCTTATTCTGATAAGAGACCGAGCATAAAAGCTCTGCTGGATCAAACCCAAGACCTATTGAAACCAACACTCTGTTCCCACAGTGGCCAACAAAATGCCTAGTGGAAGTTCACAGTTAGGATATGAGTCCAGCAGCCCTCGTCTGCTCATGCAATTCCCAGCAACTGGAATTCTGCAGGCCCGGCACCAGAGGGTAGCCAGGTCAGGCACTAGCTGAGGGGCCCTGCTGCTGGGGCTGGACGATGCTGGCATGGATTGTGGAGCAGCAGCCACCTTCCCAGGCAACAGCCCTCTGCTGCGGTGTGGGCTGGCCACACAATGTCCTGCAGCGACACAGCATTACATCAGCATGCTGTGTACACATGCTTGCCATCACCCAAGAAGGCGGCAGGAGCATCAACATGCCCCCCCTATCTTGGGTGATGGCAAGCATGCATGCACAGTGAGCTAATCTACTGACATGTCTCTGCCTTTTTAAACCCCCCCCGGTGGTGGCAGTAGATTTGCTGCCTTTGAGGCCCCCTGCAGTCTGGTTCCCAAGGGCCCCGTGCAGTCTGGTGCCGGCCATGGAATTCTATCTCTGATACTGAATGTAATATATAACCATCATGATTGATAGCCATGGCTAGCCTTATCTTCTATGAATTTGACCACACCTATTTTAAATCTGTCCAAGTCAATGGCTAATGCTACATCTTGCAGTGGCAAAGTCCATAGTTCAGCTATGTGTTGTGTGAAGAGGTGCTTGTCTGCATTGAATCTCCTTCTGCCATTCAGCTTTATAGGGAAATGCTGGGTTCTATGAGAGAATAAGGAAAATACCAAAATTAAGGATTTATAAGCTGGCATCAATCTTCAATACCCTGACCAAATCCAGTGTATTTGGATAGTAACATGCGAAGACAATACTAAATGCTAAGGCTGTGCATGATGTCATGGTCCCTGATTCAATCTGGGACCCAGGATGTCTATTGAATTGCATTCTGAGGAAATTTAATAACAGAGCACCTCTTCCAATGAGAACCAAGTGGCTGCTCGATTCCTGTTTGAAGATCACCACTGCCAGTAAAGCCCACCCAAATACCTTGTAAATAAATAAAATCAGTGTCCCTTAGCCATGGGCCAGGCTGTATGTTCATGCCCAGAGTCGATTGCTAAATCCATTCCTGCTTTCACAAACCACTTAAGAGCTTGTCTCATTCTGCTCTGTATTAAAACTTTTCAAGGTGCAACCAAGTTGCTTCACTTATCCAGCCTTATAGCCAACCTATATAAAGGACTAAGTGACTGGAAACTAATTGTGGAAAGCAATTGGATTTTTTTTACTGGTTGCTGTGTTGACTTTTCTGCCCAGCAATTCTGAAAAGGCCTCATGCTGAAAATCAGAAATTAAGCCTGAATTACAGCCTAGGTGGTCGGCGAGCCAGCGAACTGTAGT
Source organism: Rhineura floridana (assembly GCF_030035675.1). Taxonomy (NCBI): domain Eukaryota; kingdom Metazoa; phylum Chordata; class Lepidosauria; order Squamata; family Rhineuridae; genus Rhineura; species Rhineura floridana. The sequence goes on from NC_084482.1 coordinate 101,799,310, forward strand.
GTGCACAGCAGTGTTTCTATTCCTCTAGGTCTGTTTTCATCCTTTGCCATCAAGTATTCAAGCTAAAGAAGAAAAAATAGCCACTATGATTGTGAGTACAGCAAGTGCTTTAAAAGAGTAAAGGGTAATTTAGGGTAGATATTTTTTCAGATCGCTTTAAGTTATCTCTATTTCACCCTTTAGCAATAAGCACCCAGTCCTGTTTGACTCATCATAACAACTCCATAATAAACAAACCCTTCTTCGGCAGGCAAACATGCTTCTTTATTGATGGCTGTGTATAGGACACAACTAAAACTGAAACAAAAGCAGAGCAAAGGTGCAGTCTAACTCTAGCCCATAATAAAAAGTTCTAATATTTAACTCATCAAGGGTCATGTTACTATACAGTAGGGCCCCGCTTACCGGCACTTCGCTTCCCAGCATTCTGCTAATGCAGTGGCTTTCATTCCCCATTTTAAAGCCGATTTTGCAGCTTTTGCGGCATTTTGCGGCATTTTGACGGTATTTTCGCGCAATGCGCCCCATTATACTCAATGGGGTTCCGCTTTACGGCAATTTCCACTTTACAGCGGGGGTCCGGAACAGAACCTGCCATATAAGCGGGGCCCGCCTGTACATGCTGTTTGGTTGTTTTTTTCAGGATCACTTAAGTAAGTACAGTATTGGGTGATTGTGATCATGAAAAATCCACCCTCAATCAGGGAAAGTCTTAATCAGACTTTTGGGGGCTCTTCCAGATGAGGCTTTTGCTGAGCACTCGCTCTGATTTATTAACTCATTCTTCTCAGAGGGTCCCATTCTTAAATTGTTCCTGTTCTTAAAACAAGCTGTCATTCTTTAAATGGAGGCTGTCATTGTCTGTCACGTCACAAATTAAAAAGACAATTTCCCAAAATGAAAAAATCTGGGAGGAGGCAAAGCACAGTTCAAGGGGAGGTGGTGCCGCACACTGGCTCCAGGGCTGCACTCATTCCACTGAGAGGTCCAGGTCTCACCAGTCCTACCACACTAGCCTTCTGTTGGCCACATAAAAAAAAATTAAACTAACTGGTAGAACAAACTGAGCATGCTTGGTTACTAAGTAACCAGAGGGAGGGGAAATGTTAAATTAGAGGGTGTGGTCATTAGGAAACTGTGTGATTGAGCCTTCCCCTCAATGTAAATAGAAAAAAACATGTTTGCAGCTGGCATTCAGCCCTTACTGTGGACGGTGCTGATAGAAAATGGAGGTAAAAACAGCATCTTTAACACAAAGTTATGCTCCCATGTGGATAAGCCCTCTCTCTCTCCTTTGCAAGATCTTGTTTGTAGACTCATAAGGCTAGCTGCGGAGAGCAATTCCCCCCCCTCCTCCTGGGAGCTAACAGTATATTTTCTTCTAATACATGGGCTGAGCCAGTGCACATGTTTGGGAATTTAAAAACCATGTGCCGCATGGAGTGTTGAGCTTTTATTTTCCTTCCAAACGTGATAATATTCACACATTAAAGCTGACTAAGGTGGGACTTTCACTAACCATCAAAATAGTGCTAGAGCTTTCAGGGGTGGCTCACCGGTGTTTCTTAAGCATTTTTCTTACATGCTGGTAGGATGTTTAGTTCAGGCTTCACTTTATTGAAGGCATAATTCAAGCTACATGCTCCTGAAAGAAAAGGCCCGTTGTGGTGGTGTGGGTGAAAAAAAAAAAGTAAATCTCCAGACCAACCTATGGCATTATATAAATAATGAATCTATTTCATTAAATTCAACATCTCACTGAAGAACTAAATATGGCTTTATGGACAGGGAGGCAGTTCCCCTGCCCCCTGCTGTATCATTGTGGAATCTACTCACCTCCAGCATGCCATTGGCCTGATCCTTGGGGTAAAGAATCTCATCTTCTTAGCAATGTCATTTTAGCACCACCTGGAACAGTGCAGCCTGTGGCATTTGCTGAAATATTCTTGTATGATTCATAAGCCAGCGTCAACCACACAAAGGTGTCATTCCATTAAGACTCCACACTGCACATAAGTGGCAGACGTTTGGCACAGAAGCTTGATCCTGTTAAGAAGCAGGGCAAGTTAGCGCTTCTATTTTTACTCTTTGAATTGTTCATGCTGATTTTTTAATTGTATAATGTAGAAAACATTAAAATCAGTTAATAAAGAAAAAATATTGTGAGCTGTGCTACCTGCTAAGGGTGAAAAAGGCATATATTGTTGCAATTAGCCTAGATGCAGAGGAAAATGCAGGCATAATTGCAGTTAGAGCCTAAATTAGAACCGCCTGTGCCGCAAGATGCTGCACTATTGAAAGGGCCCAGCCTTCCCCAGTAATCTCTTATTGTGATGGAGTAGGGGAGCCCCAGCGTTTCCTGGGTCTTCTTCAGTACAGTCTTCTGAATCAGAGGATGGCAGTGCCACATCTTCAGGTGAGGGGAGCACTGTTCCCACAGTTTCATCCAAGAGCACTTCTGCATGCCCTTTCGCTTCTGCTTCAGAGTCCTTGACCTCATCCATAGAAAATGAGGAATCCAATTCCAGGGTCCTGACAACCTCTCCCTGTATGTCCTGCTCATGATTTCAGATCCAGCAGGAAAGGTCTTTTGGTTATACCATCTCCAAACACTTAGTAATGAGGCCTTCTCAGTGGTGGCTCTGGAGAATAGACTGGTGAAGCTATTGGTTGGGTTTCAACACCAGCTAAAAACTAGGACTTTCCTCTTGTTCCCCACCCCCATCCCAGCTTTATTTATTTCTAAGTGATGTACAATTAGATTCCCCCCCCCCAAAAAAAAAACCACAGTGGATAAAATCAATCAAAAGTAATCATAAAAACAGAAAATTACTTAAAATGCTTACTGGAATAGAAAGTTTTTTGTCAAGTACTAAATGTTATTTTGTCAATCTGATTCACAAATTACTTCAGGCAAGATTCCTTTAAAAAAATATTTATGATTTTCCAAAATACAAGGATATGTTGCATCCTTTAGATTCCAAATTCTTGTACGGTACATTTTTGACAAGATAACCCTCCCCCTAAAAAGTTTCAGGTAAGACCAATTGTTGTTTGCTTGTCAGTATTTTGTTTTTGTTGTTGTTTTACATTTTTGTATTATATCATATTTCACTTTCCATTTCATAGGTCATCTCAGAAATTCAATTCATAACTGTCCATGTGTGGCTGGTGGATTATTTGGGTGATCCTGGTTACTTACACACTGAATAAAGCTATATAAAGTATTAATATATTTGTCTGAATCTGCTTGTTTTTTGTGTTATTTTAGGAAGTTCAAGTTTTTCATTATTATTATTAAATTTATTTATATACCGCATTTTCCACAAATACACATGTGCTCAGAGCGGTTCACACAAATAGTCCAAATGCACAGCACATAATAAAAAGTATAATCACTACATTAAGAAATATATATATATACATCAAAGCATAAATGAGCATAAAGCTCAACAACAAAGCCAAAGCAAAAATATTTAAAAACTAACCCCGAAGCTGATATAAAAATCTCTTCCGTCCCCCGAACCCCCATAGCTCAGCCCAAAGGGCCAGAAAGACTTCCGAAAGAAGCTGCATTTGAAGGCTTCTGGGGCTGGAGGGTGGGGCAAGACAGGTGGAAATAGCCTCCCCTGATGACAAACCAAGTCTCTCTCCCCTCATCATTAAAGTGGTATACTAAATCCTTTGGATCCATTGTTCCAGAGAAAGATTATTTGCAGTTTTCCATTGGTAGGCTATTGTTTGGCATGCTGCCACAAGTAGAAAGGTGATCAGCTTCTGTTCCAAATATTTTTCTTCCACAACAAAGAGTGTCAGTAATGCCAGTTTTGGATTGCATTCCATTTTTTTGCCCAGCTACTGTTCCCATCACAGTGAAAAACTGTTCACAAAATTGAGTGACTTTGTCACAGCTCCACCACATATGGAAGAATGTCTCAGATGATCACACTCTGTCCAGCAGCATCTGCCAGGCTTTCTGAGTTAATAGTATTGGCCTATTCATCTGAGTTGGGGGCAGATAGGTTTGCTGATTGTGACTGTGTATTAATATCCTTGGTTTATGTATTTGTATTGTATACTGTGACCCACACTGATATAATCTGACGATGAAGGGCAGGATATACATTTTGCAAATAAACCAACAAAATAATGTGAGTCTCTACATCCCCTCCTGTGATCACTTAGAATGTGGGAGCCTATAGACGTAGAATATGGTGGTTGAAATTCTACACAGTGAGAACTTCTTATGCCATAGGCCAGGCAGGGTTCAGCCACAAGACACAGACAACCTTATGCTTGCAACAGATGGCACTAGTTTGTTTATTTATTATTACATTTATATCCCACCTTTCCTCCAAAGAGCTCGAAGAGACAAACATGTTTCTCTCCCTCCACATTTTATCCTCACAACAACCCTATGAAGTAGGTTAAGCTGAGAGACAGTGACAGGCCCAAGGTCACCCAGTGAGCTTCATGGCTGGATGGGGATTTGAACCCTGGTCTCCCAGGTCCTACCCCAAAACTCTAACCACTTCACCACACTGGCTGGAAACCACTTCTTTAAATTTCAAATGCTATTGTGTGTATACACACCTTTCTAAATTTCTGTTCCAAACTGCCAATGGTCATCCCGTAGTGGGAAAATGAGATCTCAATCTATCCAAACACTGCAGGCTCAAAATCAAGATTTCTCAGTGAAAAACTCCACCTGTACATAGTAACAGTTCCTTTCATCTTCACTCTGTATTTATTGTTTATGGATAAAATCTGCTTAGAATTACCCTCCTCTTGCGGAAAGTTGTGATAAGGATTTTGTGTTGACTTGCCATTCACATTTCCAAAAAACTGGATTTTGGTTGAATATTGTGATTTGGGAAATCATAAATTCCACTGGCCAAATCAATATTCACCGTAGTTTTTGTGAATTCACGTTCACTCAGTAGCAGCGAATAATAGTTGCCACAGCAACTCTCTTGAGAAATTATCTTTTAAATTCAACCTTTTCATTCCAGACCTAGTTCTATACTCTCACCAAATCCTCCAACTATAAACACATTGACACATTGCACCTGGGACATATGCATGCATGAAAAACATCAGGGTCCTTGACTGCTACTGCATTCTGCACAACAGCCCTCTTTTTCTTGTGTTCTGTTTCCTTGCAAACCTCACACCTTCAAATGTGTGGTGGGACCAACCCAGAACCTCTTGCTACCTGAAGCAAGGGACCAGACGGTGCCCCTCCATTCTACATACAGTCTATTGAACTAGCAGAAGAATCTTACTTCAGTATTGACAATGGGATAGTGTCTCCACCACATCTGAGGACAGCATGCTAATTACAGGGTTGCAGAAGAAGCTTTATGGCTTTATTCTCCAACAGGAGGATATGGCTAGGGTGCTCAGAAGGAACAGTCAGGGGGCTGCCCTCATGACCTTCCAGTGTTTGCCACTTCAGGGGGCTGCCTCATTCTGCCCAATGGTGGGGCCAGCCCTGATTCCAGGCATCAGACTATTTTTGGTAATGTAATGTATATGTGAGATGATTCTGCATACTGATAATTCTACATAAATGTTTGGTTTCTAATGAAAATACTTGTTGCAAATATACGTTATATCTAAGACACAGAAAAAAGGAGACCAAAAATGCAGCTGTGCACTTAGGTAACTTTATGCCCCCCCCTTCTTGAGATGACAAGGTGTACTCCTTCAGTTTCTTTGAAATGTGGTGATCCTGCCCTTCTGTGTATGAGTGTCCACCTCTTCATTCTGCTGAATGAACCCCTCAGCTTCTGCCACAAAGTCCTGCCCTGATTGGCACCACTGGAAGCAGGCACTGTCATGGTGGGACCATCATTTTCATATCACCATGGCCACCCTCTGCATACCACAGAAATAAACCTAGCCTTGAAACTTGGCATTACCTGCAGGGGCAAGTTTTCTCTCAGTGTTCTGAATATTTCCATTTAGCTTGACTGTTCAGCAGGGTAGCTAAGCTGCAGCCCATAGGGCAAGAGTTTTTTTGTGCCTCTACCCAAAATGATTGACTGCTCCAGTGGGTCTCCCTCTGTGATGCCATGATGCCAAAGGGTTTTCTATACCTTCCAAGCCCCTCCCATTTTTAATTTTGTAAAAATGTTTGTTTATTTACTGGCTGCTCCTATAGGTTTTCTGCTGTGTTAATATGCTGCCAAAAGGCTTTTTGTGTCCTCCAAATGACTACACCCCAGCTGTAGTATGTCAGTTACTTAGCCATCTTAAACTTTAAAGAGTAATATTGTGTTTTGACAAAGGGCAACAATTCTTTTAGGATTTGGAGACAATGAGCACACAAATGGGGTGAAATCCAAAGAGTTTATTTTAAAACCCCTGCAGCCAACCAAAAACAATGTTCACATCCCTTCAGTTGCTGGAGAACCTTGCTGACAGCAACAGACTAACCCCTGCTAGCTGGAGCTGATGAAAGCATAGCACTGAACCAGCCGGTCTTTGCTGAGTTCTGCAGAACAGTGCTCCTGTCCCTTATTAATACTGTTAAGCTACAAGCTGATTGCTGCATTAATTACACTCACTTATTTGTCATTGCCCCTAACAATGCCTGTGCAGTCCTGCCAAGTAGAATGAATAATTGCTTGGCAGCCAGCCAAAGGCAAAACATAACCTAGAAACATAGGAAACTGCTTTATACAGACTCAGACCATTGGTCCATCCAGGGGCATCACTACCGGGGTGCGGAGGGTGCGGACCACACCCGGATGACACCCTGAGGGGGGGTGACACCCAGAGCCACCCTGCTCCGCACCATTGCCCGGAAAAGGAGCCGAGAAGCGCTCCGGGTCGGCATAGCCAACTCCTCCTCTGAGGCGGGCGGGCGAGACCGAAAGCAGGCGCCTGCTCGCTGGCGGTGAAGCCGGGACGGGCCTTCAATCACCAACCTGGAGCGCGTGGTGAGTGTGTGCACACACGCGCAAAACCAGCCACCCCCATCCATGCACCTGGGAGGGCATGAGCCAGAGGTCCGCACCCCCCCACACTCCCGCTAGTGACACCACTGGGTCCATCTAGCTCAGTACTGTCTACACTGACAGGCAGCAGATCTCCAAGATTTCCAAGCCCTACCTGGAGATGCTGGGGATTGAAGCTGGGACCTTCTGCATGCAAAGCAGATGCTATACCACTGAGCTGCATCCATCCTTTCCCACTGATCAAAGGCTCAACATGCAGCCAATACTGGAACTCTGACAAAGCTTGGTTCCTGTGACCTTATGACCTGGAGCCCCCAGCCCTTCCCATCCAATTCTAATTAGACTTCCTTTAACCACACCCTCTTATGACACCATGTGCCACAATTCATTCTTGCACAGAATTTAACTATTTAAAGGATACAGCTACATGTAAAAATATGTTATTAAGCAGATTCAGGGCCCTACATAAGCTCCAGAGAGGGCATAAAGGAGGCAATTGCTGGACTCCACTTATCTCCTTGAAATATGATATTCTGGTGTGTATTTTCCATTACAACATGGCACAAATTCTGGGAGATATCCAACTATAATCATACTCAGACACATTGAAATCAATAAACTTAAGTCCATTCATTTCAATGGGTCTGCTGTGAGGATGACTTAGTTGGACATCAACTTCTGCTTTTGTCCCTATTGTGGATGAATTCTATAACTGCCTTTAGTGGCAAAAGGGTATGTCATGAAATAAACTTTACCATTAGCAAATGGTTTTATTCATCTATTTATTTATTAAACTGGTTTCCCGCCCTTTCCTCTCAAAGAAGCTCATGGTGATGATGCCAATGGTGATGATGACTACAGTGCCATTTTCTTATGCAATATACAGAGTTTCATAAGAGGAAAAAATTGGTCCTTGCCACCAAGAATTTCCTTGCAGTCTAACACCAACAGGGTGGGAAGTATCCAGGGATAAGAGGAAAGAATTGGCTGGACACAGTCCTAATTCTTTTCCTTTGACTGGAAACCTTGGGCCATAATGGTTCAGATCCTAAGCTGCTACTCCACAAGGAAGGAGGCCATTTCCACCTGCAGTCCCCAGCACCATGTCACCTGTAGTACTATTTCTATTTTCAGATGTTTTAATCTATGCTTTAAATTTTGGATATTGTATGTTTTATTTTTATACAGCCACATTGAGACATACAGCAAAGAGTGGGGTATAAGATTCCTGAAATAAATAAGTAAATAAATCCCACACCATACCCAAGAGTCCCCCCAAGCAGATTTCCAGGGGGTACAGAGGGAAGGAGAAGCAGGAAATCCCTGTTCCTTCCATTCACAGAAGAAGATTCAGGATCCAGCCCATGCTTGTACAGCTGTGATAGTCAACTAGAGGACAAAGCTGTTGTGCTGAAAAATGATGCCTGGTACAAAGAGTATGAAATACTTAAAAACCTAACAGCTCACTAGAGCTTTGGCTTGGCACAAGTCTAAGTCAAACGGCCCTCCGAAGGCATTAAAAATAGGGGGAGGTTTAATATATCTTTAAATGGTGCTCTCCTTCAAGTTTTACAAGGGGTAATACGGAAGAGTCATTATAATGTGTTGTGAACTGTTCTTATGTCGTGGAAGCCAAAGGGGTAAGGAGCTTTTTTATTGCTCTTTTATGCAGCTGTTGTCATGCTCCCCATTTGTTACCCATTCTGAGGCAGTAACTTTCTATTGTAATGCATACTGATCTTTTTCTTTTCTTTTTATGATTCTTTGCTGCCAAAACAGGCTATGGGGGGAGATATATATTAGTTGGGATGGTGGTGCTGTTTTTTTAAAAAGCAAGTGAACAAGGTCATCTCTTTACGCCTCACTCCTTCATATAGTTTGCATTAAGAGAAGACTTACACCAGAAAGAGTGAGTGACTGCAGTGGGAGTGGGTGGGTGTAGGTTGCCTTTAACGCAGAGCAGAGGAAATACATAACTGTTGCTTAGGCAAGTCAGACAGATGACTCTAGAAAATGCACAACAGACAAATCAATCAAGAGGCATACTTCAGATGGAGAGAAAGTGACTATGCAAAGCTCACTTTGTCCTTTTCAATAATATCTGGCAATAACTCTACAATAGTTTCTGCTGGTGGTATGCGGCAAAGATAAGGGCTACTTGCTTTCTGAGCTAGCAGAACCTCTTTCACTATCTCATCACATAGGTGGGATGCAAAAAGTGCCTTAAGTACACACCACTGCTGCTGCACATGCATTAGGGCAAGATTACCCAACATGGTGTCCTCCAGATGTTGATGGCCTCCAGCTCCCATCATCCCTGACCATTGGTCATTGCTGGCTGGAATGGTGGGAGTTGGAAGCCAGTAACATCTGGAGAACCCCAAGCTGGCTACCTTTATATTACTCTAGTCATGTGGAAAACATGTCCAGTTTCTCAATGTCTGGAAGAGGTTTAATTCCCAGGTCTTCCGGGTGGCCCCTCCTTCCATCATAGCCTATCTCATTTATTCCTGGGGGACCAAAGAATTTGAATGTCTGAAAAGGAAGAACCCAGCTGACTGTGAAAATGACAAGTAATTTGACTGATAACGAAGATAACAGTTGCCAGCGTTATTCTTGTTCTTGGCTTGTGGACATGTATATACAAGTATTTAAGGTAACACTTGCTCAATAATTTGCTTTTAATAATGTTATTTGTTATTTAATTTTGAGAATTGTTATTTAATTTTGAGAATTTTATTATTTTATTGATGTATTATGTTCTATTGATGTATTGTTATGTTCGTGTTTTTTGTAAGCCGCCTTGAGGGCCTTTTGGCCATAAAGCGGGGTATAAATTTAATAAATAAATAAAAATAAATTAGGGTACGATATTGTTAGACTTCAGCTCCCATCAGCCCCCAGCCAGCAAGGCCAATCGTCAGGGATGATGGGAGTTGGAGCCTGTGACGAAATCACGATGTTTATTTCTGTTAACTTATGTTTGATAAGGTTAGCAGAATGTCGAGTGTGATTGTCTGGAGTGTTTGCAAGGAAGAGGGGAGTGAATGAGTAAAGGTTTAAAAGGGGGTAAAGTGACGTTATTTAGACAGGGCTAAGTTTATGAGATAGGGTTTAGAAAGGGCTTGATCTGTTGACTAATAGGGCGTGGGGTTTGGGTCTTATAGTTGGTTAGTTTTAGTGTGGGTAGGTAGGCAGGTTAGGTTTAGAACAATATCATATAAAACATCTTTAACTGATTCTCTAAACATAATAAATATTTGTTTGTATTTATTTTTAAAAATCCAAGTGTGTGCTTGGTCATTACTTCACTACCAGACAAGGGTCTAAACCTAACTACAAATCAACCCACAGATCTAAACCATATTTAGCCCATTGGCCATTTCCAGGGAGGGAGTGTAATTGCTGAAACTTGTGGTGCAGTAGATAACTGGCCAAAGCTGAGGCAGACATCTATAGGGCCACCTGTTTCAGGTGGGAAGGAGCAGGGAAGGTTGTAGGCCCAGAAACCGAGATACCACAGAGTCCAATAACTTCTGGAGGGCCATAGATTTCTCCAATCCTGCAGTAGGGCTTCCCTTGTGTTCTGCAGATTTCAGCTCTGCTTACAGTGTCAGAAACTCCTTCCAGAATTCCACCTGGTTTGTCAGACAGCACAGGACGCTTTTGCAAAGCTGGTTGTAGACACCCTGCTGCACCCATGTTGTCTTTGGCCCCTAGTCATAGCAGTGTGTGTTGAATTCACATTATTTGCAAAAATCCAGATCTTACCACCTGATGAGCATCTCACTAATTGTTTTCAAGGCTATTAACAGCATGGATCTTGCATAATTTTTTATCTTAGCATTAAAAATTGCCTAATTATTATTCACAGTACTCTAGCAGCTCCAAACATTCAAGTGACCTTTACCTGGGTGTTAATTATAAATAGTTTTGTCTATTGGGGGGGGCAATGGGACCAAATTAGCTAGCATTTAAAGCTCGTGTCAATAATTGAACAGACATCACAAGCAGAGGCAAATACTTTGGATTTTCAAGCCTTAAAAAAAAAGAATATTGAAAGAATAAAAGAATAAACACTGACCAGATTTTCTCTCTTGCCTGTATAGCCTTGGTTCACACATTTCCTATAGAGCATAAAACTGTACAGGTCTAGTCCCCTCACAGTAAGTCTTCCCATTAACTGCAGCTGTCAGAGACATCTGCCTAGCCTAATTACTGTCAAAGATGAATGGAAATAATAGTGTTGCTGCAGGAGATGCTCCATTCGCCTGCAATGAACTTTTATCGAGTGTTTCTTGAAAACAGAGCTCAGCAATAACTTGTATTGTTAACTGAGAATACATACATGGAGAACTGGAACAAAATCCAGCCTTAAAAGTAATCATTTCACTTATTTCCTGTTCTTCAATCTAATCTGCCCCCACCTCCCAGTAGTCCAAATAAAATCTTTGAAAGTCTGAGTAGGTTACTGGGTATTATGCACCCAGCTTTCCTTAGAAAAGTACATGTTCAACAACATCCGTTTCCCCCTGACTTTGTTTTCTAAAAGTGCAGAGAGCAAATCCTACATGAATGCTTCAGGACTGAAACCAAACGTTCATCTGTACAATATGAACAGAAATGAGACAGTATTAGAGGGCCATTGTAATGCTGCTGTTGTTTTTTTACAAAAAAAGACGCCCACCATTTTTAGCTGCATGCAACATGCTAAGCCTCATCGTCATCGTCATGATCCAAATTTGCCATAGCAATTCATGTGTCACATCATTGGTTTATCTGAGACCATTAGATATCATTTGGAAAAAAGGAAACACTGTGAGACAAGATACTTGTCTATGAGAAAATTAAAAATGAAGGTCCTTCCTGACCTGTGTTGCACTTTTGTTTTGTGATTACTTACAAATGAGAGTAAATGTCATTGTGTTACAAGAGGAACCATCTTTAACTTTTTTTATTTTGGAGCAGAATTAAATAAAATTTGCAGGCAAAGTTGCCTCTTCTGAGTGCATAAACAGCCAAATTTCAGCAACATGGCTACAGAAGGATACCTGTATGGGCAGCCATTACCGTTTTGCGGTGGGTCAAAAAGGAATAACTTAATCTCCTTTAGTGTTTTGTGAAAATTTGAGACAAGAGAGATGTCCCTGAGTAATATACATTCCAAATTGCAGACAAATAAGTTCAGGGGCTTTTGTGCTAGACACCTTTAAAACTGATGTTTCAGGGTGGAAAGGGATTTGCTTTCCAGATCAAATTATTGCCTATGATTACATGGTTAACCTGTCAGTCATAACTGAACTGTCTCTCTCTGCCCCTCCCCTCTACTGGCATCTTAACCTTAGATAGATAAGTTTAACTCTTAGAAAGTTGCTACCTCCCCCAAAGCACTGGGATTGGAGAGCACTGGGATTTTATCTGATTTACAAGCTAGACCTGTCAGTCACAAAGGAGCTCCTGCCCACCCCGATCTGGAATTTTCATTGACTAGAGACATACAGAGACATACATTTGAATTTTGCAAACCTGTTCCCTCTTCCTCTCCCCACCCCACCCCCAATATATACACACAGTTATATAGACATTATTTCACTTTTTAAAATGTCTGGATTGCTGAAGTGCCATGAACTGTTCCAGTGGTCCCTGCTTTGACTGATGCAGCCTCACACAGATCCTGATTCATTTTAGACAAGCCCAAAATCCTTGTTTTAGGATTTATAATACATCTGAATCCAATACACACTTCCAGTTGTATAGCTCAGGACACCAGCTTAACTTTTATTGAATGCTCACCCTCTGATCAAATGAATGGGGGCACCTCCATGATGGTTCTATTCTCCTCCCTTCAGAGTTACTCTGAAGCAGCATGGTACACAGATATAGTTATTCAGGCCTGTGTGACTTCCAAAGAGTAATGGAAATCACTTCCAGCAAGATGGAGAGAGTGCAACACTTAGGTAGACCAACACACATACAGGCCATTATCTTCCAAAAAATTGTAAGTCACTTTGAGACAATTTTATTGTAGTAAGTGACCAACAAATATCATCACATCATCATCATCATCATCATCATCATTATTATTATTATTATTATTATTTTACACTTTTAAACTGCCCTATAGCAACAGGCTCTCAGGGCGGTGTACAATATGATAAAACCACATTTAAAACCAGCGAATGTGGATAAAACATGTAAATATAAAAACACATTAAAACAGATTAAGACAAAAATAGAACATACAATTAATTAACTATAACATTAAAATTAAACACAAAACCAAAGCTAAAACTAAAACTAGAACTAAAATGCCTGGGCAAAGAAGTAGGTCTTTACCTGGCGCCGAAAAGATATCAAAGAAGGCGCCAGGCATATCTCGTCAGGGAGGGCATTCCATAATTCGGGGGCCACCACCGAGAAGGCCCTAGATCTCGTTGTTGCTCTCCGGGCCTCCTTGTGAGTTGAAACCCGGAGAAGGGCCTTCGACGTCGAGCGCAGCGAACGGGTAGGTTCGTAGTGGGAGAGGCGCTCCATCAGGTATTGCGGTCCGGTGCCATTAAGGGCTTTATAGGTAAGAACCAACACTTTGAATCTGGCCCGGAAACGTATTGGTAGCCAGTGCAGTTTGGCCAGGACAGGTGTTATATGATCAGATCTTTTAGTCCGAGTGAGGACTCTGGCCGCAGCATTCTGCACCAGCTGAAGTTTCCGAACCGTCTTCAAAGGTAACCCTACATAGAGTGCATTACAGTAATCCAGTCTAGAGGTTACCAGAGCATGGATAACTGAGGCAAGGTTCTCCCTGTCCAGATAGGGTCGTAGTTGGGCTACCAGCCGAAGCTGGTAGAACGCATTCCGTGCCACCGAGGCTACCTGAGCCTCCAGAGACAGGAGTGGATCTAATAAGATCCCCAGACTACGGACCTGCTCCTTTAGGGGGAGTGTAACCCCATCTAGAGTAGGTCGGACATCAACCATCTGGTCAGAGGACCCCCCCCCCACCAACAGCATCTCAGTCTTGTCAGGATTGAGTCTCAGTTTATTAGCTCTCATCCAGACCATTATCGCGATCATCTTCTTCACAACTCAAGATACTAAGTATGTATATTCAACAGAATCTGTTTTATAGACTGAAGGGAATTTCAGTGAAAAGACCCCACCTCAACAACCCAAGCAAATATTGGGTCATGGTGCTCTGAGTGCTCAGTCAAGGCAATCTAACTAACAGAATTCCATCTGCTCATCTTATCCATTTCTTGATTATACAGGAAAATATAGAGGCATCCAACCTGAGAAACTGCTAGAAGTTGGTGACTTTAAACACCACCATCTCAGGATACACTGAAGGATTCTTGTCAGCTATTACCCTTCACTGCTAAAATCTGGATATTGATGTACATTGCTGGCACCCTCTGTATCAAAGCCCAGAATGTTACTCCAGTAATCTAGTAAAAGTAATATACCCTCTATAGCAGCCTTTCCCAACCAGTGTGCCTCTAGGTGTTGTTGGACCACATTTCCCATCTTTCCTGACCATTGGCAATGCTGGCTGAGGCTAATGGGAGTTGTGGTCCAACAACATATGGAGGCACACTGGTTGGGAAAGGCTGCTCTATAGAGTATCCATTTTTAGGATAACACAAAGTAGCCTTTCCCAAACTGGTGCTCTCCAGGTGTTTTGGTCTACAACACCATAGCACCAGCCTATGGTCTGAAGGCACATAAGGCCAGCTCCCTGCTGAAGCTAAGCAAGGTCAGGTCTGGTCAGTGCCTGGTTGGGAGACCGCCTGGGAACCATATGTAAGCCACCTTGGGTTTCTATCATGAAAAGAAAGGTGGGGTATAAATGTAATAAATAAATAATACAACTCCCATCAGCCCCAGCCAGTACAGCTATGCATGGATGATGGGAATCATAGTCTAAAACATCTGGAGGCGACCAAGTTGGCAAAAGTGGCCATAAAGTTTTGTCAGAGGTGCCTGCATATGAATGTCACTGGATTTTGATATTCACACTCCAGCTGTTCTCCAGGGCATGAGCTTGCTGGCTTTTACTGTAAGTCCTCTGGCACATGAAAGTTTGATTTTAATATCTTGTTTTGTTTGTTTTTAATTACCGAGGTTGTTTAATGAAAATATAAACTAATGGTGCATAGATTCACCTGATTACCTTGGATATGGTAAGTGCTGACTAATATGTAACCATGCTCAAGGTCAGACTTTCCTACTGAGAAGCTATAATTTATTTTAAAAAAAGAGAGTCAACATTGCAGACGTGAAGGTGAAAATCACTGAAAGCATTTTTAACCTGCAATCATTTATTACCCTTAGTTCAACATGTGATGACCTCAGATCAGGGTCAACTATATTGGGTGCAAAAGTTACTCATCCCCTCCTATCTAGTTCTGTTTCCTGAGCACAAAGGTCCCAACTGTTGATGAACCTGGGACACAGTGCTAACTGATGGGCATCTTCACATAGGAAACACATACAGCTCAAAGCACAGGCAGTGTTTGTTCTTCAGGAAAGAAGGAAAAGGAGGCTCTCTATTACTCCTCTGTTAAATAGACTGATAGACTCAATAAAACAAAGATCATAACAACCAACACAGCACTAAAATACTTTTAATAAATCAATAAAATTAAATCATGATCACTTAGTTTGGTACACGAATTTCAAGTACCATTTCTTTCTCTGCTTCAGAATGTCAAAAAAGATTCTGCTCATGTGCAGTCAGCATGGGGAGGAAGAGAGCATTACCCAAATGGGAAGATCCGGAGTGTTGTCAGGTTGCAAAGGCAACACAGGGATGCTCTGCCTTCCCTGCCCTGGACAATGAACAAGCGTTGTACACATTCGTAGTACCCCTGAAGAACCAAAGAAACTGCCCTATTCAGCCTGTGAATAGGGCTGTAAAGTTAGCGCTGATATTTCAGTTCATCCCTACTTTGCATGCATATGGATCCTGAAGGCTGGATATGGGTGCCTGCCCTCCAATAGCATATGTTCCTGACTTCTGGAACTTGATTTAGCCTGTGGAGACTTCCACACCCTGCTGTCAGCAAATGCAAATAAGGAATTGAATCACGTGCCCTGTGATTATTGTTGGCCAGATTTTATGGGCTTAATCTGGCTTTGAGCACGCCTAGCATTTTCCAATAAATGCAAAAAGAGCAAAGAGGCCTTTAGTAGTGTCTTTACACACTAACGCATTAAGCTCCCACAGCCACAAGATTACTTCATCAGATGCAATTCAAAGCTCCTGGGATTTATTCTGGTAAGTAGTGGTGGATTTCTCTTTGAGGAATGCTCACATGGAACACCCATTAATGCCAGGGAGCATGCCTTGTTCTTTCGATTCTTCAAATAAGCAACAGAATATTTAATTGGCTATAGGTCACAGACATAAAGTGGTGGCCCCCGAATTGTGGAATAGTCTCCCCGAGGAGGTACGCCTGGCGCCGACACTATTATCTTTTCAGCGCCAGGTTAAAACCTTTCTCTTCTCTGAGGCATTTTAATCTAAGTTAATTTAAGTAAATGTTGTAATTTCATTTTAGATGGTGTACTTTTATATACTTGTTATATTAGATCCTGTAATTTCATTATTGTACATGTTTCTATGTTCACCTCCCAGAGAGCTGTTTGCTAGTCGGGCGGTATATAAGCTTAATAAAATAAATAAATAAATAAATAAATAATAAAGGGAAAAGGCAAGTGTGACCATTCCAATGCTGGTGTGCATAAAACCCTATGTGTGTGTGGGGGGGGGTGAGGAATAATCCCTCTCATTGGAAAAGCAGGAAGAGAAATGTCAGCAATAGTGGAAAGGGTGGATGGATTGAGTTTTATCTTAAAGTACCTTTTGATAATTACAGTAGAACCTCAGTTAACAAATCCTCCAGGAAAGAAGCTCATTTTAACAGGTTTTTTTGGGTGTGGGAGGCAATGGGAAGGGGGTGCACACTCTGACATTGAATGTGGCTCCTTGTCTACCGGATTGCAGCTGCTGCAGGCAGCTCTCTCACAAGCGGCTGCAATGGTGCTCCTTGCCTGATGACCCAGGCGCCTCCACAGTAAAAGTACTTTGGGTGCCCTGGAAGCACTGTTTACAACAGGCACATCTGCTTGAGGGTGGGGAGGATGGCAGAGAGAGAGAGACCAAGCACAGGGTGGGGATGGTGGCTGCCCCTTGCCTGCCTGCTTGGTGTACGGAGAGGAGACCTGTGTTCAAAGCTTTAGATTGCTATAGGCAGATGCTACATGATAAAAGAAAAAAAAGGCAAGGCAGGAGTTCCTGGATACATTTTGGAAGAAGCCTTCAAGTGGCCTGTATGCAGGGCTTACCTTAGATGGTTGTTTCATTTCAGAAATGTGGATTGTTAGTTTTGAATAAAAGGTTTATTGAAATATGTTGAACTGCCCTTCTTTTTTGTGGTGTAGGAACCTATCCCTAGTCTTTCCATGTTATTCCTACCTCTGGCACCAAAGTTTCTGTTAAAGAAGTAACATCCAGGAAAGCATGTACTTTGTTAAGTGAAGTATTACTGTAGATTACAAGTGTTCTTGCACACAGGTCCAAGTCAAACCCAACTTTTACACTGCAAAACTACAATGTGTGCTTCCAACTGCCTTGCACATGCCAGGGTTACTCTTTGCAAGCACTGTGATACAAAGGAGTGAAGGCACTCAGAGATCACAACTTTCATTGCAAAACAAAAATGAATCAATGTACTAATTATGTGTGGTCTAGTATAGCAATCTAACTGATGAGTTTTTTGCTCAGATGGGTGACCTGAGCATGTTATGATTGACTTGCAGGAACATGGCTATAAACAAAAATCCCAACACCAGATGTGGCTCTCAGATCATTTTTCATATCCATAACACAAAAACTGCAACAGTTTGTCTGATAACACATATTATAACATTAATTAATTTAACATTAAATTAAGCTTTAAATTAGGGAAAACATCATTTGCTCCAGATTTTAAGTGTACTCCCAAATAAATAAATGCATCAGAAAGCAATTACTCTTCAGATTGCACATTTCTCCCAATTTTGCAATGAGTTCTCAGCTCGAACAATGTTTATAAAAATACATATTCTGGGGGAAAGGTGTGCAAAACATGCATTTTTGGAGGAAATTGTATTTTATGGAAAATCCATTAAAATCATATTTTTAGAGGGAAATGTATATGCAAACTATCATGATTTGCTTCCCCCCCCTTTTAATCACAGAGAAAAGATGGAATGAACACAAGCAAAAGTGGCATGGAATGGAAATAGAATAATCTGCCTATTCCTGTTTTAAATTAACATTCATTTTCACTGTAAATTTACAGTAACAAGTAAGATTATATTAACAGATCATTCTCTATAAATAAATAATAGATAAATTGCATTCCACACACAAAACTGGTAGCTTTTTGAAAGGATAGGTGTTTAAATTTCCCAAAGACCTGGTTGAAACTATCCTTTGCTAACATAGGTAGGGGAGCTGTGCACAGAGGCAGCACTGATTAGCTATATTATTCATATTATCCACCCTTCCACATCTCTAATATCAGCAGCCAACTTAATGGCTTGTTTTGTTGTTCTACAGATTCATTTGCTTATTAGGCTAATAATTCTTTTCAAATCAGAAGTACCGCAAACACAGTTTTGAAGACACCTTTTGTACTCCTCCTACCAATAGAATTTAAATATTTTTTCTCAGCTGTTATCTTAAACATTCAACCTTCATATTAGCAGAGGATAAAGCTATTGATAGTCACTAGTAGGAGCAGACAACACCCAATTCTGGTGTTGCTGCCATGTGCCAGGATGGTGCAATGGTGGAGGAGGATACTGGTGAGATCGTAGCTCTGTGGGACTCCAGTAGAGCCAATCCAGAGTTGCCACTGGTGCACCTGCACAGTCCTGATCTCATGACCACCCTGCCCCACCCCCTGCACTGTTCCAGGAAGCAGCAGTGACACCACTGTGGGGAGGGTAGCTCTGCACTCCTGGCCTACAGTGCTGACCACTCCTGGCTACAAGTCATGATAGCTGTGAATGCTACTTGTCACAGGTGATATGCCTTTGAATCCCAGTAATGGGAAGCACAACTGGGGAAAGTGCTGTTGCACTGATATTCTGCTTGCAGGCTTCCCTTTGGGGCATCTGGCTGACAAATATGAGAACAGGATGGCAGACTAGATGGGCTTTTGGCCTGATCCAGAGGGGAATCTTCTTATGCTCATATTTTAAAGACCCTCACAGTTACTCACTTTTTCTTCTCCAGGGGATACACCAAAAGACTGCAGAATTCTCTGAAGATTACTTTAAATCCATGAAGCTGTTAGGTTTTTAAAAACTGATCTAAGCCTTTTCAAAGATCTAAGCCTTCTACGAGAGAACATTTTCTTCCATCCTTGTAGAGAAGATGAATCAAACCACATTCATGCCATCCATCCAACATCACCTCCTTTTGTTCCTATAAGCAGCAGCAATCACCTTATATTAATTTTGTTGTTTCCAATCTTGCTTGGTATTGTCCAGTAAAACACAGATAATTGACTTGGTTTTGTTCTGGATGTTGTAATCGCCTTCTCCTACATGTTTACTTGGGAACAAATGCGGTTATAATTTCTTCAAAGAATCAATATCTCCCACTGAACATATATTGCCCTGTTCAGGATGCAGATTGCCCAGAGAGAAAGAAAAAATATTGCATTGTAAATGCACACAGAAGGTGGTTGGTTTTGTAAGCCATAATTAAAGTTTTGCTGATAATAAAAATAGAGGAAGTAAGGCATTGCTAAAGCCTCTTCAGTCAGTTAGTGTTAACACTGCTGCACAATCAGCCCATTATGCAGATAAAATTGCAGCACTGTGCTCTTTTTCTGCACAATTAGCCTAAGAAAGTATGCTTTACTTTTTCTATCTGGAGTGTTAGCAGCCAGAATGTACTTTGAAATTGCTTAAAGAGATCAGATCTTCCAAGTGTTTTACAGCACAATCCTATGTGTGTCCTCACTGAAGTAAGTCCCACACTAAATTTTTGCATAAAGCAATGTTAAATTCAGCACATCCACACCATGCATTTAAAGCACATTTAAAACCAGAGCGTGGAAAAGTTACTTTTTTAAAACTACAACTCCCATCAGCCCCAGCCAGCATGGCCACTGGATTGGGTTGATGGGAGTTGTAGTTCAAAAAAATAACTTTTCCAAGCTCTGTTTAAAACACACGGCTTCCCCCCAAAGAATCCTAGGAACTGTAGTTTTTTAAAGATGTTTGGAGCTGTAGCTCTGTAAAAGTAATATCTGTTCAGAAACGTGATATTTGGTTGTGAGGCCCAAATACAAATACGACTGGTGTTTAACTATACAATTATTTTATTTAGAAATCATGTTTGTCATACCATGTGGCTTTAAACAATAAACATTCCTTAATCGATCATCACCACTTCCTTCCCTCCTTATCAACCCAACCACTCTGAGTACAGGCTGTCCACCTTGTATATGCAATTACAATATGTTTTTTTAATGGGGGAAAGTTTATGTGTCTTTAGTAAACCTTGTATCCCATCATTCTATTATGATGGAGGTTATTTATTATACAAGCAGAGTAACAAATTGCACCACAGGTGAACATCTCTACATAAAACTTTGAAAACATCTGGGTGGGAGAGGAGGAAAGGTTGCATAAAGAAGACTAGCTATTAGCATGCATGATTCTAAACTAAAGATTGAAAGCCAGGCAGTTTGTACTTAGGAATGCACTGAGGCTCTTCTATTTCAAACATCACATGCCAACATAGCCCCAATATGAATTATGGAGGTGGAGGGGGACATTTGCCTCACCTTATTTCTCAGAGCACATCTGGTTATTAAAAATTAACCACAGCAGACTTTCCCTTAAAATGTAGGTTTTTTTCTTTTTGCAATTTGATGTTGAAAATATCCAAGAGCAGGCTTTTGAATCTGGTGCAAATCTTGTCGCCCCAAACATGATGTCACGCCCTGAGCCTTTGATTGAACAACTGGAACTGGGGGAGAGGGGAAACAGCCTGTTGCCCTAGCAGCAGCATTATTAATCAGCAGCTATGCAAAGCCAGATTTCCACTAGCAATGTAAAGAGGGTTCTGCACAAAGTATCAGTGCTGGATACATTGATGTAAAGCTGCTAACAGCATATTGAAAGGACAGAACTGCAGCTCGGTCTAAGAGGAGCTTCTGGGAACCTTGACAAAATACTTCTCTTGGAGAGCAGCAAGCACACATATTAAAGCCTTTGCTTGTTCCTTTCACTCCTTTGCCCATTGCCAAAATATTTCCATCCTTGTAAGTTTTATTTCAGCCTATTATATAGCATAAAATACAGAGACATGATATCAAACCTATTCCCAGTTTAAACCAATGTCATCACTAATAAAATATGGTTTTGCACAAGGGACAAGTAAACTGTCTCATTTTCAGATGCTCAACCACCTTCCCTCATTCAACACTTATCTATAATTGTTGTCAGTATACTATTCCCAGGTAGCTACTAAAATTGTTCTGCTGTTCCTATCAAATGGCTAATAAAAATGCAGCCTCATAGTGCAAAAAGTACTTTTACGACTATTTGGTTTACAGATTGGATATCATCTAAATATTTTCCCCAAGCCTTCCACTTGACAACCCAGCACTACCAAATGGCCCAATTGTCAGCTTTTACAGGGAGATGCCAGCATCGGCAGGATGCAGGCTGGGTTATAAATTCCTTAGTAACTGTCAGGGTCGTAAAGTCTTTAGCCGGCACCTTGGGTTATAAATCCCCCAGGCTAGGGAAATAACCAGGGGGAAGGCGAGATAAGATCAGAGGGTTTGTTCCCAGCTCACGTGCCAAGTCAAGTGTCCAAGAAGCAAAGTCAATGGGGGATTCCTAGTCCAGTTTTCCAAGAGGTCAGTCTGAGAGTCTGGGTTCTGGAAGATAGGAGGAACGCAGAGGTCACGCCTGACGTTGTAGTCAGCAGCCTGCTGCAGTCACAAACTGCCTTTTAAATCCCACTCCCTAAGGCAGGTGCAGGTAATCCGCCTCATAGAATCATAGAATAATAGAGTTGGAAGGGGCCTATAAGGCCATTGAGTCCAACCTCCTGCTCAATGCAGAAATCCAAATCAAAGCATTCCCAACAGATGGCTGTCCAGCTGCCTCTTGAATGCCTCCAGTGTCGGAGAGCCCACTACCTCTCTAGGTAATTGGTTCCATTGCCGTATGGCTCCCAGCTTCTAAGAGCTTGCTGCATGACTCTCTGTCGTCTTCACTCTGGGAGGGGAATCTCTTGTTTACTGTCTGAATCTGGTTGAAGGGCTTCAGCTGTGTCTTGGACACTCTCCAGCTGAGGGAGAGCTGGTGCTGCATCCTCATGAGTTTTGTCTGTTCTTCCCTCAGGGCCTGCTGCTGTTACTCCCGAGTCGTCATCCTCTTCCCCCTCTGAGGACTCCTCCGAAGGGGGCATGACACCAATAGTGTTAGGTGTAGGAAGTGCAAAATAAACTGTGACCCTTTGATGGCTGTCCCTGAAGAAAAGCCAGTGATGATTCCACATCTTTGTCCATAGAACAGCCATCCCCAAATGGGTGCCCTCCAAGACTACAACTTCCATCATACTTGACCATTGGCCACAATGGCTGGGGCGCAGCCCTGTAGCCAGCCTTCCTTGTTTGGTGGGGCAGCAACATTTCTAGGTGGGGAATTTTTGGGAGGAGGGCATAGTGCCAGTGAATCCCCTCCCCCCCTCACTGAGGGCCAGGCCAGGGGAAGGAAAGGCAGTGAACTTCCCTCTCACTCCTCCTCCATGCAGAGAGTGTGTTAACCTACATAACGGGCTATGTAAAGGTCAAGTTAACTAAAAAAAGGTCAAGGAATTAAATAACTGGCATTTTTTCACATAAGAAAAAAGGATGTTAAGTATACAATGAACAGGGTTATACCAAAAGGTGTAAAACAAACAAAAATTGTTGATGCTATAGCTAAGAAGTTAAAAACTAGTGTGGAGCTTGTTTCCTCAAAAATAAGCTTTAATCTTATATCACAACAACACCAATCGAAAAAGACAAGTTTAGAAACAGAGTAAGAGCACATTACAATGCAACCACAGGCAAGCATTTAAGGAGAGTGGTACTGAGAACAATATGCATGACTTTCTTGTTGAAGTCAATGAGATTGTCCTTAACTTGGTAATATATATTTGCTGCATAACAGACTTCTCTTCATAAACTTATAAAAATGCTTGATAAACATGCAAGAAAGCTTGCTGAATAGGAGGTTCACAATAGGGCTGTGCACTGGATTTGGTCAAGGCTTGAAGCCCAAGCCAAATTGGGCCTATTCACATTTAGGCTTCGGCTGAATTGGGCTGAGATAGTCCCAGATCTCTACAGGTCAGGTCGGGCAGCCCAGAGTAATCCAGGGCTATCAGCGGGTGGCGCGTCAGGCAAAAAGGAGAGGCAGGCAGGCAGGCTTGCGGGAGACAGAGAAACTGGGAAAAGGAGGCACCTCTTTATGGCAGATACCTTTCCCACCCAACCTCTCCTTCCCATCAGGCCTCCCCATGTCCTGTGCAGTATCCAAATCCTTTTTGTGCATACAAGGAATCTGCTTGCAAAGGAGCAGCACCTCCACAGTATGGAATCCTCTTGCTTATTAGCTGGGAAGTGGGAGGATTTATCCTGTGTGATGTCTTTCACTGCTCATTTGCAGGCAGCTTCCCTGCATGCTGACAAGCTGCTCACAAAGGAACAGCAACTGTCAACGTGCAAGATGGAACCCTTCTGCTTACTGGTTGGTAGGAAGGACAATGCCATCCTGCACAGTGCTGGTTGCACCTGCCTGCTTTTAGTCAGGGTGTGGGAAGAAGGAGATGCTCCCAGTCATAGTTTTAATTTTTAAAAACTCTTTGCTCCACCCCCTGAATACCTTGGAGATGGATCAAAGGCAGAGCAAGTGGTTCCCTCTTCGGGACAGAGCAGATTGGCCCTCTCCAGGCTCACAGATAGGATCCACAGGGTAGATAGGAAGGGCTATGGATAGGGAGGGCTGTGCACAGCCCTAGTTCACCATAAAGGGTAAATGGTAACAGGTTAGATATTTGTAATCACTTTAAGTTATCTCTTTATTTCACCCTTTAGCAATAAGCCCCAATCCTGTTCTACTCATCATAATAAATCCAGAATAAACAAACTCTTACTTTTTCCTGGAGGCAAACAAACAAGTTTCTTTATTGCTGGCTGGGTAGAGAACACAACTGAAACAGAAAAGCAGAGCAAAGGAAAGTCCAAAGGGTGGAGTCTAAGTCTAGCCCATAATACAAAGTTCTAAAATTTAACTCTTCAACGGTCATGTTACTGTACATGCTGTTTGGTGGGTTTTTTTCCGGGATCACTTAAGTAATTATTGGGTGATTGTGATCATGAAAAATCCACCCTCAATCAGGGAAAGTCTTAATCAGACTTTTGGGGGCTCTTCCAGATGAGGCTTTTGCTGTACACTCACTCTGATTTATTAACTCATTCTTCTCAGAGGGTCCCATTCTTAAATTGCTCCTGTTCTTAAAACAAGCTGTCATTCTTTAAATGGAGGCTGTCATTGTCTGTCATGTCACAAATTAAAAAGACAATTTCCCAAAATGAAAAAATCTGGGAGGGGGCAAAGCACAGTTCAAGAAGGGGAGGTGCCACACACTAGCTGCAGGGCTGCACTCATTCCACTGAGAGGTCCAGGTCTCACCAGCCCTACCACACTAGCCTTCTGTTGGCCACATGACATAGGACAAGAAGGCCAGCCTGCTGTCTCATGTACTCTCTCTGGGCTCATCAGGGGCATCACTACCGGGTTGCGGAGGGTGCGGCCTGCACCTGGGTGTCACCATGAGGGGGGTGACACCCAGAGCCACCACGCCCCACACCGTTGCCCAGCAAGGCTGCTCCAACTCCTTCTCGGAGGCGGGCAGGTGGGCGGGACCAGGAGCAGCAGCGGCGGGGCAAGGGAGGCGCGGCGGCATTCCCAGGCCTTCTCCGGCTGGGTGCCCCTCTGGTGTGCACCCTCCCAAGGGCATGGACGGGGTGGCTGGCCTCGAGTGCACACAATATTTAAGGCTTTTTAGTTCAGAGAAAAGGTGAGTAAAAGGAGGCATGATAGAAGTGTGTAAAATTATGCATGGTATGGAGAAAGTGGATAGAGAAAAGCTTTTCTCCCTTTCTCATAACAATACAACTCGTGGACATTCAATGAAACTTAGTGTTGGAAGAGTCAGGATAGACAATGCCTATTTATTTATTTATTTATTTATTGTATTTCTATACCGCCCCATAGCCGAAGTTCTCTGGGTGGTTTACAGAACCTAAAAACACATATACAAATTTAAAACACATCTTTTAAAAACAATTTAAACACAAATTAAACATATAAAACAATATAAAAACACATGCAGCACATAGTTATACTATGGAATTCACTCCCAGACAGTGATGGCCTCCAACTTGAATGGCTTTAAAAGAGGATTAAACAAATATATGGAGGATAAGGCTATCAATAGCTACTAGCCGTAATATCTGTGCTCTGCCACCATGGTTAGAGCCAGTATGCTTCTGAATACCAGTAGCTGGAAAAAGCAGGATGGGAGAGTGCTTTTGTGCTCATATCCTGGTTGAGGGTTTGCCATAGGCATCTGATTGGCCACTTTGAGAACAGGATGCTGGACTAGATAGGCCTCTGGCCTGATCCAGCAAGCTCTTCTTATATTTTTAGTTATAAGTTTGCATTTAAAGCTGAATCTGTCAAATCCACACTTTCTGAAACAATATGAGAACCAAAAACAACCATCCTTCAAAATTCACACTTATCTGAATTTTGCAATGCAGTTCTCCAACCAAATGATGTTTACAAAAATGCAAACATTAAGGGAAAGTATGCATAAAAAGGAATATATTCATGAAAATAGCATACAAAAATGTATAGTATTAGTAGAAACTGCTTTCAAAAATGTGTATCTTAGTCAAAACCGCATACAAAAATGTGTTTATTAGGAGAAATCCACACTAAAATACTAAAGAATTTTCATGAGGATTTTTAATTTTAAAAAATCACAAATTGCTGCAGAATTGTGAAGAACTGGATTTCAAGACTGAAACAATGAGAACGGGAGAGAACCGAAATTGACGTATCTTTCAATCTCTAGTAAGAAGGCAGGTGGGAGCAGGCTGAGGGCAGACTGACATGAAAGGGTTAGGATTGTGCTACAAATATTGCAGCCCAATTTTTTTTACATATGTTTTAAGGAAGGCACTGTAGCTGTGTTGGATTGCAACCATCATGAACCATGCATTCCAAAAGCATACTTCCTAGGGAGTGAATGGGACTCACTTCTCGATCAACAAGCTCAGGAGTGCACTGTAAATTGTTTGATACCAAAGTATTCTTATGTTGTCTCTCTGTCTTTGTGTCTATGGTGTCTGCCTAGTTTAGCGAGGGGAGACATCAGAATTCTATATCTCATTTATAGTTGGGATTAGACCGGTCGGGGCATGCATGTAACATGCTATGAGAACATATTGAGAAATGTAATTGACTTCATCTCCTCCCCTGTTTTAGTCATCATTTTCTCATATATAAAAAAAGGCTCTGAGAGGCTCAGAGAAGAAAACTGCTGACTGGCAGGTGTTTCCAAAGAATGATAATGACCCCCAGTGCCACAGCAATAGAATGACAGTGCAGTGCCGTGGCTGACAGGCTGGCAGGTAGGCAGGCAGGCAGGCAGCTATTATTACACTTTTGAGTCTCTGTGAATGTAACAGCAGCAAATGGGGCTCTGTTGCCACACAGGGATGTGGCGAATGGGTGGATGGGTAGGAGCAGTAATAAAGGAAAGGCTGTAGGCTAGAAGAAATATTCAGATGTACGAGAGATGCCGGAAATCACCCTCTGGCTGCCAGGACAGCACACTTCCCTATCGCTTTTATTACAGGCTAGCAAAATACCTGTCCTGATGAGTGGGAGTATGTGGAGGAAAGGTGTTTACACTTCAAAGGCCTTTGGGGGGCAAGGCATGCAACCCACTAGGCGGTCCTGTCAGCGAGGACTAGGCCAGCCACTTTCAAACTGGAGGTCAGCTGTGGACCCAGTGGGGATGGTGCTTGTGCAGCTCCCTTTCCATTTGTCAATCTTACACAAGGCAAGAGGGAGGATTTGTGAAGATGGCTTCAAGTGGGGTGTTGGGGCCCACCCTTTCCAATAGATTGATCCAGGCAAACATAAAAACTCTGAAATCCTGAAAGAATTTGACATCTTTTTTTCCAGTTCTCATAGCACGCTCTTATTCTGGGAGAAGGGACAGCTAACATATAAACCTGCTGTCATCTTCACAGCTAAGAATGAAAGTGTGCATTATGCTTAATGTGCAGCACACAGCTACGCTACTTGTTAGGAATGTAGGACACTTCCTTATACTGAGTCAGACCATTGGTCCATCTAGTTCAGTAATGTCCACACTGACTGGCAGAGGCTCTCCAGGATTTCAGATGGGGAATCTCTCCCAGCCCTACATGGAGATGAAAGGTATATAGGGAGCAAGGCAGATGCTCTAACACTGAGCTGTGGCCCTTCCCCAATGGCCCTAGTTATTCTTATTAAGTTAAATAGGGGGGGGACTCATTGGTGCCAATGGGAGCTTTTTTTAACTAACTCTCATAGCTATCCAGGGGACAATTTTGGAGAAAGAAGAGATAAATGTCCTCTGCCTGGACTCTGTAATTCCACTTACAATTGGGCCCCTGGAGGCTGTAATTAATTTTAAGAAAAACAAGAAGCGTAGCTGCACACCATGCATTGAGTATAATATGATGTTTGACCCTCATATTATCTTATAAATGGATTTTGCTTTGGGGGAGACTGAGATATAACTACCCATTCATTACCCAGACAGGAACATTGGGTTTTCTCCCCAGATTCTAAACACAGATATTCCATAACACTAACTGGGCTTTGTCTTGATCAGTTCTTCACAAGTATGCCTGGTGTGGCTTTGTGTTTTGTTGGGGCTTTTTTGTATTTCTGAGTTTTATTATTTTAGAAATGATTTTTTAAATGTCTATTGTGGTCATCACCATTACTTTTATTATCTGTGTTTGTTGTTCAGTACTTTGAATGCTGACACTGCACATCAGAGAAATGGTATAGAAATGCTAAATAAATAAATGCTGTTCTCTCATACCAAGGTCATCAAAATCAGCAGAAGTGTTTTAAGACTGAACTTAAGAACAACTGAAGCCTCTGAAAGAAAGGAAAACCATTCTGGACTGTGTATTGTCAGTGCTCTATTAGCTTTGGCCATTAGATGTCACTGTGGATGATTCTGTCCTGGGCATGACTTACTGTGAACGGAAAGCGTCAATTGATGCCATTGTGAACGCAAGGATGCCATCAATTGACATGTTGCTTTCAATGGGGTAAATGGTGGAGCAAATCAGTAATATTTATTTCAGGCTATTCAACCCAAGGAATATTATACTAGCAACAGAGGATACACAAATGTCAAAAGGCTTGTCTGTTCACCACCTGATTGAGATGGCAGGTGCTTCCTTGTGGTGGCTTTCAATAGCCTTCCTTAACATGTAGTGCTATCAGACTTTGCTCGGGATTGACCTCTTAAAGTGATGTCAGGATCAGTGCCTCAAGATCAGGTGAGAGAAAGCCATTGGCCTTGTGGAGCCAGAGGTAGGTGGTATACTCTTACGATAAGATATGTGGTTAGGTTTCAGAGGTAGAGTGTGAAGAAGGGTGCAGTGGAGGCTGGTCCATTAGGGTGAGTGGGGCACTGCCCCACCAACCTTAGTCTCCCCTTAGCCAGCCTCCATCTGCCTGCCTTCTCACTTACATCCAGTCCAGGGGGTGGAACTGCCTGTCAGTTTCCTCTTCTTTAGTCTCAGCACTGCCCTTGTAGAACTTGGCAGCAAAAAGAATGGGGCCAAAACTAGAATTACCTGGTTCTGCCTGTCATTGATTCTGGCTCCGCCTACTGTTGGTCTCCCTGCCTTCCTCCCCACCAGTCCCAAAGGCCACCAGCCACCACTGCTGATAAGCAGGCGCTTGGTCTAGCAGGATCTTCTCACTAAGAGACAGGTTGCTAGACTGAAGAGCAGGTCTCAGAGCTAAAGTCAAGTAGTCCTGCATTGGTTCCCTGGGTCATCTGAACAGGTGCTGAATCAGCCAGCAGGACTTGTTTCAATGCTACCTAACATAAGAAGAGCCTGCTGGATCAGGCCAGCAGCTCATCTAGTCCAGCATGCTGTTCTTACAGTGGCCAACCAAATGCCAATGTGCAGGCATACAAGTAGGACCTGAGCACAACAGCACTCTCCCTTCCTATGGAGTCCAGCAACTGGTATTCAGAAGCATATTGTGTTGGTGGAACATAGCCATCATGGTTAGTAGCCTAGATGGCCCCTCTGCATAACACTTCAGCCTGCAACTCCATTGGCAAGCATGCTGCCTTGGTGGCACAGGAGGTAAGGCACTGAGGATGGTCACCAAAAAGTACAAAGAAAACAATCCAAACCACTACCACCAAAAAATCATCCCTAAAGCAGTTCCACTCCTGATCTACTAACAGAGCAGGTGCATATACAAACATGTCATCTGAAAAATCAATTTCTGCAACAGAATCACAGAAACATAGAGTAGGAAGGGGCCTATAAGGCCATCAAGTCCAACTCCCTGCTTAATGCAGGAATCCAAATTAAAACATAAGAAGGTGCAAAAAAAAACCCACCCCACACCATAAACAACCCAAAGTAGTTGTAACACAAATACATTCTACTAAATTAAATCAATTACATGCCATAATATGATTTGCAATGATTTCTCAGGTAGATTCAGGACTGCCGGTGGGGGAGAAATACAAAGCAAATTTCATACACATATGAACAAGATAGCAAAGACCAAAGTAACATACTATATTTATGAACTCAACTGGCAATCTGCAAGCAGACATCCACATTCCAGTCTATAACTGGAATTCTAGCCCTCTTCCCAAGGCTGGATCAAGGGTGTAGCAAATAAACTGAACTCCCACAAATATGTATTCTGTGTTATGAAGTTTTGCTCACTTGTTGCTGATGCTGTCCTCTGTTATGAAGTAAACTTGATGGTCTAAATGTTAAAACTGTAAAAATGTCCCATTTTCAATTGTCTTGATCTATATATGTACACTAACTTCCAGTTTTCTAGGAAAAGTAGGAGTGAACAATTATAATATGATACTCTGTGCGTTATCCACTTTTCAGATTTTTTAAATACCCCCTCCATTTCAGTTTTCTGGGTAGCAAAGAAATATCAACTATTTGGAAGTACATTCCACACTTCCCATTTGAGGGATATATGTATGGATGTCTCACTTTCTGATTTTATTTTCTTTCCAGGTGTTTAGAGCTAGATGCATTCATAATGTCAGATTTCTAAGCCATGTAGAAGTACCCTCACAATTTTGACACCCCTGTAACTGCATGAGTGAAGCTCATTTAGTCCCCAAAGATAAGGACTGTCTGATGTAGGCATTCTGTATTACCTTAAAAGTTGACATCAGTTTTTTTTTAATTACCATTGAAATTCAAGTATTTGAGGCTAAATTCCTCCCAACAGCAACAGTTTTGAACAATTTTAATTTATATTACATATAAGAACTTGTCCTATTTTTAGTCATAGATTTTATATCTTTAATAAATCAGTTATCTATTTCAATTCTGACCCTTAGCCAAGCTACAGTCAACATTTATATATGTAAATGTGTGACTTTTAAGAAGTGTTTTACAGCATGTATTGTTACACAAAGCATTATATAATAGCTATCTTGTTCTGAAGGAACTTCAGATTTAATTTTAGTTTTAATAACTATAAAGCAATATATTATGTTGAGTTCAGTAATTGCTTTACTTGCCTATTATGCACATCACAGGAGACAGCATTTCTTTCAAAAACAATGAGGTACCAAGGTGTTCCCCAGAAATTCTTGTTCTCATGGCCTTGATGATGCCATACTAATTAAGAACAAGCAACTGTGGCAGGGCATCATGTGAACTGCAAAAAGAAAATGTTTTCCCCTGAGAAGAATTGGGGGGAAACTAGAGACAGTGGTTTCCCAGGGACAAGTTCCAATAAAGGGGTGATTCCTGGTAAATACAGAAGATAATATTGGCACATATTCAGAGGACTTGGTCTCAAATGAGAGAAAAAACCTGGACTAATATCATGTCTGTGAGGCTATCCCTACACAGCAATCAAGATGTGAACACACAATAATTGAAAGTATCAGGTGTGCATGTTTGTCATGTCCACATGATGTTGCATTCATCCAAGTGGCAGTCCTCACTTTCCCCCGATTTAATTCAGATTTTCCTGATCTGTGGATAATGCAGTAAGGAAAAAATGCAACATAAAACCGCATGTTAACCAACTGTGAATGTATTTTTAAAGGTATGTGGTAACTTTTGCTGGGTGCCATCAATCACGAAACCTCCTACTTCCATTGGTAAGGCTTCTCAGTAGGCTGCTAGCGGGGACAGGTGCAACACACACACATTTTTATTTTATTTTTTAGCCTGCTGTTTTGTGCAAGCCTGGCATATTGGCAAACTTGTGTAACAAAACTAAAAAAAAGAGGCTACATGCACATGTAAACAAATACATGTGCACATGCCCACAATGGACCACAGGTTTCCAGAACTCAGGGTGGGTGGGAAAATAATAAATGAAGGGAGTAGACAACCACACACAGTGTGAATCCCATCAAGCACCAGCCACTAGTGTGGATGAGAAACATTGAGATAGAATTCATCTAAAGCACATATGTATGGACGAATGTCCACAAAAGGGCATATGGAAAAATCAGATCTGTGTGACCCACATGTGCATCAACACTCTGGTGGTACAGAGCCTTAGGCTGCTACATTCTGTGCCAGACCGTCTACAAGGATGAGGCTACTGGAGTATAAATGACAGGAGCCAGAGCTTTTCAGTCATAAACATGTCACAATATGTTAAGAGGTTTATTTATTCTAGAGATTTAGTATCAACCACAAGTTGGGCATTTAGTATTGCCAGTCCCATACTGTTGAACCCCCTTCTGGCAGAGATTCCAGCTTTTGACTTTCAGGCATCTCTTGAAGCCTTTTTTGTGCTGACAAGCCTATGCAGCTGTTTAAAATCTTTTTTCAGTAGTCAGTCTTTTTAAGGTTTGTTTTGTATTTTTATATTGTTCTACACTGCCCTGATGTTTTGTGAGAGGATAGTATGTAAATATTTTTATTAAACAAACAAACAAACAAACAAATATACCAGTAATTTGGAAACCAAAATGCCATTGTAAAGAAGCAGATTCCTTTTCAGGCAAAAGATAAGAAAAGCCACCACCACGCTTTTAAACCAATGCCTGTGTATACAAGCAAAATCAGCAGGCTGCAAATTGGACTTGCAAGAAAATGTTGCCATTTATTCTCCCATCCTAGCAGGAATACTCCTGTTCAGGGTTCCTTCTGCCAAGTCATACCCTTCTCTGGAATTCTCCATTTCCCATCTCTTTATCCTCCCCTCCACACAACTGACACTCCACATTTCATAGCTACTGAGCATACTGAGGCCATCTGCTTTGAAAGAGGCAGTGGTGCACCCTCTCCTTAAGAAGACCTCCCTGGACCCAAAATAATTAAACAACTATCATCCAGAGACAAACAACCACCTTTTTGGGCAAGGTGCTCGAGACAGTGGTGGGAGTCCAGTTTCAAGCATGCCTGGAGGAAACTGATTACTTTGGTCCATTCCAGTCTGGCTTCAGGCCTGGCCATGGCACTGAATCTGCCTTGGTCACCCTGGTTGATGACATCTGTCAGGAGAGAGATAGGGGGGTGCGACTGCTCGTTCTCCTTGATCTCTCAGCAGCTTTTGATGCTGTTGACCATGGTATGCTTTTGGAATGTCTCAGGGAGGTGGGGTTTGGAGGCATTGTGCTTCTGTGGTTCTGCACATACCTCCAGGGTTGCTTCCAAAAAGTAGTTATGTGAGGCTACTGTTTGTCACCATGGGAGCTGTCCTGTGGTGTTCCACAGGGTTTCATCTTGTCCCCCACACTATTTAACATCTATATGAAGCTGCTGGGAGCTGTCCTCAGGGGATTTGGAGTGAGGTGTCATCAATATGCAGATGATATCCAACTCTATCTGTTTCATCTGAATCAGGAGAGGCAGTTGAGGTGTTGGACTGGCGCTTGGAGGTGGTGATGGGCTGGATGTGGGCCAATAAATTGAGGCTAAATCCTGAAAAGATAGAGGTGTTATGTGTCCAGAGGTTCTCATGTCTGGGAGATGGGGAGAGCCTGTTCTGGACAGGGTCAACTCCCCTGGAAGGAGCAGGTTTGCAGCATGGGTATACTCCTGGATCCAGCATTGTCACTGGAGGCTCAGGTGTCCTCAGTGGCTAGGAGTGCCTTTTTCCAGCTCTGGCTGGTTTGCCAGCTTCAGCCCCTTGGCCGCCCTACTCCATGCTTTGGTAACTTCCAGACTGGATCATTGCAATGCACTCTACAAGGGGGCTGCCCTTGAAGACGACTTGGAAACTTCAGCTGGTCCAAAATGCAGCTGCCAGATTACTGGCTGGGGTTCCCTTTAGATCTCATATAACCCAGGTTTTAAAACAGCTGTATTGGTTGCCAGTTAATTTCCAGGCTCAATCTTAGGTGCTCACACTAGTGTTTAAAGCCCTAAATGACTTGGGTCCCAAATATCTGAAAGACTACCTCCTTCCCTACAGACCCTCTCCGCTGTATTTTAAAATTGTTGTAACCTGCCCTAGGACCTTTGGGTGAAGGGCAGGTAATAAATGATGATGATGATACACACACCATTTTATTTTACAAAAACGGAGACTGAGTACTTGGTTTTTCTACATAGTCCACTCACAATCTAGATCTATTGCATTTTTTAAATTATTTTATTTATTATTTATTTATTTCATTTATATCCCACCTTTCCTCCCAGTAGGAGCCCACGGCGGCAAACAAAAACACTAAATACACTCCAATGCATCATAAAAACAGACTTTGAAATATATTAAAACAAAACATATTTTAAAACTTTTTTTAAAAAAAAAGTTTTAAAAACATCTTAAAAAGCAATTCTGACACAGTCTGGGATAAGGTCTTTACTTAAAAGGCTTGTTGAAAGAGGAAGGTTTTCAGTAGGGGCCGAAAAGATAACAGATGGCAGCTGTCTAATATTTAAGGGGAGGGAATTCCAAAGGGTAGGTGCCACTACACTAAAGGTCTGCTCCCTATGTTGTGTGAAATGGACCTCCTGATAAGATGGTATCTACAGGAGGCCCTCACCCACAGAGTGTAGTGATCACCTGGGATGAACATGGATTCCAGCCTGAGAAAATCTACATTTTTGTCCTACAAACAGGTTAGTGTGTACACAGCCGTAGTCCTAATTAGGACATTTTTGCTTTGTTGTCATTTTGTTCTCTTAGGTTTTTTCCCCCAGATGTTTGTTCTGCAAACCTTGTGGTTCCTCCACTCATGCTGATACCTGTCTCCTTTTTCTTTTTCTCAGTGGCCCCATTTTAGCTACAGAGTCATTGACACTCACCATCTTAGTTCACCATTAGAGTGTGATGTGTGACAAGGATAATATTATGAACAATACACCTGGGCAGAGATGGAAAATGCAACCTTTGTGAATGACAAGTGAGGTTATAAGGATAGATGTTAATGTGAATGTTTTGAATAATTCATGCATAGTTCAAGGTTAGAAGAATTTAACTTGATAATATCTTGCTTGTCCTAAGGAATGTTAGCCCACAGAGCAAGATCTCAACACAACCTGAAAATATTAATTTAACATTGGGGAGGGAGAGCCGAAGGAAATGAAAGCCAAACTATCTCCTCAAAAGGACAAGAGAACTTGATAGTTGGATTAAAATCAAGGGCAGCACCCTTTTCCCTGGCTTATTTAAACAATGTTGAACTTTAATGTATCTATTAATATCAGTCAGCTTATCTATGAACTACCTTGCATAAGATTACTATCGGGTCACCTCAACATGTCATTTTCTGTTCTTTATTCAAATTGGGATGGAACCCATCCTCTTGGAAAAGAATGTCCACTGCCATTTTAGAATGTATATGTGGATGTACAACAGACATTTTAATCATGTATGATTTGTTTCCAAGATAACATTGCCATCATAAATGGTTGCTGGCATTGTCAATATCTGTAGCTGTAAGGGCTACACATTTTGTACCAGTACATAGAATTTCAAGATGTCATTGCCCCAGACTGATTCTCACCAGATCACATACAAACCAGTTTCAGTTCATCTATCTTCCAAATGGAGACTCCCAGATGGGTCAAAACTATTGGGAAAATTCCAGGCAATGGTATCTCGTAAATTCATTTGCTGCATACATTATAGGGGTATTCTTCCTTTTTAAAAAATGGTTACATTTACAGTCTCTTTAAACAGTGGGCATGTTCAGTGTTTATGGATTTGATTTATCCAACCTGGTTAAGAAGGTGCTCAGCTGCAGCAGCTCTATAAGTGCATTCTATAAGTCAGGAATATTTAACTAGGAGATTTTTCTTCCATCTTTTTAACATTGCTGAACCTCAGCTGCTTTATCACTGTGCTGCATCAGGGTGCTTTTTTCTTTTTCCTTGAAAAGAAAGACTGGGTTCATTTAGAGCCTAATATTCTATATAAAGTACTATTCTACTCAACCATGTGGAAGGCCTATTTTCATTCATCAAATATTCAGGCAAGTGATGCTTTTTCTCTATAACAAAACTTTCAGCATTCTAAATTTCATCTAAAAACATGGTACAGCCTTTTTGTGTAAAAACACAAAAAACACTATCCTACATTTTCTTACAATGCAAGTATAAATATCTTCATTACCAGTATGCTTGCAGAAAATTTGTAGTCCTCAACTTTTATTCTAAATAAAGTTTAAAACACAAAGAGGTATCCTCTTGTTCAATAACTTAAATCGAGACCAATCTTCCCCAACCTGATGCCCTCCTGATGCTTTGGACTATGAACTCCCATCAGTTCTAGCCAGCATGGCCAATAGTCAGGGAAGATGGGAGTTGTAATCCAAAGCATCTGGAGGGCACCAGGTTAGAGGAGGCTGATCTAGACCATGATATTTGCCTGTCTGTTCCATCTATATTTATGGCTATTTATAGGGAGGGAGGGAGGGAGGGAGGGAGGGATGGATGGATGGATGGATGGAAGGTACTGATGGTGTGTGACAGTAGGCATTAATGTAGTTAAATACCAAGGTAACATTTGGCAGGATAGTCATCTTAAATTTTCTTACAGAAAAGTAGAAGTGCATAGGTAGCATCAGCTCATGATTCTTCCTCTTGGGGATATTTCTTTACTACAACTAGTACCATTTTGTGTGTGGCATTGTTGACTAACAAGTTGACCTTTAAGAACATAGGAGCCCTGCTGGATCAGGCCGAGGGCCCATCCAGTTCAGCATCATGTTCTCACAATGGTCAACCAGATGCCTATAGGAAGCCCACAAGGAGGTCCAAAGTCCTTCCCCCACTTGTATTTCCCAGAGACATACTTTGGAATGTTTTTAATGGCCTGTTTTTAACTAGCTTTTATTGATAGTTTAACTTTAATTTTTGTAAACTGCTTTTGTGTTTTTATTACAGTTGAGCAGTTTATAAATTTTGTTAAATAAGCATGCAAGCAAGACCTGAGCTCAACAGCACTCTCCCCTCCAGCAGCTGGTATTCAGAAGCATACTGCCTCTGACAGTGAAGGTAGAACCTAGCCATCATGGCTAGTTGCCATCGATAGCCTTATGCTCCATGATGCTCCAAGTTGGCGCCCATCAATACATTTTGTAGGAGCAAATCCATAGTTTAACTATGCACTCTGTGAAGTTCTTTCATCTGACCTGAAACTTCCAACATTCAGGTTCGTTAGATGGACCCGGGTCCTAATATTTTGAGAAAAAGGGAGAAAATTATCTCTACCCACTTTCTTCACACAGGCATAATATCCTATACCTCTCTATCATAATCCCCCCTTACTAGTCTTTTTTTCTAAACTAAAAATCTCCAAATGTTGTAACCTTTCCTCATAGGGAAGTTGCTCCAACTTCTTGATCATATTAGTTGCTCTTTTCTGAACCTTTTTCAGAACTACAATATCCTTTTGAGGTGAGATGACCAAAACCGTACACAGTATTCCAAGTGTTATTCTGCATCACTTTGATGGCAAATGTTTCTGAAGAGTCTTAGTGGTAGACAAAGTTTGCAAAGGAATATCTGGCATTGTTATGCAATGAACCTGCCTGTGCTTGTGTCATATGAACATATAAAGCTGCTGTGAGGTTTCATTGTTGCATGAGTTGTATAAATAGTTAATAAGGAAATGCTTTGTGTTGGGTTGTATTAAAGTAAGTATGATAAGGGGAGAGAGAGAGAGAGAGAGAATGTTGAGGAATGCTGTGTGCTGATTGGTTAAGTGAATGGGGGATGGTGTGTTTATCTTTTGATGTGTGAGTGTTGACAGTTAGATAGTGCTGTGTGCTTGAGGGAGAGAGGGTTGAATAGGGTGGGGTAGAAGAGTAGATTAGGTAGAATTCAGGGATGTAGTCAACTGGGGTCTCAGGGGGTCTCGACTCTTTACTTTGTTAAGGTTCCAGCAGGGTCACTATATCTCCAACATGCTATGAGCCAATTAGCATGAAAGGGAAGTGTATTAGCCACTGAGAACAGTCTTCTAACATGCTTCTTTATCCTTTCCTGCTTATTGGAACCAATCAGAGTGAAAGGAGATGAGTCAGCCACTGAGAAGATTCTTCTTAGTAGCTAACACTCTCCTGTTTCATGCTTATTGGCTCCTAGGAGTGTCTGTTGTTGTAGGAAAAGTTATTAATAAGGATCTCATTCTCAACCTCACAGCAAAAAAGGAGGAAGGGGGTGTCACTATGACTAACATGAAGGGACCCTGCTCTTCTGAATTTGTCAATACGCTACTGGTAGAATTATAGTGTTATGAGAATTTTCCAAGTGTGACATATAAGAGACTAGTGAACATTGTACTGTAATCATATGCGTTCAGAACCAACTTATTAAGTAATCCTGTTTGTATTTGTTCCATCTGATTCATAAATAAATTCTGTTTTATTTTAACACATGCCTGATTCTTGGCCTAGCTGTCATAGAGAACCAGCCAGTAGGCAATGAGTGAATATAAATGGATACAGTTATTTAAGGTGACAGCCAAGTACCCAGTGAAGTGAAACAGTTGCTTGCTTCTGAGGATCAACCCATAGCTGGGATCTTTAGAAGCAATAAAGTATCCAGAGGGGTTGGGGCTTTCTGTTGCCAGGGCAGTCTGTAAGCAAGAGCTAAGGGAAATAAACAAGGACCCTTGGAACAGCATTACTTAACCCTTAGTATACTGTATGAGGTAAAAATATCTCTACCTGCTCCAGGCAGTGTGTTGGCAGGGGATATATGACAGCTACCTTTATCTGAGATTATTGGTCCATCTTGCCTAGTTTTATTTACTCTTCAGTGGTTCTCCAGGATGTCTAGTTGAGGGCTTTTCCAAGCCCCCTCCCAACATCCTATTTATTGTACATTCACATTTATTTGTGCTCATGATGCTATCAAGGTGGTCATATGCTATCCCACTTTCAATACTGTTATTTTCCTGCAAAAGTTTTGGGACAGTCACATATTGCTTAGCTTCCAATCAGTGCATGTCCCATAACATCCTGCTGAAATCCTGTAGCATTTTATACCACAAATGTTCTGGGGTTGTTGGTTTGTTTGTTTATTTTTGTTTTGGTTTTGGTTTTGGTCCTGCTTTTGTTGTGCACAACAATAACGCAATAACATTAAGGAAGCATTGCAGAACATCAAATAAATAATAATGATGTGTGGACAGTCCAGTATAAATCCACCACTTAAGGCACTATTATTGTGTAAATTACATGTTGCAGAATACATTCACAAACACCTCCAGCAATCTGGAGGGGCCCCAAACCTGTTACCTGAGAGATTGTTTTGACTGATATGCAGAGCATATGCTGTGCCCCAGGGCTATGGGCCCACTTCTACCCATTTCCCTTTCCTATTCTTTCACAACTTTTATCTATTCAGGCTTTTCCTTTAAGGTGATCAAATAGACAAACCCATTTTCCAGCCTTTTTAAAAACAATAGGGTTAATAAATGTTTGGGGTTTATTTTACACAATTATGCATTTCTCTGGGTGATTTATCTAACTGCATCGTACAATTAAGTCTTTAAAAAATGTAAATAGAGGTGTCAGATAAGAGCATCAAATAAACAAACCTCAGTAAGTGGGTAGAGGACAGCAAACATGAGAACAGTCATTTGACACAAGATCACTGTTGTAAAAGAGGGTTGCAATTTTAAATGTAGCCCAGATTGCAAAGATAGTTCTAGCCCAATGAACAAAGACTGTTCATAGTCTTAGTCTAACTCAAATCTTCCCACTTCAGAAAAGGAGAACACAAATATAGATTGACAGAAATAGTCATAAAATATTGGGCTTGATCCTATAATCATGCTTATAGGAGACCCACTGAAATCAAGTCATTATTTATTTATTGTCTGTTTGTTTATTTATTCGATTTCTTAGTCGCTCATCTGGCTGGCTACCCAGCCACTTTGAGTGACGTACAAAGCAAAAAAACATATAAAACATCAAAAACACCAAAACACTAAGCAAAAAAGCTAAATTAACTAAATTAAGTCCCATTGATTTCAATGGGTCTACTATGACTAAATCTGGAGCCAACCCACTATCTATTGTGACATCCACCAAAGGTTGGGATTGCTCTAAATCTTAAGTTTCCCTCCTCCCAAAAAGAAAGAAGCCATTTCCCAAAGTGAAATAACTTGCTGAACTCTAAATTATAAGATTTCATGTTATGTAATCCTGAAGAAAAAAGTAGACAATGAAAAATTATCTGACTGGGAGCTTAGTAACAGAAAGTCATAAATCTTCCTGGCAGTTATACAGTTTTATTGTGAGGTGCTGCTTATGGGAGCTACTGTTAATTAATGGATGTGCATGTGTTTGGCACGGCAGCTTTGGATTCTTAAGTCCATGGGTGTGCTATGATTCCACAGCATCCCAGTCTTGTGTTTACAGCCTCTTGTGTAGTGAAAAGATACAGATTTAAACAACTTCTCCAATGTCAGTCGAAGGCTCCATCAAGGATTTAAGAGATGGGTCCCATGTGCTCAAAAAGCAGAAGCAGCAGGCAGCAAGGACACAGAGAAATACCATACTATTAATTAAAACATGCACTGCAAACCAGTGAGAAAACTGTAAGAAATTAATTCAAAGACCTTCACTGTACTGAGATCTAATGAGTGGTTTTTTTTCTTTAGAAATTTTATGGAGCAGGAAATGAGAACACATTTCAATATCCTTTTAAACCCCATTAGGCTACACAATTAAATTTTTTATGTAAAACGAAATAAAGCAGGTTTCCACCTATCTTAGTCATGCTGCAGGTTTTGCTTGCCTTAAATCCAAGTGCCAACAAAAACCTGTACTGGATTTTAATAAACATACATATGTACCTGCAAACAAATCAATCACAATATTAAAAGGTGTAAATCTCAAAACTATACTGTTTAAAGGCGCCACATTACCATGACCCAAGCATGGTGTTCCAGGGTAACCTAGGTTGAAAATATATAGATCCCAAAGAAATAATTCAAGCACAGTATTCTGGGGGATCTGGGTTAAAAATAAGTAGAAAATATTTCAGGTGGGTAGAGGATACAGATCTTTTGGGGATTCACTTCCTAGCTCTGATCCACTCTATGCAAAATGGAGCCGCAAGATAGAAAAACCCTGTGTTTCACTGTCAATTAATCAGCACTAATCTCCAGCGGAGGTTGAACTACTTCAATCCCCCTTCCACATTTCCCCCAAAAGACATTAAATGCTGTTATAAGAACATAAGAATTGTGCTGCTGAATCAGACCAAAGACCTATCCAGAATTCTGTTCCCACAGAGCCATGTGCTTATGGGAAGCCCAGAAGTAGGACATGAGGACAATAGTCCTCTCCCACTTGTTCCCCAGTAACTGACATTCAGACGCATGGTGTTTTTGATCCTTGAGGTAGCATATAGTCAACATAACCAGTAGTCATTGACAGATTTATCCTCCATGAATTTGTTTAATCCCCTTTTAATGTCAACTATCTGTTTAACTATCTGCTGCGTGAAGCAGTTTTTCCTCATCTGAACTGAACCATTCAGCTTCCTACGATAACCCCA
Organism: Rhineura floridana; assembly: GCF_030035675.1. Lineage (NCBI taxonomy): Eukaryota > Metazoa > Chordata > Lepidosauria > Squamata > Rhineuridae > Rhineura > Rhineura floridana. The sequence goes on from NC_084482.1 coordinate 101,840,651, forward strand.
GGTTTTAGTATAATAAGACAGGGAAAAAGACTTTTCTCTGTCCACTTTTTCCACAACATGCATCAATTTATATACTTCACATATCCTCTTACTTGCTTTTTCTCTAAACTAAAAAGGCCAAAATGTTATAACCTTTCTTCATCGGTGAGTTCCTCTATCCCCTTTGATCAGTTTGGTTGCCTCTTTCTGTAACGTTTCCAGCTCTATGGTATCCTTTTTGAGATGTGGCAGCCAGAACTGTGCATAGTGTTCCAAGTGTAGTCACACCACATATATTTATAAAGTCATCAGGAAACTGGCAGTTTTATTTTTCATACCTTTCCTAACGGCCCTTTGCATGGAATCTTTCTTTTTCACAGCTGCCAGACATTGACAACGTTTTCATTGAGCTATCCATCATGGCAAGATCACTTTCCTAATCAGCCATTGCAGCTCAGACTTTGTATAAATGAAATTTGGGGGCAAAAATTGGCCCACGGCACTTCACTTTACACTTACTTTGACAAAAAATCTTTTCAATGTCCAAATTCGTGGTTATGTGCCCTCAAGTCGATTTCAACTTATGGCGACACTATGAATCAGCAGCTTTCAATAGCATCTGTTATAAACCACCCTGCTCAGATCTTGTAAATGCATGTCTGTGACTTCCTTTATGGAATCAATCCATCTCTTGTTTGGCCTTCATCTTTTTCTACTCCCTTCTGTTTTTCCCAGCATTATTGTCTTTTCTGGTGAATCATGTCTTCTCATTATGTGTCCACAGTATGATAACCTGTTTCATCATTTTAGCTTCTAGTGATAGTTCTGGTTTAATTTGTCCTAACACCCAATTATTTGTCTTTTTTGCAGTCCATGGTATGCGCAAAGCTCTCCTCCAACACCACATTTCAAATGAGTTGATTTTCCTCTTATCGACTTTTTTCACTGTCCAACTTTCACATCCATACATAGAGATCGGGAATACCGTAGTCTGAATAATCCTGACTTTAATATTCAGTGATACATCTTTGCATTTGAGAACGTTTTATAGTTCTCTCATAGCTGCCCTCCCCAGTCCTAGCCTTCTTCTGATTTCTTGACTATTGTCTCCATTTAGGTTAAAGACTGTGCCAAAGTACTGATAATCCTTGACAAGTTTAATGTCCTCATTGTCACCTTTAGAGTTACATAAATCTTCTGTTGTTAGTACTTTAGACTTCTTGATGTTCAGTTGCAGTCCTGCTTTTCTGCTTTCCTCAACTTTCATCAGCATTCATTTCAAATCATTACTGGTTTCCGCTAGTAGTATGGTATCATCTGCATATCTTAAATTATTGATATTTCTCCCTCCAGTTTTCACACCTCCTTCATCTTGGTCCAATCCAGCTTTCCGTATGATATGTTCTGCATATAGATTAAACAGATTGTTGTTGTTGATGTGCCTTCAAATTGATTACGACTTATGGCGACCCTATGAATCAGAGACCTCCAATAGCATCTGTTGTAAACCACGCTGTTCAGATCTTGTAAGTTCAGGTCTGTGGCTTCCTTTATGGAATCAATCCATCTCTTGTCTGGCCTTCATCTTTTTCAACTCCCTTATGTTTTTCCCAGCATTATGGTCTTTTCTAGTGAATCATGTCTTCTCATTATGTGTCCAAAGTATCATAACCTCAGTTTCATCATTTTAGCTTCTAGTGATAGTTCTGGTTTAATTTGTTCTAACACCCAATTATTTGTCTTTTTCGCAGTCCATGCTTTGTGCAAAGCTCTCCTGCAACACCACATTTCAAATGAGTTTATTTTTCTCTTATCCACTTTTTTCACTGTCCAACTTTCACATCCATACATAGAGATCAGGAATACCATGGTCTGAATGATCCTGACTACAGTGTTCAGTGATGCATCTTTGCATTTGAGGACCTTTTCTATTTCTTTCATAGCTGCTCTCCCAAGTCCTATTTATTATTATTTATTATTTATTCAGTTTATATCCTGCCCGACTAGCAAACAGCTCTCTGGGAGGCAAACATAGCAACATATACAATAATAAAATTACAAAGTCAGTATAACAAATATAAAAATACACCATCTAAAATAGAAATTACAGCATTTACATAAATAACTTAAATTAAAATGCCTCAGAGAAGAGAAAGGTTTTAACCTGGCGCCGAAAGGATAATAGTGTCAGCGCCAGGCGTACCTCCTCGGGGAGACTATTCCATAATTCGGGGGCCACCACTGAGAAGGCCCTAGATCTTGTTACTACCCTCCGGCCCTCCCTATGGGTCGGGACCCGGAGGAGGGCCTTCGTAGTAGACCGTAGTGTACGAGCCGGTTCGTAACGGGAGAGGCGTTCCTGCAGGTATCATGGTCCCGCACCGTATAAGGCTTTATAGGTTAAAACCAACACTTTGAATCTGGCCCGGTAGCATACTGGAAGCCAGTGCAAGCGAGCCAGAACAGGTGTTATATGCTCAGACCGCTTAGTTCTTGTTAGCAGTCTGGCCACTGTATTTTGCACTAGCTGTAGCTTCCGAACCGTCTTCAAAGGTAGCCCTATGTAGAGCGCGTTGCAGTAGTCCAAACGTGAGGTTACCAGAGCATGAACCACTGATGTAAGGTCCTCCTTACTCAGATAGGGACGTAGCTGGGCTACCAACCGAAGTTGGTAAAATGCATTCCGTGCCACCGAGGCTACATGGGCCTCAAGTGACAGGGAAGAGTCTAAAACGACTCCCAAACTATGAACCTGATCCTTTAGGGGGAGTGTAACCCCATCCAGGACAGGGTATGTATCCACCATCTGACCAGAGAAACCATCCACCACCAGCATCTCAGTCTTATCAGGATTGAGTTTCAGTTTGTTAGTTCTCATCCAGTCCATTGTCGCAACCAGACAACAGTTCAGCACATCGACCACCTCACCTGAAGAAGATGAAAAGGAGAAGTAGAGCTGCGTGTCATCAGCGTACTGATGACAACGCACTCCAAAACTCCGGATGACCGCACCTAACGGCTTCATATAGATGTTAAAAAGCATGGGAGACAAGACTGAACCCTGTGGGACCCCATATTGGAGAACCCACGGGGTCGAGCAATGTTCCCCAAGTATTATCTTCTGGAGACGGCCCGCCAAGTAGGAGCAGAACCACTGCCAAGCAGTGCCTCCAACACCCAACTCCGCAAGCCTCTCCAGAAGGATACCATGGTCGATGGTATCAAAAGCCGCTGAGAGATCAAGGAGAGTCAACAGAGTTACACTCCCTCTGTCTCTCTCCTGGCATAGGTCATCATACAGGGCGACCAAGGCCGTCTCAGTGCCGAAACCGGGTCCTAGTCTTCTTCTAATTTCTTGATATTATCTCCATTTTGGTTAACGACTGTGCCAAGATATTGATAATTCTTGACAAGTTCACTGTCCTCATTGTCAACTTTAAAGTTACATAAATCTTCTGTTGTCATTACTTTAGTCTTTTTGACGTTCAGCTGTAGTCCTGCTTTTGTGCTTTCTTCTTTAACTTTCATTAGCATTCATTTCAAATCATTACTGGTTTCTGCTAAGAGTATGGTATTGTTTGCATATCTTAAATTATTGATATTTCTCCCTCTAATTTTCACACCTCCTTCATCTTGGTGTTGGTACTAACCTTTAAAACCCTATACGGTTCCGGCCCAGCCTATCTGAAGGAACGCCTCCAGTATCACCAAATATGCCGCCAAACAAGATCAGCCTCACAAGACCTTCTCTCGGTCCCACCAGTGAAAACAGCTAGACTGGTGCGGACCAGAGAGAGGGCCTTTTCGATCGTGGCCCCCACCCTCTGGAACTTGCTTCCTTTTGACCTTCATCACGCCTCCTCCCTGATGGCTTTTCGCCAAGCTTTAAAGACCTGGCTGTTCAGGCAGGCCTATGGGATTTCTGGGGTGGGCTAGGTTTTTATATTGTATTACTGAAGGATGGTTAGCTGAATTGCTGTTAATATTGTAATTTGCTGTATGTATATGTTTTTATATTGTTTTTATATTGTGTACGTCGCCCAGAGTGTCCGTTTAGGCGGACAGATGGGCGACTAATTAAATAAAATTTTATTTATTATTATTATTATTGGTCCAGTCCCACTTTCTGTATGATATGTTCTGCATATACATTAAACGAATAGGGTGATAAAATACACCCCTGTCTCACACGCTTTCCGATGGGGAACCAATCGGTTTCTCCATATTCTGTCCGTACAGTAGCCTCTTGTCCAGAGTATAGGTTGTGCATCAGGACAATCAGATGCTGTGGCACCTAGAGCCGGTGCTATTATTAAGCCAGCTAGGCAGCCGCCTAGGGCGCAGACCTCAGAGGGGCGCAGTACTGACCTTTGAGGGGCACAGTTTTATACAGATTAGTTTTTTTAACCCTTGGAAAAAATGCAACTAAAATAAATTTAGCAGTTTCAAGTTTTGTGCTTTTCATTTTTTCTACAAGACATCTGTTTTTGAAAATTGAAGTTAGCAATTTGGGGGGGTGCAAGTAGTTAGCCTTGCCTAGGGCGCAAAATAGCCTGGCACTGGCGCTGGTGGCACCCCCATTTCTTTTAAAGCATTCCATAGTTTTTCATGCTCTACACAATCAAAGGCTTTGCTCTAATCTTTAAAGAACTGGGCAATTTGCTTCTGAAATTCCTTGCTCCGTTCCATTATCCAACATATGTTTGCAATTTGATCTCTTGTAATTCTTCCCATTCTAATTCCAGCTTCGACATCTGGCATTTTTCGCTCCATATATAGTAAATGTGTTTGTTGACAAATCTTGTGCATTACTTTACTTGCATGGGATATTAAGGCAATAGTTTGATAGTTACTGCATTCACTGGGATCCCCTTTCTTTAGAATTGGAATATATATTGAATGCTTCCAGTCTGTGGGCCATTGCTTTATTTTCCATATTTGTTGACAATTTTTTGTCAAAATTTGGAGAGATTCAGTCTCTGTAACTTGTAGCAACTCTGTTGGTATGCCATCTGTTCCTGGTGATTTGTTTCTTCCAAGTATTTTAAGAGCTGCTTTCTCCTCATATCATACGGTTCCTCCATGAATGAATCTGTCATCCTGGCATCTCTTTTATAGAGTTCTTCAGTGTATTGCTTCCATCTTCCTTTTATTTCATCTTGGTCAGTCAGTGTGTTCCCCTATTGATATCAACATCCTTACTCTTGGTTTAAATTTGCCTTTCATTTCTCTAATCTTTTGGAATAGGACTCTTGTTCTACCTTTTTAGTTGTCCTATTCTATTTCTTTACAATAACTATTGTAATACTTCTCTTTGTCCCTACGTACTAGTCGCTGTATTATTGCATTAAAGGTTCTAACAGTGTTTCTGTCTCCTTTTGCTTTCCTTCTATCTTTAACCATTTTCAGAGTTTTGTCAGTCATCCATTGAGGTCTTTCTCTCTTTTTAACTAGAGGTATTGTCTTTTTGCATTCTTCCCTGATGATGTCTCTGACTTCACTCCATAGTTCTTCTGGTTCTCTATCAACTAAGTTTAAAGCCTCAAATCTGTTCCTTATTTGATCTTTATAGTCTTCTGGGATGTTATTTAAATTGTATTTTGGCATTATGATTGCTTTGTTGTTGTTCTTTAGCTTTACTCTGATTTTCGATACAACCAGTTCATGTTCTGTACCGCAGTCTGCTCCTGGTCTTGTTTTCACAGAAAGTATGGAACTTCTCCTCTTCTGTTGCCAATTATATAATCAATTTGACTCCTATATTGACCATTTGGTGATGTTGTCTTTTCAGTTGCTCAAAAAATGTGTTTGCAAGAAACATATTATTGGCTTCACAGAATTCAATAAGTCTTTCTCCTGCTTCATTTCTGTCTCCTAGGCCCCATTTCCCCACAATTTCAAGTTCTTCTGTTCCCTACTTTTGTGTTCGAGTCCCCCATGATTATCATCACATCTTGCTTTAGTGTGTGATCAATTTCTTCCTCTACTTCTGCATAAAATCTCTCCATTTCCTCTTCTTTTGTGTTTGCCACTGGAGCATAGACTTGGATGATGGTTATGTTAATAGGTTTTGTATCTCATTGATATCACTCACCCAGACCTTGCATTATAGCTCCTAATTGCTTTTGTTTCATCATTTCTCACTATTAAAGCAACCCCATTTCTTCTTAACTTCTCATTTCCTGCATAAAATATTTTGTAGTTCCCTGGTTGAAAATGTCCCATTCTCATCCATTTTAATTCACTCATGCCAAGAATTGTAATGTTGATGCGTTCAATTTCTTGACAATTTCTAACTTTTCCTGGTTCATGCTTCTCACATTCCATGTTCCTATTGTGTACATCTGAGAACTCCAGACTCTCCTTTCATATCTGTGCACATCAGCCTCTGGGCTTCCATTTAGCTTTGACTCAGTGGCATCATTAGTCACAGCACTACTCGTACTTGTTCGTTGTTCTTCCCCAGTAGCTCACTGAGTGCCATCTGACCCAGGGGTCTCATCTTCCAGCACTATCTCATGTTGCATTTTGGATACTCTGTTCATAGGGTTTTCATGTCAGAGATATTCAGAGGTGGTTTACCATTGCCTTCCTCTGAGTCTGGATGCATCGTAGTCTGGTGTCTCAGCTTTGACCATTCTGCCTTGAGTGCCCTGCTAGGAGTCTAGCCTGTTGGTCTAGACTCCTATTGGCACTGCTCTCAGCTTCTTTGACACTGTCAAACCTCTTCACAAGGTATGCATCCTAGAGGAGGAATGTTCAAATACACAGTATCTACTGGATCCCTCCTATCCACATGCTTGTTGACACACACAAAATAATTGTGCTTGTTTGTTCACCGCCCTGAGAGCTATTCTGCTAAGGGCGGTATATAAATTGAAATAATAAATAATAAATAAAATAAATTCTAAAATGCTCTTGACACACCGTTGCAAAAGCATACTGATTCTTCCTCAGCAAGACTTGTTCTTCTGTATGCCTGATAATTTTCTCTTTAATAATGCTTTCCACCAAGCTGGTAGTGCCATTTAAAGATTTGGAGGGCAGGGAGAATTCTGGTGTGCATAACAATCACTTAATCAGGGCCATTCTATCAACTATGGTCAGGAAAAAAAAGTGATTTCGTTTATTTTGAACATGAGGCTTTCAGAAATCCTACAGATTCCAGGAACAACCCAATTTTGAAGTAGGAATTTTGTGCAAACCACTGAGTTCAGATTTTGGTATTAATCACACAAGCAATTGATTGGCTCTAGCAACATTAAAGAGCTGGTTAGGACTGAGTAGCTAAACAGCAGAAAGAGATTATTTCACTTTGAACTGATTTAAATATATACATGAGCAAGTATCATAAGGGCAATTTATGGCTTTTGCCAGAGGTTCCCAAGCTTTGGTCCATGGACCGCCAGTGGTCTGCAAGCTTTATTCAGGTGGTCTGTCGAGTGTCTGTAAAAATACAGTTAAAAATTATATAGCATCTAGCACAGTGCTTTACAATTTCTATGTATAAAGCAGAAAAAGCATTAAATGGTTCAGCAAGACACTCTGCAATTTTCAAGTGGTCCGGGAGGGGAGGGAGTTTGGGAACCACTGGCTTATGCTAAAGCACGTTTTTCTTCTTGTATTTTATCTATATCAACCTCCCCATAATTGTTGGGAGAAGAAAGGATTAGATGGACCATCTGTGATGTTCCTGTAGGTTAAGCATCTGTAAATATGGTAAGTGTGGGTCTATTAGGTGATGTATGGTAATTGACTGAGAGAGAAAGGGGGAGTACATGGGTGAGAAGCTGAAGTATTCTGGATGATGATTGGCTGAGGGTTTGAATGGCTAAAGGTATAAATGGAAGTTTTATGGGGGGGAGAAGTTGTTGAGTTGGTTGGAGTGAGGTCGTTTGGTGAGGGTTGGTTGGCAGAGTTCTGAGGGAAGTTTGCATTGTATTTGGCTGATATTTAAAGAGTATATATATGAACAGAAATATAAAGAGTGACCATATATGAAACCATACGCTTGTAAAACATTCCTAAAGTAATCTTGTTATTTCCTGTTGTTAGTAAATAAATACTTATTTGGTTTACCAAAGGCCTGATCCTTGGCTGGGGAAATATACAGACCAGAAGGGAGGGCAAGGTAATTACCAAGGCTGAACAGAAACTATATCTAATGGTGGCAGCGGTGAAGGGAGATATTGTAACAATTCAAGTATCCAGAGCAACCTAGGATTGTAGGCTTTATACACAAAGATACAGGGGGGTTGTGGACGGCAAGGGCACCCAGACACAAAGTAACAAGCTATAGAGAGACTGAGGAAAAGTCTCTGGGAGTATTGGTTACAGGAAGTGACTGGTGGTGCTCCTAGCAGTGGGATCTAGTGAGATGTGTGCTAGAGCGGAGTGAGAAACCATATAAAGGACGGTCCTGACTGGTGGTGTCCCTGGTGGTGCCTAGTGAAAGGCAGTAGCCACAAGCAGGTGGGAACCTGACAGGGAGAACCAGGGAAGGACGTTGTGATGTTCCTGCTTATAGTGTAAATATGGTAAGTGCTGTTTATATAGAAGACATATGGTAAGTGGAGTGAAAGAGGAGGGGGGAGTACATGAGCAGTAGAATGCTGGATGATTGGCTGAGCGTTTGAATGGCTGGGAGTATAAATGGAAGAAGGACAGTTGAATCTGGGTGGATGTTAGTAGAGTGGAGAAGAAGGTGTTTGGTGGTGGATGTTGGGAGCATGGAGAAAGAGGTGTTTGAGGGGGGAGGTCAGGAGTGTGGAGAAAGAGGGAGTTGGAGTTCTGATTAATCATAAGTCAAGTACAAAACAGGAATAGATGAAACCATACGCTTGTGAAACATTCTAAAACTAATCTTGTTATTTCTGATATTTAATAAATACTTATTTGGTTTACCAAAGGCCTGATCCTTGGCTGGGGGATATACATACCAGAAGGGAGGGCAAGGTAATTACCAAGGCTGAACAGAAACAGTATCTAATGGTGGCAGTGGTGAAGGGAGGAATAATAACAATTCAAGTATCCAGAGCAACCCAGAGTTGTATGCGTTATCTATAAAGATACAAGGGGGTTGAGAACAGCATAAGCACGCAGTCACAAAAGTAACCAGCTAGAGAGAGACTCAGGCAAAGTCTCTGGGAGTATTGGTTATAGGACGTGACTGGTGGTGCTGCCTAGCAGGGGGATCTAGCGAGATCTGTGCTAGAGCGGAGTGAGAAACCATATAAAGGACGGTCCGGACTGGTGGTATCCCTGGTGGTGCCTAGTGAAAGGCAGTAGCCACAAGCAGGTGGGAACCTGACAGGGAGAACCAGGGAAGGACGTCACAGACGTCACACCATCTCCTTCCATAATTCCCCTTCATAGATTAAAATCTACTGGGGAGTCCCTGTAGGGTATCCTTCCCTCTCCTTATAGTAGGATAGGCATCACCAATGTTTTGGGCCCATAGGCACATTTGCAAACTGAAGAAACTGTCTTGGACATCACATGCTGTGCCGATGCACACACTGAACTACACACATGGGCATACCATAGCCACACACACTCACTTTCCCTCCTCTCATCTGCAATTAGATTTGAAAAAAGGGTTTGGGATGTTTTCCCCCCAAGCCTAATGTGGGGGTGATCTTCCTGAAGAGTATAGCTGTGGAGGCAAGAGTTAATCTTCCTTCCCCAACAGCAATCTCCAGAAAGATCTCTCTCACACACAAAACACACAACCACAACAATTAGGTTTTGACAAACCCTTTCCGAAGGCTTTCTTTAAGCCTAATTGTTAGCATGGGAGAGTGTAGTGTATGTAAGGTTAACTCTCCCCTCCTCAGCTATAACCCGCCCCAAAAAAATCACCCCATGAGCCTCAATTACATTAGAAAAAAAACCCTTATATTGGCTGCAATGGAAAGCTGATTTCAAGCCTTATTTCAGGGGTGGGAAAGTTGACTCTGCTAGTGTCTGAGAAGGGCTCTGCGTGTGTAGGTGTGCCCACAGGTGCCACACTGGTAAACCATGTTAGGATCTCCAGATGATGTAGGCATGATGGAGGGCTTCCCTGGCAGTGGTACCCATTCTTTCATACTTCCTTTCCCAAGATAGTTCAGCTGGCTGAGTGTCTTTTTCAGGAAGGCTTTTGACACACTATTACTGTCTTGCTAATTGGCACTTTTGCTTCTGCTACTGTGGTTAGCTGGTGCTAGCTGTCTTTGTGGCATTTTAACTTGCTTTTCTGAGTTTGATGTCCTTTACCAAGTTAGGAAGGGCAGTTTTAGAAGATGGACATTCTTAAATTGCCAACCCATTTATCATTAAAGAATATGTGTGTGGGGGGGGTATCCTTGGCCATAGTGGACCCTGATCTGTCACAAATAATCCATTATAATTTTAATGTAAAGGTATTCAGGACACCAACTGTAACAAAACTATGCTACAAATTAAAACTCCCCAAAAATCAGAATAAGGCCTTGGAGCTAAAGAAGCCCTATGTGAGCAGAAAGGTGCTTCTGCTTGTGTAAGGCATCCGCATAATTTAAGCCAGTTTCTTCCCCCCACCACTTCTCCTACTGCAGCCACTCCTCTCTATGCCAAGTTCTCTCAAACTTGAAAGCTGAAGTTACAACAAGAGGGAGCAAAAATGTTACCCCTATATAGGTATGCCCAAATCTATCCATTTCAGTTTTTTTTTTTTATCATTAATTTTATTCAAATTTTCAAACACAAAATAAAACAAAACAAAAAAGAAACAAATCAAACAATAAAATAAAATGCTGACTTCCGATTTGTCGCAGATCAGCCATAGGTCTATGATATATAACAAACCTGTCTCTTAACATATTACAAAATCACTTTCCTCCAGTAGTTATCTTAATTAATCTTCAAATCTCATTAACATCACTTTATTCTTTCTGCAAAAAGTCAAAGAGAGGTTTCCACTCCTTGAGAAATATATCCATCGATTTTTCTCCAAATAAACATGTCAATTAATCCATCTCATCAAGTCTGCTAGGTCCAATAATTTCAATAGCCATTTTTCCATTATCAGTGTTAATTCCATCTTCCAACTTCCATCCTTGCACCCATAATAATCTTGCTGTCATAGTCATAGTCATATAGTAAGAGTCTGATGGGAATTTCCTTCATCACAAATATTTCCTTGCCATCAATTCTGAATGTGTTGCTGAAATATTGTTGTAAGGTCATATCTCTGTTCCTCTTTTTTACGAAATGCACTAGCACATCTCTTGAGAGTTTTTCCATTGTCACATATCTGGAATTAATTCTATAAATTTTCTCTATTTCAAGTTCCATCAAATCATTCCAGTCCAGAAATTCCATCGAAACATTGATAGCTTTATCTCTGATATCTTCATCAATTTCTCCAGAGACAACGCCGAATTCCAAACAGTAATCTTTATCTCCAGGATCCACAAACTCCAAATATTTTTCCAGTTCCACACTTGATATATCTGTTCCAATCTCTAGGACTTGCATCCTCCCTTCAATTTTTGCCATAAAGTCCAAATCTTTTTCCAATTCCACATTTGATATATCTGATCCAATCTCCAGAATTTGCTCCTTCCCTTTAATTTCTTTTTCATCTTCTATTGCTTGTCCATCTGCTTTTTTTCTCATATAATCCTTTATTTCTTTCAGCTCCTGTTTCACTTTACCAAATTCAGTTGCCATCTCTTGTCTACTCTGTCCCAGTTCTTGTTTTGTTATCTTAATCTCATCCATTATCTTCTGAAACATATCCAGAGAGGAAAACCCTTCCAGGGGTATATCCAGGGTCTCTGCCACTTCTTTGATTGTCATTCTTAAAGCCAAAAAAAAACCCTTCAAATTTCCAATATAGCCACAATTCCCAAGCAAAGAGTAATTTGCTTCTTTTTCCAGCAATAAGGGAGTTAATATTCCAGGCCTGTTGACATCATCTGGCCAGCACAGTTCTTATCTCCCGCACATCCAGGAATGCAAAAGAAATTTGGTTCACAGCGCCGAACAATTAGTAACATACACGAACAGCAGATTCGTCTAAAGAAAATAGTCCAAGAAAAAGTAGTCCCAGACATATATCAATCAAATAATCATCTAAATCAGATTTTCTCTTCGGGTAAGTTGTCCCTCATCCGTTTTAATCTTTATAGTTTCCAAATTCAGGCCAGCTTTTTGCCATAAAAAATAAGATAAGCTTTTTAAATTTTCTTTCCTCCTCTTTAATTCCTTGTATAAAAGAGAGAAGTGTAACTCACCCAGGTATCTTAATTGCTGATTCTTAAACAAATCTCTTTTACTGTAGTAATTTAAGCCAAATGATAAGATTAGACAGAAGAAAGCTCGCCCGTTGTGGATCGTTTAAAAGAAAAAACGTCTCGCTTTTTTTCAGCCCAGCTTGTTGGAAGTCCTAACTCCATCCTCGGCTGCTAGGTATGCCTTCTTATCCCAGGGAATTCCTGATCAATTCCAGCCACCGACAGCCCAACAAAGTTTCTGTGGATAATCTTCGGTTCACCCTTGCCTGGGAGAACATTTATACCAGTCAAAGTTCCCTTTTGACTGATTTTAAACTGAAAAAAGCTTCCTCTGAGACAGAGCTCATCTCAGAGGCAGCCACAGGTAGAGCAATCCTTCCGGGAAGTCCCCTATCCATTTCAGTTTCTGATTATCATTTTTCCAATCTTAAATTCAGTTCTCCACATTTCCACATTAGTTTGCAGATTTTTTGAAGGTTTCTCATGAAAATTCATCATCATTTTAAAGCTAATGTCACCTAATATACACATTTTATATGCAATTTTGCCAAATAGACACATTTTTCCAAAGCAATCTTCCCTTGTGTAATCCACATTTGTATGTTATTTTTACTAATATATGCACACTTTACCTTAATGTATGCATTTTGTGCACACTGCCTGGCTGGAGAACTGCACTGCAAAATTCAGAGAAGAATGAATTTTGAAGGGTAGTTGTGTTTCCGATCACAGAAAATGCAAATTAGGTAAAGTAACCTTTCGATGCCAACTGAATCAAATATCTGCCCCCCAACCATACTCCTGTACAATGTTGTTTGCTGTACATACTTACTCAGCTGTCTGTATTCCTCCATTTCCACCACAGTGATACAGCTGATCAGAAAAATAACAAGCAGAATCATCTGCGAGCTCAAGCCAAATAAAATATATTTAGAATGGAAGCATATGCATTTTGTGTTAATAGAATGCAGTTTGCCATTTAAAATATGTTGCTGCAACTCATCTTTCTGCTGAATTTGCATTCTTTCAGTTAAAGGTCTTTTTCCGTTGCACAGAAACCAAAATATCCACACACCAAAAAAACAGCTTTATGATTCTGTTCCCTCTCCGATCAGAGTCTTCTAAAGGGAAATTATGACTCTTTGATGTCTCTCCTATTTTACAGGACCCATAGCCTTTGATTTCTGCCAAACATCTGACAAGATCCAGCCCCATTACTAGCTATGGGCGAAGGTGAAGACATCAAATTACAGACCATTTATTGTACCTTTGACAAAAGTACAGTGCATTTCTAAAGATAAATACAGTGCATCCAGCTACTCAGTGGCCTCTCAAAGAATGCGATTAGAATGATAGCTATGTAATGTTCTGACAGACATATTTGTTCAAAAGCAGATTGTATAACATTTCCCTTTATTTCTTCAACATTAAAAATAATGTTTGGTGATGCAGAGTCCACCTTTATCAGGTTTGCTTTGTACTGCATGTAGACCAATTCATGCTGGTTTCCCATTCCAAATACACTTTCTCAATATGGCATGTGTATTTTTCCCCAAAAAACTTAAGGAAGATAGTCATTTGAACTGTCAAAAATGAAAAAATAATGTTAGGAAAACACATTCACCTTCATTCTAGCTATTTTTCTCATCCAAGAGATTTGCCCATACCTCAACATTACGCTTCAGATTCCTAATTTAGAAATCGCACATTCCCTCTTCACATTCCTAAATCTTCTTCATTAGGTTACATACACCAATACTGATCTTCCCTTAGGTCTGATTTAATGTTACTGGAGCTGAACATACTGAAAATGTTAGTGATTTTCCTGTGAACTGATTCTATGCCATATCAGTAATGTCTGAATGATAGACTTGCATGGGATGGACAGATCACATGAGAAGTTCCCACCTCAGTGCTATCAGACTCCAGGAAGCTGCAATCCTATTGTATGGACTTTCTGCATGATTCCATCACTTAAATATTACTGCAGTAGTGTGGGATCAAGCCATAGGAACCCTACACGAAACACTGGAAACATTTGAATCAGGCCTCATTGGCTTCCCACTCTGCTGTTTTTTATGTCTGGAGGAAATCATAGATCAGGAATCTTATGAGTGATGCCTTCAATGTCTTTTCATCTTAAAGCCCATAAATAAAATTACTTGTGAAATACGTCCCCCACAAGTTTTCAGCAGCCTGGGACCAACTTTGTGGTTGCACAAATGTAACACTGTTCTGCTGATGTAGTGCTGCTTCTGTCATATCCTGTAGCTCCTCAGGAGTGTATCTTAAGTGTAAGAATGCACCCTCAATCTAGTTTCTGAATTAACATGAGCAGCTTACTGAATGAAACTGGGGGGGGGGCATATTTCACAAATAATGTTATTTATGGTCTTTAAGGTATCACACATAAGATTCCTGATGTATGATTTCCTCCATACTTCCAGAGTATCTTAATATAAATAATTCAAAACACTAACAAACAGCTGATTGTTGGGTCTTCAAAGTCACTTTCAAAGTGCTACTTTGCAGAGTGCTTTGTATAGAAATTTGCAGGTACCGCCAATCAGCTGACTGCTGGTGCCTACAAGCCACCTTTCTGCTGAGCCAGGTTTTTACCTGACCCACACCTGGCATCATATGTGATGACAGGTGTCGGGTGTGGTTTGGCTGAAATCACCTTCTGGGCTAAATGGGGAGGCCTGGCTCACAGTCCTAAAACTCCCCACACCCTGCCCTATTGTTAACTCCAAGTTTAGAATTTATGAAGACTCATAATGTTAAGTTGAAAAATGGGATGGAAGCATGACAGATATAGTGGAAAGAGTGTGTTGTTGGAAATGCCACAATGCAGTGAGAGGTTGTACAAGTTATAAGACATGAAAAGCACCAGAGTGGGAAGCCGATGAGGCCTGATTCAAATGCCTACTAAACATGGTGGGACTGCTAAGAAGTCCTGGGATGTGGCCAGTGCGAGGGCATAGGGGCATTATTCTGGTTCTCTCCACATCAACCCTTGCAAAGATATTGTAGACATTTAAGCATTGCTGTTTTACAAACAGCACCTAACTTAGCTGAGGGTCTCTGATGTCAAAATTTCTAGTGTGAATTCATGCCACGATAACTGTACATTACTCAGAGGTAAGGCCCCTCTGAATTCCATAGGGATTACTCCCTGATAAGTATGTACAGGGCTGCAGTCTGAATTAGTTAGTCTAAAAGGTGCTTAAAAAAGGATCTCATATATTTCCAGATCTATGGAAAAATATTATCCCCTATCCCATCCCAGTTTTGCCTTTTCCACATCTTTCCAGAATGCATAATAAAATGTAGGGAAATTAAATGGACTATGACTTGGGAGACCAGGGTTAAAATCACCACTCAGCTATGAAACTCACTGGGTGACCTAAGCCTATTCTCTCTCTCTCAGCCTAAAGTGCCTGAGAAAAGGAGGCCTATGAATGCTACCTTGAGCTCCTTAGAAGAAAGACAGAGGTTTGGAATCATGAAAACACCCAACCTAAAAACAAGTCCTGGAGCAGTTTCTAAAATAGAGCCCCCTTCTACTAGAAAGGAACACTGAAAATAAAGTACCACAAAATAAGTCTTGTGTTATCTTCAAGACTGAAAAATTTATTATGGTACAAGCTTTCATGGTCTAACAAAGATACTCTGAGCATGTGCAGTTTAATGTTTTGCCATCCTGGGCTCCTACTGAGAGAAAGGGTGGGATATAAATCTAATAAATAAATAAATATTTTAAAACTGGCAAGGCAGCCTCTTCCTTGTGAATGCACAGAATCGAGGGTTCTTACGTTGTCCCCTTTTCCCGTTGGCTATTCAGATTCCTTATGTCAGACTATGTGCTCACCTAAGCTTGCAGATTTACTGACAGCAGTTATCTGAATAGGCAGGCTAAGGGTTGGCGATCCCACCGAAGAATTCTTGGGGCTTGGGAGATATCAGGAAAACAAACAGGAGTTCAACAGCAGAGTATCTTTATAACATCTATTTCTTAAACATTTCAACACTTCTTAAATATATTAACACTTCACATTTTACATGAATGCATATAGCTGGCCTTAGCCAGTGAGTCATAATCAAACAAGTTACATTACAGTATACTGAAAGGCTTCTTAGAATCATAGAATAGAATCATAAAATCATAGAATAGTAGAGTTGGAAGGGGCCTATAAGGCCATCAAGTCCAACCCCCTGCTCAGTGCAGAAATCCAAATCAAAGCATTCCCAACAGATGGCTGTCCAGCTGCCTCTTGAATGCCTCCAGTGTCAGAGAGCCCACTACCTCTCTAGGTAATTGGTTCCATTGCCGTATGGCTCTAACAGTTAGGAAGTTTTTCCTGATATCCAGTCGAAATCTGGCTTCCTGCAACTTGAACCCATGTCCTGCACTCTGGGACGATCGAGAACAGATCCTGGCCCTCCTCTGTGTGGCAATCTTTCATGTACTTGAAGAGTGCTATCGTATCTCCCCTCAGTCTTCCCTTCTCCAGGCTAAACATGCCCAGTTCTTTCAGTCTCTCCTCATAGGGTTTTGTTTCTAGTTCCCCGATCATCCTTGTTGCCCTCCTCTGAACCTGTTCCAGTTTTCTGAACCTGTTTCCAGTCTTCCAGTGTTCTGTTACATTACTCAGTACCTCTAATTCTTATCCAGAGAGTAAATGAATCCTTATCTCACCCAGTTTGGGGAGACACACATTGGACTGTCGAAAACAGCTGCAGCATCTTCAACCAGGCTAATGAGCATCATTCGGCTTTATTATGTGTAACACGACCTTGCTTATCAGGGTCATCAGGCATCTCAGAGAGTTGGTTCTTTCTTGCTGTCTCTCACAGAAGGCAGATGAGAGATCCAACTAACTTATTTAGCTACACAGGTGGTAGAGACTCCATTTCCTGAGTCTCCATGTAATGCTGTCCTCCCAGAGGTGCTCATACAATGTTGAGTCTTATCTTGCTTTGTTTACCTAAAATAGATAAGCTGGCGACTACAGGCTGAGGAACAGAGGGGGGAGAAAAATGCCCAAGTGTTTTAACACTAGACAGCATTCTAATATTATGCAAAATACATAATAGTATTGATCCTTACATATGAGGGCTTGTGAGGGGTAATACTATGGATTATAATGGGGAAAGCCCATGACAATTTTAAACTCACTTAACTCATTGTTTTTCCTCACTTCCTGCCTTGGGCCAACTATCAACTCTCAGGCTTATTTTTATATATAGAACTGCACTGCAAACTTTATTGATGCAGACAGAGATCTGAAAAGAACATGACAGTTTTTAGTTCGTCAGATCATTAATTTTTAGTATGATCCTAATCATGTATACTCAGAAGTATGTTCAAAGGGACTTATTCCCAGGAAAATGGGACTAGGATTTGCAGCTTTAGCAAGGGGAACAAAAACTAGACTGGAACAATGATTCACCACCTCCTCCCAAGTTTCCATTGACTCTCCTGGCCACACACCCCCCCTCCAAAAAATACCCTCACGGGCAAAAAAACTTGCAGAAGAGGAAGGTGATGGGACATGGGAGAGCAGAGATTTATAACCATAATACCCTCCCCCTTCCAACTTTCTAAAAGCCCCTGTGAGCAAACAAACTTGAAGAAAGAGGAGTCCAGGTGGAACTTCAGGATATGTACTTATTGCAAACTCCTCCTAACTTTCCAAAAGCCTTTGTGAGCAAACAACCTTACAAAGGAGTCTTTAATTCAGCAAGTCACCACCTTACAGTGAAATCCTAACCACTTAGAACTAAGTCCTATTAAATTTGGTGGGGCTTACTTCCATGTAAGTGGGGTTCAGACTGCCACTTTAGCAAAGGAGCAAAAACAGGATTGCAGCAATGATCCATCTCTGCCTACCAACTTTCTGACAGCAATCTGACAGCTTAGAAAATAGAGAGGTGGGTAGGACATTAGGAGAGTGGAGAATTGCTGCAGCCTCCTGCTCCCAACTTTCCAACATCTTATGGGAGTAAACACACCTGCAGAAGAGGAGGACAACTGCTAAGCAGTGAGCATGCAGGAAAATTGGAAATAAGCCACCTTCACCAGCTACCCCCTCCCAACAGTCCATCAAGTGCAGAGACACAGAACACACTCCACTATTTCTCTCAATCCTCCTAAACTATCCCCCATCTCATTCATAAAAATAAATGCAAATAGTTTAAGTAGTAAAAAAAGATAAATGTTAGTACAGAAAGAGACTCACACTGTCCACTGTTGCTTTCTTTCTGTTAACAAACACTAATTAAAAAGCCCTTATTCACTCCCCACCCCAGTCCTGCAAGCAAAACAAGCTGTTGCAGCATAGCACACAGAAACAGAGACAGGCTAACATTTCTCCTCTCAACTGTTTCCTCATCCGTTCCTCAAAATAAATGCAAACAAAATAAAAATAGTCTCATATTTATTACACAAAGGCAAGACTGAAACTCACACTATCTCCAGTGTTTTACTCCCACAGGTCTGAACATGCCCTGAACCTATGTATGATTCTGATATAGGCTAAGACTACCTAGTGGGGCTATTCTTGAAGCAGCCTAGACTCCTCCCTGGCTCCTTCCTAAATTGCTATAGTGCTGGTGATAAATAAGCCTCATAACAACAGATGGAGGGAGCATTCCTAGGACGGCTGACAAACAGGCAGATCAAGGGAGTGGGACCTCTGTCCACAGCTACACTTTTAGATTAGGTTTGGCAGAGTAATGCATCGAGCTCATTGGCCAGAGAACAAGAAGCAGTAGATTGACAGAAATGTTTGCAGAGCTTTTCTGAGTTCAAATAGAAGTATAAAATGTGTGTGGAACAAAAAAGAGTGTATGGCTTTGACGTCTTCTTCTTTTTAATTACTTGACATTCTCATTGGGAGGGCTATGCCCCTGTAGCTGCACTGGACCAGCCTCCACTGGAAGCACTAAAGCATCAACAAAAGTAACCCTTTGAAACTAGCAGAACATAACTCCTCCTTAAGGCAGAATATCATGTATTAAAAGCTGTTTTTTTTTTTACTGCCTTCAAATCGATTCTGACTTATGGCAACCCTATGAATAGGGTTTTTATGAGGCTGAGAGGCAATGACTGGCCCAAGGTCACCCAATGAGCTTCATGGTTATGTGGGGATTTGAACCCTAGTCTCCCAGGTCATAGTCCAACACCTTAACCGCTACACCACACATAGGGTTGCCATATTGCCCGGTTAGCCGGGTTTTACCCAGATTCTTTGCATGCCACCTGGCGCCCGGTTAGCCCCTTAGGTGGCCCGGATTCTCAGCTTTAATTTTAAAAAAACTTAAGTTTCTAGGTGGTCCGGTTCTCGAGATATACATAAAAACATCAGCCGCCCCCCCGACTGTTAAATCTTTCTGTAAGCAGTACTGTATGGCACTTTGTAGCTTTAACCCCGCCCGTTCAGGATTGCAGCCAATCAGTGAAGCCAGGGTTGCATTTGGTTGACCTCAGGCAGTGTCTAGTAAACCTCATTGCAATGCCAAAAAATGGTGGTCCCCCCCCCATTTATCTGAAAATCTCATAAATTGGGTAAGTATATACATTTCAGGTTTTTCCCCCTCTTGTGTGCAGGAGTCAGATCCTGGGCAGTGTTTTGAAAACCTTCCCAATACTTGCTTTTGTAAAAGCAATGCTATCCCATATGCCCAGAGTAAATCCCATTGAATTCAATAGGACTTACTTTTGAGTAGACGTGGTTATGAATGTGCTGAAAATCAATGGGACTTTGGAGTGAATGTAAAAAAGAATTGTGTTTGTGTTCTAACTCTTCCTGTCCCGCCCTCCAGTCCTATTTTAAAGTAAATAGGCAGGGCTTACTTAGGTATTACAGTTTTTATTCTGTAGGAAACTAATACTGATTTTTAAAAAACTAATACTGATTTTTCTGCAATGACCATCTGGTTTGACAATAAACTATTATATGGGCTGTATGTATTTATACATCTGCAGTGTGTGCGTGTGCTTGAGTGTATGGAGTGTTTCCAACAACCCTGTGAGGTAGGGTTGGAAACCAAGGCAGCTCACAACAAGAAATAAAGCCATTTAAAATCCAATAACCATAAAAACAAGTATAAACAGTTGCAAAACAGCGTAAAGTGGCATGATTCAGAATTTTGGGTTGTGTGAATGAAGTTGCTTATCACTTGAGGTTGCAGTTCTATCCCTGTTCGAGTAAGCTCCACTGAATACACTGGGACTTGCTTCTGAATAAATAAACCTAGGATTGCACAATAAATATCTTTACAGTTTGTGTAAATAATAAATATATTTGATAGTCATGCTTATATAAATATTTCTTCATTTATCATATTTTTGGTTTTTGGGTAGGAATCCTGACTGGTTGTGAGATGCTTAGTTTTCTGCCTTACTCATAGGAATCTTGTTGTGGTTGGTATGGTATTACATTTAGGAAAGTGTTACTGCCTTCTGTGTTTTTTTTCCCTATTTGCATTTAACTTATCTTTAACCTCACTCCGTTACAGCCATAGAAGCAACAGCAGCATATGCAAGGTAATTAACTCCCATTAGTGATAAGAGCAAGCATAATTATTATTTTAATTAAAACAAGACGCTTATCAGTACTTTGAAGAGGACCAGATGTTTATTTTCTTTCTGAGCCAGGGGGGAGGGGGAGCAGGAGAGTAGTCGATAAGACAGACATCCTGGCATTGGTAATCTAATTAGCAAGGTATGTGTGGGGTTGTTGCACACTTCCAGGCCCAGTTTCATTTTGAGTATGGAGGTGGAAACTGAGTAGATGTGGTTGATCAAAGGGAGAAGAAATTTTAAGTTAAGCAAAGCTCTGCTTTTATAAAACCTAAGAAACATATAGATACTTTGAATGTCTGAGTGCCTGCACCAGTGGAATACTGGAGGAACTTGTAAAACTTGTTGCAACAGTATTTAGAACTGAGCATGTGGTGTGAAAGACTCATTTTCCTAACATTTTGGCTTCTTGTTTTTCTCCACCCACCACATCTCTGAAATATATTGTATATGTAATGGTTAACCATACTAAAAAATGTAAATAAGTTTATTTCGGTCAATGACCAGCAAAGGTTAACCATACTGCTGCCCTGACTTACTTTATGTTTGTTGCTATTTTGTGTTTTTATTATGTTTTTATATTGATTGTGTATTTTTATTGTTTTTATTATATTTGTAAGCTGTGCTGAGCTCTGTTTTTAACAGCAGAAGGGCAGGATATAAATCCTCTTAATCAATCAATAAATATTCCATAGTGTTGGAAACTAGAGTCTAGACATTTAAGGCTGAAAATGTTGCTTTTTAAAAAAAGATTTCCCACATCTTTCCCCAATTTTTGGTCGTAATTTCTAGGCACAAAAACAAAACAACTGGACAATCCAAATATTAATATGCAAATAATTTGCATAATATGCAAATTAGCCTGCCCGGATTTGTGGAACTGGAATATGGCAACCCTAAATGCACAAGAATTTCGAAGCTGTCCATTAAGAGAAAAAGTTGGAGTCTGGCAGATCTTAACTTCTGAAAGGGGGCTCCATAACTTTGGTACCACCACTGACAAGACCCCATCACTTGTAGCCCTTATACTCCCCAAAGATACCCCACAATCTTTCAGGGCTCCAGTTTGGTTCTCTGATGCTCAGCCTGTCTCAAAGCTACAGGCTAGTCACTTAAAAAAAAAAAAACAGGGACAATTGGATGGCATCACCCCCGGGGAAGAAAAGGGAGAAAGGAAGAAAGACTTTTAGAATGAGTCTCTAGTTGTTTCCTTAGCTATAATAATAATAAATAATAATAAAATTTTATTTCTGAGTCACCTATCTGGCCAAAAAACGGCCACTCTAGGCGACGTACAATCCATTAATAAAATACAATATAACAATAATTAAACACAATAATTAATAGGTTAAAACCAAGAACTATAATTAACAGCAGCAGCAAAACTAACTCGCCACAGAAATCCCATAGGCCTGCCTGAAGAGCCAGGTCTTTAAGCCCTGGCGGAAAACATTCAGGGAAGGGGCATGACGAAGATCGAACGGGAGGGAGTTCCAGAGAGTGGGGGCTGCCACCGAAAATGCCCTCTCTCTAGTCCTCACCAGCCGAGCTGATTTAGCTGATGGAACTGAGAGAAGGCCCTGTCTCCTTAACAATTGGAAGTTGCTGGGCAACTTATCACAGTTTATTTAACAACAGAATGGGCCTGACAAGAAGATGTGCCCAGGCCCAAGCCAACTTGGCAGGTTCCAGCTATTAACCTTCTCTCTTACAATCAAGTACTCATTCTGAAGGATCCCCTGAGAGGTCATTCAGACCAAGCCCCAATCTCATAACATTATTAAATGTTATTAAACTGGTATAGTAAATTGATCCATATATTCTTATGATACATGATGATAGTTACTTAAAATATTAACAATCACAGGAAACACTGCTTGGACATGTAGCTGATTGGTGACTACACATGTGGTATTTTTTTTCTTGCCATGCACTCTCATGAATGGTGATTTTGGAGGTCTTTACCAAGAGGTAAGGCTCTCCCACAGTTTCCATGTGATAAACTGGCAATCTGCATTCACCTCCACTGTCCCTTTAAAATAAGTATGTTTATATAAACTGTGGCTATACAGTTCTCTCAGAATCAAGAAGGGGGAAAATTAACTTGAATCATTTGTCTTCCTGCAGTTATTTTCTACCTACCAGTGCCTGTCATATTATAGGACCTCTTCAGGTGTTCCACAGTTATGGACATGAGGTCTACTTCAGAGAGAGGAAAGTGCATCAACCAAGTCTTTTCTATTCATCACATTGTGGCATGAAGTCTCTTGATAGTTTCTGTTCATTTGTCTGTGGGCTCCAAAGATGTGAAGAGTCTGAAAGGCAGAGTGCGAAAGGTTAATTGGTTTTGCTGACCATCTGTTTGTGCTGGGAATGAATGCCGAGAATAATGTGTAATAAATGGCATCTACAAGAATTAAATAAATCAATTCCAGAGATTAGAAGTAACCTATGGATTTTGTTAATGGAGGAAGAGTCTGTGTAACAAAAATCAGTCTTAGGCTTTGTGAAGGCTTTGACCCTGGAGACTGACAGCTAATCAGACTTCCTCGGGAGCACCAAGGTGAAATGCAAACTTTTCCATTCCTTTTCTTATACATTATGCCTATCCTTTAATGAGAGAGGGGGCAACATCCAGCTCCCTAGCTAATAGCAGCAATCCACAGAAGTAAGCAACTGGATCTACATGAGATACTGCAGGGTTGTTAGGGTTTTATTTGTGTTTGTGTGTGATCCAAATAGCAACCTATAACTTCTTTTCCCCCCCATGCAAATCACTTTTAAAACTTCAGGGAGTTTCAAGAGCAATTTGCGGTGTGTCAGATCAGAGGGGGCTTCAGGGGAGGGGGGAACTAGATGATACCTGAAATGTGTGGGTGCATTTAATACATCTAGCCCTCTGCAGGCATCCTCTAAACATGCAGAACAGATGTGGGGAACCTTTGGCCCTCCAGATGCTGCTGAACTACAGTTGTCATCTGCCCCAGCAAGCATGGCCAATGGCCAGGAATGATGGGAGTTGTAGTTCACCAACGTCTGGAGGACCAGAAGGTTCCCCACACTTGATGCAGATGAAATGTTTGATGGGGGAGCAGTGACAAGTGTGTTAGCTCAGTCCCCATCATAATTCTCATACCTTCCACAAATTGGAAGGTAACTGTCTGAAGCAGCAAGCCTCCAGTACTCACAGAGGAACCCCACACGTTTTAGAACCCTTATTTTCCAGGAATTCTAAAATGTGTAGGGAACCTCCATGAGTACAGAAGGTTCCCTGCTTCATAGATTCACCCTTCAACTCAGGGAGGGCAACCAGAATGGTAATGGTGGAAGGGGGCAGAGCTAGCATGGTTATCGCCAGTGCCCCCTTCACGTATTTACATGTTTACAGAATGCCCAGAAAGAGTCTTCTTTAAAAAAAATAGCAATTGTTTGTATGGGATCAGGGCTGTGTTAAGCCATTTCATCCATGCTACAGTCCTGCAGAAAATCACCCTCCACTAGTTGCTATTTGCTCTGGGGAAAGCGCAGCCATTGGCACCAGTAGCAGCTTTGTTTCCAGAAGAATAGCAACTTTGGGGGAGGGATATTATCAGGCTATATGAAATGTATTTACATATCCGCTGCTTTCTGATGCTCAAGGGCTAGACAAACATAACAGAGTGTAGCACTGTCACTGAACTGTGACACAAGTGGTCTCTTGCTTCAAATATTGCCTTAGCCCGAAACTCACTAGGTGACCTAAGGCTAACCACTATCCCACTTCTAAAACATGGGAATAATACTACTCACCTAGCAATCAGGGTTATCATAAGGATTGCTAAAAGAAAAGAAACTACGTAAAGCACTTTGGACATGCTAAATTGCTAATTATCTGACTATAAATAGCATGTATCTGAAATGTAAGGCTGGTACAACAAACATTCAGAAATGTGTACAGGTGCAATCATACTGCACTGAAAATTATACCAATGTGAAAAGAAGCCCATTTAGTTGGTTCATTTGCTATGGGTAGAGACTATGGCCACATAGGCATCATACATTTAAAGCACTATTATACCAGAATGGTTTGACAATCAGTCTTTCTTCCCAAGGAAGTCTGGGAATTGTAGCTCTGCTCAGCATCCTTAACAAACTACAGTTCCCAGGATACTTTGGGGGAAGCCCTGAATGTTTCAAGTGGTATAATACTGCTTTAAATGTATGGTGCAAATGTGGCCAGTCCGTCCGTCCGTGTGTGTGTGTGTGTGAGAGAGAGAGAGACAGAGACAGAGAGAGACAGAGAGACAGAGAGAGACAGAGACAGACAGAGACAGAGAGACAGACAGAGACAGAGAGACAGAGAGAGAGACAGAGAGAGAGACAGAGAGAGAGACAGAGAGAGAGACAGAGAGAGAGACAGAGAGAGAGAGAGAGAGAACTCTAACTCTTCAACAACTGAAAGCCGCTATTTTATACTAATAATGTTATGTTTCTATCTGCTGTTTAAATCACCTCTGTAATCTGCTGCATTGTAACTCTTATGTGGGGGCAATCCCCTTTGACGGCAGGCTGTCTGAGTTTCTAGCCTGCCATCAAAGGGGATTGCCCCCACATAAGAGTTACAATGCAGCAGATTACAGAGGTGATTTAAACAGCAGATAGAAACATAACATTATTAGTATAAAATAGCGGCTTTCAGTTGTTGAAGAGTTAGAGTGCAAAAGAGTTAGTGCTCCAGAAGGAACTTAGCGGAGTCCACTGATCTACATCTTTCCAGCTGTACCCAGCTCAGGTTTGGCCACAAGAGCCAACTCAAAGTAAGTCTTATCCAGATTAGAGATGGTATTCTCTTATAGCTTTCTCCAGTTATTTTTATCAGTTCTAATAAAATGTTTTTTCTTATTTGACCTCATCTTTAAGAGAATACTGTACCAGCTTTTTGCAGGTACATGTCGCCTTATGCCAGCGCTGAAACTCCAGGATATCTCACACAACCGCACAGGAAAATAGGCCTATTAACATTAATGCTGCAATCATATGTACATTTCCCTAGGAGCAGGTCCCACTGAATTATGTAGGACTCACTCCTGAGTAGGAATGGAATAATATGTCAATTTCAGATCTCTCAGTTTCTAATTTTTCTAACCTTAAATTTGGTTCTCCATATTTCTACAGCAGTTTGCAATTTTTTAAAAGAAAAATCTTCATGAAAAGTTTTCAGCATTTTAGTGCAAATTTCTCCTAATAAATACGATTTTGTATGCAGTTTTGACTAATGTATACATTGCTGCAAGCAATTTATCCTAATATAATACATTTTTGCATATTATTTTCACCAATATATTCATATTCTATTATTCAAAACACAAACATCTAGAACTGAGCAAAGAGAAAGGCGAGCTAGGATATAGGAAATCTGTAGTGTTCAACAATGAAAAGGATCAGATTGTGCCTTTTGACATTGAAATCCTCTGCACATTTACTTGAGAGTCATGCCCAATGAATGCTGTGGGATTATTTCTGAGTAAATATGCATATGATTGCTCTGCCA
Organism: Rhineura floridana; assembly: GCF_030035675.1. Taxonomy (NCBI): domain Eukaryota; kingdom Metazoa; phylum Chordata; class Lepidosauria; order Squamata; family Rhineuridae; genus Rhineura; species Rhineura floridana. The sequence goes on from NC_084482.1 coordinate 101,867,007, forward strand.
AATACAAATCAAACCAAAACGCCAACATTAGTGTCTGATAATGACTCTGACTTAACATCATACCACAGTTCACCAGAAAATAAATCAAGTCTTTCAATTTTATACATACATATACTATAGTAATATAACTTTCATCTCAAAATAGGAATGTTGGGGGTAGAGCCAATGCTGCAGGGACACTGAAGGCAGGACAACATGCACAGCTCCGCTCCACCTCCATAGGTTGGTGAGTGTAATGCCTGAATAGGGCTGCCACTGGCCAGTGAGCAAGGACTTCTTGAAGGAACCCAAATCCAGCCCAAAGGTGTGAAAAAGAAGTCAAGCCTTTCAAACCTGTTTCCACAAGGAAGACAGATATACAAACACATACATATAAATGGTTCCTGAAATGTGCACTGCACCTCAAAGTTGCAACTGTAGGATTCTAAGGTTGTGGCACACAGCCCAGAGTGTGTTCCCCTTAAAGGACAAGATAAGAGGCCATGATGTTTAGAGAGAGAACATTCACAGTGCTGCACCAGTGACCTTTTTTAAGTGTCAGTAATAGGTCAGCACTCAAACAATGCTTGAAGAACTTCAAAGCACTTCTTATCTTTTGTACTTCCATGAGTTACTCAAGTTTGTTGTTACTGCCTTCAAGTTGAATACGATTTATGGTGACCCTATGAATCAGCGACCTCTAATAGCATCTGTTATAAACCACCCTGTTCAAATCTTGTAAATTCAGGTCTGTGGCTTCCTTTATGGAATCAATCCATCTCTTGCTCAGTCTTTCTCTTTTTCTACTTCCTTCTCTTTTTCCCAGCATTATTGTGTTTAGTGAATCATGTCTTCTCATGATGTGTCCAAAGCATGATAACCTCAGTTTAATCATTTTAGCTTCTAACGATAGTTCTGGTTTAATTTATTCTAACGCTCAATTATTTGTCTTTTTCGCAGTGCATGGTATCTGCAAAGCTCTCCTCCAACACCACATTTCAAATGAGTTGATTTTTCTCTTATCCACCTTTTGCACTGTCCCACTTTTGCATCCATACATAGAGATTGGAAATACCATGGTCTGAATGATCCTGACCTTAGTGTTCAGTGATATATCTTTTGCCTTTGAGGACCTTTTCTAGTTCCCTCACAGCTGCCCTCCCCAGTCCTAGCCTTCTTCTAATTTCTTGACTATACTCTCCATTTTTGTGGCTAATGACTGTGCCAAGGTATTGATAATCTTCAATAAGTTCAATGTCCTCATTGTCAACTTTAAAGTTAAATCTTTTTTTGTCATTACTTTAGTCTTCTTGACCTTCAGCTGTAGTCCTGCTTTTGTGCTTTCCTCTTTAACTTTCAACAGCATTCGTTTTAAATCATTACTGGTTTCTGCTAGTACTTACACAAGTAAATTATCCATAATTAACATAGTAGAAAAAAGAAGAGCAATTAAAAAACATTGTCATATATATTTTTATTAGATGGTCACTTATGTTTTCAATCAAAATTAGAACACAGACAATCTCACTAAGTACAGAAATGTTTTTTTCCCTTGTCGATTGGCAAGGTTTTGTGTTTTCTTAAATCTGGACATTGACTGGTTGATTGAGTTTATTTATATGCCCCCTTTCCACAGCAAGCCGTGCCCAAAGCGGCTCACAAGAAAGAGAAGTCAGTTTACACAACATAATAAATTCAAGCAGGACAAAAACCAACAATGTAAAAGCATAAAACAAATTCAATATTACAAAAGAAATAATCTAGATTGAAATACATTAAGTACATTAAGTACAAAGCAAATAAGTACATTCTTAGCTCTGCCGAGATAAAATAAAGCTAAATAGATTAAACTGTTACTACTATATTTACATACCTAAAATACAAACTATCTCATTTAGTCCTCTAGCACTAAGAGATACAAAATCTCAAGCTATCTCAAATATCCACAGCAATAAAATAAAATAAAACTGCTGGTATCTTTCCAAAAAAGAAAGATTTTTGGTTTTCTTGGTTAATATGTTTATTATCTGTAAGATCCTTCTTGCTACTTGTAGGCATTTTTCCTGTTATGTATTCTTGAACCTATTTACAGCAACGTTAATAACAATAACCTGAGCGGTCACAACACTTACCAGAAACAAATCTGAAGCATGTGTGAAAACTTTATGCTGTGAGGGCACTCAAGTCAGTCTGCTTTCTCAAGATAGGCTGCCTGTTCAACAGAGTGTTTGATAAATGATTTGTCAACACAACTTTAAGATTGAAGAACACCACTTTGTTCTCTTAATTTATAAGGAGATACACACACACACACTGTGCTAGAAAAATAAAAACATCGGTTTTGTTAATGAAAATAACCCTGTGTGTTTTTAAGTGATTAACAAAATCCTGATAGGAATCTACAGCAAGCTTGAGTGAAGTTCTGTTTGTTGCTTTTAAAACTATCTGTACATGGTAACTTGTCATGAAGTGCAGCTGCTTCCCCACCCAAGCCCTCGCAGCAGTATCTCATTATTAAGTTCATGCAAAGGCACAACTAGGTGGATCCCTAGACCTAAAATGGTCAGATGGAAAAGCTGCAATTTCTGAACTGTCCTCCAGGGGAGCCCCCCATAGAACATCTTAGCGTAACTGGAGGTTACCAGAGTGTGGGTGACCATAGCCAGGTTATCCCTAACCAGAAAAGGCAGTAGCTGGTTCACCAGCCAAAGCAGAGCACAGGCACTTCTAGCCACCTAGGCCACTTGGACCTCAAGTGATTAGTATGGTTCAAGGATCACCCTCAAATGACACAGCTGCTCCTTCAAAGGGAGAGCAATCCCATCACCACTGACAGCCTGCTATGTCAAATCCCAGAAATGGAAAACACCCACCCACAGCACCTCTGCCTCCTCTGGATTCAGTTTCAATTTATTGGCCCACATCCAGCCCATCACTACCTCCAGACTGATTTAGGACCTGCATAGCATCTCCTAGTATGCAGAGAGGGAACACAGAAATAGAGCTTGGTGTCATCAGCACATCAATGACACTTCATTTCAAATCCCCTCATGGCTGCTCTCAGTGGCTTCATGTAGATGTTGAATGTCATGGTCAACAAGACTAAAGCCTGTGGGACCTACAAGGCAATTCCCACAGGGCTGAGAAGATATCCACTGTGATTTTCTGGATCCAAACCTGGAGATAAGAGTAGAACCACTATGAAGTGGGGGGGACCTAAAGAGACAACCCCCAAAAACAGCTCAAGGAGGACTAATCAAGCTCAGTTGCCATGGAATTCTGACTGACTGTTGGGGAGACGAATGAAATATCCTGAAAAGGCATGGCCGGCTAGCTAAAGCCCTGAACAGGAGCACTCCACACTGCAACATTTTGTTGCAGGACCCACCTCTAGTCTGTAGTATTTGCCGCTGCTCCACAAGCAGAACCCACAGGGTGAGAGCATCACCAGCTTACCTCCTGTCTGTGATTCTTAAACCCAGCCGTGCATGCCTGTTTCAACCTGGCATTATCAGGTTCCTCTGAAATCCCCTGAAGAGTGCTAGCTGGACATCAAGATTACTGACTGGAATATTATGTTATTAGTATGTTCAAGGGAAAGCCTTTGAGCAAAGAGCTGACTGGCATCTTCTTATGTCAGAAAAGTCACCCTGAGTTTGTTTTTAATGCAGGTTGCTAGCAGTATGTTTAGCAGCAGCAATCTAAAGCTTCTCCATCTATCCCTTCTTATAGAGTAAAGACAACCTCCCCTGTTTATACCAATTGTGCAGGCTGGAAGGAAATTTTAGTTTATAAGCAAGTGGCAGCTTTCAGGGTTACCAAGGTCTGACAAGTTTAATCCAGAAATTTATGTAGCTCACACTCCTCATCAAACAGCTAAAGCATGTATACCACACATGCAGCTACGCCCAGAGCACTTGAAAGGTAAGACAGCTGCTAACATATCTCCCACTGCACATGATGAAATGGTTTCTTTTTTAAAAAAAAACCTCTGCCCCACTAAATTAATTGGATTGCCAACTGCGTTAGCAAATATGTTAAGTGTACATGACACTGTAGGCAGGCCTATTGAAAACTGTTGTCAGGTTAAATCCTGATGCAGTAAGATAGTGATAGAAAAGTACATAGAGCTTATGGGATTTTTCTAGAGACCGACAAAAATAAATAATTATGGGAAACGCCAACCAGCTGTGTATATGGAGGTGCTCATTTTAAAATTAACATGATTACTATTCAACGGGAAAGGAATTTCTCATTCAAAAGCTTAATTTCACAACTTGGCTTAATATTAACTAGCAATTCTCCCCCCACACACATTTTCTAGGCCATTTCCTCTTTGGGTCCTATGCATAGGACAGTGCAGAATATTAAACACTTTATGCCACACTTCCATGAATGCAGACATCTGACACTTATTGTGACTCGTGGCATAGGAAAAGCTGTAGCCCAGCTTGTTCTTCAGGTGGACTGCATCCTCAGAGCCTAATTTAACAATCTTTCTCACAAGACTACCTAGGTTTAGGCTGCGTACACACCATATATTTAAAGTACATCCCCCCCAAAAAAAATTCCTGGGGACTGTAGCTTACCCTTCACAAAGCTACAACTCCCAGCACCCTTAACAAACTATAGTACCCAAGATTCTTTGGGGGGAGGCTTTAAATGTGTGGTGTGTATGCAGCCTTAGAATCATAGCACTGTAGAGATGGAGGAAGCCTTGTAGGCCATGGGTTGTAGCCAATGCTGCTGTACCACTCATGCCACAGTGTTCCTTGCACAACGGAGCGTCCTCTTCCTCTTCCCTCCTCTGCAGCCCCAACCCTCTGGAGCATGGGCAGAAGAAAGGAAGGGGAAGTCCCACTGCATGAGCAGAATGCTACTCACACAGCACTGGATACAACCCCATGTAATCCAGCACCACTACCACTAGACAACCAAGAGGTCTTCTGTATCTTTAAAAGTTGTGCAGGGGGAATTATTTTATTTATTTATTTATTTTATTTATTTATTTTCATTTCTAGACCACCCATAGCTAATAGCTCTCTGGGCGGTGTACAAAACGAGATTAAAATACAATATAGAATAAAATCAGTAACAGAAAGGAACACATTAAACTAAAACATTAAACATAAAACATTGAACATTAAAATGCCTGGGAGTACAGCCAGGTCTTAACCTGGTGCCTAAAAGAAAGAACCGTAGGCGCCAGGCGTATTTCCTCCGGTAAGCTGTTCCATAATTTGGGGGCCACCACAGAAAAGGCCCTAGTTCTAGTGACAGTCCTCCGGGCAGCCTGGTGAGTTGGTACCCAGAGGAGGGCCTTAGATACTGAACGAAGTGAGCGGGTAGGTTCATAGCGGGAGAGGCGTTCCACAAGGTATTGCGGTCCCACACCGTGTAAGGCTTTATAGGTCGACACCAGCACCTTGAATCTAGCTCGGAAACCAATGGGTAGCCAGTGCAAGCAAGCCAGGACAGGTGTTATATGCGCAGACCGATTGGTCCTTGTCAACAGCCTGGCTGCCGCATTTTGCACTAGCTGAAGTTTCCGAACAGTCTTCAAGGGCAGCCCTACATAGAGCGCATTACAGTAATCCAATCTAGAAGTTACCAGAGCGTGGACAACAGAGGCGAGATCATCACTGTCCAGATAGGGGCGTAGTTGGGCGACTAAGCGAAGGTGGTAAAATGCATTCCGTGCCACCGAGGCCACTTGAGCCTTGAGCAACAAGGAAGGGTCAAAAAGGACCCCCAAACTACGAACCTGTTCCTTCAAGGGGAGTGTAACCCCATCTAGAACAGGATAAACATCCACCATCTGAGCAGGGAAAGAGCTCACCAACAGTGTCTCAGTCTTGTCTGGATTGAGTTTCAGTTTATTAGCTCTCATCCAGTCCATTATCGCGGTCAGGCAACGGTTCAGCACGTCAACAGCCTCACCTGAAGAAGGTGAAAAGGAGAAGTAGAGCTGCGTGTCATCAGCGTACCGATGGCAACGCACTCCAAAACTCCTGATGACCGCACCCAGAGGCTGCATGTAGATGTTAAAGAGCATGGGGGACAAAACCGACCCCTGAGGGACTCCACAATGGAGAGTCCAGGGTGTCAAGCGATGTTCCCCAAGCACTACCTTCTGGCGACGATCCGCTAAGTAGGAGCAGAGCCACTGCCAAGCAGTGCCCCCAACTCCCAACTCCACGAGCCTCCCCAGAAGGATACCATGGTCGATGGTATCAAACGCCGCTGAGAGATCAAGGAGAATCAACAGAGTCACACTCCTCCTGTCCCTCTCCCGACAAAGGTCATCATACAGGGCGACCAAGGCTGTTTCAGTGCCAAAACTGGACCTAAAACCAGATTGAAACGGATCCAGATAATCGGTTTCATCCAAGAGCGCCTGGAGCTGGCCAGCGACCAACTGCTCCAGAACCTTGCCCAAAAAAGGGACATTCGCCACCGGTCTATAGTTGTTCAAAACATCTGGGTCCAAATAAGGTTTCTTTAAAAGAGGTCTTATTACTGCCTCCTTGAGACTGCCAGGGACTACTCCCTCTCTCAAGGAGGCATTTATTACCTCCTTGGGCCAGCCAGCGGTTACAGTCCTGCCAGTCTTCACCAGCCAAGATGGGCAAGGGTCCAGAGCATAGATGGTCGCCCGCACCATTCCAAGCACCTTGTCCACTTCCTCGAGCTGCACCAACTGAAATTCATCCAATAATAAAGGACAAGGTCGCGCTCTGGACACTTCAATGGATTCATCTGTCATAACATCAGAGTCTAAGTCCCGACGGATGCATGCAATCTTGTCCTGGAAGTGCTCCGCAAATTCGTTGCAGCGGGCTTCCGATGTTTCCTTAGTATCATGAGGGCCAGAATGTAAGAGCCCTCGTACCACCCTAAAAAGCTCTGCTGGGCGGCAAAGGAATGATCTAATCGTGGTAGCAAAATAAGACTTTTTCGCCGCCCTAACCACTTTTATGTACAACTTAGTGGAAGCACTTACCAGGGAATGATTACATCCGTCAGGAGTTCACCTCCACCTGCACTCTAGCCTCATTCTCTCTTGCTTCATCACTCTCAGTTCCGGGGTATACCACGGTGCTGTATGAGTTCGGCAACGAAGGGGGCGCGCGGGAGCGATCATGTCGATGGCCCGGGTCATCTCCGTATTCCACAGGTCAACCATGGCCTCGACAGGAGCACCAGTACTATCAGCCGGAAAAACTCCCAGAGCCCTCTGGAAAGCTACAGGATCCATAAGCCTCCGGGAGCGGACCAACTTAATAGGTTCCCCACCTCTGCAGAGGGAAAGGGCTGTCGTGAGTCTAAAACTCAGCAAGCGATGATCTGTCCATGACAATGGAGTAGATGAAAAATACCCCACCCTCAGATCACCATCTCCATGACCAGTGGTGAAGATCAGATCAAGAGTATGTCCCGATACATGTGTCGGGCCAGTAACAATGTGAGACAGCCCCATGGTTGTCATGGAAGCCATGAAGTCCTGAGCCGCCCCAAGCAAGACAGCCTCGGCATGGATGTTGAAATCCCCCAGTACCACGAGTCTGGGGGACCTCAACAATACCTCCGAGACTATCTCTGTCAGCTCAGTTAGGGAAGCTGTTGGGCAGCAAGGTGGGCGGTACACCAACAGTATTCCCAGTCTGTCTCCTTGGCCCAGCACAAGATGAAGACATTCCAAACCAGTCGCCGTCTGGACAGGGTGCTTGGTGAGAGAGACCACAGCAACCCCACCTCCCCGGCCCTCAGATCTACCACAGTGCTGCACCGAGTACCCAGGTGGGCAGAGCTGGGAGAGAATTCCACCTTGTGGTTTTTCCCATTACAGGGTTGCAAGAAAAACTGCACTTGGCTGACTTTCTCTTCTCCTAAAGATACAGGATCAGTCTCAGGCCATGAACCTGGCAACCCTAACCACCACCCAACTCTGCACAGGAAATCCGGAGACAGGAAACCCAAATCCAAAGATGACCATCCAGTCTCTGTTTGAAGGCTTCCAGTGAAGGACAACTTACCACCCCGCTAGGTAACTGGTTTCACTATTGAAGTATTCATACCATTAGTGCTGGGCCAAAGTCTGTCCTACCATTTCTAGAAAGTTTTCTTTTTCTGTGAAAGAGGCTTCCATTTTTTCTGCCACATTCTGAGGGCATTAGAAAATTTCTTTAGAATTTCGGTGGGTCTGGAGCTGTGAGCTTATCTTATTGTTGTGAAGTCAGTGAGGGAGGTGTATATGTTTTCCTTTCCAGTAAACATTTCTCCAACCTCCCTGACTGCCCACACTTTCTGGTCTGGGAAAAAAAGTCCCATGGGAGGAGTTACCTCCCGATACCTACCCCTGGGCTTTAATTAAAGCACCGACACATGAAAAGGCTGCAGAGTGCAGCCTTTTGATGAGATTATTTGTAAAATGAAAGGACACTCACAAAAGCCCACTTCAAAAGTAAAGCAAGCAATGTGCAACAAAAACCCTGAATCCTACCCATGTGAATTTCACCAAAAATTTTCTCTCCTTTGAAAATTTTGAACACAGTTTCTTTTCTCATTAAGTGATGGAGAATGGTCTGGGAGGAGGGGTAATGCAGGAGACATTTTTGACACAGCACTACTTACCATTAATAAGTTTCTTTGCTAACATTCAACCAAAATCTGCCGTCCTGTATCTTACGTCTACTAGATTTAGGGCTTATCTACATGGTGATTTACTGTGTATCTGGTGCTACTTTCATCCTCTTTTAATTTGCATGGTTCACATGACATTGCAGGCAAGTGGAAGCTATTATTTATTTATTTATTTATTTTGTTGCATTTATATACCGCCCATAGCAAGTAGCTCTCAGGGCGGTAAACATAATAGAATAAAATACATACATCATTACACAGATTTCCCCTTTAAATCCGTATTAACCCAATCCTGATATAATTCAAAAGGGGAAGGAAAAAACATCTCCACTTTGTATCTCTAGGGCTTGCAGATCTTTTGCTCCGATGCCCTTAGGTGGATGTGTCAATCATTCCCCTCTCCACACCCACTTCCTCCTTCTCCCGTCATTCATTTCATATCCTCTGGGCTAAAGAGCAACTTCTGCCACTCTCTCCCATTTTCAAAGTAAGCCACAGACAAGAAAGGAGAGGGTAGAGAGAGAATGTCTGGGGGGGGGGGATTAAAATCTATATCACTCACAGCGGGAGCCACTTTTTTAAAAAAAAAAAAAAAACCTCCATCCCTGTCTCCACAGTATTATTTTCATCAAGTAAGTTTATTATTTTCAAGCAATGGGCTCCATATCCAGAGTATCTAACCCTCCTTTCTTCCCCAGCCTTTTCCCCAGGATGCTTTCATTGCAAGAAGGGGAGGGGGAATCTAGTCAGTTTCATTGTTTCTTCTCAGTTGCATGCTGAGGCACTCTCCCAGAACAACTGCATCTTACTTGCATGAATGGAAAACAGCAGATTGGAAGCTACCATTGAGCAAGAAGTGTGGACCTTGAAAATCTATTACACTGGTAAAAGCAGCATCTTTAGTACTAAGTTAGGCTCCCATGTAGATAAACCCTTGGTCCTACTCTCTGAGGCAGCATAAAACAAGTCTTTACCCGCTTCTGTGTGACAGTCCTTCAGGTGTTTGCTACATATCCTCCCTCCCTCATCATTCTCTTTACCTCGCACAGCAACTTTGGTGCTTCAGTCCTAGTTAAATAAAACCACAGTTCCTTGCTACACCAAAAATGAAGAACTGTAGTTTAATGTCACTTTACTAACCACTACCTTAAATGAGGATCAAACCATGGATTAAGATCCTTATTAGTAAACTGACACCTCCATTTTGGACATAATGAGGAACAAGAATTGCAAGAGAGGAACAGATTGCAAGCAATCAGCCCATTCTTTTCATCCTTCTCATTTGAAGTATGCATATAATAATATACTTACAGGGTTGTTGTAAGGATTGTAACAGGATGATGCATGTGAAGTGCTCTGAACATGTGAAAGCGCTTTCCTTATGCTAAGTATTATTAAAATCCAACCTCATCACACTGTACTGGCATTCTTATGATTACCTGCTCTTTTCACTGAAGTTTAATCTGAAGTTTATATATTAAAATACTGTGGCTACAATCATTAATCATCCTAAATGTTCCAACTGGAAATTTGTATTTCTGTGAAAGCAGAACTGTGTTCCAAGCAAAGACTTACTGAATTCCACAATTTTCTGCCATATTTGCAGCATGTTGATTCATTCAGGAAGGATTTTCTTGGTTTTCAGTGCCATGGCAACAAGAATTGTATATTCTTACAATATTTTTATTTTCACAGTGTTTTAGTAAAGCTGCACCAACCTACCTATCATCATCTTGTCAGATTCCATGAGACTGATGTAGTGTAGCTAAGGATCACAAACTCTTAGACATAGCATAATAATATTACAACCATGACTGAGACGGCCCAGGGTAAGAGCACAAAACATGTGATGGACTGTGACTGCTTTCTCCAATCTTTTTGGAACAGCAAGCACATTTTGAACTTTGAAAGAACACTGAGGATGCCAGTTGCAAAATGGCTACCATGGGGGCACAACACAAATGGTGTCACCAGGGCATGGCGTAACACAAAGCTAGAGAGAATACAGTGATTATTGCTGCCCCCCCCAATAGTATTATATTTACCATCGAAAATCAACTATGTCCTGCTGGTTGCGATTGTGGAGATACAGTTGTCAAAGGCACAAGAACCGTTTTCCCCAATGCCAGTCCTAAAACAAAGCCTCAAAAGAACCTACCACAAGAAAGATGTATTCTGGTTGCTAGGAAAAAAGGAAGGGCAGACTACGGAGATTGCGAGGAGTTCTCCACAGGGCCCATGACATAGTCCTTGGAAACTGATCAGGAGGAGGAATGGGATCTTGGGGAGAGGCCCTGTGGGCTGCACTGGGAGGAGGCTGAAAGAGAAGACTTCAGCAGTTTAGTCAGTGATGGCTCCTCACTGAAGAAATATTGTATGACAATGAGCTGGCTTTTGTCCTGCCTCTCAGTCTTGCCTTGTCACCCGAGCTGCCACTCGCACCTCCTCCTGAGGCATTAGAGGCTCAGTCAGAGATTGTGTCACAGGATCTGGCTGAAGTGCCGCCGCCATCACCATGGGCATACTGACTGATGCATAGGAACGAGCAGATAGCACAAGTTTTTCAACCAATTTGTAGGAGTGCTCATTTGCCCGCCCAGTCCCATTGAGAGAAACAGTCCCATATATAAGAACATAAGAAGAGCCTGCTGGATCAGGCCAGTGGCCCATCTAGTCCAGCATCCTGTTCTCACAGTGGCCAACCAGGTGCCTGGGGGAAGCCCGCAAGCAGGACCCGAGTGCAAGAACACTCTCCCCTCCTGAGGCTTCCGGCAACTGGTTTTCAGAAGCATGCTGCCTCTGACTAGGGTGGCAGAGCACAGCCATCATGGCTAGCAGCCATTGATAGCCCTGTCCTCCATGAATTTGTCTAATCTTCTTTTAAAGCCGTCCAAGCTGGTGGCCATTACTGCATCTTGTGGGAGCAAATTCCATAGTTTAACTATGCGCTGAGTAAAGAAGTACTTACTTTTGTCTGTCCTGAATCTTCCAACATTCTGCTTCTTTGAATGTCCACGAGTTCTAGTATTATGAGAGAGGGAGAAGAACTTTTCTCTATCCACTTTCACAATGCCATGCATAATTTTATACACTATCATGTCTCCTCTGACCCGCCTTTTCTCTAAACTAAAAAGCCCCAAATGCTGCAACCTTTCCTCGTAAGGGAGTCGCTCCATCCCCTTGATCATTCTGGTTGCCCTCTTCTGAACCTTTTCCAACTCTATAATATCCTTTTTGAGATGAGGCGACCAGAACTGTACACAGTATTCCAAATGCGGCCGCACCATAGATTTATACAACAGCATTATGATATCGGCTGTTTTATTTTCAATACCTTTCCTAATTATCCCTAGCATGGAATTTGCCTTTTTCACAGCTGCTGCACACTGGGTCGACATTTTCATCGTGCTGTCCATTACAACCCCGAGGTCTCTCTTCTGGTCGGTCACTGCCAGTTCAGACCCCATGAGCGTATATGTGAAATTAAGATTTCTTGCTCCAATATGCATAATTTTACACTTGTTTATATTGAATTGCATTTGCTATTTTTCCGCTCGTTCACTCAGTTTGGAGAGGTCTTTTTCGAGCTCTTCACAATCCCTTTTTGTTTTAACAACCCTGAACAATTTAGTGTCGTCAGCAAACTTGGCCACTTCACTGCTCACTCCTAATTCTAGGTCATTAATGAACAAGTTGAAAAGTACAGGTCCCAATACCGATCCTTGAGGGACTCCACTTTCTACAGCCCTCCATTGGGAGAACTGTCCGTTTACTCCTACTCTCTGCTTTCTGCTTCTTAACCAATTCCTTATCCACAAGAGGACCTATCTTCTTATTCCATGACTGCTAAGCTTCCTCAGAAGTCTTTGGTGAGGTACCTTGTCAAACGCTTTTTGAAAGTCTAAGTACACTATGTCCACTAGATCACCTCTATCTATATGCTTGACACTCTCAAAGAATTCTAATAGGTTACTGAGACAGGACTTTCCCTTGCAGAAGCCATGCTGGCTCTGCTTCAGCAAGGCTTGTTCTTCTATGTGCTTAGTTAATCTAGCTTTAATAATACTTTCTACCAGTTTTCCAGGGACAGAAGTTAAGCTAACTGGCCTGTAATTTCCAGGATCCCCTTTGGATCCCTTTTTGAAGATTGGCGTTACATTTGCCACTTTCCAGTCCTCAGGCACGGAGGAGGACCCGAGGGACAAGTTACATATTTTAGTTAGCAGATCAGCAATTTCACCTTTGAGTTCTTTGAGAACTCTCGGGTGGATGTCATCCGGGCCTGGTGATTTGTCAGTTTTTATATTGTCCATTAAGCCTACAAATAGAAAGCCCACCCCAAGCCTATTTAAAGCGTATCAAGGGGTGTGTCTAATTGCAGCAACAATGTCTTAGCTTAAGTAGTCATGCTTAGTTATGCTGTGTAGAGACGCAGAGTCCTGAATAATCTGTAAACTGATCTATGAAACACTCTAAGCTGAGATTTCACATTAAATAAAATGGAGAACAGCCTGAGTCTGAATCCAACAGGATTGGCCAGGACAGTCTACCAGTGCACTAAAGAGGAGTGGGAAACAAAAACTCTAGGACCCCAAAGATTCCTATTGCCTGATGTCCAAACAACCACTTACCAATCACAGCTCTGACTTCACTCATTGACTAAAAACACTGACAGGAGGGAATAGCTAGGCTATCTTATTTCACAGAAATCACTCAGAAGGGTACCTGGACATTTTTCTTCAGAAGTTTCTTTCTAGGGCTAGAGGCTTACTCTTTAAAAAATGAAAGCTTAGAGTCTGGGTCCTGTTCTTGGGGGCAGCAATGAAGGCCTTCACGGGCACCATGGCACCAGCGAGTACCAGGTTGGTGACCCCCGCTGCAAGGGAAATACATGTGCACAAAAACATCCATGAAGTATTATAAGGTGGAGTGAACTTACCATTATTTTTCTTTAACCAAGATCTAAACTTAGGCATCCTGGCCCAGTACCAGCATGGGCAACACTTTAGGGAGGAAATGGTGGCCATCAGCAGGGGTTTTTCTCCTTTGGAAATCAGGGACAGGAAGATAGATTTTAAAGTAGGTTTGGACATGAGGGGGCACTTAACCCACCAGTTGCCAGTTCTCCCCTGCAACTTCCCCCTACCATTCCAGTTTCTAAATCCATTATTGTTATGGGAAACACAGGTTTGAAACTAGGACTAGAGAGACAGCAGGTGGGTAGCATTGTTGAATAGCAATTCCAATGCAATGTAACATTGGGAAAGCTTTCTCTGATTGCAACCACTTGTCATGATACAGCAAACACATTCAAAGCAAATCCTCTTGATTTCCTCTTGCAGAATTATAACAGTCTCCTTCATGCTGCTGACCTTGGCTTCCAGCAACCAAGCTACTCTCCTCAGTGGTAAATATACTCCAGCACTTTCTTTGCTGGTCTGCTACCCAGTTTTCTCTATGAACCCATAAGCTTTGCCGTTTTGCAAAAATGGCTGTGCTGCTTTAGATCTTTTACATCAGATATATCAGCACAAATCAAATCACTGACAGTCTCCTGTGCCTCTTTTGGAGGTGGTTGCCATTGCCATTCATCACCAAGTCCAGTTAATTCAGGTTATCTTCCTGATCCACAGTCTCGCATATCCAATTGTGTGCTTTCATGCTGTCGGTTATTTCCCTGTAATAATGACCTCACCCACTGAAGATTCAAATAGAGGACACACATACATTTTACCCTCCTTCAGTGAATTCCCCTCGCCTCCAGCACTGAGAACTGCTATTCTTGAAATGCAGTCATCTCTGTGATGTGGCACAGGATAGAATCAGCAGTCCTTCCAACTTCTGTTTCACCAAGTAGTCTAATTCATTCTCACCTTCCATTAAGGGTTTTAGTGAACTAAACTGGTTATGAGTCTCACCCCCCATCCCGTTTCTGCATAGGTCACTACTTCGTTCTTTATGCAATCCAGAAAATATCAGCAGAGCTTGGAAAAGTTACTTTTTTGAACTACAACTCCCATCAGCCCCAGCCACCATGGCCACTGGATTGCGCTGATGGGAGTTGTCATTCAAAAAAGTAACTTTGCCAAGCTCTGAATATCAGTAACCACCACTCAGGGGTACACCTACACTCAACATGTATTCATGTTTGTTCTTTAGCCAGGCATTTCCCAATTCTTGCCCATTTCAATTTCTTAAGCTCTCTCAACTTCCACCTTCTAATATGAAAACCATGGTGAACACTTTAGTTCTTTGCATCGATTGTCTTTTCGGTCTTCCTGCTTCCCTCCTATAACCTTTTTCATCTATCTGCCACTCAGCTTATTTGTTCTGCCTTTCACTTCAGTCAGCTAATTTATCTTTTTTCTCCACTGGCTTCCTTTTCCTTAGAATGTAGGTTTTAAACATCTTCATTTGGTCTATAAATATTTGCATTTGATTGTTCCTGTTTCTTCTTCTTTAGTTCTCACCCCCCCCACACACACACACACATGGCTTCTTTGTTCTACTGGTTCTTTGTTACTTGGCAAGGCTAAGGTTTCATCATCCATTTCCCCATTTTCACCCCTTTCCTCTTTCTATTACTTTGGAATTCTCTCCCTTCTAGGGCTGTGAGCACACTAGTCACCTACAGCAAAGCGTTTCCATTGGCCAAAGCTGGAGGGGGAACGGGTTGATCTGCCAATCGATCGCAAAATCTCTTTGAATCTGAATTTTTTTTTAAAAAAATACACTCAAGCCGCTCCCACCAGGTTCTACAGTAAAAAGGGGCGGGGTTTGACTAGCATTGTATGCCCGGTTTTCAGAAGAGAGGTGGAGACGCACTGAAACTGGCAGAAAAGTGAACGTGTTTCTACCCTAGAATTCTGATTTCCCCTTTGCTTTATTTCAAAAAACACTTAAAGGAAACATATTTTCTCTCTCCTTCTTTGCCTTCTTTTGGTTTATGAGAATTATAGTCACATTGTGAGCCTCCAGAGAGTCTAGCCTTTTTTTTTTAACATAGCTTTAGTTGCAGATAACAAAACTTTGCATCCATTGCTGTCTATGCATGGGTAGAACAGGTTTCTCCTCACACAATAGGATTCCCCCTTTCTCTCCACCCCCCATTCAGCCCCCTGGGTCCCCTCAGAATCTGCATTCTCGATTCGGGGGAGGGGTTCATGTGGGCTGCAAGGGGGAAGACTGAAAGGTGAACTCACATTGTGTAAATGGAAGTCCACTTATGCAACATTGGATTTCACACATTGTATCTGTCTATTGTTATTTTTTCATTTTATACCATTTTAACTGGAATTACTTGTAGGAAACCTGTGGGTGGAAAATAAAATACATTCACTAGGCTTTTTCATAAGCTATGTGCCATGTTTGCTACTCCAGTCCTTCACAATCAAAATTGTATCCTCATGCGCTGAACTCCACAAAAGGGAACATGAATAATGATAATTCTAGAGGCTCATTTAAATAAAATATGCAAATAATCCGCTGTAAGTATGTAGAGATCAGAAGAGGGAGATATTTCACCATTTAAGTGTTTTTCATCAGCTTATTAATACATACAAATAATATACTATGCAATTTTACTCCCTTTTTGGACGGCAGCTCTCTCAGCAGCCTTCTAGAAGCATATCTGTAGTCTGAAGTGGTTTTGCTGAGAGATGCAGCTTGACTCCAATCCACATAACCCTGCTACATGCTTGTGATGGATGCCAGGAGGAGGCATGATTCTTTATATGGATGGGGGAGAAATTCACTTCAATTTGCATTTACAGACACACCTACCAAATTTGTACTTTCCAAAACAATACGTGAATCAAAGCACAGCCTTCTTCAAAATTTGCACTTCTCTGAATTTTACAATGTGGTTCTCCAGCCAAGTAATGTGGACAAAAATACATACACTTGAGTGGTTTCCTTGAAGGCCACACTTGCCCAGCCAGCTCTTAGGAGTGTATTTGATCCCTGAACAACCTTATTGTTTGCTTTTTTTCTTTCACTGCCTTTTTGTGTGAGTGAGCACTACTGAACACATTGTGAGTTTCTTGCTTGTAAAATAAATTATTTTTGCTTATACCTTTTTTCATGAATGAGGATATTGGGAGGCTTTAAATTTATTGTTTTTAAAAAATGTGTTTGTCTGTCATGCAGCAGTTTAGCCTCATTCAAAGCTGCTAGAATTAAGAAACCTGAAAGACTTTCCCTCTTCTCCCAGGCATTTTAGCGTGTTTTTAAATTGTTTTTTTTTTTTAAGTATTTTTATATTTGCATAATGTATATTTGTTTTTAATGTTTTTAATTGTTGTAAACCGCCCAGAGAGCTTCGGCTGGGGGGGTATATAAATGTAATTTAACAACAACAACAACAACAATAATAATACAGAGCTGGGGAATCCTCAAGGGATAGCCTAAAACAGGGATAGGGAGCCTGTAGCCCTGCAGAAGTTGTTGAATAACTCCCATCAGCCCCAGCCAGCATGGCCAATGTTCAGGGATGACAGGAACTTGAATCCAACAACAACTGGAAGGCCACAGGTTTCCCATCCTCAGCCTAAAACAAATTTGTATGGTAGCTGATAAGAGAGCTTTCATATATTGTTCTCACTTCCCAGCCAAGAATCTCCCTCTCAAGCAATTTCAGTTACTTCAGTTTAATAGGAATGAAACTTTCAGAATTGGGAAAAAGGATGATCTCCCTATCCTTTTGAGATGGGCTGATCATTGTTTTTCTAGTCTCAATGGCTGCAGGAGGAAAAAGCCAGCATGGGAGAGCTGGCTGTCATTTAGAAGAGCTTCTCTATCTGAAATGCACCTGAGATGCCAGAGGGAAAATTCATTTTATACTTTTCCTGCAAAATCTGGGAGAAATAATAATTTAATAGGCCACTCAAGGTGACAATTAGCTCACTGGAAAAAAGAAGGATGGCAAGAAAAAGGGGACAAGATTTGCTTTCTAAATAACAATAAATGGTTCTTCCCTAGTTAAAAAGCAATAGGCAGGTATCAATAGCACAAATAAGCTCAAGCTACACGACAGCCAATCTATTCTATGATTTTTCCATTAGTATCTATGATGAGGCCTTGGATCAATGGTCTAGATTCCACATTTCAAAGCCTCCATTGAGTTCTGCCTCATTTAAAACAATGGCAGCTCTACAATGTGATTCAAATAATGAAATATCTGTCTAAGCTAACAAAAAAGAATATTTTGGGAAAATCAGAGTATATTCTCTTCTGTACATGGTGTATATGAATGAAAGAAAGAGATTTGCTGATGTGGAGCAAAATAAAGCAAGCTGAAATGAAACAAGTTTCACATATGATCAGTTTAATGAATCATTTGACTAGTGCAAATTTGAATTGTGATCCCCTGTTTTACAGAACTTTGCAGCTTGGCATTTCCTGCTAAGAGAATTTCCCCACTTAGGAATTTATTTCCAAGTTGTGTGGAGTTTATTGTAACAATTTTTTTAAAAAAGGTTTCAATTATTGGCAATAATTATTTTATTCTATATTCTGCCTATGCATACAATGTATGATACTTGTATGATGTGTTTTACAATTTAGAAAATAAATAAAGTTGAAATACTGTAATGTGGAAACAAGAAACTGTTTTGAAATGCAATGTTTTTCAAGGCATGGGTGTTTTCTTGAAAATCACACACACAAGACCTACAGGAATGGGATGTGAGGAGTACAACACACATATCAAGCCCTGACAAAAGAGCCATGAATGGTAAGATTCTAGAGCTTTTACTTTACATTTATATCCCATTTTTCCTCCAAGGAGCTTGAGGCGCTGTATGTGGTCCTCCCTGCATTCTATTTTTATCCTGTAAAGTAATTAGACACTGACTGGCCCAAAGTCATCCAGTGGCTGATTGGGGATTTGGACCTGGATCCTTCTAGATCTCTTTTTTTTTTTTTTTTTCAATAATTTTTATTCAGATTTTCATAAAACATACAAGACGAAATCATAAAACATTCAAAGACAAAAAACAAAATCAAGAATAGTTAAACAAAAAAAAAGAAAAAAGAAAAAAAAAATAAAAAATAAAGAGTAAAATATTGACTTCCCATTTGTCAAAGATCAAATCAGTTATAAGTCTATAATATATAACAATCCTGTCTCTTAAGTCATATTATAAAATCACTTTCCTCCAGTAGTTATCTTACTTAATCATCAAATCTCATAAACATTACTTTATTCTTTCCACAAAAAGTCAAAGAGAGGTTTCAATTCTTTAAGAAATATATCTATCAATTTTTTTTTCCAGATAAGCATATCGATTAATCCATCTCATTACTAATTATGATAATCTTATTGTCATAACCATAGTCAAAATAAACATTTCAATTAATCCATCACATCAGAATCTGTTAGGTTCAGTAATTTCAGTAGCCATTGTTCTATTATCCCTATTAGTTCCATTTTCCATCTTCCATCTTCAGTAGTCTTGTTAAGTCCAGTAATTTCAGTATCCAATCTTCCATTATCAGTATTCCATAATAATCTTGCTGTCAAAGCCATAGTCATATAGTAAGAGTCTGATGGGAATTACCTCTATCCCAAATATTTTCTTGCCATCCATTCTGAATAGGTTGCTGAAATACTGCTGTAAAATCATATCTCTGTTCTTTTTTTCAAAATACACTGGGTCATCTCTTGAAAGTTTTTCCATTGTCACACGGCTGCAGTTAATTCCATAGATTTTCTCTATATTGGGCTCCATCACATCATTCCAGTCCAGAAGATTATCCATGCCATTGATAACTTTATCTCTAGAATCTTCATTAATTTCTTCAGAGATAACATTGAGTTCCAAACAATAGATTTTATTTCTAAAGTCCATAGACTCCAAATCTTGTTCCTGTTCCACGTTTGTTCCAATCTCCGGGATCTCCTCTCTCACAGGGACCCCTGTTCCAGTCTCCAGGGTCTCCTCTCTCACAGGGACCCCTGTTCCAGTCTCCAGGGTCTCCTCTCTCACAAGGACCCCTATGTCTTTAATCTCCTGTGTCTCCAAACAATAGATTTTGTTTCTAAAGTCCATAGACTCCAAATCTTTTTCCTGTTCCACGTTTGTTCCAATCTCCGGGGTCTCCTCTCTCACAGGGACCCCTTCCAGGGTCACCTCTCTCACAGGGACCCCTATATCTTTAATCTCCTGCTTCATTTTACTCAATTCAATTTTCAGCTCCTTACAACCCTGTCGCAGGTTTTGTTTCGTTATCTCAATCTCATCCATTATTTTCTGAAACATAGTTATTTCCAGATTCTCAGCCACTTTCTTAATTGCCATTTTAAAAGAAAAATATAGGAAAACCACTTCTTATTTCAGCAACAATTGGGTTAAAACTCCAAACTTGGTGACATCACAGTATAAACAGAGCAGACAGCCTTATCTCTCCATGCTTAAGTAAACAAAATGCAGTTCCCAGGATCGAAACAATTAATGGCGGTCGTCAGGAAACAGATTCGTCAAAATAAAATAGACCAAAAAGAGAGTAGTCTCAGACAATATAATATTCTTCAAAATAAAAATCTGGAATAGAAATCCCTCTTCTGTGTATATCTTTAGAATGCAAATCCAGGACAGCTTTTTGCAACAAAAACAGAGATAGGCTATTAATTAGTGAGTAGCAGAGAGAAGTTATGGCTCCCCAGTGAGATGTCAAAAACCGATCAATCTGGCAAATCTCTTTTAAACAGCAACAATTTAAGTCAAGTAAAAGAAAAATATAGAAAGAAGGGTGCTTGCCTGTTAGTGCGTTCTCTCTTAGAAGATAAGATGAACGTTCGCTTTATCAGATAGAGCTTGTTGTTGAAAATCCGTCCCACCTTCGTCGGCTGGACCTCGTCCCATAAATTAATGAGATCTGGTCGTCCCAACAAAAATAGGCTTTGAGGTTAATCTCTTCGTTTCTCCCTACCCGGGAGAAGTTTAATCAGTCAAAAAAAAAAAAAAAATCTGACTGATATATCTGAATAAGCTTCTTTTGAGGCAGGAGCCCGTCTCAAAAGCAGGCACAGGCTAAGTCACCCTTCCCGGAAGTCGATCCTTCTAGATCTCATGCTTTGCCCAGGATGTTTTGTTACCTGAGGCCAATGGCAAGATGGCACCTCTCCATTCCAACTGGAATGGTACTTAAATCTTACTTGTGCACTGGCAATGACACAGCATCCTCTACTGCATCTAAGGGAAGCAGGCTAGACTGGGAGGTACATGCAGGTCTATCTGCTTCACATTCCCCAGCAACTGCCACCTGAGGTGGCTGTCTCACTCTGCCTAATAGCCCAGGCAGTCCTTTTTCCGACATTTTAACCACGACACCACACTGTATAAATTGGGTGAATATATACTCAGGCAGCAGCATCAAACAATAACGCTTCGACTTGACTGTGCCACTTCAGATTCAAGGGGTTTGTGAAATTCATGTTTGAATTGCGCCCCAGGAAAAAAAGAAAAGAAAAATCTCCTTAGAAAAAATAGGTTTTTCAACAGAAAAACTAGGCTGAACATTACAACAGCAGTTGCAATTGTAAAAGCAGCAAAGCAGCACACAATACACATTTATTATTATTATTACACAGTCATATATCTACACATCCTACTTAACAACAACCCATTATTGTGTCTAATCATGAGGCAAATACATTGTGGTGGCAGCAAACCACATGGTGCCCCCAGAGGCAGAGGTGGTAGCATTGACTGGGGTATTGACAGTAGCACTGGCCATTTAAATTCTCTTCCCCAGCCCAACTCAAATGCCCCTCTTCACCGCTGCAGTGATGATGATACACAACAGTCAGTTGCCTCCCCTACCCGTGCTCTGAGGCTGGTAGTACTCCCACTACTACCTGTACAAAGAAAACTCTTTTTATATAGAATATGCTACCAGTGTCTCCTCTTCCTTTTCCACCAGTTATTAAAATAATGCTTTTATACAAGTAATATATACGTTAAGTAATTAGGCTTATATATATAAGTAGCACAATAAAAGTTCAGTGTTCATATTAGTCTGAATTTCACAGTCACACCACTGAACACCAACGTTGCTCAAGTTAAAGGGATAGTCCGCCATCTCTAACAGTGAACACACTCTCTTGTAGCAGTGTGCCCCGTACTGTATATGTTGACATCTTTGTTAATTTGGGGATCCAATGAAAGCTAGCACATATCATGCCAAGTCCTGGCTAATGCATCAACACTAACCGGGTCCTTCAATCAGGGTTCAAACTTGCTCAACAGCAACCCAGTGGAACAGAGAGTCAAACATCATCAGTGATAACCACAGACTTAATACTTAAAGCCAATTACATATTATAAAATTTAAAGACAATAAAGCAACTTTAAACTGCATAAATAAATTCATGGCAGTTGCATTTGTTTAATGATGGCATGACCTATTCATTGCAAAATTATCCATTAGTGTAAGTGATATGGTTAAAAGGGTCTCCAGCCCATCTAGTTGTAAAACAGAAATTCTAAGTTCCCTAGCATATTAGAATAAATTTCATAAATTACCAATCCAAGGCAGTAGGCCAGGATCTTGTGACCTTTGGCTAAGGAAATGCAAACAAAGCAAAACAGAAAGCAGGCAGCAGCCTGAGGCAAAGGCTCAGAACTGCCAACTGGAGAGGCAGATGAAAAACATTACCAATTATACACCATCCTCTGCTGCACTAGCAGGCAATTTAGAGGGGCCAGGACAGGCTGTGTAATATAAACAGCTCTGTCCTCCAGCAGAAAGACAAGCCTTGAGCCTCCGCACGGGGCACTGATTATGGGGTGGAGCACGCCCCAGGCAGTGACAGGAGGAAGGAGTTAGAATCCTCTCATCTATGACCCGCCTCTTGCAAGATCACCCACAATCCTGGGCAGTCTCGCAAGAGCAGCCGAGGGGTGGAGCCAGACCTGGGCCTTTAAAGGCCCCAGTCTCTTGTGAGCCGGCCTTTTTCTTGGAGGACGTCGCTGGATCAGACTGTTAAGGGGCCACGTGGAGAGCAAGGTCAAGGTCAGTATGGATAAGGGCTTTATGGCAGCTGCCCCATGGTTTCTTCCCTACAGGAGCCAGCACCCAGCGACGGGCTCTGGACAGCCAGCAGGCAAGGTGGGGGGCAGTTATTGAACTTCATCCTGAACCTGGGGGATTGGGCCGCCATCATACACTCCCAGATGGGCTTTTTCCTTGGAGCACGGGGGGGGGAAGCTGCAACCCAGCACCTAACCCCCCTCCTTTTAGGCAGCCACCCTTGCCTCCCCTTCCACTACATGCAGAAGGCTCCAAATCCACTGCAAGCAGAGAAGGGAGGGCTTCCCCCTAAAGCATTTGGGGAGGCAATGGCCCATTTAAAAGCAAGCAAACAAACATAAAGCCACTTTAAGTGGCTAGACCCTCTGCAAGACAGACCTTGCAGGGTTCTCCATCCTGGGCTACCTTTGTGCAAGACAGATAAGGTTTCTTATAGCTACTACAAAAAAATTACTACCACTATTATTATCATTATCATTATTACTGCTGCCGCTACTGCTTGTGGTAATTTTATTATTGCTATGATGGTGGTGGTTGTGATTGTTACTAGAAGGGTAGTAGCACTGAAGACTCTAGGTACTGGTGTGCTGAGCCACATTCTGCTTATCAGGGTCTAATCATTGCCAGCATAAGCAGGGCGGTGCTGGTAGGATCCCCAGTGATGGCCTACAGCAACATGACTGCTTTCCTTTTATGATGGTGATGATGCTATTACATGTATTGTCATAACTTTACATGGATTCCTGCACTGAGCAAGGGGTTGTACTCATTGGCTGTATAGACCCCTCCCAACCCTATTCACAATATCATGAGAGTTGGGCTAATGTCGATACTAAAGCCGTGTTCTGCCTGTGAGAATCAAGGTTCTCAGTTCATGCCTTGAATTAACATGTTAGTCCTGCAGTTTTCTTTCAGCCACCATGCCCCCCAAAAAACACATTACTGCAGCCCGCAAGCCTTCCCTCTCACCTCCGTGTAAGAAGGGTGTCAGGGGCAGGAGAGGTAGGCAAGCTACTGTTGCCTCTCAGGCACCCACCTCACCAGATAACATGCCAGACAATGCAGCCCTCTGGCAGGCTATGCAGGAGATGAGAGAGGTGGTGATGCAGTTGCGGGCAGAGAGCTGTCAACATCAGCCACCACCCCATGGGGGATGGGGAATCCACTGGGGTGACCGGGCTGGGGCAGCAGGTAGCAGCCGCCTCCCAACACCCCAGAAACACCAGGGCCAGCTCTGAAGGAGCCAGGATGGTGCAGATCCGATCCAAGCACCATTGCTGCAGGAGAGGCCGTAGGGACGGGTCGGAATCTGACACTGATGGATCATCAGGTGAGTCTTATTCCTCGGATGAGGGTGCACGACACGAGGGACTTCCGTACTGGAGATCCAGAGGTTCTATACCAGGGCTCCTGGGGTGGGCATGGCGCAGATGTAAGGAATTGACCAGAACCATCCCCAGGGGAGGTCTGGGGGTGTACTGTGGACACCCCATCCCAAGGGATGCATTGGCCACCGGTTAAAGATGGGGATGACCCCCCAGGTGAGCATCTTTCCCACAGAGTCAGGAAAAAGATCCTGGATGGCCACTATGTGGACGTTTTTCCCCCTCCTTAGATCTGAGGAGGAGGATCACTCTGACTCCAAGCATAAAAGGGGACGTAGTAGACGTGTCGAGAGGACTTAAGACAACCGGGCACAGGGATACCTAATTTACATGGGGGCTGTACAGGCAGCCTACCTGGAGCGAGGCTGGCACCTATCCAACCATATGAGTTCTGTTTGTATGGCCAGGGCTAAGGTTGGCGATCATGCAGCAATCACCTATGATAAGAAATTCTGTCGCAGAGCAGCCAGCAATAAGAGCATGTGTTGGGACTTGATTTGCGACAAACTATGGATTCAGGAGGTGAGCGGGGGGAGGCCTGACTCAACTGAAGCTAGGAAAGGTCCCCGACTTCCCCAAATGGAATGGTCCAAGAAAATATGTTGGGAATTCAACCAGGGCAGATGCAACAGGTCCAGATGCAGCTATGCTCATGACTACGAATCCTGCTCAGGGCCACATCCCAGGATATCATGCCCCAGCCCTAGCGTGGGTCAGGGTCCCTTTCGTAGCTTTTGCCAACCCGCTGCTGGGAATGAGAGGGATACCAACACCCCCACAGCCCCCCCTTCCAAGTGACAGATACCTGAAACCAGGGGTTGGCCCCTTGGCTTTGGCCACTACCCCAGTTTGCCCCTGGGCTCTCCATCCCTACCTTGACAGTTACCCAGATCCTAAGGCAGCACATTACATCTGAGAGGGATTTACACAAGGTTTCCGCATTCCAGCCTCAGGGTGCTGGGGGGCTACCATGGCTCCCAATCAAAAGTATGTCCTCAAATTCCCAGAAATTGCAGCCAACAAAATCACAAAGGAATGTGCAGCAGTAGTGGCAGGCCCCTTCACTTCACCCCCTCTAGAGGACCTCTGAGTCTCCCCACTGGGAGTGGTACCCAAGAAGACGCCAGGAGAATTCCGACTCATCCATAATTTTTGTTTCCCGAGGGGTGCCTGAGTCAATGAGTCAATTCAACCTGAGTTATGCTCAGTACACTATGCATCTTTTGACCGGGTAGTGCAGATAGTGAGGAACTGTGGGCCTGGGGCACTCATGGCCAAGTGTGATATACAATCAGCCTTCCGTCTCCTTCCGGTGCACCCCCAGGATATTAGCCTCCTTGGGTTCAAGTTTGGTGAATGCTGGTATGTAGACAAGGCTATGCTCATTGGTTGCTCCATTGCCTGTGCAGCATTTGAATCCTTCAGCACTTTCCTGGAATGGGTTGTTTGCCAGGAATCAGGGAGCCGTCAGGTCACACACCATCTGGATGATTTTCTATTTGCAGGCTCTTCTGCTACTGAAGAGTACTGTGAACTACTAGGTACATTCCAGAAGCTGGCCAATCGCCTCGGGGTCCCTCTGGCTCCTGACAAAACAGAAGGGCCCAAATCCATACTCACATACTTAGGCATTCAGCTGGACTCCATTGCAGCCAACCCTAGTCTCCCCGCCCCCTTTGACAAGTTAGCTAACCTGCAAAACTTCTTGCAGGAGATGCTGGCAAAACCAAAATGCAAACTGCGAGATTTGCAGGTGCTGCTCGGGCATTTAAATTTTGCATACAGGGTCATTAGGCTGGGGCGGGCATTCTGTGTAAGGCTTGCCCATGCCACAGCCAGAGTCCCCTTACCACATCATATACGCCTCACAAAGCCCATAAAGCAGGACCTGCAGGTCTGGGTCTGCTTCCTCAGGCAATACTGCGAGAACTACTCATGTGGACTTGTTTGGAAGTAGGGAGACCTGCCTGGGTGTTAGGCGGGGAGGGGGACATGTGCATACCGGAAAGGGCAACTGTGGGGAGGGTGGGAAGCCACAATATTAAGAGACTAGGCGGCAGATGTTGGAAAGGCGTTAGTGGCAGGCCACGCCAGTTTAGGGGAACAAGGGATAGATGCATAATATCCATTCCCTGTTCCGGGCCTGTTCATATCCGGAAGACAACTGGGGGAAGTGCGACTCCATCCAACCTTCGACTGCTGTTGTGTAATGCCAGGTCTGTGGTACAAAAAACAACACTCATCCATGATATGATCGTGGATGAGAACGCAGACCTGATGTGCATTATGGAGACCTGGCTGGATGAGGCCTCAGCTCCTGTACTTGAGGCCATGTGTCCAGCTGGTTTCCAGTACGCGCAGCAGCTGAGGGTTGGTAGGCGGGGAGGGGGAGTGGCGGTAATCTATCAGGAGTCCTTGATTTTTGCCAGACCCCCTCTCCACGAGACCAAGTTTGTTGACTGCATGTACTGGAGGTTGGGCCCAAACGGCAGTTTAGGTATTCTGCTTGTGTACTGCCCACCCCGCTGTACCACTGACCGAGGTGCTCGAGGTTGTCTTGGGCGTGCGGGTACTCTCCCCCAACCTATTGGTTTTGGGAGACTTTAACCTGAACACCGAGGCGGCTCTCATAGGAGCTCCTCGGGATTTCATGGAAACCATGACTTCCTGGGAACTGCACCTTAGTAATACTGAGCCCACCCATGTAGCCGGTCATGCTCTTGACCTTGTGTCTTGTCTGAAAATGGGGGCTGTTTCTTTTAATCCCGTGTCATGGTCAGATCACTATCTGGTAAACATGGACTTCTCAATGCCGCACACCCTCCGCAGGGGACAGGGACCTACTAGGATGGTCCGCCCCAGACGCATGATGGAGCCTAAGGGATTCCTGAATGCGCTGGGGGATTTGGAGTTGCCTGAAGGTCGCCCAGTCGACACCCTGGTGACGGAGTGGAATAGGAAAGTCACTGGGGCAATAGACCGGGTGGCTCCGAAACGTCCTCTCCCCCTGAATAGAACTCAGATTGCACCCTGGTATACACCACGGTTGCGGGGTCTGAGACAGGAGGTGAGACGACTAGAGCGCCGGTGGCGGAAATCTCGCTCCGAAGACGATCGGACACTGGTTAGAGCAGCAATAGCGGCCTACCAAGTGGCAACAAAGGCAACAAAGAGGGATTTCTTTGCTGCCTCTATTGCATCTGCAGAGTGTTGTCCCAGGAGGTTGTTCCAAGTGGTCCGCAGCCTGGTCGGTCCAGTTGCGCAGGAACCCATGGAACATTTTAAAGCCTCCTGTGACACATTTGCTAAACACTTTCCTGGATCTCTCAGCAGCTTTTGATACCGTCGACCACGATATCCTTTTGGATCGCCTGGAGGGAATGGGAATAGGAGGCACTGTTTTACGGTGGTTCCGTTCCTATCTCTCAGACAGGCATCAGCGGGTGGCATTGGGGGATGAGGTTTCAGACCCTTGGCCTCTCAATTGTGGTGTGCCACAGGGTTCTATCCTCTCCCCCATGCTGTTTAACATCTATGTAAAGCCGTTGGGAGCCATCATCAGGAGATTTGGGCTGTGGTGCCACCAATATGCGGATGACACCCAGCTCTATCTCTCGTTCAAGTCCTCGCCAGAGGTGGCTGTGGATACCATTTCCAAGTGCCTGAAGTCCATAAGTGAATGGATGGGAGGAAATAGGCTGAAGCTAAATCCTGACAAGACCGAGGTGCTGCTTGTGGGTGACAAGAGAAGGTTAGGAGATATAGACCTGGTGCTTGATGGGGTGAAATTGCCCTTGAAGGACCAGGTCTGTAGCCTCGGGGTCATTCTTGACTCCCAGCTGTCCATGGAGGCTCAGGTTTTGGCAGTGAGCCAGGCAGCTTGGTATCAACTTCATCTAATACAGAGGCTGTGACCCTACCTTCCTGTCCATCTTCTCCCACGGGTGGTACATGCCCTGGTCTCCTCTCGCTTAGACTACTGTAATGCGCTCTACGTTGGGTTACCCTTGAAAACGGTCCGGAAATTACAGCTGGTACAGAATGCGGCGGCACATTTGATTAAGAACAGCCGTCGCCGTGATCACATCACTCCGGTGTTAGAAGATCTACACTGGTTACCAGTTGTTTACCGGGCCCAATTCAAGGTGTTGGTATTAACCTTTAAAGCCCTATACGGTTGCAGCCCAGGTTATCTAAAGGAGCGCCTCCAGCATCACCAAACATGCCGCCTGACGAGATCAGCCACTCAAGACCTTCTCTCGGTCCCACCAGTTAAAACAGCTAGGCTGGTGCGGACCAGAGAGAGGGCTTTTTCGATTGTGGCCCCCACCCTCTGGAATTCGTTGC
This sequence comes from Rhineura floridana, assembly GCF_030035675.1. Taxonomy (NCBI): domain Eukaryota; kingdom Metazoa; phylum Chordata; class Lepidosauria; order Squamata; family Rhineuridae; genus Rhineura; species Rhineura floridana. Next base: position 101,895,395 of record NC_084482.1, read on the forward strand.
CCTATGATCTTCGCCATGCCCCCTCCCTGCCAAGTTTCTGTCAAGCCTTGAAAACCTGGCTATTCAGGCAGGCCTACAAGATCCCGGGAGTAGATTAATTTTATCTTGCTACAGCTGTGGATGGTTTTAGATTAATTTTAGATTGAAGCTGGTTACCATGTTGTATTTTATATGTAGTGTTTTATTCTAATTTGTACGTCGCCTAGAGTGGCCGCTGACCCGGCCAGATAGGCGACTCAGAAATAAAATTTATTTATTTATTATTATTTATTTATAATACAATGGGATGTCCTTTTGGCAGGACAGCCTGGAGGTGGGCACAGACCTTCAGGTTCAATCTGATGCTTCAGGGAGTTTGGGTTTTGGGGTATACTTCAAAGGCCATTGGTGCACCAAGCGCTGGCCTAGCAATTGGGTGGCTTCTGGATTTACCAGGGATCTCACATTTCTCAAACTCTTTCCCATAGTGGTAGCAGTGTCCCTTGGGAAAGAACAGGGTCAGATCTTGGTGCGACAGTGAGGCAGTGGTCAGGGTCATTAATAAGCAGTCACCTCACTCTGAGTGGGTAATGACCTTAGTTTGAGAATTTGTCTTTTTGTCCCTGAAGGCTAACATATCCTTCTCAGCATGTCATGTTCCAGGTGTAGACAACATCGTAGATGCCTTGTCTCACTTTCGGGAAGACAGATTTCGAGCCCTCGCCCCCTTGGCCGACATGGAACCAGAGCCATTCCTGGAAGCACTGTAGGAGATTGGGACAATAACATCACCCAAAGAGTATTAGATTCTGTTGCACATTCCACTTTCCGCTCATACACAGCAGCAGGGGAAGCATTTGTTAATTTCACCAAAGTGCAGGGATCCCAAAAACCTTGGCCAGCATCTGAAGCTATAGTCCCAGTTACCTATCCCATCTGAGGGATCAAGGACGGGCCCCCATGACATCCCATTTAGCCACCATTTCCCTATTTTCCATGGCACTGGGTTACCCAGACCCCTGCAAGTCGGCTAGGGCATGGAGAGCCATTAAAGGATGGCGGAGGAGGGATCCACCTAGGAAGGACTCCTGACACCCCATCACATATGACATTCTCTCTTGCATACTGGAACAACTACACGTGGTATGCTGGTCCAGCTATGAAGCTGCGTTGTTCAAGGCAGCGTTCACACTAGCTTTCTTCGGGGCCCTGAGGGTCAGGGAGTTCACGGTGCCAGCAAAGGGAGATACCTCTGCAGTATCCCTTCAATGAGATGACGTTGTGGTTTCCAAGTCTAAGCTGTCAGTGACCATTCGCAAATCAAAAACAGACCAAAGGTTAAAGAGTTCTTCCTTTTCACTCAGGCCATCTCCAAAAGGGGGGCCTTGCCCACTTCATGACACCAAAGTTTATCTCTGCCTGCAGCCTCCAAACTTGAGGCAGTTCTTTATTCATAACTCTGGGCGACTTACAACCAAACACAAGTACATTCCATATAGACATAATCAAAATCCTAAAAATTAGAGATTAAAAATTAAAAGCTTAAACATTTAAGCCCCCAAGATCTCCAATCTGCCAGCCTAAATTTGAATTTAAACCCCCCAAGAACTGCAATCTGCCAGCCTAATCCCTTTCCCATGCCTGGGTAAAGAACCAGGTCTTCAAAGTCCGCCGAAAGCATAACAGGGAGGGGGCCTGACGGAGGTCAGTTGGCAACAAATTCCAAAGCGTAGGAGCCACGATAGAAAAGGCTCTAGACCTTGTCCTCGCCAACCTCGCTTCTTTTACTGGAGGTATAAGAAGTGAGCCATTCAAGGATGATCTTGTAAGCAGGCGCCCCTGGAGCGAGTGAAGGCGACTCTTTAAATAACGAGGGCCGGCCTCATGAAGAGCCTTATAAGTTAAAGCCAGGATCTTAAATTTGGCACGCTCAACCACAGGTAGCCAGTGCAATCCCTTAAGGACTGGGGTGATATGGTCATGGCAGCGACTGCCCTTAATCAGGCGAGCTGCCGCATTCTGCACTAGTTGCAGCTTACAAATCATAGACCAGGGAAGACCAACATATAAGGCATTACAATAATCCAGCCGGGATAAGACCAGAGCATGTACTACTTTGGGAAACAAGTGGCTAGGGAGGTAAGGGTGTATCCTTCAGACAAGATGTAGTTGATAAAGCGCTGCCCGACTGACAGCCGCTACCTGCGCCTCCATAGATAGCTGGGAGTCAAGAATGACCCCCAAACTCCGGACTTGATCTCTTAGGGGCAATAGTACCCCGTTGAGCATCAAATCAGTAATCCCCAATTTCTCTTTGTTACCCACCAACAGAACCTCAGTTTTATCAGGATTCAGTCTGAGCTTACTCCTGCTCATCCAATCCCTCACCGACTCCAGACACTTTGACAGCATTTCTATTGCCACTGGTAGGGAAGATTTAAATGAGAGGAAAATCTGGGTATCGTCTGCGTATTGGTGGAATTGCAGCCCGAATCTCCTAATGACATCTCCCAGCGGCCTGATATAAACATTGAATAACATCGGGGAGAGGATAGAGCCCTGTAGCACCCCACACATGAGAGGCTAGGGCTCCGAAACCTCATCCCTCAATACCACTCTCTGGTATCTCCCAGAGAGGAAGGAGCGGAACCAGTGTAGAACGGTACCTCCAATCCCTAACCTGTCTAGGCGATCCAGCAAGATACCGTGGTCGACGGTGTCAAAGGCCGCCAAGAGATCCAGGAGAACAAGGAGGGTATATTCCCCTCTGTCCAGTGCCCTTCTCATATTGTCCACCAGGGCGGCTAACACTGTTTCTGTCCCATGTCTGGGTCTAAACCCTGACTGAAATGGGTCAAGGTAGTTCACTTCCTCTAAGTACGTTTGCAGTTGGTTCGCCACTACCCACTCGACCAATTTACCCAGGAATGGCAGATTTGAAACTGGGCGGAAGTTCTTAAAATCCAAGGGGTCTAAGGAGGCCTTTTTCAAAGTTGGAATTATTACCGCCTCCTTGAAGGCAGATGGCAGATGACCTTCATCAAGAGACGCATTGACCACTGCCCTGATCCCCTCGCCCAGTTTATCTCTGTGGCTCGCAATGAGCCACGCTGGGCAGGGGTCAAGTATACAAGAAGTTGGTCTCAGAGCAGACAGGGTCTTGGCTACTTCCTCAGAGGAAGGGAGCTGGAAGCTATCCCAGGACCCTGAAGGTCCAATGATCAGCAGTGGATGTGGCAGTCACTTAGCCCAAGCCACTTATGGTAGTTCATGGGGGTGCTCATATATGCTCTCCTGAACTACTCCAATAGCACATTCAGTAGTAAAGTTCTTCATTTCTGTACTGTCTACACTGCCAGCTCACTACAGAGAAAACTGTTGTTTGGCTTCACTCCAGTATTGGTGAAGATGCCAAGGATACACAGGTAAGAAAATAAACCTCATTTTCTTTTAGAAATGCAACCTATAGTCACTTTCTCCAGTTATGATTCTTCCTTCAATATCTATATAGCAGTAACTGCAAGGTTAATATATGATCAGAAATATGTTGGAAAGAAATTTATTTTAGGTCCTCCACTTCTAACATAAGAACATAAGAACATAAGAAGAGCCTGCTGGATCAGGCCAGTGGCCCATCTAGTCCAGCATCCTGTTCTCACAGTGGCCAACCAGGTGCCTGGGGGAAGCCCGCAAGCAGGACCTGAGTGCAAGAACACTCTCCCCTCCTGAGGCTTCCGTTAACTGGTTTTCAGAAGCATGCTGCCTCTGACTAGGGTGGCAGAGCACAGCCATCATGGCTAGTAGCCATTGATAGCCCTGTCCTCCATGAATTTGTCTAATCTTCTTTTAAAGCCGTCCAAGCTGGTGGCCATTACTGCATCTTGTGGGAGCAAATTCCATAGTTTAACTATGCGCTGAGTAAAGAAGTACTTCCTTTTGTCTGTCCTGAATCTTCCAACATTCAGCTTCTTTGAATGTCCACGAGTTCTAGTATTATGAGAGAGGGAGAAGAACTTTTCTCTATCCACTTTCTCAATGCCATGCATAATTTTATACACTATCATGTCTCCTCTGACCCACCTTTTCTCTAAACTAAAAAGCCCCAAATGCTGCAACCTTTCCTCGTAAGGGAGTCGCTCCATCCCCTTGATCATTCTGATTGCCCTCTTCTGAACCTTTTCCAACTCTATAATATCCTTTTTGAGATGAGGCGACCAGAACTGTACACAGTATTCCAAATGCGGCAGCACCATAGATTTATACAACGGCATTATGATATCGGCTGTTTTATTTTCAATACCTTTCCTAATTATCGCTAGCATGGATTTTGCCTTTTTCACAGCTGCCGCACACTGGGTCGACATTTTCATCGTGCTGTCCACTACAACCCCGAGGTCTCTCTCCTGGTCGGTCACCGCCAGTTCAGACCCCATGAGCGTATATGTGAAATTAAGATTTTTTGCTCCAATATGCATAATTTTACACTTGTTTATATTGAATTGCATTTGCCATTTTTCCGCCCATTCACTCAGTTTGGAGAGATCTTTTTGGAGCTCTTCACAATCCTTTTTTGTTTTAACAACCCTGAACAATTTAGTGTCGTCAGCAAACTTGGCCACTTCACTGCTCACTCCTAATTCTAGGTCATTAATGAACAAGTTGAAAAGTACTGGTCCCAATACCGATTCTTGAGGGACTCCACTTTCTACAGCCCTCCATTGGGAGAACTGTCCGTTTATTCCTACTCTCTGCTTTCTGCTTCTCAACCAATTCCTTATCCACAAGAGGACCTCTCCTCTTATTCCATGACTGCTAAGCTTCCTCAGAAGTCTTTGGTGAGGTACCTTGTCAAACGCTTTTTGAAAGTCTAAGTACACTATGTCCACTGGATCACCTCTATCTATATGCTTGTTGACACTCTCAAAGAATTCTAATAGGTTACTGAGACAGGACTTTCCCTTGCAGAAGCCATGCTGGCTCTGCTTCAGCAAGGCTTGTTCTTCTATGTGCTTAGTTAATCTAGCTTTAATCATGCTTTCTACCAGTTTTCCAGGGACAGAAGTTAAACTAACTGGCCTGTAATTTCCGGGATCCCCTCTGGATCCCTTTTTGAAGATTGGCGTTACATTTGCCACTTTCCAGTCCTCAGGCACGGAGGAGGACCCGAGGGACAAGTTACATATTTTAGTTAGCAGATCAGCAATTTCACCTTTGAGTTCTTTGAGAACTCTCGGGTGGATGCCATCCGGGCCCGGTGATTTGTCAGTTTTTATATTGTCCATTAAGCCTAGAACTTCCTCTCTCGTTACCACTATTTGTCTCAGTTCCTCAGAATCCCTTCCTGCAAATGTTAGTTCAGGTTCAGGGATCTGCCCTATATCTTCCACTGTGAAGACAGATGCAAAGAATTCATTTAGCTTCTCTGCAATCTCCTTATCGTTCTTTAGTACACCTTTGACTCCCTTATCATCCAAGGGTCCAATCGCCTCCCTAGATGGTCTCCTGCTTTGTTTTTTTTTTTTTTTCAATAATTTTTATTCAGATTTTCATAAAACATACAAGACAAAATCATAAAACATTCAAAGACAAAAAACAAAATCAAAAATAGTTAAACAAAAAGAAAAAAAGAAAAGAAGAAAAAAAAAAAATAAAGAGTAAAATATTGACTTCCCATTTGTCAAAGATCAAATCAGTTATAAGTCTATAATATATAGCAATCCTGTCTCTTAAGTCATATTATAAAATCACTTTCCTCCAGTAGTTATCTTACTTAATCATCAAATCTCATAAACATTACTTTATTCTTTCCACAAAAAGTCAAAGAGAGGTTTCAATTCTCTAAGAAATATATCTATCAATTTTTTTTTTCCAGATAAGCATATCGATTAATCCATCTCATTACTAATTATGATAATCTTATTGTCATAACCATAGTCAAAATAAACATTTCAATTAATCCATCACATCAGAATCTGTTAGGTTCAGTAATTTCAGTAGCCATTGTTCTATTATCTCTATTAGTTCCATTTTCCATCTTCCATCTTCAGTAATCTTGTTAAGTCCAGTAATTTCAATATCCAATCTTCCATTATCAGTATTCCATAATAATCTTGCTGTCAAAGCCATAGTCATATAATAAGAGTCTGATGGGAATTACCTCTATCCCAAATATTTTCTTGCCATCCATTCTGAATAAGTTGCTGAAATACTGCTGTAAAATCATATCTCTGTTCTTTTTTTCAAAATACACTGGGTCATCTCTTAAAAGTTTTTCCATTGTCACATGGCTGCAGTTAATTCCATAGATTTTCTCTATATTGGGCTCCATCACATCATTCCAGTCCAGAAGATAATCCATGCCATTGATAACTTTATCTCTAGAATCTTCATTAATTTCTTCAGAGATAACATTGAGTTCCAAACAATAGATTTTATTTCTAAAGTCCATAGACTCCAAATCTTGTTCCTGTTCCACGTTTGTTCCAATCTCCGGGATCTCCTCTCTCACAGGGACCCCTATTCCAGTCTCCAGGGTCTCCTCTCTCACAGGGACCCCTATTCCAATCTCCGGGGTCTCCTCTCTCACAGGGGATGGTCTCCTGCTTTGAATGTATTTATAGAATTTTTTGTTGTTGGTTTTTATGTTCTTAGCAATGTGCTCCTCAAATTCTTTTTTTAGCATCCCTTATTGTCTTCTTGCATTTCTTTTGCCAGAGTTTGTGTTCTTTTTTATGTTCTTCATTCGGACAAGACTTCCATTTTCTGAAGGAAGACTTTTTGCCTCTAAGAGCTTCCTTGACTTTGCTCGTTAACCATGCTGGCATCTTCTTGGCCCTGGCGGTACCTTTTCTGATCTGCAGTATGCACTCCAGTTGAGGTTCTAATATAGTGTTTTTAAACAACTTGCAAGCATTTTCGAGTGATGTGACCCTCTGGACTTTGTTTTTCAGCTTTCTTTTTACCAATCTCATTTTTGTGAAGTTTCCTCTTTTGAAGTCAAATGTGACCGTGTTGGATTTTCTTGGCAATTGGCCAGTTACATGTATGTTTAATTTAATAGCACTGTGGTCACTGCTCCCAATCGGTTCAACAACACTTACATCTTGCACCAGGTCCCGGTCCCCACTGAGGATTAAGTCCAGGGTTGCCGTCCCTCTGGTCGGTTCCATGACCAACTGGTCTAGGGAATAGTCATTTAGAATATCTAGAAACTTTGCTTCTTTGTCATGACTGGAACACATATGCGGCCAGTCTATGTCCGGGTAGTTGAAGTCACCCATTACTACCACATTTCCTAGTTTGGATGCTTCCTCAATTTCATATCTCATCTCAAGGTCTCCCTGAGCATTTTGATCAGGGGGACGATAGATCGTTCCCAGTATTAAGTCCCTCCTGGGGCATGGTATCACCACCCACAACGATTCTGTGGAGGAGTCTGCCTCTTTTGGGGTTTCGAGCTTGCTGGATTCAATGCCTTCTTTCACGTATAGAGCGACTCCGCCACCAATACGTCCTTCCCTGTCCTTCCGATATAGTTTATATCCAGGGATAACCATATCCCACTGGTTTTCTCCATTCCACCAGGTCTCCGTTATGCTCACTATATCAATGCTCTCCTCTAAGACCAAGCACTCCAGTTCTCCCATCTTGGTTCGGAGGCTCCTAGCATTAGCGTACAGGCACTTGTAAGCAGTGTCTCTCTTCAAGTGTCTTTGGCACTTGTGGTTAGGCCTGTGGTAATTTTGCTCTTCTGAATTTATATCCTGTGCCCCTGCTCTCACAATGCCTACTTCTAGGCCTACCCCTTTTAAAATTTCATCATTTCTTTGGTTTTTATCCCGGGGGGAGGTTTATTCCGAACTGGACCTTTCTCAGCTCCTGTCAGGTTTCCCCCCTCAATCAGTTTAAAAGCTGCTCTGCTACCTTTTTAATTTTAAGTGCCAGCAGTCTGGTTCCATTCTGGTTCAAGTGGAGCCCGTCCCTTTTGTACAGGCCCGGCTTGTCCCAAAATGTTCCCCAGTGCCTAACAAATCTAAACCCTTCCACCCGACACCATCGTCTCATCCACGCATTGAGACTTCTGAAACTCTCCTCTTCCTTGTGTCTCCTCCAATGCCTCCAGCTCCACCCCAAAAATCAACAGTTGCTGATTGGCGTTCCTTGAGATGTCACATCAAATTAGGTTATAAAATAATTAGGACAAAGAATATTTTAGGACATCAGCAGAGCATCCTGTCAACCTATGTCACTGCATAAATGTAATATATAATTAAAATAGAAATGTCATCCTTCATAGCAAGAAACTCTGGATAGAAGCCTTCCATTTATTTGTACAATCATTCTCCATTATGCTTGCTGTAATTTAATCCCCCACAAGCTCTCCTGCTATAACAGTGAGAAAAGTAAATTCCATTTATACATTAGTGCTTTGTCCTAAAACATTCACTTCCATTAGTCAGTGTGATCTGTTGCAAGAATTTTAAAGGTTTACATTTCCTTTACTTTTTGATAGGCTTCTATCTTGCATTAACAGCATCCCTAAACACCATCAGCTAATGCTGTCTGTAAAATATATATGACATTTCATTTTACGAGTAGGAGAAGAAAAACAAAGTCTTCAGACAGCTATAGGATTTAAGGTTTATGTTCTAGGCTGTATTCTATTCTTAGTGACATTAATACAAAATCCAAGATAAAGCTTTTGAAGTCAGTGAATCTACTTGATAGAAATATGAATTAATAAAATATAAGATATAATCTGACCTACTACATCAGAGATCAGCTCTGTCGAGGCATGTTCCTTTCAGGACAGCCATTATATGTGTACCTTTGAAAAGGAATTCCATTGACATGCAAACATGCCGTTTATTTATTTGTTTGTTTTTATCCCCTCTTTCCTCCAAGGAGCTCAAGCTCCTTCTCCCTCTTCATTTTATCCTCAAAACAACCCTGTGAAGTAGGTTAGGGTGATAGACTGTGACTGGCCCAAGGTCACCCAACAAGCTTCATGGCTGAGTGGGGATTCAAACCCTGGTCTCCCAGGTCTTAGTCCAGCACTCTAACCACTACACCACACTGGCTACATTTAACTAAGGGGGAAGGTATTAAAGTGCATAAGAGAGTGGGTTTTTTTAAAGCAACTGGTAGAATCTATGCAAATTAGTCTGGAGATCTCTAAAATGAGCTCTTTAAAATGTGCATATATCTGTTAGCTCCAGTGGCTTTGTTTATATATTTCTGTCTCTTAAGCCTATCAGTGTTTGGGAAGATGGGAACAGTTGGTCAGATGTGTTAGGCTGTAAACACACTATTCACCAGATCAAAGCTTTCCATTGGCCACACCTGGAGGGGAAATGGGTTGATCTGCCAATCAGATGCAAAATCTCTCTGAAGCTGAATTTTTAAAAAATGCACGGGAGCTGCTTCCACCAGATAGTAAAAAAGGGTGGGGTTTGACTAGCGTTGTATGCCCCCGTTTTCAGAAGAGAGAAGTGGAAATGCACTGGAACCGGCACAACAGCCAATGTGTTTTTACCCCTAAGGTCTATCAGGGATGAGACCAAAATGCAAACAGCATTTCATGAGCATTTTTATCACCCCTGAAACACCCTCCCTTGGGGTGATATTTCACCCCTTTGCAAAATGTTTCCAAGGTAACGGGTGGCATGAAAAGAAGAGCAAAGATGAACCTGTTTGTTTGTTTAGATTTATGTCCCACCCTTCCTCCCAGTGGGAACCAAAGAGCCAAACCTGTTGCCAAAGAAATGGTATCATGTATGTGACAGCTACCTTGCAGCCCCCTGGGTCCCATGCCATCTGAGGGAACGGAGTTCTCAGCTAACACAGAATGTACCCTCTGCTCAGCCCACCCTTCCCCTTCAAAGAGCTTAATGTCACCAGATAGGAGGGAATTTGAATAAAAAGCTGCCCCTTAAACACAAGCCTCTATCCCTAGGCCTGTTGCATACTCTGCAAAATCTTCCCAACAGTAGCAGTCCTTCTTTCTTTGTTCTTACCATGCTGAGATCCACCTTGATCTCACCCACCTCCAGACTGTCACTGGAAAAGTTAATTTTTTGAACTACAACTCCTATCAGCCCAATCCAGTGGCCATGCTGGCTGGGGCTGATGGGAGTTGTAGTTCAAAAAAGTAACTTTTCCAGGCTGTGCTGTCAACCTGTAGATATTATTATTATTATTATTATCATTATTTATACCCCGCCATTTTTCCAAAACTGGAACTCATGGTGGCTTCCAGATAAAAAATACATATTATTAAAAACATACAAAGTCTACATTAAAATAAGATTAAACTATCTCCAATATTAAAACCATACACACATATAGCTAAAAAAGTTCAAAAGATATCATCTCTGTTTACCTGCCCCCTGACAATCACAAGCTCCACCCAACATGATATAGCCAGCAGGAAGTATTGATGCCCAGGTTACAGGCAGCAGGAAGAAGTAGTACCTTTAATTTTCCCACCCTCAGACAAGAGGCATGCCATCTCTCAAGTATGCAATGGAAGTGGACTTTCTCCTCATTTGGGTCCCCAGGCCAGATCGTTTGAGCAGGTTAACCATATAATCCCCCACATGAATACACAAGAAAGATATGCGACAGACAAGAAAAATATGCATACCCATATAATACATATCAGTCCATATAAAAGCACAGTCCATACAAGCTGTCCATTTCAGCAAAGTCTAATTCCTTTACAATGTAGGTAGTTGGCATTGGCATCTGAATTCACATCCTAATATGGATGCTGTCCATCTTCATGGCATTACTTTTAGTGGGGTGCACGTATAGATGCAAAATCAAATATGCATTCTCACCCATGTTCTGTTCTAAACTAGCTGTGGATAATTACACACAACTAGAGTTGAACTGGGCTGAGTCTTATTGTACAGTACTAGTAGGAAATGAAAGTGCAATTGGGCAAAGCAGGAGCATTACTCAGTGATGTGAGCAATAGGACATCTGTGGGTTGTATTCAACGTAGCACTACATAAGTAGTTCCTTCAGCCCACGGATTTCTGCTTGTGCAATGGAACTTTGCCCCCTCTTCTCCCCCCTGCGTAACCCCTCTAGGGGTTACCCAACCTTCCAGAGCAGATTTGAGGAAGGCACAGGTAACCTGATGGGGAAAGGTTAGTTGACTATCACCCATATACTCTTTGTTTCTCTTTTCCTTTCAGAGGGAAGGCAATGGGGGCTTTTGTGCACAATGACACTGTAATATAGTTACGTGAAGCTTTAATGATATGGTCATTGTGTGACCCCTGATTGGCTGGGATCACACAGTGACAAAGCCCTTTAAAGTTAAAAGAAGAAGAAGCAGCTGAAGCAGCAGCAGCAGATCAGGGAAGAGTGAAGAAATTAGGGGGGGGTGAAAGGCAGGGATTGACATTTGAGGAGAGCCAGACTTATTCTGCTCACTTCAGAGGGCACCCCAAGTCTATGCCCATTCAATAACAACAACAATCCAATTCAGGGTATAGTACACTATGTTATACTACACACTAGACTACACCCTCTGCAAACTTGAAAGGCATGCTTCACGTATCTTATTCATCTGAATCCAACTCATTTTTCTCAAAATGCAGAGTTTCCTGTGAGCAGCATTGAATCTTAAATTATGGTTTGCAGGGAATTTAATAAGAAACACAGAATAAAAAAAACAAATGGCACGGTTTGTTGTAGTCAATAGCGCATTGCAAAGACTGTCAAAGACAATAAATATACAAAATCTGAACAATGCATATTTTCATATATTAATGCACTTCAGGGCTCTTTGTCAAGCCTTTCAGAGAAGCGAGATAAAAAAGGGGGGGACATTAAAGCTTTTTTATGGTAATGCCAATAACTCTTTGGTACAGAAGATTAGGCTGCACTCTGTGCTCCTTCCCAATAAATCCCACCCCATCATTTTAGTTTATTTCAAATCAAAATGAGGGGGGAAATGAGCTGTTTGGAGCAGTAGTAAATAAGACCCTCTTTTTTGTGGCAGCTTTTATCCTTTATTTATGCTGCTTTTATATTTTGCTTCAATATGAAAATGAAGGTCCATTCTGTCCTCCAGCTCCGCTACTGTTTTTTTTTAATGTTTCCATTTGCACTTGCCACCATTTATCTACCATTTCCTTTATCTAGAATAAATTCTAGATTTATTCTTCTATCAGTTATTTATTTAGGCCGTTTAGGAAATTGATTTCTCCCCACATGTGCCCCAGATAAACAGATTAATACAGATGAACCTCATCTCTCCATTTGTTTGATCTCCCACTTTTTTGTTTAGCTTTCCAAATTTTCCATATACAATCAAGCAATTCCTCAATGAGGGCCTCATTTTATGCAGTAAAGGGTAGGACTGGGTCCATTAAGTCCTGGTATAAAATTTTATCAACTGATACAGTTGATTTGGCAGAATGCAAAATGACAACATCAGGTTCTGGTGAAGATTTCCTTTTTGTTGCGTATACTAAGTAAGGAAACTAGATCCCATGGGGCCATTCATGTTTGTTTATTCAAATGTTTGCCCCATTCATGTATAAACCAGGGGGTTGGGGGACTATTTTTTTCAACAAAAATTATGTACAGGTGAGGGAAGCCAAATCTTCCCCATTACTGAGGAGCTTGGTTGAACAGGAACTCTACACATGCTGTGGAACTACATGATTTCTTGAGATTCAATCAACAAGTGACTGTGCAGTGAGTGCAGACTCTTTGCAACTACAGAGAGGAAGCAAACCTTGACACAGGACTGACTAGCCTTATTGGGGGGAAATCATTGGCTCTCAAGTATGCACATTGACATAATTAAACACATGAGGGGTCCAAGGATTATCATTCTATCTCTCCCTGCCTGTCATCAATCGTTTCACGCTACACAAGTTGGAGGGCAACAGTCTGAAGTGGGGAACCTCTTGACCTTCATAAACATCCCCACATGTTTTAAAACCCAGGAAAATCAAGGTTCTAAAATGCACAGGGAATCTCCAGAAGCACAGAAGGCTCCCCACTTCAGCTGCCCTGCAGTTCACAGAGGGCAATAACAATGACAAAGGCGCAGGCCGCACAGCCAGCGTGCTCATCCCCTCCCTCACATGTTGAGTTAACACTGAATGTGCATTCCTTTTGTTATTGAGAGGTGCAAGAATTCAAGGTGCATGCTAATAATTCATTTTGCACCTGATCATTTGCCAACTGCCAGCACAGGCATGAGCCTCTATTTGATCTTTATTAGACTTGGCAAAAACAAACCCCTCCTTCTGACTGGCACTGGTCCACCTGTAACTTAATCAATACCAATTCTGCCTTGTGGTGTTCATTTATCCAGATTGTAGTAATGCAGAGGTGGAGAGCACCACCAGGCCACCCAGCTTGGCCATTTTCCAAAAACCACAGCCACCTGTCCCACACCTAATGTCATTAAGTATGGGGCAGGTAGATCGGCTGAGATTGTGGTTACATTATTCCTAAATAGGGTTGCCAGGTTCATGGCCTGAGACTGATCCTGTATCTTTAGGAGAAGTGAAAGTCAGCCAAGTGCAGGTGTTCTTGCAACACTGTAATGGGAAAAACCACAAGGTGGAATTCTCCCTTCCCCCTGCACAACTTTTAAAGATATGGAAGACCTCTTGAAGGCCGGGCCTGGCAACCTCTGCTTGCCTCTTCTCCCCCCTTCCGGTCCTACCCATCACCTTACATACAGGCAGAAGTGAAGCCGGTAATTTCAGGCTCCTCATGCAGTCCAGGCACACCCTGTTGAATCTAGTGACGTGTGGCAGTCAGGACTGTTCTAGGGTTGTCAGGTCTCTGGTTTTTGCCTGGAGACTCTGGATTTTGGGGTCCATGTCTCTGGGTGAGTCACCTTAATCTCCAGACTCTCAGCTTTCATTTTTTTTAAAAATTAAGTTTCTAGGTGGTCTTGTTCACAAGATATACACCAACATGTCAGCATTCCCTCACAACTTCTCTTAAATGAGCTCGTAGGTGGCTGCTCTAATCCTGCCCTTTCAGGTTTGTAGCCAATAAGTGAAGTCAGGGTTGTGATTGACAAGGGATTTGTTGACCTCCAGGCAGCACAAGGCCAGAAAACTCTTTTTTTCCCCCTGCTTATTTGAAAATCTCATAAACTGAGTAAGTATATAGCTTTTGGTCTTTTTCTCTCTTGTGTGAAGGAGTCAAACAAGGTTACATTTTCCTGGACTGTTGAAGAGGGCTGTCAGGACCCTTCCTGTCAGGATCCCACCTCAGGTGCCACCTGCTAGGATCCCGCCTGTGGTCACCTCCTTGTCACGGTCCCACCTCAGGGTCCTGCTCTCAAAACGGTTCTCTCACCAGCTCTAGCACAGATCTCTCAAGATCCCATTGCTAGGCAGCACCACCAGACACTCCCTGTAAAACAATATTGCCTTGAGACTGCCTTAGTCTCCTCCTGGCTTATTGCTACTTTGTGTCTGGGTGCACCTGCAGGCCACAACCCCCCTGTATCTTTGTGCCTATAAAGAATACAGTCCTGGGTTGCTCTGGATACTTGATGATGTTACATGATCTCTTCATCGCTGCCACCATTGATACTGTTTCCCAACCTTGGTATATGCCCTGCCTACCCTTCTGGTCTGTGTAAACCCAGCCAAGGTTCAAGTGTTAGGTAAACCAAGAAATATTTATTTGTATACACAGGGAATAACAAGATTACTTAAAGGTATAGTCAACAAGCATGTGGTTTCATAAGATGCATTACTCTTTATGTTTCTAGTCATCAATAACCTGCCTCACTACCCACCTAATCCAATCCACCCTCCAAAACCCAGAACCAACCAATGAACTCCTAAACCCACCAACTAAAACCAACCAACCAAACCTCTCAACTATCATCCTCTCATTTATATCTTCAGACCCTCAAGTGCTCAGCCAATCATAATACAACACGCATCAACATTTCAACCCATGTTCTCCCCCTTCTCACTCAGTCCACTTACTTCATTTACTCTAATAAACCCACACTTACCATATTTACAGTACTATAAATACAGGGGCATCACAAGGGCATGTTTTGAAAACCTTCCCAATATGAAACTTTAATCCAATACTCACTTCTCTAGGAATAAAGTTGCAATGCTAATTCCATA
Source organism: Rhineura floridana (assembly GCF_030035675.1). NCBI lineage: Eukaryota > Metazoa > Chordata > Lepidosauria > Squamata > Rhineuridae > Rhineura > Rhineura floridana. The sequence goes on from NC_084482.1 coordinate 101,910,517, forward strand.
TACCCCACTGAAGTAAACCCCATTGAATTCAGTAGGACTTACTTTTGAGTAGACATGGTTAAGATTGTGCTGTAAATTGATGGGACTTTTGAGTGAACATAACAAAGAATTGTGTTTGTGTTGTAAATCTTTTTCTCCCCTTCCGATCCTATTTTTAAAGCAATTAGGCAGGGCTTACTTAGGTATCACAGCTTTAATTACGTAGGAAACAAACATTAATTCTTTTTTTATTTTAAAAAAAGTTCTGCAGTGACCAACTGGTGTTGACAATAAGCTATTATATCAGGTGTATGAATTCCTACATCTGCAGTAGGGTTGCCAGGTTCATGGCCTGAGACTGATCCTGTATCTTTAGGAAAAGAGAAAGTCAGCCAAGTGCAGGTGTTCTTGCAACCCTGTAATGGGAAAAACCACAAGGTGGAATTCTCCCTTCCCCCTGCACAACTTTTAAAGATACGGAAGACCTCTTGAAGGCCAGGGCTGGCAACCAAGAGTTCTTCTGTTTCTTTAAAAGTTGTGCAGGAGGAAGGGAGAATTCCACCTTTTGGTTTTTCCCATTACAATGTTGCAAGAACACCTGCACTTGGCTGACTTTCTCTTCTCCTAAAGATACAGGATCAGGATCAGGCCATGAACCTGGCAACCCTAATTGGATGGCAGCAGTGAAAACAACCCTTAATCCTTGGCTGAAGCTTTCCTTGGAGTAGCTGCTTATCATGTTTATTTATTTAAGCCATTTATACCCCACCCTTTAGCCAAAAAGGCTGAGAGACTTTTACTTGCATCTGCTGCATAATGGCCAAGAGTGTTGCTAGGTTCTTCAAAGACTCTGGTCAAAAATCTTCATAAAAGTATAGAGTGCTTCTGGGCAAATTAAAATAGTGAGTGTACACACAATACATTTAAAGCACATTTCTCTTTCCCCAAAGAATCCTGGGAACTGTAGTTTGTGAAGGGTACTGGAAACTTTAGCTCTGTGGGAGTAAACTACAGTTCTCACAATTCTTTGTGGGAAGCCTTGCACTTTAAATGTATGGTGTATGCAGCCTGGGGTCTCACTGCCACTGCAATTTGCTGCCCTATGAGCAAAATAAAAACAAGAATATGTTTTAAAAAGGGGGGAGCAGCAGCTCTGCGACTAGCACAATTTAAAGATCCAGGACTCTGCCTTCCCATATAATGCCCCTAGCAATTAGAGTTTATTATAAAGTACCATGGGGGGGTTCCCAAGGGGGGCACAAGTACACGGATACTTACAGAGGTGAAAAAAAAGAAAGAAAGAGAGGGAGGGAGGGAGGGAGGAAGGGCAATTCTTGTCTCGCCTTCTCCACCCCCAGCCAGAGACTGAGTCTGCTGCAGCTGATGCTTGTGAGGAAAATGAAAGGGATCGGGAAAAGGGGAAAAGGGGGATAGGAGAAGAGAGTGACTGTGTGGTGCTTCTTAGGAAAAGGAGTCCTTTCCCAAGCACTGCATATACCCAGCATCTCAGCTTAGGACACCATGTGCCAGCAGTCTGTGGGGTGGCAGCAGCTTTATCTGCTCCAGCCTCCCTTTACAGTTATAACATAGGGAAGGTGTCAGGGTCCATTCTTGCTCTCCTCCCCTCACTGAAATCTGCTGCCTGACTACGGAGATGTCTGCTTGTTTATATTTGTAAATGCCTTTTTAGGGTGCAGCCAATAAGAACGTGGGGTGGGCCTTGCTGGGAAGGTGAGCAGAGTCCTTCCTGAGCCCCTCCTATCCCGTTCTCTGCTTGTTGTCCTTCTGCAAGGTCCTCTCCGTGCAGCTGTAGTTCCAAAGCATAGGTGCTGGCACACTAAAGGACTGATTTCTTACAAGAGCAGTACTTACAAGAGCAGAGCAAGTACTATGTGGAACTCATAACATGGAAAGCACACCTTGAACTTGGCCTACTACTGAATGAGCAACCAGTACAGATTTCAGAGCAGAGGTATTATGTGCTGATAGGCTCTCATTCATGTCAGTAATCGTGTCACAGCATTCTGTATTAACTGCCACCCCTGGGTCAGGTTGTGCTGCATGGGGATTTCTGTGACCTTGGCTGACTGGCTGCTAGGATTTTTTAGTTTTGTTTTTTGATTAGGAATCCTGACTGATTGTGGGATGCTGAGTTTTCTGCCTTACTCACAGGAATCTTGTGGTTGGTATGGTATTGCATTTAGGAAATTACCACTGTCTTTTGTTTCTCTTTTTCTATTTGCATTTCATTTACCTTTAACCTCACTCCCTTACATCCATAAAAGCAACAACAGTGGTTCCATGCATTCAGCTCAACCCCCTTAAACACACTGATTTTTGGTTGCACAACAGTTTGTTTCTTGTCCAATAGTGGTAAAAGAGAATCCATATACTGGGAAGTGTGGCTGCAAATGTTGTTAATCCTAATCTACTTCCTGTAAAGGTAGACCAAACCATGTGTGTTTTCTCTCTGTCAGTTATTACCCACTGGAATTGGGTTGGCTGTCAAAGTGAGTTTATAGCAGCCCACAGGGGAGACAGAAACGGGTACAGAATCTTCTTACACTTACTCCTTTCTCAGACCTCTTTCTGAAGTAGAGGGTCAAATCTGTAAAGAAGGGTGGAAAGCCATGTTAAACGATAGGGGCAGCGCATTCTAGGCAGGGTGTTGCCAAACCTGCTTTGATATGGATAGCATTGCGGAGGATTCCTAGTCAAGCCTCACCAACAACACAATCCTAACAATATCTACACAGAAGTAAGTCCTGTTGAGTTCTATGGGGCTTAGTCCCTTAGTAAGTGTGTTTAGAATTGCAGCCTTCAGGGGCATCCATCTTTACTCCCAAGTGCTCTCATCTAACATCTCCACAACACTAGGCTCCTTTCTTCCTACAATGGTCTTCTGGTGACTGGCCTGGGCTGAGGGCACTTAAACCCTTCTTGCCAGAAGCAAGTAGGCTAGATTAAATGTTTCCTACCCAGGCTCCATCTTTTAGCTAAGATTTCTATCTGAATTTCCAATCAGAGAAATGTTTTTGTTTTAATTGTATGCTCCAAGCAACTGTGGTTGATGCTTAAAGTATCATTCTTAGTGACATCACTTGGGCCCATCCCTTGGACATCACTCAGGCCCATCCCTATGACATCACTAGGGCCCACCCCAAAATCTCAGGGTTTGGAATGCTTCTGACCTGGCAACCCTAGACTGTTCCCAACCACCTCCTCACATTACAATTTGACAGAAGTACAAAGGAGCTAAGATCGCCTCGTTCTTGAACAGCCCGAAATTGTCTATGAAACCAAGGAGTATAATAGCAATGGCAAGCTGAATTTATGAGTAGCATCCCAAAAGCTACATAAGGACTGTATAACGTGTGATCCATTAGATATAAAGAATTAGACATTTATAAGGCTTTATTTTATCAGGTTCTTACTTATTTAGCAGTCTCATTTGACCTTGGGTTTTATTCACCATTGTCCATTTTGTATTAGCTTACTCCTCTTGTTAATAAGATTAGATTTGGTTCTATATGACTATCAAATTAATAGGCTTCCTTTGAGAGTTTTCTATCGTAGGCTGACTTTAGGTCCTATTGCAATTTCATGAATATGTTCAAATGATAAGCCTTCCTCTCTAACCTTCTTCCTTTCTCAAGTCTTGGCTTATACAGCTCTAAATGCCTGAGAGCTATCTTCTGGCTGAAGATAATTAGCTTTGAATTACTGCTAACATTATACCTTTTCTGCTTGTAGACCCCAGGAACTTCCAACTTGTCTAATTAGCACATTTTGGCTCTCTTCGCAGTGACACCGAGTGTGGAAGCAGGCCTTCCACATGAGAGTTTATCCAGGGGCAAAGGAATCTTTTCTTTCATTGGCATTTCACTGCCACTAAAATAACTGCATTTGGAATAGGAAGCTAAAAACATGTCACATGACAAGCCTGTCACATGAAGTTGCTGACAGTGCAATCCTGTGCATGCCTACTCAGAAGGAAATCTCACTGAGTCAATGGGACTTACTCCCAGGCAAGTATATATTAGATTGCAGCCTGACATATTGGTCCCAGATTCACCAGGATATAACTCTTTGGCATTTATAAAACTAACATTTTAAATATATATATTTTTGTTAAACTTTTCAACCTACATAACACACACACTGCTAAATTTCAGTATTTATTCTCTAGATAATGTCTTCCCTGTTTCTTTTCCTATGTTAACATTTCATGGTATTAAGCAAAGTGGGTTGAATGGATGGATAGGTGAACCTATTTTCATACATCAGATTTCATCATTCTGTCACATACTAAAACGGTAAGGGATTCAAAATATTATAAGCAAAAGGACAACATTGCAATGAGTGATTATTTGTTTTATGAAACCCTCAGTACAATTTATCCATAGTTCTTCAGTCATTAAGTATAAATAGTTTGCATAATTAATTCTGTCATGGTTGGGGGAAAGAAATAGTTTAGGATTTTAGATATCTGGTGAAAAAAATATGGGAATCTGCTAAAGTGGTGTTGGGAGAAACACAGCAAGAATGAAATCACATGCAGTTCCACCTTCTCCACCTAAAAGGACGGCAAAAGGAAGCCATGGACAGCTCCTAACACTGCTCTTTGATGAAAATATCCAGATGAGAACTCTCTTTTCTCCTCAAATCATGTTTTAAAAAATCCTCTTAAAACAGTGTCCAATTTACCTAACATACACTCCACTGAAATTCAGCTGTGCCATGTTAGTGCCAGAAGAGACTTCTGTTGATGATCATCCTAAAGGTCAAAATAAAAATATATGCACAAATTATGAAGTTTGTTCCTTTTGAGATCTCTAATAGTTAGGCTGCATTCCTGTACTCACCAGTGAGCAGGCCCCATTGAACTCAAAGGGCTTATTTCTGAGTAGAGATGTGTGGGACAGAGCTTGGCAGATTACTTTAAAAAGTAATAAATTACAGTCACAATTACATGGCCCAAAAACATAGTAATTACCATTACAATTGCTCCGAAAGTAACTGATTACTTTACTTTTTCTCAAAAGTAATCACTACAGTTACATTTCAGTTACTTTAAAAAAAAAACACATACAAGGTGCTGGCCTTGGCTGCTGCACACCTAAGTAGCCTAAAACAACATTAAAAGTAAACACACACATACAGAGGTAGTAGAATAATTCTTTTTATCCATAAGATAGCAATGGTGGTCTCTCCACTGGTAAGGGTGGTGGGGAGGGAGGCAGAGGCCACTACTCAGATCTTTGCACATCAAACCAAGTGCAACCCCCCCCCCCTCAGCCAGCAAGCATAATCTCTCTCACTTAACCACCTCCCGGACCCTGCCCTGCCACCGACTAAGGGACACTCATCCAAGCAAACATTTTCCTGAGATGCAAAAAAGTTAAAATGCTGCAAATGCAGCACAGTAGCCAGAGAGGGTGGTGGAGGCCACTTTGTGTGCCAAGTGCAAACACAGTATTCACACACAGACACATGCTTTGTCATCTTTCACCTCCACAGTTCTTTATCTCCGTTCTGCTGCTGCCTCCTCCTTTATCCATGTTCTTGACCTCCGGATCCTTTTTCCCTCCACTCCATTCTTCACCACCACTATCCATTTTTTTAAACAATTGTTTTCTCCACTCCACCCCGTCTCGCTCTCCACCTCCTCCCTTGTCACCTTCTACCTACCCACAGAGCATGAGGGAAGAGTGATGCTGCACAGAGGCCCAGTTTGAGGCACAAGATTTTCATCCACAAATCAGAGGAGCAGAAGACTTCCCCTGCTCCCCTCCCCCAAGTAATGCCCAAAAGTAATGCTGGAAACTACAGTTACTCCACAAAAGTAATAAAATTACTCCTAGTTCTATTACAATCAAAATGTAAAGGAATTACCCACTTGTTCCTCAAAAAAGTAATGAATTACAAGTAATTCGTTACTTGTAATGAATTACTTCCAAGCTCTGGTGTGGGGTTACGCTTCGTTAATCTGTTAGACTAATCAATTTGTTTGAAAAGTTGATCAACTTAAAAGGTGCTTCTGATTCATCAAGCAATACTTTTTAAAGAAAGTTAATAGTTTTTAACTACAGATTGAAAAGACATACCTTCCTTATTTCACACAGGCAGGAATGTGTCTTCTAAAATGGTGCCTGTTGCATGACACATACATACATCATCTAAAACCAAAGAAAGTGCCTATTCTTGTTCAAAACCAATGTTTTATTGATATGCAAATATATAGTTAATTCATCAATTAAAACATACCATTCATCAATTAATATTTCTTTAATTTGGTTTCACCTAGTCCTTGATAGGAATGTACTTTGAGAAGGGCTGTAGCTCAGTGGTAGAGCACATGCTTTGCATATAGAAGATCCTAGGTTCAGTTCTTCAGGCATTCTCAGGAGTGCAAAAGACTCCTGCCTGAAACCCTGGAGAGCTGCTGCTAGTCAGGGTATTGTCTATACCTTTAGACCAGGAATGGGAAATATTTTTCAGGTAAAGGGCCACATTCCCTTCTGAGCAATCTTTTGTGGGCCGCATGCCAGTAGTGGGCGGGATCAGAGGGAAAAGTGGGTGAATGTGATTGTTACCATTGTACAGTAGGCTAGTTTTTACAGACGCTTGCACACTCCTCTATCCTTCATCCAGGCAAGCAGTAATCATTAACAGGGTTCAAGGATGCATTCCATTGGGGTAAAAACACTCAAGGAGGGTGCAAAGCAAGGTCAGAAAGGAGTGTGCGCTGGGGAAATGGGGATGTGGCTGGGGTGAGAGTGTGGCCTGGCAAAAGCCTCAAAGGCCAGACAGAGAAATCTGGATGGCTGCATTTGTAGACATTTCTAAGACAAAGGGACCAAGGATACGATTCAGTACAAGACAGCTTCCTATCTGTCAGTAGTTCTCTGTATGGATGGTTGCAGCAAGAGGACCTTCACGAAGCCAACGCTTCACATGTTTGCATGGAGAATCAGTTATCTTTTTCCTCTTGTCTTCAGTCCCTGATGTGGCCAGAGAAGGAACCCAATAGCAGCTCAAAACAAGAATAGGAAAGGACTGCAGACTAAATACAGATTTATTCACTGGGAGATTTCTGCTGTCTTTGCTCAGTTTGGCCATATGAGAAATACTCCAGGTTAAGGTTGTGAATACTTTGGGCCAGGAAACATAGTTTGCACTTATCAGCTCCCAGCTCCTACAGTGTTTCTCAATTCCAAGTCCTACTCTGCAACCCTGTGTGCAGTCGGCAAAGGTTTTTATCCCCTCTCATGACATTTGGGCTCCTGCTGGGAGGAAGGGCGGGATATAAATCAAATTATATATATATATATTATGCCCCATAGTTTAGTGATAGAAAAATTTTCAGGTTACTTCAGCAGTCACTAAGAGAAATAGAGAATATGTTTCGAACTCTGCTACGAAGCCCACAGGATAGCTGCTGGTAACTCTATTATTAATAAAATCAACATGCCTTTCTCTTATTTTTTATTTATTTATTATTTGATATATATCCCATGCTTCCTCCCAGCAGGAGCCCAGGGTGGTAAACAAAAGCACTAAAAACACTTTAAAATATCATAAAAACAGACTTTAAAATACATTAAAACAAAACTTTAAAAACTTTTTTTTAAAAGCTTTAAAAACATCTTAAATAAAAAGGGTTAAAAACCATATTGCTTAGAAAAAAGAGGTTTAAAAAACAATACTTTTTATCAAAAAGGGGGGGTTGTGTGCACATATTTATTCAGAGGTTTGTGTTGCTCACCCTCCGACACGTGAACTGAAATGGTACAACTGAACATCACTAGGGTGTAATTCATCCAGTTTTAAATGGGTTCACTTTGGAGATGAACTTGAAGGACCAATATCCAAAGCTCATTAAATAAATGTACCAGAAGATATGATAGATTTCCCATAGCCATCACTCATCAGACAAACTCTACTTGAGCAGAGTAGCCTCCCACTAGAGTTGTGAAGGTCATCCAAAGATGATCTTCAAGAAAATAGATGAAATATCAGAGCCCTTGGCCCTGTACAGGGAACTTCCTACTTTCTGTCTCCAAGCTATCGGAAAGCAGAAGGTAAGTTCTCGTTTTAGTTATTATGAGTTGCAGTGGCAGAAAGGGACAAAAAGAAAGTTCTCAAGGCACACCTATACTGTAAATTGAAACTAGTGCCTGTTTTCCTCCAACTTCCCCATGGCTCCTGAAGTACTCTGGGAATTAAAGTCTCATGCAAGCGCTCAGAATTTTTAGGAGGAATCCCAAGGACCCCTAGGGCACAATGACAACTGCACACACTGTTAGTTCTCAGCAAGTTTTTTTAAAAAAATATTTCTTTAATCAAGACGAATTTGTCAGTTAAAGCCAGCTAAAATATCAACATAATATCAACAGCAACACCCAATACAATAACTTGCAATCAAAAATAGATTCAGTTTAAACCATAATACACAGAATTACATATAGCCTAAAACTGCAAAACATTTAAAACATGTTATAAAATATAACTATCATTAAGATGTGGGGGGAAGACAACCAAAGGTATCTTCCTCTACACATGGAAGGTGGAACTACATCCAAAGAAGTTGTTTTTCTTGTGCAAGCTCTTTGACACGCGTAAGTACTACTATACAACTTGCTGTTACAGAACTTCACACACTTCTGCCAATGCAGAAGCTTTGGGGGAACAACCTCAGTGACTATTTTCATTTCACTTACAGTTCTTTGGATCCAACCCAATGACCAGTTATGTAAGCTAGAGGGTACAAGGCAATGTGTTGGTTCCAAACAGGTATAGATAACAGAGGCAGAAGGAAGCACTAATGTAAGCAAGGGCTAACAGCGCATGCACAATTGATTAGGGGAGTGTTCACTAATTTTTTTAAAAAATATATTTAACAAAATGTATCTACCACTTGATTGTAACAAAACCTCTAAGCAGTTTGCAAGACATATTTTAAAAAGTTGCAAGTAATTAAAAACATTTAAAAGACAATTAAAATCAGCAGTAAAGATAACTGCTTTGTTATATGTGATATTTCATGCACATTTTGAAATTGTGTGTGCTTTTTCTCATAATGAGAGAGATCCCAATTTGTGTTTTACAACTGGGTTTAGAACACATTTGGCATAGCCCTGCTGAGAGTCTTACAAGCCTGTTCTGCAAACTTTATACCAATTGTTAATAGGGTTGCCAGGTCAGAAGCATCCCAAAACCTGAGATTTGAGGGGCGGGCCCTAGTGATGTCACAGGGCGGGCTCTAGTGATGTCACGCGGCGGGCCTGAGTGATGTCACGCGGCGGGCCCGAGTGATGTCAGGGGGTGGGCCCCAGTGATGTCATTAAGCATGATACATTAAGCATCAATCACAGTTGCTTGGAGCATACAATTAAAAAAAAATCTGATTGGAAATTAAGATAGAAATCTTAGCTAAAAGATGGAGCCTGGGTAGGGAACATTTAATCTAGCCTACTTGCTTTCAGCAAGAAGGGTTAAGTGCCTTCAGGCCAGGGCAGTCACCAGAAGCCACTGCAGGGACAAAGGAGCCTAGTGTTGTGGAGATGTTAGATGGGAGCTTTGGGGAGTAAAGATGGAGGCTCCTGAAGGCTGCAATTCTAAACACACTTACTAAGGGATTAAGCCCCATAGAACTCAACAGGACTGACTTCTAAGTAGATATAGTTTGGACTGTGCTGTTGGTAAACCTTGACTAGGGTTCTTCTGCAAAAACATCCATATCCAAGCAGGGTTGGCAACCCCCTGCCTGGAATGCCCTGCCCTTATCTTTTAACATGGCTGCTCCAAACGTTTTTACAGATTTGACCCTTTACTTCAGAAAGAGGTCTGAAAAATGAGTAAGAGTAAGAAGTATCTTTTAAAATTGTTCTTTTCAATTCACTCTTGAATGAACATCATACCTAGGGCAGATCCACACCATTCATTTAAAGCACATTCAACACCCATTTGAAGAACATGAATCCCACCACAGAATCATGGGAACTGCAGTTTGTTAAGAGTGGTGAGAACTATAACTGTGAGGGGGAAATGACACTTCCCAGAATTTTTTAGGGGAAGTCACGCACTTTAAATGCGAGTTGAATGTGCTTTACACATATTGTGTGAATCCACTTAATAAATTTTGCCTGCATGTAAATTGTTTTAATTAATTTTTCAAAATGGAAATGAGCTATAAAGTGTAGTGGGTGACCATGGGCTACTCACCATCTCTCAGCCTATCTGCCCCTCAGGATGAAAACAATGGAGAACCATGACTACCCCAAAGCATACTTAAAATGTAAAGGAAGTATTGTACAACCATAGTATGAAATCGGATACTTATATTTTATTTATTTTATTTATTTTTTTATTTTATTTATAGACCGCCCATAGCGAATAGCTCTCTGGGCGGTGAACAGCAGAGTTAAAATACAAAGTTACAATAAAACATACAAAATCACAACAAAGTAGAATAAAAACATTAAATATAAAACATGAGCGTTAAAAAGCCTGGGAGTATAACCAGGTCTTAACCTGGAGCCTAAAAGAAAGTACCGTAGGCGCCAGGCGTATCTCCTCAGGTAAGCTGTTCCATAGTTCAGGGGCCACCACAGAAAAGGCCCTGGATCTAATAACAATCCTCCGGGCATCCCGATGGGTTGGTACCCGGAGGAGGGCCTTAGATACTGAACGAAGTGAATGGGTAGGTTCATAGCGGGAGAGGCATTCCATCAGATATTGAGGTCCCACACCGTGTAAGGCTTTATAGGTCAAAACCAGCACCTTGAATCTGGCTCGGAAACGAATAGGTAGCCAGTGCAAACAGGCCAGGACAGGTGTTATATGCGCGGACCAATGGGTCCCCGTCAACAACCTGGCTGCCGCATTTTGCACTAGCTGAAGTTTCCGAACGGTCTTCAAGGGCAGCCCTACGTAGAGCGCATTACAGTAGTCCAATCTAGAAGTTACCAGAGTGTGAACAACAGAGGCGAGATCGTCACTGTCCAGATAGGGGCGTAGTTGGGCGACTAAGCGAAGATGGTAAAACACATTCCGTGCCACTGAGGCCACTTGAGCCTCAAGCGACAAGGAAGGGTCAAAAAGGACCCCCAAACTACGAACCTGTTCCTTCAAGGGGAGTGTAACCCCATCTAGAACAGGCTGAACATCCACCATCTGGGCAGGGAAAGAGCTCACCAACAGTGTCTCAGTCTTGTCTGGATTGAGTTTCAGTTTATTAGCTCTCATCCAGTCCATTATCGCGGTCATGCAACGGTTCAGCACATCAACAGCCTCACCTGAAGAAGGTGAAAAGGAGAAGTAGAGTTGCGTGTCATCAGCGTACTGATGGCAACGCACTCCAAAACTCCTGATGACCGCACCCAGAGGCTGCATGTAGATGTTAAAAAGCATGGGGGACAAAACCGACCCCTGAGGGACTCCACAATGGAGAGTCCAGGGTGTCGAGCAGTGTTCCCCAAGCACTACCTTCTGGCGACGATCCGCTAAGTAGGAGCAGAGCCACTGCCAAGCAGTGCCCCCAACTCCCAACTCCGTGAGCCTCCCCAGAAAGAGACCATGGTCGATGGTATCAAACGCCGCTGAGAGATCAAGGAGAATCAACAGAGTCACACTCCCCCTGTCCCTCTCCCGACAAAGGTCATCATACAGGGTGACCAAGGCTGTTTCGGTGCCAAAACTGGGCCTAAAACCGGATTGAAACGGATCCAGATAATCAGTTTCATCCAAAAGCGCCTGGAGCTGGCCGGCGACCACCCGTTCCAAGACCTTGCCCAAAAAAGGGACATTCGCCACCGGCCTGTAGTTGTTCAGAACATCTGGGTCCAAAGAAGGTTTCTTCAAAAGAGGTCTCACTACTGCCTCCTTGAGACTACCAGGGACTACTCCCTCTCTCAGGGAGGCATTTATCACCTCTTTGGCCCAGCCGGTGGTTACAGCCCTACCGGCCTTCACCAGCCAAGATGGGCAAGGATCCAGGGCGGACGTGGTCGCCCGCACCAGTCCAAGCACCTTGTCCACTTCCTCAAGCTGCACCAACTGAAATTCATCCAACAATGAAGGACAAGACCGCGCTCTGGACACTCCAATGGATTCATCTGTAATAACATCAGAGTCCAAGTCCCGACGGATGCAAGCAATCTTGTCTTGGAAGTGCTCCGCAAATTTGTTGCAACGGGCTTCTGATGTTTCTTTAGTATCATGAGGGCCAGAATGTAAGAGCCCTCGTACTACCCTAAAAAGCTCCGCTGGGCGGCAAAGAGATGATCTAATGGTGGCAGCAAAGTAAGACTTTTTTGCTGCCCTAACCACTTTTACATACGCCTTAGTGGAGGCACTCACCAAAGAATGACTGCATCCATCAGGAGTTCGCCTCCACCTGCACTCTAGCCTCCTTCTCTCTTGATTCATCACTCTCAGCTCCGGGGTATACCACGGTGCTGTTTGAGTTCTGCACCGAAGGGGGCGCGCGGGGGCAATCATGTCAATGGCCTGGGTCATTTCCGTATTCCACAGGTCGACCATGGCCTCAACAGGAGCGCCAGTACTATCAGCCGGAAAAACTCCCAGAGCACTCTGGAAAGCAACAGGATCCATAAGCCTCTGGGAGCGGACCAACTTAATAGGTCCCCCACCTCTGCAGAGGGAAAGGGCTGTCGTGAGTCTAAAGCTCAGCAAGCGGTGATCTGTCCATGACAATGGGGTAGATGAAAAATACCCCACCCTCAGATCACCATCTCCATGACCAGTGGCGAAGATCAAATCAAGAGTATGTCCTGATACATGCATAGGGCCAGTAACAACTTGAGACAGCCCCATGGTTGTCATGGAGGCCATGAAGTCCTGAGCCGCCCCGAACAAGACAGCCTCGGCATGAATGTTGATATCCCCCAGTACCACCAGTCTGGGGGACCTCAACAATACCTCCAAGACTATCTCCGTCAGCTCAGCTAGGGAAGCCGTTGGGCAGCAAGGTGGGCGGTACACCAACAGTATTCCCAATCTGTCTCCATGGCCCAACACAAGATGAAGACACTCCAAACCAGTCGCCGACTGGACAGGGTGCTTGGTGAGAGAGAAAAAACTCTGATAGACCACAGCAAACCCGCCTCCCCGGCCCTCAGATCTACCACAGTGCTGCACCGAATACCCAGGTGGGCAAAGCTGGGAAAGAGCAACTCCTCCCTCCTCACCCACCTAGGTCTCGGTAATGCACGCAAGATCGGTGCCCTTCTCCACAATCAAATCGTGGATAAGGGGGGTTTTATTAACGACCGACCTAGCATTTAAAAGCAGCACCTGGAGATCCGAGAGCTGGCTGACAGTACAACCAACAATCCTGTGGATATGAGGAGAACCGGAACAAGGCACAGACACAACTTGTTCCCCTTACCTGGCACGTTCTCCTCCCAACACCGTACCTCCCATTACCCGTCACAACGTTAATTGGGGCCCCCGAAAAACTCCTTGCTAAATCCGAGGTATGTTCTCCCAGGCACATCTTAGAATAAAACTAACACAACAAAACGCTTAAACAACATAAACACAAAGACACACACACATCCACTCAATCTCATTCACACAACAACAGACAAACAAACAAATTAAAATACAGCCAGACAACAACAATAACAACCAGCATTAAAAAACCCTCCTCCGTAGCAAGTCTTCTCTAGAGTATCCTCCGCAGCGTTTTCCTGCCACCGCCGTCACCGCCAGCTGGCCCACGACGACAGCCTAGCCTCCTCCTGCGGTGCTCTCACCACCGACAAGCTGCTACATGGCCCCTGGGTGTTCACCCGGGCTTCCGCGTTGTTCTTGTAGGGACACAGTATGACAAAACTGGGCGGAAGTAACGAGTGGGGTACCACAGGGCTCGGTCCTGGGCCCAGTGCTCTTCAACATTTTTATTAACTACTTGGATGAGGAGGTACAGAGCATGCTTATCAAATTTGTAGATGATACAAAATTGGGGGGCATAGCTAATACCGTGGAAGACAGAAACAAAATTCAAAGGGACCTTGATAGGCTGGAGCATTGGGCTGAAAACAACAGAATGAAATTCAACAGGGATAAATGCAAAGTTCTACACTTAGGGGGAAAAAACCAAATGCACAGTTATAAGATGGGGGATACTTGGCTCAGCAGTACGACATGTGAGAAGGATCTTGGAATTGTTGTTGATCACAAGCTGAATATGAGCGAACAGGGTGATGTGGCTGCAAAAAAGGCAAATGCTATATCAGGCTGCATTAACAGAAGTATAGTTTCCAAATCATGTGAAGTATTAGTTCCCCTCTATTCAGCACTGGTTAGGCCTCATCTTGAGTGCTGCATCCAGTTCTGGTCTCCGCACTTCAAGAAGGATGCAGACAAACTGGAACAGGTTCAGAGGAGGGTGACAAGGATGATCAGGGGACTGGAAACAAAGCCCTATGAGGAGAGACTGAAAGAACTGGGCATGTTTAGCCTGGAGAAGAGAAGACTGAGGGGAGATATGATAGCACTCTTCAAGTACTTGAAAGGTTGTCACACAGAGGAGGGCCGGGATCTCTTCTCGATGGTCCCAGAGTGCAGGACACAGAATAATGGGCTCAAGTTGCAAGAAGCCAGATTTTGACTGGACATCAGGAAAAGCTTCCTAACTGTTAGAGCCATACGACAATGGAACCAATTACCTAGAGAGGTAGTGGGCTCTCTGACACTGGAGGCATTCAAGAGGCAGCTGGACAGCCATCTGTCGGGAATGCTTTGATTAAGATTCCTGCATTGAGCAGGGGGTTGGACTTGATGGTCTTATATGCCCCTTCCAATTCTACTGTTCTATGATTCTATGAAAATATTTGTATAAGCATGACTATCAAATATGTTTATTATTTATACAACCTGTAAAGATATTTATAGTGCAATCCTATGTTTGTTTACTCAGAAGCAAGTCCCAATGTATTAAATGGGACTTACTCAACCAGTGAAAACTGTACCCTGAAGTTATAAGGAACTTGTTATTTTAACAAGTCTTTTAAGTTGAGACCTTATCCCAGTCTGCGTCTGTGTTGGAATTGCTTTTTAATATGTTTTTAAACTTTTTCTTAAAAAAAAAATGTTTTTAAAGCTTTAAAAAATATTTTTAAAGATGTTTTGTTTTAATATATTTTAAAGTCTGTTTTTATGATTTTTAAAGTGTTTTTAGTGCTTTTGTTTGCCACCCTGGGCTCCTACTGGGAGGAAGGGAGGGATATAAATCAAATAATAAATAAATAAATAAACTTCATTCATTTTTTTAAAAAATCATTATTAGTTTCCTACATAATAAAAACTGTGATAAACCCTGCCTAATTTCTTTAAAAATAGGGTTGGAGGGAGAGAGAAAGATTTACAGCACAAACACAAGTCTGCGCTATGTTTACTCACAAGTCCCATTAATTTACAGCACAATCCTAACCATGTCTACTCAAAAGTAAGTCCTAATGGAGTTCAATGGAGTTTACTCCAGGTACATGCTTTACTCCCAGAAATTGCTTTACTCCCAGAAAAGCAGATATTGGATTAAATACTTTCATATTTCATAGCCCAGGGTCTGACTCTTGGACAGAAGAGGGAAAAAAATGTTAAGCCATATTACTTACGCAATGTGCAAAAATCTTAAAGCCACCATTTTCTCACGTTGAGCCTAGGCATGCCTGGATCAACAAGTCACAACTCTGGCTTCATTGGCTACAATCCTGAAAGGGCGGGGTTACAGCCAGAGCTTTGAAAAGTTACTTTTTTAAACTACAACTCCCATCAGCCCCAGCCAGCATGGCCACTGGATTGGGCTGATGGGAGTTGTAGCTAGAGCAAGGATCTGTAAAAAAAAAAAAAAAAAGAGGCGCGGGGCGGTTGGTGTATATCTCAGGAACTAGACCACCTAGAAACTTACTTTTTTTTTTTAATTGAAGCTGAGAGTCCAGAGATTAAGGGATGCTAGCCGGAGAACCGGAGGGGCCCCCCAAAACCGGATACTCCAGCCGAAAACCGGAGATTACACAACATGGAGGCAATTCTGGCCGGAGGTGAGAAAGGCAAGGGCAGGGCCAGAGATCTGGCATCCCTAATTGTTAAACAAATGTGTGTTTCTGACTCCAATTGACTTCAACAAAAAATACAAACGATATTTGAGAAAAATTGTTGTTGCATCCTATATTGGTAGAAATACTGTCAACTGCCTTCTCTACTTAACCCTGGTTCTCCTGCTGAAAAATCCATAAAAGAGGCACATAGGGGAATGTCAGCACTTCCATACACCATTCTTTAGCACACATCTTGGGGAAGAACAGTAAGCCACAAACTATGTCCCTGCCAGATGACAAATATTACATTGTACAGCAGCTGTCAAACACAGTTAATGGATAATGTGGCATTAAAGTAGTCCACTAGAGACCAAAACATCTTCCTACATGCACAGCATAGCTGCAGAGCAAATTCTAGAAAAGTATCCATATAACTGACATTTTGCAGTTTTTACAAGGCAAGGAGAGAGATTAGCCAAATGTTCAATAGTTCTTCAGTGAAAAAATGTGGTTTTCCTTAAATTCTCAAGGGGAAATAGAATTATATTACCTTTTTTCTCCCCTTTACATCCTCTTTACCTTATGTCTTGAAACACATGGTGTTACTTGTAGTAGCTTTTCTTTTAAAAAAAGAAACAGCCTTGATCTCAAGGAAGTTTAGTACAGCTTTGACATTTTAAGGCCTTCTCCATGTTTTAGGACTTTGGTTTATACCTCACAGATTTTGTTAGAGATACTTTCATGTCAGATTCCCAGCATGTTATTTAAAAAATAAAAAAACTAAATAAAGCACTTTGAGCAACTCATAGCATTTTAAAAGACCAAGTTTTTTTAATTATCTTAGATGATAAGGGAGTCAAAGGTGTACTAAAGAACGATAAGGAGATTGCAGAGAAGCTAAATGAATTCTTTGCATCTGTCTTCACAGTGGAAGATATAGGGCAGATCCCTGAACCTGAACTAACATTTGCAGGAAGGGATTCTGAGGAACTAAGACAAATAGTGGTAACGAGAGAGGAAGTTCTAAGCTTAATGGACAATATAAAAACTGACAAATCACCAGGCCTGGATGGCATCCACCCGAGAGTTCTCAAAGAACTCAAAGGTGAAATTGCTGATCTGCTAACTAAAATATGTAACTTGTCCCTCGGGTCCTCCTCTGTGCCTGAGGACTGGAAAGTGGCAAATGTAACGCCAATCTTCAAAAAGGGATCCAGAGGGGATCCCGGAAATTACAGGCCAGTTAGCTTAACTTCTGTCCCTGGAAAACTGGTAGAAAGTATGATTAAAGCTAGATTAACTAAGCACATAGAAGAACAAGCCTTGCTGAAGCAGAGCCAGCATGGCTTCTGCAAGGGAAAGTCCTGTCTCAGTAACCTATTAGAATTCTTTGAGAGTGTCAACAAGCATATAGATAGAGGTGATCCAGTGGACATAGTGTACTTAGACTTTCAAAAAGCGTTTGACAAGGTACCTCACCAAAGGCTTCTGAGGAAGCTTAGCAGTCATGGAATAAGAGGAGAGGTCCTCTTGTGGATAAGGAATTGGTTAAGAAGCAGAAAGCAGAGAGTAGGAGTAAACGGACAGTTCTCCCAATGGAGGGCTGTAGAAAGTGGAGTCCCTCAAGGATCGGTATTGGGACCTGTACTTTTCAACTTGTTCATTAATGACCTAGAATTAGGAGTGAGCAGTGAAGTGGCCAAGTTTGCTGACGACACTAAATTGTTCAGGGTTGTTAAAACAAAAAGGGATTGCGAAGAGCTCCAAAAAGATCTCTCCAAACTGAGTGAATAGGCAGAAAAATGGCAAATGCAATTCAATATAAACAAGTGTAAAATTATGCATATTGGAGCAAAAAATCTGAATTTCACATATACGCTCATGGGGTCTGAACTGGCGGTGACCGACCAGGAGAGAGACCTCGGGGTTGTGGTGGACAGCACAATGAAAATGTCGACCCAGTGTGCGGCAGCTGTGAAAAAGGCAAATTCCATGCTAGCAATAATTAGGAAAGGTAATGAAAATAAAACAGCCGATATCATAATGCCGTTGTATAAATCTATGGTGCGGCCGCATTTGGAATACTGTGTACAGTTCTGGTCGCCTCATCTCAGAAAGGATATTATAGAGTTGGAAAAGGTTCAGAAGAGGGTAACCAGAATGATCAAGGGGATGGAGCGACTCCCTTACGAGGAAAGGTTGCAGCATTTGGGGCTTTTTAGTTTAGAGAAAAGGCGGGTCAGAGGAGACATGATAGAAGTGTATAAAATTATGCATGGCATTGAGAAAGTGGATAGAGAAAAGTTCTTCTCCCTCTCTCATAATACTAGAACTTGTGGACATTCAAAGAAGCTGAATGTTGGAAGATTCAGGACAGACAAAAGGAAGTACTTCTTTACTCAGCGCATAGTTAAACTATGGAATTTGCTCCCACAAGATGCAGTAATGGCCACCAGCTTGGATGGCTTTAAAAGAAGATTAGACAAATTCATGGAGGACGGGGCTATCAATGGCTACTAGCCATGATGGCTGTGCTCTGCCACCCTAGTCAGAGGCAGCATGCTTCTGAAAACCAGTTGCCGGAAGCCTCAGGAGGGGAGAGTGTTCTTGCACTCGGGTCCTGCTTGCGGGCTTCCCCCAGGCACCTGGTTGGCCACTGTGAGAACAGGATGCTGGACTAGATGGGCCACTGGCCTGATCCAGCAGGCTCTTCTTATGTTCTTAATTTGATTTCATTAGTCAATTACTAATTTGGAGTTGAATTTATCTGGAGCACAGGAACAGCCAAATTGAATAAAAGTCTCCAAATCTGTGTACAAGGTGAGGTTTGTTTGTTTTTTAAACTATCTGAACTATGACAGAAACTACCGTAATGGTCACCAGCGCTGAAGACAAATGTCTAGCCAAAGGTCCCAATGCGTAGCATAATTTCTTGGTGCAGTCTAACAAAAGGTTCTGTAAGTAGGGTTGCCAGCATCCCAAACCCTGAGATATCATGATAGTGATGTCATTAAGCATGATACATTAAGCATCAACCACACGTGCTTGGAGCATACCACTCAAACAAACAAAAAATCTCTGATTGGAAATTTAAGATAGAAATCTTAGCTAAATTAGGGTGTTCCCAGGTCCAGCCATTCCTTCTCACCTGCTTAGAGAGACTTGGTTTATTATTGTTAAAATAAGAACATAAGAAGAGCCTGCTGGATCAGGCCAGTGGCCATCTAGTCCAGCATCCTGTTCTCACAGTGGCCAACCAGGTGCCTGGGGGAAGCCCGCAAGCAGGACCCGAGTGCAAGAACACTCTCCCCTCCTGAGGCTTCCGGCAACTGGTTTTCAGAAGCATGCTGCCTCTGACTAGGGTGGCAGAGCACAGCCATCACGGCTAGTAGCCATTGACAGCCCTGTCCTCCATGAATTTGTCTAATCTTCTTTTAAAGCCATCCAAGCTGGTGGCCATTACTGCATCTTGTGGGAGCAAATTCCATAGTTTAACTATGCGCTGAGTAAAGAAGTATTTCCTTTTGTCTGTCCTGAATCTTCCAACGTTCAGCTTCTTTGAATGTCCACGAGTTCTAGTATTATGAGAGAGGGAGAAGAACTTTTCTCTATCCACTTTCACAATGCCATGCATAATTTTATACACTTCTATCATGTCTCCTCTGACCCACCTTTTCTCTAAACTAAAAAGCCCCAAATGCTGCAACCTTTCCTCGTAAGGGAGTCGCTCCATCCCCTTGATCATTCTGGTTACCCTCTTCTGAACCTTTTCCAACTCTATAATATCCTTTTTGAGATGAGGCGACCAGAACTGTACACAGTATTCCAAATGCAGCTGCACCATAGATTTATACAACGGCATTATGATATCGGCTGTTTTATTTTCAATACCTTTCCTAATTATCCCTAGCATGGAATTTGCCTTTTTTACAGCTGCCGCACACTGGGTCGACATTTTCATTGTGCTGTCCACTACAACCTTTCGTTACTTGCAACTAGTTACTTCCAAGCTCTGGTTTTCTCTCACCGTCTGAGTTTCAAAAACACATTTGTAGTCTCTTTCACTGTAGCTGGGTTTGCATGCCAGCTCTGTCATAATGACCAACGAGGCTGCCTTTACGCAGCATCATTTGTCCTCAGTGAGTGAGTAATATCCAGTCTGCATCTGACTCCAGCACCAATGGTTCCTGAAGAGGACTCCCAACCCCAGTCAAGGTACACGACTAGGGTTGCCAGGTCCATGGCCTGAGACTGATCCTGTATTTTTAGGAGAAGAGAAAGTCAGCCAAGTGCAGGTGTTCTTGCAACATTGTAATGGGAAAAACCACAAGGTGGAATTCTCCCTTCCCCCTGCACAACTTTTAAAGATACAGAAGACCTCTTGGTTGCCAGGCCCGGCCTTGAAGAGGTCTTCTGTATCTTTAAAAGTTGTGCAGGGGGAAGGGAGAATTCCACCTTGTGGTTTTTCCCATTACAATGTTGTAACAACACCTGCACTTGGCTGACTTTCTCTTCTCCTAAAGATACAAGATCAGTCTCAAGCCCTGAACCTGGCAACCCTATACACACCTCCTCACAGAACACCCTTCCCATATACAAATGGAAATGGTCATGAGAGAGTTAAGGGGTTTGTGTGAGGGTGTGCAAGTGATGGTGGCAGAGGCCTTTCACAATCAATGCCTGACTTCTCCTGCACCATATCTCTGACCCTCCCTCTGCCACTGTGTGTCACATTGCCAGTCCCCCCCTTGCTGTTTCTCTCTCTGTTTTCTGTTTATGCCTAAGTCTCTCTGTTTATGCCTAAGTCCCCCTTTCTCATGCCATCCCTAACAGGGCAAGCAGTTCAGCCCACACCCCACATCTGTTCAAGGAAGCAGCACAGATAGTAGCATGTGTTATTGAAATCTTTTCTTTGGAGTTGTGCATGTGCACAGATGCACACTGAGACACAGCATCCAGAAAAATTAATATCACTACCATTAATATGACCATTTGGTTGATGGGAATAAAATGGAAAATGAAGCTTGCTTCTCACAGATCCACTATACGATCAAAGATGGGACAGGGGAGGAGGTAGGGAATAAGGTGGCAGACTACTTCAGAAGCATCAAAGCCCCTCCCAACAAAATAATAATAATGCCATGCTGCTGGAATGACATGAACAGCAGTAATAAAACATAGTGACTCAAGAAACCATCAAACTAGCCTCAGAAGTCTCAAAATAAAGAGCCAAAAGTGGTGTGAGAATCACGTGCATCATAAGGAAGCAAAACACAATAATCCTAGTAAACAATCTAAAGTGGATCTGCTCTGGGTGACAATGTTTTCCATCTCCTGTAAAATCAGGAACAGATGCAGCCACTCAGTCATCAATACAAATGTGGTGTTTCCCAATGCTTACTGATTACACATTATGAAATAGGCTCTTGGCGCCACCAAATTCAACTAATTCTGGGCTGAGTTCACCAAGCATGAAAGTATTCCAAATCAGGATCCAAATAAATTAGCATATCCCCATGGTGGTTATTAAACGAGCAGTTATCTTGAATGCTAGAATATAAAACTTTAATCAAAAGTAAATTAGTCTTCCCAAACTGCTTCTTTTACACTTTTGGCGGCATATCTGTCTTTAGAGTTCTTTGTCTCACAGAGAGCCCAGCCACAAGGCAACAGTTACCCATCCTAGGACATTCCAGTAATTGTATAGAAAAAGCAAGATGCTGAAAACTTGTGTGTACATGTTGAGAAGACAAGACATCCTACAGCTTCACAGCACACATCATCAACTTTTCAATTTTCTTCTGTTTACCATATGAATGCATGGCACTAAGAACCTCATGAGCATTCAGAGCTTAAGATAGAGGGACCTCAGACAGAGAAAGCAATCAAGAGCTGCAATCTGTTTAACAAAGAGAACCATCTGGAAGCTGACTTTAAGTTACTCAAGTAAGTAGGGTACAAGAGACATAACTGGTTAGCTATATTTTCAGGACAGTAAAATTTTTCTTACTTGCATTGTGCAGTATAAATCTAATGGCTGCTCCATAATCATTAGGATTGCTGGCATGGTTGCAAAATTCCATTTGGAACAAATGCTTTATACTTACAGTAATGGTGCCTATTTGGCTTCCTTAGGTGATAATGGAATCTTAACATTTGCATATGCTTTTGACAAGCATTTTTAAAACCCCTCCTGATCATCTGCTTTTTGGTTTAATCTTAAAGCCTGTTTTTCACAGCCCAACCCATTGGTGTTCTCTGTTATTGTTTCTGATTAAATAAGCCATAAAAAGTACAAATGCTAAGCAATGAATTCATCAAAGTGTAAGATTAGTCTCTTAAGGTTGCTCCTGGGCCCAATTCCAGCTATCCTGAATTAGCTTGTCTTCATAGTTTGGTCAGGTGGCCTGTTTTTAAAGGCTTGAATCAGTTGGACTGATGGAGACATCCAAATGCCAGGACGTTCTTCTAAAGTAGCCGATCAAAACTAAAAAAGAAAAAATTTAAGTGGTTGGTACAATAATGGGTCATACTGAGCTTATTAAAAAAAAAAAAAGGCAAAGCCAGAAGGTTGAGTAGCTAAGCTAGGAAACAGAAAGAGATGCTGAGCATATTGCCTCAATCCATAATGCAAACTCACAAGACAACAGAACACACCAAAAGCTGTACTTCTAGATAGTGGTTCTTTTCACCATTGGTTGCTGTACTATAGGCAGGTTGAGACTAGCTAGGATTTGGGGCTTTCTGTTTTGGTGCAACTGTAAGTGATTCTGTTCTTGTGCTGAGCACAATTATTAAAGAGGAGAGCTGATTCTCTACCACCTCTGGGTTGACAGCTGCCGAGCATGCTTAATTACAGCCTTCTGTGCCACTCATGGAGGCAGTTGGATGAAACACAATGTCATGCACAGAACTCTGCACCTAGTGAGTTTTTATATGCTAGAAGCATTTGAAATGCCACTTTAAAAATGGCATCATAAAAGGCAAGGCATTGGAGAGTTCTACTTTTATGCATCTAACAAAGTAGGCTGTAGTCCATGGAGTCTTAGCTCATACAACAATAATTTAAGGAGTTTTTTTCTTCAACATAGTCAACCTGGCTGCCTCCTGGAGTTGTAAATATGAGATTGTAGGGTTACCAGGTCTCTGGTTTTTGCCCAGAGACTCCAGATTTTGGGGGTCCTCTCCAAGACTCAGCTTTCATTTAAATCTCCAGACTCTCAGCTTTCATTTTAAAAATAATTAAGTTTCTAGGTAGTCTGGTTCAAGAGATCTACACCAAAATGTCAACCACCTCATCCCTGCAAATTCTGCTAAATGAACTCTTAGCAGGCTGCTCTAACCCTGCCCTTTCAGGTTTGTAGCCAATAAGTGAAGTCAGGATTGTGATTGACAAGGGATTTGGTGACCTCCAGGCAATAGCTAGAACCAAGGACAGAAAACGATTGTCTTTTCCTGGTTTGTATCTTTCAGCAGAAGCAAAAGTCGCTTTCTCTGTGTGTGCAGGTCAGGAGATGTAGAACAAAAAAAAAATCAAAGCACGATCTTGGTAGTCAATTGTTTACTGTAACAATTTTAGTTATGATTATAATAAAAGTGTACATGCAGGGTTTTTAAAACTAAATGCAAAAATAGCATATTATACATTTTGAGTAGACATGGTTATGATTGTGCTTTAAATCAGTAGGACTTTTGAGTGAACATAGCAAAGGATTGTGTTTGTCTTGTAAATCTTTCTCTCCCCCTCCAATGCTACTTTTTTTTAAATACTTTTAAAGCAATTAGGCAGGGCTTGCTTAGGTGTCACTACTTTTATTTTGTAGGAAACTAATACTAATTTTATTTTATTTTTAAATGTTCTGCAATAACCATCTGGTTTTGACAATAAACTATTATATGGGGTGTATGTATTTTTACATCTTCAGTGTGTGTGTGCATATGGAATCTTTCCAAAAACCCTGTGAGGTAAGGTTGTTGTGAGGCAGCCCACAAAAAAGAAATAAAGCCATTTAAAACCCAATAACAATAAAACAAGTATGAAACAGTTGCAAAAGAGCTTAAAGTTGCATGATTCTGAATTTTGGTTGGATGAGTGAAATTCCTTATCACTTGAAGTTGCAGTCCTATGCACACTTCCATGTTTGAGTAAGCCCCACTGGATACATTAGGACTTGCTTCTGAGTAAACATGTATAGGATTGCACTATAAATATCTTTACAGGCTGTGTAAATAATAAACATCTTTGACAATAAATATACAAATATTTGTATATTTGCAGTTGTGTTGACAATAATATATAAATATTTCTTCATAAATATATATATAATACTGTAAATATATCATTGCAGGCTGTGTAAATAATAAACATCTTCAACATTTGTGATAAATACACAAATATTTGTATATTTGTACTGTCGTGTCACCAGTAATATATAACTATTTCTTCATACCATGTCCCAATAAGTATCTGATTTCACACTATAGTTGTACATTATTTCCTCTACATCTTAAGTGTGCCCTTCCTCCTTGGGGTGATCATGGTTCCCCTCTGTTGGTTTCACTATGAGGGGCAGATTAGGGTGAGAGATAGTGAGTAGCCCAGCCTTTCCCAACCAGTGTGCCTCCAGATGTTGTTAGATCACAACTCCCATCTTTTCTGACCATTGACAATGCTGGCTGAGGCTGATGGGAGTTGTGGTCCAACAACATCTGGAGGCACACTGGTTGGGGAAGGATGGAGTAGCCTATGGCCACCCAGTAAACTTTGTAGCTGATTTCCATTTAAAAAAAATAATTAAAATGACTTACATGCAGGCAAAGGTTATGAACTAGATTCCCACAATACATTTAAAGCACATCCAACTCACATTTAATGCACATGACTTCCCCCAAAGAATCTTGGGAAGTGTAGTTTCCCCCTCACAGCTATAGTTCCCACCACCCTTAACAAACTACAGTTCCCATGATTCTGTGGTGTGATTCATGTGCTTCAAATGTGTGTTGAATGTGCTTTAAATGAATGGTGTGGATTTGCCCTAGGTGTGCTGTGCATTCATTAGTTAATTGAAAAGAACAATTTTAAAAGATACTTTTATATAATAAATAATAATAAAATTTTATTTTTAGGCCGCCTATCTGGCTGAATGAACAGCCACTCTAGGCGGCGTACATAATTAAATTTAAAATACACTTATAAAATACATAAAAATACAATTATAACATATTCAGTTACCCCCATCTGTACACTATAAAACTAAAATTAACTAGGAATTCTATATGCCCGCTGAAATAGCCATGTTTTTAGTCCTTGGCGGAAACCTACCAAGGAAGGGACATGGCGTAGATCGTATGGCAGAGAGTTCCAGAGGGTGGGGGCCACAACCGAGAATGCCCTCCCTCTGGTCCACACCAGTCTAGCTGTTTTAACTGGTGGGACCAAGAGAAGGTCTTGAGAGGCTGATCTTGTCAGGCGGCATACTTGGTGATGCTGGAGGCGCTCCTTTAGATACACTGGACCGAAACCATGTAGGGCTTTAAAGGTTAATACCAACACCTTGAATTGGGCTCGGTAAACAACTGGTAACCAGTGTAGATCTTCAAGTACCAGGGTGATGTGATCCCGCCGGCGGCTATTCGTAATCAACCGTGCCGCCGCATTCTGTACCAGCTGTAATTTCCGGACCGTCTTCAATGGTAGCCCCACGTAGAGCGCATTACAGTAGTCTAAGCGAGAGGAGACCAGTGCATGCACTACCCGCGGGAGCAGATGAGCCGGAAGATAGGGTTGCAGCCTCTGTATCAGATGCAATTGATACCAAACTGCCTGGCTCACTGCTGATATCTGAGCCTCCATGGACAGCTGGGAGTCAAGAATGACCCCGAGGCTGCGAACCTGGTCCTTCAGGGGCAAACTAACCCCATTCAGCACCAGGTCAATATCTCCTAATCTTCTCTTGTCTCCCACAAGCAGTACCTCGGTCTTGTTGGGGTTCAGTTTCAGCCTGTTGCCTCCCATCCATTCACTTACGGACTCCAGGCACTTGGAAATGGTCTCCGCAGCCAACTCCGGTGAGGACTTAAATGAGAGATAGAGCTGAGTGTCATCCGCATATTGGTGGCACTGCAGCCCAAATCTCCTGATGATGGCCCCCAGCGGCTTTACATAGATATTAAATAGCATGGGAGAGAGGATAGAGCCCTGTGGCACACCACAATTAAGAGGCCAAGGGTCTGAAACCTCCTCCCCCACTGCTACTCGTTGGTGCCTATCAGAGAGATAGGATCGAAACCACTGTAGCACAGTGCCCCCAATTCCCAATCTCTCCAGGCGATCGAAAAGGATACCGTGGTCGACGGTATCAAAAGCCGCAGAGAGATCCAGGAGGACGAGGAATGAGTATTCACCCCTATCCAACGCCCTCCTCAAATCATCCACCAGGGCGACCAAGGCTGTTTCAGTTCCATGTTCAGTCCTGAAGCCCGATTGGAATGGATCTAAATAATCCGCTTCCTCCAAGTGTGTCTGTAACTGTTTGGCCACCACGCGTTCGATCACCTTGCCCAAAAATGGTAAATTGGAGACTGGGCGGAAGTTATTCAAATCTTGGGGATCCAAGGAGGGCTTCTTTAAGATGGGCTTTATTACCGCCTCCTTGAGGGCCGATGGCAATGCCCCCTCTTCCAAGGAGGCATTTACCACCGCCTTGATCCCTTCGCTCAGTCTCTCTTTACAGCTCACAATGAGCCATGTAGGGCAAGGATCAAACAAACAAGTGGTCGGTCTCACAGTAGAGAGCACCTTGTCCACTTCCTCAGAGGGAAGGGTTGTAGCTCAGTGGTAGGGTACATGCTTTGCATGCAAAGGTCCAAACTCCAATCTCTGGAAAAGACTGTTGCCTGGAATCCTGGAGAGCCAATGCTAGTCCATGTCATCAGTACTGAGCTAGATGATATCAAATAGCCTGAGTCAGTATAAAGCAGATTCCTCTGTTCCTAAAAGAGAAAAGAGACGCAAGGGCCACAGTGACTCCAAAATTTATTTATGCATTTTATTTACAACATTTATATACTGCTTTATTGTAAAAAAAAAAAAAACTCAACATAGTTTACAGAAGGAATTAAAAGTGAAATTATTGGAAAAAAACAGTTAAAGACAGGTATATAAAAATATTGAAGATAATAAAACCAACAATGAATTAAAAACAGATAAAATAGCTTCTAATGTCTGGTAGGCTTGTAGATTTGCCTAAACAAAAATGTTTATAGCAGGTGCCAAAATGAGTACAATTTATTTATTTATTTATTACATTTATACCCCGCCTTTCTTTTCATGATAGAAACCCAAGGTGGCTTACATATGGTTCCCAGGCAGTGTCCCAACCAGGCACTGACCAGACCTGACCCTGCTTAGCTTCAGCAGGGTGCTGGACTCATGTGCCTTCAGACCATAGCCTGAGACCAATGAAGGTGCCTGCCTAATGTCAATAGGCAGGGAGTTCCAAAGTGTAGGTGCCCCCACACTAAAGGATCGATTTCTTATAAGAACAAAACAAGTACTATGTGGAACCCATAACATGGAAAACACACCTTGAACTTGGCCTGCTAGCAAATCAGCAACCAGTACAAATTTCAGAGCAGAGGTATTATGTGCTGATAGTGTCTCACTCACATCAGCACTCATGCCACAGCATTCTGCACAAACTGCAGCCCCCAGATCAGGTTTCTGTGACCTTGGCCAACTGGCTGCCAGGAATTTTTTTTAGTTTTGGTTAGGAATCCGGACTGGTTGTGGGATGCTGAGTTTTCTGCCTTACTCATAGGAATCTTTTTGTGGTTGGTATTGTATTGCATTGAGGAAATCATCACTGTATTTAGTTTTTCCTTTTTTATTTGCATTTCATTTACCTCTGACATCAATCCCTTATATCCATAGAAGGAACAATAGTGGTTCCATGTGCTCAGCTCAACCCCCGTAAACCCACTGATGATGCACTTTGTTGGTTACATGAAGGTTGTTTCTTGCCCATAGTGATAAAAAAAAAATTCACATACTGGGAAGTGTGGCTTCAATTGCTGCTGTTTCCAAACTACTGCTGTAAAGGTAGACCAAACCATGTATGTTTTCTCTCTGTCAGTTAGTACTCACTAGAATTGGGTTGGCTGTCAACGTGAGTTTAGAGCAGCCCACAGGGTAGGCAGAAAAGAATCTTCTTAACTCTTACTCATCTAACATCTCCACAACACCAGGCTCCTTTTGGTGACTGGCCTGGACAGAGGGCACTTAAATTCTCCTTGCCAGAACTTGCAGAGCTTGGAAAAGTTACTTTTTTGAACTACAACTCCCATCAGCCCCAACCAGCATGGCCACTGGATTGGGCTGATGGGAGTTGTAGTTCAAAAAAGTAACTTTTCCAAGCTCTGGCCAGAAGCAAGTAGACTAGATCAAATGTTCCCTACACAGGCTCCCTAAGCAGGTGAGAAGAAATGATCCCATCACTTCAGCTGGACTTGAGAATACTCTCATTTAGCTAAGATTTCTATCTTAATTTCCAGTCAGAGAAGTTTTTTTTTTAGTGGTTCATTCATTCATTCATTCATTGGCGATCACTCGTGGCCGAGTAAGATTGTCTTCCAGGGTAAGGTCTTTAACAGTGGGTCTGTAAGTGACTGTGGAGGCCAATTCTGGATCCACACAGCCTCCCACAGTGAGGACATAGGTTTCCAGATGGAAGATGGTCACAATGAGCATTTGCTTGATGTGTCTTCTGCTGAGCTCGTTTGTCCCTTTCGCCCTGTACTCGTGCTTCTTCAAAGTCCATAGCACATTTGATATTCCCAACCTCCAATTAGGATGCTCATGGGCTAAAGCTTCCCAGTTCTCGATGCTATGTTACATTTTTTTAGATTAGCTTTAAGAACATCTTTAAATGTCTTTTGCTGTCCACTGATATTCCGTTTTTCATCCTTAAGTTGGGAGTAAAGTAGCTGCTTTGGAAGACGGTGATCAGGCATTTGAACATGGCCGGTCCAGCAAAGTTGATGTTGGAGGATCATTGTTTCAACACTGGTAGTCTTTGCTTCTTCCAATACGGTAACATTAGTCCGCCTATCTTTCCAAGTAATTTGCAGAATTTTCCGAAGGCAGTGTTGGTGGAATCTTTCAAGAAGTTGGGAATGGCGTTTATAGATGGTCCATTTTTCACAGGCGTATAGTAAGGTCGGTAGTACAATGGCTTTGTAAATAAGCATTTTGGTCTCCCTGTGAATATCTTGATTCTCAAACACTCTATGCTTCATTCAGGAGAATGTGGCACTCGCAGAGCTCAGGCGAAGTTGAATTTCAGCGTCGATGTCAGCTTTTACAGCGAGATGGCTGCCAAGATAAGAAAAGTGATCAACATTCTCCAGCATCACACCATTAAGCTGGATTAATGGTACTACAGAGGGATTGGTTTGCACCTGCTGATGAAGCACTTTGGGTTTTTTTACGTTAAGCGAGAGGCCAAGCTTTTCATATGCTTCTGCAAAGACATTTAGGATAGTTTGAAGATCTTCCTCTGAATGTGTGGAGACTACATTATCATCGGCATATTGAAGTTCTACAACAGAGGTTGTAATTACCTTACTTTTTGCTTTCAGCCTACTGAGATTAAAAAGCTTTCCATCTGTTCGATATGTGATTTCCACGCCAGTGGGAAGTTTCCCCTCAACAAGGTATAGAATCATGGCAATGAAAATAGCAAATAAGGTCGGAGCAATGACACATCCCTGTTTGATGCCTGATCCCACTTTGAATGGATCACTTTGAGAGCCATTGTTGTCCAGAACTGTCGCCGTCATGTTGTCATGAAGGAGTCGCAAAATATTCACAAATTTATCAGGGCATCCAATTTTCAGAAGGATGGTCCAGAGAGTGGTTCGATTTACAGTGTCAAAGGCCTTAGTCAGATCAATAAACGCCATATACAGAGGTCAGTTTTGCTCCCTGCATTTTTCTTGAAGCTGCTGTGCAGTGAAGATCATATCCACTGTCCCCCTGGAAGGGAGGAAACCATTTTGAGATTCTGGGAGGACATCCTCTGAGATCGGTGAGAGGTGATTTGCGAGGATCCTTGCAAGGATTTTACCTGGGGTAGCTAGCAGAGATATACCTCTGTAGTTCCCACAATCTGTTCTATCACCGTTCTTGAAAAGAGTGATAATTATGGCATCCCTAAAGTCTTCCGGGATCTCCTCCCTCATCCAGATTTTTTTGATGAGCTTATGAAGTTGTTGTGTAAATTCAGGACCACCCTCTTTAAAGACTTCAGCAGGAATCCCATCAGGTCCACTAGCTTTGTTCTTCTTCATTTGATTGATGGCTTTACTGACTTCATCCAAATTAGGGAATACTGCAAGCTCATCTCTAATTTGTTGTTGTGGAATTTGCAAGAAGATCTCATCAGCCACATAAGAGTTACAATTAAGGAGGTCATGGTAATGCTCTTTCCAGCACAGTGCAATAGATTCTTTATCCTTAAGAAGTTTGGTACCATCTACTGAACGTAAGGGATTTGTACCATAATTTGTTGGCCAGTAGATGGCCTTTGTGGCATTAAAAAAGCCCCATGCATCATGAGCATCTGCAAAATGCTAGATTTCTTGAGCTTTCTTTATCCACCAGGTGTTCTTAAGTTCTCTAGATCTTCTTTGGACCTCAGCCTTTGCACTGGCATAGACGTTTTTCTCAGCAGCACAGTTAATGTCTTTTTGCCATATCTGGAAGGCTTTCCTTTTGTTGTCAATGATATGTTCAATCTCACTATCATTCTCATCAAACCAATCCTGATGTTTCTTAGTTTGGTATCCAATAGTTTGTTCACATGCTGCAATAATGGAAGTCTTCAGTTTAATCAAGTGTTCCTCGACGTTTTCAGGGAGTTCTGTAGGTAGATGTTTCTTGAGAGTTGTTTGAAAGCAAGCTCACTTAATAGGATCTTGAAGGGCGTGGATGTTCATTTTAAGCCTTCGTTTTCTTCCTTGGAGCCTACGTTGAAGAACAATATTAATGGCTATAGTGGATTGAATTAACTGGTGATCTGTCCAGCAGTCATCAGCACTTGTCATGGCCCTAGGAGTACATCACAACGATCTCTGGCACGGCCAATTACGTAATCCAGGAGATACCAGTGTTTTGACCGAGGGTGCTTCCATGATGTTTTAAATTTATTTTTCTGGCAAAAGAGTGTGTTTGTAATAACAAGATTATGCTCTGCACATTTAGTCAGAAGTAGAATGCCATTCAGGTTGCTACTGCCAACTCCTTCTTTCCCAATGGTTTCTGGCCATAAATCAAAATCACACCCAACTCTTGCATTGAAATCGCCCAGGAGGATAATTTCATCCTCCTTAGGTATCTCTGATAAGATGGTGTCCAGCTGGGTATAAAAAATTTCCTTGATGTCTTCATCAGCATCTAATGTTGGTGCATAAGCACTTAGAATAGTTGCCTGCTGGTTTTTAGCAAGTTTTAACCGGAGAGTTGAGAGTTGTTCATTAATGCCAATAGGAACTTCTGACAAGAGCTTCACAAGATTATTTTTAATAGCAAAGCCTACTCTATGTATTCATCTTTCTTGTTCAGGCAGTCCTTTCCAGAAGAAGGTGTAACCTCCTTTTTCTTCCTTCAATTGTCCCTCTCCTGCTCTTCGAGTTTCTTGGAGTGCTACTATGTCAATATTAAAATGTCTCAACTCTCCCAAAATGATGGCAGTCCTGCATTCAGGACATTCACTATCTGTATTGTCCAGCAATGTCTGTATATTCCATGTGCCAAAATTGAATTGTCTTTTGCGACCGCTAAGTGGTGACTCCACTGGATGCGGTGATCCAGTCAGGGAGAGGAATGAAGCAGACTATGTTTAGGGCACCTTTTCTAGCCCCCTCCCCATACGAGGTGAGCAGAGTGGATCCTGAATACGACTGCTCAGTCGTGGATATAGCTGCCAAACTACTCAACTGCCTCGGTCCTTGAGTCAGGACAACTGAGTCTGTAACCACCGCCATGTGCCGGTCCATGACTAGGGGCTTCTGGATTTCACAGTCCTGCCACCGTTGGCATTTGCCGATCACCATGAGACTTTTGTTTTGTTTTGGTTGGAAGACGCCTGTGTGTGAATTTGTTTTATGTGGGGAGATCAGTGCATGACGATCAACACACAATCTTGACAGAAAAAGGCTTTGATCCAATGGCATGGAAGCCACGACGATTGGAAGTCTTTTATCTGCTGCAGCCTTCATCCGCGTTCACAGCCATTGTAACATATACATTGTTATCCTCCGCCTGTTCTGCCATTGAGGACATTCTTGGATCGTTCTTTGTCTGGTTCCTCTCCCTTGACATTACCACCATGGGTGACCCTGCTGGGAGTACATGACTCCCGACGGCATCACTCATAGGGTGCACTGGAACACACAAGCCCACTCACCACTATAAGGTAACAATCCAGCGAGGGGTTTTTAGTGGTATGGTTCAAGCAACTGTGGTTGATGCTTAATGTATCATGCTTAATGACATCAGTAGGGCCCACCTCTGTGACATCATTAGGGCCCACCCCTATGGCATCACTAGGGGCCACCCCCATGACTTCCCTAGTGCCCGTCCCATGACATCCTAAGGCTTACACCCATATCATCACAATGGCCTACCCCTGAAATCACAGGGTCTGGGATGCGTCTGACCTGGCAACCCTAGTCATCAGTCTTCACACAATGTAATACGTCATGGGGAATCTCAAACCAGGGTTACAGCAGCCAGCCTTCAGTCTCTTACAGTCTGTGCCACCCATCCTTGGGAGTCTTTGATGAGCCAGTCACACTAGGCTCCATAGGGTAAGTACACCCTTTAGGAAGAAAAACTCAGCTGACCCCATGGCCTGAAGGTGTACCTTGCAGCTCAGTGGAGAGACCCCATTAAAACCCTTCCTTCTGGGCTGGAAGTCCAAGCACCTTGTCCCATTCAGTAACAATACAGACTTTTACCTCACATCATACCTGCTTTAA
The DNA here is from genome assembly GCF_030035675.1 of Rhineura floridana. Lineage (NCBI taxonomy): Eukaryota > Metazoa > Chordata > Lepidosauria > Squamata > Rhineuridae > Rhineura > Rhineura floridana. The sequence goes on from NC_084482.1 coordinate 101,943,606, forward strand.
TTTTCCTCATCTATCCAGTCTAATATTTGATCTCCCGCCTGTCTGTGACTACGTCTTCTGCTTCTGGCCCTCTATTTCTGTTTGCCTATATCCCCAGGCCCATTCCTGACCATGCTACCTGCCTCTGACTTTTGTTCCCATTGCTCCATATCAGACTCAGACTTCATAGCAGCCTGTCGCAAGCTAGGCCCCAGGCCTGACACACTGTCACCTCTGTGCATGGCACCCGTTGCTGGAATTAAGGAGTGGCTACTATGGCAGACATTACTGTGAGAACTGGCTGTCAGCTACCCACAATGCACAAAGATCAAAGCTGCATCGAGTGACTTTGTTCCATTGTTTTGAAAGTTCAGCCTGTGTGACCTGAATGCCTTTTAAAAGCAATTCCTTTTAAAAGTTTGTTGTGCATTGCCAGGTTTTAAATGGAGGAACTTTTGCTAAATGAAATATAATACAGGACATGTTTCCAAGGCAGTAACATAGAAGCATTTATGTTTACTATTCAGAGCAGACAAAGCCCAAGGAAAGTCTCTCGTAATAAAGGAGAGAGTATTGATCTCAGAAATGTGTATACCTCTGATTTTCCTGGTGGTCTCGCACTACAGTTCATTAAAAAGCTATTGTGGGTTGTTTGAGTTGCTTTTGGGGATGGGTACTGTCTTTTTAAAACCGCTTTTTTAAAATGTAAAAACAGTATGTCAGACTATTGGCCCTCAATTAATGTGGCTAGTAATTTTTCCATCACAAGGTATCTACCTGTTAACTTTACAATGACTGGAGGCAGTCCAAGGCCATTGAAATCAGTTACTCTTACTAGTGCTCAGCTGTGCACTAAATTACAAACACCCCTTATATTCTCTACTACTTCCAAGATGAAGTGGAATTCACTTTACTTTCTATTTAAGGTTTTCTGGTTCTCAAAAAAGGGGGTAGAAAAAATTATGTTGCAAATAGAGGGAAAATATATAGGTAAACTTGCCACTTTTGGAAAGAATAACGGTTTATCTGATATAAATATACTTCAGTCTGCAGTATTTTAAGCAAGCACAATGCCTTGTAGCAGGTTGTTAAATGCATGCACATGCTGATATCTTGTGAATTTGATGACCAGACTCTTTGAAAACACAGTGGCTTTGTCTAACACAGTGCTAAGCCATGGCTGTTTAACAAACCACACATTAACCATGAGTTCCACAGACAATCAAACAAACCATGGCTTGTTTCTCTAGAGCTTGTTTTGTTTTCCAGCTGCTCTTGCTTCATGCCTTTGTAGCTTGGTGAGTGTTTGAGGGTTTGTGCATAACGCTAAGCCATGATTTCATAAACTGTAGTTAAATAAACCATAGCTGAGTATTATGTGTAAACCAGGCCAATATGATATACATCCAAATTTTGGGCTTAGTGCCATCAGGGAGGCCCGGAGGGTGATGACAAGATCTAGGGCCTTCTCAGTGGTGGCCCCCGAACTATGGAACAGTCTCCCCGAGGAAGTACGCCTGGCGCCGACTCTGCTCTCCTTCCGGCGCCAGGTCAAAACCTTCCTATTCTCTGAAGCATTTTAAGTTACACTGATTTACTTTTTAAAATGTTTATTGTATTGGATTGATGATTGTATTTTAGTATTATTTTGTTATTCATTGTATTTTTATGCTATTTTATGTTCACCGCCCAGAGAGCTATTGCTAGTCGGGCGGTATATAAATTTAATAAATAAATAAATAAATAAATAAATATAAATTTCATTCTGCTGCAGTATTTTGCTCAGATATATCTAGCTCCATCAAGAACCTTGCCTACTGAATTAGAATGAAGGAAAGAACAGATGTTGTCCTGGCCCTGGCCCATCCCCCCAAAGTGATTGAAAGAGTTTTCTCAAGACAAAGCCTTGACAGAATTCAAAATAAATAAGTGGGGCTCTGAGAGAAAGAGAAAGGGGAAGGGAGGCAAAGTCATTTGTCACTTGCTTACAACCACTCCTTGCCTTCAGTATTTCTCCACCTGTCCTTATTCACACTCTTCAACCCATACTCAATCACTCTGCTCCCTTGCTCCAATCAACCCCTCGCACTATCCTGTAACTCAACACTCCCCTTCACCATCCTCCCCCGTCCTCCACTCCTGCTTAGCACTTTTCACCTTCCCCATCTCATGCTGCCACAGAAGTATCATTAATAAGAGACTATGTTCTTATTCTATTCATGGAGGGTGGGTCTCTCAACTATGACATCTGAGTGGAGCCTCGGTGTTCAAAGGCACCATGTCTCTGAATAACTGTTCGGAGGTGAGGGGGAAGCAAACAGGAAAGTGGTTGCTTTCATGCTTTACTGTAGGTTCCCCAGAAGCATTTGGCTAGCAATTTTTGGAAATAAGGTGCTGGACTCCATGGACCCTTATTCTGAGCCAGCCTAAGGTGGTCACTTATGCATGGCCAAAAAAAAACCCCAAACCCCAAATGTATCATCAAAGAAAGAGGACCAAAAAAAGGACAACATTTGTGTATGCAAATATAGAAATAGTGACTTTAATTTAAATAGAAATACAAAACATCTCACTACAAGGGGGAAAACTATGAGCTGCTCAGGCTGCTGTCCAGGTGCAAACAATTGAAGGGCAACCTCAAGAGCCCTGGACTTGGCCCAGACAGCCCTTTATACAGAGGACACCTTCGAACAGAAAATTATCCTCCAGTAGCTTTTTATTTATTTATTAAATTTGTATCCCACCCTTCCTCCCAAAGCTTTTTGAATAGAGGACTGTGTTACTGAGAAGCTCAGTTCTGATTGAACTCTGCACATCCCCCAGAATTATTTTTTCACTGTGTCTTTGTCATGATCAATGTGCACTCTGCCATTGCGAATGTTACAATAGTTTATGCTAAGCATCCTCCCATTAAAGGAAGCCCTGGTGATTCATACCTGATTGATTGATTAGATTTATTATTCTTGCATATTGCTTAGACTAAAAAATAGTCTCAAGTGTAAAATGCCGCCCTGGACTCCTGCTGGGAGGAAGGGCGGGACATAAATCTAATAATTAATAAATAAATAAAATCTTATTAAACAATGGACAATATCAACGCAGAAACAATTGTAAAACACACACACTAAACCCCAGATTAAGTAAGTGTAACAACAATGTCATTAAAGGTGCCCATTTGCCCAGGAGAATGATCATGTTTTTACTTGATACCTCTAAAGCAGCCATTAACTCCCCAGAACTTTTACCATATCTAATACAAGTATCCATCTCTATGCCCCTATTCAGATATTAATTCACTGTAGGAAAACTCAACAGAGCATCCTCCAGTAAGCATCTTCCACTGGTAATTGGATTAAGTCTAAATTTACATTTCCTGGGAAACGTCACCTTTCTCCATAAGGACATCTCAGTCATCTGGCTGCAAGTTCTGATTGGTCAAAGACACTTCATGATCTCCCTGCCACTCTCCAGTGGGAAAATGATACTGTGATATCTAATGCCAGTGGCATGACAGTAGCATATAAGCACCACCTTCTCATTCATTCATCATTGATGATCACTCATGGCCGAGTAAGATTGTCTTCCAGGGTAAGGTCTTTAACAATAGGTCTGTGACTGTGGAGGCCAATTCTGGATCCACACAGCCTCCCACAGTGAGGACATAGGTTTCCAGGTGGAAGATGGTCACGATGATGATTTGCTTGACGTGCTTGATGGAAGATGGTTACGATGAGGATTTGCTTGACATGCCGTCCGCTTAGCTTGTTCATCCCTTTCGCACTGTACTCGTGCTTCTTCAAAGTCCATAGCACCTTTGATAATCCGACCTCCAATTGGGATGCTCATGGGCTAAAGCTTCCCAGTTCTTGATGCTCATGTTACATTTTTTTAGATTCACTTTAAGAACATCTTTAAACCTCTATAGCTGTCCACCGATGTTCTGTTTTCCATCCTTAAGTTGGGAGTAAAATAACTGCTTTGGAAGACTGTGATCACGCATTCCAACAACATGGCCGGTCCAGCAAAGTTGATGTTGGAGGATCATTGTTTCAACACTGGTAGTCTTTGTTTCTTCCAATACGCTAAGATTGGTCTGCCTATCTTCCCAAGTAATTTGCAGAATTTTCCGGAGGCACCGTTGGTGGAATCTTTCAAGAAGTTGGGAATGGCGTTTATAGATGGTCCATGTTTCACAGGCATACAGTAAGGTCAGTAGTACAATGGCTTTGTAAATAAGCATTTTGGTCTCCCTGCAAATATCCCGATCCTCAAACACTCTATAATAATAATAATAATAATAAATTTAATTTCTTCGTCGCCTATCTGGCCAATGGCCACTCTAGGCGACTTACAAAATTGTTAAAATACAATTGATAAAATACAGTAATACAATATAAAAACAATACATCTGCAGCAACAATATTAAAACTGGGCAGGAGGCATTACAGTTATAACAATTAACCCTCCCCGGATACCCGAAGGCCTGCTGAAAAAGCCAGGTCTTTAAGGCTTTCCGAAACACATTTAGGGAAGAGGTGTGCCGGAGATCTTGTGGGAGGGAGTTCCAAAGAGTGGGGGCCGGCACTGAGAATGCCCTCTCTCTTGTACCCGCCAATCTGGCTGTTTTTGTTGGCAGGATTGAGAGAAGGCCCTGTGTGGCCGATCTTGTCGGGCGGCATAATTGGTGGCGTTGAAGGCGCTCCGTGAGATAAACTGGGCCGGAACCATGTAGGGATTTAAAGGTCAATACCAACACCTTGAATTGGGCTCGGAAAACAACTGGTAGCCAGTGTAGGTCGAACAACACTGGTGTGATGTGATCTCGGCGGCGACTATTCGTAAGTAGTCGAGCCGCCGCATTTTGTATCAGTTGTAATTTCCAGACCATTTTCAAGGGTAACCCCACGTAGAGCACATTACAGTAGTCCAAACAAGAGGTGACCAGGGCATGTACCACTAGTGGGAGCTGGTGAACAGGAAGGTAGGGTTGCAGCCTTCGTATGAGGTGTAGTTGGTACCAGGCTGCCCGGCTCACTGCCGAAATCTGAGCCTCCGTGGACAGCCTGGAATCAATCACAACCCCAAGGCTGCGGACCTGGTCCTTTATGGGTAGACTCACCTCGTTGAACTTCAGGTCAATGTCGCCCAACCTTCTCTTGTCCCCCACAAGTAGTACCTCGGTCTTATCAGGGTTCAACTTCAGCTTGTTCCTATGTTTTCCCTTGTCCTTTGTTTTCTATGTCAGAGCTTGGAAGTAACTCGTTAGAAATAATGAGTTACCTGTAATTTATTACTTTTTTGTGTAACGACTGGGTAACTTTGTTACATTTTGTTTGTAACAGAACGAGTGGTAATTTCATTACTTTTCAGCTGCAACTGTAACGTTTCCTGCGTTACGTTTGGATGTTACTGGGGGGAAGCAGGGGAAGTCTTCTGCTGCTGTGATTGGTGGATGAAAGACATGTGCCTTATACTGGGCTTCTACGCAGAGCTGCTCTTCCCTTGTGCTCTGTGTTAGGAGGCACGAGGGATGAAATGGAGAGAAAGAGAAAAAAATTGCTTCAAGAATGGATGGTGGTGGAGAGAGGAGCGGAGGGAGAAAGCCTGAGGGCAAGGATGGAGGAGGCAGCAGCAGAATGGAGGTGAGGAGCTCTGTGTGTGAGAGGGTTACCAGACCTTTCTGGCTTTCAGGGGTGATCTCTGGACTCACTCCAAATGTCACTCACCCTCCCCCACCACCTGCCTGCTAGCACACTGGCCCTACCCCCACTCACTCCCTCACTCGTCCTAGCACCCCCATCCCCACTCTCTTGCTCGTGCTCACTCAGCCATCCCCTCTCGCACACTCCCTCACCCGTCCTAACACCCCCACCCCCACTTTCTTGCCCACGCTCGCTCAGCCATCCCCTTGCACTCCCTCATTCATCCTAACACCCCACCCCCACTCTCTTGCCTGTGCTCGCTCAGCCATCCCTTCTCACACACTCCCTCTCTCGTCCTACCATCCCTACCCCCACTTTCTGGCCCGTGCTCACACACTCCCTCACTTGTCCTGATACCACCACCCCCGCTCTCTTGCCCCCCTCTCTGCCCCCTCTCACCCCATCACTCACTCCCTCACTCGCTCTACCAGCCCCCCACTCCCCCCCCTGCTCACTCATTTCACCCCAGTACATGATAGCAACACTGCTGCCAGGAGGCCTGGTCCACAGGGAAGGCCCAGTCCACAGGGAGGGCCCTGCCTACCAGCCACTCCTACCCACCACTAGTATTAAATTGTGATTCATCTGGCAGTCTGGTGGTCTTCTGTGCATGGAACGGGGGTTGTCATATGTCTTCAGGCAGCCTCACTTTCAAAGGAAAATGACCACATTTAAGCATTGTCTCATTGCTTGGGCCAATTGGAGCACATAAGATGAAGTCACAGAGGTGAGATTGTATATTTTCTCGGAGAGAAACGGTGAGTTGGTGTGTCTGAGCATGAATGGAAAAAACAGCAGCAACATTCCTAGATCAAATGTATTTGAGGTTCCAGCAGCAAAATCAGCAGCTTAACAAGGACCTCAGAGTCAGCATGAGCTATCTGGAAACCTCCCAAGTACAGATGATGCAGACTGTGGAGTCTCAGTGTGAGATGAGAGAGCATTTGCAATTTGCAATTGAACCAGCTGACAATCTCACCAAGTTTGAACATTTCTCCTTGTGAAATTGCAAAATATTAAAATGCCAGCAATCAGTGGCTTAAATCCATAAGTGCCTTGCAAGATTTTTCCACCCCAATTTCTGTAATTTTCCCCTCCTACTACAGTCTCTGTGCCACATCCCATACCGTTCCAGAAGAGTTAGGGTTCAGAAGAAGGGCTTTTGGGGGCACAGGGGACTGCAGTGTGGAGCAGGAGCTGGTAAAGCCCTGTTGTGTGACCAGAGTTCCACTCACATTTCTAATGATCTAACATTGTTTCCTGCCGCCTAACTGAGCAGAGCAGAGGGAGCCGTGTCAGCTGGTCCAGAGGAGAAACCAGCAAGCCAACTCTCAGAGAGCAAGCAAAGAGGGAGAGCTAACAGGAGTTTGGCAGAGGAGGTCAAGGGGGAGGTCCCTAACAATCTTTTCCTTTGTATGGCACACCACATACCAGTGGGACTCTCCTATTTACCCTGAAGGAGGACAAGACAAAGCACAGGAAGGAAGGAAGGAAGGAAGGAAGGAAGGAAGGAAGGAAGGAAGGAAGGAAGGCAGTAGAGACTATGGATGGGAAGGATACTCCAGTGGTAGTCACCTTGAAGATGTGTGCAATGTTTGTTTTCTTGCCTGAGAACAACATGGCATACAAGTGCAACAAGTGCAAACTGGTGACGCTGTTGGAAGAAAAAGCAAGGGGCCTGGAATGAAGAGTGGCCCCACTGAAGAGTATAAGAGAAGATGAAGAGTTATTAGATAGGATGCTGGAACAACAACAGCAAAGAGAAGTACAGGAGGTGGAAGAACAGCATGTTGAAGCAGAAGAGGAGACTGTTGTGGAGAGCAACAACAAAGTGGAGGAAACTCTGTGGAATAAGATGACAGGAGCAGAAGAATGAAAAGACATCCATCTCCGGTGGAACTACAGAACTGCTTCCAGGCACTTGAGGATGAGACTAGAGAACAGTCTGCAGGGGAAGAATTACAGGAGACCCCACGTGACAGCAAGCAAGAGGCTGAAGCAAGCAGAGGCAATGAAACCATGCCCTGTGACAAGAAGAAGAGAAGAGTGGGAGAGGTGGGAGACTCTCTATTGCATAGGATTAAAACCCAAGTATGTTGAGAAGATCCATGGACTTGCCAGGTATACTGCCACCCTGGAGGATGGATTAGAGAAGTGATGGAAGGGTTGCCATATCTCATAAAGACCACTGACAGATATCCCTTTTTCTCATCCATGTGGGAACGAATGATACTGCCAAGTGTAGTTATGAAGAAATCACATCAGCTTTGAAGCTCTGGGAAGGAAACTCAAGGACTTTGGGGCCAGATAGTTTTAACAGAGATAAGTGCAAAGTTCTACACCTAGGAAAAAGAAACCAAATGCACAGTTATAAGATGGGGGATACCTGGCTCAGCAATACTACATGTGAGAAGGTTCTTGGAATTGTTGTTGATCACAAGCTGAATATGAGCGAACAGGGTGATGTTGCTGCAAAAAAGGTGAATGCTATTTTAGGCTGCATTAACAGAAGTATACTTTCCAAATTGCATGAAGTATTGGCTCCCCTCTTTTTGGCACTGGTTAGGCCTCATCTTGTGTATTGTGTCCAGTTCTGGACACCACACTTTAAAAAGGATGCAGACAAACTGGAACGGGTTCAGAGGAGGGCAACGAGAATGATCAGAGGACTGGAAACAAAGCCCTATGAGGAGGGAGTGTAAGAACTGGGCATGTTTAGCCTGGAGAAGAGAAGACTGAGGGAAGATATGATAGCACTCTTCAAGTACATGAAAGGTTGTCACATAGAGGAGGGCCGGGATCTCTTCTCGATCATCCCAGAGTGCAGGACATGGAATAATGGGCTCAAGTTGCAGGAAGCCAGATTTCGACTGGACATCAGGAAAAACTTTGTAAGTGTTAAGAGTGGTATGATGATGGAACCAATTATCTAGAGAGGTAGTGGGCTCTCCATCACTGGAGACCTTCAAGAGGCAGTTGGACAGCCACCTGTTGGGTTTGCCTTGATTTGATTCCTGCATTGAGCAAAGGGTTGGACTTGATGGCCTTATAGGCCCCTTCCAACTCTACAATTCTGTGATCCAACAATGGGTTGAATCCAGGCTTTAGTCCTAGATCGGGGTACTTTCAAAGAAAGGAATAAATTCCACTTTTTTGGAGTGATGCACCAAAGCAACCTCCACATTAGCTACATAGGAACACAGGAAGCTGCCTTATACTGAGTCAGACCCTTAGTCCATCTAGCTCAATATTGTCAAAACTGATTGGCAGTGGCTCTCCAGAGTTTCACACAAGATTCTTCCCAGTCCTGACTAGAGATGCAGGGAATTGAATCTGGAACCTTCTTCATGCAAGATAATTGCCCTACCACTGAGCCACGGTTCTTCCTCTTCCCTTGTCTAGGCCTTCTAAATGTGATGGTGTTGATGCTGGTTGGAGTTTAGGCTGGGTTACTGTTTTTCTAATAGATGTGTGATTTTATTCTGTTTTTGTTTTATATTTTGTATTAGTATTGTAAGCACTCCTGTGCTTCACTCTGGAGGAAAGGCTGGTATAAGAACTCTGAATTATTATTATTATTATTAATAATAATAATAATAATAATAATAATAATATTTAGCTTTCTTTTGTGCAGAATCAACCTTTATTGGATAGCAACTAGCAATTTAATTCAAATAAAAAGATGGTAGCCCACACCATCAATAGTGCCAAATCAAGCCATATGTCCACAAAGAACTTGTACTTTACACTGCAGTGATCAATTTGAACCTTGCTGTATTTGTTAATAAAAACATTTTCTGAAGTTGTTGCGTATTTTAACAAGCATCTGCATAACCATCTGTAAAATATGCAAATTCCCATGATTAATATTCCCCATAACCTTACTGCAACCATTTTTCGTCAAGAATGCATTCATTTTCAAGAAACATAGTTTATACTGAAAGCACATTTACATTTTATTATCCCTAAATGCTTAACTACCATAACTAATGCTTGATTAATAAATAGCTATCTCATGCCGCTACTTTAAACTTCACAATTTATACACAATTCTTTCTTGATGTTGACTGTGGTCCTTTTTAAAACAGTTGCATGGAACGACAAAAGGTCAAAATAAGTAAAACAGATTTAATTCACATTGTCCCATAAGCTACAATTTATTGTTCTACCAAACCTAATTAAATCCTGGGCAAAGTCATAAAGTTTATAGACCCTATTAAAAACTGGAATTGGAGGACAAGATCTTAATGTGTTGTGGACAATCATCTGACTTGCAAATCTCTACTGGACATGCTTATTTTGTAGGTGTCTTACAGAGAAGCAGTAAATTATTAACATAAAAAGGATGCCTTCAATTTACTTATCCAATAAGCACATCTGCAATCTCTTGCACAAAACAATGGCATTTAGAACCTGTAATCAACTACAAAATGACAGCTTTATGTTAAAATTGAGACACCATATTTCACCCTTTTTCTTTTATTGTTTTTATTCCCACTAACTGCTCACTTGCCAATGCTACAGTTACTGGAACATTATGGATTTTAGGTTGCTTTGAGTTCTAGGGAAACAGCACTGAACAGCCTCCACCAAGATATCATAATTCAGAGAACAATCAAAGATGAATGGGTCTTCAAGGGTGCCAAATTTTCAGAACAGACACTCACCTGGGGACTGCAAGCATGTATCTTTCTGTGGCATTTGGTTTCCAAAAATTTGCAATACAGTAGTTTCCTGAATGATGTGCCTGGATAGGCCTACACATCTGGATTCATCCATACAAAACGAACACAAAATATGAGATTCCTGAGAAATGGAAACATCCAACATGCAGTCATGGAATTACACTTTTCCCCTAAATTCTGTTGCATAGATTCCCAGTCTTTTTGGCTTTTCCAGTTAACTTTAATCCAAACAAAGGAAACCCACATTGCATTTGAGTTTTACTATTGCAATAGGCAGTAGTGGAGAAAAAGTCTCCGCTCTCATTGATTTGACTATGGAGCTGCCATGCACCCACAGAGAACAGGGTTGTTTTTAAAAGTTACAGCAGAGTTTGTTAATGTAATTATCTTTATATTTAAAGGCACCTTTCCAAGGTTAAAATGGCACCTTGTACAACTAAATGCATCCCACACAATTTCAATCATCATTGTTATACTAATAGGAACCATTCATTTTTCATAGACAGGTGTGCAAAGCTAAGATGTCTAGTCATTTAATTGAAATTACAGCAGGAATTAATTATACGATTAACAGTTCCCTAAAGTGACATGAGAAAGCAGTACCCACAACTGGAAGGAGGTTCAGTGATAGAACATAAAGGTTATAAGGACTGATTACGATGTAAATGTGAATCAAAAGAATACACATGATGCCTCTTGAATTCAAAAGGATTAAATAAACATGTGTATATCAGGGGGGGAATCAGACCATATGAAAGGAAATACAAAATGACACTAAAATACAAGGTATGTAGATCCTAGAGGTGAGGCAGGGAAAATGAATTAATATGTAGAAATGCTCACCCACTGGAAGTATTTTATACAGCATATAAAGTTAATAAACCAAATTATTCATCATTTACATAAGTTGACTAGTGGTATTTAGGTATTATACTGCCAAAAACAAAAACACAAGAATCAGTTTCAGCTGTTCTGTGTGCAGTACCTAGAGAATTCTCTCTCAGCATATTTTATCTATTTGCCTTCTGATGTTAATACATTTCTCAAATATGTACTCTAGTGTACGAGATTTACCAATTGTAATCTATCTTTTTTTTCTTCTTCAGCTGTGTAAATGCAAAAGTGGCCACATGGGATAATAAAGTGAGCCAGTTGGCTTTTTAAAACTCATCCTAGACATTCTTACCAAAAGCAATAAAGAGTCTTTAACCATAGTGGAAATAAAATCAATGATCTGAACTTCAGTGGAGCTAGTTTGGACTTTTAAAACTAAATCTGCAATATTATTAGATTTGATTTTAAAAATTAACTTCATATAAAAATCCCACTAAAATTAATGTGCCCCAAATCCAAAAACTAATATCCAGTCCCTACTAAACTTGATGGATGTAAATGATGCAAATTGGGATCTGCACCTCATTGTTATCCATGTAGGTATGGCGGGGGGAGGCAAAGGTGAACAGTAATTAACCCACACAAGCACAGTTAATACAACTAGATGAGCTAAGACACTTTATTCAGAAAATTTACCAAGATTCCATATTCAGTATAGCTGATGACTCATTCCAAAGTCTATCTTGCTGGCAAGGAACCCTCTGTGATATTCATTAACTCTCATGGTCTCTTCAAAAGATGGGATGGATGCAAATTCCTAATAGTCTAGGCAATTCAGAAAGTCTCCTATGTCCTTTTTAGCACTTAGTTATACTCCACCCTGGGCCATATGTCAGATGTAACAAAGCACAACTGCTTTGAAGCTTATAGTTTTCATCATATTTAAAGATATTTTATTCTAGTGCACGGGGTGGCGAACCTGTGGCTCTCCAGATGTTGTTGGACTCCAGCTCCCATCAGCTGCAGCCACCATAGCCATTGGCCAGAGATAGGGATGGAAAGAGCTGACAATTTTGGTTCTCTCAGTTTTACATTTTTCCAATCTTAAATTTGGTTCTCCACATTTCTGCAGCAATTTGCGGTTTTTTTAAAAAAAAATCCTCATGAAAATTCTCCAGCATTTTAGTGAAAATTTGTCCTACTAAACACAGTTTTGTATGCAGTTTTGACTAACGTACACATTTTTGCAAGCAATTTCTCCTAATATAATGCATTTTTGTATGTTATTTTCACTAGTATATTCATATTTATGCACACTTTCCCCTCATATATGAATTTTTGCAAATTGTTTAGTTGGAGAACTGCATTGCAAAATTTGGATAAGTGTGAATTTCAAAAGATGGGCGTGTTTTGGTTCTCATGTTGTTTCAGAAAGTGCGAATTTGATAAATTCAGCTTTAAATGTGAACCGAAACAAATTTCTCCCCAATGGGAACTATAATCCAGGAACATGTGGAGGGTCACAGATTTCCTATCCCTGTTCTAGTGTATCTAGGGAGGACTATAGGATCTTCCGATTGATTAAACAAACAACTTTGCACTGTTCATGAAAGGAAGTAGCATGGCAAGTATACTTAGTGAATTCCTTCCACTATGAACAAATATATCTACATTTCCTCATTCTTTATTTGCCTATGTTTTGGACAGCCTCTGGTATTGTTCATCTTTTTATCAAAAAGGATATGCCTGTTCTGTGCCACAGATATGGATACACTGATCACAATTAATGAACTTTCACTTGCAAATTTCCACGACTTCTTTTTCAAAACACAGGCAACTTTTTGTTTAGAGGCAGAATGAATTAACTGAATCTGACTATTTTTATTTATTTATTTCATTTATGAATCGCTTCCCATGAGGCATCCTGAAGCAATTTGCAATGTACTAACTTACATAAAACAGTTACATATAGGGAAACAGGCTAAACAACTGTAAAAACAATTTTGAAAAGCAATTATAAATATAAAAACAGTTTAAAAACAACCACAGCGCATACATGAAATCAATTCAAATACAAAACAGATATCAAATGGTAAACAGATAAAGATTTTAGAATGCTTTTGTAAAGTGGGCACAAAAAAGGCAATAGAGAAGGCACCTGTCTAATATGCAATGGGAGCTCCAAAGAATAGGGGTAGAGACACACTTATTGTTCGGCCAGTTCCAGTGCATTTCCACCTCTGTTTTCTGAAAATGGGGGCACATGGCACTAATCAAACTCCATCCCTTTTTACTCTAACATCTGGTTGCATCAGTTCCAGGGCATTTTTTAAAAAATTCAGCTTCAGGCATATTTCACAACTGATTGGTAGATCAACCCGCTGCCCCTCCAGATGTGGCCAGCAGAAGCATGTTGCTGTAGGTTTAGGCAATGACAGTGATTGGCCCAACACTTTACTGTGGGCAGTCCTGAAAGATCCAGTCAGCAATGGGGAAGGGAGGTATGTCTAGCCGAGGGCAGAGTCACTTCAAAACACAGCCAGAAAAACTGTTTTCATTGCTTTTGAAGTGACTAGTATGCCCACAGCCTAGATGCAATCACACTTTAGGGCCAATTCCAACATTGTATGGAATGGACCACCTGATAGGATGTCATCTGCAGGATGTCCTCTCCTGCAGAACACAATTATTGGTTGGGTATGTAGGGGATGAGGTGATCTTTTAGGTATCCTGGTCCCAAGCTGTATAAAGCCTCAAGTACTACCTTGAATCTAGCCCAGTAGCTAACTGGCAGCCCGGGCAATTCTTTCAGCAGCAGTGTAATGTGATGGTGATATTCTGCCCCAGTGAGCAGCCAAATAGCTGCATTTTGCACTAGTTGCAGCTTTTGGGTCAGCCTCAAGGGTAGCCCCACAAAGAGTGTGTTGCAGTAATCCAATCTGGAGGTTACTAGCACATGGACAACATTCATCAAGCTATCCTGATCCAGAAACAGTCACAGCCATCTTACCAACCGATGTGGGTAAAAGGGCACTCCTAGCCACCAAGATCATCTGGGCCTCTAGCAACAGAGATGGATCCAGGGGCACCCCCAGACTATGGACCTGCTGCTTCAGAAGAACACCACCACCATCCAAAGCAGGATCTGGACTCAGAAACCCCCCACCCACAGCACGTCTGTCTTGCCAGGATTCAGTTTATTGGCCTCCATCCAGACACCAGTCCAGGGCTTGCATGGCCTCTCCCAATTTAGATGTTCCAGAGAATTAGAGCTGAGTATCATCAGCATAGTGATGATACCTCTTTCCAAATCTCCTAATGACCATGTCCAACACCTTCATATAGATATTAAATAGCACTGGGGACAGGATAGTACCCTACAGCACCCCACAGCACAACTGCCAGAGGGGTGAGAGAAAATAATCTAATATGATGCATGTAAAGAGGCTAGAATTTCAGCCCATTATATAGATAGGAACAAGGAGAGAGAAAAACCTGATTAATCTGATTCACAGAACCGTTTTTGCATGATAAAAATGGATATTGACTTGATTCACCTTGCACTTCAGTCCCTGATGAGGCAACTGTGTGGTTGCTTTACCAATGGGGCTAGATTGAAGATCACCATATAGCACAGTACTACAAAATTTCTGAAGTGGATTGGTGGCAATGCACTTAATGAGTGAGGAGCTGTGAATCAAGTGCATGAAGAAGCAATCACATGACCATTTCATCAACATGGAACATGAACTACAACATGGAATTGTCAAGCCACATTTTACAATCACAGAATCAAAGAGTTGGAAGAGGCCTATAAGGCCACTGAGTCCAGTCCCCTGCTCAATGGTGGAATCCAACTTATAGCATACCCGACACATGGCTATGCATCTGCCTCTTGTATGCCTCCAATGTTGGAATGTCCATCACCTTCCTAGGTGATAGGTTCCATTGTCATACCGCTCTAACAGTTAGGAAGTTTTTCCTGATGTTCAGTCGAAATCTGGCTTCCTGCAACTTGAGCCCATTATTCTGTGTCCTGCATTCTGGGACGATCACAAGGGTCCACTGAACTGTCTGACACTATATTCCAAAGAAGAACCTGAATGTTAAAATCAAACTCCAAAGTTGAACTTTTCTACCTAATATAATGCTGCATTGCTCTTTTATGCAGGGCCCACCTTTTCGAGCAATGTGTCCCTAGGGCTACAGTGATGGGTTAGCCAATTATAAGAAGGGGAAAATATTTTGATGAATGGGTCATTTTTGGAGCACTCTGCACTTTTGACTCATAAATTCTACAGAAAACCAGGTAAATGGTGCATAGCTTATTAATGAACAGAGCTCTAAATATCAAATTATTTCATCAACTGGAAATGCTAAAGCTTCATATCCTACTAGTTATATTTCAATGAGGCAATTTAGGAATATACAAACTCTGTGGTGCTGTACTGTGTCTCCAGAGACAGGCCTGTAAAATAATATCTTTCCTTCATTTAAAGGATAGGACAGCTGCAATGAAGAGTTTGCCAGACCTTCAAACTCTGCCCTCCAGTGAGGGTGAACTTACAGCCTTCACCTTGCATTGTAAGCCTGAAAGCACCATTAAGCTCATGATGAATTGCAAGCCATAGGCCAATGCACATGGAAAAGCCTTAAATCTCACCAGAGCCAACAGAATTTCAAAAGTTCCTCATAGCTAAGAATCAAATGAAATGACTAAAATACAGAAAACTCTTGAAATGTGATCCTGCTAGCCTACCACAAAATACTGTGAAGATTAGTACAAGCGTATAAACAACTTTCACATTTTTACATCGTATTTTAGAAGTACCCCTGTAGGGCTTGAGCATCTTCATCAGCAACATTCAGTGTTAGGGATGAAGGAATGCATCAATGTCAGCCTCTCTGGGTTTCCCATTTTTCCAGTCTTAAGTGCACTTCTCCGCATTCCTGCACAAGTCTGTGCTTTTTTTTAAAGTCCTTATGAAAATTCATCTGCATTTTAGTGCACATTTCTCCTTATACACACATTTTGTATGCAGTTTTGCCTAATATATACATTTTGCAAGCATTTTCCCTAATATACACATTTGTACATTTCACTAATATATGCATTTTTATACACACTTTCCCCAACTATACACATATTTGAATACATTATTTGGTTGGAGAACTGCCTTACAAAATTCAAAGAAGTGCAAATTTCTTAAGTCAGTTCTGTCCCATTTTTGCATTAATCTGATATAATTGTTTTCATTCGCATGGAAATTCACATTTAAATACATATTTCAATATGTATTTTAATATATTTTCTCTCAAAACATGAATTCCTAAATGTATGTTCTCTTAAAATGTGCATTTCTGAGTACATTTTCTATATATTTTTTTAAAATGTATTTTGAAGTATTTTTGAGCCAAGAAATGTCACCAAAAATGTGGTAATAGCTATGTTTCAATCTGCACATTAGTCTAGGAGTCGGTTCAGATCAGAATTCACAAAAAAAGAATAATACAATAAATCCTCTTCACACATTACAGCAGGCAGGGGGTGGCAGCACTATAGAGCCAGCCTCGCAGCAGCAGCACTGCTGCCACATGCCAAAATGGTGCAGGGGTAGGACCGTTGTGAGGGTGAGGTGGTGCAAGTGCACCAGCAGAGCCAATCTATCACTCCCGCCAGTGGACCCATTCTAAGCTCTCCAACACTGCACTGTCCTGCCCCCTATCCTAGTAACTGGCACTGCTACTAGGATGCCAGCTCTATTTAGTAGGGTTGCACTCCAGATTTGCCCAAGTCCCAAGCCAAATCAGGTCCATTTGGACATATTCAGGCTTTGGCCAAGTCAGATTCTGACAGCCACAGATCGCTACAGGTCAGATTTGATGACCTAGAGCAACCCGGGGCTGGTGAGGGGCAGTCAGGCAGGAAGAACAGGCAGCTGCAGCTCTCCTTCCTGCCTGATGAGCAGAGACAGTAATCCCCTGGGGTTGTGGTGGTGTTTTGCCCTTGCAAAACAACATCACGCAGGATCCTCCCTCCACTCATGAGTTATTCTCGGGGGTGCTCTTTGGCAGGAGACTTTCAGGCAGGATAGATTGACCCTGCATGAAAGCCTCTTACAAAACAGCACCCTCCAGAGGAAGGAGAGATTCTATAGTTTATTTTTTTTTCCTTTGCAGCTCGGTAGGGAATGGGGAAGCAGTGATCTAGCTGCAGCCCTTGCTGTCTCCTTCCCCCATGCTCACCAGTTCTTCTCTGCCACTCAGCTCCATTTCCCTCACCAGGTCTGGCTCTTCCAGTGGGGCAGAGCTGTAGCAATAGCCTCTGCTGGTGCACCTTGCCACTGCCTCAACACTCCTGGTAAGCAGTAGTGACACCTCTGCAAGGCAGTGACTGTTGCAGCTCTGCTCCACCAGGTGAGCTGCTTCCGTCCTTCACCATAATTACAGTAGAGCTTCCTTCACAGGTCAATAAGGTATGGCATTGTAAAACACATCTAGGTGCCTTTATCCACCTGGATCATCAGCTGTAAACAGTGATTATGGCAATTCAGGACAACCTGATTTTTCTTCCATCTTCTGCTGCCAGCCCATTTCTTCTCTTGAGTCAAGAGCAGAGGGAAAGCCAACTCTGATTGACCCACCTGACCTCCCTGCATGAACTTTAGGAACATAGCAGTGGCAGGGAATTAACTCCTCCTCCTCTGCAGATTAGCTCTCACTTATTCATTCACTAAAGGAGGCAACAGGGCACTTCCACCTGTGTTCACATAATTGAACATTCTGATATGTGCATGCACAGAGATCATTCATTCACCAAAACTCAGCATGACAAAAAATCTTTCCAATTGCCTTTTATCAATATAATGTCAAGGATTACGATGCAAACCAACAGCTTGTATAGACAGAGGGCAGTATCCAACATGGCAAATCCACTGGTGCAACAGACTTCCAAGTGTGCAATGGAACATCCTCTTCCTCTCTCCTGTCCACTCCAGTCCCCTGCATGCCTCAAAAACAGCTCCAAAGGGTTGAGGGACCCTCCACAGCAGATGGGGGGCACAAGGGGAGATGAGGAAATGGAATTCCCATTGCATGAGTGGCACTCCACTCATGCAGCACTGGATACAACCTAGAACCATTATACTGTAAAGCAATAGATGGGGGTACTGTTGCAGGTTCAGGGTATAATCCTATACCGACTGGATTTTATGGGACATACTTCTGAGTAAAATCCAGTCGGTATAGGATTATACCCTGAACTGGCAACAATACCCCCATCTATTGCTTTACAGTATAATGGTTCTAGGTTTATGGTTTATGGGACGTACTTCTGAGTAAAAGATCCTCCGTGGCGCAGAGTGGTAAGCAGCAGTAATGCAGCCGAAGCTCTGCTCACGGCCGGAGTTCGATTCCAACAGAAGGTGGAAGTCGAATCTCCGGTAAAAGGGGTCGAGGTCCACTCAGCCTTCCATCCATTCGTGGTTGGTAAAATGAGTACCCGGGGGGTAAAGAAAGGCCGGGGACGGAACTGGCAATCCCACCCCATAGATATGGTCTGCCTAGTAAACGTTGCAAGACGTCACCCTAAGAGTCGGAAATGACTCGCACTACAAGTGCGGTGACACCTTTACCTTTTTTTTACTTCTGAGTAAACATGTATAAAATTGCCACTCTGCTGTCAGTTGCATAAATCTGATTCCAAGGAAGTTGGAGCCTTCGATGCCACCACTGCCATCATTTTCCAAGAATTACCTGGAGATTTAAAGAGGGAAGCTGACCACCCTGAAAGACTGAACAGACTGACTGGTAGGGCTAGGGTCTCCTCACTGAGAGGAAGAGGTGGTTTTGTGGTGTTCCGTACTTGGAGTAGGCATATTAAGGCATCAAAAGTCCCTTCAATATTCAAGGAAAGTATTAATTATTTCATAGTTTCTATTTATCATATGAGGATTGCAATCCTAAGAGTACTTACCTAGAAGCAAGTCTCAGCAAAATCTATAGGATTCACTTCCACATATACCTGTTTATGACTGACTGCAAATAGAGTAGTTTAGTTAGGTTAGATTTTCCTTTAAAATAAAATAGTGAAATGGAACCGTTATTCATATTTTAAAGTATAATGACTTTTAATTTAGCTGTGCTGGTTGGGACTGATGGAAGCTGGAAGTCCAGCAACATATGGGGGGGCACAGGTTCCCCATTCCTGGTATATAAGATTGCAGCCTCGAGAGAAAAGCTAGAGGGAGCAAGGGGCATAGGTCAAGGAAGGCCAAGTGGAAACAGGAATGGAGTCTGAGGCTTGCTCACTCACCCAGCATATGGACACAGTTCTATACACATTGGCATTCTTTGGTGAGCACCTCGCTACATGTACAATCATTTGTCAAAACTGATCACCCCTTGAAGCACATCCTTTTTGCTGCCTTATCATCAGCCAGCACAAGAATTACTATCTCAAATAGGATGCGAGCAAAAGTGAAATTAAGAGAATCTGTGCAATTTAACAGCATGAATATTACAGTGTGAATTAGAAAAGAATATCCACAGCACTTTCTTGCACATATTATTATTATTATTATTATTATTATTATTATTATTATTATTATTTATTAGACTTTTATACCGCCCGACTAGCAATAGCTCTCTGGGCGGTGAACACAGAGAATACAATAAAATACACAATATAATACAATAAGAACATATAAAATAAGAACAATCTAAAATCAGTACAACAGATATGAAAATCAGGTTAACTTAAATTAAAATGCTTTGGAAAAGAGGAAGGTTTTAACCTGGCGCCGAAAGGATAACAATGTCGGCACCAGGCGCACCTCCTCAGAAAGACTGTTCCACAGTTCGGGGGCCACCACTGAGAAGGCCCTAGATCTTATCACCACCCTCCGGGCCTCTCTATGAGTCGGAACCCGGAGGAGGGCCTTCGTAGCAGAACGTAGTGTACGGGCCGGTTCGTAATGGGAGAGGCGTTCCAACAGGTATCGTGGTCCCATGCCGTATAAGGCTTTATAGGTTAATACCAACACTTTGAATCTGGCCCGGAAGCATATTGGTAGCCAGTGCAAGCGAGCTAGAACAGGTGTTATGTGCTCGGACCGCTTGGTCCTTGTTAAAAATCTGGCAGCCGCATTTTGCACTAGCTGTAGCTTCCGAACTATCTTCAAAGGCAGCCCTACGTAGAGCGCATTGCAGTAATCCAAACACGAGGTTACCAGAGCATGTACAACTGATGTGAGGTCCTCCTTACTCAGATAGGGACGTAGCTGGTCTACCAACTGAAGTTGGTAGAACGCATTCCGTGCCACCGAGGCTACTTGAGCCTCAAGTGAAAGGGAAGAGTCTAGAATGACTCCCAAGCTACGAACCTGCTTCTTTAGGGGGAGTGTAACCCCATCCAGGATAGGATGTGAATCCACCACCGAATCAGAGAAACCATCCACCAACAGCATCTCAGTCTTGTCAGGATTGAGCCTCAGTTTGATATTATGAAACTAGTTTCATGGTTTGCCAGCTATAGCCCCTTTTGGACAGAAATGATTTGGTCATGGTACTCCATGCTCTGATAGCTTCCAGACTTGTTTATTGTGATGTGCTCTACTTGGAGCTGCCCTTGATGATGACTTGGAAACTCCAACTTGTCCAAAATGCAGTGGCTAGATTACTGGCTGGAGCTCCATTTCAAACTCATATAACCCCTGTTTTAACACAGTTGCATTGCTTGCCAGTTCATTTCAAGACCAGTTCAAGGTGCTCACACTAGTGTTTAAAGCCCTAAACAAGTAAGGCCCGAAGTATCTAAAATATTGCCTCCTTCCCTACAGACCCTCTTGGATATTTAGATCAGCAGAGGGGTCCCTCTTAGTAGTTCCATTGCCCTCAGATGTTTGGGGGGCATGGATGGCCCAGAAGAGGGCATTCTCTGTGGCAGCCCCTAAGTTGTGGAACTCCCTCCCCACAGAGATGCATCTGGCATCTTCATTATACAGTTTTTGTTGTATGTGGAAGATGCACCCCTTCAGGGTAAAGGACTTTGACCCTTGAGAGAGAGAGATTTTTATTCCTGTAACTGTAATTTGTTTTAAACTGTTTTTAATACTGCAATTTAAATGGTTGTGACCTGCCCTGGCACCTCAGGGTGAAGAGGCAAGTAATAATACCTAGATCTCATGTTATAATGAGTGAAAAAATGAAGAAAATTATAACCTTCTGGGGATGGATAATACATTTGGTCCAAGTTTTTTGCTTGCCTGGCATTTGCTGAATTCATGTCAAGGTTGGGCTGACCCAGTGCCAGTTTCTTGGGGAAGAAAGTGTCCAATGAATGATAGAAGTGTGTGTGTGTGTGTGTATGTGAAATATTTGAGTAGTTTGTCTTATGAAAAATGAGAAGCAGGGCTAACCGACTCCATTTGTTCATCCTGTGTTAAGTTCTCTGAGCACATAGACTCTCAAAATAAACAGTGTTCCACTATTGACATTTCCCCACCCCCACTGCAGGCTTCTTTACAAGTGTGCATAAAAAATCCTTCTCAGGTAGGTTCAGTTCAGTTTATTGCATGATAGCCAACCAGGCTTTTTGCAAACACATCGATAGAAAGCCAAAGAATGAATTAGAAACAATAATTTAAAAAGAATTTTAAAAAGCAGGTAGGTGCTTTTGACAAATAGGCAAAATGTTCCAACCACTCCTTTGGATTCCTTTTCAATAGTCTGTGACCATTGCCAAGTTCCCCATTTCTTTCAAAATTAATGCACTGGCTAAGTGCACAATGAATAAATTTCTTAGAAAGCAAACCAATTTCTTTGCCATCACACATCAACATAATTTTTTTTCCTTTGTGCTTAGAATAATGACATTTTATTTTCTGAAGCCAAATGGAAAACTGTGTTAATGTAGTTCCATGGGCAAAGCCTGAGAACATTGTAAATTACCCTGCTTAATGGACTTTGGAATTTATTTAGCTATCTATTTGAAAGCTTCAGAGCTTCAAGAGGACAGACTCAAATGGTTTATTCCTGGAGTAGCGCTCTCTCTCTCTCTCTCTCACTCAGTCACTCACACACACACACACACAACACACACACACACTTTTAACAGTGTTTTGCTTACAATTATTTATGCCTATTGAATTCATTAAGAAAATGTCAGAATAAGTTATCCATTTTCAGTATTTTTGAGATTCTTAAAGACAGAATCTGATACATCTGCTCAATACTCACAGTTCTATAGGCATTCAAATGTATGCATAGTGTGATTGCATGCTTGCTTTCATTTTATTTCAGTGGAGAAAGGGCAGCTCTGCATTTACAAATGGATGCATGTCTCTTCTACTAAATGGACACCTCTCTTCTACTGAAATGAATAACAACATTCATGGGCCCATGTGTACATTGGAGCTTCCATGGCATGGGGTTGCTTGTCTTCTCAACAGATTCCAGTTAGGATCTGACCCAAAAACATTCATGAAATAGCTAGAATCCAAATTAGTGACAGACATGCATGGGAAAGAACGCTGAATGTAGCGGAAACATTCTTGCATTTGTAAGCACTGGAGGTTCTTAAAGGCCAAAAGAAATGAATTTGCAAAGATATAGTGAATAACCTGTGGAATTTTTTTTTCTGTTTACAGAAGGAAATATTGAATATAACACAAAATTAGGGTTGCCAGGTATCCGGACTTTGCCCGAGACTCCAGGTTTTGGGGGTCCTCTCTGGGTCTCCGGGTGACTAACCTTAATCTCCAGACTCTTAGCTTTCATTTAAAAAAAAAGTTTCTAGGTGGTCTGGTTCAAAAGATATAAACCAAAATGTCAGGGGGCCCTCCCCGCAGCTTCTGTTAGTACCAGCTGCCCTAATCCCTGCCCTTTCAGGTTTTTAGCTAATAAGTGAAGTCAGGGTTGTGATTGACAAGATTTGTTGACCCCAGGCAATAGCTAACCTCAAAGTTTCCTTTTCCTGCTTATCTCACATCAGGAATTCAGTAAATATACAGCCTTGAGCAGTATAAAGAGTACTTTCTTTTTACAGGATTGGGACTTGCTTCTGAGTAAACATGCATAGGATTGCACTACAACAAAAGATCACAGCAGGATCTTGGTAGGCATAAAAGTGTACATGCAGGGTTTTTTTAATTACTTGCAAAAATGGCATATTATACATTTTATCTTTCAAATAATTTTTGAACAGAAGTTTTAAAAAGTGTACATGCTGCAGTGTTGTACTTTTCCAATTAAGCAGTCAAACAAGTTTAAATTTTACTAGAAGAGGGCAGTTTATTTGTCTTATTCATAACCTGTTTTGAAAACCTTCCCAATATGAAGCTTTTCTGGGAGTAAAGCTGCCATGATAATTCCACATACCTGGGAGCTAACCCCACTGAACTCAATAGGACTTACTTTTGAGTAGACATGGTTAGGATTGTGCTGAAAATCAATGGGACATTTGAGTGAACATAGAAAAGGATTGTGTTGTAAAATCTTTCTCTCCCCCTCTGATCCTTTTTTTAAGCAGTTAGGCAGGGCTTACTTAGGTGTCACTGCTTTTATTTGGCAGGAAACTAATATTTATTTTTTTAAAAAAATGTTCTGCAATGGCCAACTGGTTTTGACAATAAACTATTATATGGGGTGTATGTATTTTTACATCTCTAGTATGTATGTGTATATGGAGTCTTTACAACAACCCTGTGAGGTAGTGTTGAAAACAAGAAATGAACCATTTAAAATCCAATAACCATAAAGCAAGTATAAAACAGTTGCAGAACAACTTAACATGGCATGATTCTGAATTTTTGATTGGGAGAGTGAAGTTCCTTATCACTGAACTACAGTCCTATGCATGCTTCCCTGTCTGAGTAAGCCCCACTGAATACATTGGGACTTGCTTCTGAGTAAACATGCATAGGATTGCACCTTGAGGTGGTCATGGTCCCCCTCTGTTGTTTTCACCCTGAGGGGCAGATTAGGCTGAGAGATGGTGCATAGCGCATAGTCACCCAGTAAACTTTGTGTCTTATTTCCATTTTAAAATTTATTTAAAATTATCTAAATGCGGGCAAACTTTATGAAGTAATACAGATCCACATAATATATTTAAAGTACATCCAACCCACATATAAAGCACATGACTTCCACCAAAGAATACTTGGAAATGTAGTTTCCCCCTTACAGTTATAGTTCCCACCACCCTTAACAAACTACAGTTCCCTTGATTCTGTGCTGGGGTTCATGTGCTTTAAATGTATTATGTGGAACTGCCCTAGTATGTGGTCATTAATGAAATGAAAAGAACAATTTTAAAATATACTTTTTTAAACAGGGCTGTAGCTGAATGGAAGGGCACATATTTTGCATGCAAAGGTCCAAAATTCAATCTCTGGAAGAGACTATTGCCTGGAATCCTGGAGAGCCAATGCTAGTCCATGTCATCAGTACTGAGCTAGATGGTACCAAATGGCCTGACTAAGTATAAAAGAGGAAAGAGACCCAAGGGCCACAGTGATTCAGAAATGTATTTATACATTTTATTTAAAACATTTATATGCTGCTTTATTGTAAAAAACCTCAACACGGTTTATAGAAGGAATTAAAACAATACTATTATTGGCAAAAATAGTTAAAGACAGGTATTTAAAAACATTCAAATAATAAAATCAACAATGAGTTAAAAACATAAAAAATAATAGCTTCTACATGTCTAGGCAGGCTTGCCTAAACAAAAATATTTTTAGCAGGTGCCACAATGAGTACAATGAAGGCACCTGCCCAATGTAAATAGGCAGGGAGATCCAAAGCATAGGTACTACCACACAATAAAGGATCAATTTCTTACAAGAGCAGGACAAGTACTATGTGGCACCCATAACATGGAAATCACACTTTAAACTTGGCCTGGTAGCAAATCAACAACCAGTGTAGATGTCAGAGCAGAGATATTATGTGCTGATAGGATCTCACTCATGTCAGCAATCATGCTGCAGCATTTTGCACTAACTGCAGCCCCAGGGTCAGGTTGTACTGCATGGGGATTTCTGTGACCTTGGCCGACTGGCTGCTAGGATTTTTTTTTAGTTTTGGTTAGGAACCCTGATTGGTTGTGGGATGCTGAATTTTCAATCTTACTCTTAGGAATCTTCTTGTGTTTGGTATGGTATTGCATTTAGGAAATCATCACTGTCTTTGTTTTTCTATTTGCATTTAATTTACCTCTGACCTTACTTCCTTACATCCATAGAAGCAAAAATAGTGGTTTCATGCACTCCGCTCAACCCCCTTAAACCCATTGATGATGTACCTTGTTATTTGCATGATGGTTTGTTTCTTGCCCAATAGCGGTAAAAGAGAATTCACATACTGGGAATTGTGGCTTCAATTGCTATTGTTCCCAATCTACTGTCTGTGAAGGTAGACCAAACCATGTGTTTTCTCTCTGTCAATTATTACTCACTGGAATTGGGTTGGCTGTCATAGTGAGTTTATAGCAGCCCACAGAGTAGGCAAAAAAGAGTAGAGAATCTTCTTAACACTTACTCATTTCTCAAACCTCTTTCTGCAGTGAAGGGTCAAGTCTGTAAAGACGTTTGGAGAAGCCATGTGGACAGGCAGAGGGTTGCCAACCCTGCTTGGATATGTTTATTGTTGCAGAAGATTCCTAGTCAAGACTTACCAACAGCACAATCCTAACAATATCTACACAGAAGTAAGTCCTGTTGAGTTGTATGGGGCTTAGTCCCTTAGTAAATGTGTTAGAAGGGGCATCCATCTTTACTCCTGAATGCTCTCATCTAACTTCTCCGCAATACTAGGTTTTCTTCCTACAATGGCCTTCTGGTGACTAGCGTGGCCTGAGGGCACTTAAACCCTTTTTGCCAGAAGCGAGTTGGCTAGATTAATGTTCCTTATCCAGGATCCCCAAGCAGGTAAGAAGGAATGATCCCATCACTTCATCTGGACCTGGAAACACCCTTATTAAGTAAGATTTCTATCTTAATTTCCATCAGAGAATTTGTTTTGTTTGTGTGGCATGTGCCAAGCAACTGTGGTTGATGCTTAATGTATCATGCTTAATAACATCGCTAGGGCACAGTCCCTGTGACACCACCAGGGCATATCCCCTATGGCATCACTAGGATCCACCCCTGCTACTGCCACCGCCACCAACTTACCACCTGAGCTGCAGCCACTGCTGCATATCCCGCCCTTTCACCAGGTAAGTCGGCTCTGGTATGGCGCCTTATCCCCAACATCACGCTGAGTGACATCATGACGCTGTAACGGCTTACCTTTTTATTTTATAGGGAGACATATGTACCTTAATAAAGGGGTTAAAGGCTAATTAAGCAGTAGATTCCCCAGGAGTCACACCCAGGACCACCTTTCTGCTCCACACTTGCTCTTTCTTCCTTTTTCCACAAGCAGGGTTTGTGCCCCTACTGAACGCCACCCACAGGACTGAACCAGCTGAAACAAGATTGCGAGGGTTACACATTCACTGCAGCATTTTCCAGTGACAAAAAGATATACTGCTGCAACAACCAAAATGAACAACAAATGTGTGGCCCATCCCATTCATCCACTCTATCCCTAGATAGGGGAATTGTGGGTCCTTTCCAGCAACAAAATACTGTGGATTAAATGATAGGAAATTATGACATTATGAAATGATCGCCTGGAAAAGCCCTTATCACTTATGTTTAAAGCTAGTCAGATTCCCTGGCAAGTCGTTGCCAGATATTCCTATCCTGAGAACTCTTAAGAACATAAGAACATAAGAAGAGCCTGCTGGATCAGGCCAGTGGCCCATCTAGTCCAGCATCCTGTTCTCACAGTGGCCAACCAGGTGCCTGGGGGAAGCCCGCAAGCAGGACCCGAGTGCAAGAACACTCTCCCCTCCTGAGGCTTCCGGCAACTGGTTTTCAGAAGCATGCTGCCTCTGACTAGGGTGGCAGAGCACAGCCATCATGGCTAGTAGCCATTGATAGCCCTGTCCTCCATGAATTTGTCTAATCTTCTTTTAAAGCCATCCAAGCTGGCGGCCATTACTGCATCTTGTGGGAGCAAATTCCATAGTTTAACTATGCGCTGAGTAAAGAAGTACTTCCTTTTGTCTGTCCTGAATCTTCCAACATTCAGCTTCTTTGAATGTCCACGAGTTCTTGTATTATGAGAGAGGGAGAAGAACTTTTCTCTATCCACTTTCTCAATGCCATGCATAATTTTATACACTTCTATCATGTCTCCTCTGACCCGCCTTTTCTCTAAACTAAAAAGCCCCAAATGCTGCAACCTTTCCTCGTAAGGGAGTCGCTCCATCCCCTTGATCATTCTGGTTGCCCTCTTCTGAACCTTTTCCAACTCTATAATATCCTTTTTGAGATGAGGCGACCAGAACTGTACACAGTATTCCAAATTCCAAACTCTTGTGCACATTTCAAAATTGTTTTAAGATATGCACAACTTAATACAATTTTTTTATTTCCTGCTGCCAAGAGTGCCACAGATTAATTGTCCCTGTGTAAACACAGTCAAAATCATGCAAACCCAACAGGGTATGATACTACATGAAGCTGAACATTTCTGAACTTTCTGAACATTTCTGAACACTTGCAGAGTGTTTTAGAATGTATAATGAACCTTCAGAGATTATGGTCTCAATTATTTATTTTCATAATCAGGGCCAGTGCCAGGCACGACTGGACCCTTGAGCACCAGCTTGCCCCATGCCCCCTGCTCCCAGCCTCCCCTACAGACTGTGCGGGACCACTCCACCTATCTCATCTCTCTTTCTGTGAATGCCCTGCATGCGCAGCATCAACCAAGATGGCAGCAGAGGCTTCTCTAAGGGGCTGATACCCCTGCCACCATTTTTGTTGATGGCACATATGTGTACTATGCTGCATGCGTGCACATGCCTGCCATCAATCAAGATGGTGGAAGGGCCATCAGCCCCTTTGAGAAAGGAGGCTGGAAGCTTTGTTTCTATGATCTGTGGCAGGGTCGGGAGTCCCACACCCTAAGGAGGGCCCCTTCAGAGGTCCCTCTGTGCCCCAGGGGCCCTCAGCCAGGGCCCAGCCTGGCCACCCTTTGGCACCGGCCCTGTTCATAATAAAGTAGTGCTTCCAGCATACCTTCTTGACATAAGTATGTAACTCAAATGGACTGAGGAACAAAAGGCCATCATCACTAACTCGTTAGAGCAAGTGTGGCACATTTTAGGCATAGAGGTTTTTAACATGCTAATGTGCCATTTAATTTGGGTTGCCTATAATGTGGCTTTGTTTATACCCTAAAACCTTCACTGCCATCCAATTTATTTCCTTAAATTTAATAGTATTTGAACCAATTAGATGAAAGATAGAGACCTAGTCCAGTATAGAGTTGGATGAACTAGCGCTCTATGAGGTAATGTTATGGGAGGAAATTGCACATATCTCCAAAACATAGCAACTAAGTGGATTTTTTCGCATTGTGCAATTGAAAGTTTTAAAATTATGGCTCAGATTAGATCCTCTGAATTATGTTTCAGCCTACATTCTAAATGTCTGCTGAGCCATGCTTAGCAGACACATCTGTAAGTACAGAATCATCAGAAACTTAATTATACAACAGCAAGATTCTAATTGCAAGTCACATAGCAAGGTATGAGATTTGTCACATGGGTGGCAGTAGCTAGCTCTGTCCTTTTTTATGTTATCTTTATGTAGTTTGAACAGTGGTGTTTGTGGACGGGGCTGAGATTAGCTCTATTAATCTCCCTCATGCTTTGCTTTCCCTGAATGCTCACTTTAGTGCCCTCCATTTTATTCACAGAATCGTAGGAACGCTGTTTGTTCTGCTTCACTAATCTTTGTATTGTAATGGTTTGTACCATGCAAACATGAGCAAATGTCCTCATAGGAACTGCCCACATAGTATCAGATGTCCCAGGAGTTTATAAGCATTGGGCACCAAGATTTTGTTTCAATAACCTGTTTCAACATAGACCAGAATATGCGCCCCTTCCGGTTTCAGGCTGCCAGGTTTGCTACTAAAATACTAAATTCGTTATTACGTAGAAAAATCTGTTCTACAACAGATCCGCTGTAGTGTAAAAGGAGCTATGAAAGTGTCCATGAAGGAAAGTTGGATCAGCCCCTAATGTGGATTAACTTTTTATATTACATGATTTAGGGTGGGATTTTTTGCATTTTCCTGGAAACTATCCAAACTAATCCAAACTAATTATGTTGTTGGACTCTAGAGATACAACATTGAGGCTGCAATTCTGTACCTACTTACTTGGGAGTAAGCCCCAGGACTTTCTTATGAATAAACATAGATGGGATTGTGCTGTTTGTCAAGTCACTGCTTAGATTGGGAGTTGTTATTTTCCCCCAACAGTCAGCATTCAGTGCTGATTGGCTGCGTTCGGCTATTCTGGGAGGGTTCCCCACACTTTAGGGTAACTTTTCTAAAGAGGTTTTGGACTTCTGCAAACCTGGGGGCTCCCCCAGTCTGCCATTACCTCCCTCTTGTGTATGGGAGCTGCCATTTTGTTTACATAAGCACAGGCATTCTCCCCTCAAGATCAGGAACAGAATATGGGCAAAACCATGCCAACGACAAATATATGGAAGGCACAATGCTTTGTGTCGGGCTTCTGCTGCTTCTTGCTAGGTCTCCCCATTTGGCCCACAGCATGGTTTTGCCCAACCATGTCCTCCAATCTGTCATCTCACATCATATGGCTTTGCCCATCACCTCACTTCAAGGTTCCCAAGCCACACCCACCTGTCCATCACCTCTGGTCACCATCATCCACTGGTACAATCAGCACCTTGGAAAAGGAAAAAATAGAGAGCAAACTAATGTGTGCTCCTGGTTCTTTTTTTTTCTTCCTTTGCAGCCACAGCTTGAATTCCAGCCAGGGTGCAAAGGAAGAAAGGAAAAAATGGGAGCAGACTCTAAGTGCACTCCTGATTCTACCTTTGAAGTTGACTCACCTGATGTCATGTGGTGACAGGTGATGGGCAGGTGGGCAGCGCTGCATTTTGGATCTGGCCTGCCAGTCGGATCCAGTTCCCAACCCTTGATCTAAAAGAGACATGCAACCTCTATTCTGAACATAGAGGCACATGAGGAGACACAGAGTGGGGAGGAGCACCGTAAGCTCTGCTCCACATTCTCATCACCAACTCCATTACCTTACAACTCATGGAGAACAAAAGTCCGAAGCTGGGAGCCTCCTGTACTTGCAGAGCTCCCTGCATAATTTAGAAACCCAATTATGCATGCTTCTAAATCACATGAGGAGACTCCACCAGTACAAGGACTCCCAGTCTTTCAGTCTCTACAATTTGGCGAGCGATGGGGGCAGAGCTTAGCATACTCATCCCAGCTCTCCCTCTGCATGTGTAGGTGTTGCACATAAGCAAAACTCTAAACAGGGCTTCGGTCTGCACTGGTGCAAGTGCTTTCTCTTCAGGTTCAATTTCCAATTGTGTTCACAACACTGCATCTAAAGGAAGAATACCCCTTCTCTGTCTGGTAAGCCATGGGAATAAGGAGGGAAGGGCTGGTTTTCTCATCCCAGCCCTGCTCCTTTCCCCAGCAGCAACAGCTTGGAAGATGGACCATGGAAACAGGCAGCAGGAAGGTCTCTTGGTGGATCATCCCCAAGCCACTCATCATCTCAACAGGCAATACAGTGGTATATGATAAATACTGAGTGGCATATGTTTTCTATTAATTTTGCAGAATTGTTAAACTGCATGATGAGCAGAGTAAAAACAATGATACCCCACAGTTTTGTGGAAATTCGCTATACAGTAATTACATCCTTGGCTAAGTTTGGGGGAGAAACTTCATTTTTAAATTGGGGGGGTGCAATTAGAACTTTTAACACAAACCATTTGTCCCAAACATGATTGGTGTTTCTTCTTCTCAATTTAATGCTTACAAATTATTTATTTCATTATTTATCTATATATTTGTTTTGTGCATCTTTTATACATCTTTTTGTGCCCTGAAGCCACTTTATTCATTAGTTCTTCAGAATATATGTCCTATTTCATTACATTTTAATCTTCACAGTTGTTCATTTGCATTTCATTTCTTGCAATAGTAAAAACATTAACAGTGGGAAAGTGTTATTGTAAATATTAATACAGAAATGATAACCATGCAAGGAAGCAGGGTTTTTTTTAAAACAGTAATTACCTTTATCCAAAGCAGAAGATTTGCAAGATAATTGCAAACAGGATATAGTCTAAAGAGAGGATCCTTCAGAATAAGCTGTTTCTAGAGAATGCTGCCCCAAGCTATAAACTATAGTTTATTCTTTAACGTGCATTAAATATCAAAACTATTTAATGAATATTAAGGTTATAAAAAAAATGCTGGAATGGATGTTAGGATTGCCACCATTCTTCAGCTGCTATATCTGAGCACCAGTTCAAATGATATTGTCTCCACTTGCAGATTGCTCAAAATTTCTTACCTATGGCAGTACGCTAGGGCCCCACTTTTCAGCGTTCTGCTAACATGGCGGTAGCATGCCATCACAGCGCCATCTAGAGTCCAAAGGCAAGAATGTACCGAAGTCAAGACCTGGGGCATCCATGCCCCTTCCATTCTAGTTCATTCTTGCCTTCATCCGAGGCAATTATATCCACGTGTACAGTGAGAATTGAGTCTTTCAGTTAAGTGTGTGTGAAAATTTTGTGTGTGAGAGAGTGTGCTTTGAGGGGTGTTGTGTTGCGCTGTGTGTAGTTGTGTTGCTTAATTTCGTTTAAAAGCAGCACCACAGCAGCAGAGAATAACAGCAGATGTTGAAATGCGAGTGTGCCAGCGTGTGTGCGCGTTTGCCTAAGAAAACAGGCTTTTACCCTGCAACAGCATCACTAAGACTGGAGACTTAGTAAAATAAGAAAAGCTACTTTATTTATAGAAATTCATAGTAGATAGAAAAGGCATACCTAGTTCTAACTAACTAGCTAAGTTGGAGGCATAACGCCCAGGTGTAGGAGACAGCCCCATGCTCGGAGAGAGAGCAAAGGGAGTCTCCTCTCTCCTGATCAGCCGGAGGACAAAGGAGTGGAAAGGGCAGAAGGAGGAGGGGCAGGTAAGCTTCTTATAGGTGTCACAGTCTAGTGACAGAAGGAAGTCAGTCAGAGCATCACAGGTAAAGGTAAACAAGCCTATCCATCTGGAGGACCCTAGCTCTATCTTCTCTCTGGAGCTTAAACAAAAGAACAAAACAGGAGTTGCTCTTGCCCCACTTCCAACATGTTGTTGTTGGGGTTTTTGTTTCCCAGCTTTTTTCCTCCCTCCTCTTTCTCTTTTACCTTTTCGGAGATAGTTGGGCTGGTTGGGGTGATCATTTTCAATTGTCCCCCCCTTTGCTTCCTCCTGCCCTACCTGTTTCTCTTTTGGTTTTGGGGACAGTGGGGGCTGCTTGCACTGCCTCTCTTTTTACAGAGATGGCAGTGGCTCCCCCCCTTCAGGGCTGTTAGCACCTTGTGCCGCTTTTCTTTTGCAGGGGTGGCTTCCCCACATTCAGGGCTTTTTCTTCGCCTGTGGGCAGAAGTGCCCGTCGACGGCAGCAGAGAGTTTGAAGCTGGCAGAGGTGGCTTCAACTCGAGTCCAGCTTGACCGTGGTGTTCCACTTGCCTCGCGGCAGCGGCGGCATTTCCCTTTGTCTGCTACTGCGGCCGCTAGGATCTCACGGCAGCGGCTTCCTACTGTTGCTCCTGCAGCATGTTTGGTGCTCGCGGCAGCGGCTCTTTCCTTCTCATCCTTTCTCTGCCCCCCCAGGAGGCTGTCTCCTCCACCATGACAGCCGCCGTTGCGCTCCTTTGAGCTATTTTCTCTTCACTTCTGTGACGGCTGCCATTTTGTTTTTGAATTTTCCCGCCTTTTTCACCACCATTTTGACACTATGTTCCGCTTTTCGGCAGGGGGCTGGAACCTAACCTGCCATCTGAGTGGGGCCCTACTGTATTTCTAATCTAATCTTGGTCTTGGCTTTGCCCCCCCCAAGAATCATGGGAACTGTAGTTTGGTAAAGGATCTGAGAGTTCTCTAATAGAGTTATTCGCTTGCTTCCCTCACAGTACTACAATTCCCAGAGTTCCCCCTGAGGAGGCACTAGTTATCAACTCCAACTTCATAGTGTAGATATGTCAATCATGTTTTATTGTTATTATTGTATTCTGCCCAAAGTAGCACTAAGTCTCTTGTTCTGTTAGCACAAGGACTTACACTTGCAAATCTGAACATCTCCCCTCTCTTTCCCCCAAAATCTGTTTTGGAGTTCTCCCAATCCTCTAGAACAGGGAGGGCATGGAGCACATGCGGGGGGAGGAGAGGGGGAAGTTCCATATGCAAGCATAAATCCTTGCACTAATGGAATGAGGGCATTGGATACTACCCATTCCATATACTTATAAGCTGCTTTTCAATTTGAAGACCTTCAGAGCAGTGTAAAAATTTAAAGCATAAACAACACTGATAATTTAAAAATAGCAGCAGTACAGCCTCAGTAAAAACTGAAAAGTCCACAAAAATCAAATCTAAGAATTTATGATAAAAGGGCCCAAGGTAACTAAAAAATGGAAATGGACTGCCTTCAAGTCGATCCCGACTTATGGTTACCCTGTGAATAGGGTTTTCATGGTAAGCGGTATTCAGAGGGGGTTTACCATTGCCTCCCTCTGAGGCTCGTCCTCCCCAGCTGGCCAGGGCCTGCTCAGCTTGCCACAGCTGCACAAGCCAGCCCCTTCCTTGTCCACAACTGCCAGCTGGGGGGCAACCGGGCTCCTTGGGACTATGCAGCTTGCCCATGGCTGCACAGGTGGCAGGGCACGTAACCCCTGAGCCACTCACTGTGGGGATGATCTTCAGCTGGCCCTTTACACCCAAGAGACACGAGCAGAGATTTGAACTCACAAACTCTGGACTCCCATCCAGGCTCTCCTCCCCACTGTGCTATACCATCTGTGTAAGGCAAAAAAATATATTAACATTGGTGCCAGCCAGCCTCCCTGGGGTGAACAATCCATAATCTCCCCCCCACCCATAATAGAAAAAGTCTGCTCCTGAGCCACTTCACTTTAGAAAGCAGAGGGACTCTGGAAAGGACTGATAATACAGAGTCATGCAAGACATGATGGTCTTTGAGGTACCTGGTCCCAAATCATGTAGGGCCTATAGAAGATAAGAACCAGAACCAGTACCTTGAAATTTTACCCTTCATATCTACCTAAATGTAAGCAGCATCAGCAGATGATCAGTCCCTGGAGCAGCGTGGCACTGGCATAGATATTGCATGACTGCAATGATAATGGAATCTTTACAATACTAGTGAAAAGCTTTTCACTTCCTGTCAGGTGGGAATGATAACATAGGAACTAGCTCGGAGGAAAAAAACAGAGAAGAAAATTCTACATGGAAATAGCAGTTTAATAACTTAAGTTTAAGCAACTTAACTTTTGTGAGAGCTGGTTCCTATGGAACATTTCCCTGATGAGAAATTCATCAGGAAAACTTTTAGTTGAATAGCAACAAATAGGGAAGGGCCATAGCTGATGGAGAAGGGCCATACCCTCAGTGGCAGAGCATCTGTCTACTATGTAGAAGTCCCAGCTTCAGGCCCTGGGATCTCCAGGTAGGGTTGGGAGACACCCCTGACTGAAACCCTGGAGAGCTGCTGCCAGTCTGTGTAGATAGCTGAGCTAGATGGATCAAGGGTCTGACTCAGGATAAGGCAGCTGCCTATCTTCCTAACATAAAAATAAAAAATAAAAAAATTCAAGAACAAAAAATAGCAATCAGCAGGAATTTCATGGTGTAGTCATCAATATGTCCTACAAAAACAATATGAAATTTTCATTCCAGTGTAACATTTTCCACTTCTTTTTGCTCCAACCTTCTTTGCACTCTGAGAGTGAGCCCAGGATTTAATGTACAACTAAATCAGTGAGAAAAATACTGTAAAAATATCAGTTGAGGGAGTGAGAGCAAGAAACACACAGGTTTAACCAACAATCATTAACATCAGAGAGGACCCCTAACCTGACTCTGACCTATACAAGAAAAGCCAGTATGTACAACAGGACACTTTAATATATCTCTAGAAATATGTCAAGAGTTGCCAGCCTGGCACCTGCAGGTGCCATAGCATCCACAAGGCTTTAATTTTTTTTAAAAAAAAGTATCTAGCCCTCCTAGCAAGTACCTTATGAATCAAAATATGTAGGTTCCCTTCTAAGCAATTTCTGTGAAATGAGCCAGCTTGGCTGCTCCCACCTGTCAATGTTTTTAGCCAATCAGTGAAGTTAGATTGTGATTGATAAGTAAGTTGTTTGGACACCAGGCAACAGAAATCCCAGGAGTCCTAAACAGCTGCTATTTTCCCCTCCCCTTTATTGTACCTTTCCTGCTTCTCTTTTATTTTCTAGCCCTTGGAATCTCTGTAGTTTGCCTTTCCTTTTTCCCTAGCAACCAGGATGCAACTTTCCTGTGGTGAGAGTTTGTCTGAGATCAGATACTCCTCAAAGTTATTTTTTGCAAATACTACTACACAATAAGTGTGGGTGGATATTAAAGAATCTTCCCTCCCCCCAAAAGGCAGACATGAAAACTTTGCAAAAGGGCTTAGGCATTACTCTTATTAAAAAACAGGTGCTCATTAAGAATTCACTGATTAAAACAATTCTGGCTTTGACTGAATATTTATCTTTAAG
The DNA here is from genome assembly GCF_030035675.1 of Rhineura floridana. NCBI lineage: Eukaryota > Metazoa > Chordata > Lepidosauria > Squamata > Rhineuridae > Rhineura > Rhineura floridana. The sequence goes on from NC_084482.1 coordinate 101,979,546, forward strand.
ATTTTTTGCATCATCCTACCTATCTGTGCCCAAAATAATTTTGCCTGTTTACACGACCACCACATATGATAAAAAGATCCTTCTTGTTGTTTACATTTCCAACATACATTAGAAACATTACTATACATTTTTGACAACTTTTCTGGAGTCAGTGAATTTCGTATGTTTTAGGGGACAGGTTTGATATATATTATATACTTATAGCTGATCTGTAACAAATCGGAAGTCAAGTTCTTCTTTTTATTTTTGTTGTATTGTTTTTGTTGTTTGATTTTGTTTGTGTTTGTTTTATGAAAATTTGAATAATAAAAAATTATTTAAAAAAAAGAATTCACTGATTAATTAACGTAAAGTACAGTGGTATACGTATCTACTTTCTTTGTGTTTAATGAGGCAGCCTAGATTTTGGTTTAAAGTTGGCACTGGAGAAAAACAGTTCTTGTTCTTGTGCCCTTTACAGCTGTATAGCAGGCAAAAATTCAACAGGTTAAACCTTTTCTAGTATGGGCATACAATTATGGGGAAAGCTTCATGTCTAATTCTGTGTTATGCCAGCTCCCCAATGGCAGTCATGTTGTTTTATGCCATGCCCCCATGGTAGCCATTTTGTGATTGGTCTCACCACCCTCTTTCAACTTTTGAATGTGCCCACTGGTCCGAAAATGTTGGCAACCCTGGTATAATTAGAACCATACGAAAGAGGAAGCCTTTAAAAAAGTCTTTCCTGGAATTCAGTGAATATTGGGTGATTCTTCCAATACCTCTATTACAGTGGTTCTCAACCTTTTTTGCTCCATTCCCCCCTTTCACCATTGTTCAGAATATAATTCCCCCCTTCCCAAGATAGTCTCTCATAGCGTGTTGACGTTTTGTGAGTGACGGTGGTGTTTCTCGTGAGAGAAAAATTTCTTAGTTTATATTATAACAGAATTTCTTGGAGCACTTTCTGGTCTTTAAATAATAATTTAATTTTGCAAATGAAAATAATGCTGCATGTTCAAGAATCGATTTTAATCTGTGACATTCAATAAACTTTATTGAATGTTGCAGATTAAATTAAAAACAAACTACAATTTTACAGATTGTACATAATCTACAGGACATCACACTTTGCTGAATAGTGGTCCCAATTCCCCCCCTGGAACCCTAAAATCCCCCCCGGGGAGAATTCCCCCCTTGTTGAGAACCCATGCTCTATTATCTTGAATATTTTTTATTCGTATTTCCATTTTGTATCTGAAAAATACATCAGAGACTCAGGTTATTCACCCTAGAACTTAGGTCTCAAGTAGTACATAAGAAGGTGGCTACATTTGATTCAAGGACGGAAGAGGCAGCATAAACAAACAGATTCTGAGCTTCATGGTTCCAGATAATACTTGATGTGTAATGGGGTCTGGATTATTAGTTTTGAATGATTGGGCTTAACACCACAGTCCCAATCATACATTTATTTTTCTATTAGTGTCTGTTAGATTTATTTGAGATGATTCTATCTTCTACCAGGAATTCCCTAATTCTAACACACTTACCTTACAAATCACAATTCATAGAGAATATTGCAGAAGCCATAGCTACTTCAAATGTTATATCAGTGGCTTAGGGCCTAAGCTATTGATAGCAAGTTTGAAGTAGCTACGGCTTATAGAGTAGTAGCTATGGTTTATGATTTGTAATGTAAGCACATTAGAAGCCTGTACAATAATTTGGACACCTCTTGCCTACCTTGTAGATGCTCTCTAGCAGCATTTTGAAAAATTCTAACTTGCTAACCACAGTCACTGGGATGTAGTGACAGGGGGGCAAATGAGGGCATTACCCCCTCAAATGATAATTCTGCCCACCCAGATGAAATTTTCCTTCAGTCACCAAATTTCTAGCATTGCAGTAACTTAAAACTTCAGTTGAGCTTTATAAATACAGTTTAGGCATCCAAGGAGAGGAGAAAGTTACCAAGGGAATGCGAACACAGCACATAGTTAAAAGTGTGAATAAAGTGAATACAAATCTTGATGGATGGTGGAAAGAGGTGGCAAACCTAGGAGTTTGCAATTGAAGGAAGAAAAGGGGGGAAACAGTATTGTTATGCACTGCAAAGCATCTCCCCCTCCCCTATAATGCTCAACCAGCCTCTGGAGGTGGTGGGTGTGCCTAGGCTTTGGGGCCTTGACTATACAGCAACCTAGCCTAGTCCAGGGCAGGACTTAAGAAGAAACAGAGAGGTGAGTGAGCTGGATCTCCAAGGCCCAGGAAGCCTAATGAGACCTTACTAACGTAGCCCAGGCAATGGGGAGCTGGAATATTGTGTGTGGGTGCATGTCTAAGGGGCATTTCTTCCCCCTTTTTAAACTTTGTTTAAAAAGTTGAAAAATATATCCTTTCAAGCTGGTTCCATTTCAAAATGGTTTTGAAAAGTATAATGCGGCTAGAGCCTTAGTTGCAACAGTTCTAGACCTCCATCCAACTGTACAAATGATCGTTATAAATAATTCACCTTACTTAACTTTTATTTATTTATTTATTTAGTCCATTTATATACCGCTTATATTTAAATAAAACTCTAAGCGGTGTACAATAAATCCAAACATGTTAAAACAAAAACTACAAAAAACAATAAAATACAGTTAACTGAACAAAACTTCCTCTTTAGTATCAGCCTCAGAGGAAGGCAATGGTAAAACCTCTGAATACCGTTTACCATGAAAACCCAATTCATAGGGTCGCCATAAGTCAGGATCTACTTGAAGGCAGTCCATTTCCATTTTCAAACATGATTGCACAGAAATAAATCCCATTGAACTCAAAAAGTATGCAAATGTTCAAACCCACACTCCCTTCTCCTCCCTCCTCTCCCTCTTGCCCTTTCCCTCCCCCTTCCTTTGATCCTCCATCCCCATCCCCTTCCAATCCCCTCCTTCCCCCTCCTCCCCATGGTCAGTTTTACCGGTCTTAAGTATGATTGCAAGGGAGTAAATACCATTGAAATCTATAAGCATGCAAATAATTAAACCTGCCCTCCCCTCCCCTTCCTTTGCCCCCCTCCAATCCGCTCCTTCCGCTCCTTCCCCTCCTCCTCCTCCCCCATGGTCAGTTTTACCTATTCTAACCATGATTGCATAGAAATAAATCCCATGAACTAGGGTTGCCATATTCCAGTTCCACAAATCCGGGCAGGCTATTTTGCATATTATGCAAATTATCTGCATATTATCTGCATATTATGCAAATATTTGCATGTTAATATTTGGATTGTCCAGTTGTTTTGTTTTTGTGCCTAGGAATTACCACCAAAAACTGGGGAAAGATGTGGGAAATCTTTTCTTTAAAAAAACTTAACGTTTTCAGCCTTAAATGCCTAGACTCTAGTTTCCACTATGCAATATTGATTGATTGATTAAGAGGATTTATATCCTGCCCTTCTGCTGTTAAAAACAGAGCTCAGCACAGCTTACAAATATAATAAAAACAATAAAAATACACAATTAATATAAAAACATAATAAAAACACAAAATAGCAACAAACAAAGTAAGTCAGGGCAGCAGTACAGTTAACCATTACATATATGATATATTTCAGAGATGTGGTGGGTGGAGAAAAACAAGAAGCCAAAATGTTAGGAAAAGGAGTCTTTCACACCACATGCTCAGTTGTAAATACAGTAGGGCCCCATTTTACAGCGTTCCACTTTAAGGCGTTCCGCTGATGCGGCGGCTTTCATTTTTAATTTTAAAGGTATTTTTTGCTCTTTTGCAACGTTTTGCGCCCTTTTCCCATCATTTTCATGTGACACGGCCCATTATAGTGAATGGGGTACCGCTTTACGGCGACACACACACACACACACACACACACATACTGCAGATGTATAAATACATACAGCCCATATAATAGTTTATTGTCAAACCAGTTGGTCATTGCAGAAAAATCAGTATTAGTTTTTTAAAAATCAGTATTAGTTTCCTACAGAATAAAAACTGTAATACCTAAGTAAGCCCTGCCTACTTGCTTTAAAATAGGACTGGAGGGGGGATGAGGACACAAACACAATTCTTTTTTACATTCACTCCAAAGTCCCACTGATTTTCAGCACATTCATAATCATGTCTACTCAAAAGTAAGTCCTATTGAATTCAATGGGATTTGCTCTGGACCTATGGGATTAGCAATGCTTTTACCCCCACAAAAACAAGTATTGAGAAGGTTTTCAAAACACTGCCCAGGATCTGACTCCTGCACAGAAGAGGGGGGAAAACTGAAATGTATATACTTACCCAATTTATGAGATTTTCAGATAAACGGGGGGGGAAACCACAATTTTCTGGCATTGCAATGATGTTTTCTAAACACTGCCACAGGTCAACCAAACACTTCACTGATTGGCTGCAATCCTGAATGGGCGGGGTTAAAGCTACGAAGTGCTATACAGTAGTTTAAAAAAAGATTTAACAATCGGGGGCGGCTGACGTTTTTATGTATATCTCGAGAACTGGACCACCTAGAAACTTAATTTTTTTTTTAATTAAAGCTGAGAATCCGGGCCACCTAAGGGGCTAAACGGGTGCCGGGTGGCATGCAAAGAATCCTGGTAAAAGCCAGCTAACTGGGCAATATGGCAACCCTACATTGAACTCAATAAGCATGCAAATGATCAGATCCGTTTTTCCCCTACTTCCCCTCTCCCTTCCTCCTCCTCTCCCCTCTTCCTTCTTCCTCATCCTCTGCCCACTTACAGCAACCCTTCACAAACTACACTTCCCAGGATTCTTTGGGGGGAATCAGAACTGTCTAAAGTGAAATAAAGGTCTGGTGTGGATGTGACCAGGGACAGCATTGGTTTAAATTTGTGTGGAAGACTACATGTGCCTGCTGTAGAAGAAAAGGGTGGGGGAAAGCCTGACTTGTGTTTGCATTTTGTGTTTGCAAATTGTGTTTGCATTTTGACAGATTTGTAGGGCAGTCCAATATCTCAGAGAGTAGGTCCAGTCTCCTGCTCCCCAGGTGCATTCACTATAGCTGCCCAATTTACCTACTTTTTAAAGTTTGATAGAAACATCTGTTTGCCATAGGTACATTCTTAAACTGCAAGGTTTTTTGCCTATTAGTGAATATTTATAAAAAAAAAATCCACCTTACTTCCTTGTGTTATGGTATTTCATACAAAGCCCTTCCTTCTGTTTGGCCATCAACAGAACTCCTGGATCCAGACCACTTCTTCCCCAGCATTTTAAACAGTGGAGCATGGTCTATTATGACAAAGGATGCACTGCCCCACCAATCTCTATCTATATGTCCAGTAGGAGCACTAGCCAAGGGCTCATGACCCCAGAAAAACCCACACTACCCTGAGACTGACAGTAATGCCCCGGCACCAGTCCACCAGCACACACCAGCTGCCTCCTCCCCATCAGGGCACATAGCCATGTGTGCTAGCATGACTGGGGGGGGCACAGGAAGAAGTGACTTGCTTTTTTTGCCCCATGAAGAGGGTTTCAGGCATGGGAGAGACAAGGAAGGAGCAATTGGGCCCCAGTCTTGGTGGTTTGTTGCACTTGCTTCACTTCACAAAGAGTCTTTCCTGATTGTTGATGGAAGGGGAGGAGGAGGAAGCAGTGGGGCCTAGGTCTTGGCTGCTTGTTGTCCACCTGCCACCTGCTGTTCGCTGTAAAGGTGCTTTCCTGAGTGTCAGAGAGGGAGGAAGTGTCACTCAATATGGTGCATCTGCGCACATACACATGCAAAAAAGATTTTGTCAGAGAGAGATGGGGGATGTATCTGTTGTCGTTGTCAATAGAGAGGGGTATGGTTTAAAGAGCAAAGTAAGGGCCAAAGGGACCGCCTGATACCTTGTGCCTAAAAGCTCCAGAAAGCTGGAGCCAGCCTTGTCAGTCTACCCTCAGCCAGCCCCTCCCCCTGGCTACTATCTTACCATGAGTTGGGGTGGCTCTGTTTATCATTGGCTCTGGCTCCACCCACTGCTGATCTCCGTGCCCGATCCCAATGGGCACGAGCCACCAGTGCATTTAAGCTCAATAAAAGCAATACAGTTGTATGTTAATTCTTTTGTGGATGCAATTCTTTCCATGTTTCTTTCATATTATTTTTCCTGTGCTGTTTTCGTTACAGCGTACGCATGCCCCTGTCCGATTCCATTTTAGCTGCTGATTGTTTACTTAGGCCCACATACACTTGGCGGGGGATCCAACTGCAACCTCAACCAAGACATCCATTCGGAGCCATTTGTTTAAAAATAATAATCTTTTCCTATCTATCACAACAAAATGCTAACTAGAGTTGCCAGGTCAGAAGCAGAGATTTCAGGGGTGTGTCCTGGTGATGTCATTAAGCATAATACATTAAGCATCAACCACACTTGCTTGGAGCATACCACTCAAACAAAAAAAATTCTCTGATTGGAAATTAAGATAGAAATACAGAAATAAGTATTTCCAGGTCCAGCTGAAGTGACGGGATCATTCCTTCTTACCTGCTTACAGATCCTGGATAAGGAATATTTAATCTAGCCAACTTTCTTCTGGCAAAAAGGGCCTAAGTGCCCTCAGGCCAGGCCAGTCACCAGAAGGCCGTTGTAGGAAGAAAGCAGCCTAGTGTTGTGGAGATGTTAGATGGGAGCACTCAGGAGTAAAGATGGATGCCCCTGAAGGCTGCAATTCTAAACACACTTACAAGGGCTAAGCCCCATAGAACTCAACAGGACTTAGTTCTGTGTAGATATTGTTAGGATTGTGCTGTTGGTAAGGCTTGACTAGGAATCTTCTGCAACAATAAACATATCCAAGCAGGGTTGGCAACCCCCTGCCTGGAATGCCCTGCCTGTCCACGTGGCTGCTCCAAACATCTTTACAGACTTGACCCTTCACTGCAGAAAGAGGTTTGAGAAATGAGTAAGTGTTAAGACGATTATCTACTCTTTTCTGCCTACTCTGTGGGCTGCTATAAACTCACTATGACAGCCAACCCAATTCCAGTGAGTAATAATTGACAAAGAGAAAACACACATGGTTTGGTCTACCTTCACAGGCAGTGGATTGGGAACAATAGCAACTGAAGCCACACTTCCCAGTATATGAATTCTCTTTTACTGCTATTGGGCAAGAAACAAACCATCATGCAACTAACAAGGGGCATCATCAGTGGGTTTAAGGGGGTTGAGCGGAGTGCATGGAACAACTATTTTTGCTTCTATGGATGTAAGGGTATAAGGTCAGAGGTAAATGAAATGCAAATAGAAAAAGAAAAACAAAGACAGTGATGATTTCCTAAATGCAATACCATACCAAACACAAGAAGATTCCTAAGAGTAAGATAGAAAATTCAGCATCCCACAACCAGTCAGGGTTCCTAACCAAAACTATCTCTGCTCTGAAATCTGCACTGGTTGCTGATTTGCTACCAGGCCAAGTTCAAGGTGTGCTTTCCATGTTACGGGTGTCACATAGCACTTGTTGTGCTCTTGTAAGAAATTGATCCTTTAGTGTAGCAGTACCTACGCTTTGGAATTCCCTGCCTACTTACATTAGGCAGGCGCCTCCATTGTACTCATTTTGGCGCTTGCTAAAAACATTTTACATGTTCACTGAAAAGTCCCATTGACTTTTAGCACAATCCTAACCACGACTACTCAAAAGTAAGTTCTCCTGAATTCAATGGGGTTAGCTCAGGTATGTGGAATTAGCATTGCAGTTTTACTCCCAGAAAGGGAAGATTTCCGAAACAGGTTACGAATAAGACAAATAAACTGCCCTCTTCAACAGTCCAGTAAAACTTAAACTTGTTTGACCCCTGTAACACTGCAGCATGTACATTTTTTAAAACCTCTGTTCAAAAATTATTTCAAAGATAAAATGTATATGCCATTTTTGCAAGTAATTAATAGAACTCTACATATACACTTTTTATCCCTACCAAAATCCTCTGTTGCAGTCAATCCTATGCATGTTTATTCATAAGCAAGTCCCAATTATATAAAGAGAGAGTACTCTTTATGCTGCTGAAATTTCTGATGTGAGACAAACAGGAAAAGGAAACTTTGAGGCTAGCTATTGCCTGGGGTCAACAAATTTTGTCAATCACAAGGAAACAGGAAAAGGAAGCTGTTAGCTCTTGCTATTGTCAGTCACAACCCTGATTTCTTATTGGCTAAAAACCTGAAAGGGCAGAGATTAGAGCAGAAAGAGCAACTAACAGAAGTTGTGGGAGGGGGCAGCTGACGTTTTGGTGTATATCTCAGGAACCAGACCATCTAGAAACTTAGTATTTTTTTTAAAATGAAAGCTGAAAGTCCAGAGATTAAGATGAGTCACCCAGAGACCCAGAGATGCCCCCCAAAAAACCTTAATGACATCACTCAGGCCCACCCCGTGATGTCACTTGGACCTGCCCCATGATATCACTTGGACCCGCCACATGACATCACTTGGGCCTGCCCCAAAATCTCAGGGTTTGGGATGCTTCTGACCTGGCAACCCTACTCAGGGATGGGTGTGGCGGGGGAGACTTTCACTTGCATGCCTCAGGAGAGGGAAGAGGGAAGAGGCACTGCTGCTGACACTGCCACTGCCTGATGCAATACCACTCAATTGAGTGAGTGATGCGAGGCGAAGGGCAGGTGCTCACTTGTGCCACGCTAGGCAGCAAGCACCTCTTCCTTCTCTTGGGGCATGCAGGTGGGGGCCTCCCACCTTTTCTGCCTCACGGGTCTGCCGTCTGCTGGCAACTCTTTCCTCCAGCTTAGTGAGCACAGTAAGAGCAGCGGCGGCTGCACCCGGCAAAGAGGGGTGTGCAGGGAAGGGAAGCCCTAGCGACATCTGTATGCCCAAGGGCTCCGAGAAACCTGGAACTGGCCCTTCAAAGCCATATGAGCTGAAAGAATTGGGCATGTTTAGCCTTGAGAAGAGAAGGCAGAGGGGAAGATACAATAGCACTCTTCAATTACTGAAAGGTTGTCACATAGAGAAGGGCCAGGATCTCTCCTCGATCATCCCAGAGTGCAGGATGGAATAATGGGCTCAAGTTACAGGAAGCCAGATTTCAGCTGAACATAAGGAAAAACTTCCTAACTGTTAGAGCAGTATGACAATAGAACCAATTACCTAAGGAGGAGGTGGGCTCTCCAACACTGGAGGCATTCAAGAGGCAGCTGGATAGCCACCTGTCAAGTATGCTTTAAGTTGGATTCCTGCATTGAGCAGGTGGTTGGACTCGATGGCCTTATAGGCCCCTTCCAACTCTACAATTCTATGATTCTAAACATTCTCACCCCAGCCTGTTTGCCTTCATTAGATGATAAACTCAATAATCCTTAACAGATCTGTGACAATGATCTGAATAACAGACCTAAGACAATGGCTTGTTACAGAAGCAAGCATTTGATAAGCGCAGTTGATTGTGAAGAATCTGTGAGCGCTATCATACTAATTGATTATATGTTTCTCCATTATCAACAGTGAGCCCACTACTGAGGAAATGAAATGTTATACATGGTATTTGGCTTCCTAAAGTGATTATCTTGAGCTCCACTGCATTTTTAATTTAGTTGCCAATTTCCATGGGAAGTATGTTCTTATCAGTTATCACTTTTAATTTGCCAAATGCTTTACAAATGCTCCTATTTCTGTGATTTTTCCCTTCGAGAGATCTTTTCTCATGCTGAGAGTATGAAAACCACTTACATCCCCATCTCTCAGTAACCCATTGACATCTCTATAATTATTCCAGTGTTTCACAAACTTTTTCATCTTCCTCCCCACCTTCCAAACTTTATCTGTGCCCTGCAGCCAGCACCAGCCAACAGTTCCAAAGGTGAATGTGCAGATATATCCTTGCCCATACTCATCCTGTGCGTATAGCCAACAGCTGCTGAGTGTCAGGATCTGTGGACTGGGGTACATTCTCTGTGGTAGCCCCTAAGCTGTGGAATTCCCTCCCCACAGAGGTGTCCCTTCATTGTATAGCTTCCATCATATATTGAAGGTACACCTCTTTTCCCTGGCCTTTGACACCTGAGATATATGTTTTTAAGACTCACCCTATTCTTTTGATTATAAATTCTTCTGATTTTAATATTGTATTTTTAAATTGCTATAACCCAGTCTTGCACCTTATGGTGAATGACAAGTAAGAAATCTTTAATAACAATACAAATCCCAGCCCAAACATTAGAACATTAATGCAACAGGATCTCTCTGACTCCTTTCTAAAATCATGCACGTACATCATAAGTACAAAGCAGCAATTCTTTCTGAGCGCCTCCCTTCCTAAACCACATTGAACAGTCAATTCACGCAAATGCAATGTGAACAAGTGGGGGTCTTCTGACAGGAGTCATATAATCTACCCAAGTCTCAGGTAAAGAAAGAAAGAGGCACCACCTGTTTCAGGAGCCTATCCCTCCCTGGAACTTCAAATGCCCCCCTTCCAGATACCTCATGCCTCCCAACAACCCTATTAGAACTATTGCAGTAGACCATATCAGTTCCCCATGTTCCAACATAACTTTCAGATGAACTATTTTGTTGTTGTTTTGTGCCTTAAGTCGATTACGACTTATGGCGACTCTATGAATCAGTGACCTCCAAGAGCATCTGTCATGAACCACGCTGTTCAGATCTTGTAAGTTCAGGTCTGTGGATTCCTTTATGGAATCAATCCATCTCTTGTTTGGCCTTCCTCTTTTTCTACTCCCTTCTGTTCTTCCCAGCATTATGGTCTTTTCTAGTGAATCATGTCTTCTCATTATGTGTCCAAAGTATGATAACCTCAGTTTCATCATTTTACTCATTTTCAATATGACCAGTTCATGATCTGTACCGTAGTCTGCTCCTGGTCTTGTTTTTGCAGAAAGTATGGAACTTCTCCATCTTCTGTTACCAATTCTATAATCAATTTGATTCTTATATTAACCATTTGGTGATGTCCACGTGTACAGTCGTCTTTTCGGTTGCTCAAAAAATGTGTTCACGAGAAACAAATTATTGGCTTCACAGAATTCAATAAGTCTTTCTCCTGCATCATTTCTGTCTCCTAAACCCAATTTCCCCACAATTCCTAGTTCTTCTCTGTTCCCTACTTTTGCATTCCAGTCCCCCATGATTATCAGCACATCTTGTTTGGGTGTGTGATCAATTTCCTCCTGTACTTCTGCGTAAAATCTCTCCAATTCCTCTTCTTCTGCATTTGCCATTGGAGCATAGACTTGGATGATGGTTATGTTAATAGGTTTCCCATTAAATCTCATTGATACCACTCGCTCAGACCTTGCATTATACCTCCTAATTGCTTTTGCAACATCACTTCTCACTTTTAAAACAACCCCGTTTCTTCTTAATTTCTCATTTCCTGAATAAAATATTTTGTAGTTGCCTGATTGAAAATGTCACATTCCTGTCCATTTTAATTCACTCATGCCAAGTATTGTAATGTTGATACGCTCCATTTCTTGCTTGACAATTTCTAGCTTTCCCTGGTTCATGCTTCTCACATTCCATGCTCCTATTGTGTGCATCGTACAACTCCGGACTTTCCTTTCGCATCTGTGTGCATCAGCCTCTGGGCTTCCTTTCAGCTTTGACCCAGCTGCGTCATTAGTCACAGCACTACTAGTACTTGTCCTTTGTTCTTCCCCAGTAGCTCAGGGAGTGCTTTCTGACCTGGGGGTCTCATCTTCCAGCACTATAATAATAATAATAAACTTTAATTTATAGGCCGCCTATCTGGCCAATGGCCACTCTAGGCGGTGTACAATAAAGCACGATAAAATACATGGTAAAATATGATACAATAAAAACAATATAACCAGTACAGCACAATGCAAAATTACAATATTTAGTAGAGTTGTCAGTAACTATCTTGTGCTGCATTTTGGATACTCTGTTCATAGGGTTTTCGTGGTAAGAGGTATTCAGAGGTGGTTTACCATTGCCTTTCTCTGAGTTTGGATGCATCTTAATCTGGTGTCTCAGCTTTGACCATTCTGCCTTGGGTGCCCGTGCTAGGAGTCCATCCTCTTGGTCTAGACTCCTGACGGCATTGCTCTCAGCTTCTTCAACACTCTCAAACCTCCTCACCATGTTAAAGTGTGCATCCTAAAGGGGGAGTTGAACTGCATTGCAGTATTAATATGCTGCCATGTGATGACCGACAGTGACTAACTGTTCACAATGTATATTAGCAATGTAATCAAGCAACAGAAATGACAGAGAGTAAATTACAGATCCACCCCTGCCCTTCTCCTTGAGAACATGAGCATGGGCCAAAATTTTTAAGAGTAAAATTGCAAAGATGCATGGGGAAATCCTATATAAAAGCTGTCACAGTGATTCAGTTTGCGTGTGTGGGTTCCCAAAGATGAATTTGCAGCCATTGTATTCCTCCCATTGCTGCTGCACTACCCAAGACTATTCCATGGCTTTGTTTACTGTTTGCATGAATCCAGGCTCATGGTTTGTCTCACTCCAGGCAAAGCACAAACTTTTTGTATTGTTGTTTTCAGCATGTGGGTCGTGTCGTCCATCGCGACCTTGCATCACCGACACAGCCATTGTTGCTGTTATTGCCCCCTGCTGGCCGTTGCTGTCTGTTTTGCTGGCTGGCTTTGGATGCATATACCATCTCGCACTGGCATTATTGGGGTTTTATCATCACGACGGCTATCTGCATGGCACTGATACCATCTGTTATTAGTAGAGCCATAAAATTAAATAGTGTGCTGGGTGATTGATGTATGATTGTGTAGTAATACATTAGGTTGATTGTATGAGTGAATAATTTTGATTCACATTTAAATACTGGAATGTATGGATGTGGAGAATTTTGGGATTTGAATTTTTAGTGCTGCATTCTTAATAGAGCAGCGAGCAGTCTCCGGGGGTTTGGGGTGGATTTTGTTTTCTGTTATTAGTAGGGTAGGCCTGTCCTCCAGGCAACAGGGATAGGGGCATGTGTAAACCAAGGGGGGAGGTGTCAGAGAAGGATGGGGACCAAGTCATACCAAGGTTGGGCGGCAGGCACTGGATTGATGCTAGGGGCAGACCACGTCAGGTTAGAGGAACAAGGGATAGATGCGTAATATCCATCCCCTGTTCCGGGTCTGCCCAAACCCAGAAGTCAACTGGGAGATGCAGGATTCCTACCAACCTTCGACTGCTGCTGTGTAATGCCAGGTCTGTAACGCAAAAAACATCTATCATCCATGATATGATTCTGGATGAGTGTGCAGACCTGGTGTGTATTACGGAAACCTGGTTGGACGAGGCCTCAGCACCCATTCTTGGGGCCATGTGTTCACCAGGTTTCCATTATGCGCAGCAACCGAGGGTCGGAAGGCGGGGAGGGGGTGTGGCAGTCATCTACCGGGAGTCTCTGGTCTTCACCAGGCCTCCGCTCCCAAGGACCAAGTTTGTTGACTGCATGTACTGGAGGTTGGGCCCGAAGGGCAGTTTAGGGATCCTGCTTGTGTACCGCCCGCCCCGCTGCACGGCAGACTCCCTGACCGAGGTGCTTGAGGTGGTCTCAGATGTACGAACGCTGTCCCCAGAATTGTTAGTATTGGGAGACTTCAACGTGCATGCCAAGACCACTCTCATTGGAGCCCCTCGGGATTTCCTAGAAACCATGGCTTCTTGGGAACTGTGCCTTAGTAATACTGAGCCCACACATGTAGCCGGTCATGCTCTCGACCTTGTATTTGTCCTGGGAGTGGAGGGGAGTGGTCTGAAGTTGGGGGCTATTTCTTCGACCCCCATGTCATGGTCAGATCACTATCTGGTGAACTTTGTTCTCTCAATGCGACACACCCTCCACAGGGGCAAAGGGCCTATTAAAATGGTCCGCCCCAGGCGCCTGATGGATCCTGATGGATTCCTGACTGCCCTTGGGGAATGGGAACCTGCTGAAGGTCGCCTGGTCGAAACACTGGTGACGGAATGGAATGAGGGAATCACCAGTGCATTAGACCAGGTGGCTCCAAAACGTCCTCTCCCCCTGAATAGAACTCAGACAGCACCGTGGTACACACCCCGGTTGCGTAGTCTGAGACAGGAGGTGAGACGACTAGAACGTCGGTGGCGGAAATCCCATTCTGAAGATGTCCGAACACAGGTTAGAGCAGCAATAGCTGCCTACCAGGTGGCAATAAAGGCAACAAAGAAGGATTTCTTTGCTGCCTCTATTGCATCCGCAGAGTGCTGTCCCAGGAAGCTGTTCCAGGTGGTCCGAAGCCTGGTCGGTCCAGTCGCTCAGGAACCCCTGGAACATTCTAAGGCTTCCTGTGACAAATTGGCAAAGCACTTTGCGGATAAAGTCGAACACCTAAAGAACTCGATTCCGTACGCCGTGGATGCGGTAGATGATCCTGAGTTGGCCAGCTGCAATCCGGTTTCATGGGATCTGTTTTGGCCTCTTCCTTCTGAGGATGTGGACAAGGTACTTTCAACTGTAAAGCCTACCACCTGTCTGACTGATCCTGGCCCATCATGGTTTCTTGTGAACTGTAAAGAAAGATTGGGCGAAGGGATTAGGGCGGTGGTAAATGCATCCTTGAAGGAGGGTGTAATGCCACTGGCCCTCAAGGAGGCAATTGTAAGACCTATCTTGAAAAAGTCCTCCTTGGATCCCCAAGTTTTGAACAACTTTTGCCCTATTTCGAATTTACCATTCTTGGGCAAGATCATTGAGCGAGTGGTGGCAAATCAGCTGTCAGCACACTTGGATGAAACGGATTATTTGGATCCATACCAATCGGGTTTCAGGACTGGACATGGTACTGAAACAGCCTTGGTCGCTTTGGTTGATGATATGAGGAGGGCTATGGATAGGGGAGAATTCACCTCCTTGTCCTCCTGTATCTCTCAGCGGCTTTTGATACCGTTGACCACGGTATCCTGTTAGATCGCCTGGGAGGGTTGGGAATAGGAGGCACTGTTTTACAGTGGTTCCATTCCTTTCTCTCTGACAGGCATCAACAGGTAGCATTGGGGGATGAGATTTCAGACCCTTGGCCTCTCACTTGTGGAGTGCCACAGGATTCTATTCTCTCTCCCATGCTATTTAACATCTATTTAAAACCGCTGGGTGGTATCATCAGGAGATTTGGGCTGCGGTGTCACCAACATGCTGATGACACGCAGCTCTATCTCTCGTTTAAATCTTCACCAGAGTTGGCTGCAGAGACCTTGTCCAAGTGCCTGGAATTCGTGAGTGGATGGATGGGAAGAAACAGGCTGAAGCTCAATCCTGATAAAACCGAGGTACTGCTTGTGGGTGACAGGGGAAAGTTGGGTATTGTTGACCTGGAACTCAATGGGGTAAGATTGCCCCTGAAGGATCAGGTCCGCAGCCTCGGGGTTATTCTTGACTCCAAGCTGTCCATGGAGGCTCAGATTTCGGCAGTGAGCCGGGCAGCTTGGTATCAGTTACACCTGATACGGAGGCTGCAACCCTACCTCCCTGCTCATCAGCTCCCACTGGTAGTGCATGCACTGGTCACCTCTCGACTGGACTACTGCAATGCGCTCTACGTGGGGCTACCCTTGAAAACGACCCGGAAACTACAGCTGGTACAAAATGCGGCAGCCCATTTACTTACAAATAGCCGCCGCCGTGATCACATTACGCCGGTGTTAGTTCATCTACACTGGCTTCCAGTTGCTTTCCGGGCCCAATTCAAGGTGTTGGTATTAACCTTTAAAGCCCTATACGGTCTCGGCCCAGTTTACCTGAAGGAGCACCTCCAGTACCACCAACTTAGCCGCCTGACTAGATCAGCCACGCAGGGACTTCTCTCAGTACCACCAACGAAAACAGCTAGGTTGGTGGGAACTAGGGAGAGGGCATTTTCAGTGGCGGCCCCCACTCTCTGGAACTCCCTCCCATTCGATCTTCGACATGCCCCTTCCCTGGATGCATTCCGCCGAGCATTAAAAACCTGGCTCTTTGGACAGGCCTTCGGGACCTCCGGGGTGGGCTAAGCTTTTATCACTATTACTGAATGCCCGTTGTTTACATACTATTTTATGCTGTAATTTAATCCTTTATTGTCGACTGTATTGTATTGCTATGTATTTTAAATCGTATTTTAAATTGTATTTTACTGGAATTTAATTGTGTACGTCGCCTAGAGTGGCCTTGGCCAGATAGGTGACACAAAAATTAAATTATTATTATTATTATTATTATGTGGTTTATCTGGAGGAGACAAACATGAGCCCAGGTTTAGACAACACACTAAGCCAAACCATGGGTTAGGCCTAGGTAGGGTTGCCATATTCCAGTTCCACAAATCCAGGCAGGCTAATTTGCATATTATGAAAAGTATTTGCATATTATTTGCATGTTATGCAAATATTTGCATATTAATATTTGGATTGTCCAGTTGTTTTGTTTTTGTGTCTAGGAATTACCACCAAAAACTGGGGAAAGATGTGAGAAATCTTTTTTTTAAAAGCAACATTTTCAGCCTTAAATGCCTAGACTCTAGTTTCCAACACTATGGAGTATTTATTGATTAAGAGGATTTATATCCTGCCCTTCTGCTGTTAAAAACAGAGCTCAGCACAGCTTACAAATATAATAAAAACAATAAAAATACACAATCAATATAAAAACATAATAAAAACACAAAATAGCAACAAACATAAAGTAAGTCAGGGCAGCAGTACGGTTAACCATATACGATATATTTCAAAGATGTGGTGGGTGGAGAAAAACAAGAAGCCAAAATGTTAGGAAAAGGAGTCTTTCACACCACATGCTCAGTTCTAAATACTGTTGCAGCAAGTTTTACAAGTTCCTCCAGTATTCCACTGGTGCAGGCACTCAGACATTCAAAGTATCTGTATGTTTCTTAGGTTTTATAAAAGCAGAGCTTTGCTTAACTCAAAATTTCTTCTCCCTTTGATCAACCACATCTACACAGGTTCCACCTCCATACTCAAAATGAAACTGGGCCTAGAAGTCTGCAACAACCCCACACATACCTTGCTAATTAGATTACCAATGCCAGTATGTCTGTCTTATCGACTACTCTCGTGCTCCCCCCCCCACTGGGCATCATGAAAGACCCAGTCCTGGGCTCAGAAAGAAAATAAACATCTGGTCCTCTTCAAAGTACTGATAAGCCTCTTGTTTTAATTAAAATAATAATTATAAATTCTTGCTCTTATCACTAATGGAAGTTAATTATCTTGCATATGCTGCTGTTGCTTCTATGGCTGTAACGGAGTGAGGTTAAAGATAAGTGAAATGCAAATAGGAAAAACAACAACAAAAGGCAGTAACACTTTCCTAAATGTAATACCATACCAACCACAACAAGATTCCTGAGTAAGGCAGAAAACTCAGCATCCCACAACCAGTCAGGATTCATAACCAAAAACCCAAACTAAAAAAACCCTAGCAGCCAGTCAGCCAAGGTCACAGAAATCCCCATGCAGCACAACCTGACCTGGGGACTGCAGTTAATGCAGAATGCTGCAGCACAATTGCTGACATGAGTGAGATCCTATCAGCACATAATACCTCTGCTCTGAAATCTGCATTGGTTGCTGATTTGCTACCAGGCCAAGTTCAAGCTGTGCTTTCCATGTTATGGGTGCCACATAGTACAGTACTTGTTCTGCTCTTGTAAGAAATCAGTCCTGTAAAGTGGCAGCACCTATGCTTTGGAACTCCTTGCCTATTGACATTAGGAAGACGCCTCTTTTCAGCACCTGCTAAAATCAGTTTTCTTGAGGCAAGCCTCTCCAGGCATGTGGAAGCTATTGTGTTTTTAAATCTGTTTTTAACTCATTGTTGGTTTTATAATTTTGAATGTTTTTAAGTATCTGTCCTTAACACTTTTGCCAATAATTTTATTGTTTTAATTCTTTCTGTAAACCGCTTTGAGATTTTTTACAATAAAGTGGTATATAAATGTTGTAAATAAAAATAAATAAATGTTGGAGTCACTGTGGCCCTTGAGTCTCTTCCCACTTTTAGGAACCAAGGAATCTGCCTTATACTGATTCAGGCCATTTCGTACCACGATTTCTTAAATGCAATACCATACCAACCACAACAAGATTCCTATGAGTAAGGCAGAAAACTAAGCATCTCACAACCAGTCAGGATTCCTAACCAAAACCCCAAAATATGATAAATGAATATTTATATAAGCATGACTATCAAATATATTTATTATTTACACAAACTGTAAAGATATTTATAGTGCAATCCTAGGTTTATTTATTCAGAAGCAAGTCCCAGTGGGGCTTACTCAAACAGGGACAGAACTGCAACCTCAAGTGATAAGCAACTTCATTCACACAACCCAAAATTCCGAATCATGCCACTTTACGCTGTTTTGCAACTGTTTATACTTGTTTTTATGGTTATTGGATTTTAAATGGCTTTATTTCTTGTTGTGAGCTGCCTTGGTTTCCAACCCTACCTCACAGGGTTGTTGGAAACACTCCATACACACACATGCACACACTGCAGATGTATAAATACATACAGCCCATATAATAGTTTATTGTCAAACTAGTTGGTCATTGCAGAAAAATCAGTATTAGTTTTTAAAAAATCAGTATTAGTTTCCTACAGAATAAAAACTGTAATACCTAAGTAAGCCCTGCCTACTTGCTTTAAAATGGGACTGGAGGGGGCAGGGACAGAAAGAGTTAGAACACAAACACAATTCTTTTTTACATTCACTCCAAAGTCCCATTGATTTTCAGCACATTCATAACCATGTCTACTCAAAAGTAAGTTCTATTGAATTCAATGGGATTTACTCTGGGCATATGGGATAGCATTGCTTTTACAAAAGAAAGTATTGGGAAGGTTTTCAAAACACTGCCCAGGATCTGACTCCTGCACACAAGAGGAAAAAAAACTGAAATGTATATACTTACCCATTTATGAGATTTTCAGATAAACAGGGGTGGGGGGAACCACCATTTTGTTTTCCAGACACTGCCTCAGGTGAATGAAACTGAAACACAACCCTGGCTTCACTGATTGGCTGCAATCCTGAATGGGCGGGGTTAAAGCTACGAAGTGCTATAGTATACAGTACCGTTTAAAGAAAGATTTAACAATCGGGGCGGCTGACGTTTTTATGTATATCTCGAGAACCACATCACCTAGAAACTTTTTTTTTTTTAAATTAAAGCTGAGAATCCGGGCCACCTAAGGGGCTAGCCGGGCACCGGGTGGCATGCAAAGAATCTGGGTAAAACCTGGCTAACCGGGCAATATGGCAACCCTAGGCCTAGGTAGCGCAGCAGGAGGAGGACTGGGGGAGGATCACAGCAGCTGCAGTCTCCTTTGTGGGAACCCATGTGTTTGTGCTAAGCCATAGTTTGGCTTAATGTTAAATGCAAACTGAGCCAATGTTTGTTATGCCAGAAGCTGACCTAGGCTACTTAATTCTCATTGCCTAACCACTCCAAACTTATTGTTTTTGTGATTTTATTGTGCATGATTTAATTGTGAGCCACCCTGAGTGCCCTATTGTAGGGTAGAAGGGCAGGGTAGAAATATTTTAAATAAATAAATAAAATTATACTAGTAGATCCTGACATTTTCATTCATTATCATGTGCTTATTTAATTCAGCAGTGATTTCTTGGGACTTATCATCAAGTCCTTGTTCAATTATACTGAACCCCTGAATCCCCATCTGTGTTTTCACTAAAAACGGTCCTGGGTGAGCAAGTATTATCTGGTCAACAGCCAAATAACAAGATCATGAATTTTCTAAAAAGCAATGATGTAAAACCAAGAGCAAATGAATGAGAGGCATTCCAGTGACACAGGAGTAAATCTCTGCTGAACCAAGTATACAGTCAATCATAATTATAAGGACGCCAGTGGTAATAGTGCACTTTATATATAGCTCCCATGGTACATTTCACACTTATGTGGATGGAGTCTTGGAATACGATTAAGAAGTTTTTTAAAAGTCAAAACTTTACTCTGAGATCATCTCTAGGACAATTCTGTTCTCATTACAAGAATCATGAATACGCACAGGAGGCAACTATGCAAATGGAACCATGGGATTTCCATTTGTGGATAAGACAATGGTGGCAAAAGGAAGGGTTTAGATGGTGAATTGTATATTGTTTTATGCATTTTTATTGTCCAGTACCTAAGCTACAATCATAACCCACTTACCTGGGATTAACCCCCACTATATTTAGTAGGAACTACTTCTGAACAGATATGGTTAGGATTGCCCTGTTAGATTATCTTTTTTTATTAAGTATAATATAAATTTGGTTAAAAATAAAATAAATAAATGTAACTTACTATATTTCAAGATCATAGTTGACCCCTCTCTCTGGATTGCCCTAAGTTCTTCCTCCACCCCCACCCCCAAAAGTATTTATATATTGCAGCTTCAGCTGTTTCCTATTATTTCTTTTGAAGTTGAACTTGCTGACAGCACATTCTATACATGTCTTCTCAAAAGTAAAACCCATTCAGTTCAATGGGGCTTATTCCCAGATAATTGTGTACTGCAGCCCAGAGCTGAAACTGTGCAGTTCTGTTCCTGAAAGTAAGGTGGTTTTGATATCATACCCATACAACTTTCTGGATGTCCCAAAAGGCACCACATTTCTATCCGTTACACTTCACTGATGTGTAGGGCATTTTCATATGAGTGGGTTTGTGAGTGATTAGCATACCACCTGTTCATGGAGGTGATTCACATTCTAATCATTGCTAGTCCAGAGATGGGCTACTACCAGGATTAGTACACAAGAAAGAATCGCCACCATAGCAAAACAGAGGCAGTAGCTGTAAAACCCCACAAACGAGAAGCCCCTCTTTTATGAATGGTGTTTTATTGTCCAAGTCCTTTTAATTAATTATTTCTTTTAGTGCACTTTTTATCCTGGCGCTAGTTATTATTTTCCCCATTGCTGGGCTTTTACACTGAATTCATGTTGATTTTATGCTGTCCTGTGTTAGTTTTATGGCGATATTTTGTGGATAGCCTGGATATTATATATGTAGTGTCTTTAGTTTATTTATTTTCCTATATTTTTCTTTTATTTCCTTCCCGATTATTAAAGTTTTGTGAACTGCCCAGAGAGTGGGTGGTAAGTGTCTAAATAATGAAGAGCTTCGTGCTGCATTTCCTCTCTGACAGCTATTGTCTCCCTTTGGAGTGGCGAATAGCAGGGCTCCCAAAAGTGCAGACTGTAGTTCAGATCTAGACACTGGATACTGAAATGCTGTTTGAGACCAGCACAGCAACAATATATTTCCATGTGCCACAGGGGGAAAAAATCGACACAGTGGACAAAGAAAAATCTCACTGGGGGGGTGGGATGTACCAAGGTGTTTTGAATGTAATATTATTAACCAACTGGCAGTGGGGAGAGAGAAATCCTGTGTGAGCATACACATGACTTATGTAAGCCATAATCTTAAAAGCTTTGCTGAATGCTTAAAGTATGTGTTTAAATGCTTTGCTGGTTTAGATCCAGCATTCTTGGCAGCACTTTTTAAGGATCAAGTTCTTGTTTTGGAATTCAACACAGATCAGCATTTTAAAGGATAGAGCCTTCCTGATCAGAAGGCTGAGACGGCTGAGTTTAATCATTTACTTACTAAAGTTTTGCAGCTTATCCTTTAAAAGCAAGGATTGGGTTAGTTAAAAAAATGCAAAACTGTTATCATGGCAAGAGGATTGTAAGCCTGGCCTTATGTCTGCTCTACTGAACAAAAGATTCCCAGTATCCAAAGGGATAACATTATTTTTTTTTAAAGGAAGGACAGGATATAAATATTTCAAATAAATAAATACAGTAATAGAAAGAATCTAGGGGCACCACCACAAGCACACTAGCATAAAATAAGAGGGATGGTTTCCATTGGCAGCAGAGATGCAAAAAAGACTAGTGCAGATCCTAAAGCAGGATGGCAGGAGCTCATGAGTTTTCAGGGGCAAACTATAAGGCTACACTGACTGGATTAGGAAATGAAAAATAAAGAAGGACCAAGCATCACATTAGTTTGCAGCTACAAATTTCACCTTGACCCTGAATGAAATGTTGTTTACATTTCCCCCCTCCCCACAAAAGGCATCAGCAATGGACTGTTGGAGAAGCACAAGTAAATAATATGAACTTCCCCATCCTTTATCTCTCTACTTTCATGCCCCAGTATATCCCTGCCTGTGACCCTTGCTCCACTACTTCCATCACTTTCAGGTGTCCAAAGGTTTTTCAGAGCTTGGAAAAGTTACTTTTTTGAACTACAACTCCCATCAGCCCAATCCAGTGGCCATGCTGGCTGGGACTGATGGGAGTTGTAGTTCAAAAAAGTAACTTTTCCAAGCTCTGGTTTTCCTTCAAACGTCTACTCAAAACTCACCTTTTCCAAAAAGCTTTGGTACTACTCCCTTAGTAGCCAAGTCATCCCCTGTTAGGGATGTGTAAGAATTTTGCTCAAATTGAATTTGGCATTGGACTTTCAGATAGCCCACAGGTTTGCTCTCTTTGCAGACCAATCCTAAATGCTGTGAGTTTTCCTGCCTTTTCCCTACATCTGATTTTTTAAAAAAACAAACAAACGTTGCTTTGCTAATGTGAAACTGACCAGTCTGCCTCTTTTGTTTGCTAACTTTTGACAAGCCTGTGTGTTTTCTTTCCTAATGTGCAATTGAGTGACCGACAGACAGACAGACCTACCGACCTATTTCTTTATTTGATTTATATTCCACCCGTCCTTCCAGCAGGAGCCCAGGGTAGCAAACAAAAGCACTAAAAACACTTTAAAACATCATAAAACCCAGAGCTTGGAAGATTACTTTTAAAAAGTAATAAATTACAGTTACAGTTACATGACCCCCCAAAAGTAGTAATTACTGTTACAATTACAATTGCTCTGAAAGTAACTGATTACTTTACTTTTTCTCAAAAGTAATCACATTTTAGTTATTTTTTTAAAAAAAATTGCCTACAAGGTGCTGGCCTTGGCTGCTGCACATCTAAGTAGCCTAAAACAACATTAAAAATCAGCACGCACACACAGAGGGTAGTAGAACGATTTTTTTTATCTGTAAGATTAACAGAATGGCGTAACAGAATCTCAAATCCACCCCACCCCCAGCAATGATGATACCCCAACACACATATAATTCACTTGCAATCAAATTTTACATTTGAAATGCTGCTGTTACAATACATTTCTGTTATGTCTCAAAAGAACAGGATGCTCAAAGAGCACGTCAGACAAAATCTGCTCTGGAGTGGGACAAATCATATACCTCAGGAAAGAGGAGGGTGTCCTCTACAAGGTGCCAGTACGTCCCGCCTGGCCCACAACTTTTGTTGGGTGCAGGGCAGGGATAAGGGCATCTATGCACCACCAGAATTGACAAAAAGATGCAGAAAAAAACAAGAAAGTGAGGGTGCCCACCCCACAATCTGCTCTGGGCCAGGACAAATCAAACACCCAAGGAAAGGGGAGGATATCTTCCACAAGATGCCAATACTTCCCACCTAGCCCAGAGTTTCTGTTGGATTCAGGGCATGTATAAGGGCATCTATGCACAACCAAAAGAGACAAAAAACAAAGAAAATAATAAATATCCGGGGGTGTTCTCCACAAAATCTTTTCTGGGCCAAGACAAATCAGACACCCCAGATAATGATATGTTATGCCAGTGCTTACGGCCAGTGCTTATGATCTATGTGGATTTTTAAAAATTTTGTATTGGTCTCGCCTGTTACTTACTTTGTTATAGCTCAATTATTATTATTTTTTAAAGCCATTGATGTTGATGACAGAAGGACTTGTGGCAGGGTCAACAAACAATGATTTCTTGAAAAAGATGTAATTTCATAGATGACACTCTAAAATATGCATGGATGGCATCTCATAGAACATACTGTCCCAGATGCATGGTTCTTCATGTAAATAGCTTGAAAACCAGCTGGATATCGTTTTAGTGTTCTCAACACACTTATATTTTTATAAAAACAAAACATGTATGTATTCAATTATACATATTATTTCTCCTTGTCATCAGATGCCTCCCTGCAAAAACTACTGAGAAAAACCACCAGGAGATTTCACTTTCTGGTCCTTCAATGTGAATGTACATTTCTTTGAAGCAAGTCGCATTTATTTCAGCTGAGCTTTTTGTTTTTAAAATGGAAAACTTTCATTCAAAGCACAGTTAGGACGAAACTAGTTGTGAAGCTAAACGTATTAGCAACCTTGTGTGTGAAATAACGACAACAGCGATATGCACGGGAAGGGATTTTCATCAGGACCATAGAACACAGGAAGAGTCAACCCTTTCTCCCCCACCATGGACTCAAAAAATTCCACACACCCACAGCTGCTATTAGCACCTGCTATTAGGGAGAGGCATGCTTTCTGGGAGAATAACAACTTAGGAGGTATGGTGGTTTTCATCAGGGGTTTAGTAAAGGAGAAAAGGGTTATACCCTCCCCAATGAAAATTTGGTCCCTTGCATCTGCTGCTAGTTGTTGTTTTAATTTTAATTGGCATGGTGGCTATGATGCATTTAGTGTCACATCTAGTTTGGTCCTTACTTAGAGGTTGTTCCTCTGAAACAAGTATTGTTAAAATTGGGGTGCAAGGGTGAATCGTTAACTGCCCAAGTTATTGCATTTACACCAGAAGTGAATTGGCCCCTCAAAAAATTAATTTGCTTTAATTTCCCATTCATCAGCAATACTCTTCCAATGTATTTGAACCATAAAAAATGATCATTAGTAATGAGGCATCAGAAGGGTTTTGATGAGTGAACTGTAAAAACAATCATGACACAATAATAATTAAGATTTATTTATCACCGAGATAAAACACTACTGTTGTCAGATTTACAAAGTGACTTTGAAGGAACTTTTTAAAAGAGGATATTGAGAACACTTTGCTTACAACAACCATAACCATTATTGATAGCACTTTTAAAATGGCAGGTACACAGAAGCAGGCTCTGTTCCATGCCAAATTTGTTTTATAGTGTCATCTATTTCTGATATTTAAGAGGGCACTGCTCATTTGCAACATTAACTAATGTGATTTATATATCTTGCAGAAGCTTACTACATTTAAGTGTTTGAGGCAGTTCATTTTTACTATGTACTTTGCTCCAATGTAATCAATGTAGTTTCTTTTTCTCAAATTCAGGCTGCAATACGAATGCAGTTTGTGCTTTATAGCAAAATCAATATAAGAATTAATGGATGTCAAAGAAAGCAAACTTTAAAAAAATAGGGAAAGGGTGTAAGCTTTCTTTCACTATATTGATTCCATTAGCATTTGTTTGCCTGGTTGTATATACTGTTTCTGTGTTGTGTTTAACTTCACGTTAGCCTGAATGGGTGTCATTATGTGGTTATCACCTCAGTACTAAATACATTGGCTAGGGTCCAAAGAACCATTAAATGAGTTTTGTACACCCAAGGGAGCTTTTGGTTATAATCCTAAATCTACTTACAGGCTGGGGCTGATGGGAGTTGCAGTCCAAAACACCAGGCGGGGACCAGGTTGGTGAAGGCTATACTAGGGAGTAAATCCATCTGAACACAGTGGTACTTCCTTCTCAATGGGATTGCACTATTAGACTTATTTATTCTTGAACCGCAATCCAATTTCAAAAGGAGTTTGTGATATAGCACATGGGACAACTGTCTAAAAAGAAAAGTCAAAAATTCCACCAGGCTAGCCTGAGCCCTTTTCATGACCCCAAACAACTGTTTAGATCCTGACAATTGTCTCTGAAATCTGAGAATTTTAGGGGCAAACTACACGTAATATTTTATTCAGCTAGTGGTTTGGCACTGCAATTGTAAAATTGTATTAAAATTGTAAATAGCAGCACATGCAGCAGGGGAACAGGGATGGAGGTGGGGGGAGGGAATCAAAATCAAGACTGTATCATGTGGGGAGGGGGTTTAACTCTTTCTTCCCTCACAACAGCCCTAAAGAAAATCACCACTCAAAGCTGCTATTTAACATTGGAAAGAACCTCTCATTGGTACCAACAACATCTATAAGATGGCAATTCCTTCTCTTCCCATGATAACCCTAACTCTGTAGAGGCATCCCTGAACTTTCACTTATTTGGGACACAGAGAATATGAAGCATTTCCTTGAAGAAAGGATCCTCAAGAAATATTTTTACAAGGGGACTTCAGACCACTTTAAATCATTTACATTCAAGCCTCGTAACTTCTCTTACAAGAAAATAATTTAATTATGTTTCATTTCAAAGCAAGATTGATACGGAGTCTGAGCATCCATAATTAGATAACAACTTCACAGCACACATTCCATTATTATTGTAATACTTAGACGTTGCTTATTCCAAGAGCTTCTCTAGCTCAGTAACTGCAGCAACTGAAAACAATTATAGGATGTGACTGGTATGGCAGACTGTGTATGAAGAGAAGCTGCTTGAAATCACACTTGAGGAGTGCTTTGTTTTAAAATAGGAGGGGCTGTAACTTGGTAAGGGCATGACTCAGTCAAAGTTAAGCACTTTTAAGATTTCAATGGGAGAGTTCACATTCTTAAATCTTTCTCACTTAAATTAATGGGACTGTTGCGTACACACCATACATTTAAAGCACATGACTTCTCCCAAAGAAGCCTGGGAACTGTAGTTTGTTAAGGATGCTGAGAAATGTAAAGGTTAAACTACAGTTTCCAAGATGCTTTGGGGGAAGTAAGGTACTTTAAATGCATGGTGTGTATGACACCAATGGTCCTTGAGAGGGCGCCCTTTGCTCTTAACAGGCGCATTGCTCTCCACAGCCATTGTGGGATGTCTGAAAGCACAGAAGGAGGTCCTCCCTTGGAGGCCCCCTCATTGTGTCTGCAGGAACCTCTGTGGCTGTCCCTTTGCTGTGGATGCTCCAGCAGTGATAGGAGGGATTAGGGGTATGTTGGAGATATGCAGGAAACGGATTTGCATCCACAGGATCCATAGTTCTCCCATTCCCCCAACAAGGGAGGGAAAGACACAAGACCCAGACCTGCCACCTGCCCCATCATCACAACCACCACATTCTGCCCTGGCCAGTGCAAGACCAACAGGGCTCTGGATTTGGCAGTTCTTTCTCCAAGCCCCTATTAGTTTGCTCTCTTAAAAGTGATTCATGTTCACTGGACTGTGTCCTAGATTTTTTAGCAAGTGGCAATATGGCAACTGCTCCACAGCAAGGATTTGCCAGTCTAACTCTAATGGACTTTTCATTTCAAGACTCCAGTCTACCAGATCCATACATCCATTCATGAACAAGTCAGAGATTTTAGAAACCAGGAAAATATCACATTTATTATCATTAATTTATTATTTAATTTTAAAAAACTTTCTAGCCCTCAGAAACCAAGGTTGGAGGCAAAATCTAAAATTCTAAAAATAACTTTTTAAACCCATTAAAACAAGCCAATGCTTTCCCCGGTCACTAAACACTTGCCTAAACAAGGTACCCCCCTTTCTTTTTGCATCACTTCTAGAAGATGCTCACACTTTGATGAAGCTCTGGAAGAAGCCATTTCTAAAACTTCAGGGGCAGCCCCACCACGTAGCAGAGTAAAGCAACCTATTTTAAGCAGCACCTAGAGAAGGTAATACAGGAAGACAGGAATTGAAGTCTGAATACTGCAACTTTTTTTTTTTTAAAGCATTGATCCTAGCAATGTAAGGGAGCTGGAATCATTTGGGCTTTGCTTCAGGCAGCAAAATATCTTGGACCAGCATTGAAAAGCTTGGAAACTTTTTGTACAAAGTTCCAAAATAGCCAGGACACTGGGGACAGATAGTTTCAAAATGGTATGGGCATTGAGGGTAGGAACCAAAAGGTGTCTCTTGCCTTCACTGACAGCACAGGCACTATCCAGCAAATGCCCATGACAATTTTACAGTAAGGTTACATCACTGTCATGCCCCGACAACAACCATGTATCGTTTGAGTGCTGGTGAGAAATGTAATTTATCTTTAGTGGAGACACAACCTTGAAGAGAGGTATACTATCAGCATCCTTTGTAACCAAAGTGTGATAGGTGCAGGGTGATCCCACCACCAACACCACCAAAAAATGGAATCATCTGTACAAGCAGCAATGTTAGTGGATATATCTATTTCCAAAGCAACGTCACTGGTTTACAGCTGAACTCTCTCCCACCTCTTGAGAAGTCATTACAGTAAATGCAGAACCAAGGTTGGCTGACATGCTAGTGAGAGTAAGAAACCCAAGAAACATAAAATACATGAATTGTTTTTGCACTGGATATTGAACTCAGTCATATTTAACCACTTAAATACTCTGGGATGACAAGAAAAACACTGATGTAGGAATAGTAATTCACTCAAGT
This sequence comes from Rhineura floridana, assembly GCF_030035675.1. Classification (NCBI taxonomy): domain Eukaryota; kingdom Metazoa; phylum Chordata; class Lepidosauria; order Squamata; family Rhineuridae; genus Rhineura; species Rhineura floridana. The sequence continues at coordinate 102,007,919 of NC_084482.1, forward strand.
ATGGATATACATCTAGAGGAAAATCATACCCTGACTCATATCTCAATGCAAGACAACAAGAAGCAATGAAATGTCTCTGTCACATAAGCAACACACTCCAAACACTGGCAAATTCAGTTTGCAGTCTTTTTCTCAAAACATGACAATGTAGAATGGTATGTAAGAAGTTAAAAGGATTCAGAAGAATCTGTATTCAATTGATTGCTGGGGTTGAACCAGACACTTGCAGCAAAATTTTATGCATGTTTACTTAGAAGTAAATGCCATTGTTTGAAATGATGCTGCTTACCCCCTAGTAAGAGACCATGTTTAGGACTCACTGTATGGCTCAGTTCTGCCTACAACAATTAATAAGATACACCTTGGTAATTGTCCACCTTTTGTTACGGAATATAACTGCAGGCTTCCAGGTGGCACCCAAGTCTATCAGATAAGATTTTTCTCCATGGACTAACACACGTTACTAATAAAAAGGGGGGAGCACAAACCAGAGAAAGTGGCTTTGGATGATAAAACTTTGGAGCTGCAAGAAAATAAATATAGGAGTAGATGTGAGAGTAACTTACGCTTTTACTCTTTGCTGTATATTGTAATGTCTAAAAAGAAAAATTGTGTATCTCCCCATAGAGAATATACATGAGTTGCCTCTTTGGATGTCACAACATGGATCCCAAAACCAAAACACTAGTTACTCATGCACCCATATTTCATTCACATACATCATCCAAAGCTACTCAGAGTTAGGATACTCACTGCAGTTAATGGTACTGGGGAGGTTTAGACAGCAATCCTATTAACTCTATCCTGGGAGTAAACCCCACTCAACACAGTGGGACTTACTTCTGAGTAAATTGCATAGGAGGGCATTGCATGTCTCAAGAAAGGGACATAACTCAGTAGTAGAGCATCTAAACCAGGGCTGGGGAACCTTTTCTATTAAGGAGGCTGGATCCTTAGGTGTCCCACCTCCAGCAGGCCACTTTGACACCTGTCAGTCATCTGGCATCACCATGACATCAGGTGATCTGAGTTTCCTTTGAATCATGGCCACACTGCAAAAGCAAGATTGTTTCCTAGCAGGCCACAGGTTCCCCACCACTAGCTTAAACAAACCATGGCTTAATGTTATGTGCCAACCAGGCCACTGTTGATCTCAAAGCCTTGGAGAGGCAGGTGTGATGGGGACTGGTAGAGGGAAGAGATCATGTGTAAGTGTGAGTTTGAAAGGGGGAAGGGCACACACACTGATTTTATTTATTTATAAAATACTTGTATACTGCAATTTCATTTTTTAAAAACTCATAAAGCATGTTACAGCAATTATGTAGACAACTAAAAAACCACATAAAAATTTAAAACACTGATCACCAGCTATTTCAGAAATATTTTTCCCTAATTGTCTGCATAAGTCTGGCAATATGAAAAGGTTTCAGCAACTGTTTAAACAGGAGTAAAGACTTGGTTTCTTCTTGACGCCAGATGAGTCATACCAGCTTCAGTGACAATCCGTGCCCCCACAGATGATCTCAGTGATTGAACTGGGATATAAGGTGGTCCCTAATGTACCTTGGATCTAAGCAGGGTTTTGTAAATGAATACAATTTGTAAATGCATAATGTGTAGAGGGGATGGAAAAGAAGGACTAAAAAAATTCCTCTTCTCTTTCTTCCCCCCCGACACGCACTCAGCAAATTCCTTGAAACACCATGACACTTGTATTATTATATTTATACTTTGAAATCAGATTGAAAATAGCACCATGCCTTCCTCAAACCACAGAGAAAATGGTGCCCAAACATCTCAAGTTTATACTGGTATTCCCATGCTGTCACTAAACTTTTCGTCTGTATTCTGTGCCTGACACAATGCTTATTCCAACATGGGACTCGTGGGCACAATGATGCCTTTAAGGGCTTTCCCTGGTGTCCACAAACCCTTTGAACCCCCCCCGACTGACCTTTTGGTGATGAGGTGGTGAAAGTAATTATCTTTTTCTCCCTTGAGAAGTACAGAGCTGAAGGAAGAAGTTGAAATACTCGTTCTAACTTTCTCTTCCAGCTCTGTGTGCTTTTCAGGGCTCAGAACGATTGTACTGGATTTGACTTTTGCCCACCTCCCTTGGAAAAATGAAGTCTGCATGTCTGCACTTTGGTTTCTTGTTGTGCCCTTTCTTTATCAACATACAAATAGGAGAGAAATGGCCAGATAATGCTCTCACTGCATTATTTATTTATTTATTATTTATTTATTAATTCTATGCTGCCTTTTGGCCAAAAGGCCGTCAAGGCGGCTCACAAGGTTGTGGATCTGCAGGACACTATGGCTACTTGTTTCCCTGGCACTCCTCCAAAAAGCTCCTTAGAAGTGGTGCAAAATTCAGTGTGCCCACTGGCTGAAGAAGGTTGGCAATCCCTGACCTACACACTTTGATTACTGTCCATAGCCTAAGTAAATGCAGAAAAAGCCATTCACACTCATACCAGAAGCAAGAAAATAAATAGAAGGTGCACATTTGTATGCTGTGCTGTAGAAATTATTAGATGGGATAACCATTTCTGGATGACAGGGGAAGAGATGTGTTCCAAGTATAGTGTGGCATTTCACAGATTGCTGTGAAATCAATTTCAGTCTATGTTTCTTAGCTTACCTAAAATATGTGGTCTCCACTGGGGATATTCTTTCCCACACAAGCACAAGAGGATCATACACCCCTTAAATCTTCAGTGAATTATAGTGTGAAAGGAACAGGTTGGAGTAAGGTCCAGCTCGAGACAGCAGCCTGCTATTAGGTGCCAGGTTTGAGCTGTAAAACCCTCAAAATGGCCTGGACCCAACATATCAAAGAGATTACCTCCTTCCCTTATGTCCCATAACAATCTCTAAAATCCATTTGTTGAATTTACCACCTGTGCACTAGACAACAAGGACAACAAGGACATGTAGCAGCATTCATAAGCCTAAATTGCCCTAAATTTATTGCAACACACAATATATAATCATTTTTCTTTTTCAGCATTTATTTCTTAATTTAATTTAAATTTTATTAATAATAAAACAACCTCATCAGTACTTGATTAAAAAAAATCTGTCAAGAACCTGTCAATCTATCAGCCCAGAATATTTTTCCACAATGTTCTATAAGTAGATGACAGTTTCTGTTGTACCCTTTCTTTGTTAACATACTGTTATAGGATTGGGGTGTTGGTTTGGATGATGTCTTCAGGTCCCTTTCCAGACTCTGATTTTGAATCTGTAGAGATAGAGTTGTAGCAGAGAAATCTGCTGTACTTGTTAAGTTAATGGGTCTATCAAGTACCTCATCTACATATCTAAAGATTTGGTCAAGAAAATATGTGTTGCCATAGGAACAACTGAGATAAGTCTCCCCATCATGGGGGAAAGAGGTAGGTTTTTTGTGTGTAGTTAGTCTGAGGTGGAGCTAAGACAGAGAGACTTGCCTTGATCTCTGTGCTGAGTCCAGAACTATGGCTTTGGGAAGCCTCCCCTAGATGCTTAATGGGGAAGCAGGATCTGTGTCATGGGCACCAAGGAGAACCTTTGGCAAGATTGGGAGGATGAAGAGTGGGTTACAGATGTCATGGAAGGGATTGGGGAAACCACAGGAGAAATATTTCCAGAAAGCTGTAAGTCTGATGAATATAAAGGAATTACCACTGGCATCCAGCTAAGACCTAACTGTTGAACAGATAAAACTTAATGAACAGCATGGAGACTTCCAGAGAGAGCAAAGTGAAAGCAATATATCAGAGTCAGAGATTACCCTTTTGCCAAGGTCACATAGAATTGAGAAAAGGAGGCTTCAGCTGAAGGAATCAGTGTCTCTCTCCAGAAGGAGCTCCCTGCCTTGCAACACAAGCTAGAAAATGCCAGAGTAACTAGTGCCTAGTAGTGTGCCTGCCCACCTCTCTTGTATTTAGAATGGGTGGACATGATTAGGTCATTGTGACAACAATCTGCTTTTGTCTCCGTATGCCTAGTTTGTATGCTGAGATATGTGGTCTGCTGTTGCCTCCACATGCCTAGTCTGTTCATGAGATATGCCAAGCCTGTTTCTGAGAGATGCCTAGTCTGCTTCTGAGAGGAGCCTAGTCTGTTGTGTTCCGTATCCTGAATCATGCCCAGAATGCCTGATGCTGCATTCCTGTACTGACTCCTGGAACAAAGCTTCATGAAAAATCCAATCTCTGAGTTCTGAGTTTGCTGGGAGCCAGGACAATCTGTTGGATTGTTAATGCTGAGAACCCCTCCCTCCTATGCTCAGGTTTTATATATGTGTAAATAAAACCATATATCATAAAGACATCACAGTCTCCACTGACCTTCATTCCAAGGAAACTGAACCCTGGGTAAGCACTGGAACCCCTGAAAGTCTCTCACCGCTCAGAGATTGGGGTGTGTGCAACACTCATGTCAGAAGTGGGATTGAGTTTCCTGGAGGAAGAATTGGGAGCAAAGTGTGCCTGAGCAGAAATGAAGGGAAGAACAGCAATGCTCCTGCAACAGAATGTATTGATGTACCTACAACAAATGCAGCAGTTTCAAAGGCATTTTGAAAACAAGCTGACTGCTATGCACCAGGAGCAAGCAGAGCTGTTGGAAAGCATTTTTGAAGAAAAAGGGGGGAGCCCCACATGAGGAAGTGAGAGCCCTGTCTGATCAGCCGCTACAAGGGGTTCAAATTGATTCAGAAGTCCAGCTGCAGAGCACCCAGACTGGGACTGCTAAAGAGATCCAGGGAGTGGATGGGCAGCTGAAGGGCTTGGACTGTAAGGAGTTGCAGTCAGTAGTGGGGGAAGAAGAGGCCTTGACTGCCCAGGAGCTTGCCAGCAAGGAATACACTGAAAACATGGAGGTGAAGCCCCAAGAACTGGAGCAGGACAGACTAGAGCAGGAGGAAGAAAGTGCCACAAAGAAGAGTGAACTATAGGCTGGAGATGAACTACAGCTGATAATTTTTTTCACTTTTGTTTTGGCTGAGCCCTAATTTAAGCATCTCTTGTGAGAGGAGACTCAAAAGAATATCTCCCCTGCCCCATCAATCCTTCTGTGAGAAAACTCCAGCTATTCTCAATTTGTTGGCAAAGTCAGCTGCAGTGCAGCATAATCTATTCAGAAACATCTATGTAGTCAAATTTCTGATTATCCGAATTGAAGAAATGATGCTTCTTGTATTCCTGGGCAAGTAACTGATTTAACCACTAATTGATGAAGATCTCAACAGCAGCCTTTCTGTGCTCCTCTTTCACATCTTTAGAATATTTCTGATAAGATATGGCTCCTTTGTAATTGTGGAAATACAAAAGGTAATGTTTTAAATGGCAAAAAGAACGGAAGGGGGGGACGATACAGAGGATCTTTTTAGAACTAATTTGTTTTCCTGAGGAATAGCCAGTCAGATATGAAAATCTAAAAACTATGAGCTGAAATGATAATGTGTGTCCAAAATTCAAGAACTCAGACCATTTTGGGAGAAAGCACATGTACAAATGGTTCCTGTAATTGATTGTTTTTGTTTCCTAGGGATGTACAACATGACCTCAATGACAGAAGAGTCATGAGAATTCAACAAAATCATGAGGCCAAGTATCCTGCTTTGAAAAACAGTAGTTGGTTGGTAATGCTTCAAATTGACCAAACAGTCTCTCGTATGCCAGCTTTTGACAGTATGAGTTGCTACAGACTTTTTAAGATACTACCAGCTAAAAATTAGTCTATAAATTGAGGCCATGCCCTAAGAAAGAGCTGTGTTATAAATTTACAGTAATGTAGAATCCTCAGCACCAGAGAATAATATTCCTAAAATAAACTGTATTGAACAACAGTGGATAAAGTTTGAAAATATTTTCAACTGTAGTTTTCAATCAGGGACTGTTTTTTAATGTAGATATTATTTCAAGTTCTAGTTCAGTTCCTGTTAGAATGCAGTTAATAAATATTAGGCTGCATTTATTACTAGCATTATCATTGCCTATTGCTCAGTGCTGATTGCTGCCTTCCATGCATGACAGTTCAATTTCATCTAATTCCTCCAACATAGTGAAGCCTCAGCAGTGTCAGCTCAAGGCTGGATCCAACCCCCATATTACCAAGGAAAGGAGTGATACAAATGAAGAAAAATTAAGCATAACTTCACCAATTAAAAGAGAACTTGGATTCACAAAGAAAATGACGAGGGGGAAATCAGACACCATCATAATGGTTTGAGAGACTGAAAGAACTGGGCCTGTTTAGCCTGGAGAAGAGAAGACTGAGAGGAGATATGATAGCACTCTTCAAGTACATGAAAGGTTGTCACATAGAGGAGGGCCGGGATCTCTTCTCGATCATCCCAGAGTGCAGAACACGGAATAATGGGCTCAAGTTGCAGGAAGCCAGATTTCGACTGGACATCAGGAAAAACGTCCTAATTGTTAGAGCCATACGACAATGGAATCAATTACCTAGAGAGGTATTGGGCTCTCCGACACTGGAGACATTCAAGAGGCAGCTGGACAGCCATCTGTTGGGAATGCTTTGATTTGGATTCCTGCATTGTGCAGGGGGTTGGACTTGATGGCCTTATAGGCCCCTTCCAACTCTACTATTCTATTATTCTATGATAAGAAGCCGGTAATCCCCGTGGACAACTCAGCACAAAATCACAGTTTTCTCTGCATAAATCTAAAGACCAACTACAAAGAAAAAAAGATGTAAAACTTCACAAAGTTATAGATACTTTATACAAAAAAAAGAGGAGACCATTTTTCTACAGAAAGAGCATGCATTTTCTCTGTTGATGGAATTACACCTGAGGTCTACAACATCCATCCATACCTTCAGAAACGTTATTTAATGGTGGATCACAAAACCAATGATAATGTGTACCAAACTATCCCATATATATAGAAAACCTGTTCACACTTTTTTCTTTTTTGGCTGAGTTCATCTGCTTGAGTTGCCAGACTTCACAAGTTAATACTGATATTCAAAATTGAACCAAGATATTTTGATGTGATCATTTGTTCACCTGCAACTTGTTAGCCTACAATAAATACTGGAACAATGAAAATGGTATGTTCTATTCATGGCGCATGGCTGCTGGTAGATTTACATGAAATAATTGAATGTGAGGAGAAGTAAGAGTCTCCCAGAGTAGAACACAAGCCCCAAAGAGTTACTGTCCATCATTTTGAATTGTATGTTTTAACTAGGGGCTTAATCCTTGTTCGCTCCATTCACCAACCCCCACCACTCCCACATAACCCCATAGAGCTTCCCCTTCCCTCCCCATGCAACTACTAAGCTCTCTTTTCACCTTCCCAACCCCATTTCTAAAGCCACTTGTGTCTTCTAATCTGCAGGCCCACTTTTCACCTGTTTTCACTTTCACCTGCATGTCCATGCCTCCTCATCCCCTGCTTTTCTGCAACCCCTCATGCACACAGACCACCCATATTGCAACTACTAAGCACCATTTTCACCTTCTGCCCAATTATGAAGCCACCACTATTCTTCAGACCCCTTTGTACTTATTTTTATCTTCACCAACATTCTGATGCTACTCACTCCCTTCCTTTTGCAACCCCCTTTGCCCATTTTCACCTTCATCCCTTTTTTTCCTCCCCTCCTTTTCTCAAATCCCCCTTGCACACAAACCAACCCCATTTCCATGTCTCCTTCTCCCTCCTATTCTGCAGCCCCCCTTTGCACACTCACCCTGTTTTTACCTTCACCCCCTTTTTCCTCCCTCCTTTTCTCAACTCTCCCTTGCATATAGACCACCCCCATTTCCATATCTCCTCCCACTCCTATTCTGCAGGAATAGAGAAACACTGAGGTGGAAAGTGATGGTTTAAAATTATGGGAGAGGTTGAATAAAGCAGGGGTGGAGTAATATGAGAGGGAGAAAGTGTTGGTTTTAAGCAACAGGAGAGGTTTGAGTAAAGCAAGGCAGAAGTTGGGAAAGGCTCTGTTGTACCCATGTTAGCTTTTTGGTTTTAGCTTCTGTGTTGTATCAATCTCCACTATGTCTTCTTGTTAAAACTGTTAAAAAAACAACTCTTAGTGTTCCTTCTTTCCCAATCTATTCAGACCTTTCCTGTTATTTTAAACCGCCTTTTCCCCCTCTCACTGTCCCTCTGTCCTCACTGCTTTGCCAGGGCACAAGATGATCTCATTTTTGTTAGAGTATGCACAGACATAGTTCAGAGGCCACATCCCCACTTTACCCCTCCCCCTTCATGTTTCCATGGAGATGAGGCCTGCCCCTCCATCACAATGACATTCTAAGGCAAATATGGAATAAGAGATATTTGCTTATTAATAAAATAGTATAATTGCTATTAATGTAAGCTATTTTCGGAAGGCTATAGTCTTGAAAAGTAGCTTACAAATATTTGAAATAATTGAACACATAAATAGGTTCACTAAAACTTATTACTTACTCATCCAGTGTTGCACCAAGGGACGTGCCTGAACAGAAATTTATTTCTGGAATACTTCCACCTTGAGTGATGTTCCTTTCCTCTGTTCTTTTGTTAAGTACTACATCTTCATTTCAGCTGAAGCCCTGCAAACAGCAGTTGAGGGTGAACATCAACCTGTTACAACAAGATTTCAAAACATGAACAGTGCGATTTTCAAGTCCAGCACACTAGAACTAAAATAGAGGCTTTGACAAATGATGTGTAAAAACTAAATCCCTGCATCAAGGTCTTGATATTCAGCCCAAGACTGAGAATTAGCAGCACTTACCCATTGAACAAGCCATTGACTCATAAACGGCATGGCCATTAATGGCTTTGCTGACAATAATAAATCTGTTCCGCTACTATTTTGTGTCATTAATTAGTGAGAAAATGCTGGATTGTAAGCTCATACAGGTGGCTCCTCAACCTCATGCAGCTAACATGAAACATTCCATTTAGCTTAAGGAAGAAAAATCACCTGTGTATCAAGGTCATAACACATGGTCCTGTCCATTAAGTCATTTTAATTAATTGCGACAAAAGTTCTGCTTTTCTATTACACATAAACAAGTAACAACAACAACAAAAACCATCAGTAGTAATAAGTATATGCTTGAAAGAAGCTGAAACCCAGAATTTGTTTGTTCTTATCAAGGTGCTTAGAGATCCCACTGTAGGTGGTATGAGTACTGTGCTGGATATTATCCTGTCCCTAACATTTGCACTGCCAAATATATTGGCATGCCATCACATTTTGTGATGTTGCAATGGCATGGCACAGCACTGCAGTCAGCATGTCTTATCTTAAACATTTTATTTGCTGTTGCAGTAAATCTATTAACTCGGCTGCCTCACTCATGCATGTGTCACTACATTCACATCCGCTCATATCTACTACAATACAGTGCTTTTTGGTGGAGCTAGTTCCCCCATTCAGCTGCTCATCACCAAGGGAATAGATATCAAGTAAATATAACTGAGAGTCTTATGACACTTTAAAGCAAGGTCAGGGAAACTGTGGCTCTCCAGATTTTAAATGGGCTCCAGCACTCATCAGCCCCTGGCTATTTAGTCATGCTGACTGTCCTTCAGTGTCTGGAGAACCACAGCTTCCCCATCACTGCTTCAAAGACTATGACAAATGAATGGGAAGTAGGCCATGTGATCAACCTCTAAATAAAGTTTTTCCATAGAAGATAATTCAGTGGTATTCTCCCACTAGTGGTAGTGTTAATACTAACAATGCATCAATGGCCATTTCCCCTTAAATATTAGACAGGCACCATCTCTGTTATCTTTTGGTGTCTACTGAAGACCTTCCTCTTTCAACAAGCCTTTAAGTAGAGCCCTTATCCCAGTCTGCGTCTGTGTTGGAATTGCTTTTTAAGATGTTTTTAAAGCTTTTGTTTTAAAAGATCTTTTTAACGATGTTTTGTTTAAATATATTTTAAAGCTTGTTTTTAAGATGTTTTAGAGTATAGTGTTTTTGTTGCTGCCCTGGGCTCCTTCTGGGAGGAAGGGCAGAATATAATAATAATAATAAATAATAATAACAACAACAATAATAATCCCAGGTTTGTTCTACTTATCATTGGCGATCACTTGTGGCCAAGTAAGATTGTCTTCCAAGATAAGGTCTTTAACAGTGGGTCCATAAGTGACTGTGGAGGCCAATTCTGGATCCACACAACCTCCCACATTGAGGACACAGGTTTCCAGATGGAAGTTGGTTGCAATGAGGATTTGTTTGACATGCCTTCCACTTGGCTCGTTTGTCCCTTTCGCCCTGTATTCATGCTTCTTCGAATCCACAGCACCTTTGATAATAGCTGACCTTCATTTGGGACGTTCATGGGCCAAAACTTCCCAGTTCTCGATGTTCATGTTACATTTTTTCAGATTCACTTTAAGAACATCTTTAAACCTCTTTTCCTGTCCACCGATATTCCATTTTCCATCCTTAGTTGGGAGTAAAGTAGCTGCTTTGGAAGACTGTGATTAGGCACTCGAACAACATGGCCAGTCCAGCAAAGTTGATGTTGAAGGATCATTGTTTCAACATTGGTAGTCTTTGCTTCTTCCAAAATGCTAACATTAGTCCGTCTGTCTTCCCAAGTAATTTGCAGAATTTTCTGGAGGCAGCATTGGTGGAATCTTTCAAGTTGGGAATGGCGTTTATAGATGGTCCATGTTTCACAAGTGTACACTACGGTCGGTAGTACAATGGCTTTGTAAATAAGCATTTTGGTCTCCCTGCGAATATCCCGATCCTCGAACACTATGCTTCATTTGGGAGAATGCAGCACTTGCAGAGCTCAGATGATGTTGAATTTCAGCATCGATGTCAGCTTTTACAGAGAGATGGCTGCCAAGATAAGAAAAGTGATCGACATTCTCCAATGTCACACCATTAAGCTGGATTGATGGTGCTACAGAGGGACTAGTTCGTACCTGTTGATGAAGCACATTGGTATTTTTAATATTAAGTGAGAGCCCAAGCTTTCCATATGCTTCTGCAAAGACATTTAAGATAGTTTGATCTTTCTCTGAATGTGCGGAGACCACATTATCATCGGCATATTGAAGTTCTACAACAGGGGTTGACATTATCTTACTTTTTGCTTTCAACCTACTGAGATTAAAAAGCTTTCCATCTGTTCGATATGATTTCCACACCAGTAGGAAGTTTCCCCTCAATAAGGTGTAGAATCATAGCAATGAAGATAGCAAATAAGGTAGGAGCAATGACGCATCTCTGTTTTACGCCTGATCCGACTCTGAATGGATCGCTCTGAAAGCCATTGTTATCCAAAACTGTCACTGTCATGTTGTCATGAAGGAGTCGCAAAATATTCACAAATTTATCAGGGCATCCAATTTTCAGAAGGATGGTCCAGAGAGTGGTTCGATTTACAGTGTCAAAGGCCTTAGTCAGATCAATAAACGCCATATATAAAGGTCGATTCTGCTCCCGGCATTTTTCTTGAAGCTGTCGTGCAGTGAAGTTCATGTCCACTGTCCCCTTGGAAGGGAGGAAACCATTCTGAGATTCTGGGAGGACATCCTCTGAGATCGGTGAGAGGTGATTTGCGAGGATCCTTGCAAGGATTTTACCTGCGGTAGCAAGAAGAAAGATACCTCGATAGTTCCCACAATCTGTTCTATCGCCCTTCTTAAAAGGGGTAATAATTATGGCATCCCTAAAGTCTTCCAAGATCTCCTCCTTCATCCAGATTTTTCTGATGAGCTTCTGAAGTTGTTGTGTAAGTTCAGGCCCACCTTCTTTAAAGACTTCAACAGGAATCCTATCAGGTCCAGTAGCTTTGTTCTTCTTCATTTGATTGATGGCTTTACTGACTTCATCCAAATTAGGGGATACTGCAAGCTCATCTCTAATTTGTTGTTGTGGAATTTGCGAGATCTCATCAGCCACATAAGAGTTACGATTAAGGAGGTCATGGTAATGCTCTTTTCAGTGCAGTGCAATAGACTCTTTATCCTTAAGACGTTTGGTACCATCCATTGAACATAAGGGATCTGTACTGTAATTTGTTGGTCCATAGATGGCCTTTGTGGCATTAAAAAAGCCCCATGTATCGTGAGCATCTGCAAAGTGCTGGATTTCTTGAGCTTTCTTTATCCACCAGGCGTTCTTAAGTTCTCTAGTTCTTCTTTGGACCTTAGCCTTTGCACTGGCATAGATGTTTTTCTTAGCAGCACAGTTAATGTCTTTTTGCCATATCTGGAAGGCTTTCCTTTTCATGTCAATGATATATTCAATCTCACCATCATTCTCATCAAACCAATCCTGATGTTTCTTAGTTTAGTATCTAATAGTTTGTTCACATGCTGCAATAGATGTCTTCAGTTTAACCAAGTGTTCCTCAACATTTTCAGGGAGTTCCGTCGGTAGATGTTTCTTGAGAGTTGTTTGAAAGCAGGCTCGCTTAATAGGATCTTGAAGGGCATGGATGTTCATTTTAAGCCTTGGTTTTCTTCCTTGGAGCCTATGTTGAGGAACAATATTAATGGCTATAGTGGATTGAATTAATTGGTGATCTGTCCAGCAGTCATCAGCACTCGTCATGGCCCTAGTGAGGAGTACATCATGATGATTTCTGGCACAGACAATTACATAATCCAGGAGATGCCAGTGTTTTGACCAAGGGTGCTTCCATGATGTTTTAAATTTATTTTTCTGGTGAAAGAGTGTGTTTGTAATAACAAGATTATGCTCTGCACATTTAGTCAGAATGCCATTCAGGTTGCTATTGCCAACTCCTTCTTTCCCAATGGTTTCTGGCCATAAATCAAAATCACGCCCAACTCTTGCATTGAAATCACCCAAGAGGATAATTTTATCCTCCTTAAGTATCTCTAATAAGATGGTGTCCAGCTGGTTATAAAAATATTCCTTGATGTCTTCATCAGCATCTAATGTTGGTGCTTAAGCACTTAGAATAGTTGCCTGCTGGTTTTTGGCAAGGTTTAACCGGAGAGTTGAGAGTCATTTACTATATAGTTTATACTCAACAGGAAACCACAATCAACTCCCACTCTCTGATGAGTGCACCTATATAACATGTTGTTTTCAAACACTACTTCGTCCCATTTATGGTAGATCCTGGAACTCTCTGTCAAGAGAAGCCTGGCTTTTCCCCCTCTCTGACGGCCTTCTAACATGTTCAAAGACCTTCATTTTTTGGCAGACCTTTGGCTTGTCAAGCTGCTAATTTTAATGTTTCTGCCATATTAGGTGATATGTTTATCTAGTAGTCTCTTCTAGTTATGATTATTTTATATTGTTAAAACTGTACTTGTTGCTTGGATTGGTCTAATCTTGTAAGTCACCTTGAACCCTTTTTGGTGGAAAAGTAGGGTAGAATATTTCTGTAAAAAATAAATTGCATGTTATAAGTGTACTGTTATAAAATCTTACATATACACCTAAAAATGGAATCCAAAAGGGCAGGGAGAGCAGGGATCCCCTGGCCATGGCAGAACTTTCACTGGGCAATGCCAGAAATCCCAAGAGTTGGTCACACTTCATGTTCGCCAGCAAGACTGCTGTCTTGAAATCTCACTGAGTGATCCCAGATAAAGCAAGAGTATAATGTGGAAAGGATTTTCAGATGAACAAGGATGGTTGCCTATGCTTGTCCTGAATAGGCACTTGATGGGTGTGGGTGCTAGATGGTAAGTCACCCAAGAACTCAGGGTTCCTGGTTTTGGCAATTCATAAGTGCCAAAGTGTTGTCCTGATAGCTTTAGGATATGGGTGACTTTAGCTTTCCCACATCCAAGATACCCATAGCCCGAGTGAGTTAGGATGCTCTCTTTTTCAACATATCCTGAAAAAAAACCCCATCCTTGTTAGTTTTGTCCTTGACAGCTACCCTTGCCAGTTAGCTGTTAGAGAAAATATGGAGACCAAGAAAAGATGGGTACATGGAGACAAAATGGAGGCAAGCTGGTAACACACTGTTTACCCCAATAAGAATAGAGTTTCTGCAGGCACTCACATAAAAGGCTCAAAGGTATTCAAAAAGCACCTCCTCCTTTGCTGACGTCCTTTCTCCTGCCAGGTGAAGACTGGAGCCATTCATTGCCAATATACTGTAGCTCAAAGACAGGATACACTGGGCAGCTGCAGTGCTATACCCAGATAATAATAGTAAGGAATTAAGAGAGTGTTTCCAAGGCTTTGTCCACTTGAAATATTTCAGATGCTGCTTTAAGTATAGTAGCATAACCCACAACGTCAGCTACAGCCAATCAATAGGACAAGGCTGACCATCAGTTATTTGTTCCTTCAGAGCCCAACTGGTATCTTTTACAATCGTTAATTGGCATGCAACTACTTTTCATCAAACCAAATTCAAGAATTCTCTTAGTAGCAGCGCATCTCCCATTTATTTCCTTTCCAAACCTTCCTTTCAAATTTTGACAATCTTCCTCAAATTATGTCTTTAAAATAAATCTCATTATCAACAATATATAAATTATATAAAATGATAATTTTCTCTCTTCACATGTTCCCACTATTATCTTAATCAAAGCAATCATGTCATTTAAAATACAGCCCCTCATTATCCAATCCATGATCTATGTATATTATATAATCCATATCTGATGGCACATCTAGCGATCAGAGTGAGTTTTAGTAGATACAACTCGTTTTAAATGCAGTCCCTAAGTGTAAAATTGAAGCAGACTTAGACTTTTTTTCCAGTTGTACTCCCAATGTTCAAAATACACACACATTGCATGAGATACTTCAAGACCACAGAAAAACACAAAAAGATCATTTGCAGCAATCGCTCACATTGCCACAGCAGCACTGCTCCAAGTGGTATGGGAACTGTGACACGCTAGTCTCCAAGGTAGTGAGAAGGTATCCCCAGCAGCCTGTTGTGACCTGTTTGCAAAACATTTTGCCAATAAAATCATTCATATCCATCCCAACTTTGCCTTCACATTGGGAGCAGGATCAATGGCTATGACTGAGGTGTCTGCTTGTTCTATTTTGATGGATAAATTCAGCTTGTGGACAAGTTAATTTGGGAATGAGGCTAACATGTATTTTAGATCCATACATCATGGATAATTAAAAACATTGGCTGTGTAAATGATGGAGACTATGGGCGCTTCTCTGAATGAGGGATGTGTTCCAACTCCATTAAAGGAAGCAATTGTAAGATCTTTACTGAAAAAGATTGCATCATCCATGATAATGATTGGCCAGTCTCTCCAGCTATATAAGTAGACGCACACACAGAGTTCCTTCACAAACCAGTCAAGCATGGGATGTGGCCAGTGCGTGCATTGTCTGCTAGTCTGCATGGTCCTGCAACCCTCTCCTGCATTTTTTCAATGCATGGGGGAGGGGGTCACCTGAACCCCTACTTTTATCTTTTGTTGAGTCTTTCCATCTAGGAGCATTCTCACATGGAGTAAAGGAGGATGAATTCAGAAACCATTTCTGGGACTGCCATTGTTTGCAAAACAGTATAAATTTATGTATGTAATTTTTTGTATTGCAGGAGTGCTTTTGGCAGGAATCAGATCCACCTGGCATCATATGATGCTAGGCGATTCACAGGTGGAAGCTCAAAAGCTCACTTGTCAAAAGTGGTCCATGAAGGAGTGGCTACTCTTTGATCTGGCCCACCAGGCAAAAGTGGTTCCTCACTCCTCTTGTATTGTCTCCCATTCTTCCTTCAAGATCACAGCAGAATCTTTCAGGCCAAAGTCGATGTCACACTAAATGTGCAGCTGCTACATAATTCTAGTTCCCTCTTGCACTCCATCACATCTAGTATAACGTGTCTTGTATTATTATACCACAATAAACTACCATTTATGTATTACATTTATATATCTTTCTTCAACAGAATTCAGGGCAGTAAATATAGAGTTCCCAGTCAGTCCTCAAACGCAGGCACTGACCTGACTGACATCTGCTTAGCTTTGGAAAGATTGCTGCAACACATGCCTTCAGTCAATTCCCCCAGGCCTTGCCAGCATCAGTTATTGATGTTGAATGGGAATGCTGAAACTTAGTCCACTGTGACATGAAAACACAACATGAAATGCATTATACTAGATATTATGGAGAGAAAGGAGGGGACTAGATGTGTAGTTACTGTTTTCAGTTGCAGCTTTATGTTTAGGGCAGAGTAAATTTTATATTATTAGACTTACAGTAACCCTGTGAGACAGTTTTGCAGTAACCCTCTGTAAGAGACTGTCTAGATCAGAGATGGGAAACCGACGGCCCTCCAGACATTTTTTGGACTCCAAACTCCCATCAGGCGCTTCCAGCATTGCCAATGGTCTGGAATGAGGGGAATTCAAGTCCAACAACATCTGGAGAGCCACAGATTCTCCATCCAAGATCTAGAGATTTTCCCAAGGCCACCTAGCAGGAATTAAGCAGTCTGTTTAAACAGCTTTGAAATCATAAAGCAGGTTTAGCCTAGCAAAATATTTTATCCTATAAGCAAAAGAAAAAGTTTGTTGTTAGTCTTCTTTGATGGGAAACCGTGGATGTTATAAATTATTCTTCCTTAGATGGTGGCCATGTTCTTATATGCAAAAGCAGCTGGATGTCAAATTCTTTAGACTGATTTATTACCTTTCTTAGCAGTAAAGCCAATTTTCCTGCCAGCTAGAAAATTGTATTTAGCTCATCAGATCATGACACTGAAAGCAATTGTTCTCACATTTTGGGGCCTGTGTGTCAAGCCATCCTTTGGTGCTGGAAGAGACTGAAAGCTGGATACATGCACAAGTCCCATCTTCACTACAGGAATAATTGTATTCTGACCCTTCCTGAGGTGCGGTAGAAGTTTTGTTACATACTGAACTCTCCCACCAGTAGTGACAAGCAAGACAAGGTTCTCATTGTTATGAGGGCAAGGCAGCGCTTGCTGCAGGAAAAGCAGTTTCCTGCAGAGCAGATGAAGACTGAAGTGGCCCTTGAGCTGTGACTCAACACCAGGCACTAGTCAACTACATGGATCCAGTGGTGTCTAGCATCTATTGGGACTGGAGGGGTGGAAAGCAGACAGAACAGCAGTAGGTGGAGCCACAGCCAATGAGAAGCAACTGAGATTAGTGAGGCAATGCACCCTTCACTCCAATGGACCAGCCTTCACTGCACTGATCTGAGAAAACCAGCACTAATCTGTGAAGCAGTGGGCGAACTCTTCTGATGCAGAAGATGGGAAACAACTCTGAAAGACAGAGCTGAACACAACAAAAGCAAAACCATTTGATTCGATTCTAATGAGGCTATTACAATCCCCAAAGGCTATCTTCTTCCAGGCATTGTGCGCATACTACCCTCTCCTTTCATATGGAATGGTGTCACTTGAAGAATATTCATCAAACGGAAAATTTCACATTTGTATGCTGTGAACCAAGCCACCTGCTCTCCCAGCACCCTTCCCAATTCTATACATTATTAATGAGCAACATTAATTTCCAGTTTTCAGTTAGCTAATTTGTTCCCACAATCATAATTTCACATACCACATGAATAATTCAGTAAGTTATTTTAACTGCTTGTTAGATAAGTCTGTTGGCCCTCATAAATTTCAATAAATTATCACTCAGCTCCTGTGTAAAGATGCCAGAACTGAACACCTTGGCAAGTGGGATTTTTCTGTTAAATGGGCAGCAAGTGTCACATGCACAGGACGATATCACCTGGAAATCCCCAGGAAGGTAAATGTAGAGTTATTTCAGGTCTAGAGATGATTATTTGTTTGATTCTAAACAGATGTGATTGTTGAACAACAGGTTGTACCCAACTAAGTTTTATGCAGAATGGATCCATTGAAATTAATGGGCCTAAGCGGCAACCTAATACATGTCTACTCAGAAATAAGCCCCATTAAGTTCAGTGGGACTTACTCCCAGGTGAGTATTGGATTGCAGCCCAAATTAGTCATATTCATTAATTTCAACAGGTCTACTCTTGCGTAGAATTAAAATTGGACATAACCCTATATGTATACCCAATGCGCACAGCGGGCATGAATGTGTATGGTAACTTAGAAAGTCAAGTTAAGTACCATGCCCACATAGTTGCCTAT
Source organism: Rhineura floridana (assembly GCF_030035675.1). Classification (NCBI taxonomy): domain Eukaryota; kingdom Metazoa; phylum Chordata; class Lepidosauria; order Squamata; family Rhineuridae; genus Rhineura; species Rhineura floridana. The sequence goes on from NC_084482.1 coordinate 102,025,989, forward strand.
ATCATCTTTTCCTCATCACTGTTCTTTAGATGTGACTTAAACATTTTCACACTAAGGCTGAAATCATATTTATTTAGCAAGGGTTATATACCGCTTAATAAAAAAAACTCTTAACATACATTATTGTATCAAATATTCATTAAAATAGGAATAAAAACAGACTTTAAAAACAAACAGAAAAATTATCAAAGCACTGATAAAATCCACAGTTTAAAAACAAATATACATAATATCTGTGCAATATATGTGCACTTACCTAAGAGAAAGCTCCACTGGACTCAGCTGGACTCTGTTCTCTTGTTTTTCCCAGGAAGCATGCATAGAATCTCTGGCTAAAGTCCAGACCTGTCACTCACACCCTATCAAGAACCTAACCAACAATCAAATTACAAATCTAAATTATGGTGCTGTGGAGATTAACCTGAACCATCAGAATTCTCCCTCTGTCATATTCATTCCCCGTTTTACTGTTCTCTAGATTCCTGTTGCAAGTAAATAGAAATGAATCAGGAAGATCACATTCTAATTCTTTCATTTGTTTGCTTATTGCTTTTTTGCTGAAGCACCCAAAGCAGTTTTTAGTAAAAGTGGAGTGGGGAGAGTAACAGTTTACTGTGTAACAGACCTGATACAAAAGGGACATAACTTCCTGTTCCATGCAAATGTTAGCATTTGAATTTGCTTATTTCATACATGCTTTCCCCTGTCCCTTTCCACTTAGTCATGTCACAGCAAAAGACCTTTCTAGAGAGAAGGAGCCAAACGACCGTTGGTCCCCACCAAGCTGATGGAGAGGACCTCGTAGTCTCATCTTTCCTTCTGATGCAAGCACAATCCAACCTCCACACTGAACCGTCATATTTTAAGTTTATTTTCTAAGGTTGATTCTGTTTATTCAAAGTTGAAGAGGAACAGAGCCATTAAAAGGAGCTTCCATTTTGCCTAGGAGAGCAAATCTTGCAGCTTGTAGGTTGCCTATCCCTAACACCCCAGGTAAAGACCAGATTAAAACATTCAGAAAAAAGTACACGAAGCAATCTTCACCAGACTGTAACACGTCAGGCTTCAGGTGGGTAATCACAACTGCAGGGAGATTTTAACATATGGAGGTTTCAAACACAACATCCCTTCCCCACCCATCATCTAAAGTAGTGTGATCCAGGAAAGGGCTAGTCTATGTTTCTGAAATTTGAAATGGCTCCATACAGATCCATTGTTGACTCAGTATGTACATTAGAAACTTTTATAGCTTCATGAAAAGATTTTTAATTATCTGCAAGGCTGATTTGTGCTTTGGCTGCATTAATATTGCTTAGGGAAACCTCAGTAAAGACACTGACCACTTGTGCCCATAACCAAAAAAACACAAAACAACCCCTTGAAACAGCAGATTCAATTCAGAAGGGGAGAGTAGAGTGATGGATCAACTAATATTGGTATGTACGAATAGAATTGTTAGGGCAAGGGGAATCAAACCCAATACTAAGGCACCAAAGATGCTAATGAGTGCATTTATCTCAGACATTTGACGGTATGGTGGAGGATCTCCCTGGCTTCCTGCATTTACAAGAAAGCTCAGGCAAGGACACCGTAGTGCTTTCAGGAAGCATGAGCACTCAGGAAGGCGGCAGAATGCAAATCACTGAATGAAAGGAAGGACACTAAAAAAAATCTTGGCAACCTCAAAGCAAGGTAAGTGAAACAAAAACCTATACCCCACTAATGTAAATTTCACCAAAATACTTTCTCCCCTTTGATAATTTTAAAATGCAATTGATTTTCTCATTAATTGATGGAGAATGGTCAGGGGGAAAACATTTCTTTAGCACAGAATTAGTGTTTGCAGTTGTAACCATCTTGTGAACAAAACACAAACAGAAAAAATTAATGCAGATTGACTCTTTACTGTATTTTTCCTTCATGATAATACCTCAGTTAAAAGGATAGGAAGTTCCTTTGCTAGAACTAGTGTGCTGGAGTGCAAATGTAGTTTAGAGGAGCCTGTCACTGCAGCACCTATAAGATGTCTTTGGAGCATCTCTCCTGCACCTGAGGTTTCTGGCCAGATCATAGAGAAGGGCCAAGTAGAGAACACTGAGCACCCTTGGGCACTGTTAGGTAGCTGGTGCTGATTGGTCAGCTGTCCTTTTTGAAACTGCACTGCCTGCCTTTTAAAAAAAATCCCACGCTAGAAATCCTCCAGCTGGAGAGGGGCAAATCTGTCGATTTTGGTTTCTCTCAGTTTCTCATTTTCCAGTTCTCCACATTTAAACATTAGTTTCCCATTTTTTTTAAATTCTCATGAAAATTCATCAGCATTGTAGTGCAAATTTCTCCTAATATACACATTTTGTATGCAATTTTTCCAAATGTTTCTGAATTTTGACATTTTCCCAAAACAATTTTCTCTAATATAATGCATTTTGTATATTATTTACCATATGTAAGCTGCCTTGGGTTTCTATTATGAAAAGAAAGGTGGGGTATAAATGTAATAAATAAATAAATAAATAATTATTTACACTTATATGTACTTTTTTTTATTTATTTACTTACTAACTAACTTTATATCCTGCCCTTCCTCCCAGAAGAAGCCCAGTGTTTTTTTTGCACACTTTATCCTAGTATGTACATTTTTATTATACAGCCACAAGAGTGGCTGTATACTATAGTTGGCAAGGATTTTCGCATTCCGCAATGTTAAATTGAAAATACCCCCATGCCATTCTGCTGTTTCCCATAAGTTCATTTCAAAACAAAACCTTACAAAACTTATAGTCCTGAACTCAGAAACACTTGCTTAACAACTCTCTAAACAACCCTTAACAACCCTCTAAGTTTTCACGGCAATACACAAAACAGTCAGAGAGAATCAAGAGTTCAAATTGTAAAACAAGAGAAGAAAAATCCAGACCCCTGTTGGACTTTTTTCTGTCAGTGATCTCATAATTGGTTGAAATTCATTAAAAATCAGCCATGTTCACAGAGTACCTGTAATCCTAATACTGACCTTTTCCCATACTCTGACTTTCATCTTCTGCAGTTTAAAAGTTTAAAAAATGCCTGGCTGATTTTTAATTAAGAAATTTAGCATTGGAGTCAATGATAAGCAGAGGCATGCTCAGTAAGAACCAACTGTCAGTGTTCTAAAAGCTGGACTCACAGCTGCTTTGCTTGGCTAACTGGGGAGCCACCCTGTAGGTAGGAGCAGAATCACTGTAATTCAATACCTCCAACCTCCTTAGTTGTTCCAGGACACCACAATCAACCAATGGAGACTGGTCCATTAGAGCAAATGGGGCATTGTTCCACCAACCTCACCCTGCTCTCAGCCAGCCCCCAGCTGCCTACCATCTTACTCACATCCAGCCCAGAGGGTGGCCCTGGCTGTCGGCTTCCTCCTCCTTAGTCTCAATGTTGCTCTTGTAGAACTCAGCAGAGAGGAGGAGGATCAGGGAAAACTGTAATTAGTTTCTTCTGGCTACACCTATTGTTTGGGTTTCCTTCCTTCCACCCTACCAATCCCAATGGGCATAAGCCTCCACTATGGTCAGTGGTCGTAAAAACCGTCAGGAGGGCAGGGAGAACTAACAGAGTCATATTGCCTTGTCTTTCTCTCCCCAGATAAAGTTAATTGATCAGAGCAACCAGGTTTGTTTCAGTGCTAAAACCCGACCTGAATCCAGAATGATTTGGGCCTAGCAAACCTGCTTCCTCCATCCACACCTGTAGGCTGGCCCTGAATGCAAAAAAAAAAACAAAAAACATGCTGAGGTGGCCTCTCCCTCCCACAACCACCACCACAGGACTACCTGAGGACCATCTTGCCTGAAGGGGAGAACAGATCTAGGTTTCAAAAAGTTTTATCTCCGAGTTGTTGGTCTTGGCTGCCTTTTTTCAAACAAATGTTTAACTGATGCTTATTGCTTTGCTATTTTATGTACACTGCTTTGTACATAAAAATAAAAACTAGCATATGAATATTTTAAATTTATGGAATGTCCTCTCATAGCTACATTAACGAGACCTGGGTGGGAGAGCAGGGAGGAGTTGCTCTCTCCCAGCTCTGCCCACCTGGGTACTCGGTGCAGCACTGTGGTAGATCTGAGGGCCGGGGAGGTGGGGTTGCTGTGGTCTATAGGAGTTCTTTCTCTCTCACCAAGCACCCTGTCCAGACGGCGACTGGTTTGGAATGTCTTCATCTTGTCCTGGGCCAAGGAGACAGACTGGGAATACTGTTGGTGTACCGCCCACCTTGCTGCCCAACAGCTTCCCTAACTGAGCTGACAGAGATAGTCTCGGAGGTATTGTTGAGGTCCCCCAGACTTGTGGTACTGGGGGATTTCAACATCCATGCCGAGGCTGTCTTGCTTGGGGCGGCTCAGGACTTCATGGCCTCCATGACAACCATGGGGCTGTCTCAAATTGTTACTGGCCCGACACATGTATCGGGACATACTCTTGATCTGATCTTCGCCACTGGTCATGGAGATGGTGATCTGAGGGTGGGGTATTTTTCATCTACTCCATTGTCATGGACAGATCATCGCTTGCTGAGTTTTAGACTCATGACAGCCCTTTCCCTCTGCAGAGGTGGGGGACCTATTAAGTTGGTCCGCTCCCGGAGGCTTATGGATCCTGTAGCTTTCCAGAGGGCTTTGGGAGTTTTTCCAGCTGATAGTACTGGTGCTCCTGTCGAGGCCATGGTTGACCTGTGGAATACGGAGATGACCCGGGCCATCGACATGATCGCTGCCGCGCGCGCCCTTCATTGCCGAACTCATACAGCACCGTGGTATACCCCGGAGCTGAGAGTGATGAAGCAAGAGAGAAGGAGGCTAGAGTGCAGGTGGAGGCGAACTCCTGACGGATGTAATCATTCCCTGGTAAGTGCTTCCACTAAGTTGTACATAAAAGCGGTTAGGGCGGCGAAAAAGTCTTATTTTGCTACCACCATTAGATCATCCCTTTGCCGCCCAGCGGAGCTTTTTAGGGTGGTACGAGAGCTCTTACATTCTGGCCCTCATGATACTAAGGAAACATCGGAAGCCCGCTGCAACGAATTTGCGGAGCACTTCCAGGACAAGATTGCATGCATCCGTCGGGACTTAGACTCTGATGTTATGACAGATGAATCCATTGAAGTGTCCAGAGCACGGCCTTGTCCTTTATTATTGGATGAATTTCAGTTGGTGCAGCTCGAGGAAGTGGACAAGGTGCTTGGAATGGTGCGGGAGACCACCTCTGCTCTGGACCCTTGCCCATCTTGGCTGGTGAAGACTGGCAGGACTGTAACCGCCGGCTGGGGCAAGGAGGTAATAAATGCCTCCTTGAGAGAGGGAGTAGTCCCTGGCAGTCTCAAGGAGGCAGTAATAAGACCTCTTTTAAAGAAACCTTCTTTGGACCCAGATGTTTTGAACAACTATAGACCGGTGGCGAATGTCCCTTTTTTGGGCAAGGTTTTGGAGCGGGTGGTCGCTGGCCAGCTCCAGGCGCTCTTGGATGAAATTGATTATCTGGATCCGTTTCAATCCGGTTTTAGGTCCGGTTTTGGCACTGAAACAGCCTTGGTCGCCCTGTATGATGACCTTTGTCGGGAGAGGGACAGGGGGAGTGTGACTCTGTTGATTCTCCTTGATCTCTCAGCGGCGTTTGATACCATCGACCATGGTATCCTTCTGGGGAGGCTCGCGGAGTTGGGAGTTGGGGGCACTGCTTGGCAGTGGCTCTGCTCCTACTTAGCGGATCGTCGCCAGAAGGTAGTGCTTGGGGAAGATCGCTCGACACCCTGGACTCTCCATTGTGGAGTCCCTCAGGGGTCAGTTTTGTCCCCCATGCTCTTTAACATCTACATGCAGCCTCTGGGTGCGGTCATCAGGAGTTTTGGAGTGCGTTGCCATCAGTACGCTGATGACACGCAGCTCTACTTCTCCTTTTCACCTTCTTCAGGTGAGGCTGTTGATGTGCTGAACCGTTGCCTGACCGCGATAATGGACTGGATGAGAGCACTGGCTACCCATTGGTTTCCGAGCTAGATTCAAGGTGCTGGTGTTGACCTATAAAGCCTTACACGGTGTGGGACCGCAATACCTTGTGGAACGCCTCTCCCGCTATGAACCTACCCGCTCACTTCGTTCAGTATCTAAGGCCCTCCTCCGGGTACCATCTCACCAGGCTGCCCGGAGGACTGTCACTAGAACTAGGGCCTTTTCTGTGGTGGCCCCCGAATTATGGAACAACTTACTGGAGGAAATACGCCTGGCGCCTACGGTTTTTTCTTTTAGGTGCCAGGTTAAGACCTGACTGTACTCCCAGGCATTTTAATGTTCAATGTTTTATGTTTAATGTTTTAGTTTAATGTGTTCCTTTCTGTTACTGATTTTATTCTATATTGTATTTTAATCTCGTTTTGTACACCGCCCAGAGAGCTATTAGCTATGGGCGGTCTAGAAATGAAAATAAATAAATAAATAAATAAAATCAGGGGCCAAGGGAAGACTCGAGCGTTTTAGGTTTTCAATTTGTGTCTGTTTTGACCTTCTCCGCTGTTTAGCTGTATTTAGTATTTTTACGGATTAGATGGACTAGATGAGCCTTTGGCCTGATCCACCAGAGCTTTCCTTATTATTGGGCTAAAATTCAGCTAAGCTGTACTTAGAGTAGATCCACTAGCAACCTAATTTTTTTAAAAAATACAAAAATAATCAATGCAAAACAATGCAAGGCATCTGTAGTTCAGTGGCCCAGCTCACTTTCTTGAGGTATCTGCTCTCTGTATAGGTAATTTCCTACTTTCTGTTTGGGGCACAGTTGCAGTTTTAATTGTATTGTTTGGGGGATTGGCTGGAATCATGTGTGGATAGTATTGCTTGGTGGTAATGGACTTATAAATATATGCAATGGTTGTACACCTGAAATCAAGAGTGTATTCTATGCCTCTAGCCCTGCCAGGCCCTGCAGACTCTGTGTCCTGATGTAATAGTGTACCAGGCTCTGCCTTCTTTTTCCCAAGCTCTTGCCAGGGTCATCATCATCATCATCTACCAGACTCTTCCTCTTGACAAGGGATATAAAAAGATACCATTTTCCATTCTGTCTTGTATTCATCACACGGAGCACTGATTCTGCACTGCTACAGTTCATCTTCCATCAAAAACTACATTATTTGCCTTGCTGTCTGCTGTGGCAAAATAACATAACTTACGTAGTTTATGCAATTAACTATGTAAATTATGTAAATTACACAAGTTACATTGTTATTACATTATTCCACCCCATTCACTTCAATGCTCAGGAAGCACAATGCAAACAGGAGGGGGCGGGAGTGATCAATTAGGTATAATTTGTGGACTGAAGGCAACAACAGCAGCAAATATCTTTTGTATTCACTGGATTGATTTCCACATTGGATGAATAAGAGAATATTGGCAATTTTGGCTCCTGTTTCTGTTTTCCTTGGCATTCTCCAACATCCCTACTCTTGACACACCAGATTCCCCTGGTGGGAATGACTTGGCAGGGTGGATGGCCCTTGCAGCAGCCCTTCTATTTACAGGCATCAGCCACCACGACTATCTGTTGTACCTACATTTCAGTTTGGCTCCTTCCTTCTGTGATGTTCTTTTCTGTTTTGCCTTTCATTTTGTACTTTCCACAGCTGTATTGATTAGCTTCCTTCCAGCCTCAAGAGGCCTTTGGGGGGGGGTGAGCATCATTTGACCTTGTCATCTCACAGCATTCCCCTATTGTTCTTTACTCCTGACTTGAGTGTATATATTTTCATGCATGACTTGTATACTACCAGGACCCAAGGAGAGTGATCTAAGTGCTTTTCATTTTCAGCACTGCTGAGTGTACTGGAGCATCAAAAGGCCTACCACCTGAACTGACAGTTTTAACAAATTCCACTGTGGTCTAGGGTTAGCTAAACGGAATGATGTAAGCACCCTAGCAGCATAAGCACAAACAACTTGGGAGGATTTATTCCTGACTAAGTGAAGAGGAGGCAATGCTGTTGCTTGCTCAAGAGCCTGCTCTTCCCCTCTGGGCAACACTGGAGACTAAACTCAGAGGGAGAGCAAGTTGTGATGGTGTAAGAGAAGGCATTTACACTCCCTCTGCAGGGATTTAGCTTGGGGTTACTTCTGGATCCATGACTGTCGCTTGTGGCTCAAGTGGCCTTGATGGCGCAGAATGCCTTCTACCAGCTTCAACTGATGGCCCAGGAGGAGTGCCCCTATCTGGATAGGGACAGACTAACATCTGCTCTGGTAACCTCTATGTTGGATTGCTGTAATGTGTTATACATGGGGCTGCTGTTAAAAATGGTTTGGAAACTGCAGCTAGTGCAGAATTCCCCATCCAGATTGCTGGCTGGGGCAAAATGGTCTGAGCATATAAAACCAATTCTGGCATGACAACACTGGCTACCAATTAATTTCTGGGCTCAATTCAAAGTGTTGGTTTTGATCTATAAAGCCTTATATAGCTCAGGATCTCAATGTCTCAAGAACCTCCTCTCCCCAACCAACCTAGACCCTGCATTCATCATTTGAGGCCTTCTCCATGTGTCCCCTCTGAGGGAGGTGTGCAACCTGCGAACAGGCCTTCTTAGTTCCTCACTTCCAGAATTTATTTATTTATTTATTTATTTATTTATTTTATCCCCAGGACAGCACACAAGGCACCATCTCTATTTTTAGGCATCTTGCATAAACTCTCTTTTTTTATTACCCAGGCTTTGGGCTCTTAATTTGACTGTTTTTAGGTATTTATGGCCTCTTTTTATGAGATAGGATGTGTTGGACTTCCCTTTTATAGATATGGATGTATTTTTAGGTTTCTATTTTCATTTGGTTTTATACTTGCCTTTAATATTTGTACTGTTTTATATTATTATGTTCGTAAGTCACTTTAGATCACATTTTATATAAAAAGTGACTAATAAATACTATAAAAATAATAGTAATAGTAATAATTATGCAACATACTGTATAGTTTGTAGCTGTAATATACTGTAATTTTTAAAAAGTGATTATAATCTTCATTAAAAAGGGAAATGGTAGAGTTCCTCTGATATTAAACACAGTCTAGATGCACTATTTCTTTGTACCAAGTGTTCATGAATGAGCTGTCATGTAGTTTCTCCCCACAGTGGTTTGTAGTGAGTGGCTTTCAGAAGTCTCTCTGTTTTCATATTGTGAAATAATGTATTTATAGAAAGTAGGTGTAATTTTACCAGATACGCTGTCAGAAGCACTACAGGATGATGTTCCTTGCTTTTTGCTAAGGAGCTTCACTGCTACCAGTATGAAATCTGGAATACAAATATTGGCTCCAGCTTATGATCTGAAGTTATTTGAGACTACCAACTGGCTGAAACTAAACAGGCCTGGTCTGACCAGTGGCTGGAGGAGTGGTCGTGTGTGCCTTATATATGCTGCCTTAGGTTCTATGATGGGTGGGATATAAATGGGTGGGATATAAACAAATAAAGTGCTATGACAGAGAGCAACTTGGGGCTCATTTGTTCTGATATAAACAAATGCAACTTTTGTTTGCTTCCACGTAAGAAAATCTGTAAATATGTGGCAATTGCCTCTACCATTTTGGATCTTGAGAAGCAGTTATTCCATTCCTGCCTGTCAAAAGCCGATAATGCTTTCCTGAAAGGCTTTAGCCCTCCTCAGTGCCAATGCAGCCTACATTTATCACTGAGAGAGCCTATGAGCATCCAGCTTGTACACACACTATAAAGGAGAGCTCACAAACGCATGGAGGTTGGGGCCAGTAGATACAATCTCACTTCTCCGCACACATTTGAATATCCCCAGATTTCATTGTACAAGCTTTTGAGGTTTGTTGATGGTTCACTGTCCCCAACACTGAGATAAAAATTCCACTGATAGTACTTAACTTGGGTGGGAGATGAATCTCTGCAGGGTATCTGTGGTACCCTTCCAAAAACAGAAAGATCCTCCACTTTCCTCAAGAGAAAGGATTCCCAAGCAATCTGGATTCAAGTATGGAGGATTCAACAGCAACGACAGGGCTTCCTATTGTTGTGTGCATTCAATCTCTGAGCAGTGTGAGACTTCCAGGGGTGCCAGAGTTTGGCTTTCTTGGAAGAAGGTCAATGGAGACTGTGGCATCTTATAGGATATATGATTTTTATTTACACATATATACAACCTGAATGTAAGATTGAGGTGTTTCTAACATTAACAGTACATCAGATCTTGTTTCCCAAAGCCTATAGGTTTGGGGGTTCAGAAACAGAGAGCAGGCCTCTCTGTTTTTCTTTCCAGCTTCATCCCAAGACAAGACTAAAAAACCACAAGCCTCTCCTTGGCTCCAGGATGGGAAGGAGGAGGGCCTCTCTCCTAAACAGAGTTTCAATGGCAACAGGATCTCTCATGGCCACATCCCTTTGGATATGCAGATTGATCACTCAGTAAGCCCATGAACTCACAGGCTGATTTGGCTAAACTAATAGCTTATGCAAAGGAAACTGGTTTGCCCAGTTTAGCAGGTCTCCCCATTACAGAATGTATCTCTCAAAGCTTGGAAGTAACTCGTTACAAATAACAAGTTACTTGTAATTTATTACTTTTTTGCGTAACGAGTGGGTAACTTAGTTACTGGTTGTAACAGAATGAGTGGTAATTTCATTACTTTTCAGCTGTAACTGTAACGTTTCCAGCGTTACATTTGGATGTTACTTGGGGGGCAAACAGGGGAACTCTGCTCCTGTAACTGGTGGACAAAAGACATGTGCCTCACACTGGGCTTCTGCACAGTGTTGCTCTTCCCTCGTGCTCTGTGTTAGGAGGCACGAGGGAGGAAGTGGAGAGCCAGACCGCGCCGGAGGGCAAGGATGAAGGAGAAGGCAGAAGCAGAATGGAGATGAAGAGCTGAGGTGAGTGACGATGGTGTGTGTGTGTGTGTGCCCCCACTGCTCATCCTGCAGCCCCCTTCCTGCCTGCCACCTCCTCTCCCCTTGCGCTTGCCACCTCTCCCCTCATGCCTGTGTCTGCCTCCCCCCTCATGCCTGTCGCCGACTCCCCCCTCCTGCCTGTCGCCGACTCCCCCCTCCTGCCTGTCGCCGACTCCCCCCTCCTGCCTGTCGCCGACTCCCCCCTCCTGCCTGTCGCCGCCTCTCCCCTCTTGTGCCTGTCGCTGCCTCTCCCCTCTTGTGCCTGTTCTGATTTTATTTTTGTAGTGTTGAACACCAAGAGGGACTTTAGTGTTGGGCCATTCAGTCCAGGGGTGCTGCTAGATAAGATTTGGGCACATGCATAGCATTTGCATATGGTAATTTAGGTGCCTACATTTAGCAAATTAAGATAGTGAGTGTCTTGAGACTCATCAGCACTGTGCTTTGTAGCATGCCCAGCAACCCTGAAAACACAGTTTTTACATCTCTCTCTCTCTCTAAAGTTTAAAATAAGGAGAAGGGGCAGGAGATTCAGGGTCCAGTGCAAAAGACTTGAGGCTCAGGACTTCTGGGCCGCCAATGCTCCTGCTTCAGTCTCACTAAATGAAATCAATTCTCTATAAGGTTTTCTACTCCATTAGCATTTCTATATTTTTAAGAAAGTCTGAAATGTACAAACTGTCATTTATTAAACAAATAGTAAATATAATTACTTCACTCTTGGCATAAACTTTTGGTTAACACTGTTAAGTACAAATTCTGCTGATGGTCAGAGATTCCCCAAAAGGGAATGAGAATGGGCACTGAATGTTTTGAGGGATTTGAATAATGAGAATATCAGTTGTAACTTAAGCTTTACAAAGATCACATCTCTCATGCCTACAGAGACAAGAATGAAAATGGCTGCTACCAGGTGATGCTCTTATGGCCTTAGGGCATCCTTCGTCGGGCTTTGGGGACCTAATGTGAGATAAATAGTCCTATGCGGTCCAAAGTGCTTTTGGAGAACTGTTTCAATCAACTGAAACAGGAGAGGAAGGTTAAGCAGTCCCATTTCCAGAACACAGGAAAAAAATTAAGAGAACCATGTTGCAATGGTGAGCAATCACATGTAGCTGTGAGTCACAAAGAGAATGAGGGAGTCAATGCCAGGGGAAAATAATTAGAAACATGGGTGATCAGAGTTAAAGGAGACAGAAGCAATAAGTGCAGGGATGAAGGGAACCACTTGGTCCACTCTGAAAAGTTTTGGTGGAGTCAGTAATGAATTATTTCTGTTCCATCCAAACTCTGGTTGTGGTTGTTATGTGCCTCCAAGTTGATTATGACTTATGGCGACCCTATGAATCAGCGACCTCCAATATCTTTCATGAACCACCCAGTTCAGATCTTGTAGGTTCAGGTCTGTGGCTTCCTTTGGAATCAATCCATCTCTTGTTTGGCCTTCCTCTTTTTCTACTCCCTTCTGTTTTTCCCAGCATTATTGTGTTTTCTATTGAATAATGTCTTCTCATGATGTGTCCAAAGTATAATAACCTCAGTTTCATCATTTTAGCTTCTAGTGACAGTTTTGGTTTAATTTCTTCTGACACCCAATTATTTGTCTTTTTCACATTCCATGGTATGCACAAAGTTCTCCTCCAACACCACACTTCAAATGAGTTGATTTTTCTCTTATCTGCTTTTTTCACTGTCCAACTTTCACATCCATACGTAGAGATCGGGAATACCATGGTCTGAATGACCCTAACTTTAGTGTTCAGTGATGCATCTTTGCATTTGAGGACCTTTTCTAGTACTCTCATAGCTGCGCTTCCCAGTCCTAGCCTTCTTCTAATTTCTTGACTCTTGTCTCCATTTTGGTTAATGACTGTGCCAAGGTTTTGATAATCCTTGACAAGTTCAAAGTCCTTGTCAACTTTAAAGTTACATAAATCTTTTGTTGTCATTATTTTAGTCTTCTTGACGTTCAGCTGTAGTCCTGCTTTTGTGCTTTCCTCTTTAACTTTCATTATCGTCATGGTCTGTGGGTGGGTAGGAAGCGACAAGGGAGGAGGTGGAGAGTGAGACGGGGTGGAGTGAAGGAAACAATTGTTTTTAAAAATGGAGTGGAGGGAAAAAGGAGCCAGAGGGCAAGAACATGGATAAAGGAGAAGGAGGCAGAAGCAGAATGGAGATACAGAACTGTGGAGGTGAAAGATCACAACATGTCTCTGTGTGTGTTTGCACTTGGCACATAAAGTGGCCTCCACCACCCTCTCTGGCTACTGTGCTGCATTTGCAGTATTTTAACTTTTTTGCATCTCAGGGGAAAATGTTTGCTTGGGTGAGTGTTCCTTAGTTGTTGGCAGGGCAGGGTCTGGGAGGTGGTTAAGTGACAGATATTATGTTTGCTGGCTGAGTGGGGGGGTTGCACTTGATTTGACATGCAAAGATCTGAGTAGTGGTCTCTGCCTCCCTCCCCACCTCCCTTACCAGTGGAGATACCACCATTGCTATCTTATGGATAAAAAGAATTATTCTACTACGTTTGTATGAGTGTGTTTATTTTTAATATTGTGTTGGGCTACTTAGATGTGCAGCAGCCAAGGCCAGCACCTTGTAGGCATTTTTTTAAAAAAGCAACTGAAATGTAACTGTAGTGATTACTTTTGAGAAAAAGTAAAGTAATCCGTTACTTTCAGAGCAATTGTAATTGTAACGGTAGTTACTACTTTTTAAAAGTAATCTTCCAAGCTCTGATATCTCTTACAGGCACACAACTGTAAGCTAGAAAGGGTGTCACAGATATCATCCAAACCCACCCCCCACAATCCTATAACACTACCCCCTTCCCTGAAAAAGGCCTGGCCCGGACCTGCAAACAAACAATGGAATAACATCTTTCCTGTAGAGAAGTAACAGGTTAATAGAGAAGCACATTAATAAGACATTGAAACATATATCATCAAAAGTATAGCCATAGCATAGTTACATGTCACACAACACAAGTACAAAAACAGTCCTTTCCTTTAAAGCAAGTTTTCTGTCCATTTTACAATCTCTTCAGGCCTTCATCTTCTTTCTTGGAGGTCCCAGTCACAGTTCCTCATCCAAACTCCTTATGCAGTCCCCCACACTTCACATACCCAAGACGATGGGTCTCTGCCATGTTTAAACCAGATTACCATCTGAGTACCAGAGCTCCTTTGTCCTGCCTTGTGACACTGTAGCCCAGCAGGCCTCAAAAACATACACATTTTCCTTTGCTCTCCTAAACAGTTGCATACCCACAAAATCTAACAGGCATGCTATAGCAAATCTTAAACATCAAATCTTACTGCATAAAGCTAGCAGAATAATTCCTTTAAAAAATCATTTCCCATTATTACTAACATGCAAACAGCACAAATCAAAAGCATTAAAATGATCAGGACAAACTCAAATCAGTAAACCGTCCCAAGAGCACAACTTCCACCTCCAAACCTTGCAGTTGCCCACATGGTCCTTTGTCTTGGGACCTCAGGAAGTTCTCAGTCCAAGTTGATCCATACTGCTGCATGCAGGATCTTGGGACACATCTGCATGAATACCTCTGCTTTCTCATCTCATTAAAACTACACAGCAGACTGTAGCCATCTTTCTCCCACTCACTACCTTGAAAAAAAATCCTTGGCCCAGTCCACTTCATCCTCTGTCCCAAACTGCAAATCAAAGTTCTGCCATATTCTTCAGGATTAGCTGGCCTAGCCCACCTAGAACTCTTCCTCTTTGTTCACCCTCACCATCTCCAGAGTAAATCCCAGACTGCATTTTTAACTCAATGCAAGCTAGTTTTATTTTGCTTAAAAGCATATAGCCGCAAAGGAAAATTACACATATTTTGCTTATCTCAACAGCTGAAATTTCACAAAGAAGGTGTTTCTTTCACCATGACTAAACTGTGACAAGTATCTGAAATGAGCCATTTTAATTATAACACACATCTATTTTATCAGCCTCTCAGTACTGTTGCCAATGGCAGATTTTTTTGTTTGAAACAAATGTCACTGAGACAGACTAGTTGACCATGCAGACCAGGCTAGACTAGTTGGTTTAATAATAAACACACAAAAAATGGGTAAGATCAAGAATACATTTGATTTACTGAGGTGCTAGAGTTTCTTCACAAAACAGAAATTGACTAAGATATTTAAAGAAGGACTTTTTAAGTGCACCCAGAGAAACATTAACACTGATTTTATGGTCCCTGGCACTGGAGATCTAAATATTACAAATGACAAAAGCAATATGGCTGCAAGAAGACTGTAAGCCCTGGAGTGCTAAGTGTAATTAAAAACACTGCCACCAAAAAGAACAGAATCTTCTCCGAATGCTCAGCTAAGTGAGAAGCAGCATATTCTTATTGTAGTTGTTATATGCCTTCAAGTCGATTTCAACTTATGGCGACCCTATGAATCAGCGACCTCCAATAGCATCTCTTATAAACCACCCTGTTCAGATCTTGTAAGTTCAGGTCTGTGGCTTCCTTTATGGAATCAATCCATCTCTTGTTTGGCCTTCCTCTTTTTCTACTCCCTTCTGTTTTTCCCCAGCATTATTGTCTTTTCTAATGAATCATGTCTTCTCATTATGTGTCCAAAGTATGATAACCTCATTGCATCATTTTAGCTTCTAGTGACAGTTCTGGTTTAATTTGTTCTAACACCCAATTATTTGTCTGTTTCGCAGTCCATTATATCTGCAAAGCTCTCCTCCAACACATTTCAAATAAGTTGATTTTTCTCTTATCTCCTTTTTTCACTGTCTAACTTTCTTATCCATACATAGAGATCGGAAATACCATGGTCTGAATGATCCTGACTTTAGTGTTCAGTGATACATCTTTGCATTTGAGGACCTTTTCTAGTTCTCTCACAGCTGCGCTCCCCAGTCCTAGCCTTCTGATTTCTTGACTCTTGTCTCCATTTTGGTTAATGACTGTGCCGAGGTTTTGATAATCCTTGACAAGTTCAAAGTACTCATTGTCAACTTTAAAGTTACATAAATATTTTGTTGTCATTATTTTAGTCTTCTTGATGTTCAGCTGTAGTCCTGCTTTTGTGCTTTCCTCTTTAACTTTCATTATCATCATGGTCTGTGGGTGGGTAGGAAGCGACAAGGGAGGAGGTGGAGAGTGAGACAGGGTGGAGTGGAGAAAACAATTGTTTTTAAAAATGGAGTGGAGGGGAAAAGGAGCCAGAGGGCAAGAACATGGATAAAGGAGGAGAAGGAGGCAGAAGCAGAATGGAGATAAAGAACTGTGGAGGTGAAAGATCACAACATGTCTCTGTGTGTGTCTGTACTTGGCACATAAAGTGGCCTCCACCACCCTCTCTGGCTACAGTGCTGCATTTGCAGTATTTTAACTTTTTTGCATCTCAGGGGAAAATGTTTGCTTGGGTGAGTGTTCCTTAGTTGTTGGCAGGGCAGGGTCTGGGAGGTGGTTAAATGAGAGAGATTATGCTGGCTGGCTGAGTGGGGGGGTTGCACTTGGTTTGACATGCAAAGATCTGAGTAGTGGCCTCTGCTTCCCTCCCCACCTCCCTTACCAGTGGAGATACCACCATTGCTATCTTATGGATAAAAAGAATTATTCTACTACGTCTGCATGTGTGTGTTGCTGAAGTTGAGATATATTATGCCCACAGCATTCCCACAGTCTACCAGAGAGGTTACTCAATCAAAAAATGAGATAAGATTAGTCTAACAGGATTTGTTCTTGATAAATCCATGTTGGCTTCTAGTAATTAATTAATTAATTTATATACTGCCCCATAGCCGAAGCTCTCTGGGCGGCTTATAGCAATTAAAAACATTAAAAACAAATATACAAATTTTAAAACACAAAAACAATTTAAAAACACAATTTAAAATTTTTTAAAAACAATTTTAAAACACATGCTAAAATGCCTGAGAGAAGAGGAAAGCCTTGACCTGGCGCTGAAAAGATAACAATGTTGGCACCAGGCGCACCTTGTGACAAATATGAGTAATCACTGCATTGTTTTCAAGGTGCTTACACATTGACTGTTTTATAATCTGTTCCATAATTTTCCCAGGGATCGATGTCAGGTTGACTGGTCGGTAGTTCCCAGGTTCCTCCTTTCTGCCCTTTTTGAAGATAGGGACAACATTAGCCATCCTCCAATCATCTGGCACTTTACCCATCCTCCACCATTTTGCACAGATAATAGACCGCGGTTCTGAGAGTTCTTCAACCAGTTCCTTCAATACTCTAGGATGCAGTTCATCAGGGCCTGCAGTTTTGAACTCGTTCAAAGTGATTAGGTATTCCTGGACCATTTGTCTATCAATCTCAAGCTGCAATCCTGCCCCTTCAACTTCATGTTTCCGAGGGGGTGATAGACTCTGTTCTGGAATTGAAATAGGAATTGAGGACTTCTGCCCTTTCTTTGTCATCTGTTATCATTTTGCCATCCTCATTGAGTAGCTGAACCACCATTTCTTTTTTCTTTTACTATGGAAGTACCTGAAGAAAGCTTTTTTGTTGCTTTTGGCATCTCTTGCTAACCTTGCTGAAGCCACCCCTGCAAATCCATGCTACCTGTCTGTACTCTTCCTTTGTGGCCTAGCCTTCCTTCCACTTCCTGTATGTGTCCTTTTTTTGTTTTCAGGTCATCTCTAAGCTTTCTTCTGCTGTCTTCCCCCTTTTTTCCTTGACAGAATTGTTTGCCATTGTGCCTTTAGAATTTCCTCTTTTAGAAACTCCCACCCATCTTGGACTCCTTTTCTCATTAGGGTCACTTGCCACGGAACCTTACTTACCATTGCTCTGAGTTTATTAAAATAGGCTTTCCAGGGTACTTGTATGGCTACCTTCTGCTTTTGCTTCCTTTAAAATCAAAAACTCTAGCATAGCGCTGTCACTTTCCCCTAGAGTTCCCATAACTGCCACTTCATCTACCAAGTCATCTCTGTTGGTTAGAATCAAGTCAAGGATAACTGCTCCTCTAGTTGCTTCCTCCACTTTCTGTAGGAGAAAGTTATCTCCAACACAAGTCAGGAATTTTTTGGAGGGGCCATGTTTGGCAGAATTGATCTCCCAACAGATATCGAGGTAATTGAAGTCCCCCATTACTACTACATCGTGCCTCCTCGAAACATTGGCAATTTGCTTTTCAAAAGTTTCATCTTCATCTTCTCCTTGATTGGGTGATTGGTAGTAGACTCCAACCACCATGTTCCTTTTATCCCTTGCCCCATTAATTTTAATCCAGATACTCTGAGTGAAGCTATCAAGCTCATCCTCCTGTATTTGTGCAGGAATATATATTTTTAACATAGAGCATGACTCCACCTCCCTTTCTATTCCTTCTGTTCTTTTTGAACAGGTTATATTCTTCAGTCACTGTGTTCCAGCCATGGGAGTCATCCCACCAAGTTTCAGTTATACCTATCAAGTCGTACTTTCCTGTATTAAGAGTTCCAGTTTGTCCTGTTTGTTTCCCATACTCTGGGCTTTAGTATACAGACATTGAAGAACATACGATTTATGGCCTTGCTTCCTTCCTACATTTTTATGAAGACTATTACTGGACCCCATTAGAGCTGTTTCCTTAGTTCCTCTTACTGTGCACAAGCCTTTGTTAGTCATTACCACCAAATTTATGTCTACCTCCCCCTTAGGATTCAGTTTAAAGCTCTCCTGATGAATTTATCCATGCTGTGGCCAAACACATTCTTCTCTGTCCTTGTGAGGTGCAACCCATCACTTGCCAGCCGTCCATCTTCCAGGAAGCATAGCCCTTGGTCCCAGAACCCAAACCTCTCACATCAGCACCACTTTCGTGAGGAAGATTGTATTGTCTGTCATCATCCAGCAAACTGCACAAGAACCTAGGATGGCAGATCTCTCTACATTTGTCACAGCCAAACAGCATGACAGTACATAAGAACGTAACAAGAGTATGCTGGATGAGTCCAAAGGCCCATCTAGTCCAACATCCTGTTCTCACATTGGCCAATCAGATGCCTATGGGAAACCCACAAGCAGGACCTGAGCGCAACACCTGTGATCCCAGAAATTGGTAATCAGAGGCTTACTACCTCCGACAGTGGAGGTAGAACATAGCCATTGTTGCTAGTAGCCACTGATAGCCATATCCACCCTGAATTTGTGCTGTTTTATTCTGTATTAACAGGATATGTCTTGGAGACAAGTACTGGCCATACTTTTCAAGTAAATAAATAACATAGTCTGTTCTCCTTATATATGAAATGTTCACATTATATACTGCAAGTATCATATATAACTATCAGAATGTTACTAGATGCTGAACTTCCAGAGATAGAATTTTTAAGCCTATACTGAAGTCTAGTATAATGTCCTTTGTCTGACTAAATTAGATGACATTCCTAGCATCTGACTATTCAAAGGTTTTACCAAATATCAAAGCAAAATAACTATCATCTGTTTGGGAATGCTAGAGGACAGACAATAATCTATAAAATGTGGGGGGGGGACAGAATATTATTCCGCAAACACACCTTTGACCTGGAAAACAGAATCTGGCATCTAAGGTTTGCCAAATAGTTCTCAAGACAAAGAGTCAGAGAAATGATTTTATACTATCTCAGATGTCTTGAAATTTTGGGTGCATTTTCAAATTAAACTGGAGTGGGCTCTAAGTTATTCTGTATCCTCCAGAATTATCTGGAATGCTGTGCCCATAACCTCTCCACATTCACAGTGCCTGTCTTCCCACAAGCCAGAGGGTGAGCCAGTTTTACAACACTCAAGGATTCGCCCAGTGCTTAAGGAATCCCCATCTGACACATGAAACCATAGTTAAATCTGTTTTAACCCTCTGAAATGCTGAAAAACAGCTTTGCCGCAACTGACAATCTGCCTCACAATTCTAAGATGCAAGAGGGGATTTTTGCTGAATCGGAAGGACCAAAGATTTTAACGTCACTTGTGACAAAAATGCCCCTTGATGACAACAAGAGATTACCTGTAATTCCCTTTTCTTTTTAGTGTGTTCCCTTCTTGTGGCTTTTGTATCCCTTTCATAATGACTGTTGTTCGCTTTCATAGAGGCTTTTAAAAGATTCCTAGTTCCAATTTCACACAAAAAGCATTGCAGCTTTTCATTGTGAAGGAAAGGTCAACTCCTACTCCAAAGATGTTTCTTTCCACTGGTTCCTCAATTAATTTAACCCCCTCTCCTCAAACAAATACAAGAATGCCTATTTCTCAGTTCCTTTCTCAGTCAGATTAATAGGTTATTCTGAGGACATGTACACATTTGTGACAGTGTGTGAAATATGGGAGGGAAGGTAAAGAGTCCTTTAATGAAATCCACAAGTTCCATCTCCTATCCCAAATGTAAGAGAAATTATATATCCCAATAGCCCTGAAAACCATTGCTAAAAGGTGAAGGGACTGTGCCCTTTCCAGCCTTTTGTAACTCGATGGCTTCTTTCTGTCCTAAATAGCATAAACCACATTCTGTCTTCCACTAGCAAAGGACATTCAGGATTCAGTCAAGAGCTGAAACTAATTTGCTCCCAAAAATTCTCTTTGAACATTTATTTTTTTGAGAATATAGATGTCAAAGATTCTCTAGGGCAGCCTTTCGCAAGCTTTGGGTCCCCAGATGTTGCTGGACTAGAGTTTCCATAATTCCTGACCATTGACTTGGGCTGATGTGAGTTGTAGTCCTGCAATATCAGAGGACCCAAAGATTGGGAAAGGCTGCTCTAGTCTCTAGCATTTAACAGTAGTTACAGCTGATATGTAATAGTGTGTCACAGTGTTTTTCACATTTTCTGCTTTCAGGGAACACTTTCTGCAAAAACTTTAATGAAAGAACCTGTGTGTGTCCCCCACAGAAACCATTGCAAAGAATTCTGGGCATGTACTAGAGTGCCTAAGGTATTGGGATTCACCACTGATAGCTATGACTTAAGAGTGTGTCCTACACAATATTGCTGAGGAAGAGGAGTAGTCACAGGCAAGCATGTCTCACTCACAAAACTTCTGAGAAGTTTCCAAAGAACTCAGGATTCCTAGAAAAAGTTTGAAAACCACTGACACATCCTATTTGATCCTATTTGCAATATAATGCTTTAAAGTATCTCACAGCTGATATATAATTTTTAAGTTCTATAGCATTTGATAGTGTCCAGTGAGACAAGGATGCTCTCTTACTAGTACTGTAGGCAGTCTTAATTTTATTATTAATGCCTAATTTGTCCTCTAGAAAACAGAGTTTCACTTTCGTGTATTGCACTCATTTGTTCTCATAATCATGGGCGTCATATTTTAATATTAGGTTTTCAAAGCTTTCCTAAGAGCATTTAGATGTTATCATATACTTGATTATTTTAGCCTATGTTTCGGACAATCCAGGATAACAAAAGCTAATATTAATTAAATATTCTCATTTACTGCTACTACTACTACTACTACAATATAAAGAATAAAATATTGAATCAAATATTCAAAGCATGGGAGAAACAGATGCTTGGTTAGGGGAGCAAAAGAGGATGAAAAATATAACTTTACTAAACTATGTTAAGCAATCCTGGTTAACAGATGCCTGAGGCTCCCCAAGAATCGTCCATCAGCTATTCTATCCAGGAAAAAGGTGATGCCTGCCATCACCCAGTTGGACTTCTATGTACAATCTTACTGTAGTTATTTCACATCAGTTTAGAGGGATGGGGGTGGGTTGAGTAATGATCAAGAGTCCTATATACACGAGCTGCCCCCTCATGCTACTAAATTGGCTACTTGCAATAATATCCCTACTGATGTGTGAGGTTCTTTGATAAAAAGAAATTCAAAGAAATATTGCTTTGCAGCATTCACTCTGTGCAGGCTAGAATGCAATTTGCAGTTTATTTGCAAACTGAACCTCTGCTCCCAGAGGAAATCCATCTCTCATTATGATTTCACTGTATTTTCCATATTCAATATCAACAATAGGTTATTTCCTTTCCTCTACTACAAAGAAGGATTTTTTTTACATCTCCTTGCTTTGATTTCCATTTCCTGTTCAGCTATTACAAGGAAACCTCATTCATCAAAACTATGGCTTCTGTGCCTGAAAACCTTCACTGTTTAAAGACTTCTGACTGAAATATAATACATTAATAGGAGCAATGATTGCGAAGACCTCTGCTGACCTTCCTTGGGAAGAAATTGCTTATTTTGCTAACTTTATTAGCCGTCCATTCATCAGTCAAAATCTAAGGTAGTTCTAAAGGTCATAAACCAAACAGCAAGTAAAATATGATGCAGAGAATATGGAAATGAATTATCAGCTCATAATGTTATTCCTTGCTGTGACTTAGAAGAAGAAGGTTGGGTGAAATGCAGGAATTTGATTAACATCTTATATACTTGGGGACAAACCGAACACCAGATGGAGTCTTCATTGACTATGGAAGGTGAACAACGGGCCGTAACAAGAATAAAGAAAAGCAGTGCCCTTTATCCTTGATAGTCCTCATTTATAAAGGAAGTTTGAAATGATGCCATCAACTTAAAATTACCTGCCCTTTTCAGGTTTTCATTCAAAATGATGCAGTCAATGTGCTATTAAGACATATCACTTGTAAGACACAGCTCCCAGACTATCCTAAACTGCAGGACCAAAACATAATGAATGGTGTGACACTAAGCCACCATAACTTGGCTTGCATAAAGTCCAATAGAAGGCTGGTTTGTTCCTGAAGAGTTCCAGCATACAAAACAGATGTCAGGACAATCACGGACAGCAATTGTCATAACAATCTGAGACAGGATTTTAAACGTTTGTGTTGTCCTAGAAATAAATGTTTTGATTATTGGGTATGTCTATCTTTGTCATCTAGGAGGTTGAACAGTTGGGCTGGGCTGGGCCTGGCAACTGTAGTGCCATAAATCCACAAGATAACTATATTTTGATGAGATTTAGGTTAATGCACCACACTTACTCCTTTCATGCCTGGAGATCCTATCTGGGCCAGAATACATATAATTGGCTAATGCCAAATATGCTCTGACTGGTTGTGTAGCCATTTAAGTGAGGTATCTAATGTTCCCTATAGTATGCCTAGTTTAGGGGCTTGAACCCATGCTTATTAGAAGCCATTATATAAGGCCTATATTGCTAACCAAAGCAAAGTAGAATGCCTTCCTTCAGGAGCTAAATTAGCTTTCATGCGATTCTCACAGCACTAGGCTATAAGTTGCAAGCTCAGTGCTTAGCATGACAGACTGCACTGGGCTGCAGGTGCCTTATCAGTACAGCAGTATGAGAACTGGGAAAATAAGGTAAACAACCAGAAAATATCTCCCTTTGATGTAGACCACTTGACTCTTTCATGGAGAAGAGCTTATCGTCTCATGCTCTGCACCTTAGAAGTGAAAATCTCACCAGTCAGCTACTGATCTTAGCCACTTCACATGAATTCACAATAACAGTAGAGGATCATTATTAAAATTAAGAGGGATGAGCTACTCTGTGACAGCCTATCATTCATATGCTGTGTTTTAGTCAATCAGAATGGAGTTTGTAAAATGCGTAAAGAGAAACATAAGGATAAAATTCTACAGCACCTTTCCTATTACATGGCAAGGACATGCGCATAAGACAGTAACAATGAAAAAGAAGAGAAAGACAGATGGAAGGAACCAGTAAAAAGAGATGAATGAAAAAGAACCAACCTCTGAGGCTACCATTGTACAAGCCCATGAATTTTCCATGGCTGTTAGGCAGTTCTGTTAATAGATATTTCTATAGCAACAAACTGCACTGGCCTGTAGTGAAGACCTGTCGCTTACAAGCATAATAGTGGTTTCTTTCAGCTCCTATTCCAACAAAGACTTTACTTTTCTTGTAACGGCAGAGTTTCGTTTGAAAGGAAGCTGCCGCATTGCAACCTTCAATCACAAAATATTTTTTCTAAATCAGAGCTATTTTCATTCCATAATGTGTATGCTAATCAGTAAAGGGAGGACAAATAGTGATGAGCTGTAGAAGTGAAAAAAGTATAAGGCCGTGAAAGGAAGAAAAATTGTCTTTAGGAAAAGACACACATCTGAGAAGCAAAGACTGTGATGTAGACATTGGTATGTTTTTTAAAAAGACATGTACATGGGTTTCGTATCTGCATTTCTGTGCAAGATCCTGTGCAAAGACACATGCCTGCGTGTGAAATAATCCCTCAGTGAGGCTCAACACAGTACTGTTTATTTTCCCCCACCCCCACCCCTTAATGCAGATACGGCACATGCAGAAGGAGCACTTTGATACATTATGGGGAATGGGAAGTTGGTTTGTGCATCAGGTATTTTCAGCCAATTCTGCCTCTCTCCATATCTTCAGTTACTTTGGAGCATTAAGTCATTTGAACACCTCACAGATGGAGAGCTGGATGGGGATATGGAAAGTGCACACAGACCTCCCCATTCCTCATAATGTCCAGGTGGACATGCGCCAATGTCGAGACTGGAGGAAGGAGCAAGGCTGTGTTGAGCCCCACTTAGGAACTCTCCACACACTGGCACTGGCCTGGCACGAAGAAGGGGTGTGTGGTGCTTTATTCATCATTTGGTAGGGGCATGCACTGGGTTGATTTGGTAAGCCTGTTCATCCTACAGATTTTTAAAGGATTGCTTTCATAAGCAACATGAAGGAGTGTTTTGGATTGGGAAAAAAGAATTCACCTTCCTTTTTCCATTCCTTTCACTCCTACATTTCCTTCCTCCTTCTTCTCTCATCCCCTTCATCATCCTCCCACACTTCCATCTATAGAATTCACTCCCACAACAATACAGGTGTGTCCTGAGCATCTTCTCATTTGGTGCTTGAAGGGCACAGGCAGCTGGGAGGGATACCAGTGCTGCCTTTGACTAAGCCAGAATCCCAGCCTAAGCAACCAAGAAGTGGTGCTGGGTATCACTGAGTCTGGGAGGAAGTTTAACCAATAACAATACAAAGAGTCATCGGATCATAGAGTTGGAAGGGGCCTTTATGGCCATCGAGTCCAACCCCCTGCTCAATGCAGGAATACAACTTAAAACATACCCAGCAGGTGGCTACCCAGCTGCCCCTTGAATGCCTCCAGTGCTGAAGAGCCTACCACATCCCTAGGTCATTGGTTCCATTGTCATACTGCTGTAACAGATAGTTTCTTCCTGACGTTCAGCTGAAATCTGGCTTCCTGTAACTTGAGCCCATTATTCTGTGTCTTGAACTCTGGGATGATCAAGAAGAGATCCTGGCCCTCTTCTGCATGACAGCCTTTCAAGAACAGCCAAGGAAAATGAATTTTGTAATGCAAATCATGCCACCCTGGGGTCCTGCCTGGGGGAAGGGAGGGATATAAATCCAATAATAATAAATAAATAAATAAAATCTCATTTTCACATATAGAGAAGAAAAATTCAGTGTGCCCTTCAAGTCCTGTGCTGGCAACAAACTGCTAATGTTTTCAGAATCAGGGGATATGTGCCGAAATAAATGGAATAAAAGAACTTTTTATTTCAGCTATGAGCTCTATCGCAAATCACCTCTATTATGTCCCAGGGCTTTCTTTTGTTTCCCTGATCTCGTTGCCATTAAGTAACCTCTTGCTAGCTTTAAATCTACAAACAGCTGTCATTCTTCTATTTAAAATATCATGGCTTTTTATTGATTTCACTTCTCAAAACCCCTTTATAATTAAATTGCCGTTGATGCTAATATGATGGCTAAGGTGAATCATTCTCACATTCTCTCAATGACAGTAAGAGGGAAAACCCAAACTTTTGATTTTGTTCATGCTGCCTGGGCTTAAGTGCCAGAAGAAATTACAAGCCAGAAACAAACCCAACTTTCACAAGAACTTCTGACAATAGCTCTGATCAAAGGGGCACAGGCAAAAGATTCACTCTTTCAGTCAAAGTTCCCAAGAAATCACACAAGGCTTCTCCAGATGACCTGTTTTATAAAGCATTCATCCTGACTTCCTTGCAGAAAGCTTATGCAGAAGTTATATGATATCCATTTTTTATTGAGCATTCATGCCAATTTGTTTGTCTGAAGGTTATATGACAATGAGCATTCATCATGATTTGCTTGTGCAGCATTTTTTTACATTTTCCCATTAATCTTTAATTCATCCACACTTTTCAGTGCATTTCCCCATCACATTCCTCACTGTAAAACGTCCTTTTTAAAAAGGGGGAAGAAGTTGTTCTTGGGAGACAGAGCTCTTTAATTCACTTTAATTGTGCAAAACTCAATGTCTGGTAAGTGCTTGAATCCCTCCAGCAAAATACTGACAGTCTGGAGGCAACTGACCATAGAGGGTACAGTACCTCCTGCATATGTGTAGGGACTGGCACATGAGCCAGCTGAACTCCGTTTGATCTATGTGCCCTGCAGTGTGCTGGCCATTGCCCAGAAAGTTGACGCACTTCTTGTTTCCCCTTGCACCCTTCCCTCTCCAACTCAGGGTTCTGTTCCAGGCACTTGATATCATGATTGCAGTGAAGAGGAGCAGAGAAGGGTATCATTGGGTTCTATAGACAATTCCTCCCTACGCTCACACGGGCACTGGAATGAATCATACCCAAAATATTCCAAGACCAAATTCAAGGCTTTTGAACCTGTACTTGGAATTCCATTATTGTGCCATTAGCTCAGTTCCAGGAGTTCCAAAAAAGACTACTGGAAACTGAGTGAAGGGGCAGCATGATGGCAAATGAGATGCAGTATAAGCAGAATTAAAGGGATGCACGTTGGGGCAATATATATTTCACATATACACTGGTGGGATCTGAACTTGCTGTTGTGACTAAAATATCTTTGTGTCATGGTAATCAGCTCAGTGAAAATATCAACTCCATGGTAAGTAACATTCAAAAGGCATTATTATTATTATTATTATTATTATTATTATTATTATTACATTTGTATACCACCCCATAGCCAAAGCTCTCTGGGCAGTTTACAACTATTAAAAACATTAAAAACAAATATACAAATATATAAATTTAAAAACACTTTTTAAAAAAACAATTTAAAAACACATGCTAACAAAAAAAAACAAGGGGATGATTAGGACAGGGACTGAAATAAAACTGCTCACAGAAGCAGCTAGCATGGAGGGGTGGTGTTGCGTGCCTGATCTCACAGCAGCAGTCAATGCCACTTACTAGGAGGGAGAGGAGGGGTGAGGCAACCAGGAGGTCAACACTGTGTGGATGTACCAACCATGCTAGTCCGGCGCTCCCACCAGTGTTCCTTTACAGTGCAAACCTCCCCACCACCTTGCCCCTCTCCCTCCTGGTAAGCAGCAGTGACTCCACTGCTGGGAGGCCAGGGCATGACAGTGCTCCTCCATGCCAGCCACTCCTGGCCTTATATAAATCTATGGTGCAGCTGCATTTGGAATACTGTGTATAGTTCTGATCATCTTCTCTCTAAAAGGACATTGTAAAGATGAAAAAGGCACAGAAAAGGATAACTAAAATGATTGAGAGACTGGAAAACTCTTGCAAGGAAGGACTAAAATACATCCGAGGACATGGGTAGAGGTTTATAAAATTACAAATTATGTGGCGAGTGTAGAGCACCCTTTCCCAGCCTCGTTCCCTTCATGCTGGCTGGGACTGATAAAAGCAAAAACATCTAGGGTTTGAGGAAGGCGGGAATACACAGAGAAAATTTTTCATATCTCATAATACCAGAACTCAGAGGCACCCACAGAAATTTATTAGCAATAGATATAGGAAGGGATGTCAAAAGGCATTGAACTCCATTCTGCCCTGCATTCATTGCACATGGCATTGTTCCTGTTCCTCTGCAGTTCATCTTCAGGCAAAAACTGCTACGCATCCCACTATCCCCTGAGGTGAAATTATGTAACTTATGTAACTAATGTAATTAATTACGTAAATTGTGTTGTCATTGTTACTCCACCCCATTCATTTCAATGCAAAGGAAACAATGCAGTACAAATGGGGAAAAATAAGTAATCAATTACATATCGTTTGCAAACTAAAAGCAACAACAGCAGAAAATACCAATCATATTTGCTGGATTGATTTCTGTTCTAGACATGGGATGAATAACGAAATTTCATCAGCATCATGTCATGTCATCAGCCATTTCTGCTTCCATTTCCATTTTCCTCAGAATTCTGTGACATCCCTAGATTACGACAGGCAAAAATTTTACATGTCACCTAATTAACATACACAACTTGCTGCCACTGGTTACTGTGGCAAGTTTTAAAAGGGGTTAACCAAACATATGAAGGATGGATCTGCCAATGGCTGTTACCCATAAGAATTAAATGGAGCCTCCAGGTTCAAAGGCAGTGTACCTCCAAATACTAGTTACTGGACAAAAAAGCAACAGCAGAGTGGACTGTTGCTCTCATACCCTGTTTGTGGGCTTTCCAGAGGCATCTGATTAGTCTCTGTGCAAACCAGGATGCACTGTTCGAGAAGCCTTTGATCTAATCCAGTTGAACTCAAGACTTCATATATTTTAAAATGTGTAAAAGCGAGGAACCTACCTCCTGTTTCTTAGCCCTGCAGCATGCCCACATTTCTTCCACACACAACATCTTCATTTCTCCTTTTCTCCTTGTACATTTTTCTCTGATGAACTATCCCATAGTATCAATTTGCATTTGGGCAATGTAAGAATTGGATCAGTCTCCTAGCATTGCAGTTTCACTGTACTGTCTTAGCAGAGATGACAGTCTGCCCACATGCTAAATGGATGGGGAGGGGCCTACAGCTATTAAACATGCAAAGACTTACACGAAAAAAGACAGCAGCTGCTGTAAATGGATCTCTTTGGAACAACAAAGAGAAATGTTAACTTAATGTTGTTTTAATGAGATATTTTACACTCTCTCTTTGTATTGTTAGCTACTTTTTTAAAAACACGTAACAAATACGAAGAAATAAACAGACAGACATACTGAGCAAGAAGCCCAGAATAGTCTTATGGTATGTCCTCTCTCTTCAACATTTAAATTGTTTCCCAATGTATTAATAAACTATCTAATGATTGGAGGCATTTCATGGCTTTTAGAAAGAAACTTTACTTGCTGTTCTATAAATACCATCCTGCAACCTGCAAACGTACTCTGTTCCTTTGCAATGCCCCATGTCCGCCCTGGCCACCCTATGCTGTTCTTTGTTGCTGCTGATGGTGAGCTACTTATAAATACTTGCAGGCCACTTTCCAGTTCTCACCTTGGCAACATTTGTTGTTCTCAGTCTTTGCTTCTGCTGCTGTTTCACAGTCTCCTTGCTTATTCCAGCCAGCTAGAGCCTTCCCTTCAGTTCTTACAGGCTCTGCTTCTGACCTTAGCCCTTTCCACCACCAGGTGTGAACTCTTTGCTCTGACTGTTTAAGCATACATTCGTTTAAGCATAATATCACAAATACAAACAAGAAAGGGGCTGCTGGTCGGTTTCACGCCTGCCTCGGGAAAGCTTTGTCAATTTCATTCTCTATGGTTCACTAGTCTCTAAGGAGATACACACGCTGGCAATTGCACTTATTTCTCCAAAAAAGCAAGAAACATGTCACAGACCCCTCCTTCTCCCTTTCCTTCCAGCCTGAAATGATTTGAAACAAAAAACTCAGCCAGTAGAATGAAATTGACAAAGCTTTCCGGAGGCAGGCGTGAAACCGATCAGCAGCCCCTTTCTCGCTTGATGTGCATTGCAGATCTCACCCAGAGCAGCTGCCCAGTTTGCAGGCTGGCAAAAAATAAAATGCATCTGTGCAGTAGTTGCAGACACCCCCCCAACACCCCACCATTGTGATGATTGGTTCAATTTTCCCGAGCTTATTCTCACACATGCACAAAAGTGCAGATACATGATTGGCTGGAATGAGGAGAAGGGGCAAGGGGAACCACCCAAGAACCACCCATCAGCTGTAAAGTCCACGGTATTGCATCCTACCTCCTGAAGGCACAGCGGATGATTCCCGATTTTAAACAGCAAATCGCTGGTATTGCAAGGAGCGGATTTAACCCGCGAAAATGCGTAACAGTGTGAGATGTCATTTGGATGACCAAAAAATAATAAACACACATAGCAGGTGTGTCACACATTTTGCAGTTGTCTGGATGAGCCCTCAGTGCCAGTTGGAGAAGTCTGATTTTGCAATTGCTTTCTGACTCTTTTCTAGAATTAATAGGCAATGGCACGCAAGTGTCAAAAGGTAACAAGGATATTCAGTAAAATATTAGGAATGTTCTCTAATTAGAGTTGTGTCAAAGCTCAGTATAAATCTTGACATTTGTGAGATGATTCCTCTCAGGCCAAAACTAGACAAGACAACAGAGGCTCATGACTGGATCTCCCACCACTTGAAATGTTTGGGTCTGGATCATGGAACTTGCGGCTAATACTTTCACCCATGCCATTTTCCCAGTTGGAATATCCCCCTGGAAGCCTGCTCTCTTAAGGAAAACACATTGAAGTCTTCGCTAATAGGCAGGGCACGTTCCAGGTTTTGGGGGCCCTTGGGCACAATGGACCCCTTGTCCTCTCCCTAAGGGGTCACTTTCATGCCTCCCCTCACCCACCACCACCTTATCAGTAATAGATGAGAGGCATGTTATTTTTTTCTCCCCAAATACACTTTTATATACTGTATAACAATACTGTTTTTCCAGCCCTTGCTATGAACACCAGGCTTCCAGGCAATCCTCACCTCCCTGTGCTACCTTATATACTTTTCCTAAACGCTGCAGCTATGGGTTGGCTTCCTTCACTCGCTACTGTAACTCAGAGGTACTTTTTGCTGCCACCATTTGATACTTTATACAACACTCTTCTCTTTGTTTTGCAGCCTTATTATACAGCCATGAGAATGGCTGTATACTATAGCCAGCATGGGTTTTTCACATTCCGCAATGTTAAATTGAAAATACTCCTCATGCCATCCCCATGCTTCCCATAAGCTCATTTCAAAACAAAACCTTACAAAACTTATAGTTCTGAACTCAGAAGCGCTTGCTTAACAACCCTGTCAATTTTCATGGTGATACACAAAACAGTCAGAGAGAATAGAAAGTTCAAAGTCTAAAAAGAGAGAGAGAAACCCCAGAGCCCTTTTGGACTTTTTTCTCTGTGTTCTCATAATTTGTTAAAATTCATTAAAAATCAGCCATGTTCACAGAGTACCTCTAGTCCTATTACTGACCTTGCCCCATACTCTGACCTTCATCTTCTGCAGTTTAAAAGTTAAAAAAAATTCCTGGGTGATTTTTAATTAATTTAATAAATTTTGGCTGGCAGCCTATAATAAGGCGGGGCATGCTCAGTAAGAACCAACTGTCAGAATGCTAAAAGCCAGACTCACAGCTGCTGGGCTTGCCTAATCAGGGGGCCACACCCACACCAGACTTTGATTTCACTTGAGAGAGTCATGGCTTCCCTCAGAGAATGCTGGGAAGTGTAGTTTGTGAAAGGTGCTGAGAGGAGACTCCTATTCCCCTGAGAGAGCTCCAGTGGCCAGACTGGTTTAACAGTCAGCCACTCTAATTGAAGGTCTGTGAGGAGAACAGGGCGTCTCCTAGCAACTCTCAGCACCCTTCACTAACTACACTTCCCAGGATTCTTTGAGAGAAGCCATGACTGTCCAAAGTGAAATAAAGGCCTGGTGTGGATGCGGCCAGGGAAAGCTTTGGTTTAAATTTGGGTGGGAGGCTACATGTGCCTGCTGTAGAACAAAAAGGTGGGGAAAGCCTGAAAAAGAATGCTACTGTTCCCAATGTTTTCCTTTTGGAAAGGAAAGGGGCTTCCCTTCTGCCCACTGCCACCCACCCAATCTCCTTCCCTCCCCTCCCTGCCCCTCCCCCAAGGCAGTGTTGGACTAGGACCTGGGAGGCCAGGGTTTGAAGCTGACTGGGTGATTTTGGGCCAGTCACTGCCTCTCAGCCTCAGAGGAAGGCAATGGTGAAACCACCTCTGAATACAGTTTACTATGAAAACCCTATTCAAAGGGTCACCATAGGTGGGGATCGACTTGAAGGCAGTCCATTTTCATTTTCAAACATGATTGCATAGAAATAAATCCCACTGAACTCAAAAAATATGCAAATGATCAAACCCTCCCTTCCTTCTCCTCCCTCCTATCCCCTCCCTCTTGCCCCTTCCCTCCCCCTTCCTTTGCCCCTCCCTCCCCATCCCCTTCCCCATCCCCTTCCCCATCCCCTTACAATCCCCTTACAATCCCCTCCTTCCCCTTCCCCTTCCCCCTCTTCTTCCTCCTCCCCATGGTCAGTTTTACCTGTCTTAAGGATGATTGCATGGAAGTAAATACCACTGAACACTATAAGCGTGCAAATGATCAAACCTGCCCTCCCCTCCCCCTTCCATTGCCCCCCTCCAATACACTCCTTCCCCTTCCCACTCCCACTCCTCCTCCCCTATGGCCAGTTTTTCCTATCCTAACCAAGATTGCATAGGAGTAAATCCCATTGAACTCAATAAGCATGCAAATGACCAGACCTGCTTTTCCCCTCCTTCCCCTCTCCTCTCCCTTCCTCCTCCCCTCCCCTCTTCCTTCTTCCTCCTCCCCTGTCCTCTCCAGCCCTCCTTCCCTCCCCCCATGGTCAGTTTTAGCTATCCTAAGCATGATTGCACGGGAGTAAATCACACTGAATTCAATAAACATGCAAATGATCAAACCTGTCCTTCTCCACCCCTCCCCCTCCTGCCTGCTCCCATCCCAGTCCTCCCCTCTGCATTTCCTCCTCTCCCTCCTCCTCCCCCTCCCCCCCTCCCCATCCTGTGTGGTCAGTTTCACCTATCCTAAGCATGATTGCAGGGGAGTAAATCCCATTGAACTCAATAAGCATGCAAATGATCAATTCATTCTCAGCAAACTTGCACAGGATCCCATTCTTACCTCCCGGAATAAAAAGCAGGGAAATTCACTAATAGGCAAAAAACCTTGTGGTTTAAGAACATACCAATATCCCACAGCTATTTCTATCAAACTTTAAAAAGCAGGGAAATTGGGCAGCTTTAGTGAATGCAGCAGGGGAGCAGGAGACCTGACCTTCTCTTTGAGATATTGGACTGCCCTACAAATTGGTCAAAATGCAAACACCATTTGGGTTGGTCTTTCACAGTCCAATCCACTTCTGTGTAGCTTGCAAGAATTTGGTAACATGTGCCTCTGATAAAAAGGCTTAGAAATTAATAAAAATAAATTTGACACAGATTTCTAGGATGAATAATGAGGGAAATAAACTTTTCTAGTTTAGATTCTCTGTAGTAACACAGGAACGAAGCAAAGTAAGAAGAACACCAACAAACTTACAAGAATATAATTTTCTATCTTTGGAGATGGCAGGTGTTGCCACCTCACTCACTCACTCACTCACTCACTCACTCACTCACTCACTCTCTCTCTCTCTCTCTCTCTCAATTCCTTTGAGAGAAGGATTTATCTCTTGCACATGATGCCTGTAAAATACACGGGGTGTTGCTTGCAAGTGTTTCTTTCTCCTTGCATAGACTCACTGCAGCCAACATGGAGGGTGCGCTGGGAGAGAGAAAGAGGGCTAAGAAGAGTGGGTGGAGAGTGAGGTGAGGTGCTGTACGTTGGTCTGATGGATGGATGTGGATTCCTCCTCGGATTGATTTGAGTTGTGGAGAAAGAACGCTGAATTGGTAGCTATATTGTTGGCTTTGGAATGGGCATGGGATGTGAGATCTGATAGAGTGGTGATGTTTTTGGATTCTTTGTCGGGTTTGTTGGCAGTTCAGAATGGTGGTATGGGATGTAGGAGTAATATTGTGAATGAAATTTGGGGGTTGAATACTGAGTTGGTATACATGGGTATCTTAGTTCAGTTTTGTTGGATCCCAGCTCACGTGGGTGTTGTTGGGAATGAGATAGCTGATCAAGTGGCAAAGAAGGCGTTGGGACAGAGGAACATTGATTTTATGCTACCTCTGTCCACTTCAGAAGTTAAAAGTAGGGTTAAACAGCTGATGGTGAGGGAGTGGCAGAGACGATGGGAAATGGAAGTTACGGGTCGACGGGTATTTTCCTTTTGTCCAACACTGGACAATTTTAAAGTGTTTCATTTGAAAGGACGACAAAGACAAGTGGGCATGTTTAGAATACTAACGGGACATTGTGCCCTCAGAAGTGGTTTGTACAGTGTTAAGCATGTGGATTCTGGGGATTATGACTTACGTGGGGTGGCGGAAACAGTGGACCATGTTATTTTGGACTGTATTAGATATGTGGCAGATAGAGAGCCTCTCCTCCGAAAGATTAGAGGTTTGAGGATTAGAAATGTGTATATGAGGTTGACCAAGACAAGAGTCATTGGGGCATGGTACTGGAGGCCATGTGGCAGTTTGTTAAAGTTACCAAGCTTTATGAGCAGCTGTGAATGACTTGTGTTTTCACAGTTAGTCAGCAGGTGGCAATAATAGGGCCTTTTCCTGGCCTTGATTCACCATTAAACACCAGACGAAGAAGAAGAAGAGGTGAGATGGCATTTCCCCATAAAGAAGGGGGCAAAGGAAGGCTGTAGAAAGGGAGAAGGAAGGCTGCCTGTAAAATACAAGGGGAATTGCTTCTAAAGCCATTCTTTTCCTCTCAATTGTGCTTTTTGCAGATTGTCTGTGAGAAAGTGGGGGGGAGAGCCTCGCAGAGGGTGGAGGAAGACAGAAAGAGCAAAGGGCTAAGAAGAAGGAGACTGCTTGTATTTTACAAGGGGAAGAAATCTGCTTTTTGTAGATCAGCTGTGAGAAGGAGTTCTGTCTCGCGCAGAACTCCCACTCTCTCTCCCCACACCCTCCACTTTCTCCCAGACAATCTGCAAAAAGCCACACTGAGGGAGAAAAAAATGCTTTACAACCAATGCACCTTGTATTTTACAAGCAGTCTTCCTTCCTTCGTCCCCCTTCTCTGTGAGAAAATGCGGCTTTGCCTCATTCTTAGCTAGGGTTGCCAGGTTCAGGGCCTGAGACTGATCCTGTATCTTTACGAGAAGAGAAAGTCAGCCAAGTGCAGGTGTTTTTGTAACATTGTAATGGGAAAAACCACAAGGTGGAATTCTCCCTTCCCCCTGTGCAACTTTTAAAGATACAGAAGACCTCTTGATTGCCAGGCCTGGCCTCCAAGAGGCCTTCTGTATCTTTAAAAGTTGTGCAGGGGGAAGGGAGAATTCCACCTTGTGATTTTTCCCATCACAGGGTTGCAAGAACACCTGTGCTTGGCTAACTTTCTCTTCTCCTAAAGATACAGGATTAGTCTCAGGCCATGAACCTGGTAACCCTACTCTTAGCCCCATTCTCTCCCCCCCCCCCCGTGGCTGACTTCGTTTTGTTGGCTGCTATGGGTCAGTATGGGACTGTTTGAAAGCCCTTGGTTTTAGTAAGATTCTGATGCAAACCCCCTCTTAAATCAGGCTTGGCTGGCCCTCCTCTTCTCAGTAAACTTCCCTCTCAACTCCTGTTGACTCTCTCCCTCCTTGTGTCTGTCTCTTCCCCGCAGCAATAGATGATGGAGCCAATTAGCATGCCTGGAGATTCATACTGACTGCTGATGAGCTGTAGTGACTCCTGACCTTGCTGGATTCTCTGGCCATACGCTCAGCATTTGGGGATTGTGGTGGCTTGATTGGTTGTGGTTGTAGAGACAGACAGAGGGACTCCAGGAGGGGGCTGGCAAGGGGCCGGCTGAAAATAAAGGACCAAGGCTGCATCCTGGATCATCCCCCCAGGAAAACATACCTGGCCCCAAGGGAGAGGCAGCATTTCTCATTAACCTAATTAGACTGGATCATGGTTAGGGTGATAACTGCTTGTAATTCATGGGAGTTCATACCACAGGTGCATGTGGAGAAAAGTTCTGCGCTAGTCATGTAAACTGCTCCACGAGCTAGAGGGAGCCCCAGCTGACAAAGCGTCAAGGCGAGTTAAGCAGCAGAGCGAGTTCGGCAGCAGGGCGAGGAGGCCAGGACCCCCCACTCTGCCCGTCTGTTCCCTGACCTCAACTAAACCGCAGTCTCCAACCCATTGACGTAATAAACCTTAACCAAAACTATGCAGGTAAGAAGCCAGCAGGGGTGTGGGGGCTTTCCAGTGTTTTGCACCGCCTGCAGCATGTACGACTATCTGCCTGTTGGACAGAAGTCGTGGGTGTGCTCTCGGTGCAATGAGCTCCTGGCTCTCCGGGAACGACTTCATTTCCTTGAGGCCAAGGTGGCGGACCTGGAAAAGCTGAGAGAGGCAGAGAGGTGTGTGGAGGAGGCCTTCAGGGACGTTATAGCTGTGTCCCACTCCAACGATGATAGCTCTCCTGCTATCATGGAGAACGATGGGGAAGGAGAGCATCCAGCTGAGTAAGAGGGAAATGATCCCTTAGAAGGGACCCATTCCTTGGGGGATGAGCAGCTATCCTCTTGTGCCGAGGATATATCTCCAGGGGATGGAGGGATCCTTGTAGTGGGTGATTCAATCATTAGGAACATAGACAGTGGGGTGTGTGATGGGCGTGTAGACCGCAAGGTGTTTTGCCTGCCTGGTGCGAAGGTTGCGGATATCGCCCGTCGTTTAGATAGTTTGGTAGACAGTGCTGGGAAGGAGTCAGTGGTCGTGGTGCATGTTGGCACCAACGACATGGGGAAATGCAGCCGTGAGGTCCTGGAAGCAAAATTTAGGTTGCTAGGTAGGATGTTGAAAGCCAGGACCTCCAAGGTGGCTTTCTCTGAAATGCTACCAGTTCCATGCGCAGGACCAGCCAGACAGGCCCAGCTTCGCAGTCTCAATGCGTGGATGAGACGATGGTGTCGGGTGGAAGGGTTCGGATTTGTTAGGCACTGGGGGACATTTTGGGACAAGCCGGGCCTGTACAAAAGGGACAGGCTCCACTTGAACCAGAATGGAACCAGACTGCTGGCACTTAAAATTAAAAAGGTAGCAGAGCAGCTTTTAAACTGACTGAGGGGGGAAACCCGACAGGAGCTGAGAAAGGTCCGGTTTGGAATAAACCTCCCCCCTGGGATAAAAACCAAAGAAATGATGAAATTTTAAAAGGGGTAGGCCTAGAAGTAGGCATTGTGAGAGCAGGGGCACAGGATATAAATTCAGAAGAGCAAAATTACCACAGGCCTAACCACAAGTGCCAAAGACACTTGAAGAGAGACACTGCTTACAAGTGCCTGTACGCTAATGCTAGGAGCCTCCGAACCAAGATGGGAGAACTGGAGTGCTTGGTCTTAGAGAAGAGCATTGATATAGTGAGCATAACTGAGACCTGGTGGAATGGAGAAAACCAGTGGGATACGGTTATCCCTGGACATAAACTATATCGGAAGGACAGGGAAGGACGTATTGGTGGCGGAGTCGCTCTATACGTGAAAGAAGGCATTGAATCCAGCAAGCTCGAAACCCCAGAAGAGGCAGACTCCTCCACAGAATCGTTGTGGGTGGTGATACCGTGCCCCAGGAGGGACTTAATACTGGGAACGATCTATCATCCCCCTGATCAAAATGCTCAGGGAGACCTTGAGATGAGATATGAAATTGAGGAAGCATCCAAACTAGGAAATGTGGTAGTAATGGGTGACTTCAACTACCCGGACATAGACTGGCCGCATATGTGTTCCAGTCATGACAAAGAAGCAAAGTTTCTAGATATTCTAAATGACTATTCCCTAGATCAGTTGGTCATGGAACCGACCAGAGGGACGGCAACCCTGGACTTAATCCTCAGTGGGGACCGGGACCTGGTGCGAGATGTAAGTGTTGTTGAACCGATTGGGAGCAGTGACCACAGTGCTATTAAATTAAACATACATGTAACTGGCCAATTGCCAAGAAAATCCAACACGGTCACATTTGACTTCAAAAGAGGAAACTTCACAAAAATGAGGGGATTGGTAAAAAGAAAGCTGAAAAACAAAGTCCAGAGGGTCACATCACTCGAAAATGCTTGGAAGTTGTTTAAAAACACTATATTAGAAGCTCAACTGGAGTGCATACCGCAGATCAGAAAAGATACCGCCAGGGCCAAGAAGATGCCAGCATGGTTAACGAGCAAAGTCAAGGAAGCTCTTAGCAGAAAGCAGAGAGTAGGAATAAACGGACAGTTCTCCCAATGGAGGGCTGTAGAAAGTGGAGTCCCTCAAGGATCGGTATTGGGACCTGTACTTTTCAACTTGTTCATTAATGACCTAGAATTAGGAGTGAGCAGTGAGGTGGCCAAGTTTGCTGACGACACTAAATTGTTCAGGGTTGTTAAAACAAAAAGGGATTGCGAAGAGCTCCAAAAAGACCTCTCCAAACTGAGTGAATGGGCGGAAAAATGGCAAATGCAATTCAATATAAACAAGTGTAAAATTATGCATATTGGAGCAAAAAATCTGAATTTCACATATACGCTCATGGGGTCTGAACTGGCGGTGACCGACCAGGAGAGAGACCTCGGGGTTGTAGTGGACAGCACGATGAAAATGTCGACCCAGTGTGCGGCAGCTGTGAAAAAGGCAAATTCCATGCTAGCAATAATTAGGAAAGGTATTGAAAATAAAACAGCCGATATCATAATGCCGTTGTATAAATCTATGGTGCGGCCGCATTTGGAATACTGTGTACAGTTCTGGTCGCCTCATCTCAAAAAGGATATTCTAGAGTTGGAAAAGGTTCAGAAGAGGGCAACCAGAATGATCAAGGGGATGGAGCGACTCCCTTACGAGGAAAGGTTGCAGCATTTGGGGCTTTTTAGTTTAGAGAAAAGGCGGGTCAGAGGAGACATGATAGAAGTGTATAAAATTATGCATGGCATTGAGAAAGTGGATAGAGAAAAGTTCTTCTCCCTCTCTCATAATACTAGAACTCGTGGACATTCAAAGAAGCTGAATGTTGGAAGATTCAGGACAAACAAAAGGAAGTACTTCTTTACTCAGCGCATAGTTAAACTATGGAATTTGCTCCCACAAGATGCAGTAATGGCCACCAGCTTGGATGGCTTTAAAAGAAGATTAGACAAATTCATGGAGGACAGGGCTATCAATGGCTACTAGCCATGATGGCTGTGCTCTGCCACCCTAGTCAGAGGCAGCATGCTTCTGAAAACCAGTTGCCGGAAGCCTCAGGAGGGGAGAGTGTTCTTGCACTCGGGTCCTGCTTGCGGGCTTCCCCCAGGCACTTGGTTGGCCGCTGTGAGAACAGGATGCTGGACTAGATGGGCCACTGGCCTGATCCAGCAGGCTCTTCTTATGTTCTTATGTTCTTAAACACTTGACATTTGTGTTGTTCTTTCACCACTTGTAGTATGTGGCATCACTTTTAGGCCTTGGAAATACTTTAAGAGCGTAAGATGAGCCCTGCCAGATCAGACCAAAGGTCCAACTAGTCCAGCATTGTGTTCTCATAGTGGCCAACCAGATGCCTATGGGAAGTCTGCAAGCAGAACCACTTGTGATTCCCAGCAACTGCTATTCAGAGGCATATGGCATCTGACACTGGGAGTGGAACGCTTCTCACACATCACAACCATGATTTGCTTCTGCTTATAACTTTCATGAAGCTTGGTCTTAAAAGCCCACAATAGGTATGACTATCAATAATATGCTAATCATCTTTACCAAACCAATTAACTTTTGCAACCCCCATGTGGCTCTTAGGTGCTCTGAGCTCCAACCTGCCATTAATACTTTTGTCACTAGCCCTAAGACAGCATCTGGACAAGGGTCAAAGGGCACATCTACCTCTGGTATATTTGTGTTAGATTGGACCTCTGTCACACAGCTAGCTCAAAATGAAGGGAAACTGCCCATGTGTGCCATCTGAGCAGAAGAAAAGAGAGCTTTGACTCCAACTCTACACTCATTCTTTTTGTAGAGCAACAAGCCGATCTTTTAGGGCTAGAGAAT
The DNA here is from genome assembly GCF_030035675.1 of Rhineura floridana. NCBI lineage: Eukaryota > Metazoa > Chordata > Lepidosauria > Squamata > Rhineuridae > Rhineura > Rhineura floridana. The sequence continues at coordinate 102,065,836 of NC_084482.1, forward strand.
GTTGCCACTGCAAGAATATTGGCTCAATAGCCTGTGATGAGGGATGGAAGGATCTGTCAATTCCAATTCTCTCAGTCTTTCATTTTTCCAATGTTAAATTCAGGTTCTCTACATTCCTGCAGTAATTTGCGATTAAAAAAAAAATCTGCATGAAAACTTCAACATAATAGTGTGGGGTTCTCCTAATAAATACATTTTTGCAAGCAATTTATCCCACTATAATGCATTTTGTATGTTATTTTCACTAATATTTTCATTTTTATGCAGTTTCCCCAATAAACGCATATTTGCAAACATTGTAAGAGAACTGATCACAAAATTCAGATAAATGTGAATTTCAAAAGATGGCTGTGTTTTGGTTCTTACATTGTTTCAGAAATTGATTCAGCTAAATGCAAACTCAGTTAAATTTCTTCTCCACTCCTATCTATGAGTAGGATGATTCAAAGTAAAGGAGAATGGAGCTCCTGTACCTTTAAAATCTGTCTGCAGTACAAGGAATATCAGCACACATTTTTAAATAGATGCAGCTTTTCTAAGGATGAAATTTTTCCACATTAATTTGAAAGTGGTAGAGACAGGTAGAGTGAGACAGCTACCTCAGGCAGTGGATGCAGGGGAGGCAGGTATTGGAGGGAAGAGCTGTGAGGTCTGTACCTCGTGCTGCATAAATTAGCCTACTTCCCTCAGGTGTTCTCGAGGATACTATCCCATCTTCAGTGTTGGAGTAAGATCCAACTGCCAGTCTAGTCAGCTTCTGTCTGTTGAATGGGGAGGCACTTTGGGTCTTTCACCTTAGGCAGCAAAATATGTTCAGCTGGCACTGTATGAGAGCCAGTCCTCCTTTGCAACTGGTCACTCTGCTTATCAGGTCTTTTACTACTCTCATGTTGGAAACAAGTTCAGAATTCAAAGCTGACGTGTTTGTCTTTGGTCAATGAGTTCAAGTCTGGAATGTCTCGGTTTTCCATTTCCTTATTTTTGCATTTACTAAATTGCACTTATTTGTAAAAATTTATTATTATTATTGTTATTGTTATTATTATTATTATTATTTCTCAAAATCTGAGAAATCAGTTTGGACAACAAAAGGTGCAGCTAAATCAGGAGCTTTTAAAACAAGATAGTTGGCTAACAAAGACTTTAGAGCATCAAAGGCCTGTTGGCATTTGAACTCGATTGGGTTGGAGTTTCCTGCAAAGATCAATCAGAGGAGTAGCCACACTGCTGGACTAAGGGGCAAACCTGTGGTAGTAACAAGCCAAGCCCAGAAAAGATTGAACTTGCTTCTTGGTGCAAGGCATGGGAGAATTCTGTATAGCCTCGATTTTAGCATCAAGGGGTTTCATACTTCCTCCACTCACATGATGTCCCAGGTAAACCACCTCCCCCAACCCAAATTGACACTTTTAAATCTTCACAGTGAAGCCAGCTTCCTGAAACCTCTGAAACACAGTACGCAAATGCTGAACATGCGAGTCCCAGTCTAAACTGAAAATAGCAATGTCATCCAAATAAGCACAAACTTTGTGCATCTTGATAGCATTGACCAATCACATGCATACAAGCTATTACATTAAACAGGCTCCCAGGGCTGGTTCCAGGCATGCCGTGGCCCTTGGGCTCCAGCCTGCCCTGCGCCCTGGCACATGCTGCTGTGGATAGCACTGCCCGCCCATTCCTTCACTCCACCTATCTTTTTGTCCTGTGTTTTGCAGCTGCACATGCAGCGCTGCCTTTAACCAAGATGGCGACCAAGGTTTCCCTAAGGGGCTGAAGCCTCCACTGCCATTTTGGTTGATGGCATGCATGCGTGCTAGGCACACGCATGGCTGCCATCAGCAGATGCTTCAGCCTCTTAGGGAAACCTCAGCCGCCATCTTGGTTAAGGGCACCACTGCATGCACAGCCACAAAACACAGGAAAGGTAGGCGGAGCAAGGGAATGGGTGGGCGATGCTATCTGTGACAGCGATTCTGCCACAGATAGCTGAAGGGGAGCGCTACTCCCTCACCCTAAAGAGGTCCCCTTCAGGGGCCCCTCTGGGCCATGAGGCCCTCGGCCAGGGCCCAACCTTGCTGCCCTTTAGAGCTGGCCCTGCAGGCTCCCATTCTGGAAGCTAGGGCTATGCACCTGATTCAACCAAGGTCTGAGCCAAATGGGGCCCATTCAGACATTTTTAGGCCCCAGCCAAGTCGGGATCTAACAGTCGTAGATCACTACAGGTTAGATTCAATGACCCAGAGCGACCCAGGATTGTCAGGGGGTGGGGCATCAGGCAGGAAGAAGAGACAACTTTCTCTCCTGCCTGATAAGCTCTCTTTCCTGCCTGATGAACAAAGGCTGCGATCCTCTGGGGGTGTAGGCGCTGTTTAGTAAGCATTGCAAAACAGCATCGTGAAGGACTCCCTCCACCCGAGCAGCCCCTAGGATTCCTTCCTCCTGCACAATGCTGTTTTGCATTGCATAGCAAAGGATAAATTGACCCTGCTCCCAGTTGGGGAGGGAGGATACCCCCATATGTTTAATTAGGGTGGGTTTTTTTACTCTAACTTAACATGAGCCCTGCCCCAGGGCCCAAACTTATTTGGGAGTGGCTCCGAGGCAGGGTGGGTGGTCCCTGGGTCAACCCAAGGCAGGTTGTCATGATGCCTCCCTCCACACTGGAGCCACAAAGTGGATAGGAGAGTCTGTACACAGCCCTACTGGAAACATCGTGGTTGCCAGCAAAACCTCTTACTGAGCAGCTAGGAAACTTTGTCCCATTCTAGAAAAATGTTTCAAGAGTGTTCAGCCATGTAGGAGGACTGCGTAATGGTTCCCTGCTCCAGCTGGCCCATCAAGGAATAGAAACTGCTGGACTAGAAGACATGGAGTTGCAACAATGGGTGGTGGCAGCAGCATCCACAAAGTTCCACCCTTAGAAGAGGGGTGGAGCTAAATAGGGAGATTTATCTGAGCAGGTTCAGCTCCTCTGAAGACAAGGGTGGCAGCTGGGAAGTAGCTTTGGCTGAGGCCCCTAACTTCCATTGGTGTCTGATGCTCACTGGAACTGGTGAGGCAGAAAGCAGAGACACAGCAGTAGGTGGAGCCACTGGGGTCAATGAGCCACTCCCTGACTGGTGGAAAGTAAGCAGGTGGGGGCTGGCTGAGGGGAGACTGAGGCTGGTGGGACAGTAGTACACCACCTGCTCTAATAGACCTTCCTTCACTGCTGACTCCCTCGCCTCTCCAACTCTCCCTCCTATAGGACTTACCCTTGGAATTTCAGCAGCACTGGAAATGGCAGGAAGGTGAAAGAAGCCAGTGATTACTCCTCCCTCTGGGGATAAAGTCTTCTTGGCCAGAAGGGGCAGCTGGCTGAGATAGACAGTATTTCATTCTCTCTCCTTCCTTTTTAAGTATGAGGAAGAAGAGTGGAGAAATTCCAGCAGTCCTAGACTGACATCTAGTGGCCATCAATGAGTAGGGTGCCTCTCATTGAAAGAATTGCTCTCCAGACCCAGGATGCTGTTAAACCAGGTCCCTCTTCTCCATGGTGTTGTTTGAATATCCTTGCCATCAATACACTACAGTTCGTTCAGCCAATGGTTGCCTCCCTGGGATGTAAAATCAAAGGATTTCTCATCGACCTTAGAGATGGGAGAAAAATTTGATTCAGTTCACATTGGAATTCACACTTTTCAAAACAGGATGAGAACCAAAACACAGCCATCCTTTGAAATTCGTACTTATCCAGATTTTGTAATGCAGTTCTCTAACCAAGCAGTATTTGCAAAAATGCACATATTCAAGGAAAGTGTGCACACAATGAATATACTGGTGAAAATAACATACCAAAATGCATCCTATTAGGATAAACTGCTTGCAAAAATGTAATTAGGAGAAAAGGTATTAGGAGAAATCCACACTAAAATACTGAAGAATTTTCATGAGGATTTAAAAAAAAAAATGCAGAAATGCAGGGAACCAAATTTGACATGAGAAAAATGAAAAACAGAGAACAAAGCTGACAGATCATTCCATCCCTAATCGAGCCAAGGCTGCCAGCAGCATGGCCCAAGACTTACACAATTCTCTCTGACTTCACAAGCTATGACATCTAGACTGTGCACAGCTGACTCACCTGCAAGCATAACAATCAGCTACTATGACATCCATGAGGGGGTATCTGTTGCAGTCCCCAAGTGAACTCAATTACCTGATGAAATTTGGGGAGGAGCCATAGTTCAGTGGTAGAGCACATGCAGAAAATCCCAGGTTCAGTTCTGGCATTAACAGTATCCCAGAGGAGACCTCTACCTGAGTCCATGAAGAGTTGCTACAGGTCACAGATAATATCTGACTAAATGGACTAGTGATCTGACTCGGCATAAAGGCAGTGAGTCTAGCTGGGCCATCCTGTTTGCCTGCCTGGCTCCCTCATGGGCAAATCCACAAGTTGTAAGACCAGGAACACCTGCCCACATGGGCATCTAGGAGCACAGCCTTGGCTCAAAGCCTACCTTTCCAACAGGGCTGGTCTTAGGTGTGGGTGAGCTGGGTGCTTACCCCTGGGCACCAAGCTGAGCGGGGAGCCTAGCTGAGCTTGGTGTCTTGGTATCTGCTGGATGTATCGTCTGCAGTGAGCTAGGACAAAATTTGTTCAGGTATCTCTGAGCCCTTTTCATGGATATGGCTAGGAAAGACAGAGCAGTAGGGCCTGTTGCACTGCTAAATTTTGCCATGTACAAGCCATTCAACTTGGCAATGCTACAAACTGACCGAGGGAGGACTCCAAAGCCACTTCTAAATCAGGGCACTATTTAGCCTAGGGCAGACCCTGGTTCCCTTCTTACAGTCACACATTAGCTCACTTTTACTCTTTAACTCTGGAGCCTGTTTAATGAATGCTAGAGGCTGCAGTAGATTAACAGTAACTCTTGCTGTCTCTGAACTACATAGCAGTTCTAACAAAACTCACTAAAGCAGACTTTTCTGTGCTTCAGACCTTCAGTTCCCATTCTAGTTTCACTTTCATTGCCATACCATATAAGGCACTGCCTGAGTGTCTATTCAGGATCACATTTCACCCCAGAGCTAGTAACGCACATGGGAGGCAGTGCAACATTTTGTTGCGGGAGCCAACTATTATGATTGTGTATAACCCCTTGGTTACCATCCTGCTCTGGGATTAGCTGAGGCCCAGGCTGAGTGCAAGGCAGTGTGCCAGCTGTGCTCCAGGAAGACAAAGCTCTGATGTTGCTTCAGCAATAAACAAACTGAGAGAGAACACTGTATAGTAGCTGCTGCATCCCAGTTGTTAGCTCCACCTGACCTAAAAGGTGCTGCTTTAATGAAAGGGGCCCAGTCCCTCTCTCCAGTAGCTCCATGTGGTGGAGCACGAGAGCCTCTGGTCTCACTGGGTCTTGTGCAGCGGAGTCCTCAGTCTCCGAGGATGACACTAGCCCTGCAGGCTCATCCGGTAGCAACATTTCTGGGACTGGCCCTCTGTGCCCTTCTGATTTGGAGTCCTAGACTCCATCATCTGAAGAAGAGAAGTCTGACTCTTGGTGCCTAACAATTACAACAAATGTTTATTTGGCTCCATTCTGTGGATTTATGTGTCATAGATACAGCCAGACATAGATACAGCAAGTATGCAGAAGAGAGACAAAGGAAGAGGGAAATGGAAAGTGCAGGTGGTTCAATGACACTTGTGGCACACTGTACTGGAAGGCCCTCAACTAGTATTTGTATGAGAGGAAGATGAGAGAGATTCTCCTCCTCCCAATCTTTCTGCATACAGCTAATTTCAGGGATTCTGACATTCTTCAGAGGAAGATATTCAACTCCTTTGAACTTTAACAATGATCTCTTTTGAAAGCTTTCTGTTTTGGCAGCACAAACGATTTAAGCAACCTTAATTGGAGCTCTAAACATGAAAAAAGAATCCCCACTACAGGGATAGACTTTGGACAGTCTAGGATTAAAAGATCTACATTTCTAGAGAAATGAGATCCATACAGCACCCAGATCGGTTGTGTGCTGAAAATGGATTTGGTGTAGTATTATAAAGCCCTAAGGAAAAGTTCATGTATTCAGAAAACATTTGATAAAAAGACACTAGCCTTTAGGCCTATGACTCTAGTGTAGCAAATGACTGTCTCCTGGCAAAATAAAGCTGAATGTGCATGCATCTTGAAAAAGGCCCATGCTGCAGAGATTGTGGTTTTATCAACAAATATGCATTTAACCAAGAAGTCGCTTTTTGAAGCAATAAAAATGGAAAATGCACACACAAGTTACTGGCCTGGCCATTAGGGATATATTCTCTCTCACACATGCTATCCTGATTTAGATCAGGTACAGTGATTTGCTGCTCCTGCAAAAATCACCATCACGGTGTTTGATCTTACGTGGACATAACAAGCTGAGCCAAGACAACCTGGAACCCACAGGAGACATGGCACCTATGAAGTCCTTCACTGGGCCCACAAGCAGGGGTCCCAGACTCTGAGCTCTGACCATCTTTACCCCAGTCAGCAGTCTGGCTGCTGAATTCTGCACCAGCTGCAGTTTCCGAATCATCTTCAAGGGCAGCCCCACATATAACTCATTGCAGTAATCTAACCTAGAGGTTATCAGAGCATAGAGAACATAAGTTAGGCTATCCCTGTTTAGATAGGGATGTAGTTGGACCACTAGCCAAAGCTAATGGAAGACACTTTATGCCACTGAAGCCACCTGGGCCTCAAGGGACAGTAGCGGAGCCAGAAGTACCTCTAAGCTAAGCACCTGTTCCTTCAGAGGGAGTGTAACCCCATTCAGAGCAGGCCATGACCCACCCATCCAGTCTAGGAAACTACCCACTAACAGTGCCTCAGTCTTCTCTGGATTGAGTTTCGTTTGTTGGTTCTCACCTATTACCAAGGCCAGACATCAATCTAGCACATTCATTGCCATACCTGTAGATGCAAAGGAGAGAGCTCCATATCATCAGCATATTGCTGACACCACACTCCAAATCTGCAGATCACCCCACTCACTGGTTTCATGCAGATGCTAAACTTCAGAGGATAGAACTGAAGCCTGTGGAACTCCACTCTGAAAGCTCCATGGGTCCAAATAACAGTCCTATAACAGCAACGAACAGGCTAGCTGCTCCGTCTCCTAGCAAGCTGCCACAGTGGCTCAGAGAGAAGGTGCCTAACTTCCCAGTTTGAGACTCCTGACTGTCCTGCAGTAGGCAGAAAGGCAAAATGGGCTTTCCCAGGTCCACCATAGGATGCCACTACTTGTGTCTTAGCCCACGCCACTCCATGTTGTTGCCTGTCCCTAGCAGTGGTTCTGTTGAAAGGTCCTCAAATGCAAAGATGTATTACTGAACACTGAAGTCAGGATCGTTCAGACCATGGTATTCCCAATCTCTACGTATGGATGTGAAAGTTGGACAGTAAAAAAAGTGGGTAAGAGAAAAATCAACATCTGAAATGTGGTGTTGGAGGAGAGTTTTGCAGATACCATGGACCGCAAAAGAGACAAATAAGGTGCTAGAACAAATTAAAACAGAACTATCATTAGAAGCTACAATGATGGAACTGAGGTTATCATACTTTGGACACATAATGAGATGACATGATTCACTAGAAAAGATAATAATGCTTGGAAAAACAGAAGGGAGTAGAAAAAGAGGAAGACCAAACAAGAGATGCATCGATTCCACAAAGGAAGCCACAGACATGAACTTACAAGATCTGAACAGGGTGGTTTATAACAGATGCTGTTGGAGGTCACTGATTCATAGGATTGCCACAAGTTGCAATAGACTTGAAGGCATATAACAACAAAGTAGCATATTTTATTTATTTATTGTGTTTGAAAGTTTCTGTTCCTTCATGTACCCTCCCAGTATGTTTATTTATTGGAGGCAAAGGGCTATGTCCCCCTCCCTGTCTACCCAACCAAGGCAATCTGCTGGATTTTTGCCCCAACGCTTCTGTTGATTGTAGTGGTAGTCATCATTGGGATAGCCCTCTATTGTGCAGTAGGTGTTCTACAACAGGCATGGGTATGTGTGGCCAAGACTATTTTTCTTTTTACCTCACTGCCCATCGGCAGAAATTTACAATGGCCTCATATTGCTCCATAATTGAAAAGATCTGTTGTTAGCCAAGCAAACACTTTACAAACACAAAATAACCCATTTTCAAGCAGTGGTTCAATAAAGCAGGACAAAATAATTGATCAGTCAGTAGCTGAACAAATTAATTAGCCACAGTAATTTTAGCAAAGTCTTCCTAAATCTATATTTGCTATAGGACCCAGCAATTATTTGTACATTGCTCTGGAAAAATTCATCATACTATAATCTCATTACAAATAACATTCAATCATCCACTGATTTGTATTCTATCATATGAGATAATAAAGACTGGTGAGAGAGAACTTCACATGAGGTTGATTGAAATCATGTTGCTTCAGTAGTGAATACAAATATGGATAGCTCAGACTAGTTTGGAGAACAGCTGGTCCTCTGTAAAAAATATGAAACAAGATATGAAGGGGGAAATCAATTTAAGGTTGTAAAAGAAATGTGTCACATTCTCTAAATGGTGCTGAATCAATGAAGAGAATTCAAACCTACCACTTCTAAGGCTGTGTATACACCAGTGTTAATGCACACATAGGTCACATAGATCTGACTTTTTTTCACGTGTACTTTTGTGTACTTTTGTGCATGTTTGACCATGCACAAGCACTTTCAACTGAACTATAACACAATGTTTCCCATCCAAATAAGTGGCCAGTGCTTGATGGGAAGTATTCATACTGTGTGTTATTGCCCCTCCCCTCAATTAGTACTTCTCTACCCTCCCTGAGTTCCAGAAACCTTAGGTTCACTGTGGGTATGCATACAGATATTTGTATACCTGTACACAAAGCCATTTTTTATTTTTGAGATGCACATTTTCCAATACACCAGACTTGCACAAAACAGCGGGTTGAAAAATAAGTGTGTGTCACACCCAGACCCACCAGTAGCCCATCCTCCCTGAGTGCAAACCTGAGGTCCATTGTAGGCTTGCATGCAGGTATTTGTTTACCTGTATGGGCATGCAGGTTTTTTTTTAAATTTTGAAATACATATATTTTATATACCAAACTGGGACTAAACTGTGTGATTTAAAAAATAAAAATGTGTGTGTGTCATGTCCAACCCATCAAGGAGCACTTGTCAATGGAAGTAGGGGGTCCGGTGATAGATGGCACCCAGCAAAAATGTCACAAGTACAAAAACACCCACACAATGCACTTCAGTATGCCCACAGTTGGGTAACATGCAATTTTATGTAGGATTGTTTTACCTTACTACATTATCCATGCATCACAAAAATCAGAATTAAATGGGGGGAAAGTGCAGGCTGCCACTTGGATGAGGATGGTCATATGACAAAAAATGGAATGCATTGAATTCACTTTAAACTATTGTGTGTACACAGCCTAAGATGATTCCATACTTTCTACAATGGCTGACCTCCATTAGTACAGAAGCTGGACTGCTTTGCAAGTTAAAATCAGCAACAGAAAGCTTAACAGACATCAACTGCGAAACAATTAAGATGAGATGCTAAAAGAGGTAAACTGGAACAGAATTTCCTTAACTTGATGTCTGATAGTGAACATGGCAGTCCAAACTGTATTCTTAAACAAATTAAACAATGGTAAGATATGTCTGTGACCGAAGGTGAGGCCAAAAATATAGAGAAAACACAAGAAAAACTTCCCTAAGTACTAGCAAACGGAGAAAAGACAGAGCTTTGAGACACATCTGAGAAAAAGCTTCAGTAATCTTGCTGTCACTGTGGTCAAAAGAGAATGCACAGGAAATGGCTCACTCACCCCTTGGAGCATGCACAGAGAGGCCAATCCCAAGGGGATGGGAAGAGATTCTGCTTCGTGATTTAGAGCACTACAAGTTTTAGAGATACTCTGAATAAGCACAGAACTCCAAACTGGGCTGTGCTTGATGATGACTAGGTTGTAGTGTGTGTTTTTGGTTTTTGGTTTTTGAGGGGGGATATAAAAAAAGAGGAAGTCCAAACAAGAGATGGATTGATTCCATAAAGGAAGCCACAGACCTGAACTTACAAGATCTGAGCAGGGTGGTTTACGACAGATGCTACTGGAGGTCACTGATTCATAGGGTCGCGATAAGTCATAATCGACTTGAAGGCACATAACAAATTTGTATGTTTTTAAAAAGCACACAAAATTATGCAAATAATCCCCTTGTTCTGAGCCTGTTTGATGCCATTATTTCCAATCTGCTGCTATTTTGGTGCCATTATTATTATTTTTTTAAAGAAAACTGGACTATATTCTTCTGGAAAGAGTCGCACAAATGATCCCAGCCAATCATGGATTGCACAGTAGATAAAATGATACCACAACAACACATAGCCAGTCAGAGTTGACTGAGCACAAGTTTAGCAGCCCCTAGGATAAATTATCCTCACTCTGACTGAGGTTTCATTCTCTTTTGACATGAGGACATGACATGGAGATCACTGAAAGGGGGGGTGCTGCCCAAAGCTACCAAAAATGTTTACATAAAGCACCTTTTCTTTGGCTCAGCCCTAAAATTAAATCATGTTAAAGCTTCTTGTACTCATCCCTGTAAGGAACCAGGCCTTTGCATTCTGTACTGGCTTCCACCTACAAAGAATCTTCAAGGGTAATTCCACAAGGAATGCATTTTAGTATGCTCTGCCTCTATAGTTGGAGGTGGCATGCTTCTGAATACCAGTTGCTGGAAACTGCAGGAGGGAAGAGTGCGCTTGCACTCAGGTCTTGCTTGCAGGTTTCCCATAAGCAACTGGTTGGCCACTGTGAGAACAGGATGCTAGCCTAGATGGGCCACTGGACTGATCCAGCAGGCTCTTATGTTTTTAATCATTACACAAATGAAAGAGATATCTGCTAGATGCTAGCGCATGGATAGCTACGCTTTAGTCCTCCCAATGTTGTTGGACTCCAGCTCCCATCAACCACAGCCAACACGGCCAATGGTCAGGGCTGATGGAAGCTGTAGTCCAACAACATCTAGAGAGCCACAGTTTCCTCACTCCATGTTAGAGGGTCAGTGAGACAAAAAAAAAGTTTGAAAAGGAAGTTCTGGTTTCATAATGAAGATACAGACATACACTATTACATTTAATCATTCTACAACTAGAAAGAGAGCATGTGTATACTATTAATTTTAGCATAATCTATAGGTCAGTATTTGCCATTATGGTGTGTGTGTGTGTGGAACAAACCACCCTTGTTTCCCATTTGCTTGAACAACATTAGCACACTTCACACAACTAGCAAACCACACAGAAAAGTGCCCATGAGATTTGGTTCCTGATGGCAATATAGACATATCTTCAAATGGCCATTTACCATATCCATGCAGACTAGCAAGCCATCCATCAATCTTCCCCAGGATCTTTTCTCTCTTCTTACCAAGCCTAGATGTTTGAACAACTCCCCAAAGGCAACTGAAGAGCAAGTATTGTGGTCTTAACACATTAAACATGCCATTGTATGTCTTTGTTAATTGGCACTGATTGACCTCACCACTGATGCAAATCATGCATTCAACAAACCAGGGCTGTTGCAGTTGGGAAAAGCGATCAATGCTCATTATAAAGGACATTCAAAACTTTGTATCCAGTTTGCCAGAACAGCTGCTCTGTTACATAGGCAAACAACCTAGAAGAAAAGGATGTGCTTTATGTTATCACACAGACTACTTTACAGTGTCAGCTTTTGTCTGAAGGGCTTTCCATGTTTGTTTAGCAATGTTGTCACTCTTTTTCAGGTTTTTAAAATAGCTATATACCACGCAGTCACAGTGCCCCCTGCTGCAGATTCAATGGAAGTTGGGAAATACTTTCCAGAAAAATGTTACTTTTAGGTGGGTGGTTACTTTGACACACACACAACACACAGCTCTTTCTTCCCAATAGATGTAAGTTTCAGAAGATGAGTAGGTCATATTCTGTCACATAACAAGAAGCTGTCAAATGAATGTGAGAAGTCTCAGATCTTTCTAAAATAAAGAAATTTAAAAAGAAAGAAAGCACCTGACTGTGAGGATGGGGCAACAAATGACATAAGAATACAGTAGGGCCCCGCTTTACAGCGCTTTGCTTTACAGCGCTTCGCTAATACAGTGGTCTCAATTAGACTCAAGCCCCACTCATACGGCGCTTCTTCCGCATTTACTGCGGTTTTTGGGCATTGCGCACCATTCTATTCAATGGGTTCCACTTTACAGCGGTTTTCGCTGTTCAACGGGGGTCCAGAACATAATCCACCATATGAGTGGGGCCCTACTGTACTGCAAAAAGTAAAGGGGAAGGCTGAAAACACCTCACTAAACTCAGGGCTGGCACTATCATTAGGCAGAGTGAGGTGACTGCCTCCAGCAGCAGACCCTGGGGGGCAGTGGTAGGTGCCCCCTGACTATTCCCTCTGAGTCCCCCTGCTGTTCCCCTTTGTTGGAAGTAGGGAGGACCAATTGCATTCAGTATGTATTTAAAGCCATATCTATCAAATTCACACTTTCAGAAACAATATGAGTACAGGAACCATCCTTCAAAATTCACACTTATCTGAATTTTGTGATGCGGTTTTCCAAATGTTCACCAAAAATGTATTATATGGGGGGAAATGTGCATAATATTTGTGAAAATAACAATGTATTGTATTTGGCAAAATTGCTTGGAAAAATGTGTAAATTAGTAAAAGCTGCATATAAAAATGTGCTTTTTACGAGAAATTTACACTAAAATACTGAAGAATTTTCATGAGGATTTTTTTAAAAAATCATAGATTGCTACAGAAATGTGGAGAACTGAATTTAAGACTGGAAAAATGAGAAACTGAGAGAACTGAAATTGACAGATCCTTTCATCGCAAGTTGGAAGACAGAGCTTTGTTTGCCACACAGTCCGCCCCTGGGCCCCTTAAGCTAGCCTGCTGGCACAGATGTAGCTATCCTGTTGCCAGGGTTGAAGTAAGTTTCAGCTGCCAGTCCAGTCAGTATCTGTACATGAAGTGGGGAAGGGGCACCTTCTTGTCCTTCATGTCAGACAGCAAAATGTCTTGGGCTGGCCCTGACTGCAACCTTAAGAACAGTATATTGTTCACACATCCATAAGTCTTGTACAAGAAGTAAGATCTATATACAGTTACTTACATCTTTCCAGTCAAATCCCAGGACTTGAGCCTCCTGCTTTGTGGGGAAGGGCAGGGCCAGAGAACTGCTGAGGACATGACAAAATGGGTAGGGTAGGCATATACATTTCTAGACAGGAGCTGGTAGATTGTAGCACATCAGCCATCCCAGGCCATTTGGCAGCAACCTCTGATCCAGCCTTTCCCAACCAGTGTGCCTCCAGATGTTGTTGGACCACAATTCCCATCTTTCCTGACCATTGGCAATGCTTTCTGAGGCTAATGGGAGTTGTGGTCCAACAACATCTGGAGGCACAGTGGTTGGGAAAGGCTGCTCTGATCACTATATGCTCAGAAGTTGGCTATCTCTATGATCAAAATTGAGTTAACTCTGAGTCTTTCTCTACCAATTTCAATAACTCCTCAGACTTCAGTGGAGTTATTAACAATATTTTCAGTTGAAAAGGCTATAGAAAAACAAAATAAGCCCAGTTTGTCATGGAAATGTCCATCATTCCCTTGTGCCAGTGGTAAATGAGAAAGTCTTTTCTCACGAAAACATATTCCACAGGCACTGAAGCAATATTACCAAGGTTGGGATTATCAGAAGTTTCCAATTTCTGTATAGGATTGCAATCTTAGCCCCTCATGACAGCATTCATAGAATAAAATACAGTTGCATATGCAAATCAGCCATGCAATATTATTTTATCATAAGGTAATACAGTCAGCTTTCTAGCTCTGAGGAGCATATCTCACATTTATTTATTTACAGGGTTCACTATAATAAGTACTGTAGTTCTCTGGGCAGCTCGGGAAAAAAACAATTCAACAATATAATAAAACAAAACATAGCATTAAAAACACCTAATCGGATTAAAAACAGATCAGAGAAGATGGAGAGGAGGGGGGGCTACAACAAAACCCAAGAGAGCTCAAAAGTTAAAAGCTACAATGTGACTTAAAAGGGGAATTAAAAGGGGAATTAAAAGTCAAAAGGGGAATAAAAAAGTCTTTGCCTAGCATGACAAAGACATTTGACTAGGCACCAGGCAGACCCCTCTGGGGAGGATATTCCACAACTGGGGACCACCACTGAAAAGGCCCTTTCACTCACAGACCCCACTATTCCTCACTTGGGGAACTCAGAGAAGGGCCTCAGATGAAAATCTCATGGTTCAAGAAAGTTCCAATACCAATATCTAGCTACTCAAAACACTTGTATAATAGTACTCAAAAACAGTACAATCCTATAAAGGTCTATTCAGAAATAAGCTCCATTGAGTTAAGTAGGACTTACTACCAAGAAATTATGCATTTACATAGGATTACAGTGTAACTATTAGCGCAAGTAGCCTTGGAAATATAGAAGCCGGTCCTGATTGATACTCATTGCTTTCAATACATGACATAAAAATCAAATTAAAAAACATGTAACTTAAAAAAATTACTTTTGACTTCAAAAAGATTTCTTAACATCACTACTATTGCATTTTATATGAATAACCTTTTCCAAATCTAGTAGCAATTTAATCTAATATATAAAACAATGAGGTCTCCTTAGTTACTAGAACATGATCTTAATCTTTCAGTTTTAAGAAAGGCCAAAACATAGCCAGTGAAGTATATTTCAATGTATTTAATTCAATAGGCAATAGACCTTGTAATTAAAAATAAATGTGAAGAACTATCTATGCATATTCAATAACTGGACCAATTATGGGGAAAATTCTTTCCCAACCAAATACCGAGAACACTGCTAATGGAAAGATATGAGATGAATACTTCCGTATTACACAGGATAATTTACAAACTGTGAAACATGGAGGAAACTTGCTAGGAAAAAATGGGTTTTTTTTTTCTTTTGAAATATATTTTGCTGTACAGGAAAATACTGTGAGTTGGATCCTAAGAACCACCAGTGGACTATTTTTTGTGTGTGTGAAACAGAGTTTTACAGCTTCCTCCCTCCCCAGAGGTGCTTCTGAGGGTCATCAGACCCTTAGGAATTATGTAGGATGTAGCATATGGGTTGCTGAGAGAGGAGGAATCCATGAAGATCAGGGGAAGGTAAACCCCTTGCTAGAGAAGTCCCACTCACTCAAGCAGGCCTCTTGGACACACAACCTTGTTTTTCTTTCAGTAGAACTCCAACAACCAAATGACTGCTCTAATCATCTGCTCTTTCTTTCCTTCCAATTCCACCCCACTTTGTGACAAAGCATTTTGCCTCTGCAGAAGAATACGGATAAAAACACATCACAGCCCAAAATCTAGATAGGTTTTGCATTCTATGAAATGTTTTCCATAGGTATGCACTAGACAGGGGGAAGGGACTTTGCATTAGAATCAGCCCACAGTTTAGAACATTGCCGTAACAGACATACGTGTGTAAGTGATACAGGCAGGGCTGAACACAGTGTTTCAATCTGTTGCAGTTACATAAAGTGGCTTTATATGCATGTCAACAACTGACAGAAAGTCAGATAGCTGCCAAGTTCACTGATACATATTCACTCCTAAACAGAAAGCACAACATCCACCATTATGATAGGTGGGGATTATGTATGGGAGAAGCTGTGCGATCAGAAGAGATGCACTGCATCCGTGTGCAGGATTCTGATCAGGGAGGGGTAAACCACCTAGTGTTTATGGGCAGCTTATAGCACCACTATGGTGATGAAAGAAAGGGATGCATTCAGGGACATCAGTGCCCTGGGAGCTAAACCTGCTTACTGCTCCAATGACTCCAGGCACTGGATCTACTCATATCTACACATCCCAGCATCTTCATCTCTCCATCTCTAGGAGTCTATCTCTTTGTCATGTTAGAGTGTGATGGAATGCTGGGAGAGAGGAAGGTAACGGTGAGAACTGTGATGCACTTTACGGGGAGCTGCACCTAACAACTATGCAGAAGATTCAACTGGTTCAAAACAAGGCTGCTTGCTCTTTGTTGGGCACAGGCCATCGTGGACATGTATTTGTTTCAAAACAGCTTCATTGGTTACCAGTTTGTTTTCAGACCCAATTAAGGTGCCATTTTTGACATGGCTTGAACAGTCCCTGGGGACATCTGGGAGTGCTTTTCTCCATTATACGTATATATATATATATATATATATATATATATATATATATATATATATATCCTCATCACCATCATCAGTCCCTGAGCTGGGTGATCAATCAATGAAACCTTGGTCCCGGTACCACCACTTTTAGACTACAACTAAAACTCAACAGTGTCTGTGTAAAAGCAGAACAGACTTCTGCTCACACCACACAATTTCAACTTCTTCTCCACCTGCAGTCCTCTGCCTGATGCCTGTCACGAGCCCCATGGAAAAGTCTTGGAGCAGTGAGGATGAGGAGACAGACTTGGACTTGGGGAAAGGCCCTAGTGACATGCATTCAGATGTGGTTGAGCATGAATGCTCCCGTGCCGCTGACAGTGATAGCTTTGCCTCCATAGATCCAATCACCACTGACAAGATGCTGCCCGATCAGGAAGTTGCATCTTCACCTTCCCTTCATCCCCTTTCCTCGCTCACCCCATTACCACCGTGCAGAGGACCTTACTGAAGTGGTCCAGCTGCCCTCACCTCAGACCCATAGGCTGTGGCGCTAGCAGGCTCAAAGAGTTCCCACTGTCCCACTGAGGAACACTCACATGTGCGCACTCCTGACCATGACACTTTCCTCACACAAGTAAGGAGCCCTCCTATCTTTACTTAATGCTGGTAGGGGGGGGCATGTCTAATTGCTGCAACAATATCTTAGTGCAGCATAGTCATGCCTACTTATACTTGGTAAAGATGCTGAATCCTGTGTAACCTGTAAACTGATTCATGAAGCACTCTGAAATTTTCCATTAACCCTATTTTTAAAAAAGCACACCTTTGTGTCCATGTCTGACTTTGACCAGTTTGGCCAGGACAACCCCTAAATGTGCTCTGAAGGATTGGGGGACCCTTTGGAGCAATTCAGGGGCGAAGGAAAGAAAGTCCTGTTGCATGAGTAGAAGTTTGCTTACGCAATGCTGGATTACATCATCCACTAGCAGACCATTTTCTTCGGAGGCTCTTGAATTATGGAATTATCTCCGGTAAGGCCTACATTGTAGTTTGTTTTGTATCTTTTGGAAGTCAGGCTGTTTCATCATAGCTGAGTTGTATTCAGTTAAGTCCTACTCACAACAGACCCATTGAAATTAATGAACCGAAATTCATCATATGGATAGGACTAGTACTGAATACCACCCTTTGCTTTTGGGACTATTAGATTATTATTTTTTTAGTTTTCATTCTGATTAGTAATTATATTTCACCTTTACATCATCCTGCTAAAAACAGTATCGAAGTATTGTAAGGAAATAAAGTGAAATTTATATAGATAGCCAACAAACTGTACTTTATCATTATCAACAATATTTCAAAAGATATTTGAGTCTGCCAAGGAAATGCACCTTCAAGTTTAATGTGTACACTTTGCTTGCAGTTGGCTTCCCAGAGCTCCTGCCCCATCATTGCTTGCCTTCAAGGTCAGTCCTTGGGAGTTTTACCTTAAGATGCAAAAATGCCAAGTCCAAGCAGCTTTCATTTTGATTCTCCATAACTGTAAGTCTCCAAGCACGATAAAAACGCTTGTTTCTCTACAAAGGGTTACATTTTGCTGTTAGGCCAGCTGCTGGTGTTTGAACCCTTCCTGCTCAGGATCTATAAAGAAGCATGATCCTTCGAACAGAAAGTTTCCCTACAGGACTATGTATATTGCACTGACTAGATATGTTCAAAGACAGATGACAGAAAAGGCAGAGTATTTGGCTGTTTCCACAGAATCCGTCATTCTGAGAATTTCCGCATTCAGTTTAACATGGATATTCCTAGTTCTTAGACTACAAACTATTCAACACTTGAGTCCAACAATGGCATGCATATGGTGTCCAGAGGAGGAGTATTAGTCTTTTTGTAGCAAAAAAACTAGTGTCTTGTAATCCCTTAAAGACTAACACATTTATTATGGCATCCCACTTTGTCAGATGCATGACATATTATCCTGAGTTATAGGTGTTTATACACATGGTTGGGGTGGGTGGGAGTGAGATTAGAGGGAAATTAAATGTGGAAAAGTACAGACAGTGATAATTACATACTTAATTGCACTGCCTATGATGAGGGACTTTGGGCCATTCTGCAACCTTGAATTTTAAACTGTACTGTACATTATTTGCCTGAACTATTTTGTTCCTTCTTTCTGCATTCCATAAAAATCAAGAAAGCTTATATTAGTAAGAGTTTTTAACTTTCATCTACAGAAAGCCTTTGGGGAATGTATTCCTTTCACCAGAACACTGATGAAAGGCATAATTCACTTTCACAGGAAGTTTCTTACTTCAAGAGAGGATTTTATCTTTTACTCTGATAAGAGGCTTTTGATATTAAATTATATTCCTGTTTATCATTTCTCTCTTGACACATTTGATTAATTCTTACTAAAGTTTCTACTTAAAAGGTAAGATTAAGCAAAAAACACACACACTAAAGTTCCAGTTCTGCTTAATTGGTCCTCTTATGTCACATTAAATAAAGCAACTTTAAAAAAAATCAGTAAGGGTGCAATTCTATTCCAAAGATGTACTAGTTGAGCAAAAACAGGGATGGGTGAATATTTCTATTTCAGTTTCTCTCAGTTTTTCATTTGTCCAATCTTAAATTCAGTTCTTCACATTTCCACATCAGATTCATTTTGTTTAAAGTCCTCATTCTCCAAATACACGCATTTTTGAATGCAATTTTGCCTTGTTCATTTTTTCAAAGCAATTTCACTGAATATAATGTATTTTCTTATCACATATGTGCATTTATATGCACACTTTACCCTAGAATATGCATTTCTGTGCACATTTCTTAGCTAGAGAACTGCATTGCAAAATCTGGAAAAGTGTGAATTTCGAAAGATGGCCGTTTCAGTTCATGTATTGTTTGGAAAGTGCAAATTAGGCAAGTTCACCTTTGAATGTGAACTGAATCAAATTTCTCCACCCTTCCTTTTAAGAAGCAGCGTGTCAAACGCAAGTGGAATGACAGATACACTGGCAGAACAAGTAAAAATAGGTCAGGAATGTGGGCAGGTCATGGGTATGACTGTTATACCACATCCAATGCCCTTTCATTCCTACAACATGGCCATAATTATGATGCAACTTGACACCACATCAAGGACTGGCATATTTTACCTCCCAAAGAAAATATTTTTTAAAGTTTCAAAAGTTTAGTCACTTGTATTACTTAATAGGCAAGTGAGATATAGTGAGATAATATATACCAGCAAAAGCAGTACAAGATTTAATAAACAAAATTCCACAAGATGTGTGGAGTTGGAGTTGGCAGCATGTTCCACTCTAGCACAGACACTGTACATGAATTTTATGAAAGCTTCTATAAAACAGTGGATGCCGCTCAGTATCCTGGATGCTGTTCAGTAAAGGGTTAGACATTGCCACAAGTGTTCTCTTAGTTGCTAGAGTAACAGATTCTTTATCCACATCGTACTCTGATTTGGCTTCAGGCTGGGACTCCCAGGGGAGTGGGCAAGCAGCTCATTGGACTTGGGGACAGTGGTCCCTCCCCTCTCTACTCACTCAGTTTTCCTGCAATGAACAGGCCTTTCAAGGTACCCAAGTAGGAATGGTGCTGCTGCTCAAGTGTATGATGTAGTCAGAAAGGGAGAGGCCAGGAGCCATGCTGGGATGCTGCCTGCCAGGGCTGGCCTATGTGGCACCAAGAGATGACATCTTGATCACATAGGTTGCAATGTCTAAGATGGAGGAGGGGCTAAAAGACCTTGTTGGTCCATGCAAGAACAGGGCTATTAGTAGGTTTACATAGCAACAATCCTTCTGACCAGGAGTATGTTCGGATGAGGACATTATCTCACAAACCCATTGTTCAGATCTGATGCTTCTGCACGGACTACTGTTGCTTTGCAATGCACAGTGCCTGTGTTCCACAAGCCCCAGTTGCACTGCCAGTTCCTAGGCATCCCTTTAGGCAGAGGTTTGAATCCCCTAGTCCTGCTCACAACCAGTGGTGTCCACACACTCCCATTTTTTTCAGTCACCGTATTAATTCCTATTCTGCTTCTTGCTGACCACACCAGACATTGACAAAAAATACTGCAGGTATAATATTTTGTTTTTGTCCCTTTCCTCAATCACTCCTCCCTCAGCTTGCAGGATTAAAGTGGTTTGTTTTTTAAAAGAACAATTCTGATTTAACAAAACTGAACAAAATCTGTAATAATAAAAACAAAATGGGGCTGCTTAGTACTCTGAGTGGGGTGTGTGCATGTGCCAATGTGTAATTTACGGTAATGCCTCTCTCTTTGCCTTCTCTAACCAACATTAAACTTCACCTTAAAGCATCTAGGGTCTGATCGTGTTTGAGAGGTAGGAGGTAAATCAGCTCAGGCTTGGAAAAATGAGAAAAATAAAAGAACCATAACTTACAGATCCTTCCATCCTTGGTGAGAGACGTAACTGTCATTTTTGCATTTTATAAAATGGTGTTTCCACCCTCCCATGCCAGACTGAGCAAGCACAGAATGCTGCAGATACTCTGATGGTGTACCTGTGACCTGGCCTAAAATGTGAGCATAGCAATGTTCAGACCAATCCTGGCATGCTTCACTACAATAAAATTATATAGCTATTCTGTGCTTACCTAAGTAAGAGTCCTATACAAAATAGACTAGAGCTCTGATGACTCTCCATGAAAAAAGTTATATAAATTTTTATTGTTTGTGGACAATCCTCCTGCCCCCCACCTTAGCCATGAAGTTCATTAAGGAACCTGCCCTTATCTAAGGATGACCCTTAAGGCGTGCAAATCTAGAATGAAAATCTTAGCGTCTCCCACATCCACAGTTACTTCACTATTCTACCATCCTGCTTTTTATTTTTAATAAAAACAGACTCTAATAGGTCATTGAAGGATAAACTTTGAACCATAGATTGTAATTAGCCTGAGACAAATCACTTCATTCATATCAAGACAAGGAATAAAAGTTCAGGCTGCCCACACCCTCACAGGTTTTGAACAACTTGTGTTTTCAGTCACTGTTAACATAAGCAGACTGACACCTACACTACACAGAATATATTTCTCCTGTCACTCTGGCAATTTACAGAGCCTAAAAGAGTGTTGGTAAAGTAACATAGGGGATACCATAAATGCCTCCAATTGGAGTAAAATTTGCGATAATCCTACAATGAATATAATTTCAACACATTCAAAATAAGCCATGCTCAAAATATTATTTCAGTGGCATTACATTCCCATAAAATTAACTCGTATATTAAAATTACCTTTCCCAAAATGTTGCTAATGTGGTTAGCATAAAGGAACATTTCAACATAGGTAGGAATGTCCTTTTTGGGAATCTGTGTTCACTGAAATTAACCAAAAAACAGCACAGGACTTTTACCAATCCCCTGACTGATACTGTTAAATATCTGGGACACCCAGAACAAAGATGGGAAAAGTAAAACTTGAGTTGGATTCCTCTTGATGACTGCCAGAATATTAATCTCTAGGAACTGGAAATATTTGGAGAGGCTCTCTACAGAGGTATGGTATGAAAAGGTACTTTTTTTCACAGAAGTGGACCACTGAAGTGTGACTATTTAGGGGATAAATTAAAAAAGACTAATTTTTCACCATTGAGTCAGACTTCATTGATTATATAGCAAAATTGGAAGATCCCAACAGAACACCAGCAAGGTATGCACTTAGTGATTCCATATAAGCCAGCTGCTGCTTCTCCTCAGAGTCCATATATATGTGAAGGACATAATGACTCACGATGTATCAGACATTTCTGTGAAGCAACAGAGAGATAATCTTTCCCCCCTTTATTTAATTAATATTCATTGGTATAATTAATGTATGTATTCTGAAAAATGTTCCTGGAATTTTTTCTTTTAGTTATTTGTAATTACATATATTTTGTTTTACTCAATGAAGTTTTCTTTGAAAATTAAAAAAAACAGAGGAACCTGGATCAGGCATGTCCCTCTCTGTCCCTCTCATTCACACAAAGCTTTTACTGTTCCCCACCTCTTCGCCAAAAAAAAAAAAAAGCACTGCACAAGCATGAGGCAGCCAGCCAGGCAAGATGTCAGAAAACACATATTCTGCCCTATTCTGCAACATTTGGGGTGGGTGGGATAAAAAAGAAATGTGGAATGAGTGGCTGCAGTTGTTCCCTCCACAAACCCCACATGCATGAGGTGCACAGCCTGGCAAGTGAAGGACAAAGCTCCCCCTTATCCCTACTCTCCCATTCTGCCATAAGAAAAACCCTTAAAAAAGGAAGAGGCAAAATGGAAACAGTGGCCTTAAAGGGGTTGCCAGACAGCTGGTAGCCTGCATTCAGCTTGATGGGTCGTAAGTTGGGGAGGCTTAGTCTAAATGATTTTCCCAGTACAGATATTGCACTGGACAGTAACAAGACACAGGACTTCACAAGGACTTCATTCATCCATTCCTACCTTCTGGGGAACTGCTTGGAAACAGTCCCAGAAATCCATAGTAGTGGCCAAAGTATCCCACCATTTGAAGCTACTGAAATATGTAAGTCAATCAAAGCAATAAAAAGCCATACAGTAGCCCAAGACAAGCCCATTTGAAACAGGACAAAAGGAGAACCTGAAAGCAGATTAACAACATGAAGTGATATCCCAACAAGCTGGAAGGTAGAAAGTCCAAAAAGTCATTGTTATGCTGCTCCTAAACCAAAAGTAATTCTTCATTCAAAACTGTTCAGAATTGTTATATGCTTTGTGCAATCTCCAAAAAAGAATTCTCTTTAATGGAAATACTACAAATCAAGCTACAGTTACTACAAAATTATATCCTTGAAATTTATTTGAAAAATCTTATTAAAAGTGATACAAGTTAATATATGATAAAAATTACTGCAAGAAAACATTTCTGGCAGGTACTGTTGTGCTTCACCTTTTTGTTTTTAGGCATACTAAATGTAGCTCAATTGCTTTATCTACTAAAATAAGATCATGCCCATAGCAACTCTTCCCATGCCAGATGTGCAAGTGTTTTTCAGAATAGTACAATAATACTTGCATATAAAGTAATGAATTACAGTCCCAACTGATTATTTACATATTTTTCAGTGCTGGAAAATGAATCGCTCATGTACAGGATGTACATTAAAGTAAAAGTACTAATTATTACTAATTACAACTTGTGAAAATGAACATAAATAGCAAAAGTACATACTTTATTTTAAAGTATCCCAGTGTACCAAGAACATTTCTGTACAATTCATACAGAAGGGATTTTTTCCCCCAAAGTTACAGGAAGTAGTACAGCGCTCTCTAAAATTGGGAGACTTCAATTCATGACAATTCTTTACCTGCAGCTAATTACCTTGATTAGACCAATACTTGAAGTAATAAGTCTTTCATATGCCTTCCATGTTTGCAATACAATGAAACCACAAATTGTGTCTTGCCAACCCCTACTTAAAATATTAAGGGAAATGTAGGATGAGCTTATTCTACAGATCTTTTTGTATATCTCAGCATCAAGCTTGAAAAAGTTCCTCTTAACTTCAGAGTTTTCAAGTCATTTTTGGAAGCAAAATGGCAGAGAAAAATGGGCTCTTAATCACCACCAGTATTTAAAATGGATATCTATAAGCTATGCAAGAAGACAGGCTGATCGGTAACATGTGAAAAATACTGTTCTCTTAAATTGTGTATCTATGCAAAGACTATAGAGAACAAATACCAGCCCAATTCTTCATACAGAAGGAGTTCTGCTTTATACTGATGGACACTTTGTTGTATTAAGGTAAGCAATCTGTACTGAGGATGAAAAAGAATACATGATCCAAAAACAATCACCAGAGTTCCTTTCAGTATTATTCACTGATGCCAGATTTATCAATACTTTGAATATTGACTATTATTTAGCTATGTTCTAAACTAAGATTGCTCCAGGCAGGAGGAATTACATAGTGAAAGATAAATAGACTAAAAATGACACAATATACATTGATTTTTAAAGTCTGGCTGTCACCAAAAGTTAGTATTAATCTTACATGCCCTCATATTAGGTTAAAAACCTGCAACATAAGAAGAGTGTGCACACGCTCATTGCTCGTGGCAAATGTGCACATCATATAAAAGGCAAAGGAAATTACTAGTTCAGTAAACTCAGATCACACTGCTTTTAAAAAATGTAATCATTGGTAATTTTTAATGATGGCATAGCTTCATTAACATTTTGATCTAAACGATGATATCCAACTGTTCTGGAACAAAGTCCATCTCGCCATCTTCTGCTCTGGACCAACAAGATAATCTGGAAAGAAAGCAACAGTTAACTAACTACAAAGAAATACTAATGTGGTTTAAAAAAGAATTTTTTATTAATTTTATTTTCCACATTTGTCAGTCTTTGGAAATCATCACAACAACTGCCTTCACCAAATGTTCATACTAACATCTAACCTTGCCCAAACTACACCTTTGCAGCTTTTTGCCTACAATTATAAAATAAGTAGCAAATTGCCTGTCATTGGTTGTATCCAAAGTTAGTCCTACTCCAAGTAGACCCAGTGAAATTAATGGACATTACTAACTTAGGTATGAGGTTATCATACTTTGGAAACATAATGAGAAGACATGATTCACTAGAAAAGATAATAATGTTGGGGGAAACAGAAGGGAGTAGAAAAAGAGGAAGGCCAAACAAGAGATGGCTTGATTCCATAAAGGAAGCCACAGACCTGAACTTACAAGATCTGAACAGGGTGGTTCATGACAGATGCTCTTGGAGGTCGCTGATTCATAGGGTCACCGTAAGTCGTAACTGACTTGAAGGTATACAACAACAAAACTTAGGCTCATCGATTTCAGTGGGTCCAGTTGAGTTGGACTAACCTTGGATACAACCTATTGTCACTGACTGTGTTTAGTTTTTCCTAAAGAACTCAGTGGCAGCCACACACTTCTATTGCAGAAACTAAAGAGCTTTTTAATTTCAGACATAGTTGAGACAGCATCAAAACCTGATCCGTGATCTGACTGAGTGTAACCTGAAACCCCAGAAAGATTTCTGTCATGCTGGGCTTCTAGTTCATACTCCTTATAGAAGAGAATAATACACTGCAATGGAAAACCAAGCACATTCATGTAAAAGAAAATGAGTGGGCAGTATGAGAATGAATTTTGGTACCTTATGTGAGCAGTCTCGCTGCCACATTTTGCACCAGCTGCGGCTTCTGGACCAATGCCAAGTGTAGTCCCACATAAAGTGCACTACAGTAATCCAATCTGGAGGTTACCAATGCACAGACAATAGTGGTCAGGCTATCCCGGTCCAGAAATGGCCACTGCCTTACCAGCTGAAGCTGGTGAAAGATATTCCCAGGGGACTCTCGCAACGAAGATGGATCCAGGAGCACCCCCAGACTAGGGACCTGCTCTTTCAGAGGGAGTATGACCCCATCCAAAGCAGGCAACTGACCAATTATTTGAACTGGGGAACTACCAACCCACAGTGTCTCCATCTTGGTAGGACTGAGAGTTTATTGGCCCTCAACCAGCCCACCACTAAGTCCAGGCAGTGGTCCAGGGCTTGCACGGCTTCTCCCAATTCAGATGTTACAGAGAAATAGAGCTGGATATCATCAGTGTACTGCTGACACCTTGCCCCAAATCTCCTGATGACTGCTCCCAAGGGCTTCATATAGATGTTAAACAGCATGGGAGACAAGATGGTACACTGCAGCACAACTGCCAGGGAGCCAAAATACAATCACCGAATGCTATTCTCTGAAAATGACCCTGGAGATAGGATCGGAACCACTGTAAAACAGTGCCTCCAACACCCATCTCACCAAGTCGGCCCAGAAGGATACCATGGTCAATGGTATCAAAAGCAGCCAAGAGATCAAGTAAGAATAACAGGGTCACACTCCCCCTGTCCTTCCCCCGAAAAAGGTCATCCATTAGAGAGACTAAGGCCAATTCAGTCCCATAACCAGGCCTGAATCCAGACTGGAATGGGTCAAGATAATCTGTTTCATCCAAGAGTACTTGCAACTGCTGCACCACACCCTCTCAATCACCTTCCGTAAGAAGAGGGTATTTGCGACTGGGCAGTAGTTGTCGCAAACCAATGGGTCCAGGGTGGGCTTCTATAGGAACGGGCGAATCACCGCCTCTTTCAGGGTGAATGGAACCACTCCCTCCCGCAACGATACGTTAACCACACCCTGGATCCACTCGGTCAAATCCCCTCAGCAAGCTTTAATAAGCCAAGATGGGCAAGGGTCGAGAGGGCATGTTGTGGTCGCATCGTTGCAAGCACCTTGTCCACATCATCAGGCTGCATCATCTGAAACCATTCCCAAGAAGTTGCAGCAGATGTTGCACTGGACATCTCATTGGAGACTACAGCAGATGTGGATGAAGCATCAAGTTTGCTACAGAGGCAAGCAACTTTACCCTCAAAGGGCCTTGCAAACAATTCACAGTGGGCCTCTGAAGGGTCTAAGACTCCATTTCCTGGAGTTGATGTCAACAGACCCCTGAGAACGGAAAAGCTCCACTGGACAGCTACTTGAGGATGCAATGGAGGCAGAGAAGTGGGCCTTCTTTGCCACCCTCACCGCCTCACAATAGGCATGGTTATATTTTACTCATGCCCGATCAGCCTCAAGCACATATTTCGCCACTTGTGCTCTAGCCGTCATCCAGCCTGTTTCATTGTCCTTAGCTCACTGGTGTACCAGGGTGCAAAGCAGGCTCCACAATGCCGGAGAGGGCACTCGGGGACAACCGTGTCAAGAGCCTGACACGCCTCGCTGTTCCACAGCGTGACAAGGGCTTCAACAGGGTCACCTGCTCTATCTACTGGGAACTCCCCCAGGGCATTCAGGAATCCAGTGGATTCCATTAATCTCCAGGGATGGACCATCTTAATCTGACCACCACCCCTGCAGGGATCAGCGCCATAAGTCTAAACTTCACCAGGAAGTGGTCTGACCATGACAATGGGGTGACATCCACACACACCCTATCTCCACACCACCCATCTGGAGCAAAAACCAAGTAGAGGGTGTGCCCTGGCCTATGTGTTGGGCCGGTGACAAGACAGCCCCACGGTCATCATGGAGGCCATGAAGTCCCAAGCCAAAACACAACAGGCAGCCTCAGCATGGACACTGAAATCACCGAGGACTATTGTTCCGGGCTCCTCCAATACCACAGCCAAGACGGCCTCCACCAGCTTGGTCACAGAAGCTGCCAGGCAGCAGGGTGGATGGTACACCAGCAGCAATCCTAGTTTACTGTCTCCTTGGCTCAACACCAGGTACAGGCCCTCACAGCCAGCTCCAAGACAGAGTGGTTTCCTGATGACAGAGATGGAAGTTCTGTAGACCACAGCAACTCCTCCCCCTTCCCCCCCATCCTTGCAGCCTGTGCTGGTGTTGTACCGAGTATCCAGGTGGGCAAAGCTGGGTCAGATCAACTCCTCCCAGCTCACCCACCCAGTTCTCGGTAATGCACACCAAATCGGCACCTTCATCCATGATCAAATCACGGATGAGTGTAATCTTATTGTGTACCGATCTAGCATTAAACAACAGCACACACATGCCAGTAGGCACAGCAGATGAGCAACAAGGAACCCGTCCATGAGAGGATGGAAGCAGAGAACTCTAGAAGAAAGTAGTGTCACCTCAGTCGTATTACATTAGATAAGGAATCCAATGAAGACAATAAGGGGAAAATAAATTAAAAGAACAAATTTCCACACAGTGTGTGGAAGAGAAGATATTTACATTCTTCAGAACATTAAGCATTTTTATGACTGAATAAAATGCACTAGCACATCTACTGCTATGTGTGTTTTATTCAGTCTTACGTCATTCTTTTCCGTTTACTTACACTGTCAAATCTGCTTTGCAATTTTTGTAAAACTTATCATAAGTGTCATGTCACAAAGGGTTAATTATGGGCAGATTAACATCTGCTTATATTTACAAATCCAGGAGTCAACTTAATTATCTCAATATTCTGCACTGGACTCCATCTTCATTTGAGATTCTCATCTTTGCAACCCTACATTTCCAAAGGAGCTGTATTCATTCTGCCTAGCACTTACCTCCAAGCACCATCAAGAATATAAAAAGATTTCTGATGCTATTCAAATATTACCTTTGTTATTTGCAAAATAAAGTATAAATGCCAGCATAATGGTATAGTCCACATTGTTTTAACAGTTTTAAACACAGCCTACCTTTCTTTTATTGTGATATGTGATGTAAACAACAGCTACCAAAAAGGCAACAATAACCAGGTGAAAAAAGAAATGGCTATCTTCTTCCGATTCTGAGACAGTGGTATCCATCTCATCAGGAAATGATTTCTTATTTTCATAACTGTGCATATTTGCCACCTTTTCCGTAAATTCTGAAATGGTTTGATCATCTTGGTCTTCAGATGACATTCCATATGGTCCATAATATTCACCAGGTTCTATAGTTCCTTTCACTATTGGTAGGAAACTAGACAGTATGCCTTTGTCCGTAATGCCATCTTCATTAATATTTGTGTCTTCTGAAGCATCAATAACTATTTGTGAAGTAGGAGTCACAGAAGCTGGTACAGAAGATGAAGCTAGCTTATCTTTTGCTATGGTCGGCCCAGGTGCTACAGAAACATTGATTTTCAGAGATGTTGAGGGTATATCTTCTTTTGTTGTATTTGTCATACCGGCTTTTTGAATAACGGATGTTACATTATGAGTTTCAGAGTTATCAGTTATTTTCTCAGTTGGATCAGTCTCAAGCGTAGTGCCTAAGAAGAGGCAATAAAATCAGAATAATATGAAGTTTTCAACAAATATTCTTGCTGTATATCTTGATTTTATAAAGACTGCCAATAATAACATAGTATAAGGCTGTGGGCAAAACCCATCACCAATTATTACTTCAAATGTTGATATAATACACTGGGCAATGTTTAATTATGCCTGCCCACTTGCACAACAGAAATCCACTTCAGCAACAAGACTTTCAGTTTCTCTTCCCCTCCAGTCCCCTTGTGTGCTCCCAGAATCTGTTCCAGAGGGTATCCCAACTCTCCAGAGCAGATTTTGGGAGGGGAGGGGGGGTGCAGTGGGAAGAAGAGGAAAGAGAAGCTCGGTTGCACAAGTGGACACCTGCTCATGCCACACTAGATATCACTCTTTGGGGAGGAACAAAACAGAATCAACAAACTATTTTTCTTCACAAACATTTTGAAAATAAGGCCCTGTATCAAAACACAAGGTCTGGAAATTTTAAACTTCAGAACCTTGTAAAGTTCTTTTAAAAGGTTTTTTTTACAATGGAAATATATGTAGAGATCATGAAACATATTTCCAGCAATCCAGTGGCACACTAATTTGTGAGATGAATATACAAGGCAATATCTGTTGCTGCACAATCCTGATTTTTGCACACAGCATTCCAATAACTTTCAGTACAGGACAAGCCAAGACAGTAGCTCTGTTACTGTCCACATTGGGTAATATCCAATTGTGGTAGCCCACTCATGCAACAGCCATTCCGCTATCATAAACCTCATTCTTAATGTGATACAACAGCCAAATGCAATGGAAAGCTTGTGCCTGAAAAAGATGTTGCACAACTAGAGTGCAACTGCTATTATTATTCACAAATAGGCAAAATCCTTGAGGTTTAAGAACATACCTATAGCCAACACATATTTCTATCAAACTTTAATAAGCAGAGAAATTGGGCGGCTATAGAGAATGCCCTAGGGGAGCAGGAGACCTGACCTCCTCTCTGATATATTGGACTGCCCTACAAATTTGTCAAAATGCAAACACAATTTGGGTTGGTCTTTCACAGTCCAATCCACTTGTTGTGTAGCTTGGAAGAATTTGGTAACATGTGCCTCTGAGCATATGGTGCGAGGTGGCAACACCTGCCATCTCCAAAGATGGAGAATTACATTTTTATATGTTTGTTGGTGTTCTTCCTTTGCTTCTATTCTGTTACTACTCTTTCTACAGAGAATCTAACCTAGAAAATTATATTTCTCTCATTATTCATCCTAGAAATCTGTGTCAAATTTATTTTTATTAATTTCAAAGCCTTTTTATTGGTCAGTGTCATATGATGGTGAAGACAGCCTTTTGTGTTTCAAACTGGAGGTTATGCTCTATTTCTATTTTGGGTGCCTTAACAGTGGAATCTTAACCTGCAGTTTGATGTAAAATCAGACTGATTACAATATGTTGCTACTTAAGCAATGACTCTAGCTGTTGGAAAAAACAAACTTGGCTTGCCCAAGGTGCATGTTTTCAGATTGCTATGCTTAAACCACTCCACTTAAGGAAAGGTGGGCATGGTCAATTAAAAACATAGAGCACACCTAGAATTTTGCTAGAATATATTTCATCTCCCACTGTTTTATTTTGTGCAAATTGAGACATTCCTCATGTCCATTGGAAACTATTATGCAGAACAGTCGGTGCCATTATTCCACAATTGTTTTTGGAGCTTTTTTTTAGTGTTGCAAAGTGTTGCTGTACTTTACGTATTCACAGAAACAGAAGCTAAAGGGAATGATTTACTACAGGAAACTTCACTAAAATTGTAAATTAAATCAAACATATTTAAAGTGACTATCTGAACTATAGAGATTGTTTTAATATTGTTGCTTCCTCTCTGCTAAAACAAGATCAGCACAGCACATGCCTTGTTTCTGTTATTTGGGCTGATTGCAGATGTTTGTCATACCCCCTTCAGATGAGTCCTCAGAGGAGGAACAGGAGGAAGACTGGAGGGCAGCAGACCCAGGAGAGGGAACAAGCGAATCTCCGAGGATGCATCTCCAGCTCTCCCTCATCTGGAGAGTGTAAGTCCCTCAGTCAGATTCAGGGAGTGAACAGGAGGCTCCCCTCCCCCCTGCGGAGTGAAGATGCCCGCAAGTAATGCAACAACACTGCCAGTCTACCATTTAAGACAGCAAGCTCTTGGGAGCTGGAGGGCTGATTACCTACACCTGTCCTAGGGAGTGGGATTTAAAAGGCAGCTCTTGACTTCAGTGGGCTGCTGACTATGTCGGCTGTAACATCCACACTACACCCAGATTTCAGAACCCAGCCCCCTGGAGTGATCTCTTGTCTAACTGGATCCGGAATTCCCCCCGTGACTTTGCTTCTTGGACACTGACTCGGTATGTGCACTTGGAAAGACTCCTCTGATCTTCCTTCATCTCGTCTCTGTTATCTTCCTGGCCTTGGCAGATTTACAACCCAGCGAGCTGCCGGCTAATGACTTTATGGCTCAGCTTTCACCCTGTCGAAGCTGATGATGTTGCCACCACTCACCATATGCTCAGAGGCACATGTTACCAAATTCTTCCTAACTACACAGCAAGTGGATTGGACTGTGAAAGACCAACCCAAATTGTGTTTGCATTTTGACAAATTTGTAAGGCAGTCCAATATCTCAGAGAGGAGGTCAGGTCTCCTGCTCCCCTGGGGCATTCACTGTAGTTGCCCAATTTCCCTGCTTTTTAACTTTTGATAGAAATATGTGTTGGCTATAGGTACATTCTTAAACCGCAAGGGTTTTTGTCTACTAGTGAATTTCTCTGCTTTTTAATCTGGGAGGTAAGAAATGGAGTCCTGTGCAAGTTTGCTGAAAATGGATTGATCATTTGTATGCTTTTTGGGTTAACTGGGATTTACTCCTATGCAATCATGCTTAGGATAGGTAAAATTGACGATGGGGAGGGAGGCCTGGAGTGGGCAGGGGAAGAGGAAGAAGGAAGAGGGGAGGAGAGGAGAGGAAGAAGGGAGGAGAAGGGTGAAGAGAGGGGAAGGAGGGAAAAGACAGGTCTGATCATTTGCATGCTTACTGAGTTCAGTGGGATTTACTCCTGTGCAATCGTGGCTAGGATAGGTAAAACTGACCATGGGGGAGGAGGAGGGGGAAGAGTAGAGGAAAGGAAGAAGGGGGGAGAGGGGAACAGAAGTAGTGGGACGGGATTGGAAGAGAGGATTGGAAGGGGAGGGGTGAAAGAAGGGGGAGGGAAGCTGCAAAAGAAAGGTGGTGGGAGGGCAGAGGAGGAGAACGCAGGTTTGATCATTTGCATGCTTATAGAGTTCAATGGGATTTACTCCCATGCAATTATTCTTTAAAATGAAATGGACTGCCTTCAAGTCAATTCCAACTTATGGCGAGCCTATGAATAGGGTTTTCATGGTAAGTGGTATTCAGAGGTGGTTTTACCATTGCCTTCCTCTGAGGCTGAGAGGCAGAGACTGGCCCAAGGTCACCCAGTGAGCTTCATGGCTGTATGGGGATTTGGACCCTGGTCTCCCAGGTCATAGTCCTAGGATGGGTAAAACTGACCATGGGGGAGGAGGAAGGGGAGTGGGGAGGGGGAGTGGGGAGGGGAAGTGAGGAATGAAAGAAGGGGAAGGGGAAAGAGGAAGGGGATAGGGAGGAGGGGAGGGCAAGTTTGATCATTTGCATGCTTTTTGAGTTCAGTGGGATTTACTCCTGTGCAATCATGGATAGGTGAAACTGACCTGGGGGAGGGCAGGAGGAGGATGGCAGGAAGGGGAGGGGGAAGAGATTGGGTGGGTGGGCACTGGGCAGGGGAAGCCCCTTTCCTTTCCAAAAGGAAAATATTGTGAACAGTATCATTCTTTTTCAGAGTTTCCCCCAGTAGAAAAATTCTAAGGCAGGCACATGTAGCCTCTCACTCAAATTTAAACCAAAGCAGTCACTGGCCACATCCACACCACAGCTTTATTTCACTTTAGACAGTCATGGCTTCTCTCAAAGAATCCTGGGAAGTGTAGCTACTGAAGGGTGGTGAGAGTTGCTAGGAGATGCCCTGTTCCCCTCACAGAGCTTCAGTCAGAGCGGCGGACTGTTAAACCACTCTGGCCACTGGAGCTCTGTCAGGGGAATAAGAGTCTCCTCTCAGCACCCTTCCCACTTCCCACTATTCTTTGAGGGAAGCCATGACTATCTCAAGTCTGGTGTGGGTGTGGCCCCGATTAAGCAAGCCCAGCAGCTGTGAGTCTGGCTTTTAGAACACTGACAGTTGGTTTTTACTGAGCATGCCCAACATTATCATTGAGTTCAGGCCAAAATTTCTTAAATGAATTAAAAATCAGACAGGAATTTTTTAAACTTTTAAACTGCAGAAAATGAAGGTCAGACTATGGGACAAGGTCAGTAATAGGATTACAGGTACTCTGTGAACATGGCTGATTTTTAATTAATTTGAATAGATTATGAGAACTCTGACAGAAAAAAGTGCAAAAGGGGTCTGGTTTTCTCTCTCTCTTTTTACACTTTGAACTCTTGGTTCTCTCTGCCTGTTTTGTGTATCACCATGAAGATTGAAAGGGTTGTTAAGCAAGCGTTTCTGAGTTCAGGACTATAAGTTTTGTAAGGTTTTGTTTTGAAATGAGCTTATGGGAAGCATCAGAATGGCATGGGGTGTATTTTCAATTTAACACTGCAGAATGCAAAAAATCCATGCTGACTATAGTATACAGCCACTCTCATGGCTGTATAATACTTGGCAACACTGGTTGGGTGCCACTGGCCTGCACAGCATCAACTCTTAAAGTTATGATGGACCTCACAAGCACCTGATATACCGATGAGATAAAGGTTAAGAATAGTAAAATATTTCATTATCAAATTTATTGAAAACTTTAACAATTACCAATATGTTATGCAAAAAGCAGCAAATTATCTTGATATTCTCTATTCAAGACTTTTTAAAAAAAAAAAAGTTTTGCTAACCATGTTATTGACAACTTGCAAGCCACAATGAAACCAAAAGATGGCCTTAAATGTTAACAGTGGTGAAAGCATACTAGCCAAATGTGTTTTGACTTCAGTCTTGTGTAACATAGAATAGTAATCTGACTTCCACCAAGTCCACAGGTTTGAATAATTTTGCATGGTGGCAGGAGAACAAGGGATGAAGGAAAGGAAGGCACCAGAGCCTACTCCAGCTGAATTGTCCCCTTTCCCCTCACACAGCCCGCCAATACCCAGTGTCCCTGTGGGAAGGAACATCAGATAACATCTCCTGCTCCTGTGGGGTTAGTTTTTAATTTCAGTGTGTGGTTCAAGAATGTGTGTATCCACTGTATTTTATTAATGTTGTCAGCTGAGTACTCTAATCAAAAACTGGAATATAAATCTAGTAAAATATAAATAAATAATGGGTCCTCGGATCAAGAAAGCATTTAAGCAAATATGAAGCCTTTGCAATAGTTCTACTTACTGCACTTATGATCTGACTACATATATATAAATGCAAACTTTTGGACTATCCATTTTCTCAGTGAATGTAAACATTTCCTCTCAGACTCTTTCACATGAAGCATATCTAGGAAATCTGGCTACCAGGTATTTCAGGACAGTTATTACTACAGATACAATGTTCAATCCAGGCTTCCACATAAATCAACAGTGCATATACAAAGAGATCCATAGATGGAATTGCCAACTCCACTGAAGTAATGAGAGCTTGGCAGATACATGATGTGCTTCAGTTTGTTTACAAACAAGGTCCAAGTTCACACATCACATTAAACCACAGTTAAAATAAACTATAATTTAATGTGAATCTGCGGCATGCTCATGCACACTGCTGAAATCGTAGGCAATTTACTTCTTCCTCACTGCTGCTGCTGATAAACAAGCTATGGTCTGGTGCATCTTTATATATGAACCCCAGCTTGTGGTTTCTTTCCTGCAAACAAACAAGTGGGAACCAAGGCTCTTGATTTACCACTCCTGGTTTGGAGAAAAGCAAATCAGGAGTCTGGGTTTTGACATGAGAAGTCAGACCATGGCTTGTTTCCTGACAGCAAGGAAGGAACAGGGGAGAAGTAACTGCGATTTCATTGCATGTACTAGCACACTGCATGTTCACATTAAGTCATTATTTATTTTAACTATGGTTTTATGTGATGTGCAAGCCAGGTCAAGAAGTCACTGAACATGGACAGTTGTTACGAAGTGCTTGATACAAACAGGATAACAGCTGAAGCCTCTTTGTCAAGCGAAAAAATAATGCAGAACTTGGTGAGACAAACGATGTAACAAATGGATAAGAGTATGACAGTGTGTTTCAACACTGTGAAATGAGATGCCAAGATCAACATGGTCAGTCTGCTGCTCTGACACGTTTTCCAATAATGATCAACTGAACATATGACTATAAACCTAGGAAGTAGTACCGTACAGACTGAGACAAATAACATGCAGAAAAATAATGTTAACTATGAAAAAATTGAAAATTTTAACTGAGGTGTGGTGAAGTTGGCTGAGTAGCCATGATGTAAGCAAGAGAAGTCCCATGGACTTGTTGCCCAAGTTCCTAAAAACCCAATGATTCTCCCACCCCCAGCCTGCTCCAAGTTTATGCACATCTGCCACCTGAAAAGTTAGTGATGGTTCCCAGGCAGTAACAGCAGGCGGAACTCTGTAGTTGACCTGGATTCCCAATGCCACGCATTGCTGCCAGTTACTAAGAGGAAGAGAGGCAAGGCAGTGGGTAACTTGATGTGGGCACAGCAGGGGATTGGCTCCATTGCTGCACCTGTACCACACCAAGTTCCCTGCTGCCTTATCCTCCTCCTCTCGGTAACCAGCAGTGGTGTGCGGCATTGAGAAGCCAGGTCAGCAACACAGCCTCACCCACCTGCTACTATTTCTGGGTATTTGAAATAGTTTTTTCTTAGGCTGCAACGAGAAAGACAAACCATGTATCCTCTTTTCTTTATAAGAAAGCAAGCAACACCCATGAAAAATTCTCAAATCCAAGCAAAAGTCACAATGTGGCAATCCAATTTAGCAATGCCACGCAAGTCATTCTTGTAACAAAGGAGACAGAACAGCATGATCTGGTGGCATTGCACTTATGGATTACAAAATCAGGAAGAACAAGTCACAAGAAAACAGGATAGCATGAGCAAAACCTGCTGCGTCTCACTCACACTCCTTTGGCTAAGCCAATCAATATGTAAATACATTAGCAAAATATAACTTGAACAGATTTTCAAAGACACGTTCTTTAAGGCAAGCTCCAAGTGAATTAAAGAAAACATTTTATATATTAAAAATGTATGAGGCAAAAATGGACTAACAACATTACCACTTATTATAGCAATCTGATGTCCGATATAGACACACTGGAAAACTATGGGTTTTGGCATTCAAAGTATTGAGGAGTGGTGCACAGAAAAATATTTGCTTACTTCTAAGTGCCTGGGAATAAAAATGTTAAATAGGTGGAGACAATCAAGCCATTCATGGTATATCAAACTAACAGTGGAACAGACTCTTCCTTGTTTATATAACACTTATTTTCCTATGTGAAGCAGAATTTAGAATTTAACAAAAATTCCAAGTCACACTGATATTAAACAAACTGTATGTAATACTCTTAGGGAAAAGAGATTGTGTGTCCTGGAATTTTTGATATTAAGAAAAGTTTAAGGTGAGTATAGCAAATTCAGGAACCCTTTTTGATAAGACTACAAGAAATGATTCTATGCCCAGCTAAACATTGCTAAAAATGTTGAAGTGTACCAGATCCTGGACAGAGCATGGGGAAAGAAGTCCAAGATGGGTGGGAGTTGTTGAAGAAATAGAGTTACTAAAGGCATCAGAAGCAAAAAAAAATGGGACAATTAACAAAGCTAACATAGCAGCACAAAGTTTGGTTGAGCTGAAAATAAAATGGGACTCTCATAAGACATGGAAGGAAGAACAGATCACCTTGGATGAGTACAGACAAGTAGCCTTGACTTCTAAGGACAGTGTCAAGAAAGCTAAAGCTCAAAACAAGCTAGGGATGGTGAGGGATACGAAGAGCAACAAAAAGTGCTTTTTCAGGTATGCTTTGAATTAAGAGGAAGGCAGCAGTAGACCCACTGGTCAGTAAGGATGGTGAAATTAACATTGGTCACTAAGATGGACCAGCTCAAATTCTACTTTGCTACAATCTTGTTCCAGAAGGGGAACTTCGTGCAGCCTCACAAATGGAGCATGAATGGTGAGAAGATAGGATTACAGATCAAGATTGGTAAGAAGTTGGTCAGGAAATATTTAGCTACCTTAAATGAGTTCAAGTTTAATAAACTTGCTGATGTACTCTTAGAACCTATTCCTATTATTACCTTTGAGAAATCCTAGCAAACACGTGAAGTGCTGCAAGATGAGATAGCCAAATGCCCCAATCTTCAAAAAGTAGAAAGAAGATCTAGGAAACTACAAATCAGTCACTCTGACTTTGATATCAAGGAAAATACAAGAACATATTATAATGCAGTGTAAGAATATTGATACCAATGCAGTGATTCATAAAAACTAGAATTGATTTATCAAGAATAAATCCTGTGAAATGAAATCTTATCTCTTTTTTTCCTGGTTACCATGTTAGTGGCTCATAAATTATGTTCACAGCATTTTTTATCTTGATTTCAGCAAAATATCTGACAACGTTCCCCATAATGTTTTGGTTAGCAAACTCATTAAATATGTAGGCTCTATGATAGCACCATCAAGTGGATTCAAAGCTGGTTGGAAAACTGTGAGAATTGTTTTTTTTTTTTTACAATAATTTTTATTCAAATTTTCATAAAACATACAAAACAAAATCATAAAACATTCAAAGACAAAATACAAAACAAAACAAAAATGATTAAACAAAAAAATAAAATGTTGACTTCCCATTTGTCGCAGATCAAATCAGTTGTAGGTCTACAATATATAACAATCCTGTCTCTTAAATTATATTATAAAATCACTTTCCTCCAGTAGTTATCTTAATTAATCATCAAATCTCATAAACATTACTTTATTCTTTCCACAAAAAGTCAAAGAGAGGTTTCAATTCTTTAAGAAATATATCTATCAATTTTTCTCCAAATAAACATGTTGATTAATCCATCTCGTTAATAATAATAATAATCTTATTGTCACAACCATAGTCCAAATAAATATATCGATCAATCCATCTCATCAAAATCTGTTAGGTCCAATAATTTCAATAGCCATTATTCCATTATCCATATTAATTCCATCTTCCATCTTCAATAGTCCTGTTAAGTCCAGTAATTTCAGTGTCCAATCTTCCATTATCAGTATTCCATAATAATCTTGCTGTCATAGCCATAGTCATATAATAAGAGTCTGATGGGAATTTCCTCTATCCCAAATATTTTCTTGCCATCAATTCTGAATAAGTTGCTGAAATATTGTTGTAAAGTCATATCTGTGTTCTTCTTTTTTACAAAATGCACTGGCTCATCTCTTGAGAGTTTTTCCATTGTCACATGGCTGCAGTTAATTCCATAGATTTTCTCTATATCAAGCTCCATCACGTCATTCCAGTCCAGAAGATTATCCAAGCCATTGATAACTTTATCTCTAATATCTTCATTAATTTCTTCAGAGATAACGTTAAATTCCAAACAGTAGATTTTATTTCTAATATCCATAAACTCCAGATCTTTTTCCAATTCCACATTTGTTCCAATCTCCAGGGCTTGTATCTTCCCTTTATTTTTTCTTTTCTCATCTCTGATCTCATTCTCCTCTCTCACAGGATCCCCTATTTCTTTAAGCTCCTGCGTCATTTTGCTCAGTTCAATTTTCAGCTCCTTACTGCCCTGTCGCAGGGTTTGTTTCGTTATCTCAATCTCATCCATTATTTTCTGAAACATAATTACTTCCAGATTCTCAGCCACTTTCTTGATTGCCATTTTTAAAACCACGAAAACAAAACAAAACAAAAATAAAGAAGAACCACTTCTTATTTCAGCAACAATTGGGTTAATATTCCAGGCTTGATGACATCACAGTATAAACAGAGCAGCCTGCCTTATCTCTCTATGTTCAAGAACACAAAACAAATTTAGTTCCCAGCATCAAAACAGTTAGTGGCGTCGTGAAGAAGCAGATTCGTCAAAATAAAATAGACCAAAAAGAGAATAGTCCCAGACAATATAATGTTCCTCGGAATAGAAATCCCTCTTCTGTTTATATCTTTAGAATGCACATCCAGGACAGCTTTTTGCAATAGAAACAGAGATAAGCTGTTAATTTCGTGAATAACAGAGAAGAGTTAGAGCTCACCCAGAAGTTCTTTAAAGCTGATTCATTTGACAAATCTCTTTTTACTGCAACAATTTAAACCAAGTAAAAAAAATAATAGAAAGAAGGGTGCTTGCCTGTTAGTCCGTTTTCTCTTTGAAGAAAAGATAAACGTATCGCATTAATCAGATAGAGCTTGTTCGGAAGTCTGTCCGGCATTGCTGGCTGGGCCTTTTCTCATAAATTAATGAAATCCAGTCCTCCCAACAAAAACAGGCTTTAGAGGTTGATCTCTACGTTTCTCCCTGCCCGGGAGAAATTTCATCAGTCAAAAAAAAATGTTCTGACTGATTTATATCTGAATAAGCTTCTTTTGAGGCGGGAGCCCGTCTCAAAAGCAGGCACAAGCGAAGTCACCCTTCCCGGAAGTCGAAAACTGTGAGAATTGTTGAGAGTCCCTTTTTAAATCTAACAGACAACTGATTAGACAAAAAGGTACTATAGAACTGTGTCAGCCTGCAAGTATAACCATTGTTCTCTTCTCTCCCCTGCAGTGTCCTGTGTATCGCCCAAATATGCTCCAAAGGGTTGGGGAATAACATTTTATACAACCAAAATGATTAATTTTCTTATGTCGCTAACCACATAATCCTATCGTTTTTAGGTTTATCAGAAGTAAGCCGCGTTGTATTCAAGTCTTAAGGTTTTGGTTTTTGCAGTGGCATTGTGTGTAGTAAATCCAAATAGGATAAAGGCCTGCATATAAATATTTTAAATAAAACAAATAAACAGATGAGGCTGCAACTGGCTACTCTGTTGAGAGAGAGAATTATTAAGGGCAGCTGATAACTCTAAAGTGGGTGGAGAGAGATAATATAGTCAGGTTGGCGACAGTGAATGAAGAGGCAGCCTCGCACTTGTCCCGAGAAGCCCTCCTCGTGATTGCCTGCAGGGCCTCCTTCCTATACAAAATAACTCAGATGGGCACCAGAGGAGAAAAGGGGAAGAGGCGAAGGAGAAACGGTCAGAGATCAAGAACGCGAAGCATAAGGAGAGGAGAGAATGAGGAGGGCAGTAAAACCTTCAGGCCGGGCAAAGGAAAGATTTACGCGGAACCCACGACTCGCATGGCTCTCTCCGGGTATGCTGCAGGGCTCACTGCCGTTTATCAACCTAGGGCACGCTGCCGGCCGCGCCCAGCTTACCTTCCTGAAACTGGCCCCGGACCGGCAGGGCCAAGTCCAGCAGCACAAACGAAAGAAAGAGAACAGCCCGACCCAACAGCGACGACGTCTCTCGTGCCCCGGCGCCTCCCCTCATCTTTCGTCCGGAGGCAGCCATGTTTGCTGACAACCGGCAGCAGCCGTCGAAGACGTGGCGATCCGCCCACTACCCTCCACGCGCTGCTAGGCAACGACGCTCCGCAGGACTTGGGCACGTAGAGTTACAGTCTTCGCCCCGCCCTCTCAGAGTCTTACAGAGAAACGAAAAATGAAGTTCTAACTTCATTTCCCTCTGAAGTCATCATTGTATTCAGTTCTTCTCCACTCCAGCCGCGCGCGCGTGTGTGTAATATATGCTTGCCAATTTAGGATTTCTCTTCATACATCTGATGGAAGCCGACTGTGCTCTCCATGAAAGCTTGTACGGCCACAACAACTTTGTTAGGCTTTACGATTCCACAAGACTCTGCTGGGTTTCCTGTACAGAATAACACACCTACTCTTCTGGAAAAAATATAATAATGTCGCGTCTTATTATCGGCATATAGAATTTCCGGATTTACACTGGAGAAAAGGTCCATTATTGCAACAGGAAATTCAAACTGCATCACCCTCCCTCTCTTATATTTTTTTTACCCCATCTCTGAGGAACTTCCAATTAAGAAAGCGAAAGCTGCCATTGACCATGGAGGAAAAGCTGTAGCTCTTCCCCAGCGTAGAGCTGAGAGAAAAACCGTAAAGAGGTGCTACCAGCCAGTACGGAAGGCACTAAGCTAGATAGGCCAATAGTTTGATCCGGTATAAGGCTTCCTATGTTCCTCTACCAGAGGCATAGTCGCTCTGTGGCCCTCTCAGTGGTGAAATCCCTTATATACTTTGCTCTGAAAGTTAAGAGCGGAAATTCAATACACTCTTAGACCGGAAGTACCTACAATTATGCTTTAACGGGCTGCACCTTCCGTAAAGCCGGGCGCAACAACTGCGCAGGACTGACAAAAAGCAGGAAGCTGAACTGAGCATGCATCCTCCTCCTCCCCGCGGAAAGACAAGACTGCGCATGCGCAGCAGGGCGTAATTCCCTGCCTGATTACCGTCCTCGGGAAAATCTCCCTCACTTCCGATTCCGTCTCTCTGACCATAAGTGGGAATTTGGCTAGGATTTCCTCAGTTTGGGTGCAAAATAAGAAGGAACCTGAAGAATTCTGGTTCCACATCACAGGGCAATCTTATTTGAACTTGAAGCTATAAGAAAACAAGAATAACCTTCAAACATCCTAAATTCTGATTCTTCATCAAACTCGTGCCCTTCCACACATGTTGAATACAGTATAAGCAACGTAAGTGGCTGAGATAACTCAGAGGTAGCAGCTCATTCGCAAACGGGTAAACTCCACTAGGCATTGTTTTACTAGTGGTACAGCAGAAAGTTTTCCCGACGTTACTATACTTTTTTTTTTTAAGATCCCTGCATGACTTTCCTTGCTTGATCTTTACACAAATCCAGTTCTGGCTTTTATCATCCAGTACTCTTTTCTTACACCTCAGAAATGTAAAGGAGAAGAAGAGCAGAGTCATCAGCCTGTTGCTTACAATGTACTCCAAAACTCCGGATAATCCCACTCAGTGGTTTCATGTAGCATGGGGGATAAGATTGAACCTTGCAGAATGCCACACTGAAGGTTCCACTGGGCTGAACAACATTCCCCAAGCACCACCCTCTGAAGATGACCATCCAAGTAGGCCTGGAAACACTGCAAAGCAGTACACCTTCCCTCAACTCGAACAGCGCTCCAGAAGAATACCATGGTCAATGGCATCAAACTCCACTGAGAGATCAAGGAGAATTAACAAGAATACAGTCCCCCATCTCTCTCGATGTAGGTCATCATACAAGGCAACCAAGGCAGTTTCCCTGCTGAAACCCCCTTTGAAATGTATCTAGAAAATGTTGTATCCAAGAGAACTTGTATCTGATCCACAACCACACACTCAAGATCCTTGCCCAAAAAGGGGAATTAGTATGGAATT
This sequence comes from Rhineura floridana, assembly GCF_030035675.1. Lineage (NCBI taxonomy): Eukaryota > Metazoa > Chordata > Lepidosauria > Squamata > Rhineuridae > Rhineura > Rhineura floridana. Next base: position 102,108,498 of record NC_084482.1, read on the forward strand.
ATTAGAAGAAATTGCCTTTTTTGCTAACTTGAATGACTTTATATATTATATGAATAATCAAAATGCACTGCAGTATTTATCAGCCTCGTACCTCCAGATATGGACAATGGATTACAGGCATACCCTGCTTAACGTCACTTCACTTAATGTCGCCTCCATACCCCGTTTAACGTACCCGTGCTTCGTATTATGGACACTTAATGGCATGACGCCGCTGTCATCTGGTGGCGATTGCCATGCAGTACATGCATAGATAATTCTTTCACTTTAAGTACATTTTCACTTTACATACACGCTCTGGTCCCATTGCGTATGTTAAAGCGGGGTATGCCTGTAGTTACTCCATTGATAATACATGGAAAGTTGACATATCATATCTGAATCCTTCAAAGTTTCCAAGGACTGTCAGTGACTTTCAGTCCTGATAATTTATTTAAAGACAAACGCTGTGATAATATTGTTAATTTTGTTATTTAATAAAATTAGATGTTATATGTGTTTCAAAAATATTTTGTATTATAATAAAAAGTTAACCAATATAGGTAAGATTTTTAAAAAGCCATGGGTCACTTTAAAACATACAACACAAATTTGTAAGGATATGGCACAATATACATTACATGCTGAAAGCATCACTATTTTTCTTTAGTTTAAGAAAATGTTCTCTCCGATGTCACGATTTGGACAGAGATAACATGTTAATCAGATTGGCAAATGCAAAACATCAAGAACAGGAACACTAATAAACCTTGACAGATTCTGTTGTACATAGCATCAAGAATCAATGACAGAAGATTGTCAAGGTCAATCTGCTGATAAACATAAACGAAGCCCAAGGAATGTATATTTTTTATCATATAAGTTGCTTACCCACTATAATTGTAGCGCAGGGAAAATAGTAATCTCTCAGACTTAATACCACAGTAACAAATCTCAATGCAGAGTCTAAAACAGAGTCTTTTCTCATTCAAGCTCCCTTTCCTTACCTCACTCCCTCTTCCACAATGTCTAAATCGTAAGTCCCTCTAGACAAGGACCTATCTTTTTTGTTTATTCTAAGCTCCATGTACACGGGGCACTAAACTGTGGGACACTAAAGAAAAAAAGCAACTTCAAGTTTGCTCTGGATTTGTGTTTTATGTTCTATCTGCATGATCAGCTTTTGAACTGAATCCTGCATCTGTTCACATTTCTCTCTGCTTCAAATGGCAAGGAACAGCACTAAGATGTCCTTGGACTGGTTACAAACACTTGCCAAAGGAGAAATCAAACAATGAAGATATGGATTTGCATGGTTTTACCTATAAGAGGCAGTCTGTATTTACATGCCAACATGATTGGAACCAAAGCAGGGCCACTTAGAAAAAATGAGAAATACCAGCATGCTTTGGGGGGATCCCAAAGTTTGCAGAAGTTTTTTTAAAAATCCATAAAAGGACAAAAAATCCCCAAACAAAAAAAACAGCCAAATGAGGGAGGATCGTGCTCAGTAGCCATGGAATGCTGAGTGTCAATTGGAAAAGAAACTATAGGAACAGTGGGGAGAAATGAAGTGTCTTGGAGAAGGGCATGGCTAGCTAGCACTCTTGTTAGAAAGGGAGGATATGCTACAACGTTATGGGTCTCACTTATTTCTATTATAACGGCGCTTTGATATTGAAGAGTTTCCCAGGATTTTGATTGGTCTATTTGTTCAGTTGTAACCACATGGAAAAAGCACACCTGTTAATTGTCAAGAGAAATGAAACAATCAGTTTTGTTTGAACCAGGCCTGGTTTTGGCAGGGAAACTGCCACTAAGCTATATAGGAATACAGACACAATTAGAGATGAAGTTTCAATGTTTTATTCACGTTGGGGTTGTTTTCCCCCCCTCATTTTAAGTGGTGTCCAGTACAGCATTTGGGGGTCTAGTTCCACACACACACAAATTGGAAGACTGAAGATGTACCCATTAAACTGCTAAAAAAAAAGTGGTAAAACAAAATCCATCTTGTTTAATGCAGTGCCACTAGGGGATTACAATTACAAAAGACTTCCCTGCTTATGGCTCTGTTGTACAAGCATTTCCATAATTAGGGCAAGGGAAAGAACCACAACACAGGGTGTGTGTTTTTTTTAAGTAGTATTGGCTGAGTCACATCAAACTTTCTACACGCCAAAGTTATACAAAGTGAACACTCTAAAGCACTCCAAGGACAAGCTGTTGGTGTTAAGAGAGCTGTAGGTGTAGGAAGGAGAACTAGGTAAGACTTAAAACGTGTATGATGCATCTGCCTTAGCAGCCCCTTATCAAACAAATTTGAACACTCCACCATAAAATGAAAGCCTGTTAATTCAGTGACAGGAAATTGAGCTTCCAAGACACTCTGATGGACTGACATTCTCACAGCATGAACTTCAAATATTTCTGCCATTACAGGAGCCGTGATCTTAAGAAAAGGTTGAAGACAGAATCAGACCTTCATATAATAGTTGGCAAGCATGGAGTTCTAATAAGCAACATTCCCCAGAGGCCTGCAAGTGGAGAAAGTATTCTTGTCCTTCTCTGAAAACACACACTTTGAAGCTTAGCCTTCTTCAGTCGGGTTTGACATGACTGACACACAGCAATAATTGCATCCCAGACATAAAACATTGAAAAGTACACTAAATTCAGAAGGTAGCTATGCTGTATAGTATTTCAGAATTAATTATGGTACAGCTCCTTTGTTCATGCCTCAAATTCCAGTCCTAGACCTAGTTTGTGGCCACCTGCATTGACATTCTTCCCATCCAACAAAGCTGACAATGTCAATTTAATACCTGCATAGCAAACAACAAGAGACAATATATAAGCATTCATACTTAGGAATGCAAGGACAATACATGCAATTTGATCAGGAAGTGCTTTGACAGTTGTATAATCACTGGATATATAAATGGGCACAGATGGTGAATTATTACTTTCCTGATACAGGATAGTGGTTCCAACAAGTTTAATAAGACTACTAAAAATACCTTTGGTCAATAAGATATTTACCCCCCATATTTTGGGATATCAACATTAGCAAAACTGTCCCTTTGAATGAAGTATTTTAGATTTGATCCAAGCAAATGACTACAATAAAGCTTGATCAATTACCCATAATTCTTAACATAGAAGACAGGTCAGTTTTACCTATCAAATTAGATTTAATGTTATCGATAATGGCAATAATTTATCCGAGGTAGTGCAGCAAGAAGCATCATGAATCCAGAAGGAGTGACACAAGGTGGCCTTCACAAAGTGCCGATGGAACTTAAGTTTAGATAAAATAAATAGGTCAGTAAGCAAAGACACAGGAGAAGTGTAACAATCTTGAGTACCCTGGATGCATTTTGAGCCAGGTCAGACACAGCAGTCTGTATCTGTGCAACTCTGTTAAAACTGCGTATGTGTGAAGCTTCCCAATGAGTGAATTTTACATCCCAAGCAAAGTTTTTTCGGGCCAATTTACAGGATCTCAACCCTTTTTCACGTTACTTGCTTGTAGAAGTGAATGTGGTGAAAGGGGCTACAAGGCCCAAGGTTAGCCCTGCCCTCAACGTCATGCTGCTCCTCTTGTCCCCACCATAGCTGGTTGATCACACATCTGTAGCTGAGAGCTTTTTCTATGCATACAGCAGGATTGGGGAACCGTCAGCTTACAGGCCTCCCCATTTGGCCTGTGAGGCCATTTTGGCCAAGCCACACCAACCTGCTCTACATTTGGCATCACATTTGACATCAGGTGAGGGGCAGGTAAGGCAGGGCTTGGCTGAAAGGATCTTTGCAGGCACCGCTGATTGGCAGTGCCTGCAAAGCCCCTTAACTCAGTGTTTCTCAAGCACCCAACAACGCACTGATTGTCAGATGCTTTAGAAGTGCTGTGCAAAACCCTTTGAAAGCTTTGTGTTTGGTTCTTCCCAACCACAGGGCTTGCAAAGCACTTAGCGCAACACTTCTGAGGTACACAACAATCAGCTTGTTGTCTGGCGCTTGGGAAGAGCAGCGCAAGAGGCCGCATTTTGATAGTGTTAATCACCTGAGATTTATTTATTTAACGGAATTTATAGACTGCTTGATTGTAGAAAACCTCTAAGTAGTTTACAAGAAACATCAGATGATTAACTGGTTGGTGGCCCTGCCCACCTGTCCAAGTGGGGGTGAGGTGGGGATAAAGATCTGACCAGCCAAGCCAAAATGGTTTCCTGTGCTATTTAGAACTCTACATCAGAGAAGACTTCTCACTGCAGGAAGGAGAAAGGTTGCTGGGGATGGAACCAGAAGTGCGGCTTTTCAGCCTCTTTGATCATGCTTGCCTTCTTCATGCAAGTAATACAGGAAGAGAGCACAATCATATTGTATGGCAATATACCTGAATGTAGGTATTCTCTGTGGAGAAAGGTATGTTTTCTACAAGCAAGCATGGTTACCTTAGGTGAAAGAGGCAATTTGTTATTACTAACATCCCTGCTTTTGAAGGAAAATGGAATCCGCCACCTGACTTTGGCACTCTTACTATGGCAAGCTAACCATTTTCAAAGAGTAGGCAAACTCCATCCAAAAGTTAAGATCTTATGAGAATCGTACTAGTGAAAGCATTGGCTGTACATGGTGGGGTTTTTACAAAGGTGTTCCGTTTGCCCAGCTGATGTCACTTGCCACTATAACAAAGAATTGCCATCTGTCAGAAACTGGCACAGTTAAGGATTATTGTATTTCTTACAATAAGAAAAAAATGTTCCTCCACATTCTAAGCATTGTGGCTTAATTATTTCTAATTAGGGTTGTGTAACATATGTGATAGAATATGAGAAAATCAGAACCTGAAAGAATTGGTCACTAGGTTTAAAAATAATCAAACTTTCCATATAGCACAGGCATACAATAAAATCTCATGTTATTTTCTCCAGTAAGTGTTTGGGCTGAAAAGGTCAGTTCAATCAAAAACAATTCTTTTCCACACATACCTGGCTTCAGAGTCTGAGTATATCCTAAACCAATCAGACTGGAATTATTCACTTTAGCCTGCAAAACAGTAAGAGTATCTTTTAAAGAACATAAACAGAATTGTGGCAAAGATAATTGACAGTTTATTTGTTCAAAGGAAGGAAATGGGGAATTTGTAACACATGTAGCTCCTTCCTACAGATGTTTATTTGAACAGTATAGTTGCACTGTGTTCAGTGAGTTTACTCCCAGGTAAGAGTACAGAAGACTGCAGCCTTAAGTGATATCTCCGCATTTCCCAACTAACTCTTTACTTCAGCTAAGCCAAAGTTTTCTCCAGGCGACTAGTAGAATATTGCAGCTTACAGTTCAAATGGCACAAGCAGAATGAACCTAGGATGTTGGTTTGCTTCCAGTGTAAAAAGAAAACAAATAAAACTTATATCCCATTGCATTTGAACCTCTCTTTTCTAAACTTTAACTAGTAACCCAAGGGTCAAAGGAAAGATGAGGAAATTGCTCATACAAGTGTCAATAGTATATCCTTGCATTAGTATAGGGCACAGCTATGGCAGTTGTATGCACACATCTCTACCCAGCAGCAGCAAGGATGCACATGGAGCTGATAGTTATTCTCTATTGGCAACTAGGCAACGTGCTAAATCTACAAGGGTGTATTACTCCCTGATACAACATGGGCATTTCAAAGAGAAATAAGGAAGCAGTTTGTTAGACCCAACATATATAATTGCATCTGAATAACAAGGGAAAATAAATGTAGAAAGGTAACACCAAGTGGGAAGCAAATGGAAAAGGAACAAAAGTAGCATTCTAAGAATCAGTATGAAGGACTATTACGATACAAGTTTCTCCTTTCTGCCAATCCGGATTTCCTGCTTACACCTCACCTGATAAAGAACCAGTTCTGCGAAGCAGAAGGAACCAGGGATCACTAAATATTTTAGTTGAATTGAAAACCAACTGTTTAAGCCTCCAAGTGGTCTTGGAGTTTCAGAAGAGTTGAGCAGTCAAACTCTGTAACAGAATCAATATCAAAGAAAATGAGTGTCCATGTGTTACTCACAGAGAAAGATGCATCTGGGTCGATTTGATATTTGGCAGCTATCCCAAAGCGGGTGTTGCTATTTCCAGCTGTCCAAGCAAGATTGACAGCCGTTTCCAATTTATCATTCACCTTCTGATAAATGGAACCTCCAAATTCTGTACCATCATTCCTGTAACGACAACAAAGGGTAAAAGTTCATGAGAATCTTACCAGTGAAAGCTTCTTCATAATGTGCCATTGCTATTTCTATCAGGTAGTCATTCCCAACACACCATTTTATTAATCTGTTAGGATATTTTTAAGTATTTAGAATGCTACCCAACATGCAAGGATAGGGGCACTAATGCAGCCTTTTAAAAACAAAAAAATGACAAGCATCCGGCATGTGCACCATCTCTCTATAATAGTGCACTACTATTTCATGAACATTCTGCTTATTTTGTTGCATGGTGTAGGCATCCCCTCTCCATTACTGCTGTGGGGTCCCAATTTCACTGAACTGGGCCCCACCCACAATGCTCACGTTAGGAATAGATGTCTGCATGAACAGCCTTTCCCTATGTTTTGAAACTCTGTGTGAATGCGATTCCAAAGTGAGGGCAAAGCCCGCATTTACAGGTTTTCCCTTGCAGACACATCTGTCTAACACACGGACATCAGAGGTGTGGCCAGCAGGGAGGGGGAGAGAGAGGACTCTCTTTCCCCACTCTATCTGCGAAGGTGACTAGAGCTTATCATTTTGCTCTTGCAGTTTAGAACCTCTTGAAAAGCACTCTGTGAGGGCATTTATGCTTCCTAAAACAGGCATGTGTAGAATGGTGAAAGACAAATCAAAGTCTATCAAGAAAGAACAGCTCGTGAAAGAAAGCTTGAAGCCAGTACATGAAATATAATGCTAAGCATGTCTGCAATAGGACCTACTATCCAGTAAGCATGTATAGGATTGAAGCCTAACAGTGCAATCTTAACCATGGCTGCATTCAGACAGTAGTTTATTTCTGTTTCCCCAAAGTTTCCTTAGCTGATAATTTCCTCATTTTATTTCATCTTTCACATGCCATAAAAGTCAATCCTGGAAATCTAGTGGAAAATAGTGGAAGTTTAGTGCTCATTCCCATGTCAATTGCTTCCAGAAAAAAATCCATTTGCAAACCCATTAACCCAGAAAATCACAGTAGAAAAGTGACGAAATCTGGGGTGGTATACCAGCATACAGCTCTTTCCTGCCATTTTCATGGGTGAGTCATGGGGGACCAAAGTGTGCATGTGCAGAAAGGGTGAGGAAGTAGTGGCATGTCCAAATATGTCCATTGTTGTGTCATACCACACCCACTGGTGTGAATGAAATTTAGCCCGACACAGTGGCAGATTGGTAAAAAAGCCACAGTTCCATAATGTAACAGGGACTACAGTGTGAAAGGAATGTTAGAAATCAGGTCAGAAGCTCCACCGTTATAATCAGTTAAACTAATGCAATAAACCATGTCTGAATGCAACTCATGTCTACTCAGAAGTAAGTTCTACCAAATTCAGTGGGGTTTTCACCCAGGTAAGTAGGCTTAGTTTGGATCCAACGCATTCCATCAGCGCAAACATTTACATTTCTGCAAGGGAACTCCCCCATTCTCCCCCCTAAATTTGTTGTGGGTTTTCCCCCAACCCTCTGGCATGGATCTGGGAAGGGCATAGGATGGGGAGAGGAGGAGGAGTAAGTTCCATTGTACAAGCAGAAATCCTTGCACTGACAGAACAAGTTAGTTGGATACCACTGATAGCCTTTCTAAGAATACAAAGAAAATGGTGCAACATAGAAAGAAAGAATGGAAAATAAGAATATTCAGATTTCTAGAACTGCTTTCATATTCTCATTTTTAAAAGATAGCTAACATATTTAGATTATCATAATGAAAGGAAGGAAGGCACCGAAATATAGTAAAGAACTAGGGCTGCTGTGAAATTTAATTGATCTGCTTCATCACTTTGTTTTTACTTTTTCAAAAAAAGCGTATCCCACTTTCACAGCCCACTGTGTGTCCAAAGTGGTTAACAGCAAGTAAAATCATACAACAATAAATGCACAGTAAAGTCTGCAATGTCAAGTCGGCTAATGAAAAAGCATAACCTATGCATTAAAACATTAAAAATACAGCAAAACCAGTTTCATTCTGCCTGAAGAGACATCTCTTGGGGAATGGATGCCAGAAGGAGGGTACCCTCACTGAAAAGGTTCCAGCTCTATGACCCTCATCCATGACTATGCAAATGAGGAGAGACACAGCAGCAGAGCATAATCTGGAATTCTTAAAATTTGGTGAGGAGTGTATGAGACTCAGACCATTTAGGGCAGCCTTCCTCAACCTGATGCCCTCCAGATGTTTGGACTACCAACTTTCATCATCCCTGACCATTCGGCCATGTTGACCGGGACTAATGGGAGTTGGAGTCCAAAGGCTGATTTAGGGCCTTAAAAGTACAAAATGGTACTGTGAATTGGGCCTGGAAACAAATTGGCTAGTAGTATAGATAAATGTAATATGATTCCTTCAACTAGCATCCATCAAGAGTTTACTGGTGCAATGTACAGGCATCTGTCACAGGCAGTCCCATGTATAGCTTATATGGTCATGATGGTATGTATTATGGTGGCCAGAGCACTGCTCCCAAGAAAGGATGTGACTCTCTGTGCTTCAGTACAAACAGAGCTTATGTATACCATTAGGCTGCATACAAGGATCTCTGTATTCTCACCTCACCAAAGAGATGGTTAGAAAGCAGTTTGAAGGGAGTCTGAACATAAGGGGGAAGAGAGGAGTTCAATGAACTAGAATCCCATTGCCTCTCTAGGATGAAAGGAAAAGGAGAGATGCATGTAGGCAGGAGTAGTTAGTGAGCAGGAGTGGGGCCACATACCTGGCCTCCCAGCAGTGAAGTTACTATTGCTTACCGGAAAGGAGAGGGGGAGCTGGGGAGGTGGCAAGCCCTGTGTGAGTGCCCAACTGGCTCCACTGACACACTTGCACAGTGCCAACCTCACCTTCCTCTTCAGGTAAGCAGTTGCGACCGCTCCTGCAAATAGGCGTCACCAGCATATGTCACACCAGATCTTTTTGTTCTCCCTTTGCTACCTGCAGAGGAGGCCTTTCTGTCAGTGGGTATGGCCCACATACAGTGACTTGGGTTATGACGCTCTCTGTGCTGGCACCTAATTTGTGGAACACCCTCCCTTGTACTTCATCCCTTTGGAGTTACAGGTGATGATTTTTCAGTGTCTGCTTAAAACATATCTTTTCACACACGCATGTGGGGGGGGGAGTGTTAAGCCTAGGTATGGTTTTGTTTCTAGTTGCCGCTGAACTATTTTAATGGTTGGATGCTGTGCTTTTATTCTTGTTAAATGTTTATATCATTGTTTAGCTTTCGTTATTTGTTCACTGCCCTGGGATCCTACAGGATGAAGAGCAGTCTAAAAGTACAATCAAGCATACAGCCTTCTACATAGCGCTTTTAAAACAATCATGAAGCAAAGATATTAACATGATCTTTTTACAGATTTTATTTCTTCAGCATGCCTATTTTTAATAAGCCAGCGTGAACACCAGCCCATCATTCATTCGGGATCATTTCTTAATCTAGATCTCCAAAAATCTTCATTTCCTTCCTCATAAAGAAGAGCTATACATTCAAATAAATATAAATTCCAATGAATGAAAATACACACTTCCCCCTACCAAAGCACATACTGATACTAAAGGCATCCAAGTTATCGGTGAAGAATCTATGTAAGCAATATCACCTTATTTTTCACCAACTTGACAGGCTTCTTCCTTTCTTTACAATACCTTCCCAATGCAATCTTGCCAGTACTTACACATTGGTGTGAAGCTGAAATTCATCCGTCTTATAACCAACAGCAAAGTTGCTCTGTGTTATTCTGGATTTAGTCGTCTCAAAATTCATTTGGTAACCAGCCAGCCAACCTTCATAGCCAAAGACAAAGGCACCACGTATTGAAGGACCAGCAATGTCAAAATCCATGTCACAACCCAAGTTGATATGTTCCCGCTTGTATCCAGACTTGACCTTAGCATTCTTCTTTCTAAAAGGAAAACAATATTTTATATTACTCTTTTTAAATTATTCATTCTAAAGTCTTTTTTGTTGGAAGTGGGGCAAGAGCAATTCCTGTTTTGTTCTTTTGTTTATGCTCCAGAAGGGAGATAGAGCTAGGGTCCTCCAGATGGATAGGCTTGTTTACCTTTACCTGTGATGCTCTGACTGACTTCCTTCTGTCGCTAGACTGTTACGTCTTTAGGAAAGCTTACCTGCCCCTCCTCCTTCTGCCCTTTCCACTCCTTTCTTCTCCGGCTGTCCAGGAGAGAGGAGACATTCCTTTGTCTCTGCTCTCTCCAAGCATGGGGCTAACTCCCACACCTGGGCGTTATGCCTCCAACTTAGCTAGGTATGCTTTTCTATCTACAATGTACTTCTATAAATAAAGTAGCTTTTCTTATTTTACTCTCAAGTCTCAGTGATGCTGATGCAGGGTAAAAGCCTGCTTTCTTAGGCAAACACAAGCACATGCTGGCACACTCGCATTTCAACATCTGCTGTTACTCTGCTGCTGTGGTGCTGCTTTTAAACGAAATTAAGCAGAGTGGTAAGCAGCGGTAACGCAGCCGAAGCTCTGCTCACAGCCAGAGTTCGATTCCAACGGAAGGAGGAAGTCGAATCTCCGGTAAAAGGGGTCGAGGTCCACTCAGCCTTCCATCCATCCGTGGTCGGTAAAATGAGTACCCGGCATATGCTGGGGGGTAAAGAAAGGCCGGGGAAGGAACTGGCAATCCCACCCCATATATACGGTCTGCCTAGTAAACGTCGCAAGAAGTCACCCTAAGAGTCAGAAACGACTCGCACTATAAGTGCGGGGACACCTTTTTTAAGCAACACAATTACACACAGCACAACATTTTTCTCCCCTCACTGCTTTGCCCCAGTGCCATGCACTCTACCTTTAGCAGCTTCAACATAGGCAAAAAAAATTGGTGCAGTTGCCCCAGCGTGCATAGGTTGTGAGGGGGAAAAGCTGGACCTGTTGAAGGAATCTGTTGCTCAGCAATCAAGAACAGAGCATTTCTATCTCAAAAAAAATGTAGCCTATTGAAAATATATAGTACTTTACTGTTGCAAGATGCTATCAACATGCTACAGCTACAGGAAATGTTCCCTTGGCTGGTTTGCTCATTAGAACATACCAAGTCCACTGTCCCATCTTGTCTACGTCGCACTAGACACCTCTCAACTGTCCTAGCACCTGGTCAACAAAACTATGTACTGGAGACAGCAACCCATTTATATGTACTTAGGAGCTGCTTGAAGGCTTCCTGTAGGCATCTGGTTGGCCACTGTAAGAACAAGATTCTGGACTAGATGGGCCTTTGGCCTCATGCATCAGGGCTTTTCTTATGTTCTTATACAGTAAGACCAGTCTGTATGTTATAGCCACCATATATGTTATAGCTGAGGTGTGGGGAGCCTTTAGCTAAAATGATGGGAGTTGTAGTTCAATAACATCTGGAAGGCCAACGTTTCCCTGCTCCTGCTGTAGCTGGTGGAAACAGTTATTCAATGCAGAAACCCCTATATTGTATTTTGTTTGCAGCCTCTGACACAGATTGACTGAGCTGATGTAATGACTTCAACCATTCCAGCTACTTATTCACTGGATTGCAGCTTGAGATTGATAGACAAACGGTCAAGAAATAACTAATTACTTTGAATGAGTTCAAATCTCTAGGGCCTGTTGAACTGCATCTTTAAGTAATGAAGGAACTGGCTAAAGAACTCTCAGAACCACTATCTATTATCTTTGTGAAATCATGGATGAAGTACCGGATGACTGGAAGAGAGCTAATGTTGACCCTCTCTTCAAAAAGGGTAAAAAGGAGGAACCTGGGAACTACAGACTAGTCAGCCTGACATCAATCCCTGGGAAAATCCTGGAGCAGATTACAAAGCGGTCAATCTGTAAGAACCTTGAAAACAATGCAGTGATTACTAGAAGTCAACATGGATTAGTTAAGAACAAATCACCAGAAACCTTTAGCAGTAGCGTGGATACAGTCAACACAATGTGTTTAATCTACATGGCAAGCCACTTTACATGCTGTTGTCATCACACATAAACTAGCTCAAGAGGCAATCTGAAGTCTGAAGTCCCTATTCTGGCAGCTGAAACAAGTAAACCAATTTTTAATCATCTTCTTCGTTATTAGAGGTTTTTAACCAAAAGCCGGATGGCCACTTATCAGGAATCTACAACAAGAAATCTCTTGCATTTGTATTAAGAGCATAGGAAGCTGGACTAGATTACCTTTGAGGTACCTTCCACCTCTATGATTCTAACAAGCAACCAGTCCTGTTTTGAGCCAACAAACCTGTTAAAGACTTTGTATAATCTCAATACAGGGAGATAATTATTGATACTGTATATTAAGGAAAGTTTTTGGAAAATTCTCTGCAACCAGTGACTAAAAACTAATAGCTTGTAAACATTTTATTTACAATGCCTTTATCACCAGACACTCTTTGACATGAGACAGTTAAATTAAGGAGCTACTTTTTATACATTATTAATTAACCATACTGTTTCCTTTTAATTCATGCAACCTTATTTTAACCTGGATTTTTACACTGAAGCTAAGTAGAACAAGGTTAGACAATATAAGACCAGATCCACTTGTGTAACAGCTGTAGTACTCTGCAGTAGAGAAATGGCCTGGAAAAAGACTGGAAAATTTCTGAGGAAATAAACAGGATTTTTCCTTTTTTTTAAAAAAAAGTATTTTGTTTTTTAAAAAAACTGGGGAGGAGAAAATGGAAAATTGGGGGGAACCCACTTTTTCTTTTTCTGGGCCTTCGCATCTCCGCTCTACACTACACAGGACAAATGCAGCCCTCTTTCATTTCATTTACTCGAGTTTGGAGAAGAGCGAAATCTCACAGCCCTCTTAAGAGCTCACAATTCAAGATTCATCACAGTCAAGTGCTATCAGGAACACACACTGTGGTGCATCAGTACTTATCAAGCAACACTTTCACTGCTTCACTTAAACAAATGGTGCCACTAAGCCACATAATTAATTCAAGAGTCAATGGCTTGCCTCCAGTTTCCCTGTGATGAAGTGAGAGGACATGCTTATCTGACCCAGCTAAACATTTGTGACTCCTGAACAGAGCTTTTCTAAAAATAGCTTATATACATAGGAACCTTCCTAATATTAGGCTAGACTTATTTGTCCATCTAGCCTAGAATTGTACACACTGACTGGCAAAAGCTGTCCCAGCTCTCAGGCAGGTTTTCCCATTACCTGCAACCAGATCTCCTACTTGGAGATGGCCAGAGATTCGACCTGGCATCTTCTGCATGCAAGGCATGTGCTGGGAACATAGGAACCGGCTTTATAGCAATCCAGACCATTGGTCCATCTAGCTTAGTATTGCTGACACTGACTAGCAGTGCTTTCCAGCGTTTTAGACATGGAGTTTTTCCCAGCCCTACCTGGAGATGCCAGATAGGACCTGGGGCATCTGCATACAGGTACATGCTCTACCACTGAGCTATATTCCCTCTGTAAAGGATACTTGTACAACACTGGTGGAGAGGGGAACAGTTATGGACAGTCCACCAGCATGTCATGAAAGCTACCACCTGTCTTTCTTCTTCTCACCCTGCCCTCCCTGCCATCATGCTTGGGAACAGCAGGGAAAACCTCCTTGGTGATTTCCCTTTTCCTTTCCAGCTCCCAGTCATGCCACTCATGCTTTCGTCCCACTGCCAGACTCCAACAAGGGCCCTGGGAACATGGAAGTGTGTCCCAGGTGCCCCAACAACCAGGCCTCCGCCACTGAAGCCAGTGGATATGCTAGAACAGCCTTTCCCAACTAGTGGGCCACCAGATGTTGTTGGACCACAATTCCCATCTTTCCTGACCACTGGCAATGCTGGCTGAGGCTGATGGGAGTTGTGGTCCAACAACATCTGGTGGCCCACTAGTTGGGAAAGGCTGTGCTAGAACAAGCAGGAAACCATTCTCCTCTACACAGCTCTGCGGCAGCCCTTCCTGGCTCTTCTTCAAAATCGGAAACAGGCAATCTCACCTGCTTCTACTGCCACCTCGAGGAAGGTGCCCTCAACACCTCCCCAGCCTACCCAATGCCTTGTATGGCTGATAGCAGCCATGCAGAGGAGAATTTTCATTAGGATCGTGTTGGGGGAGGAAGGAGTTAAGCCACTCCTTCTTATGTGCCACTGTTACAATGAAAATCACACACAAACACCTGCCATAAGCAATTTAAAAACAAAACACACCACAGCAAGTAATGCGTTTAACACAATGTCTAGTTTGGCCCTAATAAAGAACAGATTCCTGTATGTTGACATTTTAAAAAAAACACCAATGAAGAAAAGGACCTATTAAATTGAATTATTTTAATGGCTCTTTGATCAGGAGCTTCACTTCTATTCCAAGGAAGATGCAGCACTAAACATAGGCACTTTACCATGTTTATTTCCATCAAAGTAACAATTGCTAATAAAATCTGAGGTTATAATGGTGCTGCAAAGCCAAACGTGAAGGCTCTAGAGAGGATATCCTGCAATCTGAGGGTGGACATCCGCAATTTAGGAAAGAGACAACATACACAATAGACACAGCCCTAGTTACTGGAAATGCAATGTGCTTCTTTTAGCTGTGTGTTATTCTGATATCAGAAGCATTTAGAAAGGGTAATAAAAATGAAGATACACATACCCCTCAAATCCATATAATCTCCCAGCTGCTTAATCCTTGCAGTCCACATAACATGCAGGAAACAACTACAGCATCAAAACCTTTCATCCTACCAAGCACATATAGCACTACAGTATGTAAGAATTTAGATTAGAAATCTAGATTAAAAAGAGAGAGACGTCCCATATAGTACAACTGAGCTATAAAGAGTGGGATAATAACTGATATGTAGTATTAATTCAACCTTGCACAGCTGACTGTTGAAACTTCTATTTTGTCATATGTGTATCTTAGGCGAAATCAGTAACAGTTCTGACAATAAGCTCCAATTTTAACTATTTTAAATAGCATTACACTTTTTAAAGATTGCAAAAATGTAATTCAGGTTGGAAAGGTTAGGAGAACTAAGCAGACAAATAAAAGCAGCAAAAAAGTTGTACCACGATACAAATTTACTCACTCCTTACCCAGTGTTAGGAGAGAATGAGGAGTCAAAGGTCAGCTTCAGTCCATGTGTAAGCTGAACAGAAAAAGAAATTCACCAGTTGCATTTATTGTTTGAAAAGACAACTGCTCAAAGATTTGAAAAACTGCCATCTTTCAATTTGACACTCACCTGATCTTCTAAAGTTATCTCTGTGCCTAGTGTATTGTCAGTGTTCCACTTCTCTGTGAATGTCAAGCCATATTCTGTCCACCTGTACTTGGTTTCCAAACTTCCAGTAACTTTGCTTGTTTCTGTATTTGCTGAACCTGAGCTTGTAAATTCCTAAGGACAAAATCCAGGGTGAAATTATTCATTATTCATAATGCCATTTTACATAATTTCAAAGGCAAAAATAGGCATATCCCTGCCCCATGGAGATTTCAGTTTTTAATGGAGGCAATATTCTCCAAAAGCTCACATAATTCTGACACAGTTAAAAATGACAAACACTGGCCATTATACATATGAAGCCCTCCCCCCTCCTTGAAAAATTAGGGAACACCTGTGGTTCCCCCCAGATTTTCCACTGAAAACTTTCCACTTTCTTTCAAAACCCAACGTGCAATACTTTTTTAAAAATAGTATTTTAAAAGAATATTCTTACAGCCTGTGTTCTTACACTTGTGGCAAATCTCCTAGATCAAAGATTTAAAGGCAGTAATGGTAACAATGCTACTGTGTTTTAATAACTACACATGTAACCCTCTTAAAGCTTGCAGCTGGAGAAGCACTTTCAAAAGGTGCAGAATACAGAACATCTTCAGATATGTAGCCTGCCAGGCTATGGCAGCCTTTGAACTCTCTTGATTCTCACTTGCCTTAGACTCCTCCATCTTCTGCATCAAGTGGAAAAAACTCTTGCATGTTTGAAAATACACACAAACTAGTTCACATGAAAGAGATGACAAGCTTCTTTCAATTTATGCAAACCTTTCCTGCTCTGATGCCCATGAAACTCAATGAACCTTCAACATCTGACCCTATGGATCTTTCAGACACCAATTACAAAAATAAATTTGAGTTATGATGGTATTTTCAAAGGTATATTACACACAGCAATGGGACAGAAATAAAGAAAAAGATGGGTTCAGGATAGTTATTTTCTCTGTGGTCACTTTGAAGCCTGCTCCTATACCTGTTTACCCTGAAGCAAGTCCAACTGAGTTCAGTGGGCTTTCTCCCTTTTAAGTGTGGATTGCACTGCAGCTTCATAGTGAATAATGATATACCATCACACAATTAAATTACATAATTAACTATATGAATGTTTATTTTTTTAGCTTTCCCCTCCTGAAAATACAAATTTATTCTGTTTTAACATAGTGAGTTCTATATACCATTTCTAAAAGCAGACAGTATGTGGAATTCCCTCCCCTTAAATATTAGGCAGGTGCCATCTCTGTTATCTTTTCGGTGCCTTTTGAAGACTTTCCTCTTTCAACAAGCCTTTTAAGTTGAGACCTATCCCAGTCTGCATCTGTGTTGGAATTGCTTTTTAATATTTTTTTTTTTACTTTTTTTTAAACAATATGTTTTTTAACCCTTTTTTTAAGAGTCTTTAAAGCTTTTTTAAAACAATGTTTTTAAAGTTGTTTTGTTTTAATGTATTTTAAGGTCTGTTTTCATGATGTTTTAAAGTGTTTTTAGTGCTTTTGTTTGCCGCCCTAGGATCCTGCTGGGAGGAAGGGCGGGATATAAATCAAATAAATAATAAATAAATTTTTCCACTTTCATTTTAATTCTTTCCTATTTTCCCAAATGAAAAAAACTAAAATAACTCTTACACTGGGTATATTTGTAATCACAATTTGAATAAAACTAAGATGTTAAAAATGGAAATGGACTGCCTTCAAGTTGATCCCGACTTATGACAACCCTATGAATAGGGTTTTCATGGTAAGCGGTATTCAGAGGAGGTTTATCATTGCCTTCCTCTGAGGCTGAGAGGCAGTGATTGGCCCAAAGTCACCCAGTGAGCTTCATGGCTGTGTGGGGATTCTCCCAGGTCATAGTCCACCACCTTAACCACTATACCACACTGGCTCTCAAGATGTTAGAAGTGCATTTAAATTTCACAAACATACTAAAAGGTACAATTTGAAATGCTAACTATGATAGACATGGAACATTTCATGTTATTAGAGTAGTAATGCAAATTTGAAAATGAAATGAACTGCCTTCAAGTCGATCCCAACTTATGGCGACCCTATGAATAGGGTTTTCATGGTAAGCAATATTCAGAGGGGATTTTCCATTGCCTTCCTCTGAGGCTGAGAGGCAGTGACTGGCCCAAGGTCACCCAGTGAGCTTCATGGCTGTGTGGGGATTCGAACCCTGGTCTCCCAGGTTGTAGTCCAACACTCAAACCACTACACTGGTTTGATTTAAAAAAACAAGGACTGCATATAAATTAATATTCTCCCAAATTGACATATGTTCAGGAGAGGGGAGCTGTGACTCAAGCATGGCTCCAAATTTTCAAAATTTGCAGCTCTACTTGGCACAGAGCTTGCACTTGCAGCTCTCAAAGAAATAATTTCAACTTTCAGCTGGAACTGCAATCCAACCCCTCTTTGCGCAGGGCTGGGGGAGGTGGGGGTTGGATTGGGAGGAGGTATCCCTCCACCCAGTCCTGCTGGTCTTCCCTGTGAGCAGGCAATGTAAGCATTATTCCACTGGTGAAGAACAGAAATGGCTGGACGGAAGTGCTGCCAGCAGGATTCCCACCAGTGCCAGTCCAAATGGGGCAGGACAGCACATGTACTATTTCCTGCCCCCCGACTATCCATCCCCAGTAAGAATACATTTTGGGAAAGTTGGAGGCTTACTGACAAGGTAGCTGTTTAATAAGCTGAAATTTCTACATGCTCCATTCAAAATGGTAAGACAGAGATGAGATTCAGGCTGCAACCCTATGCAACTTACCTGGGAGTATGATCCATTGAACACAGTGTGATTTACTTCCAAGTAGACAGACATAGGTTTGCACAGTCAAACTTGCATTTTAGAAGTGTCAATTAAAACAATATGCAAAATCATGCTCATGCTTTCTCTACTCACCAGTCCATTTTCAGATTTTGTTTTCAAATCCAACTTTATTAAGCCAAATCCTAAGAAAATAAAAATAAGGCAGAATGATTAAGTACCAACTCGGGGGGAGGAGCAGCATTTCTGATTTAACTTTCATAAAACATGAGGTTTTTTTATGCTAGAAAAATAGAAATCAAGAAACTACATCCATATTTGTGGCTTGGGGAGAGGGGGAGGTGTTCAGGCTATCTCCCTTTATTCACATAACAGATTTCCTTGCTGCAGAACAATGAGCAGAGACTTTATAAAATATATACTTTGTGGCACTATATTCACACCAGGTGGTCTACACTGAAACAAATATAACTATTTGCAGCATAGGAAAGTGGTTTCAGACTTCAGACCTTGAACAACGAACAGCAAAAAGTTCCACAGCAGGCTGTAATCCATCCTTCCCCAATCTGCTGCCCCAGATGTTTTAAGTTACGTAACTCCCATCAGCCTCAGCCGCTGCTGGCTGAAGCTGATGGGAGTAGTGGTCCTAAACATCTGGATGGCTTGGGGAAGGCTATTCTAATTGTTCCCTCCCCCAGAAACAGAAGCTACCACTATGGGCTGAGTAGGAAGGATTCATAATACAAAGCTCACATCCCCAACAAAAAAATAAAGGCTGGATTTTACCACTGCATGGACTGAAACGGTAAGAATGACAAGGGCACTTCTTTGTGAGCAGTGAAAGACAAGTTGCCAGGTAGAACTCTAAACATAAAGAGCATGTCTTTTCATGCCTAGCCAGACTCGCACAGGAAGAGATCACTTGAACTAGCAGTTGGCGATAAGTGAAGGGGACAGGAGGGCTGGAAACCTTTTACTATATTAGAGTAAAAGGAATGTTACTTACACAAGCTTCCCATTAATTGACTATGGCTGCAATCCTAACCCCACGCACCTGGGAGTAAGCCCCACTGAACTGAATGGAGTTTCCTTCCAATTACATACTGTTAATATTACACTGTTAATCGGCAGTGAGGTTATAAGAAGCTTTATCGATCAATATCAAGTTACAGGTTGTCCATCAATGAGAACTGAATCCCAGACCAACAACACAAATAACAAATCCAGCCTATATTTAATAATTTACAGTTTTCTTGGTAGAATCAGGACATGTGTTGCTGAAGTAAAAACGCAAAAGAAAGCCTCAAATGCACAACACAATCTTTAGTACACAAATTCAGTTGTAGCTGGATCTCTCTCCAAATTTCTTCTGCACCACAGGTTGCAGAGTGAGGCGACAGGGCTGATTACTGAGGCTGGCAGCACCTGCTTGGATAAAACTGTTAAGTGAGTCTGAGAAACCAACCAAAATTATCCTAATGGTATCTGTTTATGATTTTTCTATAAGCAATTTTAAGAGCTAAATGTGGCATACAGATTCTCTACATTTAATCATGAAAGATGAAAATATCAATACAAATAACTTGAAAACTGAATAAAAACATAGAAAAAACAATACAGTATCCATATTCCCCTTATTTCTGCCACAGAAAACCAGCTTAAAATGAAAGTCCAACAATTGCCTCCAGATATATAGCAAGACTGGGGCCTAGGCAGGCCTTTATAACTTGGGAGTCCCATCTGATAACAGTCCTTTGCATTATCTCTCCTGCAATTTACACCTTAAAGGACATAAGCTATACTCACAAATACTAATTGGCAGCACAACCCTATACATCTTTAGTGAGAAGCAAATCTTACTGTGTTCAATGGGTCTTACTCCCATTGGGCTGCAATGTTGACCAGAAGCATATGCATACAGACTTGGAAAGACCTATTCAAGGGGCAGAGCTTGACTGCGCACTATAACATACACAACTGGCCAGGAGCTGCAATTACACTTCTATCAAATCCTAGAAATCTACAACCCAGACAACCAGTGAAAGATCATTTCCTCATGGCTGTATTTACCATATCCCTTGGTGAAGATATCTCGAGCAGATTTTCCTAGGTCAGCATAAGCAGGGGGAACAGCCATTTTCTGAAAGAAAAAAATACTTGAATAACTGTTTTGCACATAATCCAAACATCACAGTGTCAGCCACCAATTAACCACAAAGCGTTTCATAACACCTTTTTAATGCTATGGTATTGATATTCACCCTCACTGTTTACAATAAAAACAAACCCCACCACTGAGAGCAGAGTTAAGCTGTTATTTATGCGCTGTTATTTGTAATGTTGAATCAACCATCACCAAAAAAGACACATTAAAGAAAATCAAGACAAGATGAAAAACACTGGGGCTTTGATTTATGTGTTGATCCTTAACACCAGCAGTGCTTCCACATTAACAGATCACAAGAACTGAGCTGCCCGGTGCATCCAGGTGCATGTGCCACATGTCCACATGAATCTGCTGAATCACCTTCTCATTCCATATAGTGCTCACAGTTTGTTTTCCCTTTTTCTCAAATCTTCCCACAAAGGAAGGATGCAATATTTATTTAAGCATTTTTATTCTGCTTTTCTAGCTAGTCTGGAAGTACAAAGCATCTATTATAAAAAGTCAACAAAAATAAAGAAAGCCATCAAAGCCATGTAATCCTACGATCAGATCCAACAACTTGTTAAATATCACTACATTAATGTCATTCCAAAAACAGTAATTATTTTAAAATAGGATGCACATAGACCGATTTCACAGCAATCATGACTATGACCACATGCAATTAACAAATAAATGAGCTCAGTGAAATAACATTTTAAAAGGTCTCTGCTCTTCTCCTGAATGTCCGGTGTGTCACGGTTAGGTGGACTTGCCTTGAGTGGATTCCAAATCTGGGGTGCAATAGTCAAAAAGGGCCTAACTCATAAGCCTTTAAATATTTCACTGTTCAGGAAGATGAATATAGAATAGGGTCTTACTAGCTTATCGCACTCATTACACATAGTGCAGGATAGTTTATTGGAAGCACTGAAGATTTCACCCTCATTTCTTTAATGGACTGGCAATCCATTAGTAAATCCACCAACTCTACTCAGTAGACTAGAAATAAGCAACAGATGTTGAGGATGCATTTCATATTTCAGGGGTCTTATCATATATGGCATGAATTCCCATAATTTCTCTAAACAAGAAAACAAACAAAATGTAGCAATAAGGATATGCAAATAAATGTGAGCATTCCCAAAAGCAAACTGCAGTACCTCAACTACAAATGGCACATGTCCCTAATCATCTTTAGAACAACCATCACTGACTAAATTACTGCTTATTTTGGCTCCAGACCAGAAACAATTTGTTTTTACAAGAGCGATACCAAACCATAGATGCCAGATGGATACTTTAACAGCCATCTGAAGCCTGAAGGCACTAAGTGCAACAAGATGTTGCATGCCAGAGCTGGAGTCTCTCTTCTGGCTTGACCTGAACTACCACCTCGAGTGTATCTATCAAACAAGCTACAAAAATCATTGTAGGGCTACTGTCGTTGTCAAGGCTCCTGATAGTACATTAGATGTACCTCAAGCGATACTAGCTTGACTATTCTGTGACCATTTCTTTCAGGGTACTCATGGTGCTCCAAGCCTCTCGCCCCCACCCCAGTTAGAAAGGAAGATTGGAGGGCTAGACAAATTCATGCATCCAACATGATGGGCCTTGTGTCTCTCCAAGAACCCTACACTAAACACATCTGAAAGACTGAAAGAAGATTCATATGCTTAATGTACAAGACCATGAAAAGTAAAGAGATATCACTAAGGGACACAGGAACACTATGTTACAGAAGGGGCCTCTCATGCATCTTCCCATGTGGCCAACCACTGAACTGTCGGGGACTGCCTTCCCAGAGTAGGCAGCCTCCTCTTGTCATATGGCTGATTTAGCTCTTGTATCAATCCCATCTTATGCAATTACTGAAATCAGGAATATTAAACACTAATCCTGTATCTAATGAGAATTGAGTGTTAAGACAACTCCCAGCTTCACAGGGGAACAGGTGTCTGAAACAGACAATAGTGCAGTGTTTCTTCTATGGTAAACCTCGATGATATGAATCATGAGAGGGGGGTTATTTGCTTCCTCTTTGCAAGAACTGATCAATCATCTTAGACCTGCTGTAGGTCATCACCCTTCACAAGTTGCAAGATCAATATGCTTAATGAGTGGGTGGAAGGGGAGTCTTAATGGGGCAGGTATACTGAGCAAATGCCCTCATGTATCAGTTCTGGGATTTCAGAATGTGAACTCTAACTGGGTCATAAGTGAAATTGAATGTAAGTGCCTTATCCCAGCCTTGAAGATGATAAAGCTATCACATGACTCAATCCTTGTTCAAGGGTAGCCAAGACTGAAATCACAGGATGAAATGCAAATCAGTGTTAAGAACTCCTGACATAGCAACACTAAAGTCTTACATCCGTTTTACTCAAACCACCACCTCCTCATGATTCTGAAATTCATAGGAGTTTAACATTTATCAATCAATTAATCATTTATTATTATGGTCAAAGACCAGCACTATAAAAAATTAAAACTATAAAATGATAAAACATATAAATATTATACAGAGAAGGAAACAAGCACCAGCCGCATGAGATAATATGGCACTAATAGTGTTGAATAAATACATCAATGTGCAATAGCCTGTCTACGACCATACTACCCTGAACACACCCAATCTCGTCTGATCTCAGAAGCTAAGCAGGGCAGGCCTGGTTAGTACTTGGATGGGAGAACACCTGGGAATACCAGGTGCCGTAGGCTAAAGAAAGCCTAAGGTGTTTAACATTTTAGAAATTATGTTATGGAAAGCAAAGCCATATAAACTTGGGCCACATCTACACCATACATTTAAAGCAGTATCATACCATTTTAAAGAGTCATGAGTTCCACCGAAGAATCCCGGGAACCATTTGTTAAGGGTACTGAGAGTTGTTAGGAGACTCCCATTCCTGTCAAATTTCCAGAATCCCATGGAAAGAGGGATTGATTGTTAAACCACTCTGGCAATTGTAGCTCTGTGAGGAGAATAGGAGTTTCTTAACAACTCTCAGCACCCTTAACAATATAGTTCCCAGGATTCTTTGGTGGAAGCCATGAACGTTTAAGTGGCATGATACCACTTTAAATGTATAGCGCAGACAGGGCCTTGGTCCCAGATATTTCCCTACAATTATTCATTCAGCTTTTAGTTTATAGGTCAGTTTAGAATAGCCCATTATATAGTCAGCCACAGAGGGAAACAAATGTAAAGTTGCTTCACCCAACAATCACAGGAACACACCCCATAAAAGCAGAATGTACAAATATAATGGGTGAATACAAGATGTTATGCAGACACATGCATCATCCACCACATAGGTATATTAGCTGGAGAAAATAAAACAGCTCATAGTCGTGTTCATGAATTGACATATTAATGTTTATATTTATTCTTTTTTGTAAGCTGCTCTGGGACATATTGTTAAAGAGAAGGATATAAATAAATACTAAATAATAAAAATGGCAGGAGCAGCTGTGACTCTCTTTAGAGCAACCTTCGCCAACCTGGCACCTTCCAGATGTTTTGGACTTCAACTCCCAGCTCAGCCAATGGCAGCAGTAGTCCAACACATCAGGCGGGCACCAGGTTGGTGAAGGCTACTTTAGAGTGTATTCTTCAGGCAAACACAAGCTGGTTGCCACATGGCATGTGAAACAATCCTTACTGTGAACGTGTTCAGTCAGTGTCTCAAACACAGATGTCTGAACAGCACACATACACACAAAAGTAACTTTCTCTCCTTTACCTTCCAGAATTGCTACAACTCTCCCTAGTGTACAATGGATACTACGTATGTGAAGAGAGAAACTAAATGTCAAAGACCAAAATATAAACACATAAAAGTCTCAGCAAAATGCAAAAACCCAGAGATGCTGCTTTTGGTGGACTCCAGTCCCCAGTTTGAATACAGACAGTGTTTCAAGGGAGCATTTTTTTTAAAAAAAAGCTTGATGTGGCATTTACTAACAGGGAAATTTGACAACTTCCAAACAGGGATCTTTTCAAAGCATGTGACAACAAGAAAAGGCAACAGCTCCTTCAGACTCAGATTAATAAATCTTCCTGACTTCCGGGAAGGGTTGCTTTGCCTGTGCTGCCTCTGAGACGAGCTCTTGTCTCAGAAGAAGCTTTTTCAGCTTTAAAATCAGTCACAACACTCTTTTTGACTGATTTTCTCCCGGTCAGGGAGAAACGTAGAGATTAACCATAAAGCCTGTTTTTGTGGGGAGGACTGGATTTCATTTATTTATGAGAGAAGGTTCAAACTGCAATGCCGGACGGACTTTCATCAAGCTCTTGCTGATTACAGCAACACGTTTATCTTTTCTTTAAAGAAAAATGGACTTCAACAGGCAGATAAGCATCCTTCTTTCTATTTTCTTTTTTTACTTGGTTTAAATTGGTGTAGCAAAAAAGAGATTTGTCAATGAATCAGCTGTGAAGAACTTCTAGGTGAGATTATGGCTTTTCTCTTTCACTAACGAAATTAAGGAGGAAAGAAATCGAAAAAGCTTATTTTTGTTTTTATCGCAAAAAGCTGTCCTGGAGGTGCATTCTAAAGATACCAATGGAAGAGGGATTTCTATTTCGAGGAGGGGGAACAAAAACTTTTTTTTTTGGTCTATTTCATTTTGATGAATCTGCTTATTCACGACGCCACTAATTGTTTTGATGTTGGGAACTAAGTTTGTTTTTGTATTCCTGAATACATAGAGATAAGGCAGGCTGTATTGTCTACACTGATATAAGCAAGCCTGGAACATTAACCCAATTGTGGCTGAAATAATTTTTGTTTCTGTGGTTTTAAGAAAGACAACCAGGAAAGTGATTGAGACCATGGAAGAAATTATGTTTCAGAAAATAATGGGTGAGATTGAGATAACGAAACAAACCCTGAGACAGGGTAGACAGGAGATGAAAATTGAACTTAACAAAATGACGCAGGAGCTTAAAGAAACAATGGATTTTGTGAGAGAGGAGTTTGATGGGATAGGGAAGCTACAAGCCCTGGAGATTGGAACAAATGTGAAATTGGAAAAAGATTTGGAGTTTATGGATGTTAGAAATAAGGTTTACTGTTTGGAATTCAACGTTGTCTCTGAAGAAATTAATGAAGATTTTGGTTGTAAAGTTATCAATGTCTTGGATAATT
Source organism: Rhineura floridana (assembly GCF_030035675.1). Taxonomy (NCBI): domain Eukaryota; kingdom Metazoa; phylum Chordata; class Lepidosauria; order Squamata; family Rhineuridae; genus Rhineura; species Rhineura floridana. The sequence goes on from NC_084482.1 coordinate 102,134,020, forward strand.
TTCTGGACTGGAATGATTTGATGGAGCTTAACATAGAAAAAATCTATGGAGTTGGCTACAGATATGTGACAGTGGAGAAACTCTTAAGAAATGAGCCAGTGCATTTTGTAAAAAAAGAAGAACAGAGATATGACTTTGCAGCAATATTTTAGCAACATATTCAGAATTCTTGACTGGAATTATGTGATGGGGCTTGACACAGAAAAAAGTTATGGAATTAACTACAAATATGTGCCAGAGCAGAGATGCACCCAGAGCAGAAATGTGACTTTACAACAATATTTCAACAACATATTCAGAATTGATGGCAAGGACATATTTGTGATGGGGGAAATTCCCATCAGACTCTTGTTATATGACTATGGCTATGACCGCAAGATCATCATGGGATACTGATAATGGATGAATGGATACTGAAACCACTGGATTTAACAGGACTATTGAAGATGGAAGATGGAATTAATATTGATAATGGAAGAATGGTTATGGAAATTATTGGACTTAACAGATTTGACGAGATGGATTAATTGATATGTTTACTTGGACTATGGCTATGATAACAAGATTATTATGGGATACTGATAACGGAAGAATGGCTACTGAAATTACTGGACTTAACAGGATTATTGAAGATGGAAGATGGAATTAATATAGATAATGGAAGAATGGCTATTGAAATTATTGGGCCTAACAGATTTGAATTAGATGGATTAAGCGATATGTTTATTTGGAGAAAAACTGAAAGATATATCTCTCAAGGAATTGAAACCTCTCTTGGACTTTTTGTGGAAAGAATAAAATAATGTTTATGAGATTTGATGATTAATTAAGATACTACTGGAGGAAAGTGATTTTATAATATAATTTTAGAGATAGGATTGTTATATATTGTAGACCTATAACTGATCTGCGACAAATCGGAAGTCATTTTATTTTATTGTTTGGTTGTTTTTGTTTTGTTTTGTTTCTTGACTTTGAAAATTTGAATAAAAATTAATGATAAAAAAAGATTAATAAATCTTCCTGTAACAACAAAGTTCATTATATATCCCATCAACAAAGGCTGAAAATTCAAAGGCTTAAGAACTTTCCCTTAAATATAACCCTGCATAGCCATAAAGGTATGATATACTGAAACTGTTCTGGACCCTTGGACATTTAATTTTCTAAACCAAAAAGAATGTTTTGCAGTTTGAAAAATAACACTTAAAAAGAACGTAACAGCCCTGCCGGATCAGACCAAAGGCCCACCTAGTCCAGCATCCCGTTCTCACAGTGGTCAGCCAGATGCCCATGGGAACCCTGCAAGCAGAACTTGAGTACAACTCTTTCCACTTGCAATTCCCAGCAACTGGTTTGCAAAGTCATACTGTCTCTGATTAAGTGGCAGTGGCTGTATTAGAGGTATAAATCTCTCCGTCTGCCCTATGAAACCAGCTCCCTGTAGCTCTGCTTTAGGCAGTTTTAGTTCAAGCTTTGGTGAACCTCTGTCTTGGTGCCTGTCTCCATTCCTCCTGCAGCTCCTGCCCAGTCTCCCTGGGCTTTAGTGCCTCTCCAGCATCAGTACACCCAGGTGTGGCTCTTGCTTCTGTGCCAGCCACGCCCTTGCTTCTCCTGCAGCCCCAAGTCGCTTGCCACCACCTCCCCTGGCAAGGCTTCAGGAATGGGCTTTGGACACCCATCCAAATTTAAGAGTAGCAAATAAAGTATGTTTTTTACGGAGTCTGGAAACTGTGACAGAATTCCAGCAACCACAAAATGTCAGGCTATTATGCCCAGGCAATTCCAATAGGAGGAGGGTAAAGCTAGCAACTATGTATGAAAAAGTGTTCATGTTGATTTTCATCACATAGTCTGGTATGTAATTTAGCTTTCCTTGCTGCACTTGATCACCTTCTGGCTGGCTGCTGGTTAGCAGTATAGCCCAGAACAGGAAGCAGCATACACAAAGGTGATTCAAGAGTCTAAGATTTGTCCTGACTTCCTGTTCCACATCAAGCTCCAGCTCTAGTCCCCACAGTCGGCAGAGACTGCAGGGTCATATTGACTAAAGTGGCACTTTACATAGGACAAGACCTGCTCGCACAGAAGAGCTGGTAAAAGAAGATCTTGCTACTTATTTGCTAAGCATATTTTTGCATTTTAGCGACTCTCAAATTAGATACATGACCCTCAGCAGAAGAAACTCTACATCAGCTAACTTGGCCCAGACATTCCAGTGGGGCCCAAGCAATTGTTCACACTGTATGTACGGGGTTCTGTTCAGTCACCTGAAAGTGTTTCCTTTTGCAGACGTATCCGATAATTTCTCCAGGCTATTATACACCACAGTTCAATATTACATACAGAACAGAGAGTGGTATTACAGGGCCACACAGGCCACTTAGAATTGCAGAAGTGGGAAGCCACCAGCTCTTCTGACAGGGATCAGTGGGTGAAAGACCTCTTAGATGTTGCATCTCACAAGCAACAATTGTTTATATTAAAAGACAGATGGAAGATAAATTTCAAGACATCTGGTAGAATTTCTTAGAACCTTCTGCAGACTGAGTAGAAGATGGAGCTTGCCCCTTGCACTACTCTCCCCTCTGCTCCACCAATCCTATTCTCTCTCTCTTTCATTTTCTTCACATTTGAAAATATTAATGACCAGAATAGCCAAACAACATATGTGGCAACTGTAAATTGTGTAATGATGCACAGAACTTTTCACCTCAATGACCTGAAAGGAGTGGGGGAGGAAATTAAAGGCTTAATGTTACATCCTGTATCAGGGCTGTGGAGTCAGAGTTGGGGTCGTGGAGTTGGAGTCGGGAGCAATTTTGGGTGGAGTCGGAGTCGGTAGAAATGTACCAACTCCGACTCCTTCATAAATGGCAAATGTATATTAACTAGTAATAACAAATTTACTGTAGTAAAATGGTAGCACAAGGCATTTCATCATCACCACGTGAATCCAGAGCTTAGAAAAGTTACTTTTTTAAACTACAACTCCCACGAGCCCAATCCCTGGGGCTGATGGGAGTTGTAGTTTAAAAAAGTAACTTTTCCAAGCTCTGGATTCATGTGGTGGTGATGAAATGCCCTGTGCTACCATTTTACTACAGTAATTTTGTTATTACTTGTTAATATACATTTGCCATTTATGAAGGAGTCGGAGTTGGTCAGTAGAAAAATAGAGGAGTCGGAGTCGAAGGTCTGGCGTACCGACTAAACAGCCCTGTCCTGTATCATTCACTATATTCACTAAGAGGCAAAAAACCTTGTGGTTTAAGAACGTACCTATAGCCAACAGATATTTCTATCAAACTTTAAAAAGCAGGGAAATTGGGCAGCTATAGTGAATGCACTTGGGGAGCAGGAGACCTGACCTCCTCTCTGAGATATTGTGCTGCCCTACAAATTTATCAAAATGCAAACACAATTTGGGTTGGTCTTTCACAATCCACTTCCTGTGTAGCTTGGAAGAATTTGGTAACTTGTGCCTCTGAGAAAGTTTGCTGAGAATGGATTGATCATTTCCATGCTTATTGAGTTCAGTGGGATTTACTCCCCTGCAATCATTGTTAGGATAGGTAAAACTGACCATGGGGAGGAGTGGGGAGGTGAGGGTAGAGTGAAGGAGGAAGGAGGAGAGGGGAGCAGAAGGAGGGGGAGGGGAAAGGATGGGATTGGAAGGAGAGTGGGAGGGATGAAGGAAGGAGGAGGGAAGGGGCAAAAGGGAGGTGGTAGGAGGAAGGGGGAGGGGAGGGGAGGACAGGTTTGATAATTTGCATACTTATTGAGTTTAATGGGATTTACTCCCATGCAATCATACTTGAAAATGAAATGGACTGCCTTCAAGTAGATTCTGACTTATGGCAACCCTGTGAATAGGGTTTTCATGGTAAGCGGTATTCAGAGGTGGCTTACCATTGGTCACCCAGTGAGCTTCATGGCTGTGTGGAGATTCAAACTCTGGTCTCCCAGGTCGTAGTACTAGGATAAGTAAAACTGACTGAGGGGGAGGGCGGAGGGGAGGGCGGGAGGAGGGGGAGAAAGAGATTAGAAGGGGAGGGGAAGGGAGGGGTGAAGGAAGGGGGAGGGAAGGGGCAAGAGGGAGGAGATCGGAGGAAGGGGAGAGCAGGTTTGATCATTTGCATGCTTTTTGAGTTCAGTGGGATTTACTCCTGTACAATGATGCTTAGGATAGGTGAAACTGACATGGGGGAGGAAGGGGGAGGGGAGGGGATTGGATGGGTGGGTACTGAGCAGGGGGGAAGCCCCTTTCTATTCCAACAAGAAAATATTGTGAACAGTATCATTCTTATTCAGAGTTTCCCCCACCTTTTTTATTCTACAGCAGGCACATGTAGCCTCCCACCCAAATTTAAACCAAAGCTGTTCCTAGCTACATCCACACCAGAACTTTATTTCCCTTCAGATAGCCATGGATTCTCCCAAAGAATCCTGGGAAGTGTAGTTAGTGAAGGGTGCTGAGAGTTGCTAGGAGATGCCTTGTTTCCCTCACAGAGCTTCAATCAGAGTGGCTGACTGTTAAACCACACTGGCCATTGGAGCTCTGTCAGGGGAATAGAAGTCTTCTCTCAGCACCCTTCACAAACTACACTTCCCAGGATTCATGACTGTCTCAAGTGGAATAAAGGTCTGGTGTGGATGCGGCCCCCTGATTAATCAAGCCAAACAGCTGTGAGTCTGGCTTTTAGAACACTGACGGTTGGTTCTTATGGAGCATGCCCGACTTTATCATTCAGTTCAATGCTAAATTTCTTAAATTATTTAAAATCAGCCTGGCATTTTTTAAACTGGAGAAGATTACAGGCAGAGTATGGGGCAAAGTCAGTAATAGAATTACAGGTACTCTATGAAGATGGCTATAAATTAATTTCAACAGATTGAGAACTCTGACAGAAAAAAGTCCAAAAGGGGTCTGGTTTTTCTCTCTCTCTTTTTACACTTACATTTCTCTCTGACTGTTTTGTGTATCACCATGAAAATTTAGAGGTTTATTAAGCAAGCATTTCTGAGTTATACGTTTTGTAAGGTCTTGTTTTGAAATGAGCTTATGGGAAGCATCAGAATGGCATGGGGTGTATTTTCGATTTAACATTGCTGAATGCAAAATATCCATGCTGAATATAGTATACAGCCACTCTTGTGGCTATATAATCATTGGGAAGTGAGGGAGGGATCTTTTATTGTATCTTTTAAAAACATTTCAGTAAACACAACAAACCACTTTCCTCTCTATTTCTCAAGCCACTATTTCCCCCACCCCATACTTATATCACACACACACACACACATAATTGTTCCTTGAGACCCATTCCTAGCAATACTAGCCTTGTCTTACCTCCACCTCCTCCATTGTCACCTAGCTCCTGCCTATCTCATCTTTACTGCCCACAGTCAATCTTTAATCCCTACCCATCCCTGCCTTGTCCATCTAATGTTCCCTGGTGTGGAACAGTTTGCCCCCAGGTCCTGTTTTCTATAAGTGTTCAAAGAACCAGTGAGTGCACAGTTCTCTAGCTCTGTACTTTAATATAAAACTCTTGTTATTCATTTTAATATTTTCTTTGCCTTCTCTCTCGATACTATGAATTCCACCCTGTAGTAGCGATGTAGCATTCAGATACCCATTAACAAAATCTGAGCACAGGATTGTAAGCACTCAGTTCTGACTCCACCCCTAGCTGGATGGAGATGTGGGAGGAGAACATGAGTTATCCCAGTCTGTATCTGTGTTGGAATTGCTTTTTAATATATTTTAACCTTTCTTTTTTAAAATGTTTTTAAAACTTTTTTAAAATGTTTTGTTTTAATACGTTTTTAACAGTTGTTATTTTAAAGTCTGTTTTTATGATGTTTTAAAGTGTTTTTAGTGCTTTTGTTTGCTGCCCTGGGCTCCTACTGAGAGAAAGGACAGGATATAACTCAAATAAATAAATAATAATAATAAATTACAGAAGTTCTCAAACACAGTATTTCTCAAACAAAGAAAGTATGTGCAGACCTTTGTTTTGAAAATGTCTCTTCCTCCAGATCAACAACATTTAATCGCAATGAACTGATATGGAACTTGTTTGCAGAATCACCATGGGGTTTTAATTTTTATTAAGAAAACTATTTACACTAGAAACTCGTGGCCTTCCAGATGTTGCTGGATTACAACTTCAGTCATTCTTGACCATTGGCCACGCTGGCTGGAGGTGATGGGAGTTGGAGTCAAACAACATCTGGAGGGTGCCAGGTTCCCCCAGCCCTGATGTAAGCAGATTTCCCTATCTATACTTCTAAGAACCATACCAAGTTAACTCAATAAAATATGCACCAAATTGAGGCTGCTATGCTAAATACACTTACTAGCAAGGAAGTCCTGTTCAACTATTGGATTGCAGCTTTAATAATGTCTGTTAACTTCAATGAGTCTACTCTGAGTAGGACTAGCATTGAATATCACCCTTTCTCTTAGCAATCCTATTGACTTTATGCAGCCAAGGACAGCAAATACAATCTACATCCAGCCATAATTGCTGGTGTCCACACAAATCAACTGCAAAATAGGTCACATTCAGAAAATTCAAAATATAGTCACTATCCAAAAAACAAAACAAAACAACAACAACACTTTAGAAATACCCCAACCAGAATCAAACCATTTTGGAATCCACTGAAATCAGTCTGAGAATTAAGGACATGGTTCAGTCTTTCCCATGAAAGTCAGTGGAATTTTAAGAGACTGAGCTTTATCATGCTCCTTGAATACTGAACCTTTGCTATTTATATTTTAAGTGACATGCTAAAGACTTAGGGCACAATCCAGCCAACACTAAGTACTTTTAAATCCCAGTTACCTGAATGGGATTTATTTAATTATGTTTATGACTCTCCCAATTGAAATCAGTAGGCCAACAAAAACAATGGTTGACTACACTGTGCCCTTGGATTTTATTAGAAAATGTAGTTCCAATTTTTCTCCAGACATGTAGCTTTCCTCAATGCTGCATAATGCTCTAAATCCACCTGAAGACATTCAAATACATGCAACTGATTTGGGCAAAACCTCAAGACTTCATGTTCTCCACCCATCAACCTTTTGCCTTTTTCTAACAGATGCAAGGACAAGCAAGGGCATTAAGGGCATTTACAGGTCAAGGGCAAGCTGAAGATGGGAAACTGGGGGAAAGCATTACAAACTAAAACCTAACAGAAAAGACTACAACACTGTTACCAGTGTACTTGCCTCTAGACGTTGCAAAACACTTTTCGTTTTCGGTGGCCTACCACAGGGTTACAGGGTCTTGCACCCCTGTTCTTTGGGTATGTGCTATCCGTAAGTGCAGTCAGCATTCAGCTAGAGGCCTTCACAGCGAGACAGCCAGAAAGAGCACATGGAGTCAAATAACGGCGCGAAGCAGGCTTCGCCCATAGGGAAGGTCACCTACAGCTTTGTGCAGCTGAGCGCATTGAGAAAGGAAGCAACAGATCTCGTCGCGAAAATCCCTCCCCGTATTCCCAGAGCTGCAGGCGGGGACAGGCAGGCAAACAGATGGCGCTGCTTAAAATAGGAGCCAAACGGGCAGCAAAGCACCTCTGGAAGAAAAACCGACGACGGAGGCGCGGCTTGGGGAGGAAGGATGAAGAGAGAAAAGATGTTTTACAGGGATTTAATGCAAACCTTCAGGAAACAACTGCGCGCGGAGAGAGTCACGCAAACGAGCTTCTCCCGTTTCCTTCAAACATCTTGATGATGCTGATACAGCCTCGAGGGCTTTCTGGGACCTGCGGCATGCCGATCAGGCAGCATGCGCGGCTTTGAAATAGAAAGGGTAAGACGATTTTTCCTCGCTAGAATCCAAATTGCCATCTCCACACTCAAAACCTTCTCCTCCCTCAGCATCCCTGTCCTTCGGCGGGCTGTTGCTGTTTCATTGCGCGAAGGCAACAAAGCCAGCCTACACCGGCTCGATGACAGCCACCCGGCATCCCTGAAATGACCCTCCTTCGTCTACCTTCCTGATCCCTGCAGCAGGCCCAGGGCTGCTCTACCGCGATGCCATGGAAGCAGCAACTTTGCCTTACCGTGCTCTCCCGGTCTTTGCCGTGGCTGCAGCAAGGCTTCTGATGAGTGACAGCAGAAGAGGCGGCGGAGACGGAATGGAACGGGGCGGATCTTCCTTGCGCGGAGGCCAGCATAGCGAGAGAGCCACGAATTCCGGGCACTGGCACACAGACGGACGGACTGACCCGCCCTGGCAGGCAGAAGGACGTGACTGCGCCGCAGTCGGAAGCTCGCCTGCCCCAGGCTGCGGATAGGCTGAACGCCGGCGGGGGGGGGGGAATACAAGCGAGGCAGGACTTTTTGTGGAAAGGGAGCGGCTCCGCCAATGAGCCAAGGGCGTCTTTTCTTGCGTCTTAACACAGCCGAGAGAGCGATGTTGGTTGAGAAGCGTGGAGCTTTAGGCTGCAGCGCAGGGTACTGCCGGATTGTTTAGCTGTACGCGTCACAGTCGTCAGCCGGTCCGGTGCTGCAGTTCTCGAGGTGGTGGTGTTTTAAATGTCTCCTCTCCAGCGCTCTTTACAGCCCGATCTGTACTTCCTTGGAAGTGGGGTGAATGGAAATCGGTGGCACTTCCTTCCAAGTAAAATGAGGTGCTGGAGCTCAAACTCAAGATCGTTATTATTAGTGGTATTTATCCGTTGCCTTGCACAAAAACAAATGCCTCAAAGCGATTCCATAAAAGACTAAGCAGCTTTTTTTAAAAAAAAAAACACTTCTCTTTTAACGTCTTTAATCAACTCCTATATCATGAGGGTGGTTGACAAAGGGTGATTTTTTCCACCAGGTGAAGTTAGTTCAAGATAAAAAAGAATGACAAGAAAGTCCACTGAAAACAATGGTACCTATGAAGGACTTGAAGATAATGGAAGCCCTGCAAAGAATGGATCTAGGGGAAATGGAATTTATTATTATTATTATTATATATCCCACCCTTGTTATGTTATGTTTTATTTCTAGGCCGCCTTTTGGCCAAAAAGGCCCCCAAGGCAGCTTACATACGAATAGAAAAACACAAATACAAAATACAAATAAAAGTACAATTTACAAAAATGCAAGACAACAAAATCCTAGAATTTCTAAAAAGCAACAACAGCTGAAAACCAAAAACATTCATCTTCCTGGTAAAGGACAGTCCCCAGAAAAATGTCACTAATAGCAGGGGTGAGGGGGCAAAGCAGGTTTCCCCTTGATGGTCCCAGTACAGTCTCACCCCTGCAGCAGTACTTCCCAGTCTGCAGCTCCTCCTGATGTCCAGGCCCAAAGAAGCCCAGGGCAGCAAACAACAAGTGATAAAACAATAGATGTAAATGGACTGCCTTCAATACTGTCCAAAAGTTCGTTTGCGTCAAGGTACCCTTAAAATGTTCCTGTCACTCTTAAGGGAGGCACACATATAAATAAGGAGCTAGGATTTAGGTAGGCCTGCATCTACAGACCCTCCAAGGTGCCAAAATCAGCAGAGGGAGGCCCTCTTGGTCATTCTGCCACCCTCAGAGGTTTGAGGGATGCCCGCCTGGGAGACAGCATTCTCTGCAGTAGCCCTAAAACTGGAATTCCCTCCCTATATAGAGGTGTACCTAGCATACACCCTTCAGTGTATGCTGAAGATGCACCTTTACCCTGACCTTTGACAACTGATATCGGGTTCTAGTCAACTAAGTCTTATTTAGAGTAAATCTATTGAAATTAATGAACCTACATTAGTCATATTTATTAACTTCAATGGATCTGCTCATAGTAGGACTAGCATTTAATATCACCCATTGTTTTTATGACCTACCTGGAAATTGTTAATTAATGTATGACTATTTTGGGTAGTTGATTTTATTTGGTTTTTAGATTGTATTATTTATATTGTTGAAACACACCCTGGGATTTTATTATCAAGGGCAGCAAAGGAATCCAATAAACAAATAAATAAAGCATATTGTGGACTACCATAGATCATATCTGGATATCTAGGGAATAGTTCCCTTGAGCTCCCGCATGCTAAGTCCTGATCCAAAAATTTGCGTGTGCATAGCTTGCATGCAACTCTGGCTACATTTACTATCCAAACTGAGGAGGAGTTAGTACATTTCTGAGCATGACCTTATCACAAAATATTATCTATCATCATAACTCTTGGACCAGCAAAGTACAGAGTTTATATGCAACCACTTGTGTGGATACAGAGAATTTCACCCAGTCTACTTTCGCTATCCAACCTCTGAAAGGGTTAGTGGTACAAGTGGCAGATACTGAGATCCTAACAACATGTTACATGCATAAGCATAGATTTTTATTATTTAAACATAACACCCCTGGTTTTTTAAAATCCCAAGATCATAATAATAAATGGGGGAAAAGTTGCTTTGGGAGAAGGAGGATATTTAGAATAGATAAATGATACTGGGTAGGGGATGCTTAACCTTTTTCCTGCCTCCCAATTCTGTGCTCCACTTCCACTTTACCGTTGCAGGGCTCTAAATAGAAAAGGGGAATCTTTGTCTATCCAGAAGTTCTGCAACAAACTTCTGACAGCTGCATTATTGTTGTTTTTTAATGCTACTAATCAGATTTTGCTACTCTTGAATTAGGAAAGGAAATAAAGGTAGGTCTAGGTGAGAAAGCAATTTCTAGGCATCAGTCTGGCACAAGCAGTTTGTGTCTGTTTTAGCTATCTTGAGAAGCAGCTAGTGGTTCTATACCCAGGAGAGAGCTCTGTTTAGCAACTGCGCTCCCAATATATTCAGAGCCCCAAACTCTTTAAAATGTATTTCCACAAGTTTTCTTATTCCATTTCCAAAACTGCATTAAGAAAAACATTTGAAGTGCCCTGCTAGATCACACCAAATGTACACCAAGTCCAGCATCCTATTTCTTATGACAGCCAATCAGTTAAGTCTGGAAAGCCCACAGCAGGGCATGAAGGCAGTATAGCCCTCTCTGCCACTGTTGCATTTACCTGAATTGTAACATATTTAGATTTCAATATATAAACATTGTCATCAAAAAGCATTATTTTAATCCTTAAACACAAGCACAGATTTTATTATTTATATTGCATTGTCATTGCACCCGAAAAAACCCAACAATAGATAGACAGTTCCCTTCCCCAAAGAGCTTACAATCTAACATTTGACACAAGGGAAGACTGTGATGTTCCTGTATTAATGTATATATGGTAAGTGCTGTTTGTATAGAAGATACATGGTAAGTGGAATGAAAGAGGAGGGGGGAGTAAATGAGCAGTAGAATGCTGGATGATTGGCTGAGTGTTTGGATGGCTGAGAGTATAAATGGAAGGATGACAGTTGAATCTGGGTGGACGTGAGTGGGTTGTTTGAGAGGTGTTTGGTGGACGTTAGTGGGTTGTTTTGGTGGAGTTTGGAGGTGGGTGTGGGTTGGTGTATGTCAGGAGAGTGTGGAGAAAGAGGGAGGTGGAGTTCGGATTAGTAATAAGTCAAATATCACAGTAATAGATGAAACCATAAGCTTGTAGATCATTATCAAAGTTATCTTGTTATTAATGTTATTTAATAAATACTATTTTGGTTTACCGAAGGCCTGATCCTTGGCTGGGGTTTCACAGACCAGAAGGGAGGGTAAGGTAATAACCAAGGCTGAAGGGAAACAGTAACAAATGGTGGCAGCGGTGAAGAAGAGGAGAAGATAACATTATAAGTATCCAGAGCAACCCCGAGTTATGAGTTATCTGCATTGATACAAGGGGGTTGGGAACAGCATAGGCACGCAGTCACGAATGTAACCGGATAGAGAGACTCAGGCAAGGTCTCTGGGAACATTGGTTGTAGAATGTGACAGGTGGTGCTGCCTAGCAGGAGGATCTATTGAGATCTGTGCTAGAGCAGAGAGAGAAACCATAAAAAAGGACAGTCCGGACTGGTGGAGTCCCTGGTGGTGCCTAGTGAAAGGCAGTAGCCACGAGCAGGTAGGGACCTGACAGGGAGAGCCAGGGAAGGGCGTCACAAAGACGACAAGGAGGGGAAGAAGATGGGGGTATGAGGGGAACAATCTATTCAATTCAGGGCTAAAGGAGACATAACATGGAGTTCCATGTCACTTTTCACTTATTGTTTGTGTTTGTTCTGAAAAGCTGCCTTGGAAGCTGCAGATGAAAGTAGAATAAGGGGAGGGCCTGTTGAGCCTTTCCATTCATGCTGTTTTGTCCTTTCAAAATCATAGACCCAGGTTCTCATAACTTCCCCACCCTCCCTGAGGCAGGAGAAAGGCAGCTTGATTAGTTATTTTTATTTGGTTTAAAATGAAATACAAACAGTTCAGTAGTTCTGTTTCTTAGCAGAGTATATATTTTGCAAAGCGGAATGAGAATTAACCAGCCCACCTTCCCCTCATACAGACTAGCTGAATGAAAACAACAGAGACAGTCTTCTTTGGTAAAAAGTATTAAGAATGTTTAATCACGACCTTTCATATGTTCAGGAAACATAAGCGCTAGCTTGCAGAGAAAAAATTGTAGGTAGTAGATTTAGTCCATAATTGGGATCATCTGGCAGAGAAGCCTGCAGAGGTTTCTCTCTTGTGTGGCTTAATGGAGAATTATGCTAATAAGAGAACAACATCTCTTCACAAAGAAGAGGAAGAGAAGAAGGGAAATAACACCTATCAAGCCTTCCCTGGCAGCCTGGTTGCTGTTAGAAACAGGATACAGGCCAAGATGGACTCTTCTGCCTAATCTAGCAGGACTCAAGAATGCAGTCAAAACCTCATCACTTCCAGACAACCTGTTTTTTGAGCATTCATCATTATTTGTTTGCACAAAGTTTGTGGAGAGGTTATATAATTCCCGCTGTTTATTGAGCATGCATTGTGATTTGTTTGTATCATGTCTTCTCTTCTTCCAGGCATATTAGGATGTATTTTTAAATTGTTTTTTTTAAGTGTTTTTAAATTTGTATATTTGTTTTTAATGTTTTTAATTGTTGTAAACCGCCCAGAGAGCTTTGGCTATGTGGCGGTATACAAATGTAATGAAGAAGAAGAAGAAGTTACATCACAGTGAACAAGCATAGAGATGTTCCCAAATTCTGGCTAGAAGGGACATCTCCCTATTAAAAGCATGCAAGCTTGCTTATCCCAACAATTTTGAATTAGAAAATTATAGGAGGGGAAGGGGTTAAGGAACGTCTCCCCTCACCACCCTTTCTCTTCTTAGAGTGGTGGCCTAAGTCATATATTTAAAAACAACATCAAAGGAATAGTAACATGCACAGACACGTTACTGTCTTACTGTCAGTGTCTTATTTTGACCCTCAGTTAAGCAGGCTTTGTTTCAGTAGGGCAAGGGTGAGGAACCTGTGGCCCTCTAAATGTTGTTGGACTACATCTCCCATCATCCCTGACTATTGGTCATGTTGGTTCAGGCTGATGGGAGCTAGAATCTAAGAATATCTGGAGGGCCACCCCTGGAGCTTTCCCACCCCACAAAGTCAAAGAAGGGTAAGTCAACGCTTTACAAAAGAGATTTTTTTTAGGAGGAGTTTGAAAGAAACCAGAGGCGCCATCAGAGTTCTGCAAGGGGAGCTGGGGGAGTTTCAAGCATAAGACAGCAAGGGAGAAAGGCCATAGTTATTTCAGGAAGTAAGAAAACTTTAGATGGTTTTTAACCTTTGTGGAGTTATGAACTCTTTTGAAAATCTGATTAAAGCTATGGACCGCCATAAATAAATATATAAAAACGATTAATTTTATTGCATTGGATTTGGGAGGGGGGCAGGGCGCCTGGTTTACCAAAGTGCACTGAGCCCTGTGGGTACCCCACTCATTACCTCCCTCCAGTTTGAGAAGGAACAATTGATAAGCACTCTGAGTACGACTCTGTAGCCAGCTGTGGATCCACCTGATTCACTGCTGATTGCACTTTTCTTTATAGGCCCAGCTAGCCCAAAATGGCAATGATGACAGAGGAAAAGCCCTTGATTGTTTTTTTCTTTAATGTTAATTGTATTCATGTAAAACATGTAAATATAACAACACTATGACTTAAGAGGTCGTAAGTCTAAAGATACTAGGAGTATCACAATGTGAAACAACTAAGCCCTATGGGGTTTACTATTTTACACCTTGCTTTACACAGATGTTATCTGTGCTACTTTATATTGTATTGCTTTCCTTTCAGTCATGACAAAGCATAAATTGTGAACAAGAATTTTATGAATCCAACCTAATGAAAAACAAAGGAGTTGACAGCAAGGAATAGGGTTGCCAGGTCAGAAGCTTCCCAAACCCTGAGATTTCAGTGGCGGGCCCTAGTGATATCATAGGGGCGGGACCTTCACAGGCAGTAGCCTGAGAACAAAAGCAATTGCAGCCACACTTCCCAATATGTGAATTGTATTTTACCGCTATTGGGCAAGAAACAAACTGTCATACAAACAACACAGTGCATCAACAGTGGGTTTAAGGGGGTTGAGCTGAGCACATGGAATCACTGTCAGGGGTCAGAGGTAAATGAAATGCAAAAAGAAAAAGAAAAGACAGTGATGATTTCCTAAATGCAATACCATACCAACTACAAGAAGATTCCTATGAGTAAGACAGAAAACTTGATCCTGCAACCAGATTCCTAACAAAAAACCAAAACTAAAAAAAACACTGGCAGCCAGTCAGCGAAGATCACTGAAATCTCCATGAAGCACAACCGGCCCCGGGGGCTGGAGTTAGTGTACAATGCTGCTGCATGATTGCTGACATGAGTGAGACCCTGCCAGCACTTAACCTCTGCTCTGAAATCTGCACTAGTCGATTTGCTACCAGGCCAAGCTCAAGATGTGCTTTCGATGTTACGGGTGTGACTTAGTACTTGTTCTGCTCTTATAAAAAATCAATCCTTTAGTGTGGCAGCACCTACAGTTTGGAACTCCCTGCCTAATGACATCAAGCAGGTTCCTTCATTGTACACAAATAGACAAATAGTGGTAACGAGAGAGGTAACGAGGGAGGAAGTTCTAGGCTTAATGGACAATATAAAAACTGACAAATCACCGGGCCCGGATGGCATCCACCCGAGAGTTCTCAAAGAACTCAAATGTGAAATTGCTGATCTGCTAACTAAAATATGTAACTTGTCCCTCGGGTCCTCCTCTGTGCCTGAGGACTGGAAAGTGGCAAATGTAACGCCAATCTTCAAAAAGGGATCCAGAGGGGATCCCGGAAATTACAGGCCAGTTAAATTAACTTCTGCCCCTGGGAAACTGGTAGAAAGTATTATTAAAGCTAGATTAACTAAGCACATAGAAGAACAAGCACATAGAAGAACAAGCCTTGCTGAAACAGAGCCAGCATGGCTTCTGCAAGGGAAAGTCCTGTCTCAGTAACCTACTAGAATTCTTTGAGAGTGTCAACAAGCATATAGATAGAGGTGATCCAGTGGACATAGTGTACTTAGACTTTCAAAAAGCATTTGACAAGGTACCTCACCAAAGACTTCTGAGGAAGCTTAGAAGTCATGGAATAAGAGGAGAGGTCCTCTTGTGGATAAGGGATTGGTTAAGAAGCAGAAAGCAGAGAGTAGGAATAAACGGACAGTTCTCCCAATGGAGGGCTGTAGAAAGTGGAGTCCCTCAAGGATTGGTATTGGGACCTGTACTTTTCAACTTGTTCATTAATGACCTAGAATTAGGAGTGAGCAGTGAAGTGGCCAAGTTTGCTGACGACACTAAATTGTTCAGGGTTGTTAAAACAAAAAGGGATTGCGAAGAGCTCCAAAAAGACCTCTCCAAACTGAGTGAATGGGCGGAAAAATGGCAAATGCAATTCAATATAAACAAGTGTAAAATTAAGCATATTGGAGCAAAAAATCTGAATTTCACATATACGCTCATGGGGTCTGAACTGGGGGTGACCGACCAGGAGAGAGACCTCGGGGTTGTAGTGGACAGCACGATGAAAATGTCGACCCAGTGTGCGGCAGCTGTGAAAAAGGCAAATTCCATGCTAGCGATAATTAGGAAAGGTATGGAAAATAAAACAGCCGATATCATAATGCCGTTGTATAAATCTATGGTGCGGCCGCATTTGGAATACTGTGTACAGTTCTGGTCGCCTCATCTCACAAAGGATATTCTAGAGTTGAAAAAGGTTCAGAAGAGGGCAACCAGAATGATCAAGGGGATGGAGCGACTCCCTTACGAGGAAAGGTTGCAGCATTTGGGGCTTTTTAGTTTAGAGAAAAGGCGGGTCAGAGGAGACATGATAGAAGTGTATAAAATTATGCATGGCATTGAGAAAGTGGATAGAGAAAAGTTCTTCTCCCTCTCTCATAATACTAGAACTCGTGGACATTCAAAGAAGCTGAATGTTGGAAGATTCAGGACAGACAAAAGGAAGTACTTCTTTACTCAGCGCATAGTTAAACTATGGAATTTGCTCCCACAAGATGCAGTAATGGCCACCAGCTTGGATGGCTTTAAAAGAAGATTAGACAAATTCATGGAGGACGGGGCTATCAATGGCTACTAACCATGATGGCTGTGCTCTGCCACCCTAGTCAGAGGCAGCATGCTTCTGAAAACCATTTGTCAGAAGCCTCAGGAGGGGAGAGTGTTCTTGCACTCGGGTCATGCTTGCGGGCTTCCCCCAGGCACCTGGTTGCCCACTGTGAGAACAGGATGCTGGACTAGATGGGCCACTGGCCTGATCCAGCAGGCTCTTCTTATGTTCTTATGTTCTTATGTACTCTTTTTGGTGTCGTGCTGTGCGGAATTCAGCCAGACCCACTGCTCGGCATAAAGCACCAGCCTGAGGCTTGGATGTCAGAAACAAGACAGGTTCAGATGCAAAAAGTATTAAGAGTCTTTATTGCACCTAGTCTGTGCATTACACGGTTTTCCAGCTCCTTCCAGACTTCTCTCAATCCAACTCCCACCGAGTTCTACTGCACCCCCACAGTTTGCTTTCGGTTTTCCACAGCATTATATCACTCACAGTGCCCTTGGCAGCCTCATCTGCTGTCTGACCTTGGCACGTCTTCATTGCCAGCCTAACTGGCTTTAACTCAATAATTGCTGTTTCTCAACTGTCTTTGTGGAAACACTCACTAAACTCCTGAGTGGCCAACAGCCCCCACCTCCAGAAAGACAGTTACATTTAATTTTCTGTTAAACATTATCACCTTTCAATACATTTCATTACAGAGTATTTTACATTTTCAGCATCTTTTACATTTACATTTTCAGTGTTCCTTTTTCTTTATTTATACACAAGAGGTTTCATACATGTTAGGTACAGTGTTTCACCATCTGTTGCTTTGTCTGTGCATGAGTCTTGGCTTTTGACATTGCCCACTCTGAAACGATCTGGAGGCTGTCCCAAATTAGCCCTTTCAGAGCGTCTTAATGGTATAGTAGGCACTGCTTCCCCTGTGCCACTACTACCAGGCATTTCATCTTTCACCTCTTGTGGTGTGTGTGTGTTTTGTGAACCACTCAATTCAACACTTCTGTTTTGTTCCCATTCCTGACCTGGAAACTTTATGCTTCTACTAAGCACTACCTGCCTTTGCTCAGGCACCCACACTCTGTAATATGCGTTTTGAAATCCAAGCACATTTCCCTGTTGTGCCCTTGGAGCCAGTTTCCCTGTCCTTTTTCCTTTAGGAACGTGCACCCAGCACCTTGCCCCAAACTGTACAATGTGAGTCAATTGTGGCTTCTTTCCTGTCAACTTCTCATAAGGTGACATACCGAGGGCCCTATGCAACAACCTGTTCTGTATATATGCTGCGTACAGGATGCATTCTCCCCAAAAAGCGTTTGTCAATTCTGAGTCATTAAGCATGGCTCTCGTACCCTCTTGCAGTGACATACTTCTCATCTTTGAGGTCCCATTCTGAACCGGTGTACCTGGGGCAGTAAAGCTTTGCTCAATGCCTTTACTCTCCAGGTATTCACGCAACGCTTTGCTTGTGAATTCACCCCCCTGATCAGAATGTATTCGCTTTATTGTGACTCCATGTTGCACTTTCACTTTCTCAATAAACAAACACAGTTTCTTCTCTGCCTCATCTTTGCTCTTAAGCAAATAAACAGTGCTAAACCTCGTGTAATCATCAACTATGACCATAAAGTACTTTGCACCTCCTTTCGAACTTTGCAATGGTCCTGACAAATCAATGTGAATTAATTGATATGGTGCGTCTGTAGTGCATTCTGCCTCTTTGTTTATAGGAGCTACTGTGGCTTTTGCTTTGTTGCATGCATCACATTCCAGAAACTGCCCACACTCCTTTAACTTCATATCCTCACTATGTTTTGGAGTTTTCATTACAGTTTCCACATTAACATGTCCCAGATTTCTGTGCCATTTATGCACGCAGCTTTCATGTGTCTGTCTGTTTGCATTTAGTGTAGCACATCCTGCGTGTTTGCTTTGAATGACAAATAGAGCATCTTTCAGGCACCCCTGGATATAGACCTCTTCACCCTTTGTCACAGTACACTTCCCATTTTCAAACGTAACAGTGTATCCCATGTCATTCAATTTCTTAACTGACAAAATATTACATTCTAACTGTGGCACATACAAGACATCAGTAATAATGGTTTGCAGCTTACATATTTTCACAGTTCCATGTCCCAGAACGTCCCGTTTGGATCCATCAGCCAAAATCACAGTCTCTGTCACAGGTTTCGAAGTGTTAAACAAGTTTAAGTCTCTTACCAGACAATGAGTCACTCCACTATCTATTACCCAATCTGAACAAACAGATTTATGAGTCCCTGCACTCACTAATTTCATGCTTGATTGCTGCCAGCCTCGTCCTCTCCGCTTGGCTGCACAGTCTCTGCATAAGTGTGTTGTCTCACCACAGGAATAACAGGCTTTGAGTCCATTAGCTGTCTCTTTGAAGTACTTCTCCGTCTTACTTCTTCTCGACTCTATCTTTTTGGCTTCTTCTCTTCTTTCCCATTCCTGAATAAGTTTCCCAGTAACATACTGTTCCGTTAAATCCGCGTCACGCATAGCCTCCATTGAGGTTACAAGAGAATTCCACGTGTCATCCAGGGAGGACAGGATGATATACACTCTTTGGATTTCTGTGTATTCCACTTGTCTCTCCCGCAATTCAGCAAACAGCCGCCTAAATTCCATCAAATGCTCAGACATGCTTCGCTCAGCCAGTCTCATTTGATACAGTTTTCTCACCAGAAATATTTTACTTCCCGCTGTTTGTCTAATATGGACCCCATTCAACACTGTCCACATTCTTCTCGCTGTTGGTTCATTTTGAACATACAACAACTGGGAGTCAGACAACGACAATATAATATACGCTCTTACCTTTTCATCTCTTCTTGTCCACGCTATCTGCGGAGCCGTGGGGGGGGCCGCCTCAATTACTTCCCAGAGGTCTTCCTTAGTTAAGAACGCTTGCATACGAAGTCTCCAGCTGGCATAATTCTTCTCTGTGAGCCGTTCCAGAGGCATCCCTGCTGATAACACAACCGCCATTCTCAGCAGCAATCTTTTCCTCACCTCTCCAACACACGGCCACGTCTCCAACCGTCTCCTTTGCTTGCTTCTGCACTTTCTCTGGTACTGGCAGGTAGGCTGTGTAGGCTGGGCCCATAACCCCTGTCGTGCTGTGCGGAATTCAGCCAGACCCACTGCTCGGCATAAAGCACCAGCCTGAGTCTTGGATGTCAGAAACAAGACAGGTTCAGATGCAAAAAGTATTAAGAGTCTTTATTGCACCTAGTCTGTGCATTACACGGTTTTCCAGCTCCTTCCAGACTTCTCTCAATCCAACTCCCACCGAGTTCTACTGCACCCCCACAGTTTGCTTTCGGTTTTCCACAGCATTATATCACTCACAGTGCCCTTGGCAGCCTCATCTGCTGTCTGACCTTGGCACATCTTCATTGCCAGCCTAACTGGCTTTAACTCAATAATTGCTGTTTCTCAACTGTCTTTAACACCCGCTATAAACATTTTTGTTTAGGCAAGCCTACCCAGGCATGTAGAAACTACTATGCTTTTAATCTGTTTTTAGCTCATTGTTGGTTTTATTATTCTGAATGTTTTCAAGTACTTATCTTTAACTGTTTTGCCAATAATTTTATTGTTTTAATTCCTTCTGTAAACCCCTTTGAGTTTTTTTACAATAAAGTGGTATATATAAATATTGTAAATAAAATACATAAATAAATTTTGGAGTCACTGCAGCCCTTGGGTCTCTTTCCTGTTTTAGGAACAAAGGAATCTGACTTATACCAACTCATGCCATTTGGTACCATGTAGCTCAGTACTGATCACATGGACTAGCATTGGCTCTCCAGGATTCCAGGCAATAGTCGTTTCCAAAGATTGAATTTTGGACCTTTGCATGCAAAGCATGTGCCGTAACACTGATCGACAACCCTTCCCCTGTTTAAAATTATCTTTTAAAATTGTTCTTTTCAGTTCACTAATGAATGCACAACATACTGAGGGCAGATCCGCACCATGCATTTAAAGCACATTCCACATACATTTGAAGCACATGAGTCCCACCACAGAATCATGGGAACTGTAGTTTGGTTTAGGGTGGTGGGAACTATAACTGTGAAAGGGAAACTACACTTCCCAGGATACTTTGGGGGAAGTCATGTGCTTTAAATGCAAGTTGGATGTGCTTTAAATGTATTCTGTGGGTCTTTATTACTTCATAAACTTTGCCTGCATATAAATCATTTTAATTATTTTTTAAAATGGAAATCAGCTACAAAGTTTACTTGGTGACCACGGGCTACTCACCATCTCTCAGCCTAATCTGCACCTCAGAATGAAAACAATAGAGGAGGACCATGACCACCCCAAGCAAGAAGGGCACACTTAAAATGCAGAGGAAATAATAATGTACAGCCATAGTGTGAAATCAGAAACATATTGAGACTTAGTATGAAGAAATATATATATAAGAATGCATGTCAAAGATGTTTATTATTTACACAACATGTAAAGATTTTTATAGTTCAATCTTATGGATGTTTACTCAGAAAAAAGTCCCAATGTATTCGTTGGGACTTACTCAAACAGGAAAGCATGCATAAGACTGCAATCTCAAATGATAAGGAACTTCACTCACCCAACCCAAAATTCAGAATTATGCCACTTTAAGCTGTTTTGCAACTGTTTTATGGTTATTGGATTTTAAATGGCTTTATTTCTTGTTGTGACCTGCCTTGTTTTCCAACCCTACCTCACAGGGCTGTTGGAAAGATTCCACATACACACATACTGGAGATACAACCTATATAATAGTTTATTGTCAAAACCAGTTGGTCATTGCAGAACTTTAAAAAAAAATCAGTATTAGTTTCCACCAAATAAAAGCATTGGCCTTTGGGTGAAAGGTGGGTAATAAACTCTAATTCTAATAACAATTCTAAATAAGCCCTACCTAGTTGCTTTAAAAAAAAAAGGATTGGAGGAGAAGAGAAAGGTTTACAACACAATCCTATGTTCATTCAAAAGTCCCATTGATTTACAGCACAATCTTCACCATGTCTACTCAAAAGTAAGTCCTACTGAATTCAATGGGATTTACTCCCAGTTATGTGGGATTAGCATTGCAGCTTTACTCCCAGAAAAGTGGGTTTAGGATGAAAGCTTCATAATGGGAAGGTTTTCAAAACAGTCTGTGAATTAGACAAATAAACAGCCCCCTTCAACAGTCCAGTAACATTTATACTTGTTTGACTCATAAAAGAATAACATATTGTAATGGCATCGTTAGCTGCAGAATGTACACTTTTTCAAATTTCTGTTCAAAAATTATTTGAAAGATAAAATGCATAATATGCTATTTTTGCAAGTAATTAAAAAAACCCTGCATGTACACTTCATAACAACTGCCATTGTTTACTGTGTATGCCTACCAAGATCCTGCTGTGATCTTCAGTTCTAGATTTCCTAGTATGCTATTGTAGAAAGGCAATATTGCTACTGCTCAAAATTACACACTCAACTTCTGATGAGCAGACAAACAGAAAAAGGAAACTGTTTTCAAGATTTGCAATGGGTTCTAGCCATTGCCTGGAGGTCAGCAAATCTCTCATTAATCACAACCCTGACTTCACTTACTGGCTAAAAACATGACAGGGCAAGGATTAGAACAGCCAACTTCTAACAGAAGTTGCGGAGAGGCAGCTGACATTTTGCTATACATCTCTTGAACCAGACCACCTAGAAACTTTTTTTAAAAAAATAAAAGCTAGAAGTTCAGAGATTGGGGTGACTAACCCTGAGACCCAGAGAGGACCCCCCAAAACCAGCGTTTCCAGGCAAAAAGCAGAGACCAACCCTAGCAAGGAAGTTCCTGAAATCTCACTTCAGCAGGCAACTTACTGGGTGGCCTTGGCAAAACCCTATGCTCTCTCCCCATCGCATAACCCTAGCAATATGGGGGTAATAATACTGATCTATCTTATAGGGCTGATTTATGTTTTCCTGAGCTATTATATATGAAGCACTTTCAGCAGGAAATATGCTACATAAAAGGAAATTATACATAGAACAAGTACGTAAATTTTGGCACCACCATCATCTTTATAACTGATATTCGGCTCATTAGCAACAAGTTCATTTTATTCCATCTTTTAATATCTGCTGTTACTTGTTTCCAGATTCTTCCATAATTTAATTGAAAGGATTTGTTCGTATTTTTTGAAATTTGAACTCCTAAATAGCGGAATGACTTGTGAACTAATGGGATTTTAAGTTGATTAGACATGTCAATTTGATCTTTGGGAGGTATATTGTAACATAACAAATCTGATTTTGTGTAATTGACTTTCAGTCCTGATGCATTTTGGAAATGTTCTAGTTCCTCTTTGATATATCTCATACTTGTTTTTGGATTTTCTAGCATATGTACCATGTCATCAGCATACAAATTTATTAAATGAGTTTGATTTTTAACTGGCACTCCCTTGATATCATTGTTTCTTAATTTGTCTGCTAAAAATTCAATTATCAGATCAAATAATAATGGGGATAAAGGGCATCCTTGTTTGGTACCAGATTGAATTTTAAAGGGGGATGTTTCTGTATTATTAAATCTAATTGTCGCTGACGTTTCGGTGTAAATTGTTTGTAAAATATGTGAAAATTTTGGGCCAAATTTGTATACTTGTGGAATATTTAACAAAAAAATTAGGTTTACACTATCAAAGGCCTTATAGAGGTCTAGAGCCAAGATTGCTAGTGATGTTCTTGATTTTTTTGCATGAGTGATTACACTATATAATCTTCTAACAGGATCTGCTATATGCCTTTTGGGGATAAACCCAAACTGGTCATAAAAAATAAAAGGAAATTATGATGATGACCAAATGCACCACTTGCCAATGTCAATAAAATCACAGAATAGTAGAGTTGGGCCTATAAGGCCATCTATTCCAACCCCCTGCTCCATGCAGGAATCCAACTTAAAGTATACCGGACAGGTGGCTGTCCAGCTGCCTCTTGAATGCCTCCAGTGTTGGAGAGCCAACCATCTCCTTAGGTAATTGGTTCCATTGTAGTATGGCTCTAACAGTTAGGAAGTTTTTTCCTAATGTTCAGGAGAAATCTGGCTTCCTCTAACTTGAGCCCATTATTCTGTGTCCTGCACTCTGGGACGAGCGAGAAGAAATCCTGTGACAGCCTTTCAAGTACTTGAAGAGTGCTATCAAATCTCCCCTCAGTCTTCTCTTCTCAAGGCTGAACATGCCCAGTTCTTTCAGTCTCTCCTCATAGGGCTTTTTTTCCCAGTCCCCTGATCATCCTCGTTGCCCTCCTGTGCACCTGTTTCAGTTTGTCTGCATCCTTGTTAAAGTGCAGTATTTAGAACTGGATGCAGTACTCAAGATGAGGCCTAACCAGTGCCAAATACAGGGGAACTAGTACTTCACATGATTTGGAAATTGTTGTTGTTATGTGCCTTCAAGTCGATTACGACTTATGGCGACCATATGAATCAGCAACCTTCAAGAGCATCTGTCATGAACCACCTGGTTCAGATCTTGTAAGTTCAGGTCTGTGGCTTCCTTTATGGAATCAATCCATCTCTTGTTTGGCCTTCCTCTTTTTCTACTCCCTTCTGTCCTTCCCAGCATTATTGTCTTTTCTAGTGAATCCTGTCTTCTCATGATGTGTCCAAAGTATGATAACCTCAGTTTCATCATTTTAGCTTCTAGTGACAGTTCTGGTTTAATTTGTTCTAACATCCAATTATTTGTCTTTTTTGTGGTCCATAGTATGCGCAAAGCTCTCCTCCAACACCACATTTCAAATGAGTTGATTTTTCTCTTATCCGTCTTTTTCACTGTCCAACTTTCACATCCATACATAGAGATCGGGAATACCATGGTCTGAATGATCTTGACTTTAGTGTTCAGTGATACATCTTTGCATTTGAGGACCTTTTCTAGTTCTCTCACAGCTGCCCTCCCCAGTCCTAGCCTTCTTCTGATTTCTTTACTATTGGCTCCAGTTTGGTTAATGACTGTGCCGAGGTATTGATAATCCTTGACAAGTTCAATGTCCTCATTGTCAACTGTAAAGTTACATAAATCTTCTGTTGTCATTACTTTAGTCTTCTTGACGTTTAGCTGTAGTCCTGCTTTTGTGCTTTCCTCTTTAACTTTCATCAGCATTCATTTCAAATCATTACTGGTTTCTATTAGAGTATGGTATCGTCTGCATATCTTAAATTATTGATGTTTCTCCCTCCAATTTTCACACCTCCTTCATCTTGGTCCAATCCCACTTTCTGTATGATATGATCTGCATACAGATTAAACAAATAGGGTGATAAAATACAACCCTGTCTCACACCCTTTCCGATGGGGAACCAATCATTTTCTCCATATTCTGTCCTTACAGTAGCCTATTGTCCAGAGTATAGGTTGCGCATCAGGACAATCAGATGCTGTGGCACCCCCATTTCTTTTAAAGCATTCCATAGTTTTTCATGATCTACACAGTCAAAGGCTTTGCTCTCGTCTATAAAGCACAGGGTGATTTTCTTCTCAAATTCCTTGCTCCGTTCCATTATCCAATGTATGTTTGCGATATGATCTCTGGTGCCTCTTCCCTTTCTATATCCAGCTTGGACGTCTGGCATTTCTCACTCCATATATGGTAAGAGCCTTTGTTGTAGAAGATTTGGAAATTATACTTCTGTTAATGCAGCCTAATAAGCATTTGCCTTTTTTGCAGCCACATCACACTGTTGGTTCATATTCAGCTTGTGATCAACAACAATTCCAAGATCCTTCTCACAAGTAGCATTGCTGAGACAAGTATCCCCCATCTTATAACTGTGCACTTAGTTTCTTTTTCCTAGGTGTAGCACTTTGCACTTATTCCCTTTAAATTTCACTCTGTTGTTTTCAGCTCAGTGCTCTAGCCCAGCCTTTCCCAACCAGTGTGCCTCCAGATGTTGTTGGACCACAACTCCCCCCATCAGTCTCAGCCAGCATTGTCAATGGTCAGGAAAGATGGGAGTTGTGGTCCAACAACATCTGGAGGCACACTGGTTGGGAAAGGCTGCTCTAGCCTTTCAAGATTCCTTTGAATTTTGTTTCTGTCTTCCAAGGTATTAGCTATCCCTCCCAATTTTGTATCATCTGCAAATTTGATAAGCATTCCCTGCACTTCCTAATCAAGTCATTAATAAAAATGTTGAAGAGCACTGGGCTCAGGACTGAGCCCTTTGGTACCCCAGTCATTACCTCCCTCCACAAACACTCTTTGAGTACAATTCAGTAGCCAACTGTGGATCCACCTAATAGTTGTTCCATCCAGCCCACATCTAGCTAGCTTGCTAATCAGAATATTATGGGGCACTTTGTCAAAAGCTTTGCTGAAGTTGAGATATATTACATCCACAGCATTACCACAGTCTATTAGGGAGGATACTCAATTTAAAAAATGAAATAAGATTAATCTGGCAGGATTTGTTCTTGACAAATTCATGTTGGCTTCTTCTGCAGAATTTTCCCAGGGATTGATGTCAGGCTGACTGGTCTGTAGTTGGTTCCTCCTTTTTGCCCTTTTTGAGGACAGGGACTGTCATGAACCTGTATATGTTCATGAGTTATTAAAATCCATAAAGGGAACATCTTGGTTCAAGCAAAGAACTCTGGGAGTCTAAATGTTAAGAAAGACAGGCCTCTGATAGAATCCCACTTAGGTTTCGGTTTCCAGCTGAGGACAGTTAAGAAGAAGCCTAAACAAGAAACACCTGGCTATCTATGCTGATTAACAAGTGCCTGGCACCCAAGGTCATTCTTGGCCTGTACAGTGAAACACCGGTTGGGAGGGGGGCCTGGAAGGCGCGAAAGAGTGAGAAACATCTAGAAGGGGTTACATCAGACATTTTCTGATTGGTTCCTGAATCCTGGACCATTAGGATTCTTTCCCTTAAGTGTAGGGCTGGGGACCCATAGCCTTTGTTCTCTGCTGCCTCGGTGACAGAGTTCCATAGCTTTCTACCTTTTATGGTTCCATGGTGTTGCCTATGGGAGGTAACCTATGCCTGGTTCCATTGCTTTGTGGTTAACATCATTCTCTCTTAGGAGGGATGCCACTTCAACCATCTACCTCATGTGTATGTATTAGGTTAAAAAAGGTTGTTATTTTCCTGTTGTGTGTATGAACTCTCTTGTATGTACCTAAATCCCTGTTTGGGTGTATGGTCTTAAAGGATTACTTGCTGCTACATATATTGATGTGCACTTATCTATTTTAATAAAGCTACTTCTATTTAACCTGGTGTGTTCATTGAGAGAAAGGGTGGTTCTGGATTCAGCACCTTGACCATTCTCAGTCACGCAACTACCAAAGAGGGAAAAGGAAGTTAAAAGCTTAATTCTATTTTGTGGGTTTTACCAGAGGTTTCCTGACAAGGAGTGTAAGTTTGGCTCTTGTCTTTTTGGACCTTGGTTTACCTAGTGTCTGGGCTCAGAGATCCCCTGACTCTGAGTGGTACCAGTAAAAGGGGTGGTGGCAGCCTACTATTCTACCTTGCAGGGTTGGCGTTGGACACACAGCCTTGGCAAGGGTGAATTGGTATATTTTGGTTCCAGATCAATTGCCCTAAGAGTGGGAATTGGGTCTGACGCATGATCCTTGAGCCTTGACGGCGGGGATTCATGACATGGTTAGCAGTGGTTGGGATCGAGACCATTCTTGCTCTCAGTGAACACACTGTGTGAGATAAGTGCCTTGCAGCAATTTGTGAATTAAAAAGAGACTTCTGACACAACCGTTTATTACTTTGGGTAGTTAGGGTTAGTGCAGAATGTCGCAGAAGATCAAAACCAGATCCCAGAGGAATTAGGCTAGTGAAATCACAGCAATGGAAGAGATGGAGGGAAGCGCGTTATCTCTGATGCCTGATCAGTTGGGAAGAGATGCGGCTGTTCCAATGCTTCCAGTGCAACCTTCTGAGTATAAGGAAGATTCTGTAGTTAAACAAGCTGAGGAAGAAGATGAGGAGGAAGAGGACAAAGAGGAAGAAGAAGAGGAAGAAGAGGAGGAGGAGGAGGAGGAAGAACTGCCTAAGGGGTTACAGCGTTATCTGGCAAAACAAATGCAGTTGCTGACCCTACAGTTTAAAGCTATGAAAGCAGACAGGCTGAGCCGAAGGCGTTATGAATGCACTCTTGCACAGAAACAACTGCGAGAGGTGGGGCCGAATCTTCATAGAAAAGCTTTTCCTATCTATCATGAGTCTGATGATATCTATACCTATTTTCAAGTTTTTGTTCAAGCTTGCAGAGATCAACACGTGGCAAAGGAACATTGGATGAGCGCTCTAAGAATCAACGCTCAAGGTGAGCTCCGTGAATTCCTGAACTCAGTTCCTAGTGAATTTGCTAATGACTTTGACCATTTTTACATCTTAGCCAAGTCACACTTCGCTCTGACTGCTGAAGACTGCTTCAGGCACTTGGAAGCTGACCAGAAAAGTACAAGGAAAGTTATGCTGCCTTTTCAGCCAGGATGGGCAGAAATGTAGAGCGTTGGGTGAATACAGCGGAAGCTACATCGAAAGCCCAGGTTATGGACCTTTACACTAGGGAAATGTTTTATAAACGTCTCCCAAAGGAGCTGGCAGCCCTTGTAAAAGATCAGCAGCCCAAGACACTGGCTGAAGCAGGGACTCTCGCCGACAGGATGTCTAAGAACCGGGCTGGAGGCGAGAGGATTGCTCCGTTTAAGAAATTTGAGAACTTTACAGCCAAACCGATGGGGCGAGACGCCTCTGGCATGCAGAAACCATGGCAACCACCGAGAGAAGTGAAAGGGGGGCCAAGCCACCCCAAGGCAACTTCTACTCTGCCGGAGTCTGGATTACAAAAGAAACCCCTTGCAGAAATAACATGCTTTAAATGTGGGAAAGGGGGTCATAAGGCTAATTCCTGTTCTGAAGCCTTGTCTAAACCCAATCCTACTGGGAGGAAGAATCCCAAAGTTGCGCCAGTTGTACGTGTGAGGGATGTGCCTCACTGGACTGGAACATCCCGAACTCTCATCTTGGTCCTCTGCAGGGGAAGAGACGGATTCGGACTTTGTTTTTTCAGCCCCTAACTCCCAAGACTGCTCTGGAGTTTCATGTGGACCTGCCGTCGGAGCTGTGGTGGTGAGTGTTGTTCGAAATACGGACAGGGACATGGAGGAGAAAATGATAGCTCTTCTCCTGAGAAAAACTCCACAAGCTTCCTTTCCCCTGAATGTAAGGAATGGGTTCAAACGCAGTTCTCAGAGCCCATATATGTTAACTGCATTAAGGTTATGGGGAGAGTGGATTCTGGGAGTGAGATTACCAGTGTGGCTGAATATTTGGTCAAACCAGAACAATATGTTCCTGGACTTAAAGTGACTGTCACTGCGTATGGTCAAAAGACAGTTCAAGTGCCCATAGCCGATGTGGTGCTTTCATACAAAAGCTGGACTGGGCGCCATAGAGTTATAGTCCATTCAGATGACCATTTATGGGATACTTTAATTGGAGTTGATCTGCTTTTTCTAAGTCATCAAGAGGCTGTATGTGGGGCTGAGATAAATGCTCTTACTAGGTCTCAAAGCCTTTTGAAAACCTTGGAGTACAATGTGGAGAAATTGCCCCTAGATGAGAAGGAAGTGGAAGCTTCAGAAGAGAGAGCTGTGAGCCTGCTTGAGCAACAGGAAAAAAGTTCCCTTTTGCAGCCCAGAGAAGGGGGGCTGATGGAATGCAAACTACCGTCCGCTAGCTCTCAGGAATTTAAGGCAGCTGTATTGGGGGATGTGAGTCTTCAAAGCTGCCGGGAGGAAGCGGAAAGGAGCCCTCCTGCTTTATCAAAGACTGTGAAAGTGAGATTTTATTGGGATAAAGTGTTACAAACAAAACTCCCTAGCCCCTTTTAGGGGTCCTAGTGGCTTGCGTTCGCTCCCAATACTCACCCCAATAGAGTCTCAGAAACAACGAAACAATGATGGAGAAGGAGTATCTTTATTGCTAACACGTGCACGTGGAGAAGAGGCCAGGCCAGTTCTGGCAAAACTATGCATTGCTGGCCTTTTTATCAGCTTTGTTATGTTAATTACATTAGCATCATTATCATCATAACTACATCACTTTCATTTTCCATACATCACTGTAATCCATGCCCACTAGTACCTTCCCCTCTCTTCCTAG
Organism: Rhineura floridana; assembly: GCF_030035675.1. Taxonomy (NCBI): domain Eukaryota; kingdom Metazoa; phylum Chordata; class Lepidosauria; order Squamata; family Rhineuridae; genus Rhineura; species Rhineura floridana. The sequence continues at coordinate 102,163,758 of NC_084482.1, forward strand.
TTCCATATTTGGAGTTGTTATTCACAACTTGTTTTGCTCATTTCAACCTTGGATGTTTCACTCATATCTGATACCTTTTTCTACAAACACAGCTGCATATTGCAACAAAACCTGATTTTCCCAGCTATTTTGCAAACGCAGCTTTATACAAACAGTACCAGTCAGCAAATTAGCATTTCTCTTTACACACACACAAGTAAATTAACTTGTCAGCAGATTAACACACAAGCAAATTAACTGTCAGAGGGATGCTACAATTCCCAAACCAAGCAATATCTATATTTAAGTAGACTTCAGTGTCACAATTCCCCCCTTAGAAGCTTTCTGATATTTATATCATATAGCTTCTTCATTCTGAATAACTTGTTGATACATAATTTTACCATACATTTGCATACTACTTTTAGTTACCGCATTATCTATTATGCTGCGAATACCATTCATGATTATAGGTAATAAGCAGGGCAAAAGCATACATCCTAATAAAATCAAAACAACTAATACAATCATTGTCTTCATTCCTCCTAACCAGTTGAACCAACTGCCCCAATTTCCAAGATTTATTCCTTTCCAGGTTTGCACTGGGATGTGGGCAAGTACCTTAATTTTAATGCCAATCTCTTTTACTACTTCGCCATTGTCATCAATTTTCAAACAACACTCTGTCAGATTTAGGAGTCCGCAGACCCCTCCTTCTTTGGCTAACAAATAATCCAAGGCCAGCCGGTTTTGGAGTATTCCTTCTCTCATTTGAGTTGACTGATCAGCAAGCAATGTTAAAGCTTTAGCTGTTTGATTGGTTATTATCTCCAATACCGCCTGAAGTCTAATGAGGCGATTCAAAATATATATCGGGCCATGGTATCCCGCTAAACCATCTTGTGCCCATGAAGCAGGATCATAATGTTTAATGATCCGTTCTGGAGGCCAAGTGTCTCCCCAACCATTGTCTTGGCCTTTTGTTAGGTATCAATGGCTCGCTTCTTTCTGCCAGACTGTTCTCCATCAAATACTGGAATTAAAGGATTTAGGTTTCTGCCTTTTATGGTATACATTGGCTGTATGATTCCAACATAACAAATGCCATTCCAATTTAAAGGGAGAATTGCATAAGCCTTTTGCCCACAAATCCAATAATGTCCTTTTAGCACTGGCATGGTACCGTTATGTAGAATTGGGGAATCTTTATTGTAAGGAATATAATAAGTATCCTTTGAGCCAAGAGGGCCTGTGATAATGCGGTATCCTTGTCCCAGAACAAAATTACACTTCCATAATCGGGATTCATTCCTGTAACTACATTTAGTATCATTACTGGTTTGGTTCCATACTGCCCAATAATTCTGAAATCCCAAAATAACAGTTCCATTAAGGTGCTTCCATAGCCAACCTTGATCTTTTAAGACCATAGGAACCGTTAAGTTTCTTTCTTGGCACTCATTCAATTGAATATCTGTGGGTTCACACTTGGATCTACATGAACTCTGGTTACTTGCATCAGGGATACATGAACACCATGTTCCATTTATAAGTTGGACATGTGTGTTATTCCATTGGGAGGCAAATGTAGTACAATTTGTGACTGGACAACCATTAATGGAACAATACTCTCACCACCCCAACGTCCAATTACACTTACTGGCTCCAACATATTTGCCTCTAGAAATATTCTGTTGAAGGCAATATTTGCCAAGACTTGAACTATACAAATCCCATGTATGAGGCTCTGTCCAGGTGCTTAAGTTAATATGCACCTCACTTACGTTACTCAAGAGCCATCGGGGTGCAAGAGGAAATCCAATCCACGGCCATTTTAGAAATCCTTTTGGACTTCCACAAATCCAACAATTTGTAAGATTAAATTCCTTGGCTACTTCTTGGGTGAGTTCAACAAACACATTTTCCCTTTTCTCCTGGAACGAGCGCCTTTGACGACTGTGTATACTTATTTCTTGCGCGGGAAAAGAAGTTGGGAAGTAGACATATATCATATATAAAGAAGCAAAACACAAGATAGTACCAAACATAGGCTTAAAGCCAGAAAGGTTGGTACTTGCATGGGTTCGACCCATTTTGGCATAAGGTATTGCTAATTATAATCTATTCTATATTAATATCTTCTAATCCTAATCTTCAAAATGTTAACAAGCCCCAAGTCAGCACTTTCCAACGGTATCTTGTTCGTATGTAGCCCTTCTGATTTAACCTAGGCTGAGCATACAATACTTTCACATTTACCGCTGGTCGGCTATCTCCTGGAATCTCTCGTACAGCTGCTTTCAAAGGTAAAGGTCGTACAGAACCTCCCATTCGCTACCTTAATACCAATGAATCCGTCTCAGTAACACAGGTGTCAATTCCCGAGGGGTAACCCACGTTTCAACTATGGGAAGGAGGCACCTTCTACCTCGTATCAAAATACTTGTACAAACCAAGACTTTTGTATGTGGTCGGATCAAAAGGTAGCTGAATGGGCGTTATTTGGAAGGCTGGGGTGGGAACCAGCGCTCCACCCATCTGCCTCTTGATAATTTCTCTGTAAGCCAATTTCTCAAGTAGTTATTTAGCTATAATTTGAATATTGGTAACTGGGTACCAACTTAGTAAGGGAGGTACCGACCCGCCCATACACGTCGCCGGTGTGTAAGATTTGTTTTATGCACTAACTGATAAAACCGGTAAGGGTCCTTATTTACATCTACAATCAATGGAACACGGGGTAAAATAACAGTCACGGTAACTCGTCCCCAAGAGTCTCCTCTTTGATCGCTAGGATATACTTCCGGTGGTGGCGCTGGAGGGGACCCTCCCATTAGAGTTTATTTTTTCTTCAATTTAAGCTTCAGGTTGAAACCCGGCATGGTTTCCAACAACCACTTTGCTTCAGGCGTCTGATCCTTCGCCCCTCCAGGTGGGGAGTCCTTGGCTACTCCCTTCTCTGGTTCCTGGGTAATTGTAGGTTCTGCTCTCTTTATCCTGCTGGCATGGACCCACCGCTTATGGCCTACGAGCTTTACGGCAGACTCAGTAATCAGAATGATCTGCTCCGGTGGTCCCCACGTGGGCTGCAAAGGCTCTTGCTTCCACTTCCGAACTCATACCCAATCTCCTGGTTGGTATTGGTGGATGGCCACATCCAAGGGTAACCTCTGAAACTCATGATTATGCCTGTGAATAGAAGACAAGACACCCTGCAAGGCAGTAACATACTCCAATAACTGTCTGTTCCCCAATTCCCCATTAATCTCTGTCTGGGACCCAGGCTCAATGGGAGGTCTGCCAAACAGTGACTCAAAAGGAGTCAATTTTGTTTTTCCCCTTGGAGTGTTTCTCATGATGGTCAAAACCAATGGCAGTGATGTCACCCAATTCAACTTAGTCTCTTGGCACAGTTTGGTCAACAAAGTCTTAACCGTTCGTTAGCACATTCAACTTGACCGGATGATTGTGGTCTCCATGGAATATGAAGGTTCCACTTGAACCCCAAGGCCGCACTTACAGCACAAATTATCTTACTCACAAAGTGTGGGCCTTGGTCTGACTCAAATGTCTCTGGCATGGAATATCTTGGAAAGATTTCCTTCAACAGTATCTTTGCTACTGTAATTGCTGTCGCCGTTCGGATGGGAAAGGCCTCTATCCATCCTGTCAACTGATCTATTATAACTAGCAAGTACTTGTACCCTGCACATCTTGGCAATTCTGCAAAGTCTATTTGTAATCGCTGGAAAGGATAGTAGGCCCATGGTCTTCCTCCCATTGCTGGCGGTGGCTTCGGAGCAGGATTAGTTGCTGCGCAGATAGTACATCCATATACCACTCGCTTGGTCTCTTCATATAATCCGGGTGCAACCACTTGTCTAATCAAAAGATCCCCTAAGGCGCTGCCTCCGAGATGAGTCTGTTTATCAGTCTCCATTACAAGGGCTCGAAGCACTGCCCTTGGGACAAAAATTAATCCAGTAGGTAACTGCCACCAACCACTAGGTAATTTCTGAGCCCCATATTGTACTGCAACATCTTCTTCTTTCTTAGAATATTGAGGGACCAACTCCCTCCATGGAATCATAATGTTCATTAAATTCTTTTCCAATGGTAGTCCACTCAGCGCTGCTTCCTTTGCTGCCTCATCTGCTTGATGATTTCCCTTTCGCCGAACTGGATCCATTTCTCTTCCATAATAATAGCTACTTTCTTTGGTAACTGGACACATTCCAGAAATTCCTTTATCATCTGTTGATGCTCAATCCTGTGTCCATCACTTTTAATAAAACCTCTTTCCTTCCACAACATAGCGAAAGCATGTGCAGTTTGGAATACATACTTAGAATCAGTGTATATATTTCCCTCTTGTTGATCCAATTCTTTCAGGGCCTCTATGGCTGCAGCCAGTTCCGCCATCTGGGCTGAATAGGTAGGCGGCAACTTAACACTCTTTACAGGCTTCAGGTCCTCACACACGGCGTAGCCTGCATACCGTTGTCCATCTATTACCTTCGAGCTTCCATCCACATATAAATGTCGCCCTATTTGCTGATCAGTCAAATCTACTCAGGGTTTCAATGAGCATTCCAGTGTCTGGATGCAATCATGTACTAACTCTCCCGGTTGGGGCAGTAGTGTTGCTGGATTCAGGGTATTACAAGCTCTCAGATGTAAGCCTTGTCGTCCTAGCGGCTGCTGTTCATACTGGGTAAGCCTACTTGGACTGAGAACCTTAGCTGCCTTCTCTCCCAGGATCCTTTTCAAATCATGAGGTCCCAGTACTTCTACAGGGGCTCCCATCATGATTTTCTCAGCTTTCTTCAGGAGGATTCCTGTGGCTGCCACAATTCGTAGGCATGCTGGCCATCCTCTTGCTACAGGATCCAATTGAGAGGAATAATAACCTACGGTAGGTGATCAGGACCCCACTGCTGTGTCAAGACTCCGCTGGCAGTTCCCTTGTTTTCTGAAACATATAATCTGTATGGCTTTAGTCCATCTGGCAGGGCTAAAGCTGGTGCTTTCTGTAAAGCTCGTTTAATGTTCTCAAAGGCTTGGTGACATTCTTTAGTCCATTTCCAGTCAGTTTCCTTCTTCAACAACTCATACAGGGAAGTGGCATAACTGCTATAATTTGGTATCCATTGTCGACAGAAGCCAGCCAAACCCAAAAATGATCGTAGCTCCCTAACATTTGTTGGTGGTGGTAAACCACAGATTGCTGTCCGCCTTTCAGTTGACAACATTCGTCCTTCCCGTGACAGTTGGTATCCAAGGTAAGTCACTTTCTCCTGATTCCATTGTACCTTATCTTTGGACACTCGATATCCACAGGCATGCAAATGGTTCAGAAGGCTCACAGCGTCTTGTTCATTACTCTTTTCATCTGGGCTACAAATCAGAAGATCATCCACATAGACCAGCAATGCTGACGTTGGTTGTCGTTTGTACCAAGGTCCCAAGTCTTTCTGTAATGCCTTAGTAAATTCAGATGGGGAGCTGATAAACCCTTGAGGTAACACAGACCAGGTCAGCTGACACTGTCGGAGGTCGACCGGATCCTCCCATTGGAATGCAAAAAGGTCTTGGCTATCTTCATGAAGGGGTATTGAAAAGAATGCATCCTTTAGATCGATGACAGTAAATTGGGCAGTATCGCCAGGTACGTGAGCCAGCAAAGTATGTGGGTTTGGCACTACTGGAACATCTTCCAGGACCTTTTCATTAATTATTCTCAAGTCTTGCACCAATCTATACTGTCCTGGGCAGCCTTCCTTGAGAACTCCAAATATGGGGGTATTGTGTGGACTAGTGGTCTGATGTAGCCATTGATACTGGATGAAGTCCGTCACTAGTTCCTTCAAACTTAGGCGTACTTCTGGCTTCAAAGGAAATTGGCGTACTGGGGTTGGGCCTACCCCAGGCTTCAATCTGACCTTCACTGGTTCAGCATTGACCGCACGAGCAGGATTATTCTTTCTGGCCCAAACATCAGGGTGAATTCCTTCTGGAGGCTCCCACTGTTGTTTCTCTTTGACTTCTGGCTCCCCCCTTAAGATCATTTGGAAAGCGCATTCTTGTTGCTTTGGTATCATCACTTCCAAGGTTCTTCCTCTAAACGTGATTTGGGCCTGAAGCTTTGCTAGAAGGTCCCTTCCAAATATTGCAATGGGGCAACCATCCGAAACCAAAAACTGATGTGTAAAATATTGTTGTTTATCTTCTCTTCCTGGAAGGTGTACCTGTAAGGGTTGGGACAAAGGGATTCGACGACGCTGTCCTTCTATTCCCATTACATCCTTGGTTTCTTTACTGAGGGTCAGGGGTAGACAGGACATTGCTCATGGGATCATAGAGAAGGCCGCTCCTGTGTCCACTAGTCCTTGGACCGCCGAATTATTCAGGGTAAGGGACACATATGGTTCTTCCCACGAGCCGCCCTCATATCCCGTCCACCTTCATTCTGATTCCTCCTGTTGCCCTCTGGCAGCCGCCATCCGGACATAGGGTGGATTCAGATCAGGACTTGATAATGTCCTGGGTTCCCTGTAGTTATCTCGAGAGTCAGGAACCTCTCTATAGCCATATGGGCCTCCTCGTCCATCTTGGCGGGGCCTAGGTACCTTCTCATTTCTACAGTCCTTTGCCCAATGGCCTTTCTTCAAGCACTTAGCACACTGGTCCTTCTCTAATCTCCTCCTTGGCTCTCTTTCTCTGTTTCTTTGATTCACACCAACCACTGCCGCAATCATGTCACATTGCTTCTCAATCATACTGTATTGCTTCTTCATCAACTTTCCTTCTTCTCTCTTACTTGCTTCATCCCTATTTACATAGACCTTGAATGCTATGTCTATTATTTGTCCCGGTCCCATACCCATCACTCCTTCCACCTTCTGCAATTTCTTTCGAATATCTGTAGAATTTTGGCCAATGAACAAAGAAATTAGGAGCCTTTGATTTTCAGCACCCTCAGGATTAAGGGTAGTAAATCTCCGCATAGCTGTAGTGAGGCGGTTAAGAAAGGCAGAGGGAGTTTCCTCCTTTTCCTGATGAATTTCATATAATTTTGCCACATTCATTGGTTTAGGAATAGCATGTCTAAGTCCATATAAAATCAGTCATTTATACGTGGTGATTTCAGGGGCCGCTGCTCTTGGGGTTTGAACCCACCTCTGAGGATCTGCTGTTGGTAAAACACGATCTGGGGCTAAACCGGGCGCGTTGCCACCTAGTCTCTGCTCTTCCAATGCGAGAGCATTGGCTTGGGAAAGTACCAATGACTTCTCCTCTGGACTAAGAAGGGTATTCATTAATGTCTGTATATCTGCCCAAGTGGGATGGTGGCTAGCAAAAATAGTCTCCCACAATTGACAATGCTTATCTTGGTCTTCTCTCAAACCTGGCATCTGGTTTTTCCAATTAAACAAATCAGATGTAGTAAAAGGCACATGCACATAAGCAATCTGCCCATGGCCACCAAGCATTTGCCGCATCGGTCCCATAAAGGTGCCATCAGCCAAAACATCTTCCAGTTCAGGGTTATTTCTTCCTGCGCCATTGCCTATGGGAGTGGAACTATATGTCCGCCCACTCCGCAAGGTATGTCCGCTTACTCCTTGATTCTCCCTCCTAACTTCCTCAATCATCTGGAGACGTGGATGTATCGTTTGGGGCGAGGCTCCCAAACCCTGGCTTTGCAATACAGAGTGGGTATAACAATCCAAAATATCATATTCTTGACTCAGCCGCCCTAAAGATTGACTTAAATCCTGGAACGTTGCTACAGTTCCAGACGGGGTTCCAGAACTAGTGGACTGGGTCTACGGGGTAGTCGACTGTTGATACGTTGGGGGCTGATTTTGAGATGGTGGCGTCTGGGCTGGTGGCTGGATCTGGGCTGGTGGCTGGATCTGAGCTGGTGGCTGTTGGACCACCTGTGGTAGCACTGGAGGTGCTGGTGCTGGTAGGGGAATCACCGGACCCTGAGGTGGCGGTAAAGGGATCACAGGTGGGGCCGTAGGTGAAACTAAACATTCCTCTTCTTCTGCCTGGAGGACTGGGGGCTTAATTTTCAAATTCTTCCCCTCATTAATTTTACATTGAGCCAGTGCCATTTGGAGCACACATTCTTGTGGTGGGTCTAGACAGATGATTCTCCAACCCCTTGCATACCACCACAAGGTTGGCTCGTCTGGGAGCAACTCATAAAGGGTGGCTTCCAACTGTCTAGCCCTAGTGAGATTGAATGTGCCTCCCGGTGGCCAGCCGATGCCCAGCCCCACCCACTCTTCATCACAAAACATTGACAATTGTTCTTCGTTCGGGACCGGCCCTCCAGAAGAAATAACATTTTTCTTAAATCTAGCAAAATTTTGCAAAACACATTCAAGGGGGGTCATTTTCCAGTCGCCCTTTTTCTTTTGACTCTTTCCAGACCCTTTCTTAACTTCCCTGTGTCCTGTCCCCTCTGTCCTCTCCTGTTTTGAAGCACCCTGTCCCATTTTCCCGTGTCTAGTCCCCTCTGCCCTCTGCAGATGACGTACGACACTCGGGGGTAGCCTCTCCGTCTAACCTGGGGGGTGTCTGAGACAAAACAACGGACAGATGACGTACGACACTCGCTTCCTGGTTTTCGCGGCCCTTCTCGCGGAGATAGGGAAACGCGCTACTCACGGTCCGCACTCACTTCAGGGTAGTCCACCTGGGGATACGCCCTGTCTCATACACACACTTCCACACACCACTCTCTTCACACTTAAGCCCACTGGGCTCCTTACCACTGCCAACCAGAGACGTTGGAACGTTCAATCCCCTGCTCCACTCCAACCTTGTTTCGATTTTAAAAGGGAGTCATTATGGCGATCCCTCGTCGCCCCGATCCACTCTCACAGGCTTGGGCAGGCTGAAGATAGCCTGGAGCGCTCTTTTCCCCAACTTCCTGTGGACCACGTCCAGGGCAAAAAGGGACGCCAGAAAAATGAGTCCCAGCGGAGTCGCCAATTTGTTACAAACAAAACTCCCTAGCCCCTTTTAGGGGTCCTAGTGGCTTGAGTTCGCTCCCAATACTCACCCCAATAGAGTCTCAGAAACAACGAAACAATGATGGAGAAGGAGTATCTTTATTGCTAACACGTGCACGTGGAGAAGAGGCCAGGCCAGTTCTGGCAAAACTATGCATTGCTGGCCTTTTTATCAGCTTTGTTATGTTAATTACATTAGCATCATTATCATCATAACTACATCACTTTCATTTTCCATACATCACTGTAATCCATGCCCACTAGTACCTTCCCCTCTCTTCCTAGTTCCATATTTGGAGTTGTTATTCACAACTTGTTTTGCTCATTTCAACCTTGGATGTTTCACTCATATCTGATACCTTTTTCTACAAACACAGCTGCATATTGCAACAAAACCTGATTTTCCCAGCTATTTTGCAAACGCAGCTTTATACAAACAGTACCAGTCAGCAAATTAGCATTTCTCTTTACACACACACAAGTAAATTAACTTGTCAGCAGATTAACACACAAGCAAATTAACTGTCAGAGGGATGCTACAATTCCCAAACCAAGCAATATCTATATTTAAGTAGACTTCAGTGTCACAAAAGGCTTGCTTTACCGAGAACATATTCCCAGTGGGAACTCCATAGACTGGCAACCGGTTATTCAGCTGGTTGTTCCAAAACCATTCCGGATGGATGTACTGCGGCTGGCTCATGATGTTGTGACTGCAGGTCACTTAGGCGTTAAACGAACTTTGTTTTCTGTTACCCAACACTTTTATTGGTCTTCCGTGGCTAAAACTGTCAAGGAATACGTGAAATCCTGTCATATTTGTCAACATGTAGGATTTGCGCGTGATCACCCTAAAGCACCCTTACAAGTGTCTCAGATTGTGGCAGAACCCTTTGCTCGAGTGGCCGTGGATGTGATCGGCCCCTTTAATCCGACTAAAACTGGGATAAGATTTATTCTGACAGTAATTGACTTCGCCACGAGATTTGCTGAAGCTATTCCTCTAAGCTCCATCACTGCTCCAGTGATAGCCAAAACTCTGCTGGAGTTATTTTCTCGTTGGGGTTTCCCTAAGACTATCTTGTCTGACCAAGGACCTGGCTTTGTCGCCAAGTTAATTAAAAAACTTTGGGAACTTGTTGGCATTGAACACCACGTCACGACTGCTGGGAATCATGCTTTGAATGGTTTATGTGAGAGATTGAATTCCACCATTAATAGGATGTTAAGAGCTTATGTGTTAGAACATCCTAAAGATTGGGATGTAGCTTTGCCTTTTTAAATGTTTGCCTATAGGGCTACACCTTCTGCCAGCTTGGGCTATAGTCCCAACCAATTAGTCTTTGGGAGAGATTTGGTGGGGCCTTTGTCGTTGCTCAAGACTGAGTGGGAGGGAAGGTTGGAGTCTGTACCTGTGCCTGTGGTGCCTTACCTGCAAAATTTGCAGAATATTCTAAGGGATGTTTTGGCCGTTGCTCATGAGAATTTGGGAGAGGCTCAACAACAACAGAAGGCCCACTATGATACCCAGGCGAAGGCAAGGCAATTCGCTGAGGGGTCAGAGGTTCTGGTATTGAAGGCCCAAGTGGACAATAAGTTATCTGTGGCCTGGGAAGGTCCCCTTATTGTCAAGGCCCAGTTGAGTGATACTAATTATCTGCTTGTTGACCCTAATTCCCATAAGAAACCTAAGGTTTATCATGTCAATATGATGAAGCAGTATTTTTCTAGGAAACACCTGGTTCTGACTTGCACTCATGCTCATGAGACTGCTGAGGATGCCTTATCATGTCTACCTGCTCCAGTTGACTGATATTCCCGTTCCTATCTGTCCCAGCTGACTGATTTCCCGGCTCTGATGACCTTTGGCTTGCTTCTGGACTCCGTTTTACTGTTTTATGATTTTAACTTGACGTTTTGGATTTTTTACCTGATTTTATGGCTTAAGACCTTGTTTGAATTTTAGACCTGCTTTTGGATTGCCCATTTTTATCTTATCTCTTTATTTTCTTAATAAAGTCTTTCCTATTATTGGCTTATATTTTGGGGGGTATTTTAAGGGTCCCTTAAGTTTTCCTTTAGGTGTTATTTTGCAATATTTTTTCTTGTAATATTTTAATACCTATTTAGAAGGCATAAGTTATGAAGTAGCTCACTTGCTTAATGTATTAATGAATTATTTCTTTTTGTATGCTATGAAATGTGTATTTTGATGTATTGATTTGTTTCTTGGTGATGCTTCCCTTTCCCTGGTTGCTGCTGGCGATGAAGCAGAACTGTAAAAAGTTCTGACATCATCTTCCCGAAAAAGGGCGTGTCATGAACCTGTATATGTTCATGAGTTATTAAAATCCATAAAGGGAACATCTTGGTTCAAGCAAAGAACTCTGGGAGTCTAAATGTTAAGAAAGACAGGCCTCTGATAGAATCCCACTTAGGTTTCGGTTTCCAGCTGAGGACAGTTAAGAAGAAGCCTAAACAAGAAACACCTGGCTATCTATGCTGATTAACAAGTGCCTGGCACCCAAGGTCATTCTTGGCCTGTACAGTGAAACACCGGTTGGGAGGGGGGCCTGGAAGGCGCGAAAGAGTGAGAAACATCTAGAAGGGGTTACATCAGACATTTTCTGATTGGTTCCTGAATCCTGGACCATTAGGATTCTTTCCCTTAAGTGTAGGGCTGGGGACCCATAGCCTTTGTTCTCTGCTGCCTCGGTGACAGAGTTCCATAGCTTTCTACCTTTTATGGTTCCATGGTGTTGCCTATGGGAGGTAACCTATGCCTGGTTCCATTGCTTTGTGGTTAACATCATTCTCTCTTAGGAGGGATGCCACTTCAACCATCTACCTCATGTGTATGTATTAGGTTAAAAAAGGTTGTTATTTTCCTGTTGTGTGTATGAACTCTCTTGTATGTACCTAAATCCCTGTTTGGGTGTATGGTCTTAAAGGATTACTTGCTGCTACATATATTGATGTGCACTTATCTATTTTAATAAAGCTACTTCTATTTAACCTGGTGTGTTCATTGAGAGAAAGGGTGGTTCTGGATTCAGCACCTTGACCATTCTCAGTCACGCAACTACCAAAGAGGGAAAAGGAAGTTAAAAGCTTAATTCTATTTTGTGGGTTTTACCAGAGGTTTCCTGACAAGGAGTGTAAGTTTGGCTCTTGTCTTTTTGGACCTTGGTTTACCTAGTGTCTGGGCTCAGAGATCCCCTGACTCTGAGTGGTACCAGTAAAAGGGGTGGTGGCAGCCTACTATTCTACCTTGCAGGGTTGGCGTTGGACACACAGCCTTGGCAAGGGTGAATTGGTATATTTTGGTTCCAGATCAATTGCCCTAAGGGTGGGAATTGGGTCTGACGCATGATCCTTGAGCCTTGACGGCGGGGATTCATGACAGGGACAACATTAGCCCTCCTCTACTCATCTGGAACTTCACCCATCCTCCACGATTTTGTGAAGATAATAGACAGTGGTTCTAAGAGTTCTTCAGCCAGTTCCTTCAAAACTCTAGGATGACATTCATCGGTCCCCGGAGATTTGAACTCATTCCAAGTAATTAGGTGTTCCTTGACCATTTGTCTATCAATCTCAAGTTGCAATCCTGCCCTTTCAACTTCACGTTTGTCAGGAGGGTCATAGGCCCTCTTTTGACTGAGGAATTGAACACTTCTGCTTTTTTGTCATCTGTTATCATTTTGCCATCCTCATTGAGTAGCTGTACCACCATTTCTTTTCTGTCTTTTACTATGCATGTACCTGAAGAAATCTCTTTTTTTGCTGCTTTTAGCGTCCCTTGCTAACCCCAGTTCATTCTCAACTTTAGCCTTCCTGACACCATCCCTGCAATTCCGTGCTAGCAGTCTGTACTCTTCCTTTGTAGCTTGGCCTTCCTTCCACTTTCTATATGTGTCCTTTTTTATTTTCAAGGCATTTTAAAACTTTTTGTGAAACTACATTGAGTGCTACTGTCTTCCACCTTTTTTCCTCGTTGGAATTGTTTGCAATTGTGCCTTTAGAATTTTCTTTTTTAAAAACTCCCACCCATCTTGGATTCCTTTTCACATTAGGGTCAACTGCCATGGAACCTTACTTATCATAGTCCTGAATTTATTAAAGTCGGCTTCCCTGAAGTCAAGGTTTCTCTACTTTCAGCTTTTGCTTCCTTGAAAATCAAGAAATATAACATGGTCACTTTCCCTCCAGAGTTCCCGTGACTGCCCTTTTATCCACTAAGTCATCTCTGTTGGTTAGAACCAAGTCAAGGATAGCTGATCCTCTAGTTTCTTTCTCCACTTTCTGTAGGAGAAAGTTATCTCCAACATCAGCTGGGAATTTCTTGGAGTCTGTGTTTTGCAGAATTTGTCTCCCAACAGATATTGGGATAATTGAATTACTGCTGCATCATGCCTCCTCAAAACATTGGCAATTTGCTTTTCAAAAGTTTCAGACTCATCTTCTCCTTGATTGAATGGTTGATAATAGACCTGAACCACCATGTTCCTTTCATTCCTTTCCCCATTAATTTTAATCCAGATACTCTGGCTGGGGCTATCAAGCTCATCTCTTGTATTTCTGTACAGGGATCTAAAATATATAGATGTTAAAATATATGTGTGTGTTAGAAATATAGTGTGACTCTGCCTCTCTTTCTTTTCCTTCTGTTCTTTTTGAACAAGTTATATCCTTCAATTGCTGCAGTCTAGTCCTGCGAGTCCTCCCACCAAGTTTCAGTTACACTTATCAAGTCGTATTTACCCTTCTGTATTAACAGTTCAAGTTTGTTCTGTTTGTTTCTCATACTCTGGGCATTAGTATATAGACATTGAAGACCATGAAATTCCTTTCTATATTTTTATGAAGACTATTATTGGGCCCCATTAGAGCTGTTCTCTCAGTTCCTCTTACTGTGCATCAGCCTTCATCAATTGTTATCTCCACGTTTACCTCTCTCCCCCTTAGAATCAGAGCTTGGTAGATTACTTTTAAAAAGTAATAAATTACAGTTACAATTGCATGGCCCAAAAAGTAGTAATTACCATTACAATTACAATTGCTCCAAAAGTAACTGGTTACTTTTCCTCAAAAGTAATCACTACAACTACATTTCAGTTACTTTTTTAAAAAAATGCCTGCAAGGTGCTGGCCTTGGCTGCTGCATATCTAAGTAGCCTAAAACAACATTAAAAGTAAACACACACATACAAAGGTAGTAGAATAATTCTTTTTATCCATAAGATAGCAATGATGGTCTCTCCGCTGGTAAGGGAGGTGAGGAGGGAGGCAGAGGCCACTACTCAGATCTTTGCACGTCAAACCAAGTGCAACCCCCCCAACTCAGCTAGCACGCATACTCTCTCTCACTTAACCACCTCCCAGACCCTGCCCTGCCATCAGCTAAGGGACACTCACCCAAGCAAACATTTTCCCCTGAGATGCAAAAAAGTTAAAATACTACAAATGCAGCACAGTAGCCAGAGAGGGTGGTGGAGGCCAGTTTGTGTACCAAGTGCAAACACACTATTCACACACACACGTTGTCATCTTTCATCTCCACAGTTCTTTATCTCCATTCTGTTGCTGCCTTCTTCTCCACCTTTATCCATGTTTTTGCCCTCCAGCTCCCTTTTCCATCCACTCCATTCTCCATCACCACCATCCATTTTGTAAACAATTGTCTTCTCCACTCCACCCCATCTCACTCTCCACCTCTTCCTCATCGCCTCCTACCCACCCACAGAGCATGAGGGAAGTGCGACGCTGCACAGAAGCCCAGTTTGAGGCACATGATTTTCATCCACAAATCAGAGGAGCAGAAGACTTCCCCTGCTCACCCCAAGTAATGCCCAAATGTAATGCTGGAAACACTGCAATTACTCCACAAAAGTAATAACATTAGCCCTAGTTCTATTACAATCAAAATGTAAAGGAATTACCCACTCATTCCTCAAAAAAGTAATAAATTACAAGTAATTCGTAATTACAAGTAACAAATTACTTCTGAGCTCTGTTTAGAATTCAGTTTAAAGCTCTCCTAATGAAGTTCTCCGTGCTATGGCCAAACATATTCTTCCCAGTCCTTGTGAGGTACAACCCATCACTTACCAGCAATCCACCTTCCAGGAATTGTAGCCTGTGATCCCAGAACCCAAATCTCTTGTGTTGGCACCACCTTCGAAACCAGTCATCCACCGGGAGAATTTTTCTTTTCCTTTCTATTCCTCCGGAAGTAATAGAAGGATGGGTGAAAAAATTGTCTGGGCCCCAAAATCCTTGAGTTTCCTTCCCAGAGCTTCAAGGTCTGACATGATTTCTTTGTAGTTCTGCTTGGCAGTATCATTTGTTCCTACAAAGATGAGAAGAACAGGATACATGTCAGTGGACTTTATGAGTATTGGTAGCCCTTCAGTCACATCTCTAATTCATCCTTCAGGGAGGCAGCATACCTGGCGAATCCATGGGTCTTCTTGGCATACTTGGGTTTCAAGTGAGGAGCCTACTACTACTATTACTCTTCTTTTCTTGTTGTTGCGGGGTGTGGTTTCATTGCCTCTGTTTGACTGAGCTTCAGCCTCTCGCTTGCTGTCCCACAGGGTCTCCTGTAGTCCTTCCTCTAGAGGTTGTCCTCCAGTCTCATCCTCAAGCACCTGAAAGTGGTTCCATAGTTCCACTGCTGCAGAGTGTCTTCTGATTCTTCTGCTCCTATCACCCTTTCCCACAGAGTTTCCTCCACTTTGCTTTTCCTCTCCTCAACGCTCTCCTCTTCTGCTTCAAGTTGCTGTTGTACTTTCACCCCCTGTACTTCTCACTGTTGTTCTGCCTAAGAACTCTTCATCTTCTCTTTTTTTTTTTTTTTTTTTTTTTTTTTTTGTGCCGAGGTATTGATAATCCTTGGCAAGTTAAATGTCCTCATTGTCTTTTTTTTTTTATATATATAGTTTTTATTCAAATTTTTCCAAAAAAACAAACAAAACAAAGTAAGAAAAAACATAACAATACTACAACAAAAAATAAAAATAAAATGGTTGACTTCCGATTTGTCACAGATCAGCTATAAGTATATAATATACATCAAACCTGTCCCTTAATATGTACATACAGAATCCCTTTTCTCCATAAGCTGTCTTAATTAATCATCAAATCCCAGTATCATCATTTTATTTTGATCTTTCGACAAAAAGTCTAAGAGAGGCTTCCAATCCTTAAGGAATGTATCTGTCGATTTTTCTCTAAGTAAACACGTCAATTTATCCATTTCTACTAAGTCCATTAATTTCAGTAGCCATTCTTCCATTGTTGGTATTGATTCCATTTTCCACTTTTGTGCATATAATAATCTTGCTGCCGTAATCATATATAATAATATTCTTCCATATTTCTTTTCTATTTGTTTATCCATAAAACCCAGTAAAAAAAATTCTGGTTTTGACTGAATATTTATCTTTAAAATTTTTTGCATCTTCCTACCTATCTGTGCCCAGAATAATTTCGCCTTTTTACATGACCACCACATATGATAAAAAGATCCTTCTTGTTGTTTACATTTCCAACAAACATTAGAGACATTACTATACATTTTTGACAGCTTTTCTGGAGTCATGTACCAACGGTACATCATTTTATAAAAATTTTCTTTAAGATTATAACATAATGTAAATTTCAAGCCTTTTTTCCACATATTTTCCCATTGATCCATTTGTATGTTATGACCAAAATTTTTTGCCCACTTTACCATGCACTCTTTTACTTGTTCTTCCTCCATATCCATTTTCAATAAAAGTTTATACATTTTTGCAATTATGTTTTCATCATTTGTATACAAACCTATTTCAAAATCAGATTTACTTATTTCAAACCCATACATTTTCTTGTCCATTTTATATCTTTCTAACAATTGTAAATAGGCAAACCAATGAAAACTATATCCTTCCTTTATCAATTGTTCTCTCTCTTTCATTGTGTATTCTCCATGTACATTTTCTAATAGTTCTTGATAAGTTAACCATTTCTCTTTTCCGGACATTTCTCTTCTATAAAACGCTTCTTGACTTGAGACACATAATGGTATTTTCGAATAAAACCTTGGTTTGTATCTATTCCATATTTTCAACAGAGAACGTCTTATAAAATGATTGTTAAAGTCTACGTTTACTTTTACTTTGTCATACCATAGATATCCATGCCATCCCCACTTCAGATTGTGGCCCTCCAAATCCAATAGTCTTTTATTCCTCAATAAGATCCATTCCTTTATCCAGACTAAACAGCAGGCAGCAAAATAAAGTCTCAAATTTGGTAATCCCAGTCCTCCTCTTTCTTTAGCGTCTTGAAGTAATTTAAATTTAACTCTTGGTTTTTTTCCTTGCCATACAAATTTAGAAATATCTTTTTGCCATTGTTTAAAAGGTAAATCAGAGGATATTACAGGTATTGTTTGAAACAAAAACATCATTCTCGGTAATACATTCATTTTTATCACAGATATTCTACCCATTAATGACAGTTGTAGTTTATCCCATTTTAGCAAGTCTTTCTTAATCTCTGTCCATAATTTTTCGTAATTATTATGAAACAGCTTTGAGTTTTTATTTGTCATGATGATGCCTAGATATTTCAACTTTTTTTCTATTGTAAAATCTGTCTTGTCCATTAACTCTTTCTGTTCCCTTAAAGTTAAATTTTTCACCAACATCTTTGTTTTTTGATTGTTGATCTTAAATCCTGCTAACGGTCCAAATTCTTTTAATTTGTCCATCAATATATGAATTCCTTCCAAAGGGTTTTCTAATACAATTATCAAATCATCAGCAAATGCTCTCAATTTATATTCTTCTTTTTTTATTTTTAATCCCGAAATCCTTTTATCTTGCCTTATATCTCTAAGCAGCACTTCTAAAACCAGAATAAATAAAAGGGGAGATAATGGACATCCCTGTCTTGTACCCTTTTGTATTTCACATGAATCCGTTAAGTCTCCATTAACAATTATCTGGGCCTTCTGTGATGTATAAATCGATCTGATCCATTTTATAAAGTTGTCTCCAAAATCCATTTGCTCCAAAACCTGGAACATAAATTTCCAATTCAAATTATCAAATGCTTTTTCAGCATCTAAAAAAATCAAAGCTGCTTGTTTATCATTTCGTTGTTCTAAATATTCCAACACATTCAAAACATTCCTGACGTTGTCACGTAATTGTCTTTTAGGTAAAAACCCTGATTGATCTTCCTGAATAAATTGTTGCAATATTATTTTCAATCTTTCAGCCAAAATCATTGTAAAAATTTTATAGTCATTATTCAGTAGGGATATTGGCCGATAATTTTTTGTTTTAGTTAAATCTTGGTCCTCTTTAGGTATTAATGTTATATTAGCATTTTTCCAACTATCCGGTATCTTTCCCTCTTGCAAAATAGAATTCATTGTAGACTGTAAGGGTAGCAAGAGTTCTTCCTCCAAACATTTATAATACATTGCAGATAGCCCATCTGGTCCTGGCGCCTTTCCTAATTTAATTTTATTTATAGCTTCAGATATCTCTCTTGACGTAATAGGGCCATTAATAACTTGTCTCTGAAAATCTGTAATTTTCGGCAAATTCTGTTTAGATAAATACTCTTCTATTTTTTCAGATGAAATTTCTTGACACTTATACAATGTTGAGTAATATTGATGAAAAATCTTTTTGATTTTTACATTATCTGTCAGCGTCTCATCTCCTTCTTGTATCTTTAAAATAATATTTTTTTGACGTTCTTTTCTTAATTTATATGCTAACCATTTCCCAGGTTTATTTGCAAATTCAAAAGTCCTTTGTTTAGCAAAATTTAATTTCCTTTCAATTTCTCTAACTGTCAACATTGATACTTGCTTCTGTAACATTTTAATTTGATTTACAATAGAAACTTTAGCTGGATTCTTTTTCAATTCTTCCTCTTTTTGTTTTATTTCTTCCAAAATTAATTGCATTTTCTGTTGTTTCTTTTTTTTTAATTCAGAATTACATTTAATAAAGTATCCCCTCATAAATGCCTTACTAGTATCCCAAACAATATTTTCACTTGTTCCTTTATATAAATTATATTCAAAGAACTCCTTTAATTTCTTCTTACATTCTTGTACTACTTTATCATTCTGTAATAAAGATTCATTTAGTCTCCATCTAAATCCAAGATTATTTTTTTTTAAAGTTAATATCACAGGATTGTGGTCCGAAAAAGTTTTTGGTAATATATCCATTTTAAAAATATCCTTCGCTAAAATTTTTGACATCCAAATCATATCAATCCTCGAAAATGTTTTATGTCTTTCTGAAAAATAAGTAAATTCCTTTGCATTATCATTTATATATCTCCAGGTATCCACCAATTCTAAATGTTCCATGAGTTCAAAACAAATCTTCGGTAATTTACCTTGTGTCTCTTTGATATTTTTTTCAGAAAGCCTATCAATTTTTGGTGAGATTACCCCATTCCAGTCACCCATGACACACCAATGCTCATATGAAAACTCTGACAATTTTTCCATAAGTCCTGTATAAAACCTTGTTTTATCTTCATTGGGGGCATAAATACCCACTATCAAAATGTTTGTACCTTGTAAAGTAATTTCAACCCCCACAAATCTACCACTATCGTCCAATAATACCAATTTAGGAAGCAATTGTGGGTTAATATAGAGAACAACTCCATTTTTTTTTTTTGGTCCAGCTGAAATAAATTCTTCACCCAAATTTTTACAAATCAAATATTTGGAATCTTTCTTCTGAATATGAGTTTCTTGTAGACAAATTATATCCAATTTTAATTTTTTCAAATAATGAAACACTTTCTTTCTCTTCTGCGCCGTGTTGGCTCCATTTATATTCCAAGTTAGGTATTTGTAATCCATCATTAAGCGTGTATTTTAAAATTTGCCTGATGCTCCTTTTGATCCATCATCTTCCTTCCCCTCCTCTGCATATCCTTGTTGACTTTGTTTCCCAGGAACTATATCCATATCTTTGAGTTTATCTTCTTCCATATCTTTTGAAGCTTTTCTCAAGAAGTCCCTTGCTTTTTGAACAGTATTCAGTCTGTATTTCTGTTGTCTGAATGTAAAAATCACTCCTTCTGGAACGTCCCACCTAAATTGAATTTTGCATTGCTTAAGTTTTTCTGTAAGGAAAGCATATTCTTTTCTCTTACGTAAAAGTCTAATAGGAATTTCCTTCATCACCAGTATTTCCTTACCATCAATTTTAAAGGTATATTTAAAGTGTTGCTGTAAAACCATATCTCTGGTCGTCTTCTTTACGAAATGAACAAGCACATCTCTTGGAATTTTTTTCATTGTTGCATATCTGGAGTTAATTCTATAAACTTTGTCTATTTCAAATTCCATCCTATCTTCATTCAAGTCCAGAAATTTTACTAAAGCATTAACAATTTTATCTCTAATGTCTTCACCTGTTTCCTCAGGGATTGCACGGAATCTCAAACAATGCTCTTTATTTCTCATTTCAGTCACAGCTAAATAGTCCAAATTTTTTTCTAGTTCCAGATTTAGTATATCTGTTCTATTCTCCAAGGTTTGTACCTTTTCTTTAGTATTTTTTGCATCTTCCTTTATTTGCCCAATTGTCCCTTTAATCTCATCCACTTGTGTTTTAATATAGTCTTTTATATCTGTCAATTCACTTTTCATTTCCTGTTTCATTTCCTGTTTTATAGCATTAATCCCTTCCATTATTTTTTGAAACATTTCTGGGGGTATATCCTCTTCCTGTGTATCAATAGAACCTCTTCGCCCCTGGGCCTTGGTTGTTTTTTTAGTTGTCATTTTCAAAAAGAGGCCTTTAATTTCTAATATTAATCACTGTTTCAGAACCTAAGGGCAGTCTATTTCTTTTCTTTTTTTCCCTCCACCAAAAAGAAGAGTTAATATTCCAGGCCTATTATTGAAATCCAGCCAGCACAACACAGTCCTTATCTGCTTCCAAGAATGCAAAACAATTCTGGTTGCCAAGACTAAACAATTAGTAGCATATACGAGCAGCGGATTCATCCAACAAGAAATAGTCCAAAGAGAAAAATAGTCCAAAATATAATAATTACCTCTCATCCGTTTTTAAACTTTAAAAGTCCAAATTCAAGCCAGCTTTTTGTCGTAAAAAAAGTATATAAGTTGTTTATATTTTCTTTCTTCCTTAATTATATTTAAAAGAGAAAAAGTATGACTCACCCAGGTTTCTCAATTGCTGATTCATAAACAAATCCCTTTTATTGCAGTAATTTAAGCCGAATGATAAGGTTTAGGCAGAAGTGGGCTCGCTGGTTAAGAACGTTTTTTTTTGAGAGAAGAAAAAACGCTTCGCTTTATTCCAGTTCAGCTTGCGTGGAATTCCTGACTCCGTCTTCAGCCGATCGGCTTGCCTTCTTATCTCAGGAATTTCCTGATCAATTCCAGCCGCCGACAGCTCAACGAAGTCTTGTGGAAGATCTGATCGGTTCTCCTATACCTTGGAGAACATTTAAGCCAGTCCAAGATTCCTCTTGGCTGGCTTTTAACCTGAAAAAAGCTTCCTCTGAGGCAGAGCTCCCTCAGAGACAACCACCAGCCAGCACCACTTCCCGGAAGTCCCTTCATCTTCTCTTATATCCTTGCTGCTCCAGGCCTCTCACATTTTCTTCCCAACAGCTCAACCAGCTTGTACTTGTTGCACATGTATGCCATGCTGTTCTCAGGCAAGAAACTCTGCACACACCTTGTATGTCACCACCACTGGCGTGTCCTTTCCGCCCGTAGTGGTTTGTTACCTACTTGTTTCTATCTTTCTATTTGTATAGGAATGACCTATGCATTGTCCTGTCCTCCTTGAAGGTTAACAGGAGAGTCCCACTGGTATGTAATGTGTGTTACAAGAAAATAATTTGTTAAGGACCTCCTCCACCACCAAATTCCACCGTCAAACTCCTGTTAGCTCACTCTATGAGAGCTGGCTCACTTGTGTGCCCTCTAGATCAGCTGAGGCAGCTTCCTCTGCTCTGCTCAGTTAGGAGTCATCACCAAATGGCCCTCAATGCATATTTGGGGATTAAATAGATATTGGGTCTGACCAATAAAAAGCTACATAAACATACATTTTCTGAACAGTTCCGAATACAAGTATAAAGAACATATGGCTGGTAAAAATCTTTGGAAGACATGCTTGCTTATGTATCATACTATCCACCGAGTACACATATTTATGTACAGTTGCCAGAAGATGGCAGTAAATGTCTTATTAATTTAGCTATGTACTACCTATCATTTTCTTCTCATGAAATAAATTGTGGAAAAGTGTATGAAAAGAGCCTCCATATGATATGGTAATGTGTGGTCATCTTATCATGATTGGGCCAGCTTCCAAAAGGCTATTTTGCCATTCAAATATTGGGAGGAAAAGTCATGTTGTGGCAACTCTTCTACCTCAGGATGTTTAAATGAATCAGACCTAAACATTAAAATAGCACCCTAAAGGCATCTTAATATATTAAAGCATAGGGTCCACTGTTCTGTGATCTATCTGGGAGTGTCTGATTCCCCAGTTAACATGTTATGTATGTATTTCAATGGGGAAACAACTCAAGCAAGCATGTATTAAGCTTGTTCAGAGTAGCTAAAAATTATTACACACTATTCCTGACCCTCCTAAGCAGTATTTCATTGTATTTTTTAAGCTGCCCTATTACGTGCAAGGCCAGGCCCCTTTCTAGAGAATAATTTTGTCTAAGAGAGATCAAAAGATGAATACATAGATTAGCTGTTTATTTACAAAAATAGGAAAGGTTGAAGAAAGAAGCCATCCTTCAGGTATTACCGACATGTAAAGGGCAAGTGTGGGGAAAGTTGTTGTAGGCAGACATGCATTTAGTCCCACCCCCTCAAATCATGTGGCTCTTCCCCAGGGCCGGTGCCAGGCATGACTAGGCCCTTGGGCACCAGCCTGTACAAGGGCTGGAGGGCCATAAGGCTGAACATCCCCACTGAATACAGGTGGCGAGGGGCTTATATAAGCCCACCCGCCCCACCTACCTGTCACATCTGTATGTATGCCCCATGCACTGTGTGCACATGCCTGCCATCACCCAAGATGGCGGTGGGGGTGTCAATCCCTCCCGTGAGCTCCCACTTTGCGATCCACAGCAGTGTTGGGTTGCTCAGTCCTACAACCCGACACTGCTGCAGATCGCCGAATGGGAGCTTCACCTTCCCACCCCTCAGGGACCCCTCTGGGCCACAGGGACCTTCAGCCAGGGCCCAACCTGGCCGCCAGTTGGCGCCGGGGCCTGTTCCTTCCACCTCCAGTATTGTCATGTCGGAGCATAACTTCTGAAGCAGGAAGGCTACTCTGTTCAGGAAGGTTTCCCATGCAATGTAGAACCTTGGGCATTAGGGCTCTAAATCATGCAGGGAGCCTCCCATGCATAGAGCAGACTCTCCACTTCAAAAGTTATGCTCCAAGACCGTGAGGGCAGGTGAGGGCAAGAGGAGCCATGCAACTTGGAGGGCTGGACATAATCACATGACCTCACAGCTCCTGTCACCATGCTTGCTTCATGTGAGTAACCCAAACCTAACACAAGGTCAGATATTCATGGTTTCTTTGAGATTGTATAGTATTATACTATAATACTTCATGTCAACATAGTTTTAGCTGACTACTCCACACATTGTGTGAACTAGCTCTAGTGAAAAACAACAACCCTAAGACTATAATCCTAACCCCACCTACCTGGAAGTCAGTCCCTTTGAATTCAATAGGACTTACTTCCGAGTAGACACAATTAGAATTGCAGTGTTACTTAGGAGTACCACAGTGGGACTCACTTTGAGTAGCCATGCATAGGATTGTGCTCTCTTGCTCTCTCTCTTTCTGTGTGTGTATATATATCTAAACCACTGATATATTTTTTTAAAATTAGATGCATTTGACAATAAAAATGAAATATTAAGAATGATTGTTTATAATACAGGGACACTACTACATAGAGGTTAAATCTGGGGTCTATCATGACTTTCCCAAGTTAATTCCAAGGTGTCTCATAGCCCAATGGTAGTCAAGTTACTCATGCATTTTTTCTGCAACTCAAGTTGAAATATAAATAGCAATAATTAAAAGTTATTTCATATTTTTAAACTAAATTATTTTCTTCTAATGCCTACATTTTTAAAGGAATAAAAATGAAGTATTACCCATAAAAGGGAGGAGTTAAATTGTATTTTGGCTAAAATAGCACTTTCATTAACAAAAGAAATTCAGAAAAGTCAAATATATGTATATTAACTCCATTATACCAGCTGTCTGGAAGAAAGTTAAAATAAGAAATAGAAGTATACAACAAAAGCAAGCCGAGCATGACAAAGAAAGTCAGCAGCCATTATTGTGTGTTGACTTTGCATAACAAGCAGTGATCAGGCAAAACAGTCGTTCCGTCATTTTATGTTTTCCTTTTTACCCTGAGCACAAGTTGTGAAGTTTGCAAAGCTTTCCCTCTCAGAAGCAATGGAGTAGTAGCCTACTTCAAACAAGACCGTTTTGAGAAGAGAAGATTCCTGTGGATTCTGTAACCCCAACCCCATGTCTCAAAGGTAAACGAAGGCAACTTGAAGACACAACTGTGATATGAATAATAATAATAATAATAATAATAATAATAATAATAATAATAATAATAATAATAAATTTAATTTTTGTGTCGCCCATCTGGCCGAAACCACTCTAGGCGACATACAACATTAAAGTTCAACAATACAATATAAATACATAATAAAATACAGTGCAGTCAACAATAATCATTTTAAAAGCAGCAGTACAAAACAGTTTAGGGCCATCAATAGACAGTTTTAAAACAATATAAAAAAATTAGCCCACCCTGGGGATCCCAAAGGCCTGTCCAAAGAGCCATGTTTTCAAGGCTCGGCGAAATGTATCTAGGGAAGGGGCATGGCGAAGATCAAACGGGAGGTAGTTCCAGAGAGTGGGGGCCGCCACTGAAAATGCCCTCTGTCTAGTCCCCACCAACCTAGCTGTTTTCGTTGGTGGGACGGAGAGAAGGCCCTGTGTGGCTGATCTGGTCGGGCGGCTTAGTTGGTGGTACTGGAGGTGCTCCTTCAGGTAAACTGGGCCGAGACCGTATAGGGATTTAAAGGTTAAGACCAACACCTTGAATTGGGCCCGGAAAACAACTGGAAGCCAGTGTAGATGAATTAACACCGGCGTAATGTGATCACGGCGGTGGCTGTTTGTAAGCAGGCGTGCCGCCGCATTCTGCACCAGTTGTAGTTTCCGGACCGTTTTCAAGGGTAACCCCACGTACAGCGCATTGCAGTAGTCTAATCGAGAGGTGACCAGGGCATGTACCACCAGTGGGAGCTGATGAATAGGGAGGTAGGGTTGCAACCTCCGTATGAGGTGTAGTTGATACCAAGCTGCCCGGCTCACTGCCGAAATCTGAGCCTCCATGGACAGCTTGGAATCAAGAACAACCCCGAGGCTGCGGACCTGATCCTTCAGGGGTAATCTTACCCCATTAAGACTCAGGTCAGCAACACCCAACTTTCCCCTGTCACCCACAAGTAGCACCTCGGTCTTATCAGGATTGAGCTTCAGCCTGTTTCTTCCCATCCATCCACTCACGGATTCCAGGCACTTGGACAAGGACTCTGCAGCCAACTCCGGTGAAGATTTAAAGGAGAGATAGAGCTGCGTGTCATCAGCATATTGGTGACACCGCAGCCCAAAACTCCTGATGATAGCTCCCAGCGGTTTTACATAGATGTTAAATAGCATGGGAGAGAGGATAGAACCCTGTGGCACTCCACAAGTGAGGGGCCAAGGGTCTGAAACCTCATCTCCCAATGCTACCTGTTGATGCCTGTCGGAGAGAAAGGAACGGAACCACTGTAAAACAGTGCGTCCTATTCCCAATCCCTCCAGGCGATCTAACAGGATACCGTGGTCGACGGTATCAAAAGCCGCTGAGAGATCCAGGAGGACAAGAAAGGTGAATTCTCCCCTATCTAGTGCCCTCCTCATATCATCTACCAGAGCGACCAAGGCTGTTTCAGTACCATGTCCAGTCCTGAAACCCGATTGGTATGGATCTAAATAATCCGTTTCATCCAAGTGTGCTGACAACTGGTTAGCCACCACTCGCTCAATGACCTTGCCCAAAAATGGCAAATTCGAAATGGGGCGAAAGTTGTTAAAAACTTGGGGATCCAAGGAGGACTTTTTTAGAATGGGTTTTATAATTGCCTCCTTGAGGGCTGGTGGCATTACACCCTCCTTCAAGGATGCATTTACCACCGCCCTAATCCCTTCGCCCAATTTCTCCTTGCAGTTCATAAGGAACCATGATGGGCAAGGATCAGTCAGACAGGTGGTAGGCTTCACCGTTGAAAGTACCTTGTCCACATCCTCAGAAGGAAGAGGCCGAAACCAATCCCACCGAACCGGATTACAACTGGTCAACTCTGGATCCTCTACTGCATCCACAGCGTACGGAATCGAGTTCTTCAGATGTTCGATTTTATCAGCAAAGTGCCTAGCCAATTTGTCACAGGAAGCCTTTGAATGCTCCAAGGGTTCCTGAGCGACTGGACCGACCAGGCTTCGGACCACTTGGAACAGCTTCCTGGGACAGCACTCTGCAGATGCAATAGAGGCAGCAAAGAAATCTTTCTTTGTTGCCTTTATTGCCACCTGGTAGGCAGCTGTTGCTGCTCTAACCTGTGTTCGAGCATCTTCAGAGCGGGATTTCCGCCACCAGCGTTCTAGTCGTCTCACCTCCTGTCTCAGACTACGCAACCGAGGTGTATACCACGGTGCTGTCTGAGTTCTACTCAGGGGGAGAGGACGTTTCGGAGCCACCCGGTCTAATGCCCTGGTGATTCCCTCCTTCCACTCCGTCACCAGGGTTTTGACCGGACGACCTTCAGCAGGTTCCAAATCCCCAAGCGCAGTCAGGAATCCATCCGGATCCATCAGGCGCCTGGGGCGGACCATTCTAATAGGTCCTTTACCCCTGCGGAGGGTGTGTGGCACCAAGAAGTCAAAATTCACCAGATAGTGATCTGACCATGACACGGGGGTAAAAGAAAAAGCCCCCAACTTCAGAACACTCCCCACCACTCCCAGGACAAATACAAGGTCGAGAGCATGACTGGCTACATGGGTGGGCTCAGTGTTACTAAGGTGCAGTTCCCAGGAAGCCATGGTTTCCAGGAAATCCCGAGGGGCTCCAATGAGAGTGGTCTCAGCGTGTACGTTAAAATCCCCCAGTACTAAAAGTTCTGGGGTCAACGTTCGCACATCCGAGACCACTTCCAGCACCTCGATCAGGGAGTCTGCCGTGCAGCGGGGCGGGCGGTACACAAGCAGGATCCCCAGACTGCCCTTCGGGCCCAACCTCCAGTACATGCAATCAACAAACTTGGTCCTTGGGAGCGGAGGCCTGGTGAACATCAAGGACTCCCGATAGATGACTGACACTCCCCCTCCCCGCCTTCCCACCCTCGGTTGCTGCGCATAACGGAAACCTGGCGGACACATGGCCTCAAGAGTGGGAGCTGAGGCCTCGTCCAGCCAGGTCTCCGTAATACATACCAGGTCTGTGCACTCATCCAGTATCATATCATGGATGACAGATGTTTTTTGTGTCACAGGCCTGGCGTTACATAGCAGCAATCGAAGGTCGGTAGGAATCTTGCATCCCCCAGTTAACTTCTGGTTTTGGGCAGACCCAGAACAGGGGATGGGTATTACACATCTATCCCCTGTTCTTCTGGATTGACGTGGTTTGCCCTTAGCATCAGTCCAGCGCCTGCCGCCCAATCTTGATATAACTTGGCCCCCATCCTTCTCTGTTCCATCCCCCCTTGGTTTACACATGCCCCTATCCCTGCAGCCTAATGGACAGGCCTACCTAAGACAATAATAAAAGCAAGACCCACCCCATACACCCCGGAGACTACTAGCCACTCCTTTAGGACTGCAATAAAAATGAAATAATTTAAATCATAAACTATCTACTTATATGTGCAACCAATTTATAAATGCAAACATACACACTCACTCACAACACACACTCATGTGCACACTCACACCTCTAATTCAACCAACACGTCAGACATAGTCCCATACTCTGTGCATACAAACGTCGGCTCCAGAATCTCTCTTCTTCCCACGACAATGCCACCCTCGGAAATCCAGATAATAATGGTGGCAAGGAGACATGGGCCACCAGTAAAAGCATAAACCGCAGCGGCAGGGACGGAAAAAAAAACCAGGCCGAGCAACGACAAAGAGAACTACCAGCTGCAACAAAAAAGAAGCCGCAGCGGCAACAAGCACAACAGAAGACAAACACAGCAATAGCAGCAGCCGAAGGCACAGCCGCGGCGGCGGCGATGGAAGCTCGAACGGCAGCAAAAAACGCCGCAGGCCGCAGCGACAGTAGAGTGAAAACACGCCGCCCAGCAACTACCAGCCACGGCCCTGACGAGCAGCAAGAGCGGCCGAACCACAGCAAGGAGAAAGCGGAGTCCAGCAGCGGTGGAACGAAGAGCACAGCAGCAACGACGATGGAGGAGACAACACAGACCACAGCACACAGCAGCGACAGAACCAGCAGGCAACAGCTACAGGACCCAGCAGAGGCGACGTCAGCAGGCGACAGCAGGCAAGCAGGACCCACACAAGCTGTGGCAGAGAGCACAGCCGCAACAACGGCAGCAGAAGGCACAAGGTAGCACGATACCGGCAAGAAGGTAAAAGGCCTCGCTCATCCCCGGCTTCAATTTCTAGGTCTCCCGGTCCAAATCCAGCCACTTTCGTCTTCAGTCACTGCTCCAAGTTTACCAAGGGCAAAGGAGAAGTGGGCAACACCAAAAAACATTCATCCGCCCACATACATCCATAAAGCCCACAATGTTGAAGTAGATGTTAAAAATCAATATTAAAAGATGTTAAAAGATGTTAAAATAGTTAAATGGTAGGAGCTCCAGATGTCTATAGAATATAGAACATTCCCTGTAGCTTTGGAGACAGATTTTCAGAACATAAATACAAGCTTAAGACTTGATACTCTTTCAGAGATCAAAAGAGGGATACATGAAACTGATCTTATTTTATTTATGTGAATATTTTATGCTGCTTTTCAAGGCAACAAGGCCTCTCAAAGCAACAATACAAACAATTATCATAAAAACAATTAAAACTATATAAAATTCATGTAGCCCAGTTAACTTAAACAGCCCTCTTTACAAAGGGGGGGGTGTCTCAGTACAGTAGGGCCCCACACATACGGCAGGTTACGTTCCGAACCCCCGCTGAAAAGCGAAAACTGCTGAAAAGTGGAACTCATTGAATAGAATGGCACACAATGCCCGAAAACCACTGTAAAAGCGGAACAAGTGCCATATGAATGGGGCTTTAGTCTAATTGTGTCTAATTGAGACCACCGCATTAATGAAGCACCGTAAAGCAAAGTGCTGTAAAGCGGGGCCCTACTGTATACTGGTATGATATCTTAGCTCAAGATTCTTTACAGCCCCCAAGAAATCTCTAGAGAACAAACATCTGAATAAACTATGGTGAAGGAAGGAAGTATACTCCAGCTAGCAAGTAGGTTTGTCCAGAGTGGATATTGTTTGCTGATGTGGTTAAAAAAAACACAGGTTAGGGTAGAAATGCCCAATGTTGCTACTATCAATGGCTACTAGCCGTGATGGCTGTGCTATCAATGGCTACTAGCCGTGATGGCTGTGCTGTGCCACCCTAGTCAGAGGCAGCATGCTTCTGAAAACCAGTTGCCGGAAGCCTCAGGAGGGGAGAGTGTTCTTGCACTCGGGTCCTGCTTGCGGGCTTCCCCCAGGCACCTGGTTGGCCACTGTGAGAACAGGATGCTGGACGAGATGGGCCACTGGCCTGATCCAGCAGGCTCTTCTTATGTTCTTATGTTCTTACTAGCTTTGTACCATTTATATCAGGGGCAGGTAAGGTTGGAAGGATTGTCAGTTTCAGTTCTCTCCATTTCTCATTTTTCCATTCTTAAATTCAGTTCTCCACATTTCTGCAACAGTTTGCAATTTTTTTAAAAAAATCCTCAAGAAGTTCAGCATTTTAGTGCAAATTTCTCCTAACAAATTTTTGTATGCATGACTAACGTGCACATTCTTACAAGCAATTTCTCTGAACATAATGCATTTTATACGTTTTCAGTAATAACATATTCATTTTTATGCACAATTTGCTTGGTTGGAGAACTGCATTGCAATCTTCCAATAAGTACACATTTCGGTGGATGGCTTTGTTTCAGTTCTTTTTGTTTTGGAAAGTGCATGTTTGATAAATTCAGCTTTAAATGTGAACTTAATCAGATTTCTAGGAGTGGGGAACCTCCAGAGCAAGGGCAACATATGGTACCCATGCATTTCCAAAAGCTCTTCCCCCTAGGTAGGACCACAAGGAGAGTGATTGGTTGAATGTGACTGCTGGAAGTCACTCCAAACTCCTTCCAGTAGCCGTGTACAATTCTCCCCCACCTACCTTTCCTGCTATGGCAGAAATATTCCCTGAGAGAAGGAGCAGGTCTGCCTTCACCTGCCTCCTGCTCCTAGGATAGTTAGAGTATTGTTCCTTTCAATCAGTGGATCCCTGAAAGCAGCCAAAGCTTTAGAAGATAGTAATAACCCTGCACTATCTTCCTAGGCATTATAATGATTTTACTGTATTTATGGTATTACAATATAATGTAATATAAGTATTACAATTATACAATGAAAAACATAATACAATTAATTAATGTGTGTGGCCTGATTGTGTTTTCTTCTATGGGTTAGTGGCCCTTAATAGAAAAAAGGTTGCCCACACTTGATTTGCATATTGGCCCTAGTATAATAGAAAAAGATGCTCTTACATAACTACCATCCATTTTGGTGGATTCTATACCAGTGGTTTACACCTGCAGTCTATACGGTGTCTTTTGCCATTCTTGCAGCAATTTCCTCTACTCTCATCCCATCATGACATTTACTGATTTTTTTATATATTTATATCACACCTTTCTTCCATCGTAGGACTCAAGGCAGAATACATGGTCACCCAATCATGTGCTGACCACACCCTGAGCACCAGTTGTGAACTTTGCAACATTTTCCCTCTCAGAAGCACTGGACCAGTAGTCTACTTCATGCAGGACTGTTTAGAGAAGAATCTTGAGGATTCTGTAACCCCATTAGCTTCAACAAGGTAATTTTTATTTTATTTATTTTATTTTGTTGCATTTATATACCGCCCATAGCAAGTAGCTCTCAGGGCGGTAAACAGAATAGGATAAAATACATACATCATAATAATAAAATCACAAAACATATAAGACACAATGAAAACAAAATACAATTAAACAAAATATAAGATGATAAAAGGATTAGTATTACAAGATTAAAAAGATAAAAAGATTAAAATAATTAAAATGCCTGGGAGCATAAGAAGGTCTTTACCTGGCGCCGGAAATATAATAATGTAGGTGCCAGGCGTACCTCTTCGGGGAGGCTATTCCACAACTCGGGGGCCACCACAGAAAAGGCCCTAGATCTAGTAACCACCCTCCGGGCTTCACGATGAGTTGGTACCCAGAGGAGGGCCTTAGATGCTGAACAAAGTGAGCGGGTAGGTTCATAGCGGGAGAGGCGTTCCACCAGGTATTGCGGTCCCACGCCATGTAAGGCTTTATAGGTCATAACCAGCACCTTGAATCTCGCCCGGAAGCAAATAGGTAGCCAGTGCAGGCGAGCCAGAACAGGAGTTATGTGCAAAGACCGACTGGTCCTCGTCAATAGTCTAGCTGCCGCATTCTGCACTAGCTGAAGCTTCCAAACTGTCTTCAAGGGCAGCCCTATGTAGAGCGCATTACAGTAATCCAATCTCAAAGTTACCAGAGCATGAACAACTGAGGCGAGGTCGTCGCCATCCAGATAGGGGCGTAGTTGGGCTACCAAACGGAGATGGTAAAACGCGTTCCATGCCACCGAGGCCACTTGAGCCTCAAGAGACAAGGAAGGGTCAAAAAGGACCCCCAAACTACGGACCTGTTCTTTCAGGGGGAGTGTAACCCCATCCAGAACAGGATGCACATCCACCATCTGAGCGGGGAAGGCGTTCACCAACAGTGTCTCAGTCTTGCCTGGATTGAGTCTCAGTTTATTAGCTCTCATCCAGTCCATTATCGCGGTCAGGCAACGGTTCAGCACATCAACAGACTCACCTGAAGAGGATGAAAAGGAGAAATAGAGTTGCGTGTCATCAGCATACTGATGACAACGCACTCCAAAACTCCTGATGACCGCACCCAGAGGCTTCATGTAGATGTTAAAAAGCATGGGGGACAAAACCGACCCCTGAGGGACTCCACAATGGAGAGTCCAGGGTGTCAAGTAATGTTCCCCAAGCACTACCTTCTGGCGACGATCCGCGAAGTAGGAGCGGAACCACTTCCAAGCAGTACCCCCAACTCCCAATTCCGCAAGTCTCCCCAGAAGGATACCATGGTCGATGGTATCAAACGCCGCTGAGAGATCAAGGAGAATCAACAAAGTCACACTCCCCCTGTCCCTCTCCCAACAAAGGTCATCATACAGGGCGACCAAGGCTGTTTCAGTGCCGAAACCGGGCCTAAAACCGGATTGAAACGGATCCAGATAATCGGTTTCATCCAAGAGCACCTGGAGCTGGTTAGCAACCACCCGCTCCAAAACCTTGCCCAAAAAGGGGACATTCGCCACCGGTCTGTAGTTGTTCAAATTATCTGGGTCCAGGGAAGGTTTCTTTAAAAGAGGTCTCACTATTGCCTCCTTGAGGCTACTAGGGACTACTCCCTCTCACAAGGAGGCATTAACCACTTCCTTGGCCCAGCCGGTGGTTCCAGCCCTGCTAGCTTTCACTAGCCAAGATGGGCAAGGATCCAGAACAGACGTGGTTGCCCGGACCATTCCAAGCACCTTGTCCACTTCCTCGAGCTGCACCAACTGGCCTCATGTACCTCCAGGCCATAAACGTATAGTAGTAGTCACAGTCCATTTTTGTATAATTTATGTTTTCATTCATATATATTCAATCAATTACTACAAAACCTGAAAGGCTGTCTTACCACTTATATACCCAGTCGATCACTGTGCTCTGCAGGTGAGGGCCTCCTGCAGATACCATCTTATCAGGAGGTCCATTCTGTGGGACACCTTCAGTGTTGTGGCACCTACCCTTTGGAATTCTCTCCCCTTAAATATTAGACAGTCATCATCTCTGTTATCTTTTCAGCGCCTACTGAAAACCTTCCTTTTTCAACAAACCTTTTAAGTAGAGACCTTATCCCAGTCTGCATCTGCATTGGAACTGTTTTTTAAAAAGTTTAAGATGTTTTGTTTTTAATATGTTTTTAAGTGCTGTTAGTGTTTTGTTGCTAGTTTGCTTCCCTGGGCTTCTTCTGGGAGGAAGGGCAGGATATAAATCCAATAATAATAATAAAACAAAGTAACCACTGAAAATTAAAGTATAAAACAAAAATGAGATTAACCCATTACAATATTACACAATAATTTTAAAAGCCTAGGGTTTGGCTGAGAATTAAATCAGCTCAAATGCCTTGATTTTTTATTGTGAAATTTCTTATTCTGATTTTCTTTTCACCTATAGTTAAAAAATGACATAAAATTCACATTTCCTGTGAAGTTCTTGACTTCTACATGTACTAGCTACATTTTTACACCCACTTTCCCCCTTTGCATTTCTCCCCCTCCTATTCAGCCCTATGCGCAAATGCACACAACTAAATTGCCTAACTCTGTGTTTGTTTGTTTTACCAACAGCACCATTAGTGTGGGACACTATGTGCATTGCACAGCCTGGACTGGTTATCCCTTGCCGTTTCCTTGTCTAGTAGAAACCTCACTGTAGGCTTTATGCCGTCTGTTCTATATGCAGATACTACTGAGCCCTTGCTCCAATCTCTCTACCCTGCATGTGTAAGTATGTCATCTTTTCCAGTGATTCCACATCCAGCATAAAATATAGATGATCCCTGCAAAAGGATTTGCAACCCAAGTAAGGAAGCAGTCTTTGAGGGTTAGCTGAAAAGTCCTTAATCTGGGTAGAATTTTTTAGATTTGGACTTAAGCTGAGAACAACTCCCCAGGTATCTAAACTGGAGGTTACCATGGATGTGCCCAAGAAAAAAAAAGGAGATTTATAGATTAAGGATGCAATCTAACTCACTTTTATGCCAGGCTGCGGGGAGTTGGATGCAGCAGATCTCCAGCTCAGCCGGCTGGGTCAACTGGGTTACACTGGTGTAAATCCCGAGATCTGCGCAAGTAGAGCCAGTGTAAGGCCTGAAAAGGGGGTTCTTGGGGGAGGGGCCAAGGGGACTTAGGCTACATCCAACTCATGTTTGGAGTGCTTCTGCAGGTCCCAATCCAGGCAAATATTAAGCTGGGAAAAAAGTCAGTCTAAGAAAATATCCAGTAGCGGTATTTGGGAGAGCAAGCTTTTACTGTCTGGTCCCTGCCACAGCTACAAGCTGAGGCAGCGTTCAGCCAACCCAGAGACTCCTGAATGGCAATCGGATGCAACAGAACTTTGTGCCCGCTTCTCTTGCTCCAGCACCACTTATACCGGCTTCCCCTGAGTTGGATTGCTGTGTAAATTATTCACTATAATTTCTTAGGTCTGCATATGACTGCATACATAGTTTGTGTGTATACAGCACACAAATGCTTCCTTGAATATACAGATGTGTGGCCATAATGAGGATCTAGATTTTTCCTTCCAATGCCACAAACAGAACTATTTCTTAAGTTCCCATACACAACACATCAAGGTTTTCACAGTAACTTCATCACGTTAAGTCTGAGGCCAGTGTCCAGAGGCATATGAGCAGATCAAAGCCTTAGAATAGCATAGAATTTGTAGGACAAAGCCACTCCACTGGAAACAATAAAGGCTTTCATTCTGATTACCATTTTAATTACTGAAAGCTGGATCAGAAAGCACAGAATATGAGGCAATCCCTGAGCACAGTTTAAAGACAGATGTGTTAATTAGCATTAAAGGGACATGAAAATATTTCATATTGGCATTATTATCTTTCTTGTTGCAGTTTGAGTGGATAAGTAGGACATATGGTGCATCCCATATGAGTTTTTTGGGGGGAGTCCTTTCCATAGCGATTCCTAGATTATTTGGAGCAGATTATTTTCCTGCAACAGATACCCTTGATATTATTCTCACTGTTTGCAAAGCAATGAAGAAACCAGGACACATTCACCTGTGGCTAAGTAATAATGACTCAATAATATTTCATAGTTAAAGGCTGCCCTCCTAACCATACGTACGAAGGAATAAACCCCACTGAATTCAGCAGGACTCACCTCTGAGTAGATATGGTTAGGATTGCACTTTAAGAATAAACAAGACTTAATTTGGCACCAGGAAGTTATCAGGGTTGATTTGCCATAACAACAGAAAAGGTCTTTTAACCAGCCATCACCTACCGGACTTCAGATAATACTATTAACGGCGGAAAGTATTATGAAAGTACTGCACTGTAAGGCATCCTTTCATAATACTTTCTGCCATTAATGAAGTCAGGTAGGTGATGGCTCGCAAAAGGGCTTTTCTGTTGTTATGGCCAATCAACCCTGATAACTTCCTGGTGCCAAATTAAGACTTTTTTTTTCACCCACTCCTTTTAATGATGGCTGGTTTTTCTTTGGTTTTATGCTGGAGTTGTGTGGGTTTTATTTCTTATTATGCTGCTGCTTTAAAATTTTCATGTTTCTTATACTTCAGACCACTCTGGAAGACAGAAGAGCAGGATGGGAAGTATTTGTAATAAATAAATAAATACAAACTGGCCTTGTCAGCAAACAAGACAAGCCAGAAATACACTCTTTATTACTGCAAACTGGCAGAGACTGCAGCCATCTTAGATTCTGGTAATTACTTCAGGGACCTTATGAGAGAGCCAGTTGACACTTGATCCTTCTCTAATCTCTTAGTGCAAGTGTGGGAAACTTTTGGCCCTCTGGATGTTGCTGAACTACAACTCCCATAATTCCTGTCCACTGACCATGCTTGCTGGGGCTAATGGGAGTTGTAGTTCAGTGACATCTGGAGGGCCAAAGGTTCACCACTCCTGTTCTAGTGTTCCAAATGAGGATCAGCAACCTACAGTAACAGCACTGCCCTAAATATATCTACTCAGAAGCAAATCTTGTTGAATCCAGTGGTGCTTAGTCCCACATAATAGGGGTTTGGATTGCAGCCCAAAATACTAGGAAAGTTCAGTAAAACTATGAGGGCAATGGTACCAACTGCAGAACCCCAGAATGCATCCAAGCATAAGCCCCACCCATTCTATGTTTATGGATCTGAAGAAACTTGGTTTTCCCATCTGTGCTATTACACTTTTCATAGTCATTGTGATCCCAAGACTGGGTTTGCATATGAACATATTGAGGTGTGCATAGGACATATAATAAACATGTGCCAATGAAATGAGTTTGTCCTCAGAACTCCCACTGACCACTGCAATCAGTAATTCAACAGTTTATTTATTTATTTATTTATTTATTTTATTTAATTTATATACCGCCCTAAGCCAAAAAGGCTCTCTGGGCAGTGTACATAAGAGATAAAACAAACACAATATATAAATACAATAAGTATAACAGATTCATAAATCAAAACAAACAAATAACAAAGAACCAACAACGTCAAGATACAACAATAATGAAATACTGATAAAATACACTATAAAATACGATTTAAAATACACTTTAAAATGCCTGGGAGTATAAAAAGGTTTTCACCTGGCACCGAAAGGATAGCAGCGTCGGCGCCAGGCGTACCTCATCGGGGAGACTATTCCACAGTTCGGGGGCCACTACCGAAAAGGCCCTAGTTCTAGTCACAACCCTCTGGGCTTCTCGATGGGATGGCACCCGGAGGAGGGCCTTAGATGTTGAGCGCAGTGTACGGGTAGGTTCATATGGGGAGAGGCGTTCCACCAGGTATTGCGGTCCCATGCCCTGCAGTTGTAAGCCAAAGTTCCACCACATGTTCACCAAGAAATCTGTAGTCAGATAACTGAAGACTTAAAACCAACCAAAGTCTAGTGTTTTTAAATCCCATTGATTCAATTGGAGAGTAAAGCACTTGTCCCTGTTTATCCCACATAAATCGGTGATTGCACCTTTAACAGACTTAGTCCACAAAGCTTGTAGCATTCAGTGTAGGAGTACAATTTTCCATTCTATTTCTCACAATAGCACATAGGCTGAAAGATATGAAAAAGGACTCTCCATTGATTTCAGTTACCTGTCTTTTGAGTTGCATTTCATATCAGAAGTTAAAAAATCAATAAAGTGCTACTGCTGATTTCCTCCGTGGTTCACATATCTGAAAACTAAACTCTTCTTTGAATATTTAACACAGCTTTTAGAAACTCTCAGTCTATGATAACATGTTCATTGTGTAGCACAGGGATGGAGAACTGGATCTAGCCAATGATCTGGATTCTTATTTCCCCCACGGCCAAAGTTTATCGGTTGTGTGTGGCTGCCCACCTTTCAATTGCCTGGCATCACAATGTCACAAGACCCATTTTCTCCATGTGCCCCTTTGAAGCCCTGATAGTTATTTGGAGCTCTCTGCAAATACTGGTGATCAACTGAGAGCCCTGTGCAGTGCTTTGAAGCCCCAACAATCAATTGACAGTTCAGGCTTCAAATCACCACGCATCGCTCTCTGTCAGAGCTGTGGGGGCACTAGGCAGAAGACCTGCAGATACCACCAACTAAATCCCTTTTTGGCCCAGCCATGATTATACCTGGCCCATAGCCAATTTCATATATGACATTAGGTGTAAGGCAGCTGGGTGTGGCTTGGCCAAAATGGCCTCATGGGCCAAGTGGGGAGCCTGGAGAGCCTAATTAAGGCCAGAGGTTCCCTGCCCCTAGTCTAGTGCTATGCACATTGTGTCTAGAATGAGGGGAGATCCAGAGGTCTTTACATGCACTCCCGAAGGAAGGCATTGAAAAGCTATTACGGAAAAAAGTGTTTTTTCCATGACAGCTCTTATCTCTTCATTGGGTAGTGGTTGTAGAGACTAATGGATCTTCCCTTCATTCTGGACACAATGTGCATAGCACTGTAATATTAACACTGTGGTGTCACTTGTATATTATCATCAGGACTCCATGGTGTCACTGAGTCCTGTAGAAACACTTTAGCTATTCTAGTGTTAGTAAATACAAGGAATTGATCCCTGGATGCAGAGTTTCCATATTCCTGATTTTCAATCATTTCTGTAAATTCTAATATTAGATTCTTCTCTGTTTATGTGATGCATGTGTTACATAACTAGGGTTGCTGCTGGTGTACCGTCCACCCTGCTGCCCAGCAGCTTCTCTGGCGGAGGCCGTCTTGGCTGTGGTATTGGAGGAGACTGGAATGATATTTCTGGGTGACTTCAATGTCCATGCTGAGGCTGCCTCTAGTGTTCCGGCTCAGGACTTCATGGCCTCCATGACGACCATGGGGCTGTCTCAAGTTGTCACTGGCCTGACGCATAGGACAGGGCATACCCTCGACTTGGTTTTTGCTCCAGATGGAAGAAGGGTTGGTGTGGAGACAGGAGGGGTGGATGTCACCCCATTGTCATGGTTAGACCACTTCCTGGTGAAGTTTAGACTTATGGCTCCGATCCTTCCCTGCAGGGGTGGTGGACAGATTAAGATGGTCCGCCCCCAGAAACTAATGGAATCCACTGGATTTCTGAATGCCCTGTGGGAGTTCCCAGTAGATACAGCAGGTGACCCTGTTGAAGCCCTTGTCATGTGTGGGAGAGTGAGATGCATCAGACTCTTAACATGTTTGCCCCTGAGAGGGCTCGAGTAAAACATCATAACCATGCCTACTGTGTGGAGGTAAGGGTGGCGAAGAAGGCCCACTTCTCTGCCACCATCACATCTTTAAGTAGCCATCCAGTAGAGCGTTTCCATATTGTCAGGGGTCTGTTGACATCAACTCCAGGAAATGGAGTTTTAGACCCTTCAGAGGCCCACTGTGATTTGCTTGCAAGACACTTTGAGGGTAAGTTGCTTGCCTCCGTAGCAATCTTGATGCCCAGTCCACATCTACTGTAGTCCCCAGTGAGGTGTCCAGTGCAACATCTGCTGCAACTTCTTGGGATCAGTTTCAGCTGATGCAGCCTGATGATGTGGACAAGGTGCTTACGAAAATGCAGCCAGCAACATGTCCTCTCAACCCCTGCCCTTCTTGGCTTATTAAAGCTTGCAGAGGGGGGTTGACCGAGTGGGTCCAGGGTGTGGTGAATGCATTGTTGCAGGAGGGAGTGGTTCCAGCTGCCCTGAAAGAGGCAGTGATCTGACCATTCCTGAAAAAGTCCACCCTGGACCCATTGGTTTGTGACAACTACTGCCTGGTTGCAAATACCCCCTTTCTAGGGAAGGTGATTGAGAGGGTTGTGGTGCAGCAATTGCAAGTACTCTTGGATGAAACAGATTATCTTGACCCATTCCAGGCCTGGTTATGGGACTGAATCAGCCTTGATTGCCTTCATGGATGACCTTAATCGGGAGAAGGACAGGGGAGGAAGTCCCTGTTAGTCTTACTTGATCTCTTGGCGGTTTTTGATACCATTGACCATGGTATCCTTCTGGGCCAACTTGGTGAGATGGGTGTTGGAGGCACTGTTTTACAATGATTCCAATCCTATCTCCAGGGTCGTTTTCAGAGCTTAGCACTGGGTGATTGTTTTTCAGCCCCCTGGCAGTTGTGCTGTGGGGTGCCGCAGGGTACCATCTCATCCCCCATGCTGTTTAACATCTATATGAAACCCTTGGGAGCAGTCATCAGGAGATTTAGGCCAAGGTGTCAGCGGTATGCTGATGATACCCAGTTCTATTTCTCTGTAATATCTGAATTGGGAGAAGCCATGCAAGCCCTGGACCACTGCCTGGACTTGACGGTGGGCAAGATGGAGGTGCTGTGGGTTGGTGGTTCCCGAGTTCAGATAATTGGTTAGTTGCCTGCTTTGGATGGGGTCATCCTTCCTCTGAAAGACCAGGTCTGTGGTCTGGGGGTGCTCCTGGATCCACCTTTGTCGTTAGAGGCCCAGGTGCCCACAGTGGCTAGGAGTGCCTTTTACCAGCTTCGGTTGTAAGACAGCTACGACTGTTTCTGGACAGGGATAGCCTGACCACAGTTGTCCATGCATTGGTAGCCTCCAGGCTGCATTACTGTAATGTGCTCTATGTGTGACTGCCCTTGAGATTGGTCCAGAACCTGCAAGTGGTGCAAAATGTGATGTTGAGATTGCTCACTGGGGCATGGTATCACCAACATGTCACCCCACTGCTGAAATAATTGCACTGGCTACCTGTTAGGTACTGGGCTAAGTTCAGGCTTCTGGTTTTGGTGTGCAAAGCCCTATACAGCTTGGGACCAGGATACCTGAAAGACTGTCTTACCCCTTATACCCAATCTATCACTACAGTCTGCAGGTGAGGACCTCCTACAGATACCATCTTATCAGGAACTCCATTCTGCACAACATAGGAAGTGGAACTTTAGTGTAGTGGCACCTACTGTTTAGAATTCCCTCCCCTTAAATATTAGACAGGGGCCATCTCTGTTATCTTTTCGGTGCCTACTGAAGACCTTTCTCTTTCAACAAGCCTTTTAAGTAGAGACCTTATCCCAGTCTGTGTCTGTGTTGAAATTGCTGCTTAATATGTTTTTTAAGCTTTTTTTTTTTTAAGATGTTTTTAAAGCTGTTTTGTTTTAATATGTTTTTAAGGATGTTTTGTTGTAATATATTTTAAAGTCTGTTTTTATTATGTTTTATAGTGTCTTTAGTGCTTTTGTTTGCCACCCTGGGCTCCTACTGGGAGGTAGGGCGGGATATAAATCTAATAAATAAATAAAAATAAATAAATAATATAGTGCTTCCCTTCCTAGTTAATAAGTACTACAATGAGCTCTCAGTTAGCAGATTCCTAGAAATAATAAATCACTACCAGTACTTTTTCTAATGTCTGACAGAGCTGAGGACAAATGGCGATTCAACCAAAGTTTCATGAGATTTACCCAGTAATTTAAGGAGGAACCATTTCATAAAATTTTTCTA
Source organism: Rhineura floridana (assembly GCF_030035675.1). Taxonomy (NCBI): domain Eukaryota; kingdom Metazoa; phylum Chordata; class Lepidosauria; order Squamata; family Rhineuridae; genus Rhineura; species Rhineura floridana. The sequence goes on from NC_084482.1 coordinate 102,205,007, forward strand.
CACAAGCTTGGTTTCTCTGAATCATTTTGCTCATTCTTCAGCTAGAGACCTTTGTTACTGCAGAAACTGGAAAGGTCAGCTGATATAGCCTGGCCTCTCATGCCATACCTAATCCCAGCTGTTGGTGTTTAAGGGTGTTTTGAGAAGCCTTCTTCTCAAGGAGAGCCCTTGCTTCTAAAGAGTCCTTTACCTCTAAGTTGCCTAGCAACGTTGGGCTCTCAGGCACACACTTCTTTAGGCACCTGAACTTTCAAGGGCTGAGCTCTTTCTCAGACTTCACCAGGGACTCAATTGCCAGCTTTCAGGCTTTTTTTTTTTTTTTTTTCAATAATTTTTATTCAGATTTTCATAAAACATACAAGACAAAATCATAAAACATTCAAAGACAAAAAACAAAATCAAAAATAGTTAAACAAAAAGAAAAAAAGAAAAGAAGAAAAAAAAATAAAAAAAATAAAAAATAAAGAGTAAAATATTGACTTCCCATTTGTCAAAGATCAAATCAGTTATAAGTCTATAATATATAGCAATCCTGTCTCTTAAGTCATATTATAAAATCACTTTCCTCCAGTAGTTATCTTACTTAATCATCAAATCTCATAAACATTACTTTATTCTTTCCACAAAAAGTCAAAGAGAGGTTTCAATTCTTTAAGAAATATATCTATCAATTTTTTTTTCCAGATAAGCATATCGATTAATCCATCTCATTACTAATTATGATAATCTTATTGTCATAACCATAGTCAAAATAAACATTTCAATTAATCCATCACATCAGAATCTGTTAGGTTCAGTAATTTCAGTAGCCATTGTTCTATTATCTCTATTAGTTCCATTTTCCATCTTCCATCTTCAGTAGTCTTGTTAAGTCCAGTGCCAGCTTTCAGGCTTAAGCCTACCTCAAGTGACTCTCAACAAGATAATCTGGAGATGGCCCTGGGGAGGCATCCTCCAGACTCCCAGGATTTCCAGGGCTAGCAACAGGGGGTCCTGATTGCTCCCCCAGTCTTTGGTCAATGGGAGATCCAGTTCATCCTCCAAGGAGTCAGTATCTGGGTCAGGGCTGGGCATGACAGTTTCTCTCATCAAACTCTAGGTTGAGACAGAGCACCAGGAGTGAATCCAAAGTACCATTAGGAAACATCTGGATATATCTGTCATGCCAACTTGCCAGCTGTACCCTAGCCTGCAGTTAAAATGGCTAACTCCCAAAGCCTTATGGGGAATTCTTCCCCTTGACATCTTCCTTGTTAGCTTGCTAGCAAGCAGTTAAATCTTTGATGTTCTTTCATCACTGTGATTTGGTAATTTTTATAACACAGCTGTACCAGCTTACAGTAATTTTGCACCTTCTTATCAGTGGAAGGGGCCTGCTACAAATTATTTGTGTGTACCTTTTTGCTTTTTGTAACCTTTTTATGCTTTTCTTATTTTCTTTTTAATAAACTTTAATTACTTTAAACCAACGTGTGTTTATTCTAGAGAAAGGGGTCAGTTCCTAAATTCAGTCCTTGCCATTTGACCACAACTACCGTGTAACAGAGAAACGTTTTTACCTAAGACTTCAGAAGGGGCCAGGAGCGTCTCTAGACTCTGGTCCTGAGAGGCTTGGGTGTTTTTTAAGTGGGCTCTGGGGTTCCCTTTGCCCCAGAGTAGCTAACCAGTTGAAGGGTGGTGGCAGTACTACCTTGCAGGGTTGGTGTTGACGTGCACAACCTTGTCAAACCAGGATTTGCTGGGATCAATTGCCCAAGGCCGGGGATTGACTCCTAGGACAGTGAGAGCAGATGGGGAAGAGCTCCCCGCTTTCACTACAATATCCAGTCATGGTTTCTTGAAAATATGCTGAATTTCTAGAATAGCTGCCTGTGAGTCCCAGAGTTAAGACTCTGTTGGTGAACAAGCTAGCGTTAGGCACCCAAAGTGTCCTAGAATCTTTACAAACCACATTGTTTTTGTGACAGATTAATTTCATAACATTATTTTTAAGTGCTTTTTAAAACACAAGTGGGTCACAGGAAAGGAAATTCAAAGTTTTCCTCCAAAGTATTTCTGAAATCATGTGAGATAGATAGAACACTATCAAATGGAGAGTCAGAGAGGAATCTTCATAATAAGATGCTTGTGAAGCACAAAAGTAAAAGTTTTACCTTTTCCTTACCACTGAAATAATTAGCTTGATACTGTCGAAATATTATTTTTAAGTGCCTTTGCAGCATGGCTTGACTCGGTCCCTTGCTCTCCTTGAACACCAGCAGTGCCAACATCAGAACCAAAGTAGCCCTTAATTGACTTTTGATATAAAAGAACGGTTTATTTCCTGGTGACCTGACCTTTTACATTCCAGTGGCTCAGCATAATAAAAGCCGGTTTAAGCTGGAAACCTCCCTCTTCCCCTTTAATCTTGTATCACATTCATGCTTATTGTCTCGCTTATAGTTGCAAATCATAGACATGTATAGAAATGTTATAGTTGCCCTGCAGCCCATAAACCTTGACACGTAAACCCTTTGAAATGCAAGTCTAGCAAGCCTGACGGTCGCTAGTCGAGGGGCGCCTGGCTGCAGCTGGGGGCACCTCCTCTGTATCTCTCTTTGTTTCTGTAACAGCAAAGTGCTTATCTCAAGGACACGTGAAATATGCAGACCCATAGTCTGAAAGATGTTCTGATGTTCCCCCTTATGTTCCTCCTCTGCACCCCTTCACCTCCTTTTGCATATCTTTAGGTTATAGTGACAATCAAATGTTTCTTTGTAGTGCATGACGCTGCTCCCCAATATTGTAACCTTCGGGGAAAAACTATATATTCTCTGGCTTATCAATAAACGATGTTCCCATTCTGACCGACCACTGGGCTTGTAAGTATTGGGTTCCCCTTTGCAAAGGAATTTGTGTTTGTGCTTACTTGGCCTCTGATAGTGGGAATTGCACTCAACTCCACACCCTTCCCGGGTGGATGTGAGCTGAGGTAGACAGAGACAGCTCGCGTGTTGGGTTTGGACCTAACAATACTATAATTTAGTTCAGTGCAATCCTAAACATATTGTTATAGAATTGGGATTAGACTAAAGGGTTCTTGAGGTCCCCTCAAATCCTGTGATTCTATACTTGTAAGACTGAGATCTGGAGAAGTAGAGGACTGCTAAAATGGTAAAACCAGTTTCTTTTATTAAGTAAATAGCCCTGGCCAGGTCACCTTTGTTATGTAAGCTATGAACAATATGTTCCCACAGAAACTAAATAGCTGGAGACACTTCCAGGAAGGTGACAGCAAGAACATCAAAGGATGGCAGGTCTTCCCCTTCCACCTCACCCCCTCTGGAGGCATTGCCATCAAGTTGCCTGTGTATATGAAAGGGGACCTTCAACTGGCACTTTTTGGAGACAGACTCAGAAAGAGAGGCTGAGTTTTAGACTCTGAAACCTAACAGCTGGGGGGGGGGCTGGCCATGTCCCCCTAGAAATCTGATAGTGAAGCAATGAACTTTGGGTTATCTGTTGGAGTTAAGCTGTATCTCCACTTATGCTCACTTGTACATACTATATGTGTAAATTAAATCATATATCACAAAAATGGTACAAGCCTCCAGTGATCTCATTCAGAGAAACCTGTTTAGAGAACTGAGGCAAGTATAACAATATTTATTCATAAGTTAATCCCATTGAGTTGAGTGGGGCTTGCTGCCAAATGAGTGTGCCTAGGACTGCAGTTTTAGCATCACAAATAATATTCAGTGCTGGGGGGAGAAGTGGGATACAGGAAGGTCAGGAGATCTAGTTGGCAAGCAAATAATCATTATCAGAACATGAAACAGTGGATGTGCATCTCTGTCTACTAGGTGGTCACCTTAGTTTGCTGAACAATTGGTGGAATTTAAAGCTGGTTGTATATGATGCTTCTTTGGGTACCATTGGACATGGAAGGTAATGTGCCCTATCCACACCAACTGGATAGCTTGAATTAATTTTTATTTCTTTATTTATTATTTATTTATTTATTACATTTATATACTGCCTCATAGCCGAAGCTCTCTGGGTGGTTTACAGCAATTAAAAACATTAAAAACAAACAGACAAATTTTAAAACACAAAAACAGTTTAAAAATGCAATTTAAAACAATTTTAAAACAATTTAAAAACACACGCTAAAATGCCTGGGAGAAGAGGAAAGTCTTGACCTGGTGCCGAAAAGATAACAGTGTTGGATCCAGGTGTACCTCGTCAGAGAGATCATTCCATAATTTGGGGGCCACCACTGAGAAGGCCCTCTTCCTTGTTGCCAGACTCCCTCAGAGGAGGCACATGGAGGAGGGCCTTCGATGTTGAGCGTAGTGTATGGGTGGGTTCATGTCGGGAGAGGTGTTCCATCAGGTATTGTGGTCCTAAGCCGTGTAAAGCTTTATAGGTTAAAACCAGCACCTTGAATTGAGCTCGGAAACATACAGGCAGCCAATGCAAGCGGGCCAGAATCGGTTTTATATATTCGGACCCTCTGGTCCCTGTTACCAATCTGACCACTGCATTTTGCACAAGCTGCAGTTTCTGAACCATCTTCAAAGGCAGCCCCACACAGACTGCATCGCAGTGATCTAACTTGGAGGTTACCAGAGCATGGACCACTGAAGCCAGGTTATCCCTGTCCAGCTGGGCCACCAACCGAAGTTGGTAGAAGGCACTCCATGCCACCAAGGCTACCTGATCCTCAAGTGACAGAGATGGTTCTAAGAGAACCCCCAAGCTATGAACCTGCTCCTTCAGGGGGAGTGCAACCCCATCCAGGACAGGTTGGACATCCACCATCTGGTCAGAAGAACCACCCACTAGCAGCATCTTAGTGTTGTCTGGATTGAAATTTTGCTTTTCAGTGGAGAGTTCTGTATGTTGAAGCTACCTTTTCCATAGACCAAGGGTAAAGCCTTATCTATGCAGCATGCAAAGCACCACTCACTTAGCTCTAATTACAATACGGCATATGTATATATGGCATTGCTGTAATATTTTGGATGTAGCCATGTAAGTGGAATGAGATTTCTTATTAACATTTTACAACATTTCTAATTTGTTGCAAATAACGTTATTGGACTTTAATTGAAAGATCCCTCTGTTGGGAATGTAATAATTTTCCATGAAAGTAGCTAAAATTGTGTTATTCTGTTTCAAAGACCAATAAATATTATATCCTTCCACAACTGAAATTAAAGAAGCAATCAATTTCATCTGTGTTGAGAGGTAAGATCAACATTTTATAATGAGCTGTCAGACTGGATGAAAATTTACACACAGACTGATCCCCCTTTTATGACCTGTAAAAGTCTATTATGTGATTTATGTACAGCAACAAATTAAATTATTCCTTCAGCACAAGATTCTCACCTGGTCTATATAGGAATAACTCCAATGGCATCTAAAAAGAAGAATATTATTCCATCATGAGAATTTCTGTGTATTATTTATTTATTTATTTATTTATTTACATCCTGTCTTTCCTCCCAGCAGGAGCCCAGCGCTTATGTAGAGAAAGTTTACTCATAAGCACAGTGTAAAATACAGGTTAAATGTAGCCTGATCCTGTAGTCTTGGAAAGATGGCTGCTGAGTGCTGTTCCTTGCCTCAGCACAGATTATTCAATATTGTGTCATCCTCATACATTCTTCAGTAGCACATCAAAATTGTTTGAAAGAAGTTCGATGCAGCAGCTGTGAAAAACACCACACAAAGAGTCTCATGATCCTATCCTAACCTGCCTAGTTGCCCATGTAGCCTTGTGCAGATTGTGCAGTGACCACATGGAGGAATCTACGTGCTCCATGCTTCAAACCTATCTGCATTTAGCTTAATATCTACATAGACCCTACACGTGTCAGGAACCCTATCTGGTTGAGTCTAATTCAGGGGTGGGAAACCATTTTCATCTAGGGTTGCCATATTGCCCGGTTAGCCGGCTTTTACCTGGATTCTTTGCATGCCACCCAGCACCCGGCTAGCCCCTTAGGTGGCCTGGATTCTCAGCTTTAATTTTAAAAAAATATTAAGTTTCTAGGTGGTCTGGTTCTCAAGATGTACATAAAAACGTCAGCTGCCCCCCCGACTATTAAATCTTTCTTTAAACAGTACTGTATAGCACTTTGTAGCTTTAACCCCGCCCATTCAGGATTGCAGCCAATCAGTGAAGCCAGGGTTGTGTTTCAGTTTGATTGACCTGAGGCAGCGTCTAGAAAACGTCATTGCAATGCCAGAAAATGGTGGTTCCCCCCCCCCCATTTATCTGAAAAGCTCATAAATTGGGTAAGTATATACATTTCAGGTTTTTTTCCTCTTGTGTGCTGGAGTCAGATCCTGGGCAGTGTTTTGAAAACCTTCCCAATACTTGATTTGTAAAAGCAGTGTTAATCCCATATGCCCAGAGTAAATCCCATTGAATTCAATAGGACTTACTTTTGAGTAGACATGGTTATGAATGTGCTGAAAATCATTGGGACTTTGGAGTGAATGTAAAAAAGAATTGTGTTTGTGTTCTAATGTTTTCTGTCCCCCCCCCCTCCAGTCCTATTTTAAAGCAAGTAGGCAGGGCTTACTTAGGTATTACAATTTTTATTCTGTAGGAAACTAATACTGATTTTTTCAAAACTAATACTGATTTTTCTGCAATGACCAACTGGTTTGACAATAAACTATTATATGGGCTGTATGTATTTATACATCTGCAGTGTGTGTGTGTGTGTGTGTGTGTGTGCGTGCGTGTCTTTCCAACAACCCTGTGAGGTAGGGTTGGAAACCAAAGCAGCTCACAACAAGGAATAAAGCCATTTAAAATCCAATAACCATAAAAACAAGTATAAACAGTTGCAAAACAGCGTAAAGTGGCACGATTCGGAATTTTGGGTTGTGTGAATGAAGTTGCTTATCACTTGAGGTTGCAGTTCTGTCCCTGTTTGAGTAAGCCCCACTGAATACACTGGGACTTGCTTCTGAATAAATAAACCTAGGATTGCACAATAAATATCTTTACAGTTTGTGTAAATAATAAATATATTTGATAGTCATGCTTATATAAATATTTCTTCATTTATCATATTTTTGGGTTTTGGTTAGGAATCCTGACTGGTTGTGAGATGCTTAGTTTTCTGCCTTACTCATAGGAATCTTGTTGTGGTTGGTATGGTATTGCATTTAAGAAATCATGGTACAAAATGGCCTGAAACAGTATAAGGCAGATTCCTTGGTTCCTAAAAGTGGGAAGAGACTCAAGGGCCACAGTGACTCCAACATTTATTTATGTATTTTTATTTACAACATTTATATACCGCTTTATTGTAAAAAAATCTCAAAACGGTTTACAGAAAGAATTAAAACAATAAAATTATTGGCAAAAGCATTAAGGACAGATGCCTAAGAAGAGACTTTATCACAGTCAGCATCTGTGCAGGAATTGCATTTTAAGATGTTTTTAAAGCTGTTTTTTTAAAAGATTTTTTAAAAGATGTTCTGTTTCAATATGTTTTAAAGTCTTTTATTTTTAAGATGTTTTAGAGTGCTTTTAGTGTTTTGTTTGCCATCCTGGGCTCCTTCTGGAAGAAGGGCAGGATATAATATAATAATGAATTAATTAATACAAAGGACTTTCTCATGGGAGCTCCCCCTCCAAATACACACATTGTGGATTGCTGCTGCTCAAAATCTGTCATCGTATTGCTAGTTAGCAGTCCAGTCCTTACAGAAACAATGCATGAGAAGGGATATTGGGAAGAACTGGGATGAATGCTCAATAAACAGGTAGTCTGCAAGAGACCTCAAACTCTGTAGCAGGATTGTGCGTCTTGCAGGATGTCTTTAAAATTGCTCACAAGACCAATTGCTTCAATATTATAGAAACAATTCATGAAAATAAAATAATGATAGATTCTGTTGCCAGGTTTGGCAGGAAGCTGTGGCCATGGTCTCAGTTGTGGGCTAGTTTAAAAAACTGGTATGCAACCCTGCCCATGAAGCATAATGACCACGGTTTCTATGCCACAACATATGATGGAATGAGGAGGGAAACAGGGTTTGTTTCCAGGTGGGCCTGTGTGTCTGACTGTATGAATGCAGGGCAATGGTTCAGAAGGGCTCCAGAATATGGGTCAACAACCCACAGGTCTCTCTTGTCCCCTGGCTGCTGCTGTCTAAAGCCTAAGGACCAGTGGAAACAAAATGCTTACCTACCTGTATCGGAGCAAAACTCACTGAAGGAACCAAAGAGCTACCAGCAGAAAACTTGTGACTTGGACATTCCAAGGGCCTAGTTAGCATCCCTAACATGTGTACGGAGGAAGACAAAAGAGATGTCATGCTTAGCAGCATTAAGGTTGCCAGGGAAGAAGTATCCCAAATTCTGAGATTTCAGGGATGGGCCCTAGTGATGTCACGGGGCAGGTCATGGTGATGTCAGGGGGATGGGACTTGTGATATCTTAGGGGCAGGCCCAAGTGATGCCACAGGAACAATCCTTAGTGATGTCACAGGGGTGGGCCCTAGTGATGTCATTAAATATGATACATTAAGCATCAATCACAGTTGCTTGGAGCATACAATTCAAACAAAAACATTTCTCTGATTGGAAATTAAGATAGAAATCTTATCTAAAAGATAGAGCCTGGGTAGGGAACATTTAATCTAGCCTACTTGCTTCTGACAAGAAGGGTTTAAGTGCCCTCAGGCCGGCCTAGTCACCAGAAGGCCATTGTAAGAAGAAAGGAGCCTAGCATTATGGAGGTGTCACATAGGAGCACTCAGGAGTAAAGATGGATGCCCCTGAAGGTTGCAATTCTAAACACACTTACTAAGATCCATAGAACTCAATAGGACTTACTTCTGAGTAGATATGGTTTGGATTGTGCTGTTGGTAAAGCTTGACTAGAGATCCTTTCAGAGCTTGGAAAAGTTACTTTTTTGAACTACAACTCCCATCAGCCCAATCTAATGGCCAAGCTGGCTGGGGCTGATGGGAGTTGTAGTTCAAAAAAGTAACTTTTCCAAGCTCTGGATCCTTTGCAAAGATATCCATACCCAAGAAGGTTGGCAACCCCCTGCCTGGAATGCCGTACCTGTACCTTTTAACATGGTTGCTCCAAACATCTTTACAGATTTGACTCTTCACTTCAGAAAGAGGTTTGAGAAATGAATAAGAGTAAGAAGATTCTCTACCCTTTTCTGTCTGCCTTGTGGGTTGTTGTAAACTTACTCTGACAGCCAACCCAATTGCAGTATGTAATAATTGACAGAGAGAAAACACACATGGTTTGATCTACCTTCACAGACAGCAGCTTGGGAACAACAACAATTGCAGCCACACTTCCCAGTATGTGAATTTTCTTTTACCAAGCAACAAATTGTCATGCAACCAACAAAGTGCATCATCAGTGGGTTTAAGGGGGTTGAGCTGAGTGCACGGAACCACTGTTGTTGCTTCTGTAGATGTGAGTGAGGCTAAAGGTAAATGAAAAACAAACAGAAAAAGAAAAACAAAAGACCATGATGATTTCCTAAATGCAATACCATACCAACCACAACAAAATTCCTATGAGTAAGGCAGAAAACTCAGGATCCCACAATCAGTCAGGATTCCTAACCAAAAACCAAAACTAAAAAATCCTGGCAGCTAGTCAGCCAAGGTCACAGAAATCACCATGCAGCACAACCTGACTTGGGGTCTGCAGTTTGTACAGAATGCTGTGGTACGATTGCTGGCAAGAGTGAGACCCTATCAGCACATAATACCTCTGCTCTGAAATCTGCACTGGTTACCAATTTGGTACCAGGCCAAGTTCAAGATGTGCTTTCCATGTGACATAGTACTTGTTCTACTCTTGTACGAAATAATTCCTTTAGTGTGACAGCACCTACACTTTGCAAATCCCTGCCTATTGACATTAGGCATACATCTTCATAGTACTCTTTTCAGCACCTGCTAAAAACTTTGTTGTTTAGGCAAGCCTACCCAGGCAAGTAGAAACTATTGTGTTTTTTATCTGTTTTAACTCATTGTTGGCTTTATTATTTTGAATGTTTTTAAATTCCTGTCTTTAACTGCTTTTGCCAATAATTGTATTGTTTTAATTCCTCCTGTAACCCCCTTTGAGTTTTCTTTTTTTTTGCAATAAAGCAGTAGATAAATGTTGTAAATAAAATACATAAATAGATTTTGGAGTTACTATGGCCCTTGGGTCTCTTTCCACTTTTAGGAACAAAGGACTGTACCTTATACCGACTCAGGCCATTTGATATCATCTAGCTCAGTACTGATCACATGGACTAGCATTGGCTCTCCAGGATTCCAGGTAATGATCTTTTCCAGAAATTGAATTTTGGACTTTTGCATGCAAAGTGTATGCCCTACCACTGAACTACAGCCCTTCCCCTGTTTAAAAAAGTATCACCTGGGCCTCTAGCAACAAAGATGGATCCAGGAGCACCCCTAGACTATGAACCTGGTCTTTTAGAAGGAGTATGACCCCATCCAATGCAGGCAACTGATCAGTTATCTGAACTCAGGAACCACCAACCCACAGCACCTCCATCTTGCTAGGATTCAGTCTCAGTTTATTGCCCTCATTCCAGCCTGCCACCGAGTCCAGGCAGCGGTCCAGGGCTTGCATGGTCTCTCCTGATTCAGATGTTACAGAGAAATAGAGCTGGGTATCATCAGCATACTGCTGACACCTTGCCTCAAATCTCCTGATGACCGCTCCAAGGTCTTCATATAGATGTTAAACAGCATGGGGGACAAAATGGTACCCTGTAGCACCCCACAGCACAACTGCCAGGGGGCCAAAAGACAATCACCCAATGCTATTCTCTGAGAATGACCCTAGAGATAGGATTGGAATCATTGTAAAACAGTGCCTCCAACACCCACCTCACCAAGTTGGCCCAGAAGGATACCATCATAAATGGTATCAAAAACTGCCAACAGATCAAGTAAGAATAATAGGGATGCACTCCCTTGCCCTTCTCCTGATAAAGCTCGTCCACCAAGGCAACCAAGGCTGATTCAGTCCCATAACCAGGCCTGAAACTAGACTGGAATGGGTCAAGATAAACTGTTTCATCCAAGAGTACTTGCAATTGCTGCGCCACAACCGTCTCAATCACCTTCCCTAAAAAGGCAGTAGTTGTCACAAACCAATGGGTCCAGGTTGGACTTTTTCAGGAGGGGTTGGATTACTTCCTCTTTCAAGGCGGTTGGGACCACTCCCTCTCACAAAGTCATGTTCACCATTTTCATAAGTGGAAGTTACCTGCTCATGCTTGTTCACTTTGGTGTCTCCCGATCAGCTTCCACAATGATAGTAATTTCCACACAAGATATTTAAAGCACATGTTATCTTATTCTATGCTACCGTATTTACTTTATTTCACTCTGTTTTATATTATGGATAATGTGTTTTATGCTGTTTCTGTATGCTGGTCAAATGAAGAATAATTTCATTTGATTTGATGTAAAGCACACTTAAAGCATGTATAAAGCATATAGCTTCCCTCAAAGAATACTGGAACTGTTGCTTGTTAAGGGTGCTAGGAATTGTAACTCTGTGAGGAGTAAACTACAGTTCCCAGGATTCTTTGGGAGCCATGTGCTTTCAATGTTCCTTAAATATATGATGCAGATATGTTCAATAAACTGTTTAACTGTTACCCAATTTCATGAGAGAGAAAGGGGCAGTGCAACCCTGGTACTTCTGCTTGATCTCTCAGTGACATTTGATACCATTGACCATGATAACCTCCTGGACCAACTCAGAGGGATGGGAACTGGAGACACTGCATTACAGTGGTTCTGCTCTTACCTTCAGGGTCACATCCGGAGAATAACACTGGATGAGTGTTTTTTGGCACCCTGGCACTTGTACTATAGGGTCCTACAGGTTATTATTCTCTCCCCAATGCTATTTAACATCTATATTAAGCTGTTAGGAGTAGTCATTAGGACTTGTGGAGCAAGGTGTCAGCAGTATATTGATGACACACCGCTCTATTTCTCCATAACACCTGAATCAGGGGAAACTATGAACACTCTGGATCGATGTCTGAATGCTGTAGTGGACTGGATGAGGGCCAATAAACAGTCCTTGAATCCTGGGAAGACGGAGGCTCTTTGGGTAGGTAGTTCTCATGTCTGGGAGATAGGCAAGTTACCTGCTCTGGATGGGGTTGCGCTCCCTCTGAAGGACCAGGTCCGTAGCCTAGGGGTACTCCTGGAGTCATGTTTGTCACTAAAAGCCCAAGTATCCTCTGTGACTAGGAGTGCATTTTACAGCTTTGTCTGGTTCATCAGCTGTGGCTGTTCCTGGACAGGGATAACCTGACTTCTGTAGTCCATGCACTGGTAACCTCAAGGCTGGGTTACTGCAATGCACTCTGTGTGGGGCTGCCCTGGGCCCTGGTTTGGAAGCTTCAGTTGGTGCAAAATGCGGCAGCCAGACTGCTGATGGAAGCACATGGCCAACAACATGTGACACAGCTCTTAAAACAACTGCACTGGCTGCCCATCCAGTACCAAGCCAGGGTCAAGGTCCTTGTATTAATTTACAATGTCCTGAACAACATAGGTCCAGGGATCACCTGAACCCTAATATCCAAGCTCGATCACTGAGATCATCTGCAGTAGCAGCCTTGGTCATCCCCAGAGTTGGCAAGGCTCATTTAATATAGACATGAAATTGAGCCTTCAGTGTTATCTGCCCAGTTCTCTGGAATGCTCTGCACCTCACCTTCTGTTTTAACTTTTAAACGCCTGCAGAAAACCTTTCTATTCCACCAGGCTTGTGCAGGCAATTAAGATGTCAGTAGTTGACCTTTGCTTTTATTGTATTTTTAATGTTTTTATGGTATGGTGGTGGTAGTTTTTAAATTGTTGTAAACCGCTTTGATGGTTTTAATTAAATAGCAGCATACAAATATATTTATAAATCAATCAATCAATTTCCATGAAAGTATGTGTGATTTGCAAAACCAGCAGATTCACAAGGTGATGAGGAAGGTTCTGTATTCCTGTGACCGTGACTTGTTTCAAACTGTTTTCAATATGGAAATTTAAATGGTTGTAACCCACCATGGGTCCTTACTGTGAAGGGTGGGTAAGAAATTTATTATTATTATTATTACTACTACTGCTACTACTACTACTACTATTACTATTATTATTATAGCTCAAAGTACATTCATAGAACTGTGCACCTCATTTTATATGTGTGTGTGGCTGTAGCATACCCTCCCCCAAAAAAATCTGTGTAGTAGTAGTAAATTCTGAAGTACAGGTGCTCTTCATAACTCCCATAGCCATGCCCCTTCTAAGATTGTACAGCAAAAAGTAACCTTTGCCCAATGGACATTATGGCTTCAGTACCAAGCCAGTTTTTTTCCCACACTGCCCTGCCTCCAAAGGTCTGGTGGGCTCTTTTTCTATTTAATATTTTGGGTCACATCCATACCATACGGCTAAAGCAAATTCAAAGCACATTGGATTGTTTTATGTTTGCTTTCTTTTAAGCCATTTGTGGAAAGGAAAAGTGAGGTATAAATCTTTCAAATAATAATACCCCCCCACCTCAGGGAAGCTGGCTGTGAGGTTGTCTATTCCTCCATAGGGGGAAGGAACAAGAGGGGCATGGCAATGGCAGGCATATACCAGGGTTCCATTTATTCCTGCTATGCTACAGCTGCATGTGCATATAAAAAGAGACTCAGAGTGCTATGACTGTGCTTTGAGCTAATATTAAGCTCCTTTTTGTATGCACTAGAAATTCCCACTTATAGATTAATTGTCCAGCCCTTCACAAAACCAGTGGATGTGACAAGTTTAAGTTCAGAATATATGATCAGAGAGTCATGCTGGTTAATTATCTCTCATGCAGTATCTAACCATATTAAAGCCTGAAGGGAAAGTTAAGGTACAAATGTGAATTCCCCACAGTTAAGAGCTCTCAAAACTGCCTGCTGAGTTCTGTCACAAGCTATTCTCACAAGCAACACTAGGGGGAGACTGCAACTTTCACTGACAAGAAATAAGAGTTTTTAAGACAAGAAAACTTCCTCCACCGTAATACTTAAATAATTAAATTAAAGCTGGATAGCCTAGGGCAGTAGGATTGGGATGTTTTTACCATTTGTCTGGAATAGAAGATGTATTCTGCTTTAGTTCATGAGCTGAATCTGAGCAGCTTTGTATTTTAGCTAATTTCAGCTCATGGCATGATATCGATTGGTAACTTGATTTTGATATTTACTCAGATTGAGTAAAGATGGGAGTCCTTTGAGAGCTAGTGTGGTGTAGTGGTTAGAGTGTTGGACTACGGGCTGGGAGACCAGGATACAAATCCCCACACAGCCATGAAGCTCACTGGGTGACCTTGGGCCAGTCACTGCCTGGAATCGACTTCAAGGCAGATTTACATTTACAGTTTGTGGGCAAATTTTATTATTACCCTTTTTAAACATTCTATTAAACAATTTGATCAAACAAGGTAACAGTGAAATTAAATTCATCATTGCCAGAAAAAAATGAAATTCACTTCCATTGTATTATTGCATTCATAGCACCCACAATATTTTACTGAAATATATGTCAACTTCATTAAATTAGTGATATCCCATATTTCTGCAAGCCACAAAAATATGTAGAAATTTGAGCTTGTTTTAAGCATTTATCGACTTATAGTTTTGCTGCTGTCTTAAAAAAAATGTTTCCCACTACAGATCCTGGGATTTGTAGTCCTCAGCAAGAAAAGAAGCTCCACCAGGGACTAGGAGTGCTCACTTCTATCTTGCACTGGGGAATATATTTAGTGTTCATCAAGCACCCCCAAAGCACCTCAGGGCTTTTTGGCGGTTTGATAAGATTACTCAGAGCTTGAAGGCCCTTTCGGAAGAGTGATTGACCATCCCTAAATTCAACTTCATTTTGATCTTCCAGTGGGTATAATACCACTGAACAGTAATTATATATTTTTTTTTTCAATAATTTTTATTCAGATTTTCATAAAACATACAAGACGAAATCATAAAACATTCAAAGACAAAAAACAAAATCAAAAATAGTTAAACAAAAAAAAAAAAGAAAAAAAAAACAAAAATAAAAAATAAAGAGTAAAATATTGACTTCCCATTTGTCAAAGATCAAATCAGTTATAAGTCTATAATATATAACAATCCTGTCTCTTAAGTCATATTATAAAATCACTTTCCTCCAGTAGTTATCTTACTTAATCATCAAATCTCATAAACATTACTTTATTCTTTCCACAAAAAGTCAAAGAGAGGTTTCAATTCTTTAAGAAATATATCTATCAATTTTTTTTTTCCAGATAAGCATATCGATTAATCCATCTCATTACTAATTATGATAATCTTATTGTCATAACCATAGTCAAAATAAACATTTCAATTAATCCATCACATCAGAATCTGTTAGGTTCAGTAATTTCAGTAGCCATTGTTCTATTATCCCTATTAGTTCCATTTTCCATCTTCCATCTTCAGTAGTCTTGTTAAGTCCAGTAATTTCAATATCCAATCTTCCATTATCAGTATTCCATAATAATCTTGCTGTCAAAGCCATAGTCATATAGTAAGAGTCTGATGGGAATTACCTCTATCCCAAATATTTTCTTGCCATCCATTCTGAATAGGTTGCTGAAATACTGCTGTAAAATCATATCTCTGTTC
This sequence comes from Rhineura floridana, assembly GCF_030035675.1. Taxonomy (NCBI): domain Eukaryota; kingdom Metazoa; phylum Chordata; class Lepidosauria; order Squamata; family Rhineuridae; genus Rhineura; species Rhineura floridana. The sequence goes on from NC_084482.1 coordinate 102,220,712, forward strand.
TTTTTTTCAAAATACACTGGGTCATCTCTTAAAAGTTTTTCCATTGTCACATGGCTGCAGTTAATTCCATAGATTTTCTCTATATTGGGCTCCATCACATCATTCCAGTCCAGAAGATTATCCATGCCATTGATAACTTTATCTCTAGAATCTTCATTAATTTCTTCAGAGATAACATTGAGTTCCAAACAATAGATTTTATTTCTAAAGTCCATAGACTCCAAATCTTGTTCCTGTTCCACGTTTGTTCCAATCTCCGGGATCTCCTCTCTCACAGGGACCCCTGTTCCAGTCTCCAGGGTCTCCTCTCTCACAGGGACCCCTGTTCCAGTCTCCAGGGTCTCCTCTCTCACAAGGACCCCTATGTCTTTAATCTCCTGTGTCTCCAAACAATAGATTTTGTTTCTAAAGTCCATAGACTCCAAATCTTTTTCCTGTTCCACGTTTGTTCCAATCTCCGGGGTCTCCTCTCTCACAGGGACCCCTTCCAGGGTCACCTCTCTCACAGGGACCCCTATATCTTTAATCTCCTGCTTCATTTTACTCAATTCAATTTTCAGCTCCTTACAACCCTGTCGCAGGTTTTGTTTCGTTATCTCAATCTCATCCATTATTTTCTGAAACATAGTTATTTCCAGATTCTCAGCCACTTTCTTAATTGCCATTTTAAAAGAAAAATATAGGAAAACCACTTCTTATTTCAGCAACAATTGGGTTAATACTCCAAACTTGGTGACATCACAGTATAAACAGAGCAGACAGCCTTATCTCTCCATGCTTAAGTAAACAAAATGCAGTTCCCAGGATCGAAACAATTAATGGCGGTCGTCAGGAAACAGATTCGTCAAAATAAAATAGACCAAAAAGAGAGTAGTCTCAGACAATATAATATTCTTCAAAATAAAAATCTGGAATAGAAATCCCTCTTCTGTGTATATCTTTAGAATGCAAATCCAGGACAGCTTTTTGCAACAAAAACAGAGATAAGCTATTAATTAGTGAGTAGCAGAGAGAAGTTATGGCTCCCCAGTGAGATGTCAAAAACCGATCAATCTGGCAAATCTCTTTTAAACAGCAACAATTTAAGTCAAGTAAAAGAAAAATATAGAAAGAAGGGTGCTTGCCTGTTAGTGCGTTCTCTCTTAGAAGATAAGATGAACGTTCGCTTTATCAGATAGAGCTTGTTGTTGAAAATCCGTCCCACCTTCGTCGGCTGGACCTCGTCCCATAAATTAATGAGATCTGGTCGTCCCAACAAAAATAGGCTTTGAGGTTAATCTCTTCATTTCTCCCTACCCGGGAGAAGTTTAATCAGTCAAAAAAAAAAAAAAAACCTGACTGATATATCTGAATAAGCTTCTTTTGAGGCAGGAGCCCGTCTCAAAAGCAGGCACAGGCTAAGTCACCCTTCCCGGAAGTCCCAGTAATTATATATTTTTTTATATTTACATTTAAAGCAGTGGTCGTTGCTGTTTTCCACACTCTTTTCAAGATTCCTGGGTATTTACATACAATGGTGCTACTTTATAATAAAGTTCTATTACTACTGAAGGCAACACCAGATGTTTTTCTTTACTTCAGAGCAGCTGGGGATGACTGCTAATTTGATAGGGAAGAAGCTCTGGGAGGGGTGTTAAATTCCTTTCTCCAATCAATTCTCCCCAATCCAAATTTATTTGTTCATTTGTTGCAATAATTACATACCACTTAATGCCATAGCTTCTAAGCAGTGTACAATGTGGATACAGCATGCATCATAAAATCAGTTAAAATTAACCATGAGATCAGAAAAAGCTCACTTTAAATGCCTGCTGAAATTTTTTTAAAAACGTCTTCACCCAGTTGGAGACAATGCACACCCATACAAGTACCTTTATCTTTTCCCCGTAGGGCTAATAGCAGATTCAGTTGCATTACTGAGATCAGGGAAATCTCATAAGGGAAGAGTATTAAACACCCTGTTTCCCAGCATAATTTCTCTGATCAAATTAACAGCCCACCATCCCCACTGCTGTTTTGAAGTAAAGAGAGAAACATTAAGGCTGGGGTCACAAACTCAGCACTTGTGGGTGCCATGGCACCCATAAAGGCATTTAGTGGCAACCCCAGGACGGGGCATAGATTCTGAGCTTTCTTTTTTTTTTAAAGTATCTAGCTATGACACTCCCATGTCTCTGGGATTACCACTTCCTGATTCCCATATGCCCGGATCAGGAAATCCCCAGGAAGTCCGCCTCAGCCTGGGTCAGATATGCTGTCTGAACTACAAGCTTCAACCCTATCACCTTTTTCCCAACAAATGACCACTGGTGCAATCTGTCTCTAAAATTGGTATAGGTATAGGTACAGAATAGGATTAGTATGGTAGCACTCTTGACCAAGCTGACACGTGGGATTTTGAATCAAATAAATAAACTTTATTAAGTATAAGATGTTAAATGTGATAGTAAATGAATAAGTTGTTATTGTCCCTATCCTACCTACCTCTCCTACCCCACTAATCCCAATGAAATCCTCCCCCAAAACCTCAGCTCTTCTAACTAGATGTTCTCTTCTTGATCCCTAATCCTATCTACTCCAATTGTTAAACCCCAATGGTTTTTCTCTTTAAAACTCCCCTCAGAATTCTCACTCACACACCCCTCACGCCTGTCAATCATAACTCATCTGCACCTACTAACATTCCATTAACACTTTCTTACCTGAACACAATTTCAAAACAGTTTTAAACATATCTGTCATGAACCGCTGCGGCTAGTTCAGTCCCAGGATTTAATTCCCAAACCCAAGGCAATTGATCCTGGCAAGGCACAACCCATGCCTCCCTTACCAGGGCTGAGTAAACCAACAACAAGCCTGCAAGGTAGCTGGCATCACCCCTTAATCCTGGTCACCCACTCTTGGCCAAGGGGAAACCCAACGTGCCAGAAAAAGACCTACCAAGGATTCCAAAGACAATAGCCCAAGGTATACTCCTTGTCCTGGAGACTTTAGGCAAAATACCCAAATATATGGTAGTCCGTGGCCAATTGGCCAAGGTACTGGATTCAGAGCCAAATCTCCCCACATACTGGTATATAGGAAGCAGCTTTATTATATACTGGTATATAAGGAGTAGCTTTATTAAATAAAATATAAGTGCACAAGTATAGCAGCAAAATTGTCCCTTAAAACCCACACCCCTGACGACCAGGTAAAATACAGAGGGTTAAAGTCCCCCTCTAGGATGCACACCTTAACGTGGTGAGCGGGTTTGAGAGTGTTGAAGAAGCTGAGAGCAATGCTGTCAGGAGTCTAGACTGTGGACCAAGAGGCTAGGCCCCTAGCAGGGGCACCCATGGCGGAATGGTCAAAGCTGAGACACCAGACTAAGATGCATCCAGACTCAGAGGAAGGCAATGGTAAACCACCTCTGAATACCTCTTACCACAAAAACCCTATGAACAGAGTATCCAAAATGCAACACAACATAGTGCTGGAAGATTAAGGCACTCACCGAGCTACTGAGGAAGAACAAAGGACAAGTACGAGTAGCACTGTGACTAATGACGCAGCTGGGTCAAAGCCGAAAGGAAGCCCAGAGGCTGATGCGCACAGATGCAAAAGGAGAGTCCGGAGTATGTTAGGACTGTGTCCAACAAATCTCGCAGAAAGCCACAGATCATAAGATCTGATAATGGAGGAGGGTATGTGTCTAGAGCTATGCAAGACTTTCTCCGTGAGGAAGGCATAGAGCACCAGACTACAGTGTCCAACCCAGAGCAAAATGGGGTTGCAGCACACATGAACTGGACTCTTGAACAAGTGATTAATTCCTCGCTGGAAGATGCGCATTTACCAAAGCAGTACTGGGGAGAAGCTGCGGTTACTGCCACTTACCTGCAGAACCGACTTCCTGCATCTGCAACCAACAAAACACCATTTGAACTGTGGTATGATAGGATACCAAGTATGTCTCACCTTCATATATTTGGGTGCAAGGCCTTTGTGCACATCCCAAAGGAAAAGAGATCCAAACTTGACAACACTGCCAGGGAAGTAATATTTATTGGATATTCTCCAATGCAAAAGGGATACAGAGTAATAGATCCCAAAACTGGCAAAGTTGAAGTATGCAGAGTTGTCCATTTTTATGAAAGTGCGCACACCGACCAGAAGGGGTGCCACACCAAACAGATGACAGTGAAATGGAAGATGAAGCTGAGTTATTCTTCCACCACAGAAGGTATAACAATATACCTGCAGAGGAAGATGAGGAGTCTGAGCCAGAACAGGCAACAGAGCCAGAACAGGCAACTGAGCCAGAACAGGCATCAGAGCCAGAAGGGGCAGCTGAAGCGCCAGCACCCAGACGCTCTGAACACACCAACAGAGATGTACCACCAGAGAGACTTGCTTTCCTCATAAGAGATGAACTTCCAGAGCCAGAGACCTGGAAAGAGATTGATGCCTTACCCAAAGCCGAAACTGAAAGGTGGAGGCAGCCAGCCAAGGAAGAGCAGCAAGCTCTGCACCAAAACAAAATTTGGACACTGACCAAGCTTCCTCAAGTAAGGAAAGCTGGAGGCTACAAGAGGAAATTCAAGAAAAAGCCAAATGCTAAAGAAAAGACTATATCAGTACTGTTACTAAGCCAGATGTGGTGGTAACCGTGGGATACCTGTGCTGAAGAACCAGTTCGCCAACCAAAAGGGACTGGGAAGCAAGCAAGGATGCAACAGACTCTTGGAGTCAGAAGGGGTGAGTTCACGCACCAAGTACATAGACATGAAGCACCCTCCTACCGCAGAGGACTGCTCAAGATGGAGTATTGTCCAACAGAAGACATGACTGCAGACGCTCTCACAAAGGAGTTGGGCAAAGTCAGACATTGCAAGCTGCGAGACAAGACGAATCTCATGGACTGAACCAAACACTCGTTGAGAAGGGGTGTTGGAAGTGGGGCAAGAGCAACTCCTGTTTTGTTCTTTTGTTTATGCTCCAGAAAGGAGATAGAGCTAGGGTCCTCCAGATGGATAGGCTTGTTTACCTTTACCTGTGATGCTCTGACTGACTTCCTTCTGTCGCTAGACTGTTACATCTTTAGGAAAGCTTACCTGCCCCTCCTCCTTCCGCCCTTTCCACTCCTTTGTCTTCCGACTGTCCGGGAGAGAGGAGACATTCCTTTGTCTCTGCTCTCTCCAAGCCAAGGCTAACCCCTACACCTGGGCGTTGCCCCTCCAACTTAGTTAGTTAGTTAGAACTAGGTTTGCTTTTCTATCTACTATGTATTTCTATAAATAAAGTAGCTTTTCTTATTTTACTAAGTCTCAAGTCTCAGTGATCGTGATGCAGGGTAAAAGCCTGCTTTCTTAGGTAAATGCACGCACACACTGGCACACTCACATTTCAACACCTGCTGTTACTCTGCTGCTGTGGTGTTGCTTTAAACCAAATTAAGCGCACAAAGTACACACAGCGCAACAATTTTATCACCCTATTCGTTTAATGTATATGCAGAAGATATCATACAGAAAGCGGGACTGGACCAAGATGAAGGAGGTGTGAAAATTAGAGGGAGAAATATCAATAAGTTAAGATATGCAAACTTTACCATACTCTTAGCAAAAACCAGTAATGATTTAAAACGAATGCTGATGAAAGTTAAAGAGGAAAGCACAAAAGCAGGACTACAGCTGAACATCAAAAAGACTAAAGTAATGACAACAGAAGATTTATGTAACTTTAAAGTTGACAGTGAGGACATTGAACTTGTCAAGGATTATCAGTACCAAATAACCAAAATGGACACAATAGTGAAGAAATCAGAAGAAGGCTAGGACTGGGGAAAGCAGCTGTGAGAGAACTAGAAAAGGTCCTCAGATGTAAAGATGTGTCACTGAACACTAAAGTCAGAATCATTCAGACCATGGTATTCCCAATCGCTATGTATGGATGTGAAAGTTGGACAGTGAAAAAAGCAGATTAGAGAAAAATCTACTCATTTGAAATGTGGTGTTGGAGGAGAGCTTTGCACATACCATGGACTGTGAAAAAGACAAATAATTGGGTGTGAGAACAAATTAAACTAGAACTGTCAGTAGAAGCTAAAATGATGAAACTGAGCTTATCATACTTTGGACACATAATGAGAAGACAGGATTCACTAGAAAAGACAATAATGCTGGGAAAAACAGAAGGGAGTAGAAAAAGAGGAAGACCAAACAAGAGATAGATTGATTCCATAAAGGAAACCTTACAAGATCTGAACAGGGTGGTTCATGACAGATGCTATTGGAGGTCTCTGATTCATAGGGTCGCCATAAATCGTAATCCACTTGAAGGCACATAACAACAACAAATTAGCATTAGCATTAGCATTAGTATTAGTATTTGTATTACTACCTCCAGAGCATCACTTGAACTCCTAAACAATGGAACCCTTACATGGAATTATAAATCTAATACCATAGTTATAGAAGGACCCTTTGAATAGGTGAAAACAGGACAATTTTCCTTAGTTTATATTTCTCTGTACTATATACGTTGCTCTCTTCTGTGTCTTCTAGGTCAATTGTTGCACATCAGGTTTTTTCATTATAGGCACTCTTCATTTATACCCGTCTTTGATCATAGATGTCATTTTTCTGCACATCCCATCATCTGCCATTAATTATGAAGAGCAGGTAATGCTTTGGGGGCACACACTGCACAACAACAGAGTAGACAAAGCTGCAGGGAAAGTAGTTTTCCCATATGGACATGACATCCCTGTTTCCTACATTCATCTGGAGCACCCTTAATCCATGTAACTTCTTTATCTATAGCCAGATTGGTGGCACCACATCTGTGGAACTTCCTTCTAGGTATTTGGGTGCCCTGGGCTCCTACTGGAAGGAAGGGCAGGATATAAATCGAATAAATAAATAAAGTTGATGGGGTTTATTTCATTTTAATTTTTTTCTAAGTGATCACTAAGTTTCTCTGTTGATGTAATCCACTGGGAAAATTTCCCTGTGTTAGTCTCTCTAAATAGTAAGCTTGCTCTTACACTGCCCTCATTACGTTCAGTGGGGTCCACACTGGAAAACACCCTAGCAGATTATGCCCCAAGAATAAAGGCTGGCTGGCTGGCAGGTACAGAAACTAGGGCACCCATGTAAACAAAGCCATAATTTGGCTGTTGCTTAGCCTATAACCCAAGCCTAACCTGGAACCATTAAAGCCAGGCTAGGTCGGCGGGGGGGAGATTGGTTGGTGTGGTGGAGAGAGGAAGAGCCACACAGGGGCAAGGGAGGACAATACTTTCCTTTCCTCTTCCTGTCTCTAGCCCTAGGAACATGCAGCCCTGCACCCATCTAGAGGCTCATGGTTTGAAGCCCAGCTGATTCATACAAGGGATTAGTAAGTGATAGCCTTTACTCAGTGAAAGGAAGGAAATATATATATATTGGATCAAGGATGCCCTGTGCTGAAAGGGCTTCAGGAGAGAGGATGGATTCTGTCTGCTCTAATGTTTACCTTTTTCATTTCTGAGGGGAACAAATAGCTCCCAACTGTAGAATGTTCCAAAACTTCTGCAATGGTTATTACTGACTGTGGCATATGCAGAGCGCTCATTCCAAAGCTTATTTATGTTCTTGAAATTCATAACCCTGGTTCTTTTAAAAACCCATGTTGTGACTTCTAGACATGTTACTGTGGCTTCCAGACAGGGTCAAAACACATTTTCAGTTCGGTTTTAATGAGCTCTCCTGCTTTGTCCACCACAGAATAACATGGAAGCAATTGTCTTTTGATGAGTTGATTGGAATGGTGAGCAGGCATAGTTCTCTGCCTCTCCCTCCCCCCCCCAAGCTTATGTTTTGTTCTGCCTCTCAATTTTATGGAGAGTGGAAACTTTTGTTTCAACAGACACTGAAAACAGCATCTGCAGGTGGATTATTTCAGAGCTCTTCAATTTCCTGTGGTGTCTATATGAATGGTCATGCACTTAAATCTCAGTCTCACCCTACCTTTTTATTAAAGCCTGTAAGTATAACTGGAGACTAAGCATGGGTTTTCTGTAGTTAGCCAAATTAATCACAAAAAGAGAGCAGAACATGAGTCCAATCAGCAGAACTTCCCCACCATAATGATAGGAGGATTTAGGCCATAATCCTGTGCATTTACCAGGAAGTAAATCCCACAGGATTTCAGTGTGACTTCTGAGCATGCATGCATAGTTTTGGGCTGCCAATTACATACATACATTTGAGAGTTTCCATATAAAACAATTATTATATCCAGTTAGTTACTTCTCTGTGCATCACAGGAAATATTACATGTTCCACGGTATTATTTGGCTCCAATCCTTCTGGCATTCCACAAGCAAGTGGGGATGTCTGATGAATTCACACTTTACAAATTCCATTACAAACTGACCTAATCTGCACTTCCCAGTTGAATGTGCACATCAGAACTTAGTTATCCACAGGCAATCTCTCTCACTTTCTGAATATTCCAGTGCAGTTCTTGCATATTTGAGAGGAAATATGTTTTAAAATATCCATTCAAACATATTGAAATGCAAATGTTTGTGTGTGTTTTTCTAAAAAAATCACAGAATAATGTGTAAACAGGACAGAACAGACTTGTGAGTGAACCTATGCAAAAGTGATATGGACCAGAATAATAGAGGGGCCACAGCTCAGTGGTCACACATCTGCTTTGCACACAGAAGGTCCTAAATTCAGTCCCCAGCATCTCTAGGTAGGGCTGGGAGACACTCCCTGTCTGAAATCCTGGTAAGATATTGCCAGTCAGTGCCATTCATTCATTGGCGATCACTCGTGGCCGAGTAAGATTGTCTTCCAAGTTAACGTCTTTAACAGTGGGTCCGTAAGTGACTGTGGAGGCCAATTCTGGATCCACACAGCCTCCCACAGTGAGGACATAGGTTTCCAGATGGAAGATGGTCACGATGAGGATTTCCTTGATGTGCCTTCCGCTTAGCTCGTTTGTCCCTTTTGCCCTGTACTCGTGCTTCTTCAAAGTCCATAGCACCTTGGATAATAGCCAACCTCCAATTGGGATGCTCATGGGCCAAGGCTTCCCAGTTCTCGATGCTTATGTAACATTTTTTTAGATTAGCTTTGAGAACATCTTTAAACCTCTTTTGCTGTCCACCGATATTCCATTTTCCATCCTTAAGTTGGGAGTAAAGTAGCTGCTTTGGAAGACTCTGATCATGCATTCAAACAACATGGCCAGTCCAGCGAAGTTGATGTTGGAGGATCATTGTTTCAGCACTGGTAGTCTTTGCTTCTTCCAATACGCTAACATTAGTCCACCCATCTTCCCAAGTAATTTGCAGAATTTTCTGGAGGCAGCGTTGGTGGAATCTTTCAAGAAGTTGGGAGTGGCGTTTATAAATGGACCATGTTTCACAGGCATACAGTAAGGTCGGTAGTACAATGGCTTTGTAAATAAGCATTTTGGTCTCCCTGCGAATATCCCGATCCTCGAACACTCTACGCTTCATTTGGGAGAATGTGGCACTCGCAGAGCTCAAACGATGCTGAATTTCAGCGTCGATGTCAGCTTTTAGAGAGAGATGGCTGCCAAGATAGGAAAAGTGATCGACATTCTCCAGCGTCGCACCATTAAGCTACAGAGGGATTGGTTCGCACTTGCTAATGAAGCACTTTGGTTTTTTTTTGATGTTAAGCGAGAGGCCAAGCTTTTCATATGCTTCTGCAAAGACATTTAGGATAGTTTGAAGATCTTCCTCTGAATGTGTGGAGACTACATTATCATTGGCATATTGAAGTTCTATGACAGAGGTTGTAATTACCTTACTTTCTGCTTTCAGCCTACTGAGATTAAAAAGCTTTCCATCTGTTCAATATTTGATTTCTATGCCAGTGGTAAGTTTTCCCTCAACAAGGTGTAGAATCATGGCGATGAAAATAGCAAATAAGGTCGGAGCAATGGCACATCCCTGTTTGATGCCTGATCCCACTTTGAATGGATCACTTTGAGAGCCATTGTTGTCCAAAATTGTTGCCGTCATGTTGTCATGGAGGAGTCGCAAAATATTCAGTCTGTGTAGATAATACTGAACCAGATGGACCATTGGTTTGACTTGGTATAAGGCAGCTTCTTATGTTTCTAGAAGTAGATTGATTTGTCTGTCCCTAGATAAAATATTTTTTATTTCAGTGCTGCTAATTTATGTTCCATTACTACTGTTTACTTTTTTGCCTTTTTTTGTTTTTCATTTTGATTTTACTATATCATAAACCACCATGAAACCCTTTTTGGTTGAAATGTAGTATTACAACTTAGTAAAATTCAATCCATCATACATATAGTTTTCCTTTTCAATATTTCTGGTACATGTGGTATTAAGCTGTGTCCCTTATGCTTCTTTTAACAATTGTGCTTATTAATAAATCTTGCTCAGTAAGACGTTGTCTTTTGCAATTATGTAGTTGTGTTCTAATAATATTATTGTCACGTTTGACTAAGCAGCAGAATGCTAAGAAGTTAAGAGAAACAGAACGTCAAAATCAATATATTACATCCTTCAGGATTCCTAAGAATCATCAAGACTTTTCCATATTCAATATGGGAAAATATGAACAAGCCATATATTTATGGTGTGATCTAACTAAAGTTAAGCACACAAATTCCATTTATTTAAGTGGAAGAGTTGAGTATGTGCTTTATGCTTTTCCACTGAAGTGAATGGGGATGAGAAATACTTAACTTTAGTTGCATTGTGCCCATTTTTTACTACTAGACCTTTGTTGTTTCATTAATAACCTTTACTTCCAATCATAATTCAATTACACCGAAGCACTTGAATTTAAAGCTGCAATCCTATGCAGACTTGATTGGGAGGAAATTCATTGAAGTCAGTGTCACTTATTTCTTTATTAACACAGATGGATTACATCTCTATTTAATCTCTTCAGAACCTAGAAAACAGAGTGAATGTAAATCCAAGTCCATTATATAATTTGCTGTAACAGACTTACAAGGCCATGCCTCTGTTACAAAATTACTGTGATCCCCAAGCCATTGCACCTATTTCAGGCTGTAGCCTTATGCAAACTTACTTCACTGTAAGTCCATTGAACTAACTGGGCCTTACTTCTGAGTAATAATGCACAAAATCATTTTATCAGTGGCTTAGTCCGAAGAAATTAATTACAATAAAAAGTGTATGATCAACATATTAATAGGTGAGCTTTGAGCAAGTGAGATCAATCATAATAAACTAATAAAGTACACAAATCAAGTCCCCCATGAACTTTGCTTAAGAGGTTCATTAGCATGAAGAAACATTTAACTTGTTTGTGAGTATGATTAAGAATAACTTCTGTTTTGAATGTTGATTGAATTCAGTCTAATGTAGTTTCCCACCATACAACATGAAAGGATAGACCAGCAAACCAGCAAGATACAGTCTCATGGTATATCAAGAGACTCACCTTATACAACAAAGTAGAGCACCTAGTCCAGCCTCCCCAAACCTGGTGCCCTCCAGCTATTGTTGGACTCCAACTCCCATCAGTCTCAGCCAACATGGCCAGTTATCAGGGATGATGGGAGTTATAGTCCAAAACATCTGGAGGGCACAGGAAGAAGATGGCAGTATCAGAGTTAGGAATAGTCACACAAACTGCAATTTTATAGTATTGTACCATCACAAATCTGGGTGAAGGTATGTGGACTGTATTATACAATAGGGTGGTGGCCTTCCAGGGTAGCAGGAAAAGTATAATATTTCTCAAATGCTGAGTACTTGATAACTACTGTAATACACCAAATCCCCTAACATCCCATCTCTTTCAGATTCACCAAGACAATTCTGGGTGTCATGTATTGTGCTGGTCCTTATGTGTCATGGGATTAGTACTAGCCATTTTGTTGCATATTTATTATTTATTATTATTATTTATTGAATTTCTTAGTCACCCATCTGGCTGGCTATCCAGCCACTCTGGGCAACATACAAAATAGGCATACAAATATAATAGACATTAAAAATCTGAAAACAATGACGATAAAATCTAGCTGCTGACAACTGCTGGATGTCATTGTTTCTTATTTCATGACAACAAGGCTGTTCTGATGGTATCATACTTTGGCTAACCATCAAGTAAGTAAATATATGTATTCTACCCAAAAATGTTGCATTCAAATCATATGTGTAAAAGGATAAAAAGGGAAATTTTGGTGGAAGCAAAGCTAATGTTTATTTGCTCAACTGTAGTTTAACCATCTTTACAAATATGAACAATCCTGTTTCATGCCATTGTTTCCCTTGACTGCTTGCATGTTGCGCCCCCTTTAGCAACGGGAATAACACAGCCAGACACAGATTTATGGGTGAAGTAGGGCCACAACTTTATTGATAAGAGCAAGTAAAGTGGGGTTGGCATGGCAGTAGGGCCAGGATCCGCTTCATTCCGGCAGCCCATGCTGGAGGAATGCTGGATCAACCAACAAGCAGTTGGGAACTACCCTTGGGAGTTGGCTCACTTTAGACCAGGTGGGGTGTGAACCCAAGGCACCTGTGGTCCCGCTGACCAACCAGTGGGAGGGGTTGTGAGCTGGATGAGGCAGCGCCCCTCCCAAGCTAGGGGTGTGGCCATCGTGTACCCGCACTGGACTCTTTATGGGAGTCCCTCTTATGATTGATCCTGCCCAATGCCATTTCCGCCACAAGGGAGGGGAGCTGTGCTTCCCAACCCACCGCCAAACCCATTCACTTGCTGAAACCAAGCCCATAGTCCTTTGGTGAGATCGCCAAGCCAGGCATCATTCCCCTTCACAGAGAGATGAATTCCATCCATGTGATAAAACTCAGGGCACAAGCACCTGATGAGTGGGTGACAAACAATGAGGCCCCCTTTTGCTCGGACCACTTTGGCTGTGGCTGTGCTGACACAGCAACTGGTAGCCTCGATGCTCCCCAGCACATGTGCATTTCTCCACTGGAGCCTCGGAAGCCAGGCTGACCACCCCAACCACATGGATGGGTACCCTTCAGCCAAATGGGTAAGGTCAGATATTGCAGACCACTTCCAGTCGACGCCGGTCCGGGTGCCAAGGTCATTCTCCCCCAGACGTATGAGCAACAAGTCAGGAGGGCCATAGCGATGGAACTGTTGAACCAACAAGGGTTGAGACTGTTCCCACTAGGGTTGCCAGGTTGGAACCATCCAAAAACCTGAGAAAATGGGGGCGGGCCCTAGTGATGCCAGGGGGCGGGCCCTAGTGATGCCAGGGGGCGGGCCCTAGTGACATCAGGGGTGGGCCCTAGTGACATCACGGGGCGGGCCCTAGTGATATCATTAAACATGATACATTGTATCAACCACAGTTGCTTGGAGCATACCATTCAAAAAAAATTATCTGGAGATTAGAATAGAAATCTTACCTAAAATAGGGTGTTCCTAGGTCCATCTGAAGTGACAAGGTCATTCTTTCTCACAAGCTTAGGGTGATGCAAAATGGAAATGGACTGCCTTCAAGTTGATCCCAGATAGGGTCTTCATGGTAAGCAGTACTCAGACAGAGGTGGTTTACTATTGCCTTCCTCTGAGTCTGAGAGGCAGTGACTGGCCCAAGGTCACCCAGGGAGCTTCATGGCTGTGTGGGGATTCAAACCCTGGTCTGCCAGGTCACAGTTCAATGCCTTTAGGAAACATTTAATCTAGCTTACTTGCTTCTGGCAAGAAGGGTTTACGTGCCCTCAGGCCAGGCCATTATTGGAAGAAAGGAGCTTAGTGTTGCAGAGACGTTAGATGGGAGCACAGATAGATGCCCCTGAAGGCAGCAACTGTAAGCATGCTTATTAAGGAACAGCCCCATAGAACTCAATAGGACTTACTTCTGAGTAGATATGGTTACAGCCATGTTAAGGACAAGGGAGGACATTCTAGGCAAAACAGACAAATAATTGGGTGTCAGAACAAATTAAACCAGAACTATCACTAGAAGCTAAAATGATGAAACTGAGGTTATCATACTTTGGACACATCATGAGAAGACATGATTCACTAGAAAAGACAATAATGCTGCGAAAAACAGAAGGGAATAGAAAAAGAGGAAGGCCAAACAAGAGATGGATTGATTCCATACAGGAAGCCACAGACCTGAACTTACAAGATGTGAACAGGGTGGTTCATGACAGATGCTCTTGGAGGTCACTGATTCATAGGGTCGCTATAAGTTATAATCGACTTGAAGGCACATAATAACAATAACAAACCTCCCTGATAGACTGTGGGAATGCTGTGGACACAATATATTTCAACTTTAGCAAAGCTTTTGACAAAATGCCACATGATATTCTGATTAGCAAGCTAGCTGAATGTGGACTGGATGGAATAGCTATTGGGTGGATCCACAGTTGGCTACACAATCATATTCAGAGTGCTAATCAATGGTTTCTTCTCAACCTGGGGGGGGTAACTAGCGGGCTACTATAGGGCTTGGTCTTGGACCCAGTGCTCTTCAACATTTTTATTAATGACTTGGATGAGGAGGGGCAGGGAATGCTTATCAAACTTGTAGATGATGCAAAATTGGGAGGAATACCTAATTCCCTGGAAGACAGAAACAAAATTCAAAGGGATCTTAATAGGCTGGAGCATTGGGCTAAAAACAGCAGAATGAAATTTAACAGGGATAAGTGTAAAGTTCTACACCTAGGAAAAAGAAACCAAATGCAGTTATTAAGATGGGGGATACTTGGCTCAGCAATACTACATGCAAGAAGGATCTTGGGATTGTTGTTGATCACAAACTGAATATGAGCCAACAGTGTGATGTGGCTGCAAAAAAGGCAAATGCTATTTGAAGCTGCATTAACATTTGGAGGCAATATGCCTCTGAAGGCCAGTTGCGCTTATTTATTTTATTTATCTATTAAACTGATATCCCGCCCTTCCTCCCAGAAGGGTCCTGCTTGCAGGCTTCCTATTACGGTTGGGGTGAGGAACTAGATGTTCTTATGTCCTTAAGGGAACCTGAAAACTACTGAAAGGTACCAGGAGAACAGATGGGCCCAACTCCTGCTGTGCAGCTCCCAGCACGGGCGGATGAAGCAGGGTGGCCAAAGCAATCTAAGACTCCAAGCCCTGGCCTGAGGCAGGATTGGACCAGATGCGAGGATCCGCTTCATTTACCCAGGAATGTTGGATGCAGACCCATGGGTGCTCTCTAGCCCAGTGCTGTCTGCACTGGCAGCGGCTCTCAGGGCTTCAGGCAGGGGTGTCTCTCAGCCCTACCTGGAGATGCCGCTGAGGACTGAACCTGGGCCCTTCTGCATGCGCAACAGTTTCCCTAAAAATAAAGTAAGATTCTAGTCCTTATGGTTCTGAATGAAGGGTGATTTAAACAGGGAGCTGCTTTATACTGAGTTAGGCCATTGGTCCATCTGGTTCAGCATCAGCACTGTCTACAGCGACTGGCAGTGACTGTCCATGTTCTCTACCACTGAGTTACGGCCATCTTCCCTTGATTTAAAAGGGGGGGACGGGCTCTGGCCTGCAGGTCCCCCAATATCACCTGCTCCACAGGCTCTTTTCAGGCGGGAGGGTGTTCAGCACTGGGCAGTCTCTGCTTGAGAAGAATTTCAAAAGTGCACATTGGGCAGGCTGGCAGCTGACCCAAGGCATCTCCTCAGGCCACTGACCCACAGACAAAGCCAGCTGGGGCCTCAGGTTGATTTGGCTGCTGGTGGTCAATGGCTCTTGACAGACAAAAAGAGGCTTCCTACTCTGCTGCGGGGGGCTTTGCACGCACACTGAGAGGTTTAACTTCCAGAGTCTTGAGTGGAGGCAACTCAATGCTGAAAAAAGACTAGAAACTTGTTAGCAGAGTTAGGTTTGGGATCAAGAGCAGAGTGCCCAGCGCTGATGTGTGTGTGTGTGTATGTGTGTGTGTGTGTATGTGTGTGTGTGTGAGAGAGAGAGAGAGTGAGAGAGTGAGAGAGACTTTCCCTGTGAAGTAGCAGACTTTTACGCTGCAGCAATAACTGAGGATTCAGACTTAGTAAAATAAGGAACAGCTTGCTTCATTGAAGGAAATACACAATAGATAGGAAAGGGATTCTAGTTCTAGTAAACTACCTGCATTGGAGGTTCATGGACCTGACATGGCCTTTGCCCTCATGCTGCAGGTGAGAGAGACAAAGCAAAGACATCTCTTCTCTTCAAGAGACAGAGAAGAAGCAGGAAGGAGAGAGTTGGAAGGTGTGGTCAGCATTCCTAAGAGGTATCAGTTTTCAGGAAGGAAGATGAGCATATGACCAAAGGAAAGGCACAGCCTAGCAACCTGGAGGTCTCCTCTCTGTCTCCCTCCAGACGTGGAAACACCCAAATCGAGTTGCATTTCCACAATTCCAACACAAGTGAAGCTTAAAATGGAAACTGTGATTTATCAGGGACAGGGATTAGGAAACAGACATTGTTCCTGGGGAACCTGGCCTGGTTTTCCCTGCCTTCCATCTGCAAGATTCTTTCTTTATTTTAAGACCCACTCTGCACCCACCTGTTCCAGGGGCTGCCAGCTTTCTTTGGGTGGCAGCCAGAAATTCAAGACATAGAACTTTCATTGTCACAGAGATGAGGGGACAGGCCTGTTCACCTGCTGAAGTTCCATACACACACAAACCCAGCTGGAAAAATCACATGGCAACCTCATCCTGCTATACATTTTGCTTATTTAAACATTTGGTTTTCAACAATCCAAGGAGGAGTGGCAGACATAGAACCACCAGCTTTCCACAATCAGAAAAGGAAGAGGGGGGGCCCAGGGTGTGAGAGTGTGTGTGTGTGTGTGTGATGGAATTTCCTCCCCCAAGGTGTGGTGATGGCCAGAGACTGCTGAGCCCCATCTCTCAGGCCTCTCTCTCTCTCTCTCAGGCCTCTCTCTCTCTCTCTCTCTCTCTCTCTCAGGCCTCTCTCTCTCTCTCTCTGGCCTCTCAGACCTCTCTCTCTCTCTGGCCTCTCAGACCTCTCTCTCTCTCTCTCTCTGGCCTCTCAGGCCTCTCTCTCTCTCTCTCTCTGGCCTCTCAGGCCTCTCTCTCTGGCCTCTCAGGCCTCTCTCTCTCTCTCTCTCAGGCCTCTCTTCTCTCAGGCCTCTCTCTCTCTCTCTCTCAGGCCTCTCTCTCTCTCAGGCCTCTCTCTCTCTCTCTCTCTCTCAGGCCTCTCTCTCTCTCTCTCTCAGGCCTCTCTCTCTCAGGCCTCTCACTCTCTCAGGCCTCTCTCTCTCTCTCTCTCTCTCTCAGGCCTCTCTCTCTCTCTCTCTCTCTCTCTCTCTCTCTGCAATCAGCCGCAGTCCAACCTGCTCCAGCTCCTGCCACCCAGCAGCCTTCTGCTTCCAAACGAGATTCCAAACTGCTCTATCGGCCGCGATGCAAACTGCAGCCAGAAACGCCCATCGCGGCCGCTCCTCCCACCCAGCAGCCATGCGTGTCAATCACGCATGCGTGCCTGAGGGGGACGTCCAAAAGCCGGAGATCAGCCTCTTCACACCAAATATGGCCGGAGACCGGAGACGACCCACTTTTGCCAGAGACTCCGGCAGAAAACCGGAGACCTGGCAACCCTAGTTCCTACCTCATACCACGTCTGGATATCCAGCACACTCTTGCCCAGGATGACACACTGAGCTGTTCAGACCATAGAGTGGATCTAGCATGATGCTCGGCCCAATGAACGATGCTGTGACCAAAGATCCACACCCTTTTTAGGCCTGAAAAAGACCATAGGTTACTGGCAGCTTTGGGTCTCGCTTGTGGACGGATATAGCTTCTGAAGGCATGAAATCTCCAGTGCCCAATGGCCTTGATCTGAGTTGTATTCAAGCCCCACTCTGCCGCTGAAGAGGCAGCCCCAATCCTAAAGGAGTGTGTGCCAAACTCCTTCTCTGGGAAGCCTGCCTTTGCCCGGCATAGCCTAAGCACCCCTGCAAATTGGTGCCTTGTGAGGGGAGATCCATCTTTATGAATAAAGAACTGCCCTGAGTGTGGAGGCCGGAGGCGGAGATAAACTCTGGTGTCACGAAGTGGGCAAGGCCCCCTTTTGGAGTTGGCCTGAGTGAAAAGGAAGAACCCTTTGCCCTTTGGTCTGTTTTTTATTTCCGAATGGTCACTGACAGCTTAGACTTGGAAACCACAACATCATCCCATTGAAAGGATACTGCAGAGGTATCTCCCTTAGCTGGCACCGTGAACTCTCCGACCCTCAGGACCCCAAAGAAAGCTAGTGTGAATGCTGTCTTGAACAGCGCAGCTTCATAGCTGGACCAGCATACCACATGTAGTTGTTTCAGTATGCAAGAGAGAATGTCATATGTGATGGGGTGTCAGGAGTCCTTCCTAGGTGGATCCCTCCTCCGCCATCCTTCAATGGCTCTCCGTGCTCTAGCTGAATTGCAGGGGTCTGGGTGACCCAGTGCCATGGGGGAAAAAAAGGGAAATGGCAGCTAAATGGGATGCCATGGTCCTGGAGACCCGTCCTTGATCCCTCAGATGGGATAGGTAACTGAGGACTATAGCTTTGGATGCTGGCCAAGGTTTTGGGGATCCCTGCATTTTGGTGAAATTAACAAATGCTTCCCCTGCTGTTGTGTATGAGTGGAAAGTGGAATGTGCCATGGAATCCAATACTCCCTGGGTAATGTTATTGTCCCAATCTCCCACAGTGCTTCCGGGAATGGCTCTGGTACCATGTTGGCCAAGGGGGCGAGGGTTTGAAATCTGTCTACACCTGGAAGCGAGACAAGACATCTGCAATGTTGTTGTCTACACCTGGAACATGACATGCTGAGAAGGATATGTTAGCCTCCAGGCACACAAAGAAAAATTCTCGACCAAGGTCATTACCTACTCAGAGTGAGATTACTGATTATTAATGACCCTGACCACCGCCTGACTGTCGCACCAAAATCTGACCCTCTTATTCCTAAAATGTTCTTTCCACAGGGACACTGCTACCACTGTGGGAAAGAGTTCGAGAAATGTGAGATCCCTGGTAAATCCAGAAGCCACCCAATTGCTAGGCCAGCGCTTGGCGCACCAATGACCTTTGAAGTATACCCCAAAACCCAAGCTCCCTGAAGCATCAGATTGAACCTGAAGGTCTGTGCCCGCTTCCAGGCTGTCCTGCCAAAAGGACATCCCATTGTATTGCCTGAGGAAGCAGACCCAATGGACAATTGCCAAGAAAGTCCAACACAGTCTCATTTGACCAGCAGAGGAAACTTCCCCCAAATGAGGGGAAGTTACAGGGAAAGTGAAGCGGACCAAATATCTTCAGAATCGTGGGGATTGTTCAAAACCGTAATAATAGAAGCTCGGTATGAATGAAGGTCCACAGCGGATCGCCTGGGGCCGAAAGGCTCTTACCAGTGTAGCCCCTTTAAGAAGGCCCAATCTACTTCTGTAGCAATCAGAGCAGCCTCTCCATCAGCCAAGCCAGAAAATTGGTGGGGCAAGGGAGAGCTGAGAATGCCTGCAGCTAATGAGGGTCTCCTGGAGCAGCTGAGCATAAATAGCCTAGAATGAGCAGCCAAGTGGGAGGGGGGGGTTGGAGAAGAAGCTGGGGTATGAGAAGCTGCTATCAGTGTCATAGGATTGGTGACTATATTATATGATTTTATTATTTTAAATATTTTAATATTTTATTATTTTAAATTGTCCGCTGTTTTTAACATATGTTTTATGGTTTTAATTTTTCTCATAGTTTAATTCTTTTTTAATTGTATACTTCTGTATGTTTTGATGGTGTTGTTTTTAGTTGTAAGATGCTCTGAGTCCTATTGGAAAAAGGGCGGGGTAGAAATAAAGTTTATTATTATTATTATCATCATCATCATCACTAGGGGCTCCTGAAGCTTCTTCCTCTGCAAACTGGGAGACACAGGGAGCTGGGAGAAGAGGCTGCCCTGACTACCCAAGGATCCTGCAGGAATGACCCACTGGGAGTGACCTAGAGGTTTCTACAAAGGGGATTGCTTACGCCCCTTGGGTGTATCCCTGCCCAAACTCCATACCCCTGAGAAAGGGGCTACCAGAAAGCCACTGGATTTAGAAGGGCTGCAATGTTAGTTCCACCTTACCAAGGATCCTGGAGACTGGTGGAACTTGGGGCTTTGTTCTGCCCAAACTCGAAAGACTCAGACTCAGACATGGCTGTGTTTTTTTTCTTTTACTCAGAACTCAGCATCTCTCTAGGACTAACTAGGCACTACTTCACGGCATTAAGACGTTGACTCAACAACTACTCCTCCCCTCTCACTCAGGTTAAGTAAGGCTGGGTGGGCACCCTGCTTGTGTGTACCAACTGTTGGAGTGTGCGGGAGCAAAGGCTCCACCTCAACTGTGTCTGTTGAATCTCCTGCCGCATTCACCTCCTGGTGCGAGGTGAAGGCGGAGCCTCTGTCACCATCCCGCCTTCCTCCTCGGAGGGAGGAGGGCTGCCTGTGAGTGACACGGGCGCAGGGAGAGGCGAAGCATCAGGTTGGGAAACGACGGGCTGGTCAGGTTGACTCTCCACGGGGGTATCTGGAGCTGCTGGGGTTGAACTGTCCAAGTCTAGAGCTGGGGTGTCTTCTGGGTCCCACTGCCCTCTCATCCCTTCACCAGCTCAAACATCCCACTCTGTCCTCCTCCTCGGCTTCATTCTTGTCTGTCCATCCCCTCCCAGCAGGGCTCATGACAGGCTTCTGCAGTCGCTGCCACTAGCAAGGAACCGATCGGCAAGTACAGGTAGAAGGCCTTGAAAATGTTGAGCCCAGGGGTGGCAGACCCAGCCTCCTTCCCAAGGAAGGAGGGGGAAGGCATGAGTTTCAGAAGCCTCAGCCGTTAGGGAGCATGGACGAGAAGTCCATGAGTCTAACCACAACCTTGGGGAAGAGAGCGAGTCGCCCACACCGCCAGTTCCCATGGCTGGTCCTGCCCCTCAATGGGACAGCGCTCAGCCCCCCAGCACTCCCACGGGACTGTTGGGGGGTGCTCCTGAGAGACCAGACACTCCTCCTTTACCAAGCAGTATCTTAGAAACGCCCGACGTTTCCCCGTTCTCCTGCCTGCCAATCAGGAACCTGTGCTTTCCGATGAGCCCTCAGAGGCTCGCCCCCCCACCGCGCTCACAATGTCGGGAGAAGCGGACAGGGCAGAAAGAGGCGTGTGTGCGATGGAGTGAGAGGTTACGCCCCAAGACCTCTCCTATTTGAGGCTACCATGCCCGGAAGTGGTTGCTGAGTCAACTTTCCTCACAAGTTGCAGAGCATGTCTAGAGTGCAGTTAGGGATTGTAGTGAGTTAGCATAGGGGTTTCTATGAGGCGCACAGCCTTTGATGTATCCATTACTTTAATAAAACAAGAATTGATTGCACCCTCGTCTCCGACTGGTGGTTCTTGCTCTGAACTGGACAGAAAAGGACTTGTTGTAACTCTGGATGTGGTGACTGAGCCTTGTGGCGCCTGGGAGAAGAGAGTGAGATTCTGTAGTGAGGGTGAAAGCTTCAATAAACTCAAACATATTCCACTGTGGCTGGTTGTAGTGGTAGCTGTGACTCAGGTGTGGGCCTAATCCCCATGGAACCCATGGATCCAGGTGCTTTCAATGTGAACCTCTCCCAGGAGGGGTACACACTCAGCTACAATGTACAGTGTGTTGGAGTAAACAAATATTGCATGGTCATTTTAAGGGATATTTGGGGATTATCCCATGTACCTGTTTACCATGATGTAACTTCCTAATGGGTGGGGTTTAGTTACCTGACTTCCTCCTCCTTTGTCCTGGGGGATTTTTTGAATATTCTCCTTTGCTGATCTTCCTACCATTGAGAGAGGCCGCATGGCACAGATGCTCTCTCTAAGAGCATCCATACTAAACCACCAAGATGGACTGAGACTTCTATATTTTTCTTTCTTCTAAGCTAGAGCCTATGTTTCTGAACATATGAAGAAATTCATGAGTAAACATTCTTTTCTTTTACCTAAAGGATTGTGTCTGTTGTTATTTATATAGAGAAAGGTGGAGCTGGTTACATTCTCATTCTGCTGCTTGTATTTTTACAACTCTGCTAAGAAATAGGACCAACCAAATTAGTTCCTATTTCTGTGTGTATTTTTTATAATAGCAAACACAGTGCACCACCAGGAATAAAAGGATGCCAGCATGGATAACAATCAGAATCAAGGAAGTTATTAAATTCTAATAATAAGCAAAAAGGCTCCCTTCAAAAAATAGAAGTCTGTCTAAATGAGGAGATCAAAAAGGAACATAAACTTTGGCAAAATAAATACATGCACACAATAAGGGTGTTGGGACATGTGATCTGGCTGGTGGGCTAGATCCCGAGCTCCTCCCTACACAGGCTATTTGATGTCACCTTATCAGATGACCCAAATTCTAAGCCTGCGTGGCTTGCTGTAAGTCCCGCTTTGGGCAGGGATCATATGCACTACAGAGTTCCTGACTTGGAACTCCATAGTGCAGACAATCCCTCTAGAGTTTGCTTTCTGCACCAATCAGCTGATTGGTGCATGCCAAGGAATAATTGGGAAAGCATTTAAAGTCTCCTGATTTTTCCTTTGCTGCTGCATCTTTATAGCTTATGTCACATATGAGGGACAGGCAGGTGTGGTTTGGAGAAAATGGTCTTCCTGGCCTAATAATAATAATAATAATAATAATAATAATAATAATAATAATAATAATAATAATAATAATAATAATAATAATAATAATGTATTTGATTTATTTGTTGCTTGTTACCCAAAGGTCTTCTAGTGACTTACAATGTTATTAAATATATATATATATATATCATACCATGAAACCATGAAAATAATAAAACAACACCCAGAAGAAAATCTAAGGGTCCAGATAGGTTCATATTGGGAGATTAGGATGTCTGCTGGGCCAAATTTGGGGCAGAGGTTCCCCACTGCTAAAAAAAGAATTAAGATGTTTTTAAAGCTTTAAAAAAAATGTTTTTAAAGATGTTTTGTTTTAATATGTTTTTAAGGATGTTTTGTTTTAATATATTTTAAAGTCTGTTTTTATGATGTTTTAACGTGTTTTTAGTGCTTTTATTTGCTGCCCTGGAGTCCTACTGGGAGGAAAGGTGGGATATAAATCAAATAAATAAATAAATAAATATTTGAGGAGCATAAAGACCTTTTGTCCTGAATGCCTCATCTCCCAGTCCTTTACCTGTGTCCACAATACTTAAAACTAAAGAAGGAAAGGCATATGTGGAGGATGAGAGAGAAAGTGGGGAAGAAAAATAAGATTAGAGAACTCCAGCATGAGTGAATGTGTGGTTGTATTGACCAATCGGCTGCATTTCTGAGTCACCCAGGGTTCTTTGCACAATCTACAGTGTGTGTGTGTGTTGTGATGTTAATTAACCCATGCTGCAGCAAGACATTTTCAGGAAATACAGGTCCTTCATTTTTCCTTCATGACAAGCTGATTAGATGTAGATGCCTTTTTACATATTGCAAGGCAGAGAAACTGTGTCAAGGGAGCAATTTGTTTTCCACCTCAATATGAGCTGCAACCAAGTACTAATTGGCCGGAAACTGTTTGTTGTTGCTTCTTTTCTTCTTATTCTTTTTTTCCCCTCTCTCTATCTGGGTGACACTTGCGTTTTTCAGATGTGGTTATCTTTGTTTTTCTAGAATGTCCTCCTGACTCCACCCCTGTATTTACTTTCTTCTTCCAGTATGCAGATCTGTTAGTGAGACAGCTGGTTAAGGTAACTCAGACAAAGTATCTGAGTTGGGGAGGGGTTCTGTTGTTGTTTTTAAAGAAACTGTAAGCCACAGAAAATGTTCATTGCTGTCTAGAGTGGATTTACACATGCTTACTATTTAAGGATAAAATTAAAGCATTAATTATTAGTCATGTGTCTGTTGCCTAAGAACACTCATGCCACAATCCACCTGTTAATCATCAGCAATTCTCAGCTCCCTTTGTTTTATTGATCATGCTGCCTGACATAGCTGTTCTTCTCCAGTTCATCCCTAATGAGATGGTGGGAGTCACTGGTCTTCCATTAATACAGGACTCTTTCCATGCAGTTTTTAAGCTTCTGCGAAATGGAAGAAGATCCTGAGGATCTCAGGAAGGAACCTGCACTTCCCCCTGTAACAACTCCCAGTATTCAATTGGGAAGTCCCACACGTTGATAATAGGTGCCCCATGCCAGGTCTCCACAACTACTGAAGCACCAAACATTATTTATTTATTATATTTATATACCACCCCATAGCCGAAGCTCTCTGGGCAGTTTACAGCAATTAAAACAATAAAAACAAATATACAGGACAAATTATGTCACAGGATCTTGAAATGCAAATAGGGTTTAAACATTAACACCAGCAGTTTGAATTCTCCTGAGCCCCTTACAATTAGGCCGATACACCTCTGAAGTTTGCCTCTGACTTGGAAAGATACTGATTCTTCACCAAGCCAACAACCCCCGCTGCCAGTACTTCCTGACAGCAGTCCTCTTTTCCCCCAAACTGTCCCACTGCAGTGAAGGCCTGAGTCTCAAAGCCTCATCACTTTCATGAGCCTATTTATTCAACAGCATCCAGTGATGTCAAAAGGCACTGGAAATTGCATTTCTCAAGCTTCCCTGCACCAAGCAATTTTCCCATGCATGTTTAAAGGCAGACTTGGCATCAGCACCCAGCATGGCCCGGCAAATGCTGCAGCTCATGGACCTTCAGACGGCCCATCAGTACTGGATGTCAGGATATGTATGTATGTTAAGGCCAGCATTAAAAGGAGAAGTGTCACCCTGGGCGGTTAACAGCAGCCATCCCCATAACGCTTCTGCGGATGCTCCTGCTTTGAAGGCTAGGCCCAGAAGCATTAGGAGTAGGGTTGCCAGGTCGGAACCATCCAAAAACCTGAGAAAATGGGGGTGGGCCCTAGTGATGTCATGGGGCGGGCCCTAGTGACATCATTAAACATGATACATTGTATCAACCACAGTTGCTTGGAGCATACCATTCAAAAAAAATTCTCTGATTGGAGATTAAAATAGAAATCTTACCTAAAATAGGGTGTTCCTAGGTCCATCTGAAGTGACAAGGTCATTCTTGCTAAAACTCAGGCCACATTCACACCAGACATTTAATCCACTATTAAACTGCTACATCAGACAATAATTTGCATTAATTAACTTATTTTGTAGATCCCAAACTTTCTTGTAGACCTGTAGGAGTTTCATAGGCACTAATGCAGGGGCCTAGTGGGTAATCCAGCCCTGCACAAAAGTATGCCACAATGCTGCTGGAGGAGCCCTGTTGGATCAGAGTAAAGGCCCTGCATATCACAAGCTATATGGCTCTGTGTAACATTTGCTGGGAATCACAAGTGGGGACAGCGCTGCTGTACTGGGTTCCTGCTTGTGGGCTTCCCACAGGCATCTAGGTGGTCACTGTGCAAACAAGACGCTGGACTAAATGGGCCTTTGGCTGATCCAGCAGGGCTGTCCTTATGTTCTTCAAACCCAGCATCCAACCCTGGCCAGTCAAATGCATCCTGTAAGCTCACAACCAGACAGCAAGGCAATAGACCAGGGATTTGCAAACTTACCACCACCACTACTTGAACATTACTGAGGGTCTTGGCAGACCACTTAATGATTTTTTTGCCTGCTGAAGCAATTGAATGGTTTTTAATTGCATCAAGATGAAACGTCTTATAAAAGATTATATAAAATAAGAATAATCTTTTATAATGCTTGGGAAAATAGCAGGGAGTAGAAAAATAGGAAGGCCAAACAAGACATGGATTGATTCCATAAAGGAAGCCATATGATTCCATAAAGGCATGCCTACCAAGATCCTGCTGTGCGTGCTTCTTGGATGTTCTGGACCTCGTCCCGGCTATCTACAGCAAGATAAAGGTGGAGGGACAGGCACATCAGCACTGAGAATTGTTTAGCCCACAGCCGCCCCCCCTCTCTCTGAGGTTATGCAGCCCATTGCTCTCTCTGCCCCCCCCCTGAGGTTATGCAGCCCTCTCCCTGAGGGTCTTCAGCCCCTCTCTGAGGGTTATTCAGTTTATCCCAAACCCCAAGAGCAGCTAATAATAATTTATTAGGATCAGGTGACAGTGAACTGTGAAAAAGGTGGTGTAGTTGTTAGTATGTTGGAATTTAGCTGGGAAGACTTGGTTCACATCTCTGCTCAGCCATGTGGTAATGACTGCAGATTCTCACAGGATGTGTTGTTGACAACAGGATAATGGAGCAAGAACATTGACACACTATTGCTGCTACTCAGGAAGGCTAAAAAGTGTGGAAACAGACTTCATAACATGGGATCTGTAATCTCCGATTCCAATAAATCTATATTGATTCTTTGACTAACAGGGCTCTCTAATGCAATTAATAATGATAATAAATTATTATTATTATTATTAACAACAACAGCAATAATACCTATTTATGTACAGTTATAACTACCCAAAGTAATTATAACATCTAAAAATAAATTGCCATTGCACTCTTACTACCATAAGGAACATATAAAACTGACCTCGATGAAACCTAACAAATTAAAAGGTTTTATTAGTCTATAATTTGACAATTATTGCCACCATTATCACAGGGATGATAATTACACTGGAGGGAACAACTTAACGGTCAAAAGTGCCTCAAACTTTACTGGTTACAAAGGAATATGGGTGTTCAGCATCAAGTCACAATTTCAGGTTGGAACACTATAGGCAGAGGGACACCCTTCTCTGAGAAAGCAGAAAGAAGTCTGTCTTGTTGCTTAGACACCTCTCTCTCTCTCTCTGGTTTTAAAATGTTGCTTAATGGTTTCCACAATCAGTTAGCGACTTGCTCTAATCTGGAGCCTAGTGTGTATATCAAACACACATGAATACAGGCCTCTTCATGCTTTTCAAACGGGAGGGCAGTTCTGGATATACATACATACATAGCGGTTGCTAGGAGATGGCGTCTGAGCGGCCTGCCAGCCTCAGCAGGAGTGGAGGCCAGCCAGGGCCGGCTCCTTCTTAGCCCTGGAGCCGGTTCCCCTGCTCCGGCAAGTACGGCCGGCTGCTTCACCCCTCATGCTGTGGGCGCCGCTGGGTGGCAGCAGCCACGATGGCCCCCCCCAGCCAGAGACTGCTGAGCCCCATCGTGGCCGCTCCCACCCAGCGGCGCCCACAGCATGAGGGGTGAAGCAGCCGGCCATCCTTGCCGGAGCAGGGGAACTGGCTCCGGGCCGGGGCTAAGAAGGAGCCGGCCCAGCCTGGCCTCCACTGCCACCGCTTCTTCACGGCTCCTGCTGAGGCTGCCAGGCCACTCGGACGCCATCTTCTAGCAGCCGCTCCCGCGGGGGCTGCTGCTGGGGGAGGTCCCTGCAGGGGCAGCGGCTGGATGGAGGCACCCATGTCGTGGCAGATGCGCCCCAGGAGACGTGGGCCAGGAGGCTGCCATCGCTCGGCCAGGCGGCTACAGCCTCCACTCAGCACCCTCACCTCTACTTGTGTGGGCAACGGGAGCGGGCAGGGACTGCTACTCGGGGGGGGCCTGCAGGGGCAGCGGCTACACCTTGCTCAACCTACAACTACGGCGGCGGCTCAAGTTCTCCTCCTGTCTCTCCAGTGGTCCCTGCCTCAATGAGAAAGGGCGGGAAGGTGGCCAGCCACAGCCGTCACGCATGCGTGTGTCAATCACACATGCGTGGCTGAGGGGGACGCTCAAAAGCCAGAGATCAACATCTTCAAAGAAACTATGGCCGGGAGCCGGAGACGGCCCCCTTTTGCCAGAGACTCCAGCAGAAAACCGGAGATCTGACAACCCTAATTAGGAGGAAATAAAGCTGTTCTCACAGTACACACCATACATTTGAAGCACATCAAAAGCACGTATTTTCCCCAAATAATCTTTACCCCAAAGTAGTTTACCCCTCACAGAGGTACAGTTCTCAGCAACCTTAACAAATCACAGTTCTCAGGATTCTTGGAGTGGGGCATGCTTTCAATGTGGTTTAGATGTATGGAGTGCAAGCAGCCTAAGATAATAGTAGCTGTAGAGCTGCCAGGTCTAGCAATGAGCCCTTGGAAGGCAAGCATTTTTTTTAAAAAAGGGAAGGTCATGCAAATGTTAATCAAGTTGTTCCCTCAAGGCTACAACAAAAGGATAACAGAAACCATTACTGCAGTGTCACTTGAGTACCTTTCTCATAAATGTTTTTCACTGAAAAAACAGTTTACAACACAGCATATATTTCAATCTCAAAATCATCACTGTTCATATTCACAAACTGGAAACATATTAAGTGCTCATTGACTAATGCTGAATTATCTTTAGGAAAAGAAGACCTACTTAATAGCTTTGATTGGAACCAATCATTTGGAGAAATAAGGAAGTTCTCTACACAGACCATGCTCACAAATGGCTTTACCTTCTTTTGTTTTTCAAGAGTCAAATATAAACTTCCTTTCTTTTTTTTAGTGTCAGAAACAACCAACTCCACACACGTTCATGTTGAGTAGGAGCAACTGTGAGCATCTGGATGTTACTGAACTCCACCTCCCATCAGCCCCAGTAAGTATGGCCAGTGGTCATGGCCAGATGGGAATTGGAGTCCAGCAGCATTTAGAGGGCCTCAGGTTTCCCATCCTTGATGAGCAGAATACAACGATTATGCATTCATACAGATCTTTATAAATTTGCATTATCTTTTTTAATAGCTTGGAAATCATATTCTCTCTATTTCCTTTTTTTCTAAACAGCCTTCACATTTCATATCATGTGTCCATGGGCTATATCTACAGCGCTGCAGCTCTCTCCATGCAACAGGCCCTCCTCTTCCTTTCCTGTCCCTTCCAGCTCCCCACACACCCTCCAAATCGCTTATGAAGGGTTGGTGGAACCTCTGGAGTAGATAGGGGGGAGCAGGAGGAGGAAAGTCCCATTGCACAAGCAGAACTCAGCTCACACAGCATTAGGTACAACCTTATGAATTTATGTTTACAGTTTATGCTTTAATGCTCTGGTGATGGAAAAATGTCCACAAAAATGAAGATGTGGAAACTGCTCACCTTCTCACATGAGAACTGCAGCACTTAACAGTCCAGGATTCCCAGTGTCTGTTGTGGATTGTATGTCCAATGCCATTCAGCTTGCAAGTCTTGGGTGTACTGAATAAACAGGAAGTTGCTTATGTTCATTCAGTCCAGTATTGCCAAATCTGACAGGCAGTAGCTCTGCAGAGTGTGTTGCATGTCTTTTCCATCACCTGCAACAACCTAATCCTATCAAATGAAGATGCTAGATTGAACTTGAAACCATCTATATGCAAAGCATGCACTCTATCATTGAACCTTTCTTAAATAAGACCCAAGGAAACCTCCACACAGGGCCGGATTAAGCTGACGAGGGACCCTAGGCTGATTCTGAGCCGCTCACCGTCCTGTCCCATCCCATCCCCCCGCTTCACCTACCTTTCCACTTTTTTTGCAGCTGCACGCACTATGCATGCAGGTTTGCCATCAATCAAGATGGCGGTCGAGGTTTCCGTAAGGGGCTGAAGCCTCTGCCACCATCTTGGTTCATGGCAGCAATGTGCGTATGTAGCATGCATGCATGCCATCAACCAAAATGGCGGCAGAGGCTTCAGCCTCTTAGGGAAACCTCAGCTGCCATCTTGATTGATGGCAAACTGCAAAAAAAGCTGAGAAAAAGGTAAGTGAAGCGGGGGGATGGCGAATGGTTCAGAAGCTCTTGTCCCGCGATCCATGGCTCCTGTCCTGCTTCTGCGGATCGCAGGCCCCCAATAGCTCCGGGCCCCTAGGCTTCAGCCTGCTAAGCCTAATGGATAATCCGGCCCTGCCTCCATACATAGGGACCATTCTAGTTCCTTTCAGGTTCTATACTTCCATTTTAAATGTTGTACTCCATCTAGAATCTTACGCACTTTACAAATAAAATAAGAGTAACAATTTGTATTGTATTTGGCATTTGAATTTCTATTGCTACTGATGGTTTTCTTTGTTACTGAATTCTGTATTTTCTTTTATGACATTTTAATCTTATCATTTAATTTCTGCCCTGAGACCTTCAGGTGAAGGGCAGCTTATGAGTACTTTTAATAAAACAAATAACCAAACAATATTCTACAGCTACACTTGCATGTTGACATTTGGGAATATTATGATCTCTAATCTAACAGACCTCAATATAGAATAAAACTACATATCTTAACAGACTGGTCCTGCTATGCAAGAACCACTGATTTCAATGGAACTTCCTCCTTGGTATATATGGTGGTACTGGAAGTGAGTCCTGTGTTGGGAGAAATGAGTCCTCAGGAGGACTAATTTTCGAGTAAATGACCTAGGATTGAGCTGCTTAGGACAAACACACATTCATACAAAATTTGTACATGATTTTGTAGCAGAAAAGATTTTGAAATAAGCTCTTTTTTCTTCTCTCGACTCTTGGCACTGAAGATCAAGTAACAAGAGATAAAAATAAGAGTAATTTACGTAGGGCTGTCTGTCTTGTTACCTTAGTTTTCTTTTATAAACACCAGCTAAACATGAGAATGAGCTCACTTGAAAGAGAACTACAATATTCAGATTCTCGAATAATCCATATGCATGATGTGACCTGCTGTTTATAACCTTCTGAAGCTGCAGATTAGCAATGTACTAACCCACAGCTTGTCCTGGTATAACACTGAACTACCCTGAAGTGATGAATCATAATTACCGTAGGATAGGCAGATAATCCCCATTTCTGGTGATGGGATTGAACAAAGCTTCAGCATGTCTGTATACAGACAGGAAATAAGGGCTGTTTAAACGTTCAGCTACACATACAATCAAGTAACACTGGACTGTAATTAGAGCAGAATCAAAACTCATAGACTTTGTGTGTGTGTGTTTTAATATTTTTCAGCAGCATAGAAAAATGGCTCTCATTTTCTTGCAGTCTTTTGGCACTCCTTGTTGAAATATTTGCACTTACCCTTTTTTCACTTGTTCTCATTCTCTTCTGGCACTAATCGCTCTCAGTGACATCATCATATAGTCAAACCTAGTTGGTTATGGTGTAAGGCAGGGGTTTCCAAACTGTGGCCCATTACTAGAAGCCAACATAGATTTATCAAGAACAAATTCTGCCAGACTAATCTTATCTCATTTTTTGATCAGGTGACTTCCCTGGTAGACTGTAGGAATGCTGTGGACTTATATCTTTACTTCACCAAAGTTTTTGACAAACTGCCTACACCTAGGAAAAAGAAATCAAGTGCACAGTTACAAGATGGGGGATACTTGGCTCAGTAATATTTCATGCAAGAAGGATCTTGGAATTGTTGTTGATCTCAAGCTGAATGTGAGCCAACAGTGCGATGTGGCTGCAAAAAAGGCAAATGCTATTTTAGGCTGCATTATCAGAGGTATAGTTTCCAAATTGTGTGAAATACTAGTTCCCTCTATTCAGCACTAGTTAAGCCTTATTTTGAGTACTGCATCCAGTTCTGGACACAGCATTTTAAGAAGGATGCAGACAAACTGGAACAGGTTCAAAGAAGGGCAACAAGGATGATCAGGGGACTGGAAACAAAGCCCTGTGAGGAGAGAGACTGAAAGAACTGGACATGTTTAGCTTTGAGAAGAGAAGACTGAGGGGAGATATGATAACACTCTTCAAGTGCTTGAAAGGCTGACACACAGAGCAGGACCAGGATCTCTTCTCGATCATCCCAGAGTGCAGAACACAGAATAATGGGCTCAAGTTACAGGAAGACAGATTTTGGCTGAACATCAGGAAAACCTTCCTAACTGTAAAGTGGCTCAACAATGGAACCAATTACCTAGGGAGGTGGTGGGCTCTCTCCAGCACTGGACAGCCACCTGTTGGGTATGCTTTAAGATGGATTCCTGCATGGAGCAAGGATTGGATTCGATGGCCTTATAGGCCCCTTCTGACTCTATGATTTTTTTATCACTCCCTGCAGAATTTTTGGCCCAATTTTCAATGTGGGTGGCAGAAGCTAAAAGGCAAGACGATTTGGAAACTAAATAAATAAATAGGCAGGTGTTCTACACAAATAAATAAGGATGTTTTGGTGCCCAAATATTCCAGTCAAGGAGGACCATTTTCCTGTATTTCCCTATTCAGTTCAGCCTAGCACCATGTGATGTCTTCCTCAAACAATTCTGTTGCAAAGTTGGCACAGTGTTTTTTAGAGCGCCATTGTTGACAAGTTGACGTCTCTGCCTGGCTGGAACAGCTTTAGCTCTTTGTCGTGGTAAGTTGCTTTACATGGGTGAGCATCTTCCCCCTCCTAACACAGCTTCATAATGCTTTCATATAAAGAAAACAGAATTATTCAGCAATGACATCATGAATATGATTTGGTTTCTCGCCACTTATGCACTTAATTCTTCTTCAAAACAGATGTTCAATGAGAGCTGACAAAACAAAGAAAAAGGACCACCAACCGAATGTTTCCACAAGTAGAACTTTTAACGGCTTCATCATCATTCACCCACCCTGTCCCAGCAGGGAGATTCTCTCTCAAGCAGATGCTGAAATTTTAGTCTAATTCAATGAAAGCCTACTTGTTTCAAGTCATATTTGTCCATTGTCTACACCCCATAATTGCCTTCACTGATTTTAGGCCTAATATGTCTAATATTTTAGTGCTTGTTTCTTGCAAAGTATGACCAAAATATAGCTGCTGTGATTGATTCCTTGTATCTGGTCAATTTTGTACATTCTAGAAACATGAGATATTCAGATGTGTATTTCCTTCACATGGAGCAGCCTTTGTTGGGGATGCAGCCACATGGAGAAATTACAGTAGAGTAGTGGCAAAAGCAGAAGTGCAGGGTACCTACACGTTAGTCGCAGCAATGCCCCCTCACCCCTTTTTGAGGGGCTTAGAATAAGAACCTAGTTAGCGCCTTCTGCCTCAACAACTGACATCCCTAGGAGCCAATAAGCATGCAAGAGGAGAGTGTTCTCAGTGGCTGACTCACCTCCTTTCACTCTGATTGGCTCCAATCAACAGGAAAGGATAAGGAAGCATCTTAGATGACTCTTCTCAGTGGTTAACACACTTCTCTTTGATGCTGGTTGGCTGATAAGATGCTGGAAACATAGAGATCCTGCTGGGACCCTGCTCCCCAAAAAGTAAAGGGGCTAAGATCCCCTGAGACTGTGGACGACTGCATCCCTGAGAAATGATCTCATCCAGTGGATGTAACCTTACAGTTGGGTTACTGCAATACAATCTATGTGGAGCTGCCCTTAAGGATGGTCCAGAAGTTGCAGCTGGTGCAGACTACCATTTGCTAACCTGTTGTTAGGAGCAGCCTGTCTTTAGCATTGTTAAGAGATCTGCATTGGCAGCCAGTTAGCTACCAGGCCACATTTAAGTTTTAATTGTTGGCTATAAAGCCCTAAACAGCCTAGGCCCTGTTTATGCAAGAGACCACCTTTTCTCATATCATCCTGTTTGAACTCTTAGGTCATCACATGAGGCCCTCTTGCAGGCGCCACTTGCCCCAGAAGTTTATTTAATGAGTACTTAAGGCACTTTTTGTTTGGTGGTACCCACACTTTGGAATATACTGCTCCTGGAAATTAGGATGGTGCCAAGAACTGTTGCTTCTTTCATGTGACAGACTTCCAGGGTACCCTTGGGATATCCAGCATGTAGGAAGCAGCAAATGTCTGGACTTCCTCTTACAGAATAATCCTGTGCATGTTTTACAGAGGTAAGTCCCATTAAGTTAAAGGATGTTTGCTTCCAAGTGAGTGTGATAGGACTGTGCTGTCTGAGTCATATTTATATTGTTACAGTACAAAGCACTGTGAATGGTACCTTTACCTGTAGCAGGGATGGGGAATTTGTGGCCCTCTAGATGTCGCTAAACTGCAACTCCCATCTTCCATAACCTTTGGCTGGAGCTGATGGGAGCTGGAGTCCAACAACATCTGAGGACGACAAGTTATCTACCTTGAGCTAGAGATACAGTAAGTACAAAGAAGGAAACAGTACATGAAATACAGCAAAAAGAGTAACAAGTAAAGAAAAATAAAGAAGATACAAAGGAGATTCCTTGGGATTACATGAAATTTTATTTTGAAGGCATTGGGTTACAGAGTGTTTGCTATTGCCTGCTGGTTGCAAGCAAGCAGATCATAAACACACTGATTTGAAAGCAAATCTCATCCATTTCAGTAAAACAATCTCCCAAGTAAGTGTGCTTAGAATCACAGTTTTATCATCCTTAACACTAGCTGGTGATATACAAAGCAATTAGTTAGGTATCACAAACCTGACTTTCCATTCCCATAGATTTTTTGTGAAAAATTTCAGACTGCTCCGTATGTAGAAAGCATGTATGTAGATACAGTAACATACTGAATAAAAATTTCTTCATCATTGTGTTGCTATTACTATTCACTGAACACTCAGCATCAACCAATCGTATCATAATTGCTTTGTGGCTCTTTGGAAGGCAAAATATTGAGAGTACCTAATATGGAAGAAGAACATGTTCTTTCCAACCCAGACTCCCAATGCTTTATTGTGGATCATTGCTGCCATTTATTTATTTATTTATTTTACATCTGAACAGGGAAACCAAGGCTGTGTATTCACCAGAATGTGGGTCGCACAGATCTGATTTTTCTCTGAGCCCTTTTGTGCACATTTGTCCAGCCACGAATGCTGTCAGTGTTTCCAATCCACACAGGTGGCTGGTGCTTGATGGGAAGTATTCACATTGTGTGCTGTTGTCTTCTGCCTTCAGTTAGTACTTTTCCACCCTCCCTAATTTCTGGAAACCTGAGGTCCTATGTGGGCATGTGCGCAGGTGTTTGTTTACCTGTGGGCACAGCCAATTTTATTATTTCTGAGATGCAGTTTTTCTGATACACCAAACTTGCACAAAACAGTGGGTTATTTTTTCTTAAAAGAGTGTCATACCCAGCTCCACCAGTAGCCCACCCTCCCTGAGTTCCATTGTGGACATGCACACCAATATTTGTTTAGCTGTGCATGTAGCCAATTTTTATTATTATTTTTGAGTTACAAGTTTCCTGATATACCAGACTTGCACAAAACAGTGTGTCCCACCCAGCCCCACCAGCAACCCACTGAGGAGTGTCTCGCCAACAGAAGTAGGAGGTGTAGTGATAGATGGCATCCAGCCAAACGTTACTACACAGATAAAATAAAACTCTGTCCACACAATGCACTTCAGTACTTCCGCAGTTAGCAGGAAAATCCAAATTAAATGGGGGGAAAGTGCAGGCTGCCACTTCGATGAGGACAACATTGTGTGGATGATGCAAAAAAACATGCACGCCATGGGATGCATTGAATCCACTTTAAACTGCCATGTGCATACAGTGCAAGTCATAGAGATACCAGGTTACTTACCAAAGTCACACACTGAACACAGGACAACCAGAGACAGAAAATGGGTCTCCTAATGCCATCTCCTTGCTACAGCTAGTGAAAAATAAAAAGACAAATGATACTTCAAAGTAGTTCTTCTCTACCATGGTGCAGCCAGACCATTTTAAATGCAGAATCCCACTCGCGGCCTTCCTCCAGGCCAATTTACACTCGCCAGATCTGATTAAATCTACTTATTCTGCCCGCTGTGCCTTTGGACTCTAAAAAAGTAATCTGCTTAGATTAGGCATGGGCAACCTTTCTGGTGAAGGGCGCCTTCCCTTGGGGATAACCTGGGCAGGGCCACATGCCAGTAATGGGCAGGGCCAGAGGCAAAAGGTAATGGACCAACCCCTTTTCTCTCTCCCTCTTCCTCCACACTCAGTGGAGGGAGGGACAGATCACCAGAGCTCTGAACTAATCACTTATAAATCGCTTTTGAAATTAGGCCAAGGGCTGTAGGCTGAAGCTACAGGTTGCCTGACCTCTAATTTATGCATTATCACCCACAAGAACTGTTGCACAATGCTCTGAAATAAATTTCTCATAGGTCACATTAAGGAGGAAAACACTGGCCTCAATCCATGCAAAAAGCAGGCAAGGTGGTAAACATTTCCCTAAACCAGAAGTTGGGGAACCTGTGCCCCTCCAGATGTTGTTGGGCTACAACTCCCATCGCTAACTATTAGCCATGCTACCCTACCCTAAGCTATACCACGTCACATTGCATGCAGATTATCACATGCTTGCATACTCCTCCAGCTAAGTCACAGGGAAGAGTTCCAGACTAGCCTTTTCTTCATAATCCTAGTTTTGGAAATGGCTTTCTTTTTTCATGACCAGCACTCAACAAAAGGATTCCCTACCTGCAGTCTGAAGTTACACAGTCCAGGCTCACATCAAAATCAGGTCAGTACACAGGAACATAGGAAACTGCCTTATACTGAGTCAGACCATTGGTCCAACTAGCTCAGTATTGTCTGCACTGACTGACAGCAGCTCTTCAGGTTCTAG
Organism: Rhineura floridana; assembly: GCF_030035675.1. Classification (NCBI taxonomy): domain Eukaryota; kingdom Metazoa; phylum Chordata; class Lepidosauria; order Squamata; family Rhineuridae; genus Rhineura; species Rhineura floridana. The sequence continues at coordinate 102,257,193 of NC_084482.1, forward strand.
GCAGAGTCTCAGCCCTACCTGGAGATGCCGGGGATTGAACCTGGGACCTTCTGCATGCAAAACAGATGCTCTACCTGAGCTATGGCCCTTCCCTAAATATTAGGTTAATCTTGTATTTATTAATTTTATAATAGGCCACCTTTCAGGGTAAACCCTCTCAAGGAGGTTCAAACATATTAAAATAAAATCTCACGATAGCATATACCAGTCTATAAAGTCACAATCTCAAGATGTTATATAACAATATTACAACAGCAGCAGTAAAAAAATCTCAGCAGAATAAAACAGTATAAATTTAAAAAACAAAGAGCAAATGAATAAAAAATAGAAAAGTTGGTTATAGAGAGAGCATTAAAATGTCAACTAAAAGCTGTCTGAATGAGAAAAAGACATTCAGGTCCATTTAAAAGTCATAAGAACAGACTCTATATTTTGGTTGTCTGAGCCTGACACTTAGTGGCTGAGACTATGCTATGTGCATACATCATAGGAAGTGTTCCATTGTCAGGCCCTGGGATTTCCATTTAAAACAAGGAAATATAACAAAAGAGCTTTGTATGACCAGATCACTTCACCAGCTCAAACCACACAAGAATGAGTATCAGTACATCATTTCAAACTGGAGCTTTTGCTTGCTGGCCTCAGACTACTTTTCCTGAAACAGAATTCACTGTTTTTCTGCTGGCTGACCAGCAAGGGGGCCTCTGAGCATCAGATGAGTCATCATGACATCTCCCTTACTGCTTTGTAAACATGGCATATCATGAATCTGTGATTGGGGGCTTCTAAGCAGACATGAACTCCTCTCTTTTGAGCACTAGATTAATTCGTTATTAGGCTGTGCTCAGCTCTAATTTCATGTGAAACATTCCCAGCAGCATGGATCAAAATTTACATCAGGAGTTGATTTCCCAGCAGTAAAGGCATTTTTCAATGATGAGGCAGTTGTTCATTTCTTAGAGCCATCAAGCTAATTGAGCTGAATGAGAAATTGCATGGATTTTAGTGTGTGTCTTGCAGTTAGTCTTACTGTTTCTAAATTATATGACATGCTTGTAGCCTGAGACAGACACCAGGTAATAAGAAATTAATTTCACTTCTTCCAGTAGTCCAGAAAACCCAGTATAAAGCTAGAAGCAGAGAGTTGCCCAATTCAGATGTAATGGGAAACCGTGGATTTCCATTACAAAAATGAGCCTGCATGAGCCTGCATGAGCCTTAGGCTTCCATGGTCCCCATCAGTGGCTCATTTAGGTAATGTTAGACTCTGGACTTAATATTCTTATCAGGACTGCTCTTTGGACGGTAATGTGTATTACTTTACTGTCTTCAAAATGTGGTAATCCAGCCCTGCTGAGTTTGCCTCTCCTCCTGTTTTGCTGAGTTGCACCTTGGACATCTGCTCCCGAGTCTAGCCCTGAAGCTACCACTGGGCCACTTCCCATCCCCAATTCCTTCTTATCTACAGGGAGGAGATTCAAGGTTTTCCATTTTGAACAAACCACAGTTCCCTATTACATCTGAAGTCAGGGAACTGTGGAACTGTGTGAAGTCAGGAAACTAGCTACTAACTGTAGCTAGTTAATTACCAAACCAGGATATCAAACTATAGTTTGATGCTGGTTTGCTAATCAGACTTGGAAGAAACGACAGTGCCTCGAGTTAACAGACTTAACAAAGAACTATAGTTTGTTCAAAAGTGGCAGACTTGATCTCTGCACCTAGCCATCATGGCAGCATAAGCCTACATGCTTCATATATGTGGCTATAAAGTTTGTGAACAGGACTGCAACTGACACAAAGCACAACAATATGTGCCTGGCCCTGTTGCCAAGCACAGCATTCAGCTTTGACTATATCAATGCATGCACTCTGTGCATTGCTGCAATTCTTAATGGTTGCGGTAGCAGAAAGAAGTCAAATGTGTTATTCTTACAAGTAATGCACCTATTCTGTTATGCATTTCTGGTCATGAAAAAAATGCTCCTTGATCTCTGCAGTAATCAGTTGATGTGTGGACCATGTGGTCTCATTCCTGCTGCCTCTACATGTAGGTCTCCCTATGAGCATTATTAGTATTCTTAATTCCAACCAGCTGTTCTTAAACAAGCCAGCTGTACTATTGAGCTCAATGGATTTTATTTTTATTTTTTTTAGAATGACAAGGATTTGCCATATGGTCTGCCTCTTGATTATGCACACCATAACAATGTATTTCAGAATTGACATGTATGAAACAAGATGATAGTAATGAAACTGCCTGTGTGTCCTTTTCACAACATAATTTTTTTCATCTGTCATTCATAAATCATCAAGGAAAGTTTTCCCAATCAAGCACTTTCCCCATAGGCTTATTTTCCCCCTTTATTCATATTCATTCAGTGTCAAAAATGATCAGCTGTTCTTCATTCTCCCACTACTCAGTAGCACTGTAGGAATTAATTCAGTCAGTCTAGTTCAATGGCACAACAACTGGAAGGACAGGTGGGTTAGGGAAGTATTGCTAAGCACTATATGACACAGTATTCAATTTATACCTGTGAAGAGCATGTAAGGCCTACTCCTAACAGGAAGCAAATTTGGGTTTAAATCCCTAATGCCCATTGTTCATTAAAATTCATTCCTGATTCAATGGAATAATATATCATAGTACAGCATAATCTCTGCCATTTTCAAGGTTTGAAATCTTGTTCGCTCTACTCATGGCAAGAAGCAAGGCAGGCTCTGGTGACTGAGATGAGCCTGAGGCTTCCTTTGAACCCTGGAGCTACAGGAGAGAGGAGATAAACCCCACCCCCTTCAAATCCCCAAACTATGCTTGAAGCTTGTGATATGTTTTGGCTCTGAGGTTGTCAGTGAACAGCCATAAGAAGCCTCCAGCTGCCAGCTGTCCTCAGTGCCTGATGGGCACATTGTAAGAGGCAGAATAAACCAGCCTGCCTTCAATTCCGATTTCCACCTCTGAGCTGTAGAGGGCTCAGAGATACATGGGCATGCCTTTACATCAGGTTGCACCAAGTTCAGAGCACTTGCACAAAGGCACAGCAAGCCTCTTTCTCCCTGCACTGAAGCTCTGACCTACTGGGGGTGGCGCTTGTTTTCTTCCCCCCATCCAGCTCCAACCTTAGAACTAAAGAGAGGGGCAAGTGATGTTCCTCTGACCTCACGCGGCATTTCAGATATGTTACATGGAGTCAAGTCCCTGCCCTTGTGGTGGTAGTGGGCAGCTGAGAACAAATGTTTGGTTTATCCACAAGGCCAGCCCAAGCTGGCTGAGCTCTGTCCATCTCTCTCCCTTCCCCACAAATTATGTGGAGTTTCTCTCCATTGTTCTTTGATGTGGACCTCTCTACTGACCAAAAATTGAGCATGCAAAGTTTCTCAAGGTTCTTCAGAAAATTTCCTCTCTGTACCTAGGAAAACCCTGGGGATTACAAGAAAAAAAACAATAGGCATCTCAGTGCCCCGCATTTAACACTGGAATGTAACCCACAGCCGAATAGTCCAATTGGTTGCTAGCTGCCACCATGCTGAATTCACATCAGTAGGACTCTACCATAGCTGGGCTAAGAGGCCCAAAGCAGGGATGTGGGGCGAGATAGAGTAATTATTCTGAATTTCCTTAGAACCTGTTGACCAAACAATTGGAGAGAGAGAGATACAGACAAATAGAACATGATAGTGCACTTAATTCAAAAAGCAAAACAAGAAAACTGTTCTAACTTCTGGACTTTTCATAACTGCTAACATTGGCAGGCAGCTTCTCTTACATTCTGCAGTTGATCTCCTTTGGGCAGCAGTAGTCGAGCCTGGAATCAACAAGTCTCTCTCCTTCTGTCACGACAGGAACCTAGGAAACTGCCTTAGACAGTGTTAGACCGTTGGTTTATCCAGCTCAGTATGGTCTACAGCCAGAGCTTGGAAAAGTTACTTTTTTTGAACTACAACTCCCATCAGCCCCAGCCAGCATGGCCACTGGATTGGGCTGATGGGAGCTGTAGTTCAAAAAAGTAACTTTTCCAAGCTCTGGTCTACACTGACTGGCAGTGGCTCTCCAGGGTCTCAGGCAGGAATGCCTCCTATACCCTACCAGGAGATGTCTGGGAATGCACCTTGGACCTTCTGCATGTAAAGCAGTTGCTCTACTACCTACTGCAGGCAAAGGATGCTGGAGGATGTTCATGGGTCTGCTCACCTGGATTTGGACCTCTCAGATTTCTGTGAGGGTCAGACTGTGATCCTCTTTCGAATCTGAGCCACAATGAATACTACAAGGACTTCCGAGGGCTGCATTTTTAAAAAAAGCTAGTTTAAACAGACACTAGACACCTGGAGCCAAAGTGGACCTCCTGCCATGTTGGTTGAAAATGGAACTGAAGTGATGACATGTGTCATATCTCAGTGACAGTACAAGAAAAAAAGTGTGGTTGCTAGCATTTAAAAGTGGCAGGGGGAGGGGTAAAATACAGCTCTTGGACCACCTCATTGAATAAACTATGGAAATGGAGTGCCTTCAAGTCTATTCCGACTTATGGCAACCCTAGAAGAGGGTTTTCATGGTAAGCGGTATTCAGAGGTGATTTACCATTGCCTTCCTCTGAGGCTGAGAGGCAGTTTCTGGCCCAAGGTCACCCAGTGAGCTTCATGGCTATGTGGGGATTTGAACCCTGGTCTCCCAGGTCGTAGTCCAGCACCTTAACCCCTATGCCACACTGTCTCTCGAATAAACTATAAGTAACATTTAAAAAAAAGAAGGTTGTGCAGGGGGTTTTTTGTTTTAATTTTACTGTACAAATAGGACTGACTGAAAAACAACCACCACCTTGAATTTGGCATGGATTAAATTTGGACTAATCCATCCATCCCTGCTCTCCGGGCATACAAACAGCATGGACTTTGTAAAAGCCTTGCTAGCTTACACAAGTCTAGCACAGGACTTGGGTAAGCATTTACAGATCTTTACCTTGTGAGATTGATGCAATAGTGTGATCTGTTTCAGGATGTTGGCAGGGGTGAAACAAGGGTCAGCCTTGATTGCCCACTCAGGAAGGAAGGAAGGAAGGAAGGAACATTTGGGTCTGGGTGTTACAAAACATTAAAACCTGTCTAAAAATAATCTAAAATTCCTCATTTTTAACCCTTGGTGTCCCAGCTATTTGTGGCAGAACATAAAATACATTTGTTTCACTTTGGGATATAGACAGGAACTGCTGCTATCACAGTAAGTGATCACACATATTAGATCCATGTTAACTAGATTAGTAGTGTGGCACGATGTGGAGCAATTCCGAGCCAGCCTAAAAAGTTCTATATTAAGCTGTCTAACAAGGACTGCATATTACGGGCAAATCACTTCTGTTTTCCTGCCTGGAAATAGTGGCTATAATGCCAGCATCTTCTATCTAGCCAAGCCAGTGATAGGATTTAGCAGACATCATCATCTAAAAGCTACATAAATATCTACATGTTTCTAGTTCTTGAGAATCCATGCATTCTATAGCGGCAAATGGGTGTGTGCATTTACATACGACCATATTAAACTTCCTTTATCTGGATCAGATCATTGGCCCATCCAGCTCAATACTATCTGTTCTGACTAGGCTCCCATCCACACCATACATTTAAAGCACTCTTAACACCATTTTAAACAGTCATGGCTTCCCAAAAAGTAATCCTTGGAACTGCAGTTTGTTAAAAGTGCTGCTGAATCATAGATCTCCTAGCAAGGCTCAGAACCATTAACAAACTACAGATCCTATAATTCTTTGGGGGAAGCCATGAAGTGGTACAAGAGTGCTTTAAATGTATGGCATGTGTGTGACCTAGTTCTCCAGGGTCTCATGCAAAGGCCTTTCCCATCCCCTGCTCCTTTTGAGTGGGGGTGCCACAGACTGAAGCTGGGACCTTCGGCATGCATTCTGCCACTGAGCTGTGGCCTCTCCCAGCAAAAGACTTGCAGTTTTCTAAGTTAAAAAAATGTGAAGAAGTACCACCCAAAAGACAAAAGAGCCATCCAAGTTTTACTCAATCTTGAAATTTGGGTCACATCCTCACCATACATTTAAAACATTCTTATACCACTTTAACAGCCATGGCTTACCCCAAAGAATCCTGTAAAAAAATGTAGTACATTAAGGGTGCTAGGAATTGTACCTCTGTGAGGGGTAAACTAGAGTTCCCAGGATTCTATGGGGGAAGCCATGACTGTTACAGTGGCATGAATGTGCTTTTCAATGCATGGGGTGGATGTTAATCATATGTTTCTGTTTTTGAGGGTGCTCATGTGTTTTGTGACACGAAATTGGGGCAAATGCATCCATGTGTTTTGTATTGTTTTATATTGTTTTAAATTGTTTTTTAAAAGATGTATCTTAACTTGTATTTGTTTTTAGTTACTGTAAACCGCCCAGAGAGCTTCGGCTGTGGGGCGGTATACAAGTATAATAAATAAATAAATAAATAAATTTCTATTGAAGCACCCAAAAATGCACTTAAAGCCACCTTATTGTGCACATGTCATTATGAATGATACAAAAATAGCAGCTTACACTGGTCCTGAAAAGCTACAGGACTGTTGGCTCTTTACATTGTGAATTTTACCTCAGAGCACTCATAAAAAATAATGTTGTTGACATTTGAAGAAAAAGCAGGTTTCCTGTTTGAACTTTGACAGGTATCGGAAGATGTGAGCAAATCTTGGGTTTGCTTTAAAGGCACTCTGTGGTCATGGGTTTCTCACATTTGTTGTGTGCCAAGCAGCTTTGAATTGCTTGCAGTACTTTGTAAAAAATAAAAACCCACCAAACATACACACACAAAAAAAACCCTCTCAGAGATTCTTATCAAGAAGAGACAGGATCCGTTATGAAATATGTGCAGTTATGAACAGGTTACTGGAGATTAAAACCGTTCTACATCACATGCCTCGCTTGCTGTAAAATGTGGTAGATGTTACTGATATCCCTAACATTGTCTGTTAAAGCCCAGTGGCTGCTACTGCATATATAAAATAGCCCACATTTCTGTTTCACTGTGTTTGGCAGGAAAGGGGTGCTCTTGTGTTTATTTCCATTTAATTTTGCTTGTCTGAATCAAACGTTGACACTTTTGACAACAAAGCTGTCCAGAACTTTCCTTGTGAGATTTAAAACAGCAGCAGCAGCAACAAAAATGTCTCTAACAGCAGTTTTAACATCCATTTACTTTTTTTTCTCTGCTCAAGTCTGAGCCCTGGATGACTTGACCCATGCTGTGGATGGAAGTGAGGGGTCTTACTTTTCTATGAGAACATAGGAAGCTGCCTTATGTTGAGTCAGACCATTGGTCCATCTAGCTGAGTACTGTCTACTCTGCCTGACAGTGGCTGCCTTGGATTTCCGACAGGGGTCTCTCCATGTCCTATGTGGTGCTGCTGGGGATTAACACTGAAGGCTCCTCCAGATGTCCTTTTTATTGCACTTTCATAATAATGATTTGTGCTCACGATGCTATTGGGGCAGTCACACATGATCGCACTTTCAATACTGTTGGCACTTTCAAAAGTTTTGGGGTGGTCATTCTGCTTCATCTCCAGTCAGTGCATGGCCTGTAACTTCCTGCTGGAATCCTATGACTTTCTATACCGCAAATATCTGGCAGGGGGTGGTATTTTTGTCCTGCTTTTGCTGTGCTATCAGCTGGTATAGCACAGTGGGGAGGACAGCCTGGCTGGGAGTCCAGAGTCTATGAGTTCAAATCCCTGCTCGTATCTCCTGGGTGTAAAGGGCCAGCTAAAGATCACCCCCACAGTGAGTGGCTCAGGGGTTACATGCCCTGCCACCTGCGCAGCCGTGGGCAAGCTGCATAGTCCCAAGGAGCCCAGTTGCCCCCCAGCTGGCAGTTGCGGACAAGGAAGGGGCTGGCTTGTGCAGCTGTGGCAAGCTGAGCAGGCCCTAGCCAGCTGGGGAGGACTAGCCTCAGAGGGAGGCAATGGTAAACCCCCTCTGAATACCGCTTACCATGAAAACCCTATTCATAGGGTCGCCATAAATCGGGATCAACTTGAAGGCAGTCCATTTCCATTTTTTCATAGCCCCTCCAGGCAGCAATAATGTGGTAGCATTAGGGAAGCATTGTGGAACAAACTAAAGCAGAATACACCCACCACTAGTGCACTATTATTGTGTCACAAATATGTTGCCCTGAGACATTCTGCAAGCAAAACAGATGCTCTGTCGCTGAGCTCTCTCCCTTCTCTTGCAGTCCCCTGATGCTCAGAGCTCCTTCCCTGAACATCTGCATACATAATGCCATTTTCCTTTCCCTTCCTCAAATCTCTCCCCAGAGAACCCATCATGCTTGGAGCCAATATCAGCTTCTCTCCAAGGATGAAGAGCAAGTTCCAGGGTGAGCTATTAATCTGGACCACTGTACAGCACTGTACTGGGCGGATTAAACCCCCTCCACACATGCCACAGTCCCAATACTGATTGTCCCTAATCTGCCATTTTAGAAAACAACATAATTTGATCTCTTTAGTCTTCTTCATCCCCATTTGAAATGAAGTCTTAGGGCACTTCCAAACATTAATGATTCAGCAGTAGCCAATCACTGCTGTTCTCCTTCAATTTGGAAGTAGAATTGCAACTCTGCTTCCGAATGTCTCAAATCCAAATATCAATTTGTAGTCCCACATTCTTCATCCTCAGAAGTTCTGAGGGAGATTTTCATTGGGTCCAGGGAGATATCTCCCCACCCCCTGCATTTTAGGTGAGAAGGGAACAGAGAAGAAACATATATAAAGAAGGCCATGCTGTAAGGGCTTTGTAATTTAGTAACTTTTTTTTAATTCTGTGCAACAGATTGGCAGTGATTGATCTTTCATTGAAATGCTCTTGTTCTGGCTTTTGTTCAGCTGGTATGTAGTGACTGACTATGACATGACACTTTTATTGTAACTAGTTTTAAAGTGTGATCTTTTCCCCAAAAGCTAATTGTTCTAGCCTTCATTTCAATGCAAGATTAAAATAATATTCAGGGCCATCAAATTCTCCAAGCCTGTGATTGTAAATATAATCTGAAGATATACACATGTTCTGCCAGTTCCAGTGTGTCTCCACGTCTCTCTTCCGAAAATGGGGCACGCTAGTCAAACCCCACCCCTTTTTATTGTTAAACCTGGTAGGAGCAGCTTGAGTGCACTTTTTAAAAAAAAAATTAGCTTCAAAAAAGATTTCACAATTGATCAACAGATCAACCTGTTTCCCCTCCAGGTGTAGCTAATAGCAACGCTTTATTCTGGCTACTAGTGTGTTTACAGCCTAAATGCCATTCTGCATGAAAAATATTAAGATTGGTGATTTTATTACAGTCATTATGGTTTAGAATGAATTTAAACAATTATTCTTCAGTCTACAGGCAAAACTGTTAAAATAGCTCATTAAAATGTGCTGATCCTTTGATGCTCAAGTTATTGATGTGCAACTGTATTTCACATTCAAAGGAGAATACAGGGCTTCACTGTGACATCCATATTGATCGCCTTATCTTTGTTAGAATGTGTTACCCTGTAATAAAGCCAGGTGTGTTCATTCTCTCTGTAGATTTGAATATTAATAGATCATCAGATTAGCTTATAAAGGCCTGATTTACACAGACTCGTTCACACAAGGGTACTACTTTGTGCATGTCACTGGGGCTCAATTATTAAGAGTTGTTTGCGCTTCACAATATGACAGTTATGCTTTGGAAAAGTACTACCCCATTTCAGCTTACATTAGCAATCCTCATTTTTAAGTACTGTCCAGAAAAAAGGTTAATTAGTACTTATGCGTTTAAAAAAACTAAAAATAACTATTTTTAAGCAGTAGCTCTATGCAAAATTCATAAGAAGTAAGGCTCGCTGTGTTCAGTGTTGCCTACTCCTCCCATACAAATGCACCTAGGAGAAAGTCCCATTGAATTCCATAGAACTTACTTCTATAGAAACACACATAGGATTCCTCTTGATTAGAGTATTATTTATGTATAACCTAGGCTGCAATCCTTCATGCACTTATTAGAGAAGAAACCCTATTGACCTCTGTGGGATACACTTTTGAGTAAACGTACTTAGGATGGCACTGCATATGGATGGCAAGTAAGCTGAGGGAAGAATACAGAAGTCATTAGATTACTGAACAAAAATACGATGAGTATAAATTTAAAATAGTAATGAATGCAGTTTGAAGTTACGATGTTTTATAATTTGTGGTAAAGCAAATGAGTCTTTATTCCATCGATGGGGAACCTGTAGCTCTCCAGATGTTGTTGGATTCCAGGTCCCATCAGCCCCAGTCAGCATGGTGGATGATCAGGGAAGATGGAAGTTGTAGTCCAGCAACATCTGGAGGGCCACAGGTTTCCCACCTCTGTTTTGTTCAAATGTGAGGTATTTGAAATTTCTTGTGGTCACAGATACACTACCATTCTCTGCCCTCTCCAGTATCATAATATAGCAGCTCTAGTTTTCCGGATTTCTAACTAGCATTAGTCCATGTCGAGATTCATAGATTCTTGCATGAAATGTTAAGCTGTATGAGAGGTTCTGCCAGTCACCTTTTGGAATGGGAAACTAGTGGATATAGTCCCCCAACCCTTATCCCCACCAACAGGTGATGCACATATGTGGAGAATCAGCCCTAGTCAAGCAGCAGAAGCCACATGTACAGTCCTGTATGCTGATCAGGTATCCACTGTTCAATGGATATTGCATGCACAGCACCTTATTACATATGCATCACCCAATGTGGTGCTGGACCTCAGTCCTTCTGATGAGTCTAGTTTTGTATATTTTGGTGTCATCAATAACATTCATTTGGATAAAGAAGCACGTGAGGGATCAGTAGTACTCTTGATATGTTTAAGTTACATGGATATTGTTAAGTAAATTTCAAACTACAGTGGGAGGTGCATGTCATTTTAATGTTTCTATGTTTAGTTATCTGTTAGCAAACTTAAAGTGGAATATAGATAGGGATCTCAGATATAACTGTACCTGTGGTGAAAGGGTTTGCGGATTTGTAGCTAGATAAAGAAAGAATGGAAACATCTGTCATTTGTAACTTCACTCTACAGCAAGATTGTTCATTACAGATATTGCTTTAAAGATACTAGTAATTTTCCTTTTTTGGAGACAAAGTTTTCAAAATAAAAATCCTGTTAATATATCCAGTTTCTAGGTAATCACACATTAAAAACTATGCACTCTTGTATTCACATTTATTAAACACCCGCACAATAAGAAGTTTTAAGTGGAAGACTGTTTTTAAAAACAATATCAAAGTTTGGGAGCTATATCTCTACTTTTTAGTTTATCAAAAATCTGTAACTGTTCCCCCAATTTTACAAAGATTAAATAACTTATCTGGAATTAAATTTTGGTGAAATTCTGCAAAAGAAGCAAAATATTTTAAAAAGGGAGGTTAATTTTCTCTTCCCTAAAAATTAAAAATTCAGGGATAATAATTACTCTATTTGGACAAGAAGTAAATATGCAGACTTTGAGCTTCTGGCCTTGTTTCAAGGCCTTACTACAGGTTACATACAAACACAAATGACAGCTCAATACAATAGAAATACTAATGTGCACATTTTGTTTTAAACTGGATATATTTCATAAACTCCTGAAAAGAACAACAGAATTATTTTTAAGTTTGGCTATGTACACACTAACTCATTTGAAGCAGAAAAGTGTAGTTTTTCTCAGTCTGGAACAATTAATGTTTGTCTTCAACATGCTGCTTTCAACCTAGATTGATTCTGGATCCTATTGTCCACAAGAGTGGATGCAGTTACAGTACTGCTACATATCTGAAAACCCTCCCCTTGATTAGGTTATCCGCACCTTTTCCTCCCTGCACATGCCCAGGTGAATGAAGAAGGAAGTGGTGAGCTTGGTATATGCTAGAGATGTGCTAGAATTCAGCTCAGTTTAGATTTGGTACTGAATTTTCAATTAATTCACTTATTCTCTAACATTGCGGATCAGATTTTTATGTAGTGATTTTCCACGGCTATTTTCGGAAACTGATTTTTAAAAAAATCCACCTCTAAAGTATTGATATTTAGAATGATAATTGTATTGATATTTTCTTTCAAAATACCAATATTTCCTTTCAAAATATCAATATTTCCTTTAAAAATATATATAATAATATCAATATTTTATGTGAGGGGGAAAAAACAGATTGGTAAAAGCAGTGACTAGCAGACAAAGAACCAACTCAAGTCAATATCATCCTAGGTTGACAGTAAGCTTTCGACCTCCAGATCCCATCCCTAGTATATGCTAGGGATGGGTGAGCATTTCAGTTCAGTTCACATTCCAAGCAGAATTTATCAAATTCGCAATTTCTGAAACAATATGAGGACTGAAACACAGCCATCCTTCGAAAGTCGCATTTATTAGAAATTTGGGGTGCAGTTCGCCAATGCAACAACATTTACAAAAATGTATATATTAGGGGAATTTGTGCATAAAAATGAATACATGAGTGAAAATAACATGCAAAAAGGCATGAAATGATGAGAAACGGCTTGCAAAAATGTGTACCTCTGTTGAAACTGCCTACAAAACTGTGTTTATTTGGAGAAATTCACACTAAAATGGTGGAGAATTTTCATGAGGATTTTTTTTTTAAATCGCAGATTGCTGCAGAAATGTAGAGAACTTAACATTGGAAAAATTAGAAACTGAGAGAACCGAGACAGACAGATCTTTCCATCCCTAGTATATGCCCACCTATAACATTATTGGGAAGTTGTGGATACATGTCCCACTGCTGGGACCACCCCCATTTGTTTTCTTCTATTTTCGAAAGAACACACTGCAGGGTAATGCAGAATGAATCTGCAGTGCAGTTTTATTTTCGCAATGAAACCAGTTTCTCAATAATCGAGTAAAGAAATGCTTTTCGGGGGCAAATAATATACAACAGATCTAGATTGTGTGTGGACCACATAGGAAAAAACAAGTGCTCAGTCTCCACTGAATCAAGAATAAAATGTTTTGGGTAAGCAGCCATTGTGTAAGCAGCCAGTTTTGTGTAAGGCTCTGAAACTCCCTCCCTAGGGAGGTTAGACTGGCTCCCTCCCTGCTGTCCTTCCATCAGCAGGTGAAGACTTGCTTGTTCCGACAGGCTTTTGGGAACTGACTGCAAGGGCTGTTAAATAGGATGCTGTTTTTATTGGTTTGTATTATGTGTTTTTTTTAATTGCTATGTTTTAATTGGTTTTAATTTTATAGTTAATTACATCTTAATTAATGTCTGTATGTTTTATTTATATGTTTTTAACTGTATTTGTTTTGATTTTTGTAAGCTACCTTGAGTCCCAGCACCGGGAAAAAGGCAGGATATAAATGAATAAAATAATAATGATCTCCAAAGGATTAGAATTATTAGCATCCTTAAGAGGAGTACAAGAGTGAAAGAGGTCACTCTAACATAAAAGGACTAATGGGTACTCCCCCCCATTTTCCCCACTACCCCATTTGCTCTTCCTGTTTTCAGACACAATATATTGTCTTATAGAACATGGATTAAAATCCTTGTTCCCTTAATAATGGCCTTTACCACTCCTTCATTCTCCAGTGCTAGTTTGTTAGGAGTCCATCCTCACTGGCAGAGATTGGCTGGGGAGAGGAGGTGCTTAGCTTTTTCCAAGTCAACATTCCATTCAAAATCAACACACACATTGCTTTTCACCCTATGGAATTCTAAGTTTCTATTTTGCAAGATGTTAGGGTAAGGGAAAAGAAGAGCAGGGTCGGCAAAATACCGATTGGACTGATTGGGCCCAATTTGGCCCCCCTCTTGGCGGGGGGCCTGTGCTCATGAGCGATTTGCAGCTTAAAGGCTTAGTGGGGGCCAGGGCCAGCTCCAGGCATGCCGGGGCCCTTGGACACCAGCCTGCCCCGGGGCCAGGTACTCCCCTTCTGTGATTCGTGGCAGAATTGCTACTGTGGATCACAGGGCGGGACATCCCAAGCACGCAGCCACAAAAAACAGCAGATAGAATGGTAGGTGAAGCTGGGGAATGGCAGGCAGCTCTGAAGCTCCTGCCCTGCTATCCGCAGCAGGAATCCTGCCACAGATTGCGGAAGGAGAGTACAGGGGCCCTGCAGGTTCCAAATCGGGCCCCACGTTTGCAAACGCCGGCCTTGAAGAAGAGTTAGTCTAAATGTCTCCTTTCTAAGAAATGCTCACTTCATTCATTGGGGGAAAACAAGTGTTAGGACTCAGTGAAAGTCTTCTGTTACTCTGGACAAGACATCATTGTGGTTGTTGTGTTGACTTACTATGCTGTTGGCTATAACAGTTAATGCTGTGGGATATAGGCTGCCCCTCCCTTCCAGCCCACAATGTAATTGTTTGGGGTGAATGGTACCATAACGTTTAAAAATCCCATCTCAATCAGGCCAATGGCCCACCTAGTCCAATGTCCTGTTCTCACAGTGGTCAACCACAGTGATGCCTTTGGGCCACTTTATGTTTTCTAGATCTGGAGGAAATCCAGATTTTACTTATGAATTGGATTATCTCTACAAACTGGACTTGGTTAGGCAGCCACGAAAGATTCTAGTGGGCCTCACTCTGCGTCTTAGTTTAACCTAAAGATGCAGTAATCAAACCCCAATTGCCTTGAACACTCATCTGTAATTTCCTGAGCTCATGTTAAATCTTACTGGTTCTAGGCAGCATTATCACTGCAGTGTACTGGGAAGAGAAAAGAATGTGATTTTATTACACGGATATTCTTTTAATGTAAATCTAAGGTTGAGATTTACTTTAGTTGTGGCTTATTATAGATCTGTATTGCACTCTTCTTCCAAGTAGTCCAGGGTGGCATACATAGGGCTACTCAATTTTACAATCACACAGCCTGCAAAATATATTAGGCTGAAATATATTGACTGAGCTAAGGTCACCCAAGGAGCTTCCTGTCCTTGTGAAGATTTGAACCCAGATCTCCTCAGTCCAAGACCAACACTTGGCAAGCTATAAGAAAAGTGAAAGTTAATGATTCAAATATGAAGATGTAACACAGTCATCCAGAACCCTTCATATCAAATCTGATGTTGTTTTCAGGGACTGACATAGATTAAGGCTGTAATCAATGCCTGGTTATCTAGGAAGGCCATCAGTAAATTCCAAATGTCAATGAACACAGTTAGTCTTAATTTTGAGTAAACATCCATAGGATTTTGAAATATATATCTGTGAGGCAGGCATTCAATAATGTTTTGGAACTGTTCAGGAAAATCATACATGATTAAAGTTGTGAACACCTTGAGCCTTAGAAGCTAAAAGTGTGAAAGAACACAACATTTTGTTGCTCAAGAGAAATCTGTTACAGAAGGCTTTTTTTTAAAAAAAAAAGATGCTTTTAAGATGTTTTGTTTTAATTTGTTTTTAAATGTTTTTTCTTTTAATATATTTTATTTTATTTGTTTTTAAGATGTTTTAAAGTGCTTTTAGAGTTTTTGTGCTGACTTACTATGACTTACTTCTGGGAGGAAGGCAGGATATAAATTTAATAAATAAAATAAATAACAAATATATTAGTAGCTTCTGTTTTGATAAGCAGGGACATTTCCTAACTTACAATATCCCACTCCACTTCAGTAATGAATTTATTTTCACTGGGGGGGGGGAAGCTGGTTAATTTCTCTCTTTTAAAAATCCGTGTTGGACAAGCTTTTTGGTGAAGTTCATTCTCAAGGCCATCTGTGGGCCTTGATGCACACATAGGGCACCCAATGGTGCCTCAGTGCTCTCAAGAGCATTACATTTCTTATTAATTTTAACATTGACTTTATCCTCACAGTCTGTTAAATGGCTGGTAAACTTTAAAGTGCCTCATGAAAGCACAGCCCTGTGTCAAACCACCGTGGAATTTCACATCCACTTTCCAACACTAACTCTTCTCTAGCTGGAAGTCCAGAAAAGCTAAATTGCTTTTTCGCTTCAGCCAAGCAATTAGTCACTTGACATTTTCTGAAAAGATTTTTGTACAGAGTCTTATACTTCTCTGTCCTTTTGTTGTTTACATTCTAACTGGCATGTTGGATTTAACTTTAAAATTAAATCTGATTATTTGTGTATTTATTTATTTTGGACTTCACAGAAATGAGCAAGACTATTTAGTTGCAGTTTCCTTCCATCTGGCCCACAATTAGTAGTGAAATAATTCTGCAAATGATACATATCAGAAGCAATGTATGGCTATAGTCCTGGCATGTAAATGATGAGAAACTACAGTAATGGTATCAGACAGCAGAATTCCATTGGCAAACGTGCTCATTCATGCAAATAGTGGATGCAGTTCTTGAAGCATATAATAATTAACTATGAGTGGAACACTTCATACTCAATTTTGGCCTTTTTTAGCTCAGCCATTTTTTTAAAAACCCTGTTGTTTTATATCAAGGATTCTGTTCATGTATGAACAATCGGAGCACGTGTTATACCTTACACTGATGCTTGTTAGGCAACTGCACCTAGAAAGCTGGCTGAAATCTAGCTTTCTTGCAGTCATGTCAGATTAGATCCTAGAATTTTGCTGGTAATTACTGAGAAAATACTGAATTCCAAAACATACACACCCCTATGTCTTCACTAGAAGATGTGAAAGGGATTCTGTATGCATTACAGCTACTGTATATTGGGATTCCTGTGTGATCAGAGTTTCCAGTCATAGGGAAGAACCTACATGCACCTTCCATTGAACACATGGAAGTCAGGACTCAGGAGCACCCCTCCATGAATTCAGTCAATGCGTATACTGACTGTATGAAGAAGATTTATATTAGCTGTATCACTCAGATTAGGTGGAGGACTAACCTTGTAAATGCTATGTTCAGGCAGTGACTGATTTTTTTAAACACAGGTGATAAGCCTGCAAACCTTGCCACCTAGTCCCAGATCAGTAGGGTAGAATACAATTACCAAGATATAAAGGCAATGCACTGTTCACATGTTCCAAAGAATATGCTCTGTCAGTCAAGTCACAGGACTGAATGCTTATGAGACTTGACACAGTGTCCTATTCGTTATCTAATGTTCTGCTATTGTTGTGGCTGTATTGATGCACTCCTTTATGCAGTCTAGTCCGTGATGGAGTTACATAGCATACACAGCTGTTGTATGTGCTGTTGTACTGTGCATAATGTGCTTGCACATGCTATGCATACAGTTGTAGTGCTTTTTCCCCATGGCTGCACATTATCTATAATGTTTTGTTTCTATCTGTCCAGTATGTGTTTTGTGCTGTAGAGTGCATCTGTATGAGAGCCAGCATGGTGTAGTGCTTAGAGTGTTGGACTAGGACCTGGGAGACTAGGGTTCAAATACCCACTCAGCCATGAAGCTTGCTGGATAATCTTGGGCTATTCATAATCTCTCAGCCTAACCAACCTCACAGAGTTGTTGTGAATATAAAATGGAGAGGGAGGAGAGCCATGTATGCCACCAACCTCACAGGGGTGTTGTGAAGATGAAATGGAGAGGGAGGAGAGCCATGTATGCCACCTTGAGCTCTTTGGAGGATAGGTGGGGTGTAAATGTGATGATGTGTGCATGGAGTATCCTATGTGTGTGCTATGATTACACTCTCTGTCTGAACACTGCAAAATGTTTTCTGCAGTGTGCCTGCAAGGAACTGTATTCTCTGTCCTGTTATCTTTGCTATACAAGTAGTAAACTATGTGTAAAATCAGTTGAAATATTGAACACTAGGAATAATTTGGTTGTACTTTCACCTTTGCTTTCATAAAGGATGTTCACACGTTACATTCAACAAGTATACAATCTGTATATTTGTGTACACAAATACTTGAGCTGTACAAATGAACAAAAGTACTCTTTCACAATAACATTTGTACATATGTAGAGACAGCTTGTACCTGTGTTCTGTGAAGTATGTGACCAATCCTACTGTTTGCAATCTAAATATTTGTTAAAAGATTTCTATTACATTTTATGCCCCAAAATATATATGCTGCAATTGGGTTTTGTCAACTGTAGTTAATAAATCCAGTGGGAACACTCTTTTTCCTTAACAGTTCTATCATGAATAATCATCTGTCAGTACATTACGCTCAATTTCCTTTATATTTTTAAAGCATCTGTTAGCATTTGTAGTTATATTCAGTCTGCAAAACATTTGAAATGCACCACTATGCTTGTCTATTTTCAGCAATGAAATGCTCAGTGGTCACTGTCTTTTATTGCTTGTACTTAGTGGTTTACAAGTTGTTTTATCTTCTGTGCATTAGCATAAGTAGTGTGCTATAAAAAGCCTCCTAAATATATATTTCAGCGAGGCTGCTGGCCCATTGCAGAACAGAACCTCTGAGTTACAGTCAACCGTCAAATACTGGGCAATGCATTTCTGGGCCAAAACTCCACACAAGGTACCCTAAATACATTTTCTGGTATAGTACTGACAGTCACCAAAAAAAACCATGTACAATATACCATTTATCTTTACAAATATATTTAGATATGCATAGCAGCAGAGTCCTCCAGTAGGTAGCAGAATGCTGGAAAATCTCAGCCTTGAATTAGATCGCCTTGCCCTTAAGCAAATTATTGTGGGCTGGTTCACACACTTGTCCCACTATGGGTCCAGTACACATGAAGGAAGAATGGGACTACATATCCCATCCCCTTTGCTTGTTCATATGAGGTCATGAGTGATGTGAGAACTATATCTATAGGCACATGTATGTACAAAGAGACATCAGAACATTAGCTCTAGGATGCACACCTTAACCTGGTGAGGGGGTTTGAGAGTGTTGAAGAACCTGAGAGCAATGCCATCAGGAGTCTAGACCAAGAGGCTAGACTCCTAGCAGGGGCACCCAAGGTGGAATGGTCAAAGCTGAGACACCAGATTAAGAGGCATCCAAACTCAGAGGAAGGCAATGGTAAACCACCTCTGAATACCTTTTACCACGAAAACCCTATGAACAGAGTATCCAAAATGCAACACAAGATAGTGCTGGAAGATGAAACCCCCAGGTCAAAGGCACTCACCAAGCTACTGGGGAAGAACAAAGGACAAGTACGAGTAGAGCTGTGACTAATGACACAGCTGGGTCAAAGCAGAAAGGAAGCCCAGAGGTTGATGCACACAGACAGTGGTGTCACTAGGGTTAGTGTCACCCGGTGCGGTAACTCATGGTGTCACCCCCATGGACCTCCTCCCGTACCAGACCATATAGAATCCTTAGTAATGTTTTTTGTACTAATGTTACTAGTAAATCGTAATTCCCATATATCACTGAATGTAATGGCAACAGTAGTGACATAAACTAGCAAAATTAAAATTACACCTTTAAATTACAATATCATACGCACAGCCTAAATGTATTTACATTTATACAGTTTCATGTGGTTAAAGTGAAAATTTGGTAAGAAAACAATAGAATTCGAAGTAAAAACATTTAAGAACTACATCAAAATTACACCATTCATCCACCTAGCTCAGCAATGCCTACTCTGACTGGCAGCAGCTCCCTGGGATTTCAGACAGGGGACATTCCCAGTCCAGCCTGGAGATGTGGGGGTTGAAGCTGGGACCTTTTGATACTGTCGACCACAGTATCCTTCTGCTTCGCCTGGAGGGATTGGGAATTGGAGGCACTGTATTACAGTGGTTCCATTCCTTTCTCTCTGACAGGTACCAACAGGTAGCGTTGGGGGAGGAGGTATCAGACCCTTGGCCTCTCAATTGTGGTGTGCCACAGGGCTCTATCCTCTCTCCCATGCTATTTAACATCTATATGAAGCCGCTGGGAGCAATCATCAGGAGATTTGGGCTGCAGTGTCATCAATATGCGGATGACACTCAGCTCTATCTCTCGTTTAAATCTTCACCAGAGTTGGCTGTGGAGACCTTGTCCAACTGCCTGGAATCCGTGAGTGGATGGATGGGAAGGAACAAGCTGAAGTTGAACCCTGATAAAACCGAGGTACTACTTGTGGGGGACAAGAGAAGGTTGGGTGATATTGACCTGAAGTTCAGTGGGGTGAGTTTACCCCTAAAGGACCAGGTCTGCAGCCTTGGGGTTGTGCTTGATTCCAGGCTGTCCATGGAGGCTCAGATTTCGGCAGTGAGCCGGGCAGTCTGGTACCAACTACACCTCATACGAAGGCTGCAACCCTACCTTCCTGTTCATCAGCTCCCACTGGTGGTACACGCCCTGATCACCTCTCGTTTGGACTACTGTAATGCGCTCTACGTGGGGTTACCCTTGAAAACGGTCCGGAAATTACAACTGATACAAAATGCGGCGGCTCGACTACTTACGAATAGTCGCCGCCGAGATCACATCACACCAGTGTTGTTCGACCTACACTGGCTTCCAGTTGTTTTCCGAGCCCAATTCAAGGTGTTGGTATTGACCTTTAAATTCCTATACGGTTTCGGCCCAGTTTATCTCACCAATTATGCCGCCCGACAAGATCGGCCACACAGGGCCTTCTCTCAATCCCGCCAACAAAAACAGCCAGATTGGCGGGTACAAGAGAGAGGGCATTCTCAGTGGCGGCCCCCACTCTTTGGAACTCCCTCCCACAAGATCTCCAGCATGCCTCTTCCCTAAATGTATTTCGGAAAGCCTTAAAGACCTGGCTTTTTCAGCAGGCCTTCGGGGTATCCAGGGAGGGTTAATTGATATAATTGTAATGCCTCCTACCCAGTTTTAATATTGTTGTTGTAGATCTATTGTTTTTATTGTATTACTGTATTTTATTAATTGTATTTTAATAATTTTGTAAGTCGCCTAGAGTGGCCATCGGCCAGATAGGCGACGAAGAAATTAAATTTATTATTATTATTATTATTACGCCAAACAGAGGCTCTACTACAGACCTTCAGCCACTCCCCCTTGTGTCTTTCTCCCATTCAGAATTCTGCTCCCACCAGCAGCCTTGGTGGGGGTGTTCTCAGCAGTGTGGGAGCAGCTGTGATGGCCCACTTGAAAGGTCAGTTTCATACTGCCCATGTAGATGTTTTAGTTTAAATGCTGGGGGGAGCTTGTGGCCAACCAGATGTTGCTGGACTCCAATTCCCACTAACACAGCCTTTCCCAACCAGTGTGCCTCCAGATGTTGTTGGACCATCTTTCCTGACCATTGGCAGTGCTGGCTGAAGCTGATGGAAGTTGTGGTCCAACAACATCTGGAGGCACACTGGTTGGGAAAGGCTGCAACTAACCACAACCGGCATAGCCAGTAGTCAGGAATGATGGGAGTTGGAGTCCAGCAATACCTGGAGGCCACAGGTTCTCTATTTATGGGTTAAATGTCTTAAAGAAGCTCCTCTCTATGCCCGCAATTGGTGGTCACTTAGCAAACCGAAACTGCATTAAGAGATTCCCCCTCCCTAGGTAACAATAGTTGGGGGACCACTATCCTGGGGTAGGAGGTACTAGGGGAAAATGTGTGTATGGAGAGGAGAGGAGAGAAGGCACCAGGAGACCAAACTGTGCACTCCAGAGACTCTTATAGCTGAGATTACAATTGTGCTTTAGGGCACCGGGGATGTTGGGTGGTAGGTCTCGTGTATACCCCCGGAGGGCAGGCGTGTATTAGTTGAGCGAATCAATCAGCCGGAGTGGGTTGCGCCCCTGGGTCAAGCTGCTTCGGCCACTATCCTCCCTCCCTTCTCTGCCCGCTTGCAGCAGGTGCCCGGAGTCCTCCGACTCTGTTGCAAAGCGCGCCCGTTGTCTGGAATCATAGCTCCTCTCTGCATCCCCCCCCATAGCTGCCCCCGCATCCCAGCACAACAGGCAAAGAGAAGCAGACAAAAGGGACCATGTGCCTTTAAGGCATCCTGCTTGGCGATCCCAGTCAGGAGCGCAGGGAGCGGGGCGAGCCTTGTGGATCCGGGCTAGAGGGCGTTTACTCTGGACAACGCAGGGAGGAGGGGACGGGCCCAGAGCGAGCAGGCAGGAATGGAGAGGAGGCGAAGACGGGGGGGGGGACACGCTGTAAACATACAGCAAAGGGTTGGAGAAGGATCTGCTTGGCAGAGAGAGAGAGAGAGAGAGCTCGTTGCTTGCTACCCCCTCCCCTGCCCCACCCGTGGGAGAGGAGGGCCCTGCTGTGCCCAGAGACGGCCCAGCCGCAAGGAGGTGAATGGAGGGAAAGAAGGAGGTGGAGTGCGCTTCCCGGCGGCAGTCCCTAGGGCAGGCAGGGAGGCGGCTCGTGGTGTCACCCCCATCTCTTGGTGTCACCTGGTGCGGCCCGCACCTGCCGCACCGCCCTAGTGGTGCCCCTGCGCACAGATGCGAAAGGAGAGTCTGGAGTTGTACAACTCACACAATGGGAACATGGAATGTGAGAAGCATGAACCAGGGAAAGTTAGAATTTGTCAAGCAAGAAACGGAACATATCAGCATTACAATACTTGGTGTGAGTGAATTAAAATGGACAAGAATGGGACATTTTCAATCAGTCAACTACAGAATATTTTATGCAGGAAATTAAGAAGAAATGGGAAATTAAGAAGAAATGGGGTTGCTTTAATAGTGAGAAGTGATGTAGCAAAAGCAGTTAGGAGCTACAACGCAATGTCTGAGTGAGTGATATCAATGAGATTAAATGGGAAACCTATTAACATAATCCAAGTCTATGCTCCAACAGCAAATGCAGAAGAGGAATTGGAGAGATTTTACACTGAAGTACAGGAAGAAATTGATCACACACCAAAACAAGATGTGCTGATAATCATGGGGGACTGGAATGCAAAAGTAGGGAACAGAGAAGAACTAGGAATTGTGGGAAAATGGGGCTTAGGAGACAGAAATGAAGCAGGAGAAAGACTTATTGAATTCTGTGAAGCCAATAATTTGTTTCTTGCGAACACTTTTTTTGAGCAACCGAAAAGGCAACTGTACATGTGGACATCACCAAATGGTCAATATAGGAATCAAATTGATTATATAATTGGTAGCAGAAGATGGAGAAGTTCCATACTTTCTGCGGAAACAAGACCAGGAGCAGAATGCGGTACAGATCATGAACTGGTCGTATCGAAAATCAGAGTAAAGCTAAAGAAGAAGAACAAAGCAATCATAATGCCAAAATAGAATTTAAATAACATCCCAGAAGAATATAAAGATCAAATAAGGAACAGATTTGAGGCTTTAAACTTAGTTGACAGAGAACCAGAAGAACTATGGGGTGAAGTCAGGGACATTATCTGGGAAGAATGCAAAAAGACAATACCTCTCGCTAAAAAGAGAGAAAGACCTCAATGGATGAATGACAAAACTCTTAAAATGGTTAAAGAGAGAAGGAAAGCAAAAGCAAAAGGAGATAGAAATACAGTCAGAACTCTAAATGCAACTAGCACATAGGGACAAAGAGAATTATTACAATAGCTATTGTACAGAAATAGAAGAGGACAACAAAAAGGGAAGAACAAGAGCCCTGTTCCAAAAGATTAGAGAAATGAAAGGGAAATTTAAACCAAGAGCAGGGATGTTGAATAATCAACATGGGAACACACTGACTGACCGAGATGAAATAAAAGGAAGATGAAAGCAATACACTGAAGAACTCTATAAAAGAGATGCCAGGATGACAGACTCATACATGGAAGAGCCGTATGATAAAGAACCAGAAATTCTAGAATGTGAGGTGAAAGCTGCTCTTAAAATACTTGGAAGAAACAAATCACCAGGAACAGATGGCATACCAATAGAGTTGCTACAAGCTACTGAGACAGAATCTGTCCAAATTTTGACTAAAATCTGTCAAGAAATATGGAAAACTAAACAATGGCCCACAGACTGGAAGTGTTCAGTATACATCCCAATTCCAAAGAAAGGGGATCCCAGGGAATGCAGTAATTATCAAACTATTGCCTTAATATCCCATGCAAGTAAAGTAATGCTCAGGATTCTACAACAAAGGCTCTTACCATATATGGAGCAAGAAATGCCAGACGTCCAAGCTGGATTTAGAAAGGGAAGAGGCACCAGAGATCATATCGCAAACATACGTTGAATAATAGAATAGACCAAGGAATTTCAGAAGAAAATCACCCTGTGCTTTATAGATTACAGCAAAGCCTTTGACTGTGTAGATCATGAAAAACTATGGAATGGTTTAAAAGAAATGGGGGTGCCACAGCATCTGATTGTCCTGATGTGCAACCTACACTCTGGACAAGAGGAGACTGTAAGGACAGAATATGGAGAAACCGATTGGTTCCCCATCGGAAAGGTTGTGAGACAGGGGTGCATTTTGTCACCCTATTTATTATACAGCCACAAGTGTGGCTGTATACTATAGCCAGCATGGATTTTTCACATTCCACAATGTTAAATAGAAAATACCCCCATGCCATTCTGAGGCTTCCCATAAGCTCATTTCAAAACAAAACATAACAAAACATATAGTACTGAACTCAGAAATGCTTGCTTAACAACCCTCTCAATTTTCATGGCGATACACAAAACAGTCAGACAGAATCAAGAGTTCAAAGTCTAAAAAGAGAGAAAAAAAACTCAGAGCCCTTTTGGACTTTTTTCTCTGAGAGTTCTCATAATCTGTTGAAATTCATTAAAAAATCAGCCATGTTCACAGAGTACCTGTAATCTGAATACTGACCTTGCCCCATACTCTGACCTTCATCTTCTGCAGTTTAAAGGTTAAAAAAATGCCTGGCCGATTTTTAATTAATTTAAGAAACTTTGGCTGGAAGCCAATGATAAAGGCAGGCATGCTCGGTAAGAACCAAGAGTCAGAGTTCTAAAAGCCTCACAGCTGCTGGGCTTGACTAATCAGGGGGCCACACCCACACCAGACTTTGATTTCACTTGAGACAGTCAGGGCTTCCCTCAGAGAATCCTGGGAAGTGTAGTTTGTGAAGGGTGCTGAGAGGAGATTGCTCTTCCACTGACAGAGCTTCAGTGGCCAGAGTGGTTTAACAGTCAGCCACTCTGATTGAAGGTCTCTGAGGGGAACAAGGCATGTCCTAGCAACTCTCATCACCCTTCACTAACTACACTTCCCAGGATTCTTTGAGAGAAGCCACAACTGTCCAAAGTGAAATAAAGGCCTGGTGTGGATGTGGCCAGGGACAGCTTTGGTTTAAATTTGGGTGGGAGGCTGCATGTGCCTGCTATAGAATAAAAAGGTGGGGGGGAACCCTGAAAAGCAATGATACTGTTCACAATGTTTTCCTTTTGCTCTCTGCTATCTTTTTGGCACCTTTTGAAGACTTTTCCTCTTTTAACAGCCCTTTTAAGTTGAGACCTATCCCAGTCTGTGTCTGTGTTAGAATTGCTTTTAATATGTTTTCTTTAATAATGTTTTTAACCCTTTTTTTAAAAAAAGATGTTTTTAAAGCTTTTTTAAAAATGTCTTTAACGTTGTTTTGTTTTAATGTATTTTAAGGTCTTTTTATGATATTTTAAAGTGTTTTTATCGTTTCTGTTTGCCGCCCTGGGGTACTGCTGGGAGGAAGGGCGGGATATAAATCAAATACTAAATAAAAAAATTAATGAAAGGGGCTTCCCTTCTGCCCAGTACCCACCCACCCAATCTCCTCCCCCTCCCCTCCCTGCCCCTCCCCCAGGTCAGTGTTGGACTACGACCTGGGAGACCAGGGTTCGAATCCCCACACAGCCATGAAGCTCACTGGGCGACCTTGGACCAGTCACTGCCTCTCAGCCTCAGAGGAAGGCAATGGTAAAACCACTTCTGTATACCATTTACCATGAAAACCCTATTTCATAGTGTCAACCTAAGTCAGGATTGACTTGAAGGCAGTCCATTTCCATTTTCAAACATGATTGTACAGAAATAAATCCCATTGAACTCAAAAAGTATGCAATCAAACCCACCCACCCTCCTATTCCCTCCCTCTTGCCTCTTCCCTCCCCCTTCCTTTGTCCCTCCCTTCCCATCCCCAACACCTTCCAATCCCCTCCTTCCCCTTCCCCCTCCTCCCCCTCCCCCTCCTCCTCCCCATGGTCAGTTTTACCTATCTTAAGCATGATTTCACTGACGGAAATACCACTGACCTCTATAAGCCTGCAAATGATCAAACCTCCCCTCCCCCTTCCTTTGCTTCCTCCAATACAGTCCTTCCCCCTCCCCCTCCTCCTCCCCCATGGTCAGTTCTTCCTATCCTAACCATGATTGCATAGGAGTAAATCCCATTGAACCCCAAAAGCATGCAAATGATCAGACCTGCTCATTTTCCCCTCCTTCCCCTCTCCTCTACCTTCCTCCTCCCCTCCCCTCTTCCTTCTTCCTCCTCCCCTGCCCACTCCAGCCCTCCCTCCCTCCCCTCCGGTCAGTTTTACCTATCCTAAACATGATTGCACAGGAGTAAATCGCACTAAATTCAATAAACATGCAAATGATCAAACCTGTCCTTCTCCCCTCCCCGTCCTGCCTGCTCCCATCCCAGTCCTCCCCTCTGTGTTTCCTCCTCTCATTCCCTGTGGTCAGTTTCACCTATCCTAAGCATGATGCAGGGAAGTAAATTCCACTGAACTCAATAAGCATGCAAATGATCAATCCATTCTCAGCAAACTTGGACAGGATCCCATTTCTTACCTCCCGGATTAAAAAGCAGGGAAATTCACTAATAGGCAAAAAACCTTGCAGTTTAATAATGTACCTATAGCCCACAGATATTTCTATCAAACTTTAAAAAGCAGGGAAATTGGGCAGCTATAGTGAATGCACCTGACCTCCTCTCTGAGATATTATACTGCCCTACAAATTTGTCAAAATACAAATTTGGGTTGGTCTTTCACAGTCCAATCCACTTCCTGTGTAGCTTGAAAAAATTTGGTAACATGTGCCTCTGAGCATATGGGGAGTGGTGGCAACACCTGCCATCTCCAAAGATAGAGAATTATATTTGTGTATGTTTGTTGGTGTTCTTCTTACTTTGCTTCCTTCCTGTGTTACTAATGTTTGTACAGAGAATCAAAACTAGAAAATTTTATTTTATAAAGTTGACAATGAGGACATTGAACTTGTCAAGGATTATCAGTACCTTGGCATAGTCATTAACCAAAATGGAGACAATAGTCAAGAAATCAGAAGAAGGCTAGGACTGGGGAGGGCAGCTATGAGAGAACTAGAAAAGGTCCTCGGATGCAAAGATGTATCACTGAACACTAAAGTCAGGATCATTCAGTCCATGATATTCCCGATCTCTATGTACGGATGTGAAAGTTGGACAGTGAAAAAAGCAGATAAGAGAAAAATCAACTCTTTTGAAATGTGGTGTTGGAGGAGAGCTTTGCACATACCATGGACTGTGATAAAGACAAATAATTGGGTGTTAGAACAAATTAAACCAGAACTATCATTAGAAACTAAAATGATGAAACAGGTTATCATACTTTGGACACATAATGAGAAGACACTGATAATGAGAAGACTAGAAAACACAACAATGCTGGGGAAAACAGAAGGGAGTAGAAAAAGAGGAAGGCCAAAGAAGAGATGGATTGATTCCATAAAGGAAGCCACAGACCTGAACTTACATGATATGAACAGGGTGGTTCACGACAGATGCTGTTGCAGATCGCTGATTCATAGGGTCGCCATAAGTCGTAGTCGACTTGAAGGCACATAACAACAACAACAACAACATGTACAAAGTGCCATCAGCACATTAGCTCAGATGTGTAGAGAAGCATATGAGCCTTTCTATCACCACATAGAGTTGATCCTTCGCCATATGCATATATGAACTGCATCTCTGTGTTTAATGTGATTAAACACATGGTGTATCGTTCGTCAATTATCATTCATGTGGCTGTAAAGGCACCACTTGGTGCTACTGCCATCAATTAAGCACACATGTGTGAACATGCAAATCTCTTCTTTAATATTAAGCCTTAAAGAAATGTTTGAAAACGTACAACTATCATCTGCAAAAGGCTCAACTACAACAGACTACGTCGGTCTTCCCCTTCAGATCAAGCAAAACATAGTTCCATCTGTCTCTCTGTAATGCTTCTATGTGCATAGTTTTCAACCCCTTTTTCTGACACACTGCCACATTAATTCGTTTTCTTCCACCACTAAAGTCCCTGCTGGATAAACAATCCAAACCATGAAGAAAACAACAATATTTTATAACTGAAATAAATTAGGAAACTTTTATGCAAATAATAGATTCTGGGTGTAGGATGAATGTTCAGTGCACTCTGATGCAAATTTACTCAGTAAGTTAAATGGAGCTTACTTTGGGTAAGTGCACAGAGGACTGCAGCCCTCATTTTCAATTTGCAGGATCTGTTGTTTTTAAATAGGCTTTGCCACAATATAATGTGTTTAGCTAACTAAAATGTGATCATCCATTTTTGCCATATGTTATTTCTGTCTCTGTTGAGATCCAATGAAAAATTAGAAATTGACACAAAATGCCTTGGGATTGATCCAGTTATCTATCACATCTTCCCCACCCCCTCCCATGTATGTTGTGCCATACTTGAGGGGAGGGCAATCCCCCCCCCAGCTTTTTAGCAGCCATTCTACAGAGAGATGAATACACAGGAGGGCTTCCCAGTTCCCATACATGTAAGGAACTGACTGTGTACCTCTTCTTGAATCATTGGGGTAGTATAACACTACCTGCTTAAACCCATTGCTTTACTTCCATTGTACATACAAATAGAACTTAACATTCACTACTACTTACATTTTCCAGTTTTCAGGAGAAAACATGCTGGTTTTGTCCATGTAGACAAACAGATTGGATTGATTACCAAATGTGACTTAGACACTGCCGACACAAGAGTATGGTCTTTAAATGAATTTCTCAAGGGTGGGGGATCAAAAAGCTGAATAATCCCTTTAATTACATGTTTAAGACCCCAAATGGAAGAAATTAGGGGATATGAAGGAACAAATGTATACTAATTATTCCTTGTTTTGCAGCAAATGTATTTCTATGGTAACCACTGCGGTCTTAGAAGAAATTAAATGACTTTTTAAATCAGATCATCAGCAAAGTTACCCAGTAGAGCCACAAACCAATGCTCTTCCAAATAAGTTTTTAGATGATGAAGGAGAAAAGTATTCATTTTCCCAGCTGTTGGCCATTAGAGCTATGAAATGGCATTTTCATGAAAAACCACCAACTAGAGGCTTTCTTATGGGATAAGGGTGGGGGTTGCGGGGGGAGGGGATCTTCTTTTAAGAATTTAAATACAATGCATGTCTCAATATAATAAGGTATATGGTTGACTTTAAGGATCATTCTCCAGACTCAACATTATCTGGTGGCTAGACAATTAGAGCATACTTGCACTGAATATTTATTTATTTAATTACATTTATATCCCACATTTCTTTTATGAGGCTCCCAAGTGGTCTCCCATCCAACCACTGACCAGACCCAGACCTGCTTAGCTTCAGCAAGGCAGTGGCATCATGTGCCTTCATATCATCCTCTGAGCCTCCTTGTTCAGGTGCCTTCTCAAATGTATCTGAATCCCACTGCCATATAGTTGTATAGTACTAGCTTTCTGTTGATTCCCATGTAGTGCAGAGCCCATATTGTGGAAAGATTTACAGATCCCCATAATAGTGTGGCACTTTTTTTTCTCCTACACTGCCTCCCATACATCCAGTTATATGCACATGAAAGGTAGGAATCTGTTGTGCATCTATAACATTGGATTTCCACTTTCATCTTCTGATCGTCAACCATTTTCCTAGAGGCAAATTACAAGTATATGAATAGGACTAGTTTCTGTATAAACAGATTGATCTCTGCAAATACAGAAAGCTTCCTTCAGCCATGGGTAGTCTACCTTTAAACAAATAAACAAACACTAGAATCACCACTATCCCCTGCTTTATGAACCTAGAAGCTTCTCATCTTGAAGGATGCTGCTCCAATTATGTCCATAGCACTAGAATCTATCTCCTTATAGGTGGCTCCCAGAATAACAACCCTCTGAGGACCTGCAGGGTGAGTGGCAAATCTCCTCTCTCCATCCCACCCCCTTCACCCAAAGGTGCAAAGGATCACAGGCGGCGTTTGTCATGCTAGAACTGTAGCATTCTTCATAACATCTTTTTGTTCTCTTAAGTCCTTTAGAACAGTGTTTCCCAACCTATGTGTTGTGACTGCAAGTGGGTTGCAAAGCCTTGTGCTAGTGGGTCATGGGCTTTATAAGTAAACCCCAAATAATTATTGCTTGTTGCAATCCTTAAATGGTATGATTTTTAAAATTTGTTTGCATGTTATAATGCTGTGTTAACACATGTAACTGAATGTTGGAAAGGCTCAATTCTTATATTTTAATACTTGGCAACCACTTTCTGGTGGCAGAGAAGACCTAAGGCCCCAAATTTATGTTAATAAATAAATGGATGGGTCACCACACCAAGTAAATTGGGACTTATGGGTTGCCATATCAAAAAGCACGGGAACCACTGCTTTAGAATGCATAAAATGCAAAGCTGGAATAGACTTGAAGGTTATCTAGACTTTAATTATCTTTCATACTTGAATTTCCAAAAAGGCTACTCTGTTTCATAGGTAAAGGCATCTTATAATCAATCAGATTATAGTGTTCCACAGTTGTGACAAGGAAAACTAAACTGCACCATTTCAGAAGTGGCTGATGGAGAAGGAATACCATTTGTCCAATGGACTAGCTTGAGCAACCCTGATTCTAATCCTAGCAAAGTTAGGCTGCTTTCACACATGGAGCTGATTGCGTTAGTTCAATGGATTAAAAAGGTAGTGCTTCCGTTTCTTCTAAAATTCCTTTCACATTGCAGTACCTGTTGCGTTAAGAAACAGTAGCTTTTTCAGCCAATATACTGGCATTTTGCACAATGTCTTTCACATGGCTGCAATGAACGACATCTTGTTTTCGTCCCTCACCCGTTACATACATGCACACTGTAGTTCTCCATTGTGTAGGAGGTCTAGTATCTCATCCGGTCACCATGCAACCCCTCTGCCCTTAGCATCTGACTGTTGCTGTTTTTAGTTGGATAGACACAGAAGTGTGTGTGTGGGAAATGCTGCTGCTACCAGCACCTATGCCGGAATACAGATACAATTTTCATCAGGCAAAAACACCCCTGCACACCTAAAGGGCAAGAACACACTGCATGCTGGGATGCCTGCCATATGAGTGGCCAGAGCCTGGAAAAGTTACTTTTTTGAACTACAACCCCCATCAGCCCCAGCCAGCGTGGCCACTGGATTGGGCTGATGGGAGTTGTAGTTCAAAAAAAGTAACTTTTCCAAGCTCTGTGAGTGGCTGCAGCTAGCGCAAAACTCCTGCAATCTTCCAGGTTCCCAGCCTTGCAAACAGATTATTTCTGGTATTATTTATCATGAAAATTAGCACTAAACTGCTCTGTATTCCACTAGAATTCCAGAACTAGCTTGTACATCGTGTGAAAGGTCAAAGATAATGTGCAAATTACCAGGGAAGAAATCATCAGAATAACAGAAGAAAGTGCAGTGTGAAAGCAGCCTTAGAATGCCTTGGTCTTTGTCTATGGCGGAGGA
Organism: Rhineura floridana; assembly: GCF_030035675.1. Taxonomy (NCBI): domain Eukaryota; kingdom Metazoa; phylum Chordata; class Lepidosauria; order Squamata; family Rhineuridae; genus Rhineura; species Rhineura floridana. Next base: position 102,288,747 of record NC_084482.1, read on the forward strand.
TTAAAACCTTAAACCACAACATTTTGGTTCTGAATGAAACACAGACATGATTCCATGCCTTTAGCAAAATGAAGTGACTCTAGAGACAGGAGGAACAAAAGACTCAGAATATTGTTAGCTTGTTTACCTAAAGGCTAAGACATATTTTGCACATGTCACTCTTGCAACTTGTGCGAGGCAAATTACTTCATTTCTCCAAAGTCTGACTCTGGGTAGCTTCATGTTGCAAATTATACTAGCTGGTAAAAATGTTACATATTATCTTTTTTTTCAATTAATTTTTATTCTAATTTTCAAAACCAAAATAATACAAAAAGAAAACAACACAAATCAATAACTAATACAATACAAAAAAAATACATATATATAAAAATATTGAATTCCGATTTGTCATAGTTCAGCTATAAATCTATAATATATAACAAACCTATCTCTTAATAGATTATAAAATCACCTTCCTCCAGCGGTTATCTTAGTTGGTTTCAAATCTCATTAACATCATATCATTTTAATATTCCACAAAAAGTCAAAGAGAAGTTTCCAATCCTTGAGATATATATCAATCATTTTTTTTCTAAATAAACATGCCAATTAATCCAGCTCATCAAATCTACTAAATCCAGTAATTTCAAAACACTATAATTCAACTATAAATCTATAATATATAACAGACCTATCTCTTAATAGATTATAAAATCACCTTCCTCCAGCAGTTATCTTAGTTGGTTTCAAATCTCATTAACATCATATCATTTTAATCTTCCACAAAAAGTCAAAGAGAAGTTTCCAATCCTTGAGATATATGTCAATCAATTTTTTTTTCTAAATAAACATGTCAATTAATCCAACTCATCAAATCTACTGAGTTACATATTATCAATGGGCAGCAAAATTGGCTGCAGTATACAGTAGGGCCCGGCTTTACGGCATTCCGCTTTACGGCGTTCCGCTGATGCAGCGGCTTTCAATCAGGGGAAATTCCCCATTTTAAAGCCGATTTTGCCATTTTGCGGCATTTTGCGGCATTTTCGCGCAACGCGACCCATTAAAGTCAATGGGTTCTGCTTTACGGTGATTTCCGCTTTACAGCGGGGGCCTGGTCCCTAACCCGCCATATAAGCGGGGCCCTACTGTAGTATAATTAATATTTGCTTCTCTTCTCAGGTTGCTTAGTCATGCTCTCTCCCACCCACCCCCATGGAATTCCTAAGGACCATTCCAAAACAAACAAACAAACCTACAAATCACAAATTTCAAAGTATTTCTGTCTTTTTTGCCCAGGGCAGAGAACTGCACATAGCATCTCCAAGGAACTGATCCATTTTATATTGCACCGTGTATCTTCCATTGTCTTCGTCAGTTAAAATCTAACTTTAAATTTAATCTCAAGAGGTTAAGGATTTGTTAGGTTGGAAAAATAAACATTTTATTGGCAGGAATTAATGAAGGACTAACTAATTAGAGACAATTTTCAAAAGAAATAGGAGAAAGATTCATGAAGTTAGATAATAGAGGAAACCTGGAAATAGATTCTGGATTGTGTGCCTAAACACTGGAGGAATGTTAACTTGCAAGAAAACTGTTTTAAAATTTAGTATCAGTTGCGATCCATAAAATAAATTAAGAATTTTGTGGAAGACATAATTATACATTCTGAAGGGTTTGTTTTGTTTTGTTTTTGGCACAATCAACAGGCTGTGACGTTGTAGTATGTTGCTGGGTAATGATTCTAGAGCATATTAAGAATTACAATTTCCCATATGATGCTGGGACTAATAATTAGGAACTTGAATGGGATTATTGAAAAATGTGATCTTGAACTTGTGGCCATCACATGTAATTGGAGGAATAACAATTTTCCAATTTTATTTTAATGGCATAGTACAGTAAGGGAAATAAATTCATTAACTAAATGAACAAACATTATCTAGATGTTAAAGAAGACAAAAGGATAATTCACGAAAAAGTTGTATTCATCATAGCTCATAGCTCATAGAATCATACAATAGTAGAGTTGGAAGGGGCCTATAAGGCCATCGAGTCCAACCTCCTGCTCAATGCAGGAATCCAAATCAAAGCATTCCCGACAGATGGCTGTCCAGCTGCCTCTTGAATGCCTCCAGTGTCGGAGAGCCCACTACCTTAGGTAATTGATTCCATTGCCGTATGGCTCTAACAGTTAGGAAGTTTTTCCTGATGTCCAGTCGAAATCTGGCTTCCTGCAACTTGAGTCCATTATTTTGTGTCCTGCATTCTGGGATGATTGAGAAGAGATGCCAGCCCTCTATGTGACAATCTTTCATGTACTTGAAGAGTGCTATCATATCTTCCCCTCAGTCTTCTCCAGGCTAAACATGCCCAGTTCTTTCAGTCTCTCCCCATAGGGCTTTGTTTCCAGTCCCCTGATCATCCTTGTTGCCCTCCTCTGAACCTTTTCCAGTTTGTCTGCATCCTTCTTGAAGTGCGGAGACCAGAACTGGACGCAGTAGTCAAGATGAGGCCTAACCAGTGCTGAATAGAAGGGAACTAATACTTCACGCGATTTGGAAACTATACTTCTGTTAATGAAGCCTAATAGAGCATTTGCCTTTTTTGCAGCCACATCACACTGTTGGCTCATATTCAGCTTGTGATCAATGACAATCCCAAGATCCTTCTCACATGTCATACTGCTGAGCCAAGTATCCCCCATCTTATAACTGTGCATTTGGCTTCTTTTTCCTAAGTGTCGAACTTTGCATTTATCCCTGTTGAATTTAATTCTGTTGTTTTCAGCCATATGCTCCAGCCTATCAAGATCCCTTCGAATTTTGTTTCTGTCTTCCACGGTATTATCTATGCCCCCCAATTTTGTATCATCTGCAAATTTGATAAGCATGCTTTATACCTCCTCATCCAAGTTGTTAATAAAAATGTAGAACAGCACTGGGCCCAGGACCGAGCCCTGTGGTACACCACTCGTTACTTCCGCCCAGTTTGAGAAGGAACCATTGATAAGCACTCTTTGAGTACAATTCTGGAACCAACTGTGGATCCACCTGATAGTTGTTCCATCCAGCCCACATTTAGCTAGCTTGCTAATTAGAATATCATGGGGCACTTTGTCAAAAGCTTTGCTGGAGTCGAGGTATATTATGTCCACAGCATTCCCACAGTCTACAAGGGATGTTACCCGGTCAAAAAATGAGATAAGATTAGTTTGGCAGGATTTCTTCTTCATAAATCCATGTTGCCTCCTAGTAATCACTGCATTGTTTTCAAGGTGCTTATAGTTTGACTGGTTTATAATCTGCTCCAGAGTTTTTCCAGGGATTGATGTTAGGCTGACTGGTTTGTAGTTCCCCAGTTCCTCCTTTTTGCCCTTTTTGAAGATAGGGACAACATTAGCCCTCCTCCAGTCATCTGGCACTTCACCAGTCCTCCATGATTTTGCAAAGATAATAGACAGCGGTTCTGAGAGTTCTTCAGCCAGTTCCTTCAATACTCTAGGATGCAGTTTATCAGGCCCCGCCGATTTGAACTCATTCAAATTATTAGGTATTCCTTGGTCATTTGTCTATCAATCTCAAGCTCCAATCCTACCCCTTCTACTTCATGTTTCCCAGGAGGGTCACAGACCCTTTTTTGGGAGAAGACTGAGCCAAAGTTGGGATTGAGCACTTCTGCCTTTTCTTTGTCATCTGTTGTCATTTTGACATCCTCATTGAGTAGCTGTGCCACCGTTTCTTTTCTCTGTCTTTTACTATGGACATACCTGAAGAAAGCTTTTTTGTTGCTTTTAGATTCCCTCAGCTCATTCTCAGCTTTAGCCTTCCCTGACACCATCCCGGCAATTCCGTGATACCTGCCTGTACTCTTCCTTTGTGACCTGGCCTTCTATCCACTTCCTGTATGTGCCCTTTTTTGTTTTCAGGTCATCTCTAAGCTTTTTGTGAAGCCACAATGGCTTCTTCTGTTGTTTCCCCCCTTTTTTCCTTGTTGGAATTGCTTGCCATTGCGCTTTTAGAATTTCTTTTTTTAGAAACTCCCACCCATCTTGGACTTCTTTTCTCGTTAGGGTGGCTTGCCATGGAACCATATTTACAATTGTTCTGAGTTTACTAAAATCAGCTTTCCTGAAGTCCAGGGTGTGCTTATGGCTACTCTCAGCTTTTGCTTCTGTTAAAATCAAGTATGGTGTGGTCACTTTCCCCCAGAGTTCCCATAACTGCCACTTCATCCACCAAATCATCTCTATTGGTTAGAATCAAGTCAAGGATAGCTGATTCTCCACTTTCTGTAGGAGAAAGTTATCTCCAACACAAACCAGAAATTTCTTGGAGGGGCCGTGTTTGGCAGAATTTGTTTCCCAACAGATATCAGGATAATTGAAGTCCCCCATTACTACTACATCATGCCTCCTGGAAACACTGGCAATTTGCTTTTCAAAAGTTACATGCTCATGTTCTCTTTGATTGAGTGGTCGGTAATAGACTCCAAACACAACATTCCTTTTATTACTTGCCCCATTAATTTTAATCCAGATACTCTCGGTGGAGCTACCAAGCTCATCTTCCTGTATTTCTGTGCAGGGATATGTATTTTTAACATATAGCACGACTCCACTTCCGTTTTTATTCCTTCTTTTTGAACAAGTTATATCCTTCAATTGCTGTATTCCAGTCATGGGAGTCATCCCACCATGTTTCAGTTATACCTATCAAGTCGTAATTGCCCTCCTGTATTAAGAGTTCAAGTTCGTCCTGCTTGTTTCCCATGCTCTGCGCACTAGTATACAGACATCAAAGACCATGTGATTTATGGCTTGGCTTCCTTACTACATTTTTCTGAGGACAGTTACTGGGCCCTATTAGACCCGATCTCTCTGTTCCCGTTACTGTGCACAAGCCTTCATCAGTCGTTACCACCAAGTTTACGTCTCCCTCCCCCTTAGGATTCAGTTTAAAGCCCTCCTGATGAACTTCTCCATGCTGTGGCCAAACACATTCTTCCCAGTCCTTGTGAGATGCAACCCATCACTTGGCAGCAATCCATCTTCCAGGAAGCATAGCCTGTGGTCCCAGAATCCAAATCTCTCATGTCGGCACCACCTTCGCAGCCATTCATTCACACGGAGTATTTTTCTTTCCCTTTCTACTCCTCTTCTAAGTACTGGAAGGATGGATGAAAAAACTATCTGGGCCCCAAAGTCCTTGAGTTTCCTTCCCAGAGCTTCAAAGTCTGATGTGATTTCTTCATAGCTCCATTTGGCAGTATCATTTCTTCCCACATGGATGAGGAGAAAGGGATACCTGTCGGTGGGCTTGATGAGTGATGGCAACCCTTCCGTCACATCTCTAATCCATCCTCCTGGTAGACAGCATACCTGGTGAATCCACGGATCTTCTCTGCATACTTGGGTTTCGATCCCACGCAGTAGGGAGTCTCCCACTACTAGCACTCTTCTTGTTGTGGGGTGAGGTTTCATTGGCCTTGCTTGATTGAGCTTCAGCCTCTTGCGCGTTGTCGCACGGGGTCTCCTGTAATTCTTCCACCACAGGCTGTCCTCCAGTCTCGTCCTCGAGTGATTGAAAGCGGTTCCATAGTTCCGCTGGTGAAGGGTGTCTTCTAGCTCTTCTGCTCCTGTCACCCTTTCCCATGGAGTTTCCTCCACTTGGTTGTTCCTCTCCAAAGCAGTCTCCTCTTCTGCTACCACATGCTCTTGCTCTTCCACCTCCACTTCTCTTTGCTGCTGTTGTTCCAGCGTTCTGTCTAAGAACTCTTCATCTTCTCTTATAGTCCTCAGTGTGGCCACCCGCCATTCCAGGCCTCTCATTTTTTCTTCCAACAGTGCCACGAGCTTGCACTTGTTGTACGTGTACACCATGTTGTTCTCAGGCAAGAAAACAAACATGGCACACACCGTTCAGGTCACAACCACTGGAGTATCCTTCCCGTTCATACTCTCTTCTACCTTTTGTTTCTTTCTAACTAGTTTTGGAGTGGCCTGTGCTTTGTCCTGTCCTACTACAGGGTAAACTTGAGAGTCCCACTGGTATGTGGTGTGCTGTACAAGGAGAATTAGTAATTTGTTTGGGGGGGGTTAGGGACCTCCTCCTTGACCTCCTCTGTCGAACTGCTTTGTCAAACTCCTGTTTGTTCTCCCTGTTCACTCACTGTTCGCTCGCTCTCTGAAAGCTGGCTTGCTTATATGTCCTCACCTGTAGACCAACTGAGACAGCTCCCTTTGCTCTGCTCTGTTAGGAGTCAGGAAACAGAATGAAAGTCCCAGCACACACAGCTGCTGCTTGCTGCCCTCAGCAGTTCTCAGGCCACACCCTTAAGCCAATAGCTAACAAGCCACATCCCTTCCAATCAAGCTGCTATGGAGCCCTTCAGAGCACACAGCTTCAGAGCCCCTTTGGCCTTTTTCCTTTCCTCGCTACAGCTCCTTAGTCAAACTCCTGTTTGCTCTCCCTGTTTGCTCACTCTCTGAAAGCTGGCTTGCTTGTCCACTCATTTAAATGCCCTCTTGAATCTTGCCCTTATGGATGGTAAAATCTAGTAGGGAGAGACTGATTGGATGGGTCCAGGGAGTTGTAAATGCTTCTTTGTGGGAGGAGAAGTGCCTACTGCCTTGAAGGAGGCAATGGTGCACGCCTTCCTGGAGAAGCCCTCCTTGGACCCAGAGGTATTAAACATTTACCATCCAGGCATGAATCTCCTATTTGAGATCAAAGAAGTGATCAAGAGGGTAGTAGGGATCCAACTGAGGCATTCCTGGATGATGTGGATTATCTAGACCCTCCTTCCCTACAGACCCTCTCAGGTGTTCCGTCACCCTTGGAAGCTGGGGGGGGGGCTGGGAGATGGCATTCTCTGAGGTGGCACCTAAGTTGTAGAACTTCCTCCTCAGCAAGGTAACTTCATTGTACAATTGTAAGTGAATACTGAAGACGTACCTCTTTATCCTGGCCATTAACACCTGATATGTATATGTTTAGAACTTGCCCAATTTTGTGATTTTGGGTTGTTTGTAATTTTTTTAATAATGCTGTATAATGCATTGTATGATGCATTATATAATTTTATATAATGCAAGGTTGTTGTGACTCGTCCTGGGACCTTTTGGTGAAGAGTGGGTAATAGATGATGATGATTTGGCTTCAGTCCTAGTTATGGGACTGAAACAGCCTTGGTCACCCTGATTGATGACCATTATCAGGAGTGAGACAGGGGGAGTGCTACCCGTTGATTCTGTTTGATGTTTTGACTATGGTATCATCCTGAGGTATCTCAGCAGGATGGAAACTGGGGGCACCATAATATCGTGGGTTCATTCCTATCTGCAGAGCCATTACCAGAGAATACCACTGAGAGTCTACAGCTTGGTCCCATAGCAGTCATGCTATGAGGTCCCGCAGGGTTCCACCTTGTCTCCGACGCTATTTAATGTTTATATGAAACCACTGGGAGCTGTCATCCAGAGTTTTGGGGTGCAGTGTCTCCAATATGCAGATGACGCCCAATTCTGCCTCTCCTTTCCATCTGAATCAGAAGAGTCTGGACAGGTCCTGGATTGGGGCCTGTCGGTAGTGATGGGCTCAATGACCCCAATAAGATGGAGATGCTGTGGGTGAACAGTTCTCAGCTCCAGGAATTAGGAAGGTGGCCAGTGCTAGGTGGAGCAGCACTCCTCTTGAAGGAGCAGGTGTGATTTTGGGGGGGATTTCCTCAATTCCAAGCTGTCACTGGAGGCTCAAGTGGCCTCAGTGATGAGGGGTATCTTTGCCCAGGTATAGCTAGTATGCCAGCTTTAGCCATTCCTGGACTGAGATACCTTAGCCTCAGTAATCCACACCCTGCTAACATCCCAGGTAGACTACTGTAATGTGCTCTATATGGGAACAGTCTGGAAGTAGTACCTGGTGCAGATTGCTGCAGCTCAGCTTCTGGCATATGCAACATGGCAAGATCACATCACTTCAGTTCTTAAGGATCTGCACCGGCTGTCAGTAGAGCACCAGGCACAAGTCAAAGTATAAAGCCCTAAATGGTTTTGGACCCAGGTATCTGTCAGATCATCTCCTCTGATACCAACCACCTCAAGTTCCACATCTTGCAGGATATGATCTGCTTGGCTAAGGTGAAAAGGGTGGGATCCTGAGAATTTTCTGTGGGGGCATCCCGCTTGGTGAACTCCTTCCCAGGGAATATTCAGATTGCCCCCACCTTTGAGCTTTTTAAAGGACAACTGAAGATTGATTTGTATATTCAGGCTTTTAGTTGTCAATTGACAACAGAACATCCTATGGTCTGTTGTATTTATTATGCTCCTTTTTAAAATAATGTTTCTGATTTGAACTGTGTTTTAAAGGTTGTATGTCATGTCATTTCATTGGCTATCACTTGTGGCCGAGTAAAATTGTCTTCCAGGGTAAAGTCTTTAACAGTGGGTCCGTAAGTGACTGTGGAGGCCAATTCTGGATCCACACAGCCTCCCACAGTGAGGACATAGGTTTCCAGATGGAAGATGGTCACGATGAGGATTTCCTTGACGTGCCTTCCGCTTAGCTCGTTTGTCCCTTTCACCCTGTACTCGTGCTTCTTCAAAGTCCATAGCACCTTGGATAATGGCCAACCTCCAATTGGGACGCTCATGGGCCAAGGCTTCCCAGTTCTCGATGCTTATGTTACATTTTTTAAGATTAGCTTTGAGAACATCTTTAGACCTCTTTTGCTGTCCACCGATATTCCATTTTTCATCCTTAAATTTGGAGTAAAGTAGCTGCTTTGGAAGACAGTGGTCAGGCATTCGAACAACATGGCCGGCCCAGCAAAGTTGATGTTGGAGGATCATTGTTTCAACACTGGTGGTCTTTGCTTCTTCCAATACAGTAACATTAGTGCGCCTATCTTCTCAAGTAATTTGCAGAATTTTCCAGAGGCAGCATTGGTAGAATCTTTCAAGAAGTTGGGAGTGTCCTGTACTTTATTACTGTAAGCTACCCTGCACCCCTAAGGGAGGAAGGGTGGTTTAAAAGTAAAATAAAAGTCTTATAAAAAAAATTGAATTATAAGTCTAACACATTTTCACTGATTTGAGCACCCAATGAGTGTCCTGGATATAGATCATTCATGGATTACACTGGTGACTTTAGGCAAGATACTATTTTAAAATGAATATAACTGGTGGCTCCTCCCTGTTCATCCATTGTTGTGTGAATGAAAGTGGTGTTGATAAGTTATTACCTGGTTTAGACAGAGCTACTGATTTCTTTGAGACTGATAAGATGGTAGCGGTATCTTCAGAACACTGGTGTTTGTACCATATAAGTGTAGCAGCATGAGGAAGAAGAAGATTTCCTTTAAGGACATAATAGGTCATATCCACACCACACTTTCAAAGCACATTTAAAGCATGTGGCTTCCCCCAAATAATCCTGGGGAGTGTAGTTTGTTAAGAGTCCTGAGAATTGTAGCTCTGTGATGGGTAAACTACTGTTCCCAGGATTCTTTGAGGGAAGCCATTACTGTTAAAGTGTATACATGTGCTTTAAATGTATGATGTGGACATGACATGTATCCCACATCATTTCCTCATGTGAAGCAATTGTAAATCTTTGCAATGTGCTGGCTGATTACAAATATTGGTGCACTTATAAGCATTGCAAGCCTTCTGTACAAATACTGTTTCATCTTTCGGGGGGGGGAATGATATTTATCCTGGCTATGTAATGGCATAGATTTGCCCTGACTGTGTAATGAGCTGCTAAAAAACAACAACAGTGTTTAAGAACATAAGAACATAATTTTTGCTGGATCAGGCCAATGGCTTTTCTAGTTCTGCATCCTGTTCTCACAGTGGCCAACCAGATGCCTATGGGAAACCCACAAGCAAGATCTGAGCACCACAGCACTCTCCCCTCCTGTGGCTTCCAGCAACTGGTTTTCAGAAGTGTGCTGCATCTGATATAGTAGCAGAGCACAGCCGTCATGCTAGTAGCCATTGATAGCCTTATCCTCCATGAGTTTGTCTAATCTTCTTTTAAAGACATCCAAACTGGTGGCCATCACTGCCTCCTGTGGAAGTGAATTCCATAGTTTAACTATGCACTGTGTGAAGAAGTACTTCCTTTTGTCTGTCTTTCTGAATTTTCAAACATACAGCTTGATTGAATGTCTACAAGTTGTCTGTCCATTTTTTCCCTGCCATACATAGTTTTATACACTTCTATCATGTCACCTCTGACTTGTCTTTACTCTAAACTAAAAAGCCCCAAATTCTGAAATCTTTCCTCAGAGGGGAGTTGCTCCACCCCCTTTATTATTCTGGTTGCCATTTTCTGAACATTTTCCAGCTCTACAATATCCTTTTGAGGTGAGGCAACCAGAACTGTACACAGTGTTCCAAATGTGGCCGCACCATAGATTTGTATAATGCCATTATGACATCAGCAGTTTTATTTTCAGTAGCTTTCCTAATGACCCCTAGCATGGAATTTGCCTTTTTCACAGCTGCCACACACTGGATCAACATCTTCAGTGAGCTATTCACAATCACTACAACCCCAAGGTCTTGTTCCTGGTCAATCATTGCCAGTTCAGACCCCATATGTAAAATTTAGATTTTTTGCCCAACGCGCATCAATTTACACTAGTTCACATTGAGTTGCAATTGCACCCCATTCACTCAGTCTGGAATGTCCTTTTGGAGCTCTTCGAAATCGCTTTTTGTGTTAACAACTCTGAACCATTTAATATCACCAGCAAATTTGGCCACCTCACTGCCCAGCCCAAACGCTAGATCATTTATGAACATGTTTAAAACCACAGGTCTCAATACTTATCCATGCAAGACTCCACTTTCCATATCCATCTACTGGGAGAACTGTCCATTTAGTCATGCTCTATGCTTTCTGTTTCCTAGCCAGGTCCTGATCCACAAGAGAGCCTTTCTTCTTATTCTATGACTGCTAAGCTTATTCAGGAATCTTTCTGAGGTACTTTATTGAAAGCTTTTTGAAAGTCCAAGTATACTATGTCAACTGGATCACTTCTATCATTATGCTTGTTGGCACTCTCAAAGAACTCTAATAGGCTGAGACAAGACTTATCCTTGCAGAAACCATGCTGGTTCTGCTTGAGCAAACCTTGTTCTTCTATGTGCTTAGATATTTTATCATTATTTTTCACCAGTTTTCCTGGGACAGACATTAAGCTAATCCTCTGGATCCCTTTTAAAAAATTGTTACATTGCCCACATCCATCCTCAGGTATGAAGGCTGATGTGAGGAACAAGTTGTTGGAAGTGAGATGAGAGCAACTCCTGTTTGGGTTCTTTTGTTTGTAGTCCAGAAGAAAGATAGAGTTAGGGTCCTCCAGCTGGCTAGGCTTGCCTACCTTTACCTGTGCTGTTCTCTACCTTCCTTCCTTCCATTGTAAACTGATATGCTCAGGGAAGCTACTTGCCCCTCCTTCATCTCCTTCTTCGACTGTCCAAGGAGAGAGGAGACATCTTTGTCTTTGCTCTGTCTCCTCAGCCATGAGGGCAATACCCAAGTCTGGGCATTGCACCTCCAACTTAGCTAGTTAGTTAGAACTAGGTATGCCTATCCTATCTGCTATGTATTTCTATAAATACAGTAGCTTTTCTTATTTTACTAAGTCACAATGATCTAAATGCAGGGTAAAAGCCTGCTTCGAAGGTAAATGCACACACTGGCACATGCAGCTTAGACCGCTGAATCACTTTACATATATATTCCCATACCACAAGTTACATATTTTTGTTAGAAAATCAGTAATTTCACATTTGGGTTCTTTGAGAACTGCTGGGTGTATGCCATCTGGACCTGGCAATTTGTCAATAAGGCCTAGAACTTCATCTCTCATCACCACCGTTTGTCTCAGTTCCTCAGGCTCATTTCCTGAAAAACTTAGTTCAGACATTGGGATCTGGTCTATATTTTCCATTGTGAAGATATATGCAAGAAGTTATTCAGCTTCTCTACATCCTCCTTGTCCCCCTTTAGCACACCTTTGACTCCCTTTTCATCCAAATGTCCAATCGCCTCCCTAGCCTGTCTCCTGCTACTAACGTATTTTAAAATTTTGTTGTTGTTGGTCTTTATATTTTTAGCAATCTGCTCCTCAAGTTCTTTGTTAGCATCCTTTACTGTCCACTTGCATTTATTTTGCCAAAGCTTGTGTTCCTTTTTGCATTTGGGCAAGATTTGCATTATTTAAAGGAAGCCTTCTTGCTGCTAATAGCGTATTTGCTCATTAACCATGCTGGCATCTTGGCCCTGGTGGCACCTTCCTGATCAGCAGTATACACTCCAGTTGAGCTTCTAATATTGTTTTTAAACAACCTCCAAGCATTTGGGAGAAGTCTGACCCTCTTGACTTTGTCTTTTAACTTCATTTTTACCAATCCCCTCATTTTGGGTCAATTTCCTCTTTTGAACTCAAATGTGGCTGTTGTTTTTTCTTGGCAATTGACCATTCACATGTATATTTAAGTTAATAGCATTCTGGTCACTATTCCCAACTGGTTCAATAATGCATCTCGCATCAGGTCCTAGGTGCCACTTAAGATTAAGTCCAGGGTTGCCATCCCTATGATCAGCTCCATGACCAACTGTTCTATGGCACAGTCATGACTATATGAAATTTTATCTCTTTGTTATGAATTGAACACATATGTAACCAGTCTATGTGAGGATAGTTGAAGTCACCCATTACTACAACATTTCTTCTTTTGGATGTTTCCTTGATTTCATTCTTCATCTCATGATCTTACTGTAATGAGGAGCTTATTGTGTCAAGTACTTTGCCCATTCCATAACTATCCACCAGGGGGTGCAGTAAGCCTAGCACCTTCTTCTGTCTACTCTGATTAATTACATTGCATGGATATCACAGCTACTCTTGTTCCTGATGTACAAATTTCAAAGCACTCATACTCTTGTGTGGCAGCCACTGGAGCCCTCTGAAAGCTGAAAATAAATTTAAAGAACCCAGATCTTTCCTGCTGTACATCTCCTGATGCTATGGCCACTGTACACTACCACCCTCTGTTATGTAACATCTGCACACATATAAACAGCTTGCAGAATGCAATCAAATGTGAAAGCATCAGGAAATAAAGGCCAACAACCTGGGAACAAATCTTTCTTAAGCACAGCTCTCAACTCTTTAGGTTCTAATCACCTGGGTTTGGGCTGCTTCAGGTATTAAAATAAGCCATATGAATAGCCCTAGTACAAGCTACTCATTTTGGAGAAAATGGATCTGTCTAAGAGACTAATGAATGTACTCTCCCATTAGATCTATTGGTATTGTTACTGAGTTACATATCAAATACATTCTTCAAGGCAAAGGGCATTGATTTCCAATGTGATGATGGCTACAGGAATATAGCATGTACATAACTGGCTAAATGTTGGGATTCTTCTAGAATATGGGGGGCTGACACTTTACATGATCTACTGTTTGGGGGTGTTTTAAAAAAAATCCTCATTATCTATTCATGTTTTTGGTTAACAAAGCAAGATATAAACTATATCGGATATAAACTATATCGGAAGGACAGGGAAGGACGTATTGGTGGCGGAGTCGCTCTATACGTGAAAGAGGGCATTGAATCCAGCAAGCTCGAAACCCCAAAAGAGGCAGACTCCTCCACAGAATCGTTGTGGGTGGTGATACCATGCCCCAGGAGGGACTTAATACTGGGAACGATCTATCGTCCCCCTGATCAAAATGCTCAGGTAGACCTTGAGATGAGATATGAAATTGAGGAAGCATCCAAACTAGGAAATGTGGTAGTAATGGGTGACTTCAACTACCCGGACATAGACTGGCTGCATATGTGTTCCAGTCATGACAAAGAAGCAAAGTTTCTAGATATTCTAAATGACTATTCCCTAGACCAGTTGGTCATGGAACCGACCAGAGGGACGGCAACCCTGGACTTAATCCTCAGTGGGGACCGGGACCTGGTGCGAGATGTAAGTGTTGTTGAACCGATTGGGAGCAGTGACCACAGTGCTATTAAATTAAACATACATGTAACTGGCCAATTGCCAAGAAAATCCAACACGGTCACATTTGACTTCAAAAGAGGAAACTTCACAAAAATGAGGGGATTGGTAAAAAGAAAGCTGAAAAACAAAGTCCAGAGGGTCACATCACTCGAAAATGCTTGGAAGTTGTTTAAAAACACTATATTAGAAGCTCAACTGGAGTGCATACCGCAGATCAGAAAAGGTACCGCCAGGGCCAAGAAGATGCCAGCATGGTTAACGAGCAAAGTCAAGGAAGCTCTTAGAGGCAAAAAGTCTTCCTTCAAAAAATGGAAGTCTTGTCCAAATGAAGAAAATAAAAAAGAACACAAACTCTGGCAAAAGAAATGCAAGAAGACAATAAGGGATGCTAAAAAAGAATTTGAGGAGCACATTGCTAAGAACATAAAAACCAACAACAAAAAATTCTATAAATACATTCAAAGCAGGAGACCATCTAGGGAGACAATTGGACCCTTGGATGATAAGGGAGTCAAAGGTGTACTAAAGAACGATAAGGAGATTGCAGAGAAGCTAAATAAATTCTTTGCATCTGTCTTCACAGTGGAAGATATAGGGCAGATCCCTGAACCTGAACTAACATTTGCAGGAAGGGATTCTGAGGAACTAAGACAAATAGTGGTAACGAAAGAGGAAGTTCTAAGCTTAATGGACAATATAAAAACTGACAAATCACCGGGCCCGGATGGCATCCACCTGAGAGTTCTCAAAGAACTCAAAGGTGAAATTGCTGATCTGCTAACTAAAATATGTAACTTGTCCCTCGGGTCCTCCTCCGTGCCTGAGGACTGGAAAGTGGCAAACGTAACGCCAATCTTCAAAAAGGGATCCAGAGGGGATCCTGGAAATTACAGGCCAGTTAGCTTAACTTCTGTCCCTGGAAAACTGGTAGAAAGTATGATTAAAGCTAGATTAACTAAGCACATAGAAGAACAAGCCTTGCTGAAGCAGAGCCAGCATGGCTTCTGCAAGGGAAAGTCCTGTCTCAGTAACCTATTAGAATTCTTTGAGAGTGTCAACAAGCATATAGATAGAGGTGATCCAGTGGACATAGTGTACTTAGACTTTCAAAAAGCGTTTGACAAGGTACCTCACCAAAGGCTTCTGAGGAAGCTTAGCAGTCATGGAATAAGAGGAGAGGTCCTCTTGTGGATAAGAAATTGGTTAAGAAGCAGAAAGCAGAGAGTAGGAATAAACGGACAGTTCTCCCAATGGAGGGCTGTAGAAAGTGGAGTCCCTCAAGGATCGGTATTGGGACCTGTACTTTTCAACTTGTTCATTAATGACCTAGAATTAGGAGTGAGCAGTGAAGTGGCCAAGTTTGCTGACGACACTAAATTGTTCAGGGTTGTTAAAACAAAAAGGGATTGCGAAGAGCTCCAAAAAGACCTCTCCAAACTGAGTGAATGGGCGGAAAAATGGCAAATGCAATTCAATATAAACAAGTGTAAAATTATGCATATTGGAGCAAAAAATCTGAATTTCACATATACGCTCATGGGGTCTGAACTGGCGGTGACCGACCAGGAGAGAGACCTCGGGGTTGTAGTGGACAGCACGATGAAAATGTCGACCCAGTGTGCGGCAGCTGTGAAAAAGGCAAATTCCATGCTAGCAATAATTAGGAAAGGTATTGAAAATAAAACAGCCGATATCATAATGCCGTTGTATAAATCTATGGTGCGGCCGCATTTGGAATACTGTGTACAGTTCTGGTCGCCTCATCTCAAAAAGGATATTATAGAGTTGGAAAAGGTTCAGAAGAGGGCAACCAGAATGATCAAGGGGATGGGGCGACTCCCTTACGAGGAAAGGTTGCAGCATTTGGGGCTTTTTAGTTTAGAGAAAAGGCGGGTCAGAGGAGACATGATAGAAGTGTATAAAAATTATGCATGGCATTGAGAAAGTGGATAGAGAAAAGTTCTTCTCCCTCTCTCATAATACTAGAACTCGTGGACATTCCAAGAAGCTGAATGTTGGAAGATTCAGGACAGACAAAAGGAAGTACTTCTTTACTCAGCGCATAGTTAAACTATGGAATTTGCTCCCACAAGATGCAGTAATGGCCACCAGCTTGGATGGCTTTAAAAGAAGATTAGACAAATTCATGGAGGACAGGGCTATCAATGGCTACTAGCCATGATGGCTGTGCTCTGCCACCCTAGTCAGAGGCAGCATGCTTCTGAAAACCAGTTGCCGGAAGCCTCAGGAGGGGAGAGTGTTCTTGCACTCAGGTCCTGCTTGCGGGCTTCCCCCAGGCACCTGGTTGGCCACTGTGAGAACAGGATGCTGGACTAGATGGGCCACTGGCCTGATCCAGCAGGCTCTTCTTATGTTCTTATGTTCTTAAGAGTTCATGCTAAATGAAGGCATGCCTCATCTGTACCTACGGCTCCTGAGTATGCTCTCTTGCATAAGAAGTGCCTGGTGCACTGGAGTAGACTAAGGTTCACCTAGCCCTGCATTCTTAGCAAGGCTCTCACCACTAAGTGGTCCACCAGAAATTGGCCAAGGATCCACCAGCAGACCAATATAATCCACCTTCTCACCCACTTTGTTCTGAATAATTCTGAGTTGGAAGTCTGTTACATGTGAGCAAGCTGATTAGTGTTATTATATCCAGGGAACAGGGGGATTAACCTTTGTTCAAAGTAAATGGAAACATTTTGCTTACTATGAACATTTAAAATATGGTTAGAACGTTCATTTATCAATTTTAAAATACTGACATTTATTAGTTTTAAAATATTGACATTCTGCTTCTAACTCCTAACTAAGCAGAGCAGAGGGATCTGTCTCAGCTGGTCCAGAGGATATACAAGCGAGCCAGCTCTCAGAGAGCAAGGGAACAAGGAGAACTAACAGAAGTTTGTCAGCAGAGTTTGGAGAGGGGGTCCCTAATGAAAAACAATTATTGTAGTGCACACCACATACAAGTGGGATTCTTCCATTAACCTTCAAAGAGGACAGGACAAAGCACAGGCTATTCCAATACAAGTAGAAAAAAAGAAACAAAAGGTAATAGCAATTATGGATGGAAATCACATTCCAGTGGTGGTGACCTGAAAGGTGTATGCAGTGTTTGTTTTCCTGCCTGAGAACAACATGGTGTACATGTGCAACAAGTGCAAGCTACTGGTGCTGTTGGAAGAAAAAGTGAGAGCCTTGAAGCTGTACGTGGCCACAATCAAAAGTATAAGAGAAGATGAAGAATTCTTAGACAGAATGCTGGAACAACAGCCGCAAAGAGAAGTACAGGAGGTGGAAGAACAACAGCATGTTGAAGGAAAAAAGAATGTTCAGAAGAGGAACAGCTAAGCACAGGAAACTCCATGGAAAAGGATGGCAGTTAGGAGCAGAAGAGCTAGAAGATACTGTGCACTGGTGGAATTATGGAACCAATTTCAGGCACTTGAAGATGAGACCAAAGAACAGCCTGCCAAGGAAGAATTACAGGAGACCTCACACAACAGTGAGTGAGAGGCTGGAGCTCAGTCAAGCAGAGGCAATGAACCAGAGCTTGGAAAAGTTACTTTTTTGAACTACAACTCCCATCAGCCCAATCCAGTGGCCATGCTGGCTGGGGCTGATGGGAGTTGTAGTTCAAAAAAGTAACTTTTCCAAGCTCTGCAATGAACCCACCTCTGCTTGACTGCAACCAAGAAGAGAAGAGTTGTAGTAGTGGAAGACACCCTACTGTGAGGGATTGAAACCCAAGTATGCCAGGAAAATCCATGGACTAGTCAGGTATGCTATCTCCCTGGAGGAAAATGTAACAGAAGGGTTGCCATCACTCATAAAGCCCACTGACATGTATCCCTTTCTTCTCATCCATGTGGAAACAAATTATACTGCCAAGCAGAGCTACAAAGAAATCACAGCACATTTTGAAGCTCTGGGAAGGAAACTCAAGGACTTTGGGGTCCAGATAGTCTTCTCATCCATCCTTCCAGTATTTAGAAGAGGAGTAGAAAGGGAAAGAAAAATACTCTGGGTTAATAACTGGCTACAAAGGTGGTGCTGAAATGAGAGGCTTCGATTCTGGAATTATGGATTATACTTCCTGGAAGATGGACTGGCAAATAATGGGTTGCACCTCACAAGGACTGGGAAGAATGTGTTTGGCCACAGCATGGAGAACCTCATTAGAAGAACTTTAAACTGAATCCTGAGAGGGAGGGACATGTAAACTTGGAGGTAATTGTTCTGTCCAAACCCTCTGAAATCACACATGAATGCTGACGTGTGCTTTTCTTTAGTAGATTTAATAGAAAGTTTCAGTTCAGTGCACCTCATGAATCAGCTTATAGGTTATACAGAATGCAGCATCTTTACTAGAAGTAACTAGACACAACTATACTGCGCTAAGACATCGCAGCAACTAGTCACGCCTCTTCACCATGCTTAAGTAAGGATGGGCAAGCACCCTACTTGTGTGAACTGGGTGTCACTGCTGAGAATGCATGTGCATATGAGCTCTCCTCAGAGGAGCTACGGGGGTGCACTGAATTTGCCGGTGCAACCGCCCCTGTGTATGAGGTGAGGGCGGTTGCTGTGCGGCATTTGTATAGAGATGTCTGGTGGGGCCTGTTATGGTCTGGTTTGCCAAAAAGTTGAGAGTTTGGCAATGGTCTATTGGAGAAGACCCTCTCCTAAACCCAATCTGTTCTGGGGGTATTAGATGATTTAAATCAGCCCACTGTTCTAGCTTTTGTAGAAGATATTTGCTATACAATTTGGTTACCACATTCAATAGACTGATAGGGCGATAGTTAGAGGGATCCGCCGGGTCATTTTTTTATATATTGGGACTATAATACTCCATCTCCAACCCTCCGGAATTGTTCCAAAATCATTGATTCTAGTGAACATAACAGCTAAAATAGGGGCCCGCCATTCAGGTAGATGTTTAAGAATTTCCGGAGGCAGAAAATCATTGCCTGGAGATTTCCCATTTTTTAACGAGTTTATTAAGGTTATAATTTCTTCAATGGTTACAGGAGGCCACTGTGGTAAAGACGAGGTGGTTAAATCCGGAGATGTAGTTTGAGGGGGTGAGAGAGAAGAGTATAGTCTCTCAAAGTGAATATACCAATCAGAAGATGTAATATGCTGTATTATAGTTTGGCTAGATGTTCCCATTCCTAAATTAGCTAGCTGCCAAAAAAGGCGCTCTTGTTTTGTCGAGACCGCTTCAGCTAATCTTTGCCATCGAAGAGTAGCGAAATCTATTTTTTTGTGTCTCAGCAATTTTTTATACTTAACCTTGGTAGTTTTAAAAAGATTTACATAGGCTTGGTCGCTTGGATTTTTGAGTACTAGCCGTAGGTGTTGTGTTTTCTTTTTGCCATCCTACATTCCTGATCGTACCATGTTATACGTGAGTGTGGTCTATTTGTTACTGGCGGTTTGCGAGTCAGGAAAGGTTTTAGCAAAGAGAGAATGTCCTGAAATTTATATTCCACCCTTCCTTCCAATAGGAGCCCAGGGCAGCAAACAAAAACACTAAAAACACTCTAAGACATCATAAAAACAGACTTTAAAATATATTAAAACAAAACACCTTTAAAAACATATTTTTAACAAAAGCTTTAAAGACATCTTAGAAAGCAATTCCAATACAGATGCAGACTGGGATAAGGTCTCTACTTAAAAGGCTTGTTGAAAGAGGAACGTGATGGCAGTAAGGTAGAAGGCCTAGTGAAAATGTTTGCAAGAATAGTCACAAACTTGCTGAAAAAGTTGGATTAATTTTTTTTTATTAACTGTACTACTTTAAAAAAGAACATGGCCATCTTATTTATCCTAAAAGTATCTGTTTTAAAGTGGTACTTTTATGCGACTTCAGCTCATTTTACTGATATTCAAGCCTTTGGGCGACACTCAAAACCCATCAAGGAAACATGTAGTAATTAATAGATGCTCTTCAGTCTCTTGTCATATAACCAAACCAATAGATTCAATAACCATTACTTAAATGGAATAAGAGCAGAAGGGAATCAGCCTAGACTTGGGAAACAGAGAAGCAGAATGTGATAAACATGCTAGCAGTACATTAGAAAAAGAAGTTAAGGCTAATGGAGCTGGAAGTGTGTTTTGATCACATCCACCTTTCTCTCTTTAACTACTTTCCTTCCTGGTATTATACACTTGTAAATAGATGGATCTTTGATACAAAGGATTGGAAGAGAACCCTATTGATTTATTTGCCTGTGATGTTAACAAGTTCAACAGTACATATTTTTTTTGAAGCTCTGGTGTAGTGTTGGAGTGGATCTGGCAGGTAATTATCTTTCAGCCTTGCAGCTCCATCTAACAGTGATTTCATAGATGTCAGAGCTTGGACATGGGCAGCAGTCAGAGGCAAGCCAGGAGCAAGTTAGGGCTGAAAAACAATGCAGGAGCAAGCCAGGAGGCAAGATCAGCTGCTACCGGAAGACACCAAAATTCAAGGAAACTCTTATAGTCCTTTCTCTCAGAAGGATCCAATGGCCAGAATCAGTGTCATGGACAGGGTCACTCCTGCCCCAGAGGATATTAAAGTGCCTGGGCAGGTGTTATAGCATGTAGCTTAGTGGCTCATCACATGAGGTAGTCTGCCACAAACATAAAGCCTTCCAATTTAGTAGGGTTGTTGTGAAGATAAGTCAGCCCTATAACCTAATCCAAGATCAATCCCCTGCTGGCTTCCCTTTGGGAGTCTCTAGAAGATTTTGCAACAGCCATGTGGACTCAGCACACCAATGATTCTTGTGACAGCTTCCACATTTCAGCTGTGTACACATTACCTTCTGGTTTGGGGAGCAAGGCTGGCTGCAGGGCCAGACTGCAGCAGACCCTTAGGCACCAGACTGAAAGGGCCCTTAAAGGTCACAGCTCTACCATGCTGACATGGTGCTGCAGGAAGTTGCACTGCCAGCCTGTGCTGGTGGCAGTGGGGTGTTGCCTGGGAGGGTGGCTGCCGCTCTGACATCCGTGCCAGCATTGGGATGTGGAGCACATGCTCTGCAACCCAATGCTAGCACAGAGCATGGAGTGGGAGCTACATCTGTCTAACCCCAGCAGCAGGGTCCCTTCTCAGCACCAGGACCCTTGGCCAGAGCCCAACCTAGCCATTCACTGGTCCCGGGCCTGTTAGGGAGCAATGCATCAAAACACAGTATTTTATAAGAAATGACAGGATGAATAAAGGATAGGTCTGGATTGTGACTAATATCATGTGTACACAGCTTCCCAAACAAGCAGTGGGAGCATACTGGATGCAGAGTAAATGGAAGTGTGTACTTAGTATCCTTAGTATCCCCTGATTTTGTGGTCTTGTTGTTTATGTATTGCTGTTTTTAATTATTACTGATGTGCTTCTTTATTGTTATTATTGATTAATTAATTAAATTTATATCCTGTCCTTCCTCCCAGTAGGAGCCCTGGGCCCCTTATTGTTGCTTTTTTATTGTTTTAATATGGTATTTGGGGCCATGTGGGCTGAAAAGCAGTATACACATAAACATACATTATAATAATAATTCTGAGTTGCCCTTTCTTTCATTCATGGAAGAGATTCCAGGCACTGGAGGCTCCCTAGGGCAGAAAAAGAAAATTTTTGCCAGTCCCTCCTTCCCCATGCTGCTCCCCATTCCATCTCCCACACTGTTCCAGAAGGTCACCCAACCATCTAGAACAGACTTTTATGAGGCATAGGGGATGCAGAGGGAAGGGGAAATTCGCTAAGATCAACTCTTCCTGCCCTACTTCTGCCAGTGGAAGCAACCTATGAGCGAATTTCCATTAATAGGATTCAAGCCCTAATGTGTTGAAAGGTACTCAAGTTCTTGCAAGGAGACATTTGAGTTGAATGAAGCCTGCAATGCTAATGTGAATAAGTGAAACTTTGAAACTGGAAACAGATGCTGGGTGTCCCTTATAGGAAGGGGGACAAAATTCAGTAGCCATCAAATTGTAGGAATGTAAAATCACTTAGTAGAAATGTACCCCAAAGGATATTTCTTCATTCATAACAGTGCAATTCAAGGTGCTAGTTTTGACCTGCAAAACCTTAAACAACTTGAGGCTTGCATATCTACAGCCAGCTAATAGTGTTCTCTCTGGAGTGCCCTTCATGAGCTAACCACAATTTGGCTGTAGATTGGTAGCTATTATCTTGCTTGAAAACTCAGTCTGGATGTCCATCAAAGTTTCTGGACTCCCAGAAGTGAATAAAAAAGTTACTTCTCCACCATCACCAATTGTATGCTTTACATATGCTCTAGTTATACAGTATATACAATAATGTTAAAAACCACTACTTTAGACCACTCAAGGCTCTCTCATGTTGGTTCAAACTCTACAAAACTGGAAAATTGGAAGTTAAGACTGGTGCCTTAACAGGTATGTCCAGTGATCAGTAATGATATTGTGCAACATCACAAATTGTGCTTACTTACAACTTACCCTCCATGCACCCACACTTTTCCTTGGTGTATCAGACCCAAATTAACAGCTGTTATTCAGCAGCTGAAGGAATGGAACCTTTGTTTGGGACAAAGGTAGCAACCCCATTCTTGGATATAAAACTGAAATTCCAAGTGTACTTGTTTCACAGTGTTGACTATGGAAGCCCTGTGTCTATGTTCCCCAGACTTTTGATAGCTGAGCCACACACATCCCTTCCAATTTATTACTGGAGGTGCATTTAATTCTTATGCTCCCCAAAAGGTTTATATTTAAAGTGTGTAAAGAACTACCAGCCCTCAGAGGTTTCTCATCTTCCCACAGCCCATTTTAGGAGTCACTGTTCTGGCTATTATACCTCCTCTGAAAGAAGACAACAGTGCTACATTCTTCATCAGGAGTGACTGAATGATCCCATAACTCTCAATGCCAGCGGAAAGAGGCAAGGCCACCACCACAGAAGTAAATCATGCAGAGAATCAGGAAATAACTTCCCCTTGTGGATTCAACTGGGCCGCCCCTATAATTAGGCAGAGTGAGATAGCACCTCAGACATCAGATGCCCAGGGGCTGTGGGTGATGGCATTCCTCTAGCTATACCTCCTGAGCTCCTCAACTGTTCCCCTATGTTGGAGGATGCAGCTATGTATGCCACATGTCTTGTGCCCCTTAAGCTAGTTTGCAGCCTTCAGGTGCAGTGAAGGATGCTGTCCCATTGGGAGTATTGAAGTAAGATTCAGCTACCAACCTGGTCAACTTCTGTATGTGGAATGGTGGCAAGATTGTTGTCATCTTTTTCTCCGGCAGCAAAATGTCTTGGGCCACCCCTGATGGTTTGTTGATGGCATAATACCTGACATAACCTGGCATACACTCTGGACCCAGCACATAGTTTGGGAAACTTTTCCCAGTGCAACCACAGATCTTTCCTTTTTGTCCTCCAGGATCACAGGCCTTTAGCAAATGAAGGTAAGCCAGAAATCAAATAAACAAGCAGATTTGGCTGTAACAGTGGAATTCAAAACTCCCACAGCCCTCAGGAGAACTCTTCTCAAAACAATCCATTAGAGGTAAGATATCAAAAAGAAACATGTTGAGGGAAATGCACTCTTCAGAAGTTCAGAGAACTGAAGCTCATAATGAGGGTTCTGCTGTCCTTGTCACAGGAAGTGAATGCTCTGCATTCTCCAGTAAGGAGAATGCAGTTTAGAAAATCTCCCAGTGTCATTTAACCCCACACTCTCCTAACTCAGTTCCGGGTACCATTTCCTCTGCAGGCTGTAATTTACTAAATCCATCTGCTGAGTTTTGGAAATGCTGCATTTCAAGGGTCTGATATATAACAGAAGGACAAAGAGTGATGCAGGCCCTCTCATTTTCAAGTGACTTGAAAGAAAAGTAAAAGGAAACTTATATTTAGGAATAGACATGATTAACTAGGGGAAATCATATTAGGGCATTCCAATAAATGGAATGGAATAGCTTTTACCTCCAATTTAGCTGACTGTGCTTCAAGGAAAAATATTTATATACAAATATAAAAAGCTAAGGAATGCTACTCTTCACAAAGATGAAAGACTTTCAACACTTAATTTATGTTTAGTTTTTATCATCCTTAAAATACCTCTATAAATGAATGGGCAATCAGACCTGATACATTTCTTTTGTCACTGCATCTTACTTCCTTTTACCTGGAGTTTTGTTTTATTTTTAAGGAAACCTGTGACTGATCCACTATCAACTTCTTTCTTACAAATGATTATCCTCTGCCTTTTAATTTCCCCTAAGAATGCAGTTGTTCCTAATATACATTTTAGGTGTAGCTTCTAAAGCAGCAATCTTGGGAGACTTGCTATTCCCACTTATGTCTCAGTGAACTTAATAGGATTTAGGTCCGCATAACTACGGATATGAGATTATATAGCCTTGAATTTGCACTGACGGCTTGATAAAAAAGGATGCACAGCAGATGGAGATTTTTAATTTTTATCAGGCTATCTTCTGTTGGCAAGAGCAGGTAAAGATGGGATTTCTCATAACTCGTTTTGAGTTGTATGGAATTCAGATGCTTGCATTAACTTAACTAATCACCAGCATCAGTGAAAGATATCACCTTTTTCTCCTTTCATCCTACGCTTAACTCTGAAGTAAGGGCTGATACACACATTATGGGTACTCTGTAGAAGTTGATTTAAATAGCTACAGATGGCAGCTGTGACTGAGGGCACATTCATACCATACATTTATTCTGCTATTATTCCACTTTAAACAGTAATGGCTTCCCACAAAGAATTCTGGGAAGTGTAGGGTGCTAAGAGCTGTTAGGAGACCTTTATTCCCCTCATAGAGCTACAGTTGTCAGAGTTCTCTGGGAAGAGGGACTGACTGTTAAAAGACATTGGCAGTTGTAGTAGCTTTGGGAGGAGAATAGGAGTCTCCTCTCAGCACCCTTCACAAACTACTCTTCCCAGCATTCTTTGAGGGAGGCCATGACTGTTTAAAGTGGAATAATAGCAGAAAAATGCAGAGCTTGGAAAAGTTACTTTTTTGAACTACAACTCCCATCAGCCCCAGCCAGCTGGCTGGGGCTGATGGGAGTTGTAGTTCAAAAAAGTAACTTTTCCAAGCTCTGGAAAAATGTGTGGTGTGAATGTGGTCCAACGTAAGTTGTTGCCCTATAGTGAGTCAGACTAATGGTCTAGCTCTCTGGTGTTCTCCACTCTGACTTGAATAGCTCTCCAAGGACTCCCTGCCCAGTCTACTGAAATCCTTTAACTACTGAATCTGGGACCTTTTATATTATAGAGAGAGGACCTATGACCAGACCTTGGAAAAGTTACTTTTTTGAACTACAACTCCTATCAGCCCAATCCAGTGGCCATGCTGGCTGGGGCTGATGGGAGTTGTAGTTTAAAAAAGGAACTTTTCCAAGCTGTTGCTATGACTCTCAAGACGTTGTTGAACTCCAGATCCCATCAGGCCTAGCTAGCATGGGCAATGGTCAGGAATGATGGGAGTTGTAGTCCAATAACATCTGTAGGGCCACATGTTCTCCATTCCTGCTATGCATGAAAAAGGTTGTAATCATGGACCATCATCATAAGAAAAGCATTGCAATTATGGACACCTCATCATTCAAGTACCAACCTCCACCTCCCACAGCAAGTCTTGAATTGGCAACTTTCAGCTCAGTGAGGTTCAAACTACACATTACATTACATGGAGTAATGTCAAAGAAGAGAATCTGTAAGAACTGCATGAAGTATTATATCCCAAACTGCATCGCTTTGGGGATATGGGAAACTGCCTACTCTTCAAGGCCATCTATGAGATGCAATGAATCTGTCACCACCCAGTACCAGCAGCAATTGGGCTGCTAAAGAGGCAAAAAGAAAGAATAGCTGTAAGAATTACTCCATCAGAAGGAAGAATGCTGGGACAAGCAAGCAATCTCTTTGGCATCTGCTCATGATTAAAGGTCATAGCTTTTGATATAAGTTATTATACTGTGTCTGATATTACCTCATATAGTGAGACTTGTCCAGAGCCAGTATACATTTCTGATAAACCCATGGTAATCTTACTGCTGTGAGCCAGAGGTGATGTCAATAACTCAGTCCCACTGTACTCCTCTTGATAACTGGCGAAGAAATTGTTGGAATATGCAGATATTGCATAGTCACTTTAAGGGATATTTGGGAAATATCCCATGTACCTGTTTACCATGATGTAACTTCCTAATGGGTGGGGTTTAGTTACCTGACTTCCTCCTCCTTTGTCCTGGGGGATTTTTGAATAATCTCATTGCTGATCTTCCTACCTTTGAGAGAGGCCGCATGGCAAGATGCTCTCTGCTGAGTGCATCAATACAAAGACTAAGATGGACTGAGATTCCTATTTTTCTTTCTTCCAAGCTAGAGCCTATGTTCTTCTAAACATATGAAAGGTCGTAAATAAATATTCTTTTCTTTTACCTAAAGGATTGTGTCTGTTGTTATTTATATAGAGAAAGGTGGGCTGGTTTACATTCTCATTCTGCTGCTTGTATTTTTACAACTCTGCTAAGAAATAGGACCAACCAAATTAGTTCCTATTTCTGTGTGCATTTTTAAAATACCGAACAGAAATCCCCTTGCCACTATGAAAATTTGGTTGTATTTGTGGGCTCATACAAACCTACATAACAAGACTTAGAAGTCAACTTCAAATACAAGTTAGTGGGCTAGATAGAGTTCCCCCCTCCACAACCTCCCCCCCCAAACCTCAGATTTTAATATGGTTGCACAAAAGGACAAGTTAAATTGTATGTCAGGGAGGAGAAGCCCAGTGATGATAACATGGCAAGTCTTTTTTTCTCCTTTAAAAAAGGCAAGTTGGCAAGCAGCCCTGGGACTGTTCATTTGCCAGCAACAGATGTCTGCACACATACAGCACTTTTTGGAACAACATGCAGTTAAAACATGTAGGTTTAAAAGCTTGCTTTCTCTTTTCTTTTAATTCTATATTTCAAGCTGTATCACAACTGCTTTCACAACCAGTTATATCTTTAAGTTTGGATTTTACAACTTCATTTGGTTTCTTTAAAACCCATTTTGCCTTTTCATAAATGACTGTGAGCATAGTCACACCATAGCTAGATGTGTCTGTCGTGGGCACATCAAATAAACAAACAGTGCTAAGCATTTTGTTTTACAGATTTTTCTGGAAATGTTGATTCACACTTTTCCCAGGTTAGAAGTCTTCACCCTGTTAAATACATAGATTTTCAAAGGCCAGAGTTTACATTCTTTTCTTCTTCTGTCAGGCAGTGTATTTTCTCTTTAGCATCATAGAGAATTGGAAGGGGCCTATAAGGCCATCGAGCCCAACCCCCTGCTCAATGCAGGAATCCAATTTAAAGTATACTGGGCAGATGGCTGTCCAGCCGCCTCTTGAATATCTCCAGTGTTGGACAGCCCACCACCGCCCTTTCTTATGAGTGAAACTATCACCGTTGAAAGACTTATGTTCCCTTCCATCTGTCAGAGTTCCTGGGAGCCTAGGGTAGGGTTGCCATATTGCCCGGATAGCCGGGTTTTACCCAGATTCTATGCATGCCACCCATCGCCCGGCTAGCCCCTTACGTGGCCCGGATTCTCACCTTTAATTAAAAAAAAATTAAGTTTCTAGGTGGTCCGGTTCTCGAGATATACATAAAAACGTCAGCCACCCCCTCGACTGTTCATTCTTTCTTTAAACAGTACTGTACTATAGCACTTTGTAGCTTTAACCCCGCCCGTTCAGCATTGCAGCCAATCAGGGATTGTGTTTCAGTTTCATTGACCTCAGGCAGTGTCTAGAAAACAAAATGGTGGTTTCACCCCACCCCCCCCATTTATCTGAAAATCTCATAAATTGGGTAAGTATATACATTTCAGTTTTTTTTCCTCTTGTGTGTAGGAGTCAGAGCTTGGGCAGTGTTTTGAAAACCTTCCCAATACTTGCTTTTTGTAAAAGCAATGCTAATCCCATATGCCCAAAGTAAATCCCATTTAATTCAATAGGACTTACTTTGAGTAGACATGTTATGAATGTGCTGAAAATCAATGGGACTTTGGAGTGAATGTAAAAAAGAATTATGTTTGTGTTCTAACTCTTTCTGCCTCCAGTCCAATTTTAAAGCAAGTAGGCAGGGCTTACTTAGGTATTACAGTTTTTATTCTGTAGGAAAGTAATACTGATTTTTTAAAAACTAATACTGATTTTTCTGCAATGACCAACTGGTTTGACAATAAACTATTATATGGGCTGTATGTATTTATACATCTGCTGTGTGTGCGTGTGCGTGTATGGAGTCTTTCCAACACCCCTGTGAGGTAGGGTTGGAAACCAAGGCAGCTCACAACAAGAAATAAAGCCATTTAAAATCCAATAACCATAAAACAAGTATAAACAGTTGCAAAACAGTGTGAAGTGGCATGATTCGGAATTTTGGGTTGTGTGAATGAAGTTGCTTATCACTTGAGGTTGCATTTCTGTCCCTGTTTGAGTAAGCCCCACTGAATATGCTGGGACTTGCTTCTGAATAAATAAACCTAGGATTGCACTATAAATATCTTTACAGTTTGTGTAAATAATAAATATATTTGATAGTCATGCTTATATAAATATTTCTTCATTTATCATATTTTTGGTTTTTGGTTAGGAATCCTGACTGGTTGTGAGATGCTTAGTTTTTTGCCTTACTCATAGGTAGGGTTGCCAGGTCGGAACCTGAGAAAATGGGGGCGGGCCCTAGTGACATCATGGGGCGGACCCTAGTGATGTCACGGGGCAGGCCCTAGTGACATCATGGGGTGGGCCCTAGTGATGTCATGGGGCGGGCCCTAGTGACATCATGGGGCGGGCCCTAGTGACGTCATGAAGCATGATACATTGTATCAACCACGTGTGCGTGCAGCATACCATTCAAAAAAATTTTTCTGATTGGAAATTAAAATAGAAATCTTACCTAAAAGAGGTCCAGCTGAAGTGACAAGGTCATTCCTTCTCACCATCTTAGGGAGTATGGATGGAAAATGGAAATGGAATGCCTTCAAGTCGATCCCAACTTTTAGTGACCCTATGAATAGGGTTTTCAAATTCTTTTAATTTGTCCATCAATACATTAATTCCTTCCAAAGGGTTTTCTAGTACTATTATCAAATCATCAGCAAATGCTCTCAATTTATATTCTTCTTTTTTTATCTTTAATCCCGAAATCCTTTTATCTTGCCTTATATCTCTAAGCAGCACTTCTAAGACCAGAATAAATAAAAGGGGAGATAATGGACATCCCTGTCTTGTACCCTTTTGTATTTCACATGAATCCGTTAAATCTCCGTTAACAATTATCTGAGCCTTCTGAGATGTATAAATCGATCTAATCCATTTTATAAAATTGTCTCCAAAATCCATTTGCTCCAAAACCTGGAACATAAATTTCCAATTCAAATTATCAAATGCTTTTTCAGCATCTAAAAAAATCAAAGCTGCTTGTTTATCATTTCGTTGTTCTAAATATTCCAACACATTCAAGACATTCCTGACGTTGTCACGTAATTGTCTTTTAGGTAAAAACCCTGATTGATCTTCCTGGATAAATTGTTGCAATATTATTTTCAATCTTTCTGCCAAGATCATTGTAAAAATTTTATAATTATTCAATAGAGATATTGGCCGATAATTTTTTGTTTTAGTTAAATCTTGCTCCTCTTTAGGTATTAATGTTATGTTAGCATTTTCCCAACTATCCGGTATCTTTCCCTCTTGCAGAATAAAATTCATTGTAGACTGTAAAGGTAGCAAGAGTTCTTCCTCCAAACATTTATAATACATTGCAGATAACCCATCTGGTCCTGGCGCCTTTCCTAATTTAATTTTGTTTATAGCTTCAGATATCTCTCTTGACGTAATAGGGCCATTAATAGCTTGTCTCTGAAAGTCTGTAATTTTAGGCAAATTCTGTTTAGATATATACTCTTCTATTTTTTCAGATGGAATTTCCTGACACTTGTACAATGTTGAATAATATTGATGAAAAATCTTTTTGATTTTTACATTATCTGTCAGCGTCTCATCTCCTTCTTGTATCTTTAAAATAATTTTTTTTTGACGTTCTTTTCTTAATTTATATGCTAACCATTTCCCTGGTTTATTTGCAAATTCAAAAGTCCTTTGTTTAGCAAAATTTAGTTTCCTTTCAATTTCTCTAACTGTCAGCATTGATACTTGCTTCTGTAACATTTTAATTTGATTTACAATAGAAACTTTAGCTGGATTCTTTTTCAATTCTTCCTCTTTTTGTTTTATTTCTTCCAAAATTAATTGCATTTTCTGTTGTTTCTTTTTTTTTAATTCAGAGTTACATTTAATAAAATATCCACTCATAAATGCCTTACTTGTATCCCAAATGATATTTTCATTTGTTCCTTTATGTAAATTATGTTAAAAAAACTCTTTTAATTTCTTCTTACATTCTTGTACTACTTTGTCATTCTGTAATAAAGATTCATTTAGTCTCCATCTAAATCCAAGATTTTTTTTTTTTAAAGTTAATATCACAGGATTGTGGTCCGAAAAAGTTTTTGGTAATATATCCATTTTAAAAATATCCTTCGCTAGAATTTTAGACATCCAAATCATATCAATCCTCGAGAATGTTGTATGTCTTTCTGAAAAATAAGTAAATTCCTTTGCGTTATCATTTATATATCTCCAGGTATCCACCAATTCTAAATGTTCCATCAGTTCAAAGCAAATCTTCGGTAATTTACCCTGTGTCTCTTTAATATTTTTTTCAGAAAGTCTATCAATTTTTGGTGAAATTACCCCATTCCAATCACCCATGACACACCAATGATCATATGAAAACTCTGACAATTTTTCCATAAGTCCTGTGTAAAACCTTGTTTTATCTTCATTGGGGGCATAAATACCCACTATCAAAATGTTTGTACCCTGTAAAGTAATTTCAACCCCCACAAATCTATCACTATCATCCAGTAATACCAATTTAGGAAGCAATTGTGGGTTAATGTAAAGAACAACTCCATTTTTTTTTTTTTGGTCCAGCCGAAATAAATTCTTCACCCAAATTTTTACAAATCAAATATTTGGAATCTTTCTTCTTAATATGAGTTTCTTGTAAACAAATTATATCCAATTTTAATTTTTTCAAATAATGAAACACTTTCTTTCTCTTCTGCCATGAAATCCCTATTCATAGGGTAGCCATAAGTCGGAATCGACTTGAAGGCAGTCCATTTCCATTTCCATGCATATAATTAAACAGATGCAGTCAAGTTTTTGGACTTTATTGTGATTGCTGGCCAAGCAGGATAGGGCTCATGGGAGTTTTAGTACAATATCTGGAGGATGCTACTTTGGCTGCCTTTGGGATAATAGATGGCAGCCTTAAGTCTGAAATGGTGTTTGGAATTCTGTAGAGACCAGCCAGTACACATTATGTCATAAGGCCAATTCTTAACCATTTGGCTGTGGCAGTTACCTGAAATTGCTCTTTCGTGGGCTCTCACAAACACCACCAAGCTTTTCTTTTAAAACAGACCAGCTTGTTTAAGTACATACAAAGAATAAAAAAGGAAGTCAACTGACAAGAACAAGACACTTTTTTTCTAAGCAAAATTGATCAAAGAAAAAAAGTATGCTTGTGTGTGTGCCTGTGCGTTTGTGTGTAACACACACACACACACACACACACACACACTTACATGTAGCATAGAATCACAGAGCTAGAAGGGGCCTTTTAGTCCTTCTAGTCTAAGCCCCTGCTGGAAGTCCAAAACCCAGAACAAGATCAGGTCTGTTCGCTTAAATTGCCACATTAGAGACTTAATGAGACAAGACGAGTCAGTTTAATGGGAACTTTCCCACAACAGGGTGACCATATGCTTAGATCTGATAGACCTGAAGCAGCTGACAATTTAGGGCAGACTTCCCCAGCTTGGTGCCCTCCAGATGTTAGCTGGTGGCAGCTGTATGCCCAAAGATATCTGGAAGGCAACCAGGTTGGGGAAGGCTGCTTTGGGGAGATGGGAAATGTGCAGAAAAATGGAAAAATGGCAAACATTCCTATCTGTTGTCATTTCAATCTCACTCCCACATCCTGTCAAGAAAAGACAATTACATGATGATTCTGTCCGTTTCCAGCAGTGCAGTTATCCAGAGGAAATAGTAAGAAACTGAGGATTAGGGCCAAACTCTCTCTTTCTCTCTCCAGCCTCTCTCTCTTTCTCTCTCTCCAGCATCTCTCTCTTTCTCCAGCATCTCTCTCTTTCTCTCTCTCTCTCTCTCTCTCCAGCATCTCTTTCTTTCTCTCTCTCTCTCAGCATCTCTCTCTTTCTCCAGCATCACTCTCTTTCTCTCTCTCTCTCTCTCCAGCATCTCTCTCTTTCTCTCTCTCTCAGCATCTCTCTCTTTCTCCAGCATCTCTCTCTTTCTCCAGCATCGCTCTCTTTCTCTCTCTCTCTCCAGCATCTCTCTCTTTCTCTCTCTCTCTCAGTATCTCTCTCTCCAGCATCGCTCTCTTTCTCTCTCTCTCTCTCCAGCATCTCTCTCTTTCTCCAGCATCTCTCTCTTTCTCTCTCTCCAGCATCTCTCTCTTTCTCCAGCCTCTCTCTCTTTCTCCAGCCTCTCTCTCTTTCTCTCTCTCTCTCCAGCCTGCTACCCACAGCAGCAGTGGACGCCGGACGGGGCCAGCTCCTTCTTAGCCCCGAGGACGCCCGGCCGCTTCACCCCTCGTGCTGTGGGTGCCGCTGGGCGGCAGCAGCCGCGATGCCCCCCCCAGCCAGAGACGCTGCAGCCGCCGCTGCCACCGCCACCACCAAGCTCCATCGCGGCCACTCCCGCCCAGTGGCGCCCACAGCAGGAGGGAGAATGACAGCGCCGCGCTCACCCGACCGGCCTTTTAAGCAGCGCCCGCCTCGCACGCCCAGGGCCAGCCCCTCGTTGCCGCTCCCGCCCACCCCTGTCCAAGACAGGCTGCACCTCTGGCTTCGGCCGCAGGGCATCTCTGGCTTGGAAGACAGAGCCCGCCCCGGCGGCACCAGCTCTCCCTGCCTCAATGACAAAGGGCGGGAAGGCGGCCAATGAAAAGCCGGAGATCATCCAGTTTAAGCAAAGTATTGCCGGAGGCCGGAGACGGCCCCTTTTTCCCTGAAACTCCGGCCGAAAACCGGAGACCTGGCAACCCTACTCATAGGAATCTTGTTGTGGTTGGTATGGTATTACATTTAGGAAAGTGTTACTGCCTTCTGTGTGTTTTTTTTCTATTTGCATTTCACTTATCTTTAACCTCACTCCGTTACAGCCATAGAAGCAACAGCAGCATATGCAAGATAATTAACTCCCATTAGTGATAAGAACAAGAATTTATAATTATTATTTCAATTAAAACAAGAGGCTTATCAATACTTTGAAGAGGACCAGATATTTATTTTCTTTCTGAGCCCAGGACTGGGTCTTTCATGATGCCCAGGGAGCAGGAGAGTAGTCGATAAGACAGACATCCTGGCATTGGTAATCTAATTAGCAAGGTATGTGTGGGGTTGTTGCACACTTCCAGGCCCAGTTTCATTTTAAGTATGGAGGTGGAAACTGTGTAGATGTGGTTGATCAAAGGGAGAAGAAATTTTGAGTTAAGCAGAGCTCTGCTTTTATAAATCCTAAGAAACATACAGATACTTTGAATGTCTGAGTGCCTGCACCAGTGGAATACTGGAGGAACTTGTAAAACTTGCTGCAACAGTATTTAGAACTGAGCATGTGGTGTGAAAGACTCGTTTTCCTAACATTTTGGCTTGTTTTTCTCCACCCACCACATCTGTGAAATATATTGTATATGTTATGCTTAACCGTGCTGCTGCCCTGACTTACTTTATGTTTGTTGCTATTTTGTGTTTTTATTATGTTTTTATATTGATTGTGTATTTTTATTGTTTTTATTATATTTGTAAGCTGTGCTGAGCTCTGTTTTTAACAGCAAAAGGGCAGGATATAAATTCTCTTAATCGATCAATAAATACTCCATAGTGTTGGAAACTAGAGTCTAGGCATTTAAGGCTGAAAATGTTGCTTAAAAAAAAAAGATTTCTCACATCTTTCCCCAGTTTTTGGTGATAATTCCTAGGCACAAAAACAAAACAACTGGACAATCCAAATATTAATATGCAAACATTTGCATAATATGCAAATAATATGCAAATAATTTGCATAATATGCAAATTAACCTGCCCAGATTTGTGGAACTGGAATATGGCAACCCTAGCCTAGGGCTTCAAGGGAGTAGCTAAATAAATGAACCCAAAAGTCTGTAGTTCATATTTTGTCCCTGTTATAAACCCAGGCAATTATTTATGAACGCAACATGTTATGAATTTTGGCAAGTCACTTCTGGCTGCCTCCAACAACTTATTCAGTACTGGGATGATAATACTGACCTACCTCACAAGTTTGTTATGAAGATTGTGGAGATTAATGTATGAGAAGCACTAAATAATAATGATCAGCAATAGTGTCAGACAACACACAAAGAAGAATTAACACTAGACCAAGGGGTGAGGAACCTCAGACTTGGCAGACTGAATGTGATCCGATTCCTCCAGGCCTCTCTACACAGGCCCTAGGACTCTCCATGAGCAACTATGATCCTGAGGTCTCATTCCTGGTCAATCACTGCCAGTTCAGACCTCATATAAATGGCCATGGCGTATGAATTGGCAGTGGCTAATCAGGAACAAGGCCTTGGGGGGTTGTAGTGGACAGATCGATTAAGATGTCGACCCAGTGTGCAGCAGCTATGAAAAATGCAAATTCCATGCTAGGAATCATTAGGAAAGGAACTGAAAATAAAACTGCTGATATTACAATGCCACTATTATACAGCCACAGGAGTGGCTGTATACTATAGTCAGCATGGATTTTTCGCATTCTGCAATATTACATTAAAAATACCCCCATGCCATTCTGATGCTTCCCATAAGCTCATTTCAAAACAGAATCTTACAAAACTTATAGTCCTGAACTCAGAAACATTTGCTTAACAACCCTCTAAATTTTCATGACGATACACAAAACAGTCAGAGAGAA
Source organism: Rhineura floridana (assembly GCF_030035675.1). Taxonomy (NCBI): domain Eukaryota; kingdom Metazoa; phylum Chordata; class Lepidosauria; order Squamata; family Rhineuridae; genus Rhineura; species Rhineura floridana. The sequence continues at coordinate 102,323,891 of NC_084482.1, forward strand.
TCGAGAGTTCAAAGTGTAAAAGAGAGAAAGAAAAACAGACCTCTTTTGGACTTTTTTCTGTCAGAGTTCTCATAATTTGTTGAAATTAATTAAAAATCAACGGTGTTCACTGAGTACCTGTAATCCTAACACTGACCTTGCCACATACTCTGACCTTAATCTTCTGCAGTTTAAAAGTTAAAAAAAATGCCTGGCTGATTTTTAATTAATTTAAGAAATTTAGCATTGAACTCGATAATGTTGGGCATGCTCGGTAAGAGCCAAATGTCAGTGTTCTAAAAGCCAGACTCACAGCTGCTTGGCTTACCTAATCAGGGGGCCATACCCACACCAGACCTTTATTTCACTTGAGACAGTCATGGCCTCCCTCAAAGAATCCTGGGATGTATAGTTTGTGAAGGGTGCTGAGAGGAGACTCCTAATCCGCTGACAGTGGCCAGAGTGGTTTAACAGTCAGCTGCTCTGACTGCTCTGTGAGAGGTCCTCTAAAATGAAATAAAGTTCTGGTGTGGATGTGGCCAGGTACAGCTTTGGTTTAAATTTGGGTGGGAGACTACATGTGCCAGCTGTAGAATTAAAAGGTGGGGGAAACCATGAAAAAGAACGATACTGTTCCCAATGTTTTCCTCTTGGAAAGGAAAGGGGCTTCCCCTCTGCCCAGTGCCCACCCATCCAATCTCCTCCCCTCCCCTTCCTCCCTCCCCCTCCCCAGAGCTTGGAAGATTACTTTTAAAAAGTAATAAATTACAGTTACAGTTACATGGCCCAGAAAAGTAGTAATTACCGTTACAATTACAATAGCTCTGAAAGTGACTGATTACTTTACTTTTCCTCCAAAGTAATCACTGCAATTACATTTTAGTTACTTAAAAAACGCCTACGAGGTGCTGCCTTGGCTGCTGCACATCTAAGTAGCCTAAAACAACATTAAAAATAAACAAACACATACAGAGGTAGCAGAATAATTCTTTTTATCCATAAGATAGCAGTGGTGGTCTCTCCACTGGTAAGGGTGGTGGGGAGGGAGGCTGAGGCCACTACTCAGATCTTTGCACATCAAACCAAGTGCAACCCCCCCACTCAGCCAGCCAGCATAATCTCTCTCACTTAACCACCTCCCAGACCCTGCCCTGCCACCAACTAAGGGACACTCACTCAAGCAAACATTTCCCCCTGAGACGCACCCAGAGAGGGTGGTGGAGGCCACTTTGTGTACCAAGTGCGAACACAGTATTAATTCTCTCTCGCATGCACGCACGCATGCACGCACGTCATCTTTCACCTCCACAGTTCTTTCTCTCCATTCTGCTGCTGCCTCCTTCCCCTCCTTTATCCATGTTCTTGACCTCCGGATCCTTTCCCCCTCCACTCCATTCTTCACCACCACTATTCATTTTTTAAAATAATTGTTTTCTCCACTCCACCCCGTCTCACTCTCCGCCTTTTCCTTTGTCGCCTCCTGCACAGAGCATGAGGAAAGAGCGACACTGCACAGAAACCCAGTTTGAGGCACATGATTTTCATCCACAAATCAGAGGAGCAGAAGATTTCCCCTGCCACCCCCCAAGTAATGCCCAAAAGTAATTCTGGAAACGTTACAGTTACTCCACAAAAGTAGTAAAATTACTCCTAGTTCTATTACAATCAAAATGTAAAGGAATTACCCACTCGTTACTCAAAAAAGTAATGAATTACAAGTAATTCGTTACTTGTAACTAGTTACTTCCAAGCTCTGCCCCTCCCCTTCCTGCCCTCCTCCCCCCCTTCCTGCCTCTCCCTCAGGTCAGTTTCACCTATCCTAAGCATGATTGCACAGGAGTAGATGTTGACCATTGAACCGCACTGTCACTGAGTTTGTTTTCCATCAAGTCTGAAAAACTGTAACTAGGGGGAGTTATGTCTTTGCCCAGTCTGGGAACGGACTGCCAAGGCCGTTGCTATGGTAGCCATCGCGATAAACTGGGAAAAGTTCTAGCAGCTATCTGTGTTAAGCTGAGTCTTCTGTATATTGCCTCTGAACTGAGAGGTTGTCTTCTGTGTTTACCTTTAGAGAGAGAGGTACCAGAAGGGGGGTGAAGAAACTCTACATGTATTTACTCTTAAGCCTTTGGCCATAATGTCTTAATAAAGACTCTTAACATGCTCTAATGCTCTGAAGAAGTTTCTTGCTCAACTTAACTCCAACGTAATGTATGCTGTTTCACGCAACAACGCACACACGTCAACAAGGGTTATGGGCCCAGATCCACAGCGCATTACACGGGAGTAAGTTGCTGGTCTGAACAGCAGACGAAGTTCCAGAGGGCAGCTTGATTGATTGTACCAGACAGAGGTGAGCAACATGGCTGTAAACCTGTCTGGGGGAGGCTTGCCAATGGAAAGATTGACGGAAAAGAATTATGGCAGCTGGAAGCCGAGGATGCGGGCTTTGCTGATAACAGAGGATTTATGGGACATTATAGATGGACCACCCCTGGCGGTATTGACCGCGGCCTGGAAGCGCAAAGATCAGAGGGCGCAGGCGTTTATAATCTTGGCTCTGTCGGATTCTCAACTGATGTGTGTGAGAGATGACCCGTCGGCCAAACAGATGTGGGACACGTTGCAGGATTTGTCCCAGGAATGGCAGCGGAGGCAGAAGGCGCAGAGAGCCGAGCTGATGGAAGCTGTCAGAAGCAAGGAGGAGAAAAGTGCCGAACCGGAGGAGGCAGCCGAAAGCAAACAGGATTACAAACATCAAAGGCTGAAGGCTTGTTATGCCTGTGGGGCTCGTGGGCATCTCCAGCGGGACTGTGCAGTCAAGCAAAACTCCAGGGACGGAGGCTTGAAGCAGGGAAGTGTGAACTTTGTTTGTAAACAGAAGCCACAAACTTTAGCACCTGTTAACTGGCTTGTTGACAGCGGGGCAAGCCATATATTAATTAAAGACAGAAGTTTGTTTTATGCTTCAGAAGAAGTGCAACTTGTGCAACTTGCGGATGGATCACAGAAACGGGTGGAAGCCCGAGGACTGGTGAGATTTAATAAACTTGGGATAATGTCAGAATGTTTGTTTGTTCCAGAATTGGCTCATAATATTTTATCAGTTCAAAAACTGGTGTATTCTGGGTATTGTGTAACATTTGATAGAGGAAAATGTTTTGTGCAGAGAAGAGGCAAAGTTGTCTGTCAGGGTTTCATGACACGGGGCAGTTTAGAATGACCGTGGGTGTGAAATGTGCTGATGCCTTGAGTTTAATGGGGCGGAAAGAGAATGACGGTCAGAGCTGTAAGAAGACAGCTGTTAAAAGCACACAGCCACAGTATTCATGTAATGCAGTCAGGCTGATGCCTGAAAGAGTGCATTGCAGCCGAGTTTACAAGCCACAGGGTAAGAGACGTGGCAAACGTGCACCTAGAGCACAAGAGAATGCATATGTGAGAGTTTGGTGTCCAGAAACACAAGCGCAAACATTTAAACCAGATCTTGACATAAATCTGAAAGGCACGAAGACAAAGAGTCTGGTTTTGTCAGGAGCAAAGACAGGAGGTCTTGAATGTTTTGTGGATGCAGATCATGCAGGGGAACTGAGCAGTCGTAAGTCAACCTCTGGCATAGTTGTGATGTGGCACGGGTCATGCATTGACTGGAGCAGCAAGAAACAAAATGTGGTGGCAACCTCAAGTGCAGAAGCAGAGTATGTGGCTCTATCACAGGCCTGTAATGAGCTACAATGGTTCGCAATGCTCATGCAGGAGATAGGCATTGATATGCAATTTCCGATTACTGTATATGAAGACAATCAGACCTGCATCAAGATAGCCACATCAGAAGCTCATACCAAAAGAACAAAACATATTAGTGTCAGATACTTTCACGTAAGGGATTGTGTGCAGCAGGGGTTTGTTAACCTAACATTTTGTGACACTAACAACATGGTGGCTGACATAATGACCAAGCCGTTGTGTGAGGAGAAATTTGGCAAACTGGTGACAAGGCTTGGAATGAGCCAAAGTTTGATTGAATAAAGTTCTAGCTAAATGTACAGAGATGTTTTGAACTGTACTGAAATGTAAGCTGTATTGCAAGATGTATTGGCGAAATGTATTGTTGTTATTGTTGTAATGAGTTACAGACATGATGGGAAAAAAGGGGGGATTGTTGACCATTGAACCGCACTGTCACTGAGTTTGTTTTCCATCAAGTCTGAAAAACTGTAACTAGGGGGAGTTATGTCTTTGCCCAGTCTGGGAACGGACTGCCAAGGCCGTTGCTATGGTAGCCATCACGATAAACTGGGAAAAGTTCTAGCAGCTATCTGTGTTAAGCTGAGTCTTCTGTATATTGCCTCTGAACTGAGAGGTTGTCTTCTGTGTTTACCTTTAGAGAGAAAGGTACCAGAAGGGGGGTGAAGAAACTCTACATGTATTTACTCTTAAGCCTTTGGCCATAATGTCTTAATAAAGACTCTTAACATGCTCTAATGCTCTGAAGAAGTTTCTTGTTCAACTTAACTCCAACGTAATGTATGCTGTTTCACGCAACAACGCACACACGTCAACAGTAGATGCCACTGAACTCAAAAAGCATGCAAATGATCAAACCTGCCCTCTCCTCCTCCTCCTCCCCATCGCCTCCCTTTTACCCCTTCCTTCTCCTTTCCTTCACCCCTCGCCCTCCCCTTCCAATCCCTCCTTCCACCTTCCCTTCCTTCTGTTCCTCCCTTCCTCCTTCCCTCTACTCTCCCCTCCCCTCTTCCTCCCCCATGGTCAGTTATACCTATCCTAGCCATGATAAACATGTAAATGATCAGACTTGCCTTTCCTCTCCTTTAACTCTCCTCTCCCTTCCTCCACCCTTCTTCCTCCCCTCCCCTCTTCCTTCTTCCTCCTCCCCTGCCCACTCCAGGCCTCCCTCCCCATGGTCAGTTTTACCTATCCTAAGCATGATTGCATTGGAGTAAATCCCACTGAACTCAATAAACGTGCAAATGATCAAATCTGCCCCCTCCTCCTCCTGCTGCCTGCTCCCCTCCCCATCCTCCCCTCCCCATCCTCTGTGGTCAGTTTCACCTAACCTAAGCATGAATGCATTGGAGTAAATCCCACTGAACTCAATAAACATGCAAATGATCAAACCTGCCCCCTCCTCCTCCTGCTGCCTGCTCCCCTCCCCCTCCTCCCCTCCCCATCCTCTGTGGTCAGTTTCACCTATCCTAAGCATGATTGCAGAGGAGTAAATCCCACTGAATTCAATAAGCATGCAAATGATCAATCCATTCTTAGCAAACTTGCACAGGATCCCATTTCTTACCTCCTGGATTAAAAAGCAGAGAAATTAACTAATAAGCAAAAAACTTTGCAGTTTAAGAATGTACCTATAGCCAATAGATATTTCTATCAAACTTTTAAAAGCAGGGGAATTGGGCAGCTATAGTGAATGTACCAGGGGAGCAAGAGACCTGACCTCCTCTCTGAGTTGGTTTGGTTTTTGTCAGAGAGGAGGTCAGGTCTCCTGCTCCCCTGGTGCATTCACTGTAGCTGCCCAATTTCCCTGCTTTTTAAAGTTTGATAGAAATATCTGTTGGGTATACATACAGTCTTAAACTGCAAGGTTTTTTGCTTATTAGTGAATATGATTCAATGGTGTGACTACATTTGGAATATTGTGTATAGTTCTGGTTGCCTCACGTAAAAAAGGATATTGTAGAGTTGGAAATGGTTCAAAAAGGGGCAATGTGGAGGGGAGGCAGTGTGTATGTAGAAACATTTGGCATTTCTATGGCTGGAATCTGTTGTTCTGACCACTTTTGCCTCTGGCCCTGCCCACCACTGACATGCAGCCCTTGGAAGGTTAAATGTGGCCCTTGGGCTGAAAGAAGGCTTCCTCACCCTTACACTACACCAGTTGGCTTTCCTGACAGGGCTGCCCCCTCCCCAGTCTGTGCTTCCACTACCCCTTCCCCTTGCCATTCAGGACCACATCCCTTTCTGCTGATCCTCACCCTTTCTATCTATCTATCTGTCTATCTATCTATCTATCTACTCTGTTTTATTCCAAAGCCTGTGCGCACTCCCTCCCCCTATTCCTGGAGATTAACACCTTTACTCTCACTTAGGTTGAAACGAGAGGCACCAATGGAATACCACCTGCAGGAAAAGTTTCCAGGACAAATACAAATCTTCCTCAGTAAATGCTGGATGTTTATTAGTTTGCTGGAAAGAGAATATTTTAAAGTTTGTACTTCAAAGGTTCTCTGCTGGGAATAGGAGAAAGAGCCTCAGTGCCCAACCCACCAGGGACCCGCTTGTTTACTCTCTTCCATGGCATAAGCCAATTGGTCAACACAAAAATGAGAGTGTGTGTTTGTGACAGAGACATAACTTGGTCTCTTTGGGGATAAGCCACCTCTACAGGGAAGGCCCATCCCCAAGAGAACTCAGACACAGAGCAGCTAATGCTGCCATTGATCTATGGTCAGAGTCTGGGTTTTAATTTGGGGATTGAATACTCTAAACATTCTCAAAAAGTGGAATGTTCATTACCCACTGCATGATGTTTGCCTGACATAAGATAGAAGTAACCATATAACTAGGAGCTATTTGGGGTTTGGTACAGAAACACAACTTGGAACTTTACCTACTTTGGGTTAGCTTTGCCATGGCTGAGAGTAGTTTAGGGATGATTCAAATGGGATCCATGGGAGCAAATGAGTGCAGGGGTCCCAGCAGTGCTGTGCTCATATGCAGCCTTCCAGGTAATTGTTTTTATCAATTTCTTTTTTTCTTTTACAGACCTCTATAGTCGCTGCCACTGCCGCTGCTGCTCTTGCTGCATTGCTGATCTCTTCTTTCCTTTTACAAGTATGAAATCCTGCTATGTCTGTTTAATATCAGGTATGATTGATTGATTTTTATTTACGGTCATAGACCAAACTGGTATCAGGTATAAGTTATGCCATCCCTAGTAGGTTAGTGTGATAGACTGAGCAGTCTGTATCATGCTTGTTCCACCAGGTCCAACATCATCTCCTTCCCCCTCGCCGCCTTTTTCCTTTGACATTTTTTAAAATACAATTTAAATAACATCCCAGAAGCATATAAAGATCAAATGAGGAACAGGTTTGAGGCTTTAAACTTAGTTGACAGAGAAGCAGAAGAACTATGGAATGAAGTCAGAGACATTATCAGAGAAGAATGCAAAAAGACAATACCTCTAATTAAAATAAGAGAAAGACCTCAATGGATGACTGAAGAAACTCCTAAAATGGTTAAAGAGAGAAGGAAAGCAAAAGCAAAAGGAGATAGAAACATGGTCAGAACCCTAAATGCAACAATACAGTGACTCATACGTAGGGACAAAGAGAACTATTACAATAGTAATAGTAATAGTAATAGTAATAGTAATAGTAATAGTAATAGTAATAGTAGTGCTGCTACGAAGGCCCTCCTCCGGGTTCTGACTCATAGAGAGGCCCGGAGGGTGGTGACAAGATCTAGGGCCTTCTCAGTGGTGGCCCCTGAACTGTGGAACAGTCTCTCCGAGGAGGTGCGCCTGGCGCCGACATTGTTATCCTTTCGGCGCCAGGTTAAAACCTTCCTCTTTTCCAAAGCATTTTAATTTAAGTTAACCTGATTTTCATATCTGTTGTACTGATTTTAGATTGTTCTTATTTTATATGTTCTTATTGTATTATATTGTGTATTTTATTGTATTCTCTGTGTTCACCGCCCAGAGAGCTATTGCTAGTCGGGCGGTATAAAAGTCTAATAAATAATAATAATAATAATAGTTATTGTTTAGAAATAGAAGAGGACAACAAAAAGGGAAGAACAAGAGCCCTATTCTAAAAGACTGGAGAAATGAAAGGGAAATTTAAACCATGAGTAGGGATGTTGAATAATCAACAGGGGAACACACTGACTGACCGAGATGAAATAAAAGGAAGATGAAAGCAATACACTGAAGAACTCTATTGAGGGGGAGATCACTATACTTTGGCAAAGTTGAAGAATATGTTACATAGGCAAAATCCTTGCCTTTATATGACATTGGCCCAAGATGTCACATAACTGTTTTTCAGGTCTCACTACTTACAAGGGGTTGTCTTCAGCTAAGTCCTACTCAGAGTAGACCCAATGAAATTAATGAAACAAAATTAGCCATGTCTGTTAACTTCAGTGAGTCTACTCTGAGTAGGACTAGCACTGAATACTAGCTACAGTTCCTTGCTTTATCTTCCTGTTTATGGATCTCTGATTTGATTCAGTACAGTTGCAGGAAACAGGTGTCAATATAATATTTGCCAGGTGTTAAAACAGTATTTCCTAAGAGCTCATACACAACATCACTCTCTTTGATACTATATTAATTAATCTGGTTCCAATTCATAATTATTAACATAATTTAGGATGATGCTGAACCCATTAAAATGCCTTGAGCCAACACATGCTCAAGACCACTTTACATGGATTTAATTAAGCTACCCCTTGCAGAAGGGGCTTATTTTCCTCTGAAGAACATAGGGAGAGGATCCTGGAGACCAGAGGGGAGGTCCATCTAGTCCAGCATTCTGTCAGCCCCACAGTAGCCACAAACATTTTTGTGTAGAATAAACTTAAACTAGCTTACAAAACATTGAAACATTAAATATATAAAAAGTAAAAACAGTGCAAATTACAAATAAAGACAATTCAAATGGCTGAAAAGCAATATCAGAAAGGAGGACAAAACAATTCAGCATAAAAACACGGAGATAAAATTTTAACCAATACTAAAATTGGAATAACACACATTTAACACTAAATTATCTTTATGCAGCAAACCTGTAAATGTTTTCTTAGGAGTAAGTCCTACTGAAATCAATGGGGCTTTATCTGTTTAATTTTTATAAGTTCCCTAATATGAAAACATCCCAATGCACTGTATAATAAAATCTACTAAAAATACAGTGACAAGTATGTTTTCAGTCTTTAGTAAATATACCTAGAATTTAGCTGTGATTGATCATAGGGCATTATCTGGAGCCCATCTACAATGTGCTGTTGAATTCCATCCTGCCCCTCCAACAGTCTATAACATGACACCTCCCCTGAGCAGGTACAGCTTCCAGGCATACCTAGGATTTCCCAAAATGAGGCTGTCTGCACTGTCACTGGAGGGGTGTTGCATCAATACAATGCTGTAGAGTTGTGGATCAGCACCAATATTTCATTGCCACCTGCCTTTTCTCTTAAACTCACCATATTCCTGCACCAACACACATTGTCATAAATCTCAAATTTTCTGCACTTAACAGGGCAAATAATGATGCAAAGCAAAATATTACACAAACTCCCAATATCAGCAGAATTGTTCCGTTTTTTAAAAAAACTTCCTTATTTTGTGTCTCTCTGGACACTTTGTACAGTCAAAATGCCACTAGACAGGTAGTCAAGCACCCAGCTGTGCATCTTTTTAAAGTTTGAGGAAGAAGGAAATAAATAATGTCAAAGGGAAAAAAACATCCAAAATTGTTTTTTTTAATTCATAGTTGGCTGCATCTTTCCAAAATTATTAAAGTGGAAAAGCTAGATAGATCTAAATCACCTATGCAAGGCAAACAATGTAATGAAGTTATTTAGTACCAAACTGGTTCTTTGGGACTTTTTCCATACAAATAATACAAATCAGCTTGTGACGTTCCCTGTAGATATCATCTGACAAATGCGCCAAGCTCCTTGTTTCACTTTGATGTAGCTCCAATAAGATGTCCAAGGGTTGTTTTTTTTTAAAAAAAGTATAACCATTTTTCTTTTGGACTGTGTATGTTAGATGTTAATTAATGTTGGACATTTTGTGTCTAAAGGATTGATTTTAAATCCCATAGTAATGCTTGCCCAAATTTAGATATTAAGGCTCGTATCCTGGGGCAGGAACCCTGTGGCCCTCCAGATGTTGCTGAACTCCAGCTCTCATCAGCCCCAGCCAGCATGACCAATGGTTAGGAATTATGTGAGTTATATATCCCTGCAACATCTGGAAGTCCACAGGTTCTTCACCTTTGCTGCAACCCTATAGCCACTTACCTGGGGAAGCCCCATTGAACTCAGTAGGATTTACTTTTGAGTAGACATGTATAGGATTGGGCAGTAATGCAATTTTGATTATAGGATAAATCACAAATCCATTGCTCCAGAGTAGCCCCCACTGATGTAAACAAGGCTTTTCAGTACCATTAGATCAACAGAATGTTATAATGTGATAGAAATCACAAACTCACTCTTGTTGCTCAGACCCATGTCTCACATTACAATTTAATATTGTTCCTAGAAATGTACCATTACTTTTTGAGATAATGCCACATTTCTGCTTCACGGCATTTAGTTCCTAGATTACATTTTAAAATAAAATAAAATGTGGGAGTGGCTTACAGGAGCAATCGTATGTAATTAATTCATGAACAGGAGTAGCCCTCAAGAATGGTGCTGCATTTGTTCAAACCAGCATACTGTGTTCCAGTTCCAAACTGATAAAATGGACAACCTTTATTGTTCTTGTTTCTTAATTTCCAATGTTATCACATGCCATCTTTCATAATATAGCAGTCTAACTGCACTGTACAAATAGAAGTAAAATTGTCAGGTAGCAGTGCAATCCTAGGCATGCTCACTCAGAAGTAAAACCTACCATGTTTCGTCTAAGGCTGGAATCCTGTGCACATTTAATCTAAGAGTAAATCCCTCTCTCAGTTCAGTGGGATTCACTTCAAAGTAAACAAGTTTAGGATTGTATTGTAAACAGGGGTGTAGGGTCTTGGGGAATCTCTTTTTTGGGAACAGGGTCCCATCTCCAGGATCTTACAAGCCAATCGGCATGAAAGGGGAGTGTGTTAGCCACTGAGAAGAGTCTTCTCACATGCTCCTTGTACTGTCATGTTGATTGGAGCCAATCAGAATGAAAGGAGATGAGTTAGCTATTAAGAAGACCCTTCTCAATAGCTAACACTCTCCCCTTTCATGCTTATTGGCTCCTTGGGATGTCTGTTGTTGTAAGAGAAGATACTAACAATGATCTCATTCTCAACCCAGCAGCAAAGAAAGGAGGGGGCATGGCTGTGACTAACATGAAGGGATCCTGCACTTCTGAATTTGCCACTACACTACTGAGTGTAAATTGCCAAGTCACCCTAGGCATTTGGACATCTTGTGCAGGGAGGGATCCAGTGCTATGTGCCTCTAGCACAGATCCAACCTCTTCCATGTCTTAAGCCAGTGAGTCCCAAACTTTTTTCCCCTTGGACCACTTGAAAATTATTGAGGGTCTTGGCAGGCCACCTAATTTTTCTTTTCTTTTCATTTTTGCCTGTTGTATTCTTTGTAATGCACTGTGCTAGATGCTGTACACAAGTATGGAATTCAAATTGTAATACAATAAAGTACCATGTCTAAGAAATAAAAGCAGGAAAAACACACTTAAAAATCAATATAAATATATAATGTGATGGATGTGCCGTCTCCCATCTTCAAATCCCATCACAAATCCACAAGCACGCCATGGACCACTTGAATGAAGCTCATGGACCATCAGTGGTCTGGGGACCACAGTTTAGAAACCCATCTTTGGCTGGGGACAGGCTACAGTTTAGCATGCAGTCAGTGTGCTCTGTGTGCTGTCGATGTTTTTAACTACCTCCTAATTGGACCTGCACTATCTTCATTCCAAAACTCTCCTTCCCTTTCAAGCCACTTCTTTGGTTGTCAGCCACTGGATCCTTTGTGCCCTACACCTGGGGCACATATCCCAACTTCCCAAAGGATGCAGTTAGTCCTGCTGTAACTTCCCCAAAACTTTCAAAGCACCTTCTATGATGTATGTTTAACATCAGCAAACAGGCTGCATCCTCAGCCCCCGCCCCTTCAAAGCCAACTGATCTGGGAATTAAAGCTTGGTTAGATACTTGCTTTTACTATCATTTTTGTTGCCAAAAATGTGCCTCTAGTCAGAATAAACATTTTGTAATTCAAGATCTACTCCACAAAGGAATGGGGGGTTAGATTAATGGTAGGTGCTGAGTTTCAGGAGCACCATTTTAAATTTTATGACTTCCATGTACAGTGTGTACTGCTATAAATACTGGAAATCCTTCAAAACTATAAAATGCTGGTATTATTATTATTATTATTATTACTAAAATGGATGATTCAGTCTCCTTTCTCCTTTGTCTGCACTTGAATATAAGTTGGCTTTATCTGTTTTACTTGGGGTCTTCAGTCTATTAGATCTATGTCCACTAGTAATGCAGGATAAAATATTTGCTCTGTTGGAAGATTATGTGATATTTGTATTCTAAGCCTCACCACAGTGGATTTCTTTAAATAGAAGCTATACTTTACTCCTAAATTGCTTAAGGCAAAGGAAGCAGAGATGATGTTTATGAATGTTTAAATGCAAATGGAACTGAGAGTGAATGCTATGCTAGCTAACATCAAAGGCTCACCAAAGACTCTGCATTAATGAGCCTCTTTGTTTCCTGGATCACAGATTACAACAGGTTTCCAACTCATTGCCAAGGTTTTATCTCCATTTGGGAGGGCTGTAAATCTCAGACAACTTTTTCTCCCCCACATGCAAACCAAGAGAATCGTCTGAAAACGGGGTGGGGGGATGGGGAGAGAAGTAGCCTATATTTTTTATTCTCTCCATCCCTTTCACTTTGATTGCAGACAAAACTGGCTGAAACAGCGTGGACGTTTATAAGAGGAATAGGGATTGCCCGGTGTAATGTAGAAAAGTGTTTCTTGGGGTGCTTCTGGTCCGTGTGGACGGGGGCGGCAACCTCACCAGAAGAAAAGAGCCCAAGCCAATGTAACTCGGCAACGAATTTAGAGAAATCGAGAGGGCGGCGGCAGCAGCAGCAGCAGCTAGAATCGCCACCTTCCATCTTTTGCTTACCCTCTTTTACAAGTATCCTGATAAATCATTATTCCGGAGAAAAGACTACCAAGTCAAAAGAAAAGAAAACTTTTCGATGTATTGGTTTTGTTTCTGAGGTGCCCGAGAAGAAATCTTTTCCACATCAAAACTCGACCTTTTAACAGAGCGGAGGTGCTGGAGCTAATTGAGGTGTTGAAAGTGACAATTACATGCCATGCTGGGCGTTACGAAGACCCAGCTACGTGGAGTCATTCAAACCCGAGACAGAAGATCAGCAAGGCTCAGCGCTGCCCTACCCAGCCGGGATGTGTGTGTGAGAGAGAGAAAGAGAGAGAGAGAGAGTAGCTGTTTCTTTAAATTCCTCCTGATGAATGACTGAACTAGAAGGAGATATGATCTTGAGAACTATCTGGAAATTTGTGCCCCTGACCCACCCCCCTCTCAATAACGGTCCAAACTGGAGTGTCTGGTATTTTGGAAACTGGCTGAGAAAATATGTTAATTTCACGTTTCCTAACCCTCCGGGCAATTTGGGGAAACTCATAATTTTCAGAAATCCAGCGTTAACGTCTGTATTCTGGAGGTAATCGCGCTCGGCACCAACGAACTGAGCACTGCAATCCTTTACATGTCTATTCAGAAGTAAGCCCCATGAAGTTCAATGGGGGTTATTCCCAGGCAAGTGGGTATAAGATTGCAAGCTGACAATCTTTGGGAAATCCACTCTCCAAAGGGAGGAACAGTGGAAGTATTGACAAGATGCCTCCTGGTGCTGGGAGAGCAACTAGAGTAGCGCTGTTCCACAGGCATCGGCATTTGCTTTTAGCACTGAGTAACTTACAGGCAGAAAGAAAATTGCCCTCTCACATTCACAACGCAAAACTGAGTTTAACATCTGGGCAAATGGGCCCAGAGATTCTGTGAGTTCTGTTGAAATCAATCGCCAGCACAGGAAGGTGAGTGGATGGGCAGAAATAAAAGCGAGCCATTACTGACATGCGGCCAGAGCCCGTGCATGGGTTTATTTGGAAGTAAATCCTACTTGGTTCAATGTGAAGGGGGGGGGAGTGCATAGGATTGCCGGCTTAGCTGGAAAAATAGGACGTCTTGTTAATCAAATCCCTGTGTTGATGCTTCGTGTTGTTTGACTAGTTTGGGTTTACTCTAAAACCCTTGTTTAATAAAAAAAAACAGTTCTGCCTAGTCATAAAGGAAATAAAATGCAACACTAAAAGGGCAATTAAGACTGCAGTCCCCTGCTCACACCTATACAAAAACTGGCGCCATTGGAATGAATTCCAGGCAGGTACGGTTTCAGAGCAGCCGGAGCAACTGGCGGAGCGTTGCACTTTTTTTTGTGAATATCAGTAATAAAGTTCCGATTTCAGGCCACAGGACCCTAAAACCGTAAGACGTGTTTGTGTGTAAGTCTAGCTACTTGGAAGTAAGTTAGAGTGGGGTCAGTGCAGATTACTCTCAAATAACAGCGCAATCCTAACCATGTCTACTCAGAAGTAAGTCCTATTGAATAGAGAGGGGGGATATTTGTTCTTCTGATGTAGGGCAACTACTAAGAAATTGTGCAGGTCCCCTTGCCTTCATTTGACTTATGGCTCGCCCTATCGCAGGGTCTCAGTATGGATTTCATTACTTACATCCAGCCTGTGTCTATGCATGTTTATGGCTCCCACTGAGGCCAAAGGGATCTACTTCACAGTACTTGTGCATAGGACTTCAACCGTCACATATGTGTGTGTGTTGGACCCTGGGTGACAGCCAGGGTGGATGGGTGGAGTCCTGGGTGAGAGCCAGGAGGTTAAGAGGTGTTGAGTGGAGAAGTGCAAGGCAATTGTTTTAATATTTATTTGTTAATTTGTATTATGTATGCTTTTGTATTATGGCTTTATTGTATATATTTATAATATTTGCTGTTGTTTTATCTTTTGTACACCGCTTAGAGATTTTAATGTATACTAAGCGGTATATAAATGGCTTAAATAAATAAATAAATAAATAAAATCAGGCGAGAGCGCACGAGCGAGCGGGGGTGCATCTTCTGTCCATCTAGATGCGATGGCGCCTCATTTCTTCAGGAGAGGAAAAAGGCCCAAACTCCTCATTATTGTTATTTTTGGCTGTCTTTCTCCTGCTGCGAGATTTGGGAAGCGCTACGTTCCCATTCCCGCCCACCCCCACATCCAGAAGACAGCAGGTTTGATTGCCAGTCGTGGGCATCCTTCCAGGGGACTTCAGGAGCAGACGTGCGCTGTCTCTTTAAGGCAGGAGCGCGGAGGGAGGAAAAGAGTCCTCCAACCCCTCCCTGCCGCTGTCAATCAGCCGGCGGCTGCTTTGATGTCGAAAGCCTTTGGCTGGGGCTCTCTTGTGCTCTCCCTTGGCTCGCGCACTTACAAGCGGTCGCTCGCTCGGGCGCTCTGTGCTTTTCCCAGCAGAACCTTCTGGCGCTGCTGCTTTCTCACTCAGGCAGGGCTGGCTGCTACTTCGTCAAACTTTCCTGGGGCTGGGAGGGAGGAACAAACCAGACCGGGGGGGGAAGGAAGGAGTTGATTTCTGCCGTAATCCCTCCGATTGTCTCTTTCTCCCGTTGGGTTGCAAGCAAATTCCTTTTCTTTCTTAGACCGACGTTAAAAAAAGAGGGGAGGGGAGAGGACTGATCTGGAGGTGCGGAGAGACCGGTAGCTGGACCGCTACCCAGCCCGGCTTTTTAAACTCCCTTACCGCCTTCCCCAGCCAACCAAGAAGTTCGCTGGTTCCTGGCGTGGCTCGGGGAGAAGAAAATGCCCCAGCTCAACAGCGGCGGAGGCGATGATTTGGGAGCCAATGACGAGATGATCGCCTTTAAGGACGAAGGCGAGCAAGAGGAGAAAATCCAGGCGAACGTCTTTACCGAGGGCGACCTGGCCGACCTCAAGTCCTCCCTGGTGAACGAGTCCGAAAGCACCAGTGGCGGCAGCAGCAGCAGCAGCAACGGCGGCACCCAAGCTTCTAACGCCACAGCAACAGCGGGAACCCACGCCGAGGTGAGAGAGTCGGAGCACACCGCACCACAAAGGGATTTCTTTCTTCCCCACTGCCGCCGCCTCCAGTCCATTTCCCCGGTTATTACGATGAGCTAAAAACTTTTGTATGTGTTTTCTGTCACTCCTGATCACCCTTCTCTCTTGTCGCCCTCGTTTCCACAGGCAATCAGGCGTCTGCAAGATCCTCAAAGGGTCTATCAAGAGAAACTCTCGGATCACATGGAAGATGGTCAGTTTCGGAATCCATTCATTCTTCCTTTCCTTTCTCTCTACCCACCGCCCACCTTTCCCCCTCCCCTTTTCATGCTGAACTAAGGAGAGGATGATGAGCGTGGGAGGGGGTGGGAGTTGGCAGCAGTCGCGGGGAAAACGACGATGTCCTTCTGCTAAATCAAAGCAGGCAAAAAAAAAAAAAAAGAATGGAGGGAGGGACTTTGATTTGGTAGGGGAAGCCCTTAGCTGCTGAGCTACCGTAGCGCAAGCGACTGAAACTTAGTAAGTATAAGCAATCTCCTCCCTCCTCGCCCCGACAACTCTCTCATAATTGAAATATGATTAATAGAATGTGTTATACCCGGGATGGAGGGAGGCAGAGGTTGGTCTGGGTGCTCCTGATTCAGGTCTGCCTCTGAAATCGATCAGGTCTAGATCTCTGGACTTACCTGGATTGGAAACCATTTGGGAGCCCTCAGGAGGAGGACCAGACCTGCTACAAATACCTGGAACGGACCTCAGCAGCAGAGTGAGGGGTACACACCTCTTCCTCCTTAATGAAAACTCTAGGAAACTTACTGCTGTAGATCAAAAAAGGTGGAAAGAGAGAGGGGGAAAATAATTTTGATATCAATCCACATTCCTTTTATTCAACTTGTTTGTGGCTTTGTTGTTGCCACTGAACAAGTCAGGACTTTTGGTTGATATGTGCTAGGGACAGGAAAATTAATTTCAAATGGAAGTGTGATCCTGCAAAGATTTACATAACCAAGCAGTGTTGTCATTGTAAAACTTGCAGCTACATAGAGATAAAATGATGCATCTTCTCATGAAACAAGTATGAATGGAATGGAGTGGAAATTGGTTGTGAGGCAAAGTCCTAATGTCATACTTTTATTTAAACAGGCTTAAAACATCAGGATCCAGGGATGTATAAAGGATCTTCTTACTCTGGATACCCTTTCCTCATGCTCTCAGATGCTTACCTGCCAAATGGATCTATGTCACCTTTGGTGAGCTCTCCTTGTTTTATAAAGTTTTCTAATATTTCACACTGCCGTGCTTATATTGGGCTACCGTACTGACAATCCTAATAAATATGCTTCTTTGTCTTCATCCTCAAATCTTTTAAGACTATGCCTTGATTACAGAAAAACAGAAAGGGATAAAAAGATGTTAAAGCAACACATGGGAGTGGCCTAATTAAAAATGATAACCCCTTTCTTTAATATATCAATTTTTAGTGTCATCTGGCATATTCAGGATTTTTGTTTCCATCGTGTCTTAAACCAAGTAGATTTTAGAAGTGTTTTTAAAATTAATGTGGCTTCCAGATAAATATATTTAGAGCTGGAGTGTTAAAAAAAGTTTTCATTTATGCCTGCGTGCATGGGTATAAAGACTGGAGTGATGTATATTCAGAGGTTTTACAGTAAATGTACTTCATTCAATGGGAGTTACGCTGTCCTAAATTTGTATAGGATTGCAGCCTTAATTCTCACTTTTGTTTTCCCCTATTCTCTCTGAACAATATGTTGGTTTTGAGATTATTGCAAGAAAGCAAACATTTTGTTGGAAGGAGATTTTTTTCAGGCAAGTGTCAAATGACAGGCTGACTTTCTTTCATTATACACATGATATAGGAACACTTTGTTTTAGTACTTTGCATATCTTGTATTAGAGATCAGTTTTTTAAAAAAGAAATCAGCACTATGACCTAAACTACATTTTTCTCATGTTGGCAAAGTTGAGCATACACAACATCTAACCATTAGTAGACTGAAACCGCATTGGTACTGGTACAAATGAGAGAAGGGCCTGCCTCATTTTACATTATTTGCAAGTGAATTTTGGAACTCTGCTATAACAGAGTCCTTGCATTTCAAACCTGTCTCTTGTTTCCTGTAATAGTCACCTAAAAGAGATCAGAAAATTAACCTTTTTCTGTTAATTTAGGAATTGCAATAATTTATATGCAGAAAAAGTCAGACTAAATAAACCAATGCTATATGAAGTGTGATGAAACTATCCTAACAGTGTGGTAATATTTTGTGCTTGTGTGCATCCTCTCAGATGATTACAATGCTGCAAATATTGGGCTGTAAACTTATGCCTACTCATTTGGAAGTGGTGTCCATAAACATCAGAGGGACTTGGTTCAGTGTAGATATGTTTGGGGTTGGCATGTTTTGAGTATCTAGACTGCCGGAAGGTGGTTGCAGTAATTTTGTTTGTTTCACTTTTTTCTTTAGCAAAGGGAGACATCAGCTGAGTACAAAACCTGTCTCTTTTCCTGCCTTTTTGCTTTTGTCATGTTGTTTCAAGTTCCTTATACACTTCTGATGTGGCAGTCTCCTTTTACATACACTGATTTTCAGTGAAGGTTACTTACAAGTATTATGTTTAAGACTGATATGACAGTGCTGTGATGTGTGGTGTGCTCCTATGGATGTTTGCTTGGAACTAACCCCCAAGGTGTTCAATGGGGGTTACTCCCACCCTAAGGCTACACATTTAATAATGTTTATTGTATTGTTGATTGTATTTTAATATTATTTTGTTATTCATTGTATTTTTATACTATTTTATGTTCACCGCCCAGAGAGCTATCGCTAATCGGGCGGTATATAAATTTAATAAATAATAATAATAAATAAATAATAATTTACTTTGGGGAAGGGCCATAGCTCAGTGGTAGACCACCTGCTTTGCATGCAGAAAGTTCCAGGTTCGATCCCTGGTGTCTCCTAGCAGGGCTGGGAGAGACCCCTGACTGAAACCTGAAGAGCTGCTGCCAGTCAGTGTAGACAATACTGAGCTAGATGGACCACTGGTCTGAAAGTTTCCTACTTAGTTGTAAGTTCCATTGATCATGATTAGACTTCCTTCCAAGCAAATCTGTAGAGGATTGCACTGTTAACATTCAACTTTTTTACCCTTGAAATAGAACGTAATTGCACTTGTGGGGTGAGAGGAGGCATTGGATTGTGTTGCTCCCTACCCCCCTAGTTCCAGCTTGTAGCCAGCAAAGGCCAGATATCTAGCTGTTTAGTCATGGCATAATGTGAACTTCTCTTACTGCAAATAAGTACAATAGGCGAGTTGGGGGGAAAATGGTTTCCATTACATTTGTATACCTTTTGGGGTTTAGCTGAGTGTACAGTCAGCACTGCCTGATATTGAAGTGACAATGGGCAAGCAAGTCTCTTAGATGACTGATGTGTGAGATTAGCTATATGTGTGTGTTTCTGTTCAGCAATATTTTAGATAAAACAACATTTTCAGTGTATTAAAGAAGAAGTGATTGGTAGAATTTTAGACGGTTATGAGGAAATGGTAAAAACTATTGGTGGTAGAAAATATATCTAAGGTGGCTTCCCAGAGAAAGAGAAAAATGGCCAGGTGAAACCCATGGTACATCTTAGGCTGGACACAAGACCCTGCTTGATCCAAACAAAGGTCTGTCTAGTCTAGCCGAATCTCCTTCTCCTGTCAGATGCCTCCAGGAAGCCTTCAAGCAGAGCATGAAGTAACAGCTCCCCCCTTTGTTTGTTCCCCAATAATTGGTGCTCACAGATGTAATGCCTGCCTAGATGAAGGGTTCAATGTGCAATCACGACTGACAGTGATTGCTAGACCTATTGCTTCCTGGATTTGTCTAACCTCCTTTGTCGGCCAATGGCCATTACTGTGGAAACAAGGTCCTAGGTTTAACATTATGAAAGAAGAGAGCAAATTCATTCTGTCTCCGCAAACCATGCATAACTTCTATAATACCCTAATGTCTCTCACACACACACGCATGTTGGAGGCTGCAGCACTATGCCCACTTATTTGGGAGTAAGCCACAGTGAACTCAAAGGGACTTGCTTCTAAGTAAACCTGTATAGGATTGCAGTATAAGTCTTTCATCATAGGGAAATTTGCTCCAGTCTTTTGCCCCTTTCTGTGCTTTTCCAAGCTCCAGTCTATGGTATTCTTTTTGCAAAAGGCACTGTAAACAAAACAAAAAGGATAAACTTAAAAAGAAGATTCCAGACAGTTGCTTTCCAATAAGGATCAAAGTAAGTTTTACCATGAAAGAAAGCAAACACTGTTATTTAGTAATAAGAAACTTATTCAGACAAAAAGAAAATTACTAGTGTGAGTTATAAGAACAATGGAGGATGTCTGTGAATGAAATAACAGCATACTCTCGCCTGCGCCTGCTAGAAATGTAACTAGAAAGTCTAACTTTATCCCAAAGGATGTGTGGGTGATTCCCTCCTGTGCCACAAAGAATTAAGTAATGGGAGTTGAAAACAAAATGATATCAAAAAGAATTTGCAAATGCACATCTGCTTGAAATGAAAACAAGATCAAGCTGCTCAGTTCATAAAGACACTGGGCCTTATCTTGGAAACAGCGATTATATTCCACTGCTCTGCAGAGACACACGCATGCACATGCAAGCCTGCCTAAGATATGATCAGCACTATCCAGGCTAAGAATACTGTTTCTCACCTGTTCAGTGAGCAACAGCATTTGGAGTGACCGAAAGCTTCTTCTCCATCCCTCTGCTTACTTTAACAACAAGTGATTGGCACTTATAGAACTGACAGTGCTGATCTCTGGCTAATTGCAGGAGCACCACTTGTGCAATGATTGGTGCTGGATGGTTCTGGTTTTCCTCTGCTCCCAAACCTTTTGCTTTTACAATGAAGCTAGCCCACATTTAGGTTGGCTTCTCTGTACTAGGGCAACTGCATGCAGGCAAAGGTGCTGGCTTCCGTTGAGCATGCCTGAAATTCTAGAAATTCCTGAAGGGTAATGTCTGGTGTTAAAGAAAGCATTTTAATATTTTCTAATAATTGGAAGGAAAAAATAGTACCAGTTCCTAAAAGCAGAAAAGGGGAAAGACCCAGCTTTACAATGTTTTGTTACTTTTTCCAAGCCAAAATTATATGGACAACATCTGCAGTTGCCTGCTATCACAAATAACTGAAGGTGACCTTTAAAGAGAAGAACAATCAGCTTGTGGACAAGGTTACCTGTGCCTAGATTATAGTTTTATGTTAAATTATTTATATAATGAATGCAAAGGATATAATATTGCAATTGCTAACTTTTATTACCAGGGCACTGGTAACTGATAAATGAAAACTATGGAAGAAATGAGCTGAAATGGACTAGTAAAACTTTTTATAGCTTGTTAAAGTAATACCAATTCATGACTAGTTTAATTGGTCCTTTGTAGGTGCTTCTTTAACAACAAAGAGAGTGTTTCAGGTTCATCCCCTTGCTGTTTGGTCCATTACTAGATGATAAGCAGGTCTCTCTAACAGCAAAACCAAAAATTCACTCAGTTAAAATAGTGGATGATACAGTATCTTTGAAAGCTTACAAGGTAAAACACTACCAAAAAAGCAACAACAGTATGATTGAAAGGTACTTTGACAAGCAATTGTCTTAGTTTACTAGTAGTGATAAAATGGAGAAAATAAGGCTGCAATCCTAAAGAAGGGAGCAAGCCCCACTAAGGACAGTAGGATTAATTGCCTGTGGATTGGGCTGTGAATGTAAGTGCATGGGAGTTTATTTTGCCAGTAATAGAAAATTGGAATAGTAATTTGAACAAGAAGCTGTACTTGCTTTAAAAATACTGGAGCATCTTCTTCATTACACCTGGCAGAAAGAAAGAAAAGCAAAGCAAGGAAATGGGGAACTTAGCTTCTTTATTTAAAAAAAAACTACAAAAAACAGAGACCGCTGCTCCCATTACAGCAGTATTCAACTCTGTCCTCGTTGATGGAACAGAAGTACAGGCATGGGTACACAAATACATATTAAAAATTGTGAAGATTTAGGAGACTTTTCTTAGGGTAACCTTGCATGTAGTATAGTGGTTAGAGTGTTGGACTAGGACCTGAGAAACCAGGGTTCAAATCCCCACTCAGCCATGAAGTTCACTGGGTGACTCTGGGCCAGTCACTGCTTCTCGGCCTAACCTACCTCACAGGGATGTTGTGGGGATAAAATGGGGAGGGGAGAACCATGTTTACCACCTTGAGCTCCTTGGAGGAAAGGTAGGATATAAATGTAATGCTTCTTGCTTCACCACTTCCATGTAATATATGAAGTTGCCCTTAAAAAGTTGCTAACTTTATAAAAAAATCAGCCACGTCAGCATTGGTGGACAGAGCAGAGAGTGGTTCTTGTTTGTGAGTTCTGTGCAGTCCCACTTTATACAATTTTTGGCTCAGCAGAACCTGAACACAACTTAAGCTCAGTACTTATGGCTTAACATTATATTGTTTCATGTTCTTGCTAGATGCAGAAATATCAATTAAAATTTGTGGATCAATATACAGTAGGGCCCCACTCATATGGCGGGTTACATTCCGGACCTCTGCTGTAAAGCGGAACTCATTGAATAGAATGGTGCGCAATACCCGAAAACCGCCGTAAAAGCGGAACTAGCGCCGTATGAGTGGGGCTTTAGTCTAATTGCATCTAATTGAGACCGCTGTGTTAGCAAGCACTGTAAAGCAAAGCGCTGTAAAGCGGGGCCCTACTCTAGATCTTTAGTTCCATGTATGAGGATTATTTTAAACAATCTGTAGATGAATAGAAGCAACTTGCATATAGTGGTTTTGATGAAATGACTGTGGTTTGTACTACTCCCAATTTATAATCAGAAAAAGTGGACTAAAGGCCTAAAGTAGACTATAATCAGAGCATAAATTTGTAGTTCCAAGGAAATGCCCAGGAGATTAAGATGCAATAGAAGATGTATGTATTGATTGGTCCTTGTTGCACGCCTCCAAGTGAGAGATGGATCAGTAACTAGCGAAATTTCAAAAACCTGTAGTCATAAGAATTAAATCCATCTGACCATTCCATCAGTTAGAATCTTAGTTACATATGCTGAAAGGATAAGAAGCAAAATTGTGAGGAGCTGTATGAGGGTTTTTGATCATGAGATTTTAAGTTGCTTTATATTTATATTAACCTGGATTTGATTTGATTTTCTGCAAAAGCCATAAACACTTTCGCACTAGTTGTGTTCAGTTGCTGCCAAAATCGTGAAGTATTTCCATGACTCCAAAAATCTTGCAGATCTTATCCTACCAAATAAGCGTCATGTGTGGTACACAAGGCTTCAAGGCTGTTCAGACAATCTACACTTGCAAAAAGTCCTTCAAAAGCTTGCCCATGGTAGCACCCTTTTATTTATCTTATAATTGCCTGTGGATCTTACAGCATCTATCAGCTCACTTGCATCAAGGCCTCTGTCACAGAGGGCATTGCAAGCCTATTGCCAACACAGTTGCAAAAGTAACAGAGGCCCATTCAGAGCAAAGTCAGATATTGGCTTCAAAACAAGCCCATCCACAGAGGGTCATGGTAGGCCTATTCAAATTTAATATTGATTAGTTATACTGTGAAGTCAATGTAGTAGTTAAGAGTGTCAGACTAGGACTGGAGTGATTTAGGTTGAAAATCCCCACTCCATCAGGAAGCTCAGTGGATGATCTTGGGCCATGTCACTGTCTGTCAACCTAACTTAATTCATAGGTGTGTTGTGTTGTGAGAGTTAAATGCAGGAGAGAGAACTACATATGATGCTTTGAACGTCTTGGATAAAAGGCAGAATATATATTTAATATTACAAACTGTATGATGCCCAACAGTCATAAGAACACTGAAGCACATGACTTTGCACTCCTTGGCTTCTTGTTCCCTGACAGCTGTGATAGTGTTCCTTGCTTGTGACATCACCCCCTTTCATATTTGTATCACCAGGGTTGATTTTTCTATGTCTTATTTCATATATTCGGTTTTTAGACTTTCCAGTTTTATGATGTTAAGGCACTTAACCAGGGCTGAACAGATTTGGTTCAGAACTTAAATTAACCTGCAGACTCTGTAGATGCATAGAGAAATGAGCTTTAAATCAGAACATGTTCCCATCATCTCTAGAAAGGCCAAAGATTACACCTTAGAGACAAGTGATTGCATTCCGTGCATTCAGTATAAGTATGTGTGAATGCTGAAGATCAGGGATGGCCTCAGGGTATCTTGCTGTCTGAGGCAAAGGGTAAGATCGTGCCCCTTCTCTCTCTCCCCCAATTCCAAATTCCATGTACAGAAGATGACTGAATTTACTCTAATACTGGGAATGGAACAGTGTCCTCCACTGCACCTGAGGGCAGCTGGCTTTCTTGAAGGATGCAGGGCAGACTGGTACAGACTGCTCTATTTGGTACAGACTGCTCTATTCTCCAACAAGTGAAATTACAGTGGGGCTCAGGAGGAGTGACAAGTGGAACTGCCACAGCTACTGACTCCCTACCCCAGCATTTGGCAAGGCAGTGACCATCCCACTCTGCCTAACGTTAGGGCTGGCCTTGCTGAAAATGGCCAGTTGAACTGAATCTGGAGAATTCCAATATGAAGGAAAGGGACAACTCAGCTGACTATTAAGATGTCGGGTGGAGGTAATGAGACTGACCTGAAAACACAGAAGCTGATTGCCAACAAGGATTTGCTGAACAGAAACACTCAGAAAAAGCCCCCAAAAGCAACTATCAAGTGCTGAACGTGATTCGCTACCAGCCCTACAACTCAGGTGACTTGTATAAGTGGAACGGGGCAGAGGCAGAGCACTTGGCCGATTGATAAGCAGTAGCTGGGACGGATGGTTCAGCTTGGGTAAATGCTTTTAATATTCAGCTAAATATGGATGCCTGCAGATTGACTCAGTAGTCCTCACTCAAGCACCATAAAAAGAGGATGATGTGCCCTCCCAATCATTTGATCACTGGGAATCAACTGGCCTTTTAAGTTATCTGAAGCCAGATACCTTGTGGAGAGAGATGGGTTCCTAGGAATTTAGTTAGTGACTGACACTGGGAAACTGGATTCTAATGACAGCATCCTGGTTGAACAACTATCAAAAAGGGTGGAGGAGGCAGCAGAAAATGTAGCTGAGGCTGGAATAGCCATCTGATCAATAGTGTCTCCCTGTATACAATACACCCCACCCAAAAAATAAACCTGTATTCCCCCCCAAAAAAACCCCCTGGATTTTATTGATTTATTGAAATTTCTAGCACTGGCTCTTCTGCTGAATTAAAATTCTAAATTGATTCTCACTTTCCCTTCTTTTTCTAAAATGAGATTACTATGCATTACCCAAGAGCTTACTATTTCTTGTCAGGGTTTCCTGTAAACATGTAGGAGGCTGGGATTAATTCTGTAATCCTTTTTTTCTGTTCCCCTTCAACCTCCCCCCCCCAAGGTGCTTTTCCAGACTGTTAAGGGTCCTTTTCTGCTATACCACCAAAGAATACGTTAATTACAATAACATTTCTTGGGGAAATCCAGGGCATTTAAGTTGGGTCTGAGAGCAAACTCCTCAGTAAGTTTACTCAGGAATAACTTGCACTGAGTTCTGTGGGTATTACTCCCTGGTAAGAGTGTTTAAGAAAGAGGGAGGGGGAGAGAGAGAGAGAGAGAGAACGAGAACTGCATTGTTCTACCAAGTGAGTTCATGTCTAGGCTTTAAAATGGTGAAAATGGTTGCCAGGCCTGGCCTCCAAGAGGTCTTCTGTATCTTTAAAAGTTGTGGAGGGGGGAGGGAGAATTCCACCTTGTGGTTTTTCCCATTACAGAGTTGCAAGAACACCTGCACTTGGCTGACCTTCTCTTCTCCTAAAGATACAGGATCAGGATCAGGCCATGGACCTGGCAACCCTACACATGGTCATTGTTCCATGCAGCAAGTTGTTTCACATATACACCAATTCTTGGGGCAAGACAACACACATGAATGCCTCAACACATGGAAGCAGTTCCAAAACAATGGAGAACTCCTATTGTAGCTAATTTCAGACACATCTTTACCTGCCCCACACCTGATGCTAGATACGATATTGGGTGTTGAGCAGGTGGGTGTGGCTTGGCCAAAATGGCCTTGCAGGCCTAATTAAGACCTCTGCCAGGCCTAATTAGGCTCACAAGCCAGCCGTTCCCTACCACTGGTGTTGGGCATGGCCCTATGAAGGATGATGGGAACAGCAGCCAGTAATGTGTAGAGGGACACAGGTTGTTCCCCTATAGCTGTGCAAATAGGGACCTTTCTAAAAAGTTTCTTGATTTATTTTAAAGGACTGGATGTGCACGCCCTCACTCACACAGTTGCTTTGGTAAATGAGACTAGGCTACTTATTTCAATATATGCTGAATATTTAATATATTTATGTTGAAATGATATTTACATGTCCCTTTGGCCTGAACAATGGATTTTTAAACAATGCTGCTTTTTTATTTCTGGGAATGTAAACATGCAACATTTGATTTCTGAGAATTTAAATCGGTAAGATCTTAATATTATTTTCTTCTTGATCTTCAGAAGAAAAGGTGGCAATGTTTTACTTTACTATGCTGTGGCTAAACATGTAGAGTAGATATGTCTACTCTCTCTTCTACCAAGACTTTCTTAATATAGTTTCTTCTAATAACAAACTGGTATGGTTGAGTGCCAACAGGATTTGTATCTGGATGATTAGATGAATCCCAAAGTATTTTAGAAGTACAAAACATTTTTCTAAAACAACCAAAAGGGGGCCAAAAAAAATCCAAAAAATGGAGGACTGAGAGTCAGTTGGAAAACCAAAATTAGAGAAGGGGGAGTGGAGTGAAATGGCTTGCTTGAGGCTTTTACAACTTAAATACCTTGGGAGAAGCCATGGATAGAACATTCATGTTAGGAGGTGAACGTACATTATAGAATTTTGTTGCAGGTCTCCTTTACTATGCCGCTAACTGCTTGGTTGTGCCACTGTATCAAAACATCAATAAGAGCTGATAGGTTTAATCCAGCAGGCTTTCCATTATGAAACTATGTCTACCCTTGGAAGGCCCTCTCCTTGAAAGAGTTGAGAGATGCTTGTTGCAAATCCATGTGGAATGTCAAAAGCTAATTTCCCCCCTCAGAATGAACTGTAAGTCATAATAGTATATCCTCTTTTAAATGGTACAAATGACTTTAAAACCAAATTGAGGCATCTCTTGAGTAGGTAAGTCTGCCTTTTAGGTGGTTATAAACCTTAAAGGTCAGACATGTTGAAACTTTGATCAGATTAAACTATTCTCCTTGCTATGGTAATATAATTAAGGTGAGACCTGAGGGAGTTTTCTGAACCTTGTTTCATCTTGTAGCAGGTTGGTAATATATGGCAGGCAAAAGGCTTGAAGAAGCATTTCTACGTTTCTTAATTTTGGAACTGGATGTGTGAGCTACGGAAATGAGCTGGGGTTTCCCATCGGTATTTGTAGGCCAGTCTTGCTCAACCTCAGTGTAAACAAGGACTCCCTTTGGCTTCAGCAGGCTGAGGTCAGATACATACAGTTTTATGGGTTTAAAATAAACATTTATGATGGAAGGATAGATACTGGCATTATGTATGCCAGCCTGGATTCTTTGGTTTTGTGTATTAAGCCAAGGTAAAATTTATACCTTCCTAAATACCAAGTGAAAAGCTTCTTCTCTCCCACTCCCCCAATTACATATTAAAATGTAATGTATTCCTGCCAACTTTTCTTCTGTGATATGTGAATTAGCTGTGTCTTTAAAAGAAAACATTTGTACATTATGTCAGAGAACCAGGAACTATATTGACTCTCCACAACCGAGTGTATGCACAGAAAAATGATACAGACATTGGCCCCATCCGCACTATACATTTAAAGCAGTGTCATGCCACTTCAAACAGTCAATGCTTCCCCAAAGAATCCAGGGGACTGTAGTTTGTGAAGAGTTGTTAGGAGACCCCTCTTCCCCTTAAAGAGCTACAATTGCCAAAGTTCTTTGGGGAAATGGATAGACTGTTATACCACTGTGGAAATTGTAGCTCTGTAAGGGGAAGAGGAGTCTTCTAACAAAGTGGAAGGAAGGCTTTAACACTCTCCACTTTTGCCACGTTCCTGACAAAAATCACTTGATTGCCCCAAACTGCATTTGGAGCGAAGCCACGATTGACACCAATGGAGGCTGCCCTCCCTATGCTGAGGGGGGGAGAGGCATTTTATTTAGGGGCCACTACAGGAGTGGAAAAGCTTAAACTCACTATCCTCACCCATGTGATCTTGATGCTGCTGTTGCTACTTATATAACAAACACTTGCTTTTTAATTACATTCACACAATATCATGTCAGGTTTGATCCTGGCTCTGCCAGTTCTGGATGCTTTGTTACTTGTGCTTTCCATTAGCCTAACATCTCAAGGTGCTCTTGCCAAGTTAGTGTCCATGTTAAGCATGTTTATTTTAATGGAACTTACTTCTTTTAGAAAATAAGGTCAGAACTTGTTTCCATGAATTGAATTTTAGTGCTATTTAAACCTAGCAATACTATATTCAAATTTGTTATCAAATTCTGTTGCATTCTAAAGATCAATTGTACATAATGGGGAGGGAAAAAACCTAAAAGGGAAATATTTTTGCATTTGCTTCACATTAATTTAATAGGGAATGTTATTCATAATAATCAGCAAATATTGCTTTTGCAGTCCAACCTTTTGTGTAGTCTTCATACAGCTAAACTGGTATAACACTTCATTACCATGTAACTCCATGTATCCAAATGCCCTGTGGAATATTTAATGCATTTATATAATGGGAAAATTGGATATAATTACTATCTTTACAAAAGTTACAGTGACATGAATCTATAGGTGAAACAAAATGAATGTGAGCATTGGATAATTAAAGCCTGGGTGATAGTGCTGTTATTGCATTTTTAAATTTTTATTTTATGAAGTATCTCAATTCACTGAGTATCCTCAAGCAGACTACTTCCTCTCTGTCTCAGTTCACCATCTATAAAATTAGAACAGTAAAGATTAAAAATGGCTCATAGGATGCTGTGCAGATGGATGTGATAAGGACTATGAAGCATTTTGCATACAGAGTACTATAGGCATGATTCATAATTCTGTTACTCTTGGTCAATTAAGCAAATTATGCAAAGCAGAATCTAGCTTTATATCTTCAGTCAAGTTCTTCAAAGAGGCAGCATTCCCATTTCCCTGCTTTTCACTCCTGAAGTAAGGTTTGTTTGTTAACTGCATGTCTATCTCACAATTCTTCCAAGAAGTGCAGGGTGACATAGATAGGCTAATTACCATGTATACTCATGAAAACCCTGTGAGGTAAGATAGACTGAGAGGTAGTTACTTGCCCAGGACCCCACAGCTCAGGAGAATGGCGACTAAGCCCAAATTTCCCTAGGCCACATCTAATGATCTGTCCATTATGTCACACTGTTTTTGTTAATCCTCTTTATTTTAAGGAACATTCACTGTTATAAGAGACAACTCCTCATGCTAAATATCACAGTCTGTATAACCTGATGAGCCCTCATTTCAGTCAAGCTGCATTTTCCCTTCATGGTAAACCATGGTTTAGCAAGAAGTGCACATGCTACAGTGAGGCTCCAACTTATACATTCCTCAACGCACACACACACACACATGTGGTAAAGAGGAGGAGTGTGGAGCTTTTGCTTCCATTTTTACTCAACCACGGTTTGCTCTGTTGTTTGGACCAGAATTGTGATTGCGATTAGTTTCAACAAGCCAGCTCCAGAAACTATGGTTTGAAGTTCACTTGTTTGAAAATAACCATAGTTAGTATGTATACCCATTTATTGCAGCAGAATATGGTTAAGCAAAAGCTTCAGAACTCCTCTCAACCATGCAGGGGAGTGGCAGTTTGCAAGCCTGAGTGTTGCTGCAACTCCTTCCTGCTTGTGCATGTCATGGTAAACCATCGTTTAGCCCAGTCTTTCCCACCCTGATGTCTTCTAGATATTTTGGACTGCAACTCCCATCAATCCCAGCCAACGTAGCCAGTACTCAGGGATGATGAGAGTTGCAGTGCAAAATGTCTGGAGGGCCACAGGTTGAGGAAGACTGGTATAACATGATGAGCAAACCTGGCCACTGTGTCTCAAAAGATCAGTTTATATATTTTTAGTATTCATCTTATTCCTTTTTCAATCTTCCCTTTTTCCAAAGAGGTCAGGGCAGTATACACCCATTTTACTCTCGCAGCAACCAAGTGATGTAGGTCAGGCTGAGAGTGACTAGTCCAAGGTCATCCAGTGAGCTTCGTTTCTATACAAATGTGCTTAGGAGGACAGCACTTACTATATATCCAGAACTGTTTTATGCATGTATGCAAGGTCCACATCAATACTCACTAGACAAAGAGTGCATGTTTGATTGTACTGCACATGCTCAAGCCATTGAAAATGTTTCACATAGTTGTGACCAGTCTGACCTGGTTTATCTTTTGTGAATTGAAGAAGAGAGATGTTGATTTTATGCAGTCCTGTTTTATGCATGCATGCCTTGAGGCTTTTCTTTCTGCTTCAGAAAAACTGTGTTTGGTGGGCCTGACATGAGTTATATTAACTTGAGAGCACTGGAGAAGCATCAGTAGGGAAGAAACACTGAATCATGGAATCTCATAATTGAAGGGTTGAAACTCCAAGGTATTCTTATCCACTGCCCTGGCTTGAGGAAACACACTCCTAAAAATACCTCTAATAGAGCCAATTTCTTACACACTGCAGCCTTTGCAGTATGAGAATAAATGATAGTATGTGTGAAAGTCCTTGTGCATTATATTTATCCTTCATGATAGTTCCTCTGCATAATATTGTATCCATAGCTGCTATGTTTATTAAGCTGAATACATATTAACTGATGTTAAGTTGCTTCCTATGTGAGTTTCTGAATACAATTTTAGGGTGTTTGTTGAAACAGTACAAAAACAGCTGTTTGGTTTTCTTTCTTTAAAAAAAAGGAAACAAAACCAAAACCCACAAGGCTTATCCACGTTACAGATTAACATCCTAGAAACTCTCACTTTGAAGAACAAAGCGATTTCTGAGCTAAATGAGCACACGGTGTATCTGGGAAATGGCAACATTTTTTGTTCAGCTTTTAATAACCCTAACTTGAAAAGAACTAAGTAAGATATTTTAAAGACAGGGCGGGAAGAAAAATTCTTTAAAATAACATTGCTCTGAGCTGGAGTTTTTGGCTTGTTGCATTTTGCGTGGGAATTTATTTTATTCTTTTTAAAGAATGCTTGCTCTCTCTTTTTTTTACAGGCAGTTTTCAGTTCTTTTGCTCAAATGAGGATGCAGCTCAGGGCCAGATTATTACATATGATGTGATGTCATTCTGCCTTATTCCTTATATTCTCAATAGATGACCACATTCTGCAGGAGAGTTTTTCCTTTAAATTCCAAAACCATCAGCAGCCCATGCCACAGTAACTCAGGGCAGGGCTTTCAGTGTGGCTGCCCTCATTATGTGGAATGGCATCCCTATCGAGGTACAGCAGGTGCCCACAATCTGCACTTATCAGAAATAACCGAAGACATTTTTGTCTGATAGGCTTTTCCAGCTGGATGAAAAGGTCTCTGCCTTAGGTTTAAACTTATCTAGTTTTTGAACTGTTTATAAAACTATTTTAGTTGTTTTATGGTGTGTTTATAAATCTCCTTGAGACAAATGTAAAAGGTGATTAAATCATTCATTAAATATTAAAAATATAGCTGTTGCAAGAGACATACAACCAATGCCTCTCTGTTTCTGCCTCCTGCCATCCTCATTCCCCTTCCCCACTAAAGTCTACTGGAACTCAGTGTCTGTGACACATGCCAATGAAAAGGGAGATCTCATTGAATGAGTGAAGGAATGGCTCATGAGAGTGGCAAAATGAAATCCTTGGGATTTATGTCAAAATTGTGTAAGATGGTCTAATAAGAATTAAGTGCAGTGCAGATCTTGGAGCAATGTTGGTTGACATATTTAACATGTTGATCTATAGTTCTACAATTACTACAAATTTGCTTTTACAACTTGGACAGTTCTCAGTTGTTCTCTGAATGCACCATTGAATATTTATTTCGCTGCCTTTCTTTCTGAAGGGCAGTTCATAATACTTGTGTGTGGTGAAGCACTGACTGGCAATGGCAACAGGGTATGTGAATCAGGCTGCAATCCTGTACACTAAACCTGGAAATATGTTTTCTTGAACTCAACAAGACTGACTTCAGAGTAGGCATGCACAGAATTGCATTATATGATCCCTTAGAAACAGTTTCAATAGTGAAGATATTTTAAAGGTGCAAGAAGTGGCATCTATGTGTGGTACATCCTCAAAAATTACATATGTTATTTTTTACTCTGATACTGGTAAAAATACAAACCATAATGCTTATCACTGTGATATATTTTGTGTAGATGCCTTTGGTTTAAAGGTAAAAATGTCAATGTGAGGGCAATTTGTTGATCATGTAGATTTAGAAGGATGACTTCTGTAGACTAGTTTAGTTAATATCATCTCTCAATTGTCCCTAAGGAAAAATACTGCAAATAAAATATCAGCAGTGAGACCTGTCCTTCACCAACTCTGAACTCTATTGTTGTCTGTCTCTTCAGTCAGTCTCTTTCATTTCTCAGTATGTTAATGCAGACGTGGTGGAGAACTTGCAGCCTTCCAGATGTTGCTGCATGACAACTCCCATCATCCCTGCCCATTGACTATGTTGGCTGGTGGAAGTTAGAGTCCAATAACATCTAGATGCCTATTATAATGGCTTTCTAATATTTCTTCAAAATGCTCTTTGACAGGAAAGGGACACATGATCCATTTACCTAGCGAAGGAAGGAAGGGTGAATAGACACCTATTATATCTAGACAATGCTTCTTAAAGAACCTCCCTAATGTACTGCTTTGATATGACAGGTATCACATGGACTGCTGAATACTGAAAGATATTAAGAGGATCTCTAGCTGGCTACTTGCTGTAATTATTAGCTTAAACTTAATCCGCCCTGAATCCGATTATCTAGTAATTTTATTGTGTGAGCAATATTATGTGAAAGCCAACTTGGCAGTGACAGTAGGCACACTTCTTGTGACTGTTTACATGTCTTTTTCCTAGTATGTAATGTCATTTGAGATCCTTTTTAATAGGAAATATATAAAACTCTACTCATGGGTGATTGTTAGTAAAGCATTCCACAAGGATCCATGCTACCCTTCTGGCCAGATATAAAAATGGGATTGAGGTTCTGCATGAGAAAATGGACATTAAAATGCCATACCTAGCCAATTATTTTCACACTGGTAAAATAGTTAGGATGTCTACAATGCTCTTTCTAGTATATTCAGTGTTTATAGGTAAAATTAATTTTAAGAGATCTTTCTGGGTGGGCACTGGGTTTATTAACTATTTTGGCTATAATGGACTTTTTTAAAAAAGGATGTTTGATCCTGTAAGTCCAAGCCGTTTTATTGGGAGGTACTCCCAGTATGCACATGTAGGACTGCAGCAAATCTTTGTTTCCAACATTTTACCTGTCCCACCCTGACAAAAACAATACTTTATAGACCTGTTTAAAAGGTACTTCCATTTGCCACACTTCTAATCAATTGCAGCCTAAGAACTGGAAATCTCAGAAGCATACCCATTTTAACTGTATTCATTTAATTCTATAAACTCTAATACATTTGTTTTCCATCTCTCAAAGTCAGAGCTTGTCTTATGCAACACTGGATTTAAATTTAATTGGATTGAATTAATCTTCATCTCTGGTTTTAATATCTGAGCATCATAGACACATTTTGCAATTTTAATTTTATTTAGTTTTTTGTTTTACTTAATAATTGCAAAACATAATCAAAGCCAATACAATGCAGCAGCAACAATTCTGAGGTAAAAGACAGATGGATGTGGGGATTAGGAAAGTGAGGATGGGAAGGTTTGAGGACAGCACAGTCCTGTTCCAGTGCCCCCAAGTGAGGTATCTGCTTGGAGAACCATGGGTGTCTAATCAACTTGTACCTCAAACATGATCCATGTAGATTTTCCAAATGTCATGATAATTCCCCAGCTTTTATTCCATGTTCCACTGTTCTTCAACCTTGGGTCCCCAGATATTGTTGGACTACAACTCCCATCATCCTTCGCCATCGGTTAGGGTGGCTGGGGTTGATGGGAGTTGTAGTCCAACAACATCTGGGGACCCAAGGTTGAAGAACAGTGATGTATTTTACATTGCTAATGTGGAGGACTGGTGAGGAAAAGTGATCTGTCCATTGAACCCATGCTACCATTTTAAAAGTTAGTATTTAAAGTGTTCTGTTTTTCTCCAGATTTCCCATTTAATTATGCCTTGGAATCAAACATCCTATTGCACTTCGCTTACTGGTTTTAACAAAGAAAGAATCAGCATATGTCTGCTGATATTAATACTAATGTATCCATCCTCTGGATATTTATTCCCTCAATATCAATTCTTTGAATTTAAATAGCACTGAATAATAATGGTGGTGGTAATAAATAAATTGTCAAGATACTTCATTTCATTTTTTTAAAAAATGAATTAATCTGTTTACATTAATCCATTACTGTCAATGTTGTGTTCAACTAAGTCCTACTTGGAGTTGACCCACTGAAATTAATGAGCCTAAATTAGTCATGTCTATTAACTTCAATGGGTCTACTTTTAGTAGGACTAGCATTGAATACCACCCTCAGCATTTAACTGCTCAAGTGAGTAGTTTCATAGCATGGATACTGTAATATTCATTATCCTGGAGGAGCAAGCTTATGGAACATCAGAAATCCACTGCTATGAACAGGAATTTCAAGTTATAGAGTCTGTGCTCATTCTCTCTTTCTCTTTTTTGCTCTCTCACTCTCACTCACTCAGAAGCCGACATGAGATGTTCTGGAAGTTTTTCCTCTTCCAAAATTATACTGTTTAAACAGGTAGACCAGCCTTATCCAAATGTGTGTCCTCCAGATGTTGGCACAACACCTCCCCAGATTTTGTTGGACTACAACTTCCATCATGCTTGGCCATTGGCTAAGGTGGCTGGGGTCCAAAACATCTGGGGACACCAAGTTGGGGAAGGCTGAAATAGGTTGATTGCACAGTGTAACAAATATAACGTATAAATTGGCTTGGGATACTAAAACCGATCAAGCCAGTAGAGATCTTGTTTATCTCTGTGAGCTCCAACTTTGAGGATATGAAAACAGGTTGCAGTCTCCTCAAGGAGGCTTTAGTCTGAGGTAGTTACAGTTTACCATTTCACAAAATATAAAAAGGCTAGTATGAACAAAGGAAGTGATGTTTATTTTACAGTAAGTCAAGCTGAATGTCTTATGCTGATTTTCTGTGCAATGGGATATGTAAGCGAAAGGAAATAATTATTAATCTTATCCTTAATGGGTGATTGCCAGAATAGAGCACAGAAGCAGAGGCTGGCATCCTAATAAAATAAACTACCCTACAAAAGTAAGACATGAAAACAGTGAGTGTGATCCAGCCAATGTTAAGCACAATTCCTGCTGAGGTCAGTAGGAAAGTTTAACATGGTTAACAGTGCAATCATATACATATCTATTCAGACATAAGTCCCACTGAATTTAGTGGGGATTACTCCTAGGTAAGTGGGTATAGGATTGCAGCTTGAACTTGTACATCTCAGTGATGAATAACTTCAGTTGGGTTGTCATGCATGGTTTTTTCAGGTTGCTGGGATGGCATTTCAAGATATATGAAGTGAAGACTGATAAAATGAACTGATATTTTAAAGAGAGGAAGGGAAGTGCTCCGATCGTTCATCGGAGATGCGAGGGCATAATCATAAGATCCCTATGAGAATGTAATACCTCTTTCAAGGAGATTTACACATTTCCAGAAACATTTTCAGAGCCTGTCTCTCGCAACTGTTTTGATGGAAGATAAATTAAGGAAAACCAAAATTAAGAAATATTTAACTCTGAATCAGAACAAATGTAAAGGGAAAAGGAAAAGAAAGAAGGGGAGCCTTTTTTGTTGTTGTTAAAACTTTATTTTGTATGCATCAAGATTTTACCAGGACTCTGCACCATATGAAACACATTATAAATGCTCTTGTAAAATCCACATCATTCTGCCACATGAAAGGCCAGTTCCTAAAAATAGCCATTCAGAGACTATGCAAGTTAGTTATAATTTCAGTGATCATGAAATCGCTGTTTAGCCATTCACCCACCAAGAATTCTGTATGTCGAACATGCTTGGCAACAAAAACTTTGCAATTCCCTTGCCCACATTATCCATCCTGTACCCTGAGATACACTCATGCATCCCTCCTCCCCGCTGGTTTTATTTCATGTATCTGAATACTTCTAATAGGGAAGTGCTAACGCTAGTTGAAAACTCTGCTAGCAGCATCATTGTCAACCACAGCACTTGAAAAGTAGCAACACGTATTCTCTTCTCTTGGATATATATAATTTCTTCACTCCTTAACTCAGAATAATTTCTTCTTAAGTTTCTCTCCTTGAATAGTTAACAAAATATTTCAACTTTTTCATGGTGAAAAATCGCTTTTGTCTTTTTGTCATTTAGAAGAGAGACACTAATTTTCAGCACCTGTAGCAAATTGGGAGTAAAGGCCAAACATATGGTGGAGACAAAAGATCATTTCATTATGCGGGGCTACGTGCAAATTCACTGTGGGGTTCATGCAGCCAGTAGGAAGTCAGTAATTTAACATCTAGAAATGTGGTGAACTTTACCACATCACCACTACTCCCTGTTTCTGATTGGTTGCCCATTTCACATGTTAAATTTGCCTTAGCATGTGGTTCGCTTTCACAGATGTCTAGCTCTCCACCAAAATTACATATATTAAATATTCTCCCAGCTACATTGAAGGCACTTACGTTTGAGTAGATCCCATGCAACTAACAGCTTCTTAATGATCCATCACTTGGGTGGAGCCAAGTTTCCATGGGTCTTTCCCATGAGCCCTGTCCTTCCTTTGGTGCCATTGGGAACTCCCTTATAAGCCAATCCCACACAGCAGAGAGAATGACTAAGGGATACCATAGCTCATTTTGTCTCACAGCAACCTGTTTTACTGTTTTAGATTCTTCTGAGAAGCCACAAGTAGTCAGTGATGGAATAACTTGTCCGGAGGAAGCAGATTCAAACCCTTCCCTCAGAATTCTGTTAGTGCTTGGTAAAATAAAATGTGTGCCTGTGTGTTAGTTACATATACGCAACACAATGTGTGTTTTTTTATTTTGGAAGGTCTTTATGATTTGTTTTTAATCTGGATGTTTCTGTCATGATTTTTAAGAAGGCTTCTTAGCTGTGGTGGTTTTATGGGTTGTTTAGTTATATTGTGATTGTATTGATTTCTGTTTATTACATTACATTTCATTGGTTTTTATTTTTTGTAAGCCACATTATAGGGAGTTCCCCTAAAAGGTGGGTTATAAATAAACACCACAGTAAGCTTAAACTGACTTGGAAAGGATTTGGATATCATGGCGATAATTTATTTGTTAATCTGCATATTTTTTAGAGTTTTTTCTGCAGCCATGAAGTCTAGTCTAGTGGTCTTTTTCTTTCAGAATTAACACTCTGCTTCTTTGGATTCTAAAATCATGCACACCTCATCATGTTGTAAAGGTAGCTTCTGCAACAGGTTGCTGCTGTAAGTGTGAAGGCTCCCTGCACAATGTAGAACTGTGGCCTTCCATGATTCCAGATCACCTACCCAAATCAATGACATATTCAAGGGATGGGTGCAGGAAGTATGATTCCCCATTATAATTGGGGGGGGGACACCCATGAGGGACTAGAGGTATCCTCCAGTTCTAGAGAGGAGACCACAACCTTAAAGAACCAAATGAATCTTCTAGAGCAGCCTTTCCCAACCTTAGGGTCCCCAGATGTTCCTGGACTACAGTTCCCATAATTCCTGACCATTGACCATGTTGGCTGGGGCTGATGGGAGTTGTAGTCCAGCAACATCTGGGGACCCAAAGGTTGGGAAAGGCTGTTCTAGAGCAAAAGATTTAAAAGTAGCAGGGTATTTCCGCAGGTAGGTGGAAGAGCGACCTGCCACACTTCTGGTTATTAAAGGGGCCCATTAGCATTTGCAAGCTTGAACTCGTAGCTTTCAAAGAATTCTTTTTTAAGTGGTCAAGCTTTGTGAGGGTTGGATGGTGAGATGCTGCCAGTAGCAGCTGATGGGATGGCACAGTTAAGGACTCCATTGCTCTCCCAGTTTCCCAACTCTGTGAGTCACTGTCGCTGACCTAGGGGGGAAGGGTGAGGTGCGGGCAGTTCAGTGTGGCACGTGGTGGCAGGATCATTGGACTGGCTCCGTTGCTGCATGCTGCACTACACTGAGCTCCCAGTGCCTCGTCCTTCCCCTTTTCCCTCTGTCTGTAGCAATGGCCCATGGTGCTGGTAACCTGAGAGAGCAACAGAGCCCCACCTGTGCTGCCTCACTGGCTGCCACTCGGTGTTGCTGTAAGTGGAGGAGAAGAGTTGCTTATGTTTGCCACTCTTATATATTTAAAAGCTTCTCTTAAGTGCTTGTACATCTGAGTGATACAATGGTAGAGCACTCGATATCAGCAGATTTTGGGGGGGGGGTTGGCACCAGGGAGAGATGCCCTTAGCAGGTCCACCTCTATCATCATGTACCATTTGCTTTCCTGTCCCTATACCAAATCTGCACCACTGCCCAGAAGGAGAGGGCAAGGAGAGTGGGGGCTGCTGTCCCTCCTCCTCCTCCTTACTCTTGCCAAGTGAACAAGTGAATGGGCAATAACAGGAAGGAGGAGGAACAGGGCAAGCATCCCTGGAGTCAGAAGTGAGCTCCTTTTTGCAATGTGGGCATTGATGGGTCCCTTACAAATACCTGATGTTGGCCTTGCTCAGCCTATATAAATGAAATTTTTGCAAGCTCTCAAAATGCCTCAGGCATGCTGGGGGAGGTGTGTTGGTGTATTGCTTGTGATGACACTGACACTGTGCTTTCGTTGTGTGTGACACTCATGTAACCACATAGCACTTAATAGTTTCAACTGATGTTAGCTCATTGTTGCTTCCCTGCAAGTACTCGTTTGAAGGAAGATATCTGGCTCCCCCACAACAAATGATGTCATGACTGTAATCTGGAAATGCCCCCAACTGCACACAACCATATTGCTTCATGTATGTCTTCTCACTAGGTCTTATATCCTTGAGGCACAACATTGTATGTCTGTTTTTTTAATCTTAGTGTAAATTGTAATATCTGTGTTTACTTTTATTACAAGAGAGAAAAATAGAGACATTTCCAAAGCAAACACACACACACAAAAGTAGAGGCAAACATTTTTTTTAAACCAAGCCAGCCGAAAATCCAAACAACGTCAAGTATATCAGTATGTATGAAATAGATCCTTTAAAAGAATTAACTGTATGAGCTGCTTGCTTAAATTAAATACTTGGTTTCCATTAAAAATGAATTTTCTTTTGAGATGATGGCAGCATCCCAAAATACCTAATTTTGGCAGATACCTAATGAAATAATGGGATTACCAGAGAAAACTACATTGTGTTGTAATAGCAGGCATAAATATCATTAAATCCAGTGTTTCATTCATTCAATTCAGATGTAATGTGGTGTACAAAGACTCTGGGAAATGTACCATTAAGTGATTTGCTGTGGCTGTTTTATCCCTTTTCCAAGTTATTTTAATTTAAATCTTTGCTGCGTGTTCAGCTCCAGAGTTCTCTTCAAATGGCTCCATTGTACTAACATTTTAGTCAATCTGCTGAATTTTTACTAGCCCTCAGTAATGCTGAAATATTGACTGCCATAATGTGACATCATAGAAATGTGCTCACTGTTGCTTTTTCATAAGCTCCTAAAGAGAGTAGTAGAAAATCAGACCACATGAAATAATACCTGTTCAGATCATTCCTTTTGTGAATACAAGCAGAAAGGTTTCAAAGGCAGATCCTCATCTGAGATTTGCAGTTGCTGATGTGACAATCTATAGATGCAAATTTAGGTACATGTATGCTGGGGTGGCTAACCTGTGGGCCTACTGATGTTCCTGACTCCAACTCCCATCAGTCCTGGCCAGCAGGGTCAACAGTCAGTGACTATGGGAGTTGGAGGCAGGAACATCAGGAGAGCCACAGGTTAGCCAGCCCTGATGCAGAACACACAGAAGTAGCTGCAAAGGCATTCTCCTGTGGTTTCTTCTTTTTATTTCTGTGTTCTCTGTTTAGGGAACAGCAAAGTGAGAAACGAAGACGGGGCTCCTATACTTGTAGTAGTTGTATACAAGCTATGCCTCTTGAAATCCCCTCTTCTATACAACTATTAAGGGTACAGGAGCCCTGTCTCCTGTCACCTAGTCACTCTCTGTTTTACTGAGCTACCCTGATCCTTCCTCACCTTGTCCTCCACAAGTCTTGCTGTTGGAGAATAGTGTTTTTGCAATCCCAGTAGGTAGGCAGATATTCCCACCACCAAAGTTTCTAGCCTGTCCCATCAGCAGAGGTGAGGTAGCTACCTCAGGTAGCTGATTTTGGGTGTCATGAAAGGATAGCAAATTGTTAGTTATTTTCATGATTTTACTGCTAGGGAGGTAGAGAGGTGCTTGTGGACCTTTTGGCCTCAGGTGCCAAAACAGCTAGGCTGGCTTTGGATATACTGGTCCTGTGTCTAGTCCTTCATCAATAAGAGGCAACAGAATTCCCAAAGATGAAGGAAGGAAGAATAAAAAACCAAATTCCAGTTGACATCTTGTGCACTTCCATCTCTTATGCTGATCAAATGCAAAGGCAGAGATGCTCCTTCTTTTCTCATGCAGTGGTGACTGCTCTGTTCCACACACTCCTGGATGAGGCTGATGATTTAGACCAGGGATGGGAAACCTGTGGTCTTTCAAGTGTTGCTGGACTACACTGTTGAGCATGCTGGCTGGGGCTGATGGGAGTTGGATTCCAACAGCATGTGGCGGGCAAAAGCTTCCCTATCCCTGACTTAGATCAATTTCAGTCTGTCTCTTGCCACTGTTTTGGGACTGAATCTTCTTTTGTTGTCCTGGCTGATAATCTTCCCCTGGGAGAGAGATGGGGGAATGTGACCCTGTTGATTCTTTGGATCTTTCTGTGATTTTCAAACCCACTGACCATGCTGTTCTTCTGGGCCTACTCTCTCAGGTGCAGTCTCCAGTGGTTCTGTTCATACCTGACTGATCAGTTCTAGTTGCTGGGAGACAGTTCCTCTG
Source organism: Rhineura floridana (assembly GCF_030035675.1). Classification (NCBI taxonomy): domain Eukaryota; kingdom Metazoa; phylum Chordata; class Lepidosauria; order Squamata; family Rhineuridae; genus Rhineura; species Rhineura floridana. The sequence goes on from NC_084482.1 coordinate 102,365,199, forward strand.
CCCTTGACTTTTATGCTGTAGGGTTCTTCAAGGTCCTGCCCACTGTGGTGTTCAACATGCTGAAGACAATGTCCTGTCTGTTTCCTTTGTATCAAAACTATAAATATGCAGAAACTATGGGTATTATTCTAGGGGCATATACTTGGTAATGGGCTGGCTGGGGACCTCTAAACCAAAATTCAATCCAAATAAAACTGAGCTATTGCTGGTGATTTTAGCTGACCAGTGACATTTAGTTGGCCAGAGAGCACCATGTTGTGCAAAGAGTTTCACTCCCTCAATGGACTGGGCTCATAGTTTGGGAATGCTCTTAGATCCATGTGGATGGACATCTAGTGTTTGTACCTTTAACTTATAGGAAGCTGTGGTCCTTCCTAAAAAAAATGACCATGGCCACTGTTACCCAAAACCAGTAATTTAATGGCAAATTCAGAAGTACAGGGTCCCTTCATGATAGGCGTATCCACACCCCTCCCCCCTTTTTATCTTTTGCTGCTGGCTTAAGAATGAGATCCTTGTTCATGCCTTCTCCCTCAACAACAGACATCCCTAGGAGCCAATCAGCATGAAAGAGTTGAGTGTTAGCTACTGGAAAGAGTCTTCTCAATGGCTGACTCGCCTCCTTTCACTCTGATTAGCTCCAGTCAGCAGAAAAGGACAAGGAAGACTCTTCTCAGTGGCCAACAGACTTCCCTTTCATACTGATTATCTCATAGAATGCTAGAGATATAGGGACCCTGCTGGGATCCTGCTGTCCAAAAAAGTAAAGGGTCTAAGACACTCCCCCGAGATCCTGGACAATTACACTTCCGCACAAGATATTTTGTTGCCAGAATTGTCACCTCTTCTCTCCCCCCCCCCACCTTTATACATATAGTTGAATCTTGCTTCATTGTAGGGATGGGGAGAAATTAGATTCTGTTAGCATTTAAATGTACATGTACTTAATTTGCACTTTCCAAAGCAATACGCAACCCAAAACACAGCCATCCTTCAAAATGTGCATTTCTCCAAATTTTGCAGTGCAATTCTCCAGCCAAGTAATATATACAAAAATGCACATACTAGGGTAAAATGTGCATATAAATGCATATATCTGTGAAAATAACATGTAAAAGTGCATTATATTAGGGGAAATTTCATTGCAAAAATGTGTGTATCAGGAGAAATTAGTACTAAATGCTGGTGAATTTTCATGAAGTCTTTTTTTAAAAAATTGCAAACATGCAGAAATGTGGAGAACTGAATTTAAGATTGGAAAAGGGGAATTGGACAAACTGAAATTGACATGTTCACCCATCCCTACTTCACTGGCACTGAGACAATGCACCTGAGGGGTGACACTCTCTTAGGGGGTAAAGGGCAGCTCTCTACTCTTACTACTTCAATGCTGCTCCCTGCCTTTTAGTATCTTGAAGTAGTGGCCTTACTGTGCCTAATAGAAAGGCATGGGCCAGCCCTACCAGTTTCAGATTAGACTAGCCTTTACAACATTAGATTACTGTAATGCCTTGTATGTGGGTTTGCCTTTGAAGATGGTTTAGAAACAAAAGCTGGCTCAGAGTTCAGTAGTGAGGCTGTTAGCTGGAACAAACTAAAAATGAGTTCATTTTACCAGTGCTCAAGAGTTATTTCTGGACATAATCCAAAGTGCCATTTTAACATTTAAAGCCCTAAATGGGCTGCAAACTCTGTAGGAGTGCATCTCATTTGTAGAACTCCCTTCCCTCTTAGACACTTTCAGGTGCCAGTTTTGTTTTAAAAAAACCCTGCACTAAGAGGTTAGTCCTGCCTTTAATGCATATTAATATGATGTGTTGCTTTTCAGTGAGATGGTAAACCACTTTGGGCTTGAAAGGCAGGATTCAAAAGTTTTAAATAACTCTACAGTTAGGGGAAAGGACCTGCAAAGTTGAATTCCCTTGGCAGAGCCCTCATCCAATTGCCATCTTGAAACAGAAGACTTCAGGGAACAGCAAGGTGCACAAATGTGTCCAAGTACAGCTACCGACTTGTGGATTTAATATAACCATATGTGTGTATCTTTATATGATTTTTTAAAAACGTTATAGAGTTAAAAACACTTTTTAAAACAAAAACATGAATGGGGTTATTAAATGCACTGAGCCTAATTAGTGATGTCATCTTTATAATTAAGAGGTTCTGCACTTTTAAACAGTTGCAGGACCATCAGCAATTCAGGGTGTAGTGCCAAGGAAAGTGGCACCTAATGCATTCCTATCTGTCACCCAGCACTTTAAAAAGGGAAAGATGCTCTGCTGGGGGAGGGCAGGGGAAGGTTGCAAAGATAGGCTCTGTTGATCACTGGAATTGAAAGCCAGTTCTAGTTGAAATGGAAACTCTTTCAAAAGAAGACTGTTCTCCCCTACTCCTTCTGCCATCTCCCCCTCCTGCCGGGTTGTGTTTTTTAATATGTCACTGCTATATTTGATTACTGCATGATATCATTACAAACATGGGAATTGGATTTGAAGACTGTTGACGTGCAATGCCAGAATTTTTTGTACAATATAAATGCCACATGGTTGTGAGTTTTTGTCCAGCAGCAAACTCATTTCACTTATTTCGTGGCCTGTAACTTGCTGGTGAAGGAAGACACTTGAGGGCTGAATTGCCTATTTTACTTTATTTTATTTGGACAAGTGCGCTAAACCTCTTGTAATTCAAATCCCTTGTTGTACAGGAGAGATCTGTTTATTTTAGGACTTTTTATTCTGAGTTAAAACAGTAGTCCCTCTCTGGGATTACAATAGCTATCAAGCACCCTGTCAGCAAATAGCTGGGGGGGGGGAGAGAGGAGTCTGAAGCAAAGGGAAATTCTTTTGAGGGACTGTGTCCAAGTGCGCATGGTGTCGAAAGGTTTGTAGTGGGAATGTTAACAGCTTCCTATCCACATGATGCTGGATTCTGAAGACATGAAGAAGCCAGGAACTATTTGGCTGTGACAGTGTTCCTTATTAGCACATCAATTTATAAAATATCAAAGCTGTCAGACATGCATGTATGTTTGGCTTTGAAATCCTCATTCTGTAAACAGTGGGCGCCGGGTGTGGGCATGCCGAACACCAAAGCTCCATATGTTAGTTCTCACAATCCGCACATGGTTTGACAGCTCTCCTGTCCTCACCCTATGTTAATCCCTCTCCCTCTATAGAGGCAAAGCAGCAAATGGATTCCTCTTTCTTTTTTATTGTCCTTTTTAGATCCTTGCCTCTAATGCCACACAGGCTTGGCCTAGATGCCTGTGGCAAAATTTTGTTTCACATCTAAGTAAGAGTGTAGCCGTTATTTTCTATCAGGAACAAAACCTCTGCCATCTCCCTTGTTGGGTTTCTCTCTTTTTTCTGAGTAACATTTCAGAACATCCTGCATGCAATTATACCCTCAAATTACTGTTTATATTAAGCCACTTGCTGTATGGAGAGGCAGCAGTAAAGGCCCAGAATTTACAGGAAGGAGTGTTGCAAACTGTGGATTTGTTCTAAAGCCCTTTCTGTCTTACAGGAGTTGGCGGGTGGAGGAGGATAAGTTGTTTCCTATAGACATGATATCCTTCCCAGGCACAAACACTTGAGAGGAGCTTATTATTAGGGCTGCTGACCTTTTTTTCCCAGCAGGCCATCTTATCTCTTAACTGTATTGCAAGCAGAATTTCAGGAGGCAGAAATTTGTCTCAGTGTGCAAATATGGAAGGGCATAGAAGCCCTGCCAGGGAAAAATAAATTGTCAGCCCCCAGCTGCTAGATGTGTGTGGTTGTCATCCATTCCATGTTGTCCCTATGTGTGGACAATAGACGAGATTAGTTGTGGTAGGGAGGTTGCTGAATTAGCCCTCATGCCAGAAAGAGGCGAACCCAAACAGCTCGGAGGGTTTGCTACCCCATTCCATTCACCTGCCCTCAAGACCTGTGTGTTTAAGACCAGATTTTCCCACAGACATTTAGCTTCCAAGGAGCATGAAGAACCCCTTCTGCAGCTGCCATCCTCCTCCCTCCCTCTCTTCCCAAACAGAGAACAGGGTGGTAACTCTCTTGGAGTTGATCCCTGTGGTGCTTTAGGAACCCTGCCATGGGAGGGGAAGATCTGGCTCATTATCTTGTTGCCAGGAGCTGGGTTTGGGGACAGAACTAATTGTGTGGAAGCAAATGCAGTCAGCTTTTATTAAACTGGTTTGCAGATTACTTTTACTTTGGTAACTTGTGTGTATGAATGAGTGTTGCATGTCTACTTTCTCCTTGGTAATGAGGATAATGTCTTCTGGTCCAACAAAGTTCTCTAATGCACAAGTGGCTAACCTGTGACCATCCAGATGTTGCTGAGCTCAAGCTCCCATGCCAGCATGCCCAATGGTTAGGACCGCAGCCCCAACAACATCTGGAGAGTCACAGGTTAGCTATCTCTGATAGACAAACTGCAGCGATCTTAGAGCTGTAATTTTTGCTTCAAATGTCTATCCCATTTTAGAGATATATTCAAGCAGACAATTGGAAGTCTGTATATTGCCAAAGAATTGTATACTGCAGCTTGGTGTTCTCCAGATGTTTTGGACTACAGGTCCCACCAGCCCTAGCTAGCATTACCAGTGGTGTACTGTATTGACTAAGTTTCAGACCACATTTTCCCCCAATCACTTTTAGTTTGTTCCTCTCAACAGTGTTTTTTACTTCTTATTGAGCTGTACTTGACAAGCTTGAACTCTTTCTCTCTGCTCCCTGCCCCCCCAATACAGTAGATCTGTAACATTCTTATTAACAGAACTGCTGATTTGAATCATATTACGCAAATACTATCATGGATTTACCAACACGTAAAAACAAAGGTCTCATGTTAAAATGGGACCACTGTTTCTATTCCACCTACTCTAGTAGTATAAATGCTGATAGCCTGGAGCTGGTCTGTCCTTTTTTTTTTTTTTTTTTTTTTTTTTTTTTTCAATAATTTTTATTCAGATTTTCATAAAACATACAAGACAAAATCATAAAACATTCAAAGACAAAAAACAAAATCAAAAATAGTTAAACAAAAAGAAAAAAAGAAAAAAAAAAACAAAAATAAAAAATAAAGAGTAAAATATTGACTTCCCATTTGTCAAAGATCAAATCAGTTATAAGTCTATAATATATAACAATCCTGTCTCTTAAGTCATATTATAAAATCACTTTCCTCCAGTAGTTATCTTACTTAATCATCAAATCTCATAAACATTACTTTATTCTTTCCACAAAAAGTCAAAGAGAGGTTTCAATTCTTTAAGAAATATATCTATCAATTTTTTTTTCCAGATAAGCATATCGATTAATCCATCTCATTACTAATTATGATAATCTTATTGTCATAACCATAGTCAAAATAAACATTTCAATTAATCCATCACATCAGAATCTGTTAGGTTCAATAATTTCAGTAGCCATTGTTCTATTATCTCTATTAGTTCCATTTTCCATCTTCCATCTTCAGTAGTCTTGTTAAGTCCAGTAATTTCAATATCCAATCTTCCATTATCAGTATTCCATAATAATCTTGCTGTCAAAGCCATAGTCATATAGTAAGAGTCTGATGGGAATTACCTCTATCCCAAATATTTTCTTGCCATCCATTCTGAATAGGTTGCTGAAATACTGCTGTAAAATCATATCTCTGTTCTTTTTTTCAAAATGCACTGGGTCATCTCTTAAAAGTTTTTCCATTGTCACATGGCTGCAGTTAATTCCATAGATTTTCTCTATATTGGGCTCCATCACATCATTCCAGTCCAGAAGATTATCCATGCCATTGATAACTTTATCTCTAGAATCTTCATTCATTTCTTCAGAGATAACATTGAGTTCCAAACAATAGATTTTATTTCTAAAGTCCATAGACTCCAAATCTTGTTCCTGTTCCACGTTGGTTCCAATCTCCGGGATCTCCTCTCTCACAGGGACCCCTATTCCAGTCTCCAGGGTCTCCTCTCTCACAGGAACCCCTGTTCCAATCTCCGGGGTCTCCTCTCTCACAGGGACCCCTTCCAGGGTCACCTCTCTCACAGGGACCCTTATATCTTTAATCTCCTGCTTCATTTTACTCAATTCAATTTTCGTTATCTCAATCTCATCCATTATTTTCTGAAACATAGTTATTTCCAGATTTTCAGCCACTTTCTTAATTGCCATTTTAAAAGAAAAATATAGGAAAACCACTTCTTATTTCAGCAACAATTGGGTTAATACTCCAAACTTGGTGACATCACAGTATAAACAGTGCAGACAGCCTTATCTCTCCAATAGTTAAGTAAACAAAATGCAGTTCCCAGGATCGAAACAATTAATGGCAATCGTCAAGAAACAGATTCGTCAAAATAAAATAGACCAAAAAGAGAGTAGTCTCAAAACAGTATAATATTTTTCAAAATAAAAATCTGGAATAGAAATCCCTCTTCTGTGTATATCTTTAGAATGCAAAATCCAGGACAGCTTTTTGCAACAAAAACAGAGATAAGCTATTAATTAGTGCGTAGCAGAGAGAAGTTATGGCTCCCCAGTGAGATGTCAAAAACTGATCAATCTGGCAAATCTCTTTTAAACAGCAACAATTTAAGTCAAGTAAAAGAAAAATATAGAAAGAAGGGTGCTTGCCTGTTAGTGCGTTCTCTCTTAGAAGATAAGATGAACGTTCGCTTTAACAGATAGAGCTTGCTGTTGAAAATCCGTCCCACCTTCGTCGGCTGGACCTCGTCCCATAAATTAATGAGATCTGGTCGTCCCAACAAAAATAGGCTTTGAGGTTAATCTCTTCGTTTCTCCCTACCCGGGAGAAGTTTAATCAGTCAAAAAAAAAAGAAAAAACTGACTGATATATCTGAATAAGCTTCTTTTGAGGCAGGAGCCCGTCTCAAAAGCAGGCACAGGCTAAGTCACCCTTCCCGGAAGTCCGGAGCTGGTCTGTCCTAAACACATTGCATGGAATTATGCCTTGTTACTTTTTGGGACCTAGACCCCTTCTAATGTAACAGCATAAGAACTGCTTCCCCATACTGTTGGGGTGTGCTTGAGTATCTTAACCACATGGGTCTTTGCTACCTAATCATCACCAAGTGGGGAAAATAATGCCAATCAGGTGGGTAAAATGCACTGACATCATTGTGTTGTTCTCTGGAATGACACAGACATTTATATGACTAATAAGATCCTTTGTATGATGCAAGAATGGATGCAACTCCTCTTCACCACCACACAGATAATGTTACATATGCTGTGAATATCCTACATGGATGCCCATTTTCAGAGACTCCCACTGCACAAAACAAGTAGTGGCATAATTAGATGTTCATGCAAATACCCACATCGTATGTGTAGTTATCACTGCAAAAATTGGTGCCTGTCCGATAAATGTGTGAACTTGATAACAAATATTCCCCTGGGATATAGGATCACAGAACAGGGAAGTGACTCCTATGCTGCTCGGGGGTGGGGGTGGTAGTGGTGGTTGTGGCTCCATCTGTACTGTACATTTAAGTAGTATCATATCACTATAAACATTCATGGCTTCACCTAAGGAATCCTGGGAACTGTTGTTTGTTCAGGGTGCTGAAAGTTGTTCAGAGACCCCTCTTTCCCACACAGAGCTACAATTCCCTGAGTTCCCTGAGAAGAGGGATTGATTGTTAAACCATTCTGGGAGCTGTAGCTCTGACTGAGGGAAATAGGGTTCTCTTAACAATTCTCAGTACCCTGAACAAACTACAGTTCCCAGGATTCTTTGGGGGGATCCATGACTGTTTAAAGTGGTATGATACTGCTTTAAATGTATAGTGCAGATGGGACCTATGTGTGTGAGAGAAAGAGAGGGTGGGTGAGGTCCCTGTTTAGAATTAGGTAGTATGTAAATTAATGTTCTTCAAGACTGTGCCTATTTCTGCTAACACTAAAGCTGGTGTCTCTGAAGTTTTGAGCTTGCAAAAGAGGAGGGGGGAGAGAGAATATGGCTCAGCTAGGAGGGAAGGCTAGCACTAGATCTGGCATCCAATAACCACTTTCTGAAGCAGTAGGGAAGTTCTCCACAAGGTAGCCTAGACAAGGAGGAGGGCAGACCCATCATGATCCTGACCATCACTGGTTGAACCAGCAGTGAATGATGCTACATAGATCCTCTTTTGTGAGCATGGAGATCATAACAATTTCAGCAGATTTTATTCTTTGATAAGTTACACCTGTACGCACATCACTGAATGTCTCGTCCATCACTTGATGACATGCAGTTGAATGTGTGAATTCACTCCGTTGAAACTTGTGCTGGATTTGAGATGAAATTCAAGTTCTGTCTCTTGCGCTCATTCACACATTATAGCCACCATGTACTGATATAGTTACGAAATGCATGTGTGAACCAAACCCTTTTAATGCATACACTGCATTTCTTCATGTGATTCCTTACATAGGGACAGCCAAGAGGAATTGCATGGCAGAAGAAAGCATCAGCTGTGCCAATTTGAACTGTTCCTTGTCAGACAAATGTTGACCAAAAAATGTATGGACTTGTAAACAGCCATGAATGTATCTAACTGTGATATTCATTATGTATGTTATTGATAAAGGCCTGTGTAATCTATATTTCCAAACCACTGGAAATCATGGTATTCATGGATGCCATTGTAACCTAGTATCAGTCACTGGCTTACTCTCGTCTTTCCATATTATGAGGGGGGATTTATTTTTACCTGTTGGAGCCATTTAATTGTATCTTTCCTTAAGGGGGCATTCCTGACTGTCTACGTAGGGCTGGCAAAAAAATAACCATTCCTCATGCTGAAACATGCAGCAGTATTGGCAATCTTCACTGCACAGGCATTCTACCAAAAGCATTCATGATAGCCCAGGAATACAATTACTAGACGCAATGTTGGAAGGCTGAACTATATACAGGACTTGAGCTGCAATCCTATACAGGACTGGTAATTAACTCAGCTGGTCTTACTTCCCAACTATACATGGGACCAGGCTGTTAGGCATTTTCCCCCCACAAGCAACATTTTGATGATGAATTTCCCACATATGCATGGGGGATAAAACTTATATTGCCTGTCATACATCAGATTTAAAATGGTTCTCTCCTGCTTTCCATTTCTCATTAATAATATTCATAAATGACATATTTTTGACTGAACAGAGCACTTTTAGCCACCACTTTTTGGGGAAAAACATAGGTTTTACCAGTGAGGCATTCTGTTGTATTAATCTTTCCAAATTAAGTACATTGGTAATTAGCAAATGGTTAAACTCTTCTTAATCTCATGATCATGGGTGGCACATGAGCTTTTTTGCCAAGTTTGCAAGTGCTCTGCCAAGTTTTGTGTTTTAATTACAAATACACTCCTGCCAGCTCACTTGCCTATGATAGCAATTGGCAAATTAAAACATTGGACATGGTTTGATGGGTGTGTTTCAGTTTAGAAATTAATTGTTGCTGTCAGGCCATTTTTAATGCAGTGTTGGCATTTGGACTAAAGGGGATAATCTCCCTTTTTTATTTTTCCCTTCTCGTACCTTTTCTCAAAGTGCATCTTTCTTACAACCTGTTCCTAGTCTAACACCCTATAATCAAGTACATGCAAATCCTTCTCAAGTCTTTAGGTTTATTTTTTCTTGTTTTCTATCCACATTTCTAAGTGATCCTCTCAACCCTGTTCTGCCTTGAAATGGTTATGTGTATTGTATAATATTATATTATATTGGTATGGGAGGAGGAATGTAATGGCAAGAGTTAAAACTGGGTAGTTCATCTCTCTTAATTTTCCTTTCAAACCCCTTTAAAGCTACTTTGCTTATTTCAGTTTTTACAATCTGTTATATCTGCCATTTGTTTTTTCTTTATTATTGTTGTGTTATTTCGCTTGAAATTGTTTTTGCCATTGTTTGACTTGCTGTAAGCTATTTCATATGCAATGTGTTTTTGTTTTCCTTTTTGTACGTCGCTTTGAGTCCTATTTTTGGAAAAAAGCGACTAACAAATGCTATTAATAAATAATAAGATTTTTATTATTATTATTATTATAATTAGGGACCACAAAGCTAGATCCAGCAACTTTCTGGGCTTGAGTATGAGAACAAGCTTGGTGAGATATTCTGGATTATGTATGCTTAGGCCTCCAACCCAAGGAGTATTTATTTATATTTATAAATCATTTTTCTAGCTCGCTCTTCCTCCATATGGGAGCCTACTGTAGCCTAGAATATAAAATTACATAAAACAGCCAATGCAACACATACAGGTTTTAGAGTTTTTGGTAGATATATATTGTAGCTGAGTGCAGAAATAACTGGTCTGTTAAGACTTGTAGTTGAAAGCATAAAGCAACTAAAGCTTTTTTTACTATGAAGAGGTAAAGTTATACATGCTGAAGCAGTCATGCAGCTTCCACTCATGGAGCCATTATTAACTAACTGAGAACAAAGACAGGAAGGAGGAAGCAAGGGAAGGAGCAAATTCTGCAAAAACAGCAAATACTTTAGAGGAGGAATCAGCAGAGGGAATAAGAAGATTGCCTTTCTATCACCCCACCATAGGTTCGGGTCACTTGTAACACATATTGGTGTTTTACTCACCAAAATGGCAAACGTTAAAACCATTTAATACATACAATAGCTTACTTCTCTGCTACCATTGTGTCTGCAAGTAGCCATCTGACAGAGCTTTTCCAAGTGGCAAATGGGCTTTTGTCATCTGGCCAAGAGAGCATTGCTCTGATACCTTTGGAGACCTTCTGTAACAATTTTGCAAGGCTAGGGACAAAATTGTTCAAATTCGGATAGTTTGCAGGTCCAGTGGAGGTGCCCAGAGCACTGTGTGTTCCATCTGTACTGGATCAGTTTTGATTATTGTGGCCTGAGGATGTGGATAAGCTGCTTAGAATCATAGAACAGTAGAAGGGGCCTATAAGACCATCGAGTCCAACCCCCTGCTCAGTGCAGGAATCCAAATTAAAACATACCCAACAGGTGGCTGTCCAGCTGCCCCTTGAATGCCTTCAGTGCTGAAGAGCCTACCACATCCCTAGGTCATTGGTTCCATTGTCATACTGCTGTAACAGATAGTTTCTTCCTGATGTTCAGCTGAAATCTGGCTTCCTGTAACTTGAGCCCATTATTGTGTCCTGCACTCTGGGATGTTCGAGAAGAGATCGTGGCCCTCCTCTGTGTGACAGCTTTTCAGTACTTTAAGAGTGCTATCATATCTCCTCTCACTCCTCTCAAGGCTAAACATGCCCACTTCTTTCAATCTCTCCTCATAGGGCTTTTTCCCCAGTCCCTTGGACATCCTTATTGCCCTCTTCTTTACCTGTCCCAGTTTGTCTTTCTTAATGTGCGATATCCACTGGATGCCATACTGAAGATGAGGCCTAACCAGTGCCAAATAGAGGGTTTGAAGAAGTTCAGCTGACCACCTGTCCCCTTGAGCCCTGCCCATCTAGAGCTAGTGATAGAACATTAACTGGATAGGTCCAGGGCTTAATTAGAGGTTAAGAACATAAGAACATAAGAACATAAGAAGAGCCTGCTGGATCAGGCCAGTGACCCATCTAGTCCAGCATCCTGTTCTCACAGTGGCCAACCAGGTTCACTGAAGGAGGCAGAGGTACCATCTGCCTTGAAGGAGTGAACCTTCTAGGGTTCACATAAGTATGTCTTCAGCTTACACTATATATTAACATTGTACTCACTGATAGAGAGGCAGTAAAAACAACGTGGATTGGCCAAGCCAAGTATAAGCACCAAAATCCTTGCATTACTTTATGCTTGTCCAACAGAACAGCATTTCCAGTTGTTTCCAATCTGGGGGCTTACCCACATGATGCTGTTAAATTGTGCCTCAATCACATTGTGTCCAGTCAACACCCGTGCCACAATCCTCTTGCAATGTTGTATTTATTTTAAACTATACAGTACATAGAAAGGAGACACTGAGCAATGACAATAGCAATGTAATCCCCAAGGAATATAGGAGGGAAGGGAAAGCTGTTTTGCTGTGGAGGAGATGGCCATGCTTCAGCAGAATGGTGATGCTATTGTGGGCCACCATCCCTTTCTGGGGAAAGTATTTTCTTATTTCTTGCCCTAAGGGTTGCTTCCAGTTCTTGATCAACTTCGCATCTGCTGTCAAACGTAGGAACCTAAAATGCACTAAGCTTATCCCAGGGTTGATTAAAAAATAAATGATTTAAAAACAAAAAACACCCAGATTTTATAAATTTTAATTGGATTTTAAAATTTTAAGTCAGATATTTTTGTTTAAATCAGATTTTAAAATTTTCTTAAAACAATTTGTAAAAAAAGAGCCTAGGTCAAAGATATCATCGTGAATACTAATTATACAACTTCTAATTATATTCTATGAATATGTTAACAGCAATTTATAGAAATACGAGATAACCTGATCAGTCCTATTCTGCAGGTGATGTACATGAAGAACACGCACTTCCTCTCTCAAGGCCTTGCCTCTCTCTAAGTGCAAAGGTAGAGAAGGTCAATTAATAGAGAATTTGGGGAAATGGAGTAGATCTGAACAAGGAGGCGACCACTGAAGTGGCAATCCAGCTCTGAACAACAGTAGCCTCTTCTGCAGGTGTAGAGATAATTTTTTCTTCCTTTGGACTAATTCATTCTAAATTGAGAAATTAGTTGGGAACTGAAAAAGCAGGAAAGCTTATATTTCTTTTCCAGACAATGAACAAGGAAGGCAAAGGTGAAGAAGAAGACTGAGTTAACTGTACCACCCAATATTCTAGGTTTCTCCTGTTGACTTGGTTGAAATTGCCTAAATTTTATTTTTAAATAACTTTACATTTATCTAAAAACTGAAATAGTTAACCATTTAAAAATCCATGTGCATGTTTTGTTAACGTTGTTATTTGTTGAAGAAGAAAACTAACGAGAAGAATCAACAAATCTTATTAGTACAATTTAAAAGCCTGTTTGGTGGTGGTGGTTCTGGCACATCATGACAAAAATATCATGATTAATTGAACAGTTGGAGCTGGTTCATCTCCTGAATGACTTCACAAGTTCATTCTACTTTAGTACTAAAATGACCAAATTATATCCCATTTTTGATGAAAATTAATTTGCAAACAATTCAGAATAATTGCCTAGTGTGTACCTACCCTCTAATGAAACCTACATCTCTGCATATGTATTAAGGTTATATTAAACAATAATGTACTTTTACTAAAAAATTATGATTAAATAGAATCTTCCTCGCTAGTGGTTTAAACTGTGATTTAAATCATTAAAATTGTGTCCTTCAGGGAAGCGATTTAAATCATGATTTAAATCAATTTTATTTATATCATATCAACCTGGCTTATCCCCAGCATTTATTCAGAGGAGGACCTGAACAGATCCCAATTTTATGTATTTTCTTCATCAGTTTCATTCCTATACTTTCTAGACTCCAAGTTGTCTTCTGGGTTGCCTATTAGACCTGTGTTTTGGCTGCTACTGTGCTTGTTCCTATTGAGCACGTTAATTCAAGATTTTTCCTTGGCATCAGCTAGCCTTTCTCCTTGAAATTGTATGTAGCCCTGAGATGCAAGATACTCCCAGACCTGGTTCTGAGATGATATCGAATCCTGGCTTGACCTTTATTTATTTATTTTTATTTATTTATTACATTTATACCCAGCCTTTCTTTTTTCATGAAACCCAAGGTGGTAACATATGGTTCCCAGGTGGTCTCCCATCCAGGCACTGACCAGACCTGACCCTGCTTAGCTTCAGCAGGGAGCTGGCCTTATGTGCCAGACCATAGCCTGGGACCTTTATACTTTTAGGCATAGCACCTGCCCATGATGAAAGCCTGGTTTTTTTCCCCCATACCTCTTAGAGCAGGGGTAACCAAAGCAGTGCCCTCCAGATGCTGAGGACTACAATTTCCACCTTTCCTAACCTTTGGCCATGTTGGCTGCATCTGATGGGAGCTGTAGTCCAAAACATTTGGAGGGTACCACTCTGGCTACCTCTGTTTTAGAGAGTGCTGTTTTCCCCCCTGCCGTGGTGGTTCAAAATGTATTATGAATCTTTAGGCAGGCAAGAACCTTAGCCTTATATTATGTAATGTAGGGAGTCCTGCTCAGGAAACGCCTGACTTCCAGTGGGAGGAAAAGCAGCTCTGAAGCACTAACTACGAATGATTGGAGTGTTTCTATTTCTTTTGGCTTGGGTCTGCCCCATCACATCTGTTGGGGAAGGCGCTGATTTTAAAAGCAAAATGGGCATGTGGGTGAGGGGAACTGAACCCTGCCCAGAGTATCTCACCACAATCTGTCCCCAAACTCCTTTTTCCAGCCCAATACCAAAAGTGGACCTACCTAGGAGGAAAGTGCCTATAGGGAGCTAAGTGGTGGGTGGGTTCAGCTGCCTGCAGCCATGTACATCTTTGCTCTTAAAATCAGCAGCCTACTACACTGTTTCCTTTATGCGTGATTCTGGCAGACTTGAGTTTAAACAAGTGGGTCTCCTGCTATGTTCTGAGGCTCAACAGGGCTGTGGAAATACAGTTTTAGGAAGGATAGCATCCATGTGGAAAACATTTGACTAAAAAGCATGGATGCCTAATGCAGACAAGGTCAGCTCTAAAAAAATTGTAGAAGAAGCACAGAATAGGTAAGGTGATAATGACGATCAGCTACCCAGCTGCCGTACGTTGCAAGTTGCTCCCAGGAGATCCTTACACAGTGTGCATAGAGCAGCAGTTAAAGTGCATTTCCCCCGGTTTAAAAACAATGGCAGATGCAGAGTTCCATTGCAAATGAAAAAAAAAATTGGAGCATGTTTTAATTCATATTTATTCTAAATATCAAAGAGCATGTTGTTGAATATGTTGTGACACCCTTCCGTTTTATAACAAAACACCTCATTGCTTCCGGTAGACTTTTGGGAAACTATGCATAGTGTATTTTTACAGCATACCATCTCTGTATGAGAGTCTTCACGCTGTGATGTTTTGGCTAACAAATGGGACTTCAATGGTTCATTGAATCTATCTGTACATGCATCAGGCTCATGTTTAGCTGCCAGAAAGTCACAGGAAGTAAACATACAGCTACAGTAAGATCAAAGCTCCAAGGTGCTACGCATGCGCTAAGAGTGACAGCTTATGAGAGCTCATATTTTCCTTCAGCAAAATTTCTTGTGTATTATCTTTGTAAGGGCTGAGAAAAGTTCACTGTAATTTACTTCAGAGAGAGAGAGAGAAAGAGAGCACATCTATGCTTGATAGTACCATTGTGTGTGTGGCTTGCTAAGAATATTTTATGTGAGCCACGTCCTTTTAAGGTATGTGCAGTTCTAGCATGCAGACCTTGTACTTGCTCTCACCAAGGTACGCCTTATCTGATTCTTAAAAAAACAAAAACAAAACATACATGCATATATCTTGTGACAGATACAGTCAGTGACAACAATACGCAGAAAGCAGGTTGAGGTAAACTGTCATATGACAGTGGTAACCACAGTCACACCTGGTATGCCCCAGAAAAAGAGTATTCAAACTGTTAACTTAAGAGATGAGGTTACAGCAAGGATGAGCGTGGTTGGTGGTGAATAACGGCTTATAACTACCCAGGCAAGCCCAACAATGTACACTGTTGGGCAATGTTTTTTAAGTTACAAATTCCAGAGGTATAGTTGTATGTGTTTTCTGTAGGAAAAACAGCCAAAAGAGCACAACTCATTGCACACTTCAACTGGCTTAAGAGTATAACAGGAAACCTTGGGAACTGTAGTTCAGGAGGCAGAGATCAGTCTAATTTCTTGCCTATGTCAATTTTGCATGTGTTTGTTCACAAGTCCATCCTGTTTCTGCAGTAAGCTATAATTTTTAAATTTAAAAAAATCTGGATATTTTTTTTATTTAACTGCATACTTAAGTATTCATTTTATATACTTAAGTAACTGCATACTTATTTAAGTATTAATTTTAAATAAAACTTATTTAAATTGTGTTTTATCAGTGTATGCTTTTTAAAATCTATTTTATTTATTTATTATTTATTAGATTTATATCCCACCCTTCGTCCCAGTAGGAGCCCAGGGCAGTGTTTTTATCCTAAAAATACACACATTTAACACATTTTGTTGTTGTTTTTAGCTTAAAGCCATATTACAATATTCAGAGACGTGTGAAATCTGAAGGGTAATTATGTTCCAATCCATGTGTTTTTCTAGGAGGTGTGAGTTTGGTCAGAACACTTAAAAACACAGACCAAGTAAAATTCTCCTCCATCCCTACAGCCCCTTGGTATCTCCAGCATATGATTCTGATCATACTGCACAGCAAAGGTATAAACTGGTATAAAACAATAGAAGGTGCGGTCACTAAACTGTTGCCCAGGGACACCATGGCACCTGCAAAGGCCTTCAATGGCACCCCTAGCAGATAGCCCAGAATCTCAGCATTCATTTTGTGTTTTTTTTTAAAAAAGTAAGTCTATAGCCCTAGAAAGAAAATTGTGGAGCAAAATGTGCAGGTATCCTTTTAAGCGATTTATGTGAAATGAGCCACCCTGGCTACTCCTGCCTGTCAATGTTATTAGCCAATGAGTGAAGTTGGAGCTGTGATTGATAAATGAGTTGGTTGGACACTAGGCAATAGGAATCCCTGGAGTCCTAAAGCACTGCTGTTTTGCCCTCCATTTGAAGTGTACTTTCCCTGCTTCTGTCTTTTTTTTTAGACTTGGAATCTCCGTAGTCTGCTCTTTTTCCCTAGCAACCAGGATGCATTTTCCTTGTGTTGGTCACCTGAGTTCAGGTGGTGCCTAGAAATTATTTTCTGCACTATTACTGCTACACAATAAAGCTAAAGACCAGAAGCACATTAAGAGTCCACTGTATAGTTAACTTAGAAAAGAATAGTATACATCAGACTGCTCAGAAGCAAGTCTCTTTGTGTTTAATGAGGACTATTTCCAGGTAGGGACAGAATGGCAGCCTAGGCTTTGGGTTAGGGTTGGCATTGGGGGGAAAACAGATCTTGTGCCTTTAACAGCTGTGTGGCAGGCGAAGCCTTTTCTAGTATGATGATACAAATTCAACAGGTCAAGCCTTTTCTAGTACTACTATTACTGGCAATCACACATGACCAAGTAAGATTGTCTTCCAAAATAAGGTTGGTTGGAAGATGCCTGTGCGTGAATTTGTTTTATGTGGGGAGATCTGCGCACAACAATCAACACACAATCTTGACAGAAAAAGGCTTTGATCCAATGGCATGGATACCACAACGATTGGAAGTCTTTTATCTGCTGCAGCCTTCATCCACCTTCACAGCCGTTGTAACATACACATAGTTATCCTCTGCCTGTTCTGCCGTTGAGGACATTCTTGGATCGTTCTTTGTCTGTTTCCTCTCCCTTGACCTTACCGCCATGGGTGACCCTGCTGGGAGTATATGACTCCCGACGGCATCACTCACAGAGTTCATTGGAACACACAAGCCCACTCACCACTACAAGGTGACGATCCAGCGAGGGGCTTTTCTAGTATGATGATACAAATAAGGAAAAAGGTTACCATGACTACTCTCTCATTTTGTTTTATGCCATACCCCCATGGCAGCCATTTTGTGTCTGGAGCCCTCAGCACTCTTTCAAAATTAACATGTGCTCTCTGAACATAGGAAGAGCCTGCTGGATCAGGCCAATGGCCCATCTAGTCCAGCATCCTATTCACACAGTGGGCAACCGGATGTCTGTGGGAAGCTCCTGAGCAGGACCTGAGTACAAGAGCACTCTCCCCTCCTGCAGTTTCCAGCAACTAGTATTTGGAACCATGCTACCTCCAACTATGAAAGCAGAGCATAGTCGTCATGGCTAGTAGTCATTGACAGCCTTATCCTCCATGAATTTGTCCAATCCTCTTTTAAGGCCATCCAAGTTGGTGGCTATCACTGCCTCTTGTGGGATGGAATTCCATAGGTTATGCACTGTGTGAAGAAGTACTTTCTTTTGTCTGTCCTGAAACTTCCAACATTCAGCTTCAATGGATGTCCATGAGTTCTAGTGTTACGAGAGAGGAAGAAAAACTTTTCTCTGTCCATTTTCTCTGGTCCAGAAAAGTTGGTGACCCCCGAGATAGGGTGTGTCTTGAGTCTTTTAGGAAAGAGTCTGTAAGGTGTCACAGAGCTCTTTGGACTTGATTCAATCCAGTGTTGGCATATTGTCAAGCATGGAGGGATCTCCATAGGGGGTAAGAGAGCCCCATTTCCCTCTTTTCACCTTGCAGTGCATGTGGGGGCACTTGGCACACAGGGGCACCAGGAAAAAAGGGAGACCTGTTTGTGCCTCTGCTAATCCCTTTCATCCTATCTTTTCTGCTCAGTCAAGGAATACAAGCTCAGAGTTTCTGTCCTCTGAGTGGAGATTGGGGGCTAGACAGGGATATAGGAGGGATATAAGTTTGACATGCTGAGGGCCAGTGTGCGCATGACTATGGTGTGTGTTGAAAGTTGCTTCTTTTATGTCATATGGGGATCTCTCCATACTCAGGGACTGTGCCCACATTTGGACTGGATTGAGTCTTTACTGGCCCAGAGCTAACATTTTTAATGTAGCTTTTGTATTCATATATCATCTTTCTTTTGAGGAGTTCAGGTGACACTGCTGCTTGGACTAGAACGTGAATCCCACAGATTTGTATGCTGCTGTGCCATGTAGTGACCTACCTCGGGGGGTGGCATAAGTGTACAGTATCAACAAAATTTATTTATTTTTATTTAATTATTATTTGATATATATCCCAACCTTTCCCCCAGTAGGAGCCCAGGGCGGAAATTATTGCAGAGGTACCTGGTGTACAGAGGATTGCAGTGCAATTCTATGTGTCTACTACTCAGAAGTAGCAAAGAGTCTAGGGGCACCTGTAAACAAACGAATTATGGCATAAGGTTTTGTGGGCTAAACTTCAGATGCATGAAGTGTAATCCTCACTTGCATGTATATACGCACATGGGGGTGAAGGGGAGAAGAATTGTAAGCAGTGAGGTCAGAGCGAGACAAAATGCAAAAAGTACTGACAGTGATTCAATTACAGCTGGAATGTATACAAAGTGAGCACAGTAAGCATACATATTTTGCATACATTCCAGCTCTAATTGAATGTGTAATACCTGCCAACTGAAGAAAACACTTTGTGCACCTGATGAAGCGGACTGTAGTTCATGCCATAATAAATGTGTTGGTTGCTAAGGTGCCATAAGATTCTTTCTTGGTTTTGCTGTGATACATGCAAACATGGCTACCCCTTTGGCAATTGTTACTCAGAATGAAGTACTATTGAGTTCAATAGTGCTTTCTCCTAGTTTAAGCGGCTGTAGGATTGTAGCTTTAGAGTCTACTCGCTGGGTAGCCAATGCAGTGCCCTCCAGATGTTGGCATACTCCAGCTTACATCATCTCCAGCAAGCATGGCAATGGTTTTTTTTTTTTTTACAATAATTTTTATTCAAATTTCCATACAACAAACAAAACAAAATCATAAAACATTCAAAGACAAAAAACAAAACAAAAATGATTAAACAAAAAAATAAAATGTTGACTTCCCATTTGTCGCAGATCAGTTATAGGTCTACAATATATAACAATCCTGTCTCTTAAATTATATTATAAAATCACTTTCCTCCAGTAGTTATCTTAATTAATCATCAAATCTCATAGACATTACTTTATTCTTTCCACAAAAAGTCAAAGAGAGGTTTCAATTCTTTAAGAAATATATCTATCAATTTTTCTCCAAATAAACATGTCGATTAATCCATCTCGTTAATAATAATAATAATCTTATTGTCATAACCATAGTCCAAATAAACATATCGATTAATCCATCTCATCAAATCTGTTAAGTCCAATAATTTCAATAGCCATTATTCCATTATCCATATTAATTCCATCTTCCATCTTCAGTAGTCCTGTTAAGTCCAGTAATTTCAGTGTCCAATCTTCCATTATCAGTATTCCATAATAATCTTGCTGTCATAGCCATAGTCATATAATAAGAGTCTGATGGGAATTTCCTCTATCCCAAATATTTTCTTGCCATCGATTCTGAATAAGTTGCTGAAATATTGTTGTAAAGTCATATCTCTGTTCTTTTTTACAAAATGCACTGGCTCATCTCTTGAGAGTTTTTCCATTGTCACTTGGCTGCAGTTAATTCCATAGATTTTCTCTATATCAAGCTCCATCACGTCATTCCAGTCCAGAAAATTATCCAAGCCATTGATAACTTTATCTCTAATATCTTCATTAATTTCTTCAGAGATAACGTTAAATTCCAAAAAGTAGATTTTATTTCTGATATCCATAAACTCCAGATCTTTTTCCAATTCCACATTTGTTCCAATCTCCAGGGCTTGTATCTTCCCTTTATTTTTTCTTTTCTCATCTCTGATCTCATTCTCCTCTCTCACAGGATCCCCTATTTCTTTAAACTCCTGCGTCATTTTGCTCAGTTCAATTTTCAGCTCCTTACTGCCCTGTCGCAGGGTTTGTTTCGTTATCCCAATCTCATCCATTATTTTCTGAAACATAATTACTTCCAGATTCTCAGCCACTTTCTTGATTGCCATTTTTAAAACCACGAAAACAAAACAAAACAAAAATAAAGAAGAACCACTTCTTATTTCAGCAACAATTGGGTTAATATTCCAGGCTTGATGACATCACAATATAAACAGAGCAGCCTGCCTTATCTCTCTATGTTCAAGAATACAAAACAAATTTAGTTCTCAGCATCAAAACAGTTAGTGGCGTCGTGAAGAAGCAGATTCGTCAAAATAAAATAGACCAAAAAGAGAATAGTCCCAGAGAATATAATGTTCCAAAGTTCATATTTTTTATTTTTTTCTCCTCGGAATAGAAATCCCTCTTCTGTTTATATCTTTAGAATGCACTTCCAGGACAGCTTTTTGCAATAGAAACAGAGATAAGCTGTTAATTTCGTGAATAACAGAGAAGAGTTATAGCTCACCCAGAAGTTCTTTAAAGCTGATTCATTTGACAAATCTCTTTTTGCTGCAACAATTGAAACCAAGTAAAAAAAAAAAATAGAAAGAAGGGTGCTTGCCTGTTAGTCCGTTTTCTCTTTGAAGAAAAGATAAACGTATCGCATTAATCAGATAGAGCTTGTTCGGAAGTCCGTCCGGCATTGCTGGCTGGACCTTTTCTCATAAATTAATGAAATCCAGTCCTCCCAACAAAAACAGGCTTTTGAGGTTGATCTCTACGTTTCTCCCTGCCCGGGAGAAATTTCATCAGTCAAAAAAAAATGTTCTGACTGATTTATATCTGAATAAGCTTCTTCTGAGGCGGGAGCCCGTCTCAAAAGCAGGCACAAGCGAAGTCACCCTTCCCGGAAGTCGGAGCAAGCATGGCAATGGTGATGGATGATGGGAGTTGTAGTCCAACAACATCTGGAGGACACCATGTTGGCTGTCTCTGCACTATGATGCTGACTGATAAGAGTGTGGGTAAGAATATTGGTCCATGCTTCATATTGGTGGCCATTTTAGTCACTTTCACCCCACCTCACCAGACACCACTGACACGAACCAAAGTTCACAATGTAGTAAAGTTGCTCAGAGTGTTTGCTTAGGCTGGATTTTACATTATTTACATCATACTCATTGCTGTTCTGGCTATTCTATGGTGTTTGCAAGTCACAGTATTACTGGGTTTTGTATGTGATGTAACTAGCGATAAGCAACACAACTCACTCATGAATGCATTATTTTCTGATTTTTTTTATTTTAGATTTTTATTTGTAAGCTGCATAATACAGCTCCTGTGTAGGAGTACACAACTAGCCAGACTTTATTTTTTTAAGTGTCCATCAGCCACTTTTCCACCCCTATATGCACATCCTCTATGTGCCATTTGATTAACTCTTTGCTGAGATCAGGTTTACAACCCACACAGCTGAATACAACTCACCTACTCTGTATTGTGGCCTGCCAGCTCTTTGATCACCACACACAGACACACACACACACACCTATAATTTTTCAGTCTCAGGTAAGTAGAAAAAAACATAGGATTTCTCAAACCCTTATGAGCTGTATTCATCTTGGCAGATGATAGGTTGTGGAAGCCCAGTTTAGATTTTAAATATATATATTATTTGGAAGCTGTGAGAAACCACATATAGCTAAAGTTTTCTAAAAGGGGGTGGGTGGGGACGAACAGGCACAAAAAAATCTATTCCACCCTGCCCCAACTAACTGGTATGCTTCCAAGCCTAATTCAAAGTGCCTTTTAAAGAAAACTTGGAGGAGTTTGTGTACAGGATAACTGAGGGATCACCTGGTCCTGCATGACCCTGTTCGCCTGTTGAGATCTGGCAGACAGGCCTTCTTCTGCAGGTCACTGTGATGTTCCTCTATTAGTGTATATATGGTAAGTGCTGTTTGTATAGGAGATACATGGTAAGTGGAATGAAAGAGGAGGGGGGAGTGAATGGGCAGTAGAATGCTGGATGATTGGCTGAATGTTTAAAATGGCTGACAGTATAAATGGAAGGATGTCAGGTAAATCTGGGGGGATGTGAGGTGGAAGGTGGATGTTAGTGGGTTGTTTTGGTGGGTTTTGAGAGGAGATTGTGTGGAGAGTTGGTGGATGTGAGGAGAGGGTGGAGTTCGGATTAATACTAAGACCAGTACCTCAGGAATAGATGAAACCATATGCTTAAGTGCCTTTATAAGGAAATCTTGTTATCTTTGTTATATTTAATAAAAACTATATTTGGTTTACCGAAGGCCTGATCCTTGGCTGGGGTTTCACAGACCAGAAGGGAGGGTAAGGTAATGACCAAGGCTGAAGGGAAACTGTAACAATTGGTGGCAGCGGTGAAGGGGATAATATAACACCACAAGTATTCAGAGCAAACCAGAATCATCTGCATTGATACAAAGGGAGTGGGACAGCTTAAGCACGCAGTCACAGAGGTAACCTGATAGAGAGACTCAGGCAGAGTCTCTGGGAATACTGGTTATAGGACGGGACTGGTGGTGCTGCCTAGCAGGGGGATCTGGTGAGGTCTATGCTAGAGCGGGGAGAGAAACCATAAAAAAGGACAGTCCGGACTGGTGGAGTCCCTGGTGGTGCCTAGTGACAGGCAGTAACCACGAGCAGGTAGGAACCTGACAGGGAGAGCCAGGGAAGGGCGTCACAGTCACCACCATCTGAAGTATGCTTGATGGTGACATGGGGCAGGGACTTTTTTGGATTTTGCACCTGGACTTTGGAACTCTTTCCCCCAGGAGGCCCACTCAGGCCCCTTCCCCTTTTTGCTTTCAAAAGGCTAATGAAATCCACCCTGTTTAGGCAGCCTAATCTGCATTCCCCCAAGCCTGCAGTGTCTTCTTGTTCTGTCCCCTGACATGTGTCTGCTGTTTTTGTTTTATTTTGCTGTGTCCGTGTATTTTAATTGTTTTATTGTACATTGTCTTGGGGTCATCTGTTGAAAAGCAGGCTTTAAAAACCGAGATAACAAATAAACATTTTGTCTTCTGTTACTGAAAAGTTAATTGTGTAAGTATCAAGCAAGAATTCAAACGCACTTGTGGAACCATTTTTGGAAAAGCCCTCATGGTCAGAATATACTTTGGGTGAAGTAACTGGGTGTTAACTAGGGAGGGGTGAGAATTCTGCTGAATTTGGATTTAGCACTGGATTTTTCAGTGGTCCACATATTCTCAATCTTTGTGGAGCGATCCTGTTTGATCCAAACTTCAGCAGCTGTTTCTCAATGCTGGAGTTTCCCCCCTTGAATATTCCCTCAGATTTATTGTTCTTTTATTGATTTTACTCACAGCACAGCAGTACAGTTTTCTCTCTCTCTCTCTGCCACCCCCCTCCATTTGAATAATCCAAGCTTCAAGCGGAAGGAAGCAAGCGCAAGTCTCACCCATGTTTAGGAGTCAGGGCTTGCCAAGGAGGAGGTGGGGGTGGGAGGCACTGAAAGCTGCTTTTCTTCTTTCCTTCCCAAAAGGAACATAGCCGGTCTCTGCTAACATGCAAACTGACCAGCCTCAGTCACAGCAGGGGAGGAAGAAGCAACAAAGCCGCTTTCTTTTCCTTTATATTTTCTTTCAAAAATATTGATATTTGATATTTTCTTTCAAATATTGGCATTTGTATCATTTATTGATACTTCCTTTCAAAATATGAATATTTTGAAAGAAAATATTAATATCAATATTTTTCAGGAGGGGAAAAAACACTGGTAACAGCAGTGGATAGTAGACAAAGAACAAACTCAAATTGATACACCTGTTAGGTCAGGGAATGCTTTTGAAGTGGCACTGGCCACCAGATTGCATCCTTAGTGTTAACAGGGGCCATTGGTGAGGGAGTATAGCTGCTGCACATCAGTTTTAATAACCTGCTATCTTCTGTGCTTGTTCTTTTTCTTTTCTTTTTTCCATTTGCTTGCTCTGTCATCTGTCTGTAATCTATCTGTAACCTGTCAGTTACAAGGGTATGGGGAAGTTTTCATCAAAAGGTGCTGTAGACTGCTGTTCTAATTAAAACATATGTTATAAAGATTCTGTTCTCTCTCCCTTTTCTAAATTATGGACAGGAAATACACAGTTAAAGTCTGAAACTGTCATCTTCCCACATGTTAGTCAACCTGCTAACTCCTCTGTGCTATAAATCCCCTGTAACCACTTTGACTTTACAGTTTAGAATGCAAAGCCTTCATTCAGATTACAAAAAATTCGTATGCCCAGCTTGTTAAAACTACAACTCTAGCCTTTTAAGTTTGCAGACGTGCTATTTGTTCTGCACATTTTGATGACTCTCTGTCTCCCCTCCATTCCTCAGTGTGTTTCACTGGAGTTATCACAGATAAATAAAAACATCTTAGTCAACTTTTCTGTTTTAAAACATTTTAAGAAAGCATTATTGCGATGAAAGCAAAAACATGGCTCACTTATCTATTTTGGCAACATTTTAAAGCCTTTGCAATTAAACTACTTGATTGAGAAGAAAACACTAAACATTCTCAAAGCCAGCCCATCTAGTCCAGCATCCTGTTGTTGCAGTAGCCAACCATAAAAGTTCCTTTTTAGGAGGCACAGTTAGGAACCTAGGAAGCTGCCTTGCACTGAGTCAGACCAGCGGCCCATCTAGCGCAGAACTGTGTGCTCTGACTGACAGCAGCTCTCCAGGGGTGCAGGTGGGGAACTTTCCCAGTCCTATCTGGGGATGCCTGGGACTGAATTTCGGACCTTCTGCATGCAAAGCAGAAGCTCTACCACTGAGCTACGGCCCTTGGAATAATAGCTCTCATTGACAGATCCTAATCTATTACAGGAGGGCAGGGAGGTAGTCCTTTCCAACTCCTCAGTCCTTTCCTGTTTAAACTGTAACTTCTTCAAAGCTGGGACTTCATTGTGTTTTGACAATGGTATGTTGACCCTGATTGGCAGCTTTGCACACCACCCCATTGTAAGTAATAATGATCTTGACAGCCAGGAGGTTAGAAAGAATTTTCTCCAATGAGGTTGATCCTACAACCTAGTTTGGAGACTAGGGGAGATTCTTCAGGAAATGCTGTATCTGCAGGGTTAAACTGTGCAATTTTAAGTGGTCCATGCTAAGCAAGATTAGATGCAGCAGTGGTTTGCTTCAAGTAGCATATTGCCATGTCTCTTGAGTAAATTTACTCGCATTGAAGGACAAAGCCCCTTGGGATTCAAGTGTCACACTGTCACTTTTCTCTTGATTTGAAGTTTCTCCACAGTAGATTCAGCAATGTGCCATTTTACCTGGAGTGCTACCATATCTCCTCCCAAGAAAGTTTACACGATAAAACATTTTAAAATATCCATTTGGTAGGAGTGTATGCTGTGTCTATGTGTGTGTCTTATTGGTATGCCATCTCATTCAACTGATAGAATAAAGCTGTTTCCTTCTCTCAGTTGCTACAAACCGATTGGCCAATAGAGAAACTGAGTTGTATTCATCTGCATTCTACTCACTGTAGACCCATTGAAATTAATAGACCCAATGTCTTTTTTTCCTTTGAAGGAGTAGATGTGATCTTATGCTCTGAATACACAGGTGTACTTCTTCCCACCTGTGCTTCTTCCATGTTTTGGGACCTTTTTGTGACTATTTTAGTATGCCTTACCTCAAGGATGATCTAAGCTTTAGTCTTAGCTCAATAATTGTAGTGCATTGTTTACACCGTGTAGGTTAATGGCTGTCTGTCGTGAAACTTTAAAGCACAAAATTTCATTAACATAAGGATGATGATTTATGATGACAGTAGATTACTCTGCTTACAATCCCCCGTCTCTCAGCCGTTGAATGGCAGCTGACAGACCAATCCAACTTTTCCCCCATTAGTTATTGACATGGTGTCATGTGACAGCCATTGTAAACGATGTTTCCTTCATCCCAACCAGCACACTGCCCTACCTCCTTTTCTGTAAACTTGCTGGAAAGGAGACGTGACAACACAGCTGGTAAAATGGCACATTGCTGCATCTACTCGGAGTAAATTCACATCAAAGGAAGAGTGACAGTGTGCTACTTGAATCTCATTGGGGGCTGGCCTTTTGAGATTCACAGGGGCACTTCACCTCTTTGCAATACATTTACTTGAAAAGAGGCATCATAGTGCTACTTGAAATAGAGCATTACTGCATCTAATCTTGCATGGCACAGCACCACTTGAAATGGCACAATTTGATTTGATTTTGTCCCTCTACACCTTTATTACTCTTGTACTGCAGTACAATATGTACTGAAAGCATGCAAACATGCTGTTCCACAATACTCTGCTATTGTCATAGTTCCATCCTCCTTAATCACTCACCTTTGAACACTATTTTCCATTTCTATAGAACTCTTTTTTCTTTCTTGAGCTGTGATTCACTACTTATGTTGCTGTATTTTTGGGTATTCACCACCCAGATAGGTTTCTGCACATTCAGCCAAAGTTGGTAGCATCCAAAAATGTGACAGTAACAGTGCAATTCTGTACGTATCTATTCAGAAATAAGTCCCATTGAGTTCAATGAGACTTATCCCCTGGTATGTGTACATGGGATTGCAGTCTAAACAGCTGAATATCAGAAAAAGACTTGGATAGCCCAAATAGCAGAAACAGAACCAACAAAGGATACTGTGATTCAGCAGGAAATTCTTTCTTAGCTACCCTTTACACCACTGTTCTTCAACCTTGGGTCCCCAGGTGGTGTTGGACTACAACTCCCATCAGCCCCAGCCAGCTTAGCCAATGGTCAAGTGTGATGGGAGTTGTAGTCCAACACCACCTGAGGACCCAAGGTTGAAGAACAGTGCTTTAAACAATTACAGTAGTACCAGGGGACCCATTTTTCCATGAGTACATGCCATGGCACTGCAGTAATGTTTGCCCCATCTGGGTGATGTTTTTATGGTATGGACTCTGATGATTGGCCCCACTTGATTGGGCTTTTATAGTGGTCTGAAGTCATAGAAATGGTTCCTGTTAGCCCCTAAAATGTTACTGTAGTGCATCTGAGAAGACATTTCCTGTTGAAATAGGGTGTGCTGTTCCTCTGATTCTTGTTCCTTGCTATTTTGGTCAACTTGGGTCATCATCTTCTACTGTCAGGTGTCCAGCATCACATTTCTTGGGCACAACAAACTCTGGCTGAATGTGCAGAAACCTCATTGGATGGCATAGTTTAGCAACAGCAACTACAACCTCACTGCTTCTTGTGCTTGGCTTGCTGGTGTAAAGCATTCTTGGTTGGATGTATATCTTCTGGGTTTCAGGAAAATGTTTGTGAAGCTTTGTCTCAGAGTCACACATGTGAGCAGATTGTGGGTGCTATTCTCATTTGCAGGGCCAGCTCCAGGAATGCTGGGGCCCTTGGGTATCAGCCTGCCCTGGGCCCCTCCGCTCCCCTTCCGCAATCCTTGGCAGGAGCCGTGCTACAGATCGCAAGACAGTGCAGAGCTTTCAAGCCACCTGCCGAGCCGCCCCCATGCCTGCCATCCCCCCCTTCACCAACCTTGCTTTGTTGTTCTTTGCAGCTGCGCACAGTGCGTGCGCAGGGTTGCCATCAAACAAGATGGCAGCTGAGGTTTTCGTAAGGGACTGAAGCCTCTACCACCATCTTGGTTGATGGCACGCAGCGTGCGCATTGCTGCCATCAACCAAGATGGCGGCAGAGGCTTCAGTCCTTTACTGAAACCTCAGCCGCC
This sequence comes from Rhineura floridana, assembly GCF_030035675.1. Lineage (NCBI taxonomy): Eukaryota > Metazoa > Chordata > Lepidosauria > Squamata > Rhineuridae > Rhineura > Rhineura floridana. The sequence goes on from NC_084482.1 coordinate 102,393,450, forward strand.
ATCTTAATTGATGGCAACCCTGCGCGTGCAACGCACACAGCCGCAAACAACAACAGAGCAAGGTAGGTGAAGCGGGGGGATGGTGGGCATGGCGGGCGGCTCAGCGGGCGGCACCTATCCTGCGATCCGCAGCTCCTGCCGCGGATCGCGGGAGGGGAGCAGAGGGCCCCTCAGGAGCTCCTGTAGCTCTGGGGCCCTTGGGCCAGTGCCTAACCTGGCCGCCCTTTAGAACTGGCCCTTGTAACATTCATGAATGGCTATAAACTCAAGACTGGCTATTGGCAAGCAAGTTTGCACACCATAAAAGGATTTGTCGAAGCTTTGCATGCGTGACTTTGAACTTAAGTAGAGTATCTCCTAAGATCCTTTTCAATAGTTGCTGTGCCGTCGTGGAAGACCGGAAATGCCATAGATAAGCACTAGAAAAGCATGGGAGTTTGCAAGTTATGTACAGGCTACCCTGGGTATGTGTCAGGAAAACCTGTAGAAGAAAATGGTTTTATAGTGTAGCTTTCTTCAGAAGTTTGGAACATGACCTTACTTGCTCTTCCCCCTCCCCGTTTCCATCCCTCCACAGGTTGGAGGACAGCCTTCTGAAGCAGGGAGCCCACTATACTAATGGAGGCTCCCCATGCCTTTTACGGTTCTAAAATGTGTGGGAAACTTCTATGAGTCCAGCAGGCTCTCTGCTTCACAAGTTGGAGGGCCACCAGAATGAGTGGTGAGGCGGAGCTAGCACACTCATCCCTACACTCCCCCTTGGATATTAAGCCTTTTCCAAATACCTGAATGGGGCTTACAGCCTGGGGAGAAATACCTATCATTTGTATGTCCTGATCCCTCTTAACAGATTCATAGAAATGAAACTGTCAGGGTTTATACATGACATGTGAATGTCCTATATTAATAGCCTGAAAGACAATAAGCACTCATTTATTTATTTATTGAGAACTCTTAACTCCCAGTGTTCTCTGGAGAGAGGGAAGAATTGTGGTGTAGATTAGGGCAACCATGTGCCCTACTCCAAGCAGACAGTCCTCTAAATATACCTGAATAGAAACAACTCACACATAACTTGGAAATGTCCAGTATTGATTGCCTTAAAGACAGTAAGCACTGGGGGAGCTTCCAGATAGTCACTATTTTCTAGTGGGATTCAATTGCATGTTGCACAATTACAGATGATTGGGGGGTTCTTGTACAACAAGCCCACTTCCCCAAAAGAATGGACTTTGTGTGATAAGGAAAGTGACAGGGAAATGCATTGGAAAGTATGGGATGCCTTTGTTTTGACATGACATTGTCTAGCCTTCCCTCAGACAAATTGGACTGAATGTTTATCAAATAGTCAATGTCATCTAGCTTTCCTGTAATCAGGATGAATGCTCAATAAACAGGTCATCTGAAGCACTCTGATAGTCAGTGGAGCAACCCTGCTTGGCTTACTCTTAGTTAAAATGCTGTGAGAAAAGATCATTGCATGACAAGTATCACTGATTTAATCTCATCTGCCATGACTCACCACATTTTCTCTCCTAACTGTAGGTCTGGTACCTTGCAAAACATGTTGCATGTTCCATACTGAATCAGAACGCATATTCCAACTCGGGAACTGAGGATGATAAAATTGTATCTGAGCTGTACTATTTCAAACTGCAGGTGTGGTTTACATAAAAGAATGTGACACACACTCACAGCCCCACATTTCTACAGATGAGTAACTACAACAGGAAGAAAGCTAAGCTAGAACCCTTCTATCCAAGTAAACATTTCTTATGTGCAAGGGGTTTTGATTGTTTGTACACAGAAGCATTCATTTCCATTCATTCTCCATCTACATTCTGAAGTGATACAGTCCAAATGGAGGTTTATTATCTCAGTGAGATCTAGGCCTGGGAGTAATTCAGGTGTTCTCTCTAAAAGCTTAAACTTTGTGCCATATTATTTATTCATTTTTGCTTTCTTGGAGCTGAGGATTCTGAATTCTGTTGAACCACGTGCATAGTTATGGTTAGCTGGAATCAGAGGTGAGTGTTGCCACAAAGCATTACAAACACTTACTTTGGCTTGTGGACACTTATAACTTAGCTCCGATTTTCACAACACAGTGCCTTACTGTGAGATGTTCTTTCAGATCTCTGCATATATTTATGGCACAGTGAAAGCCTTGGTATTTGAATCTCACTGGCTGAAAACTCTTAATTCACCCAGATTCAATGTGCATCTTTCAGGTAGCCAATCACATGTAGCCTTTGTAAAAGATACTCCACTTATGTGAACTACTGACTTTTCTGGTTTTTGGAAATTCCCTGAGCCTTTCAGATGCACAGTAGAACAGTACTCAAGATTTTCTGTTTTGTTTTTTGTATTGTTGTCTGTCTGGGTCTTTCCACCACACAGGCATAATTAGCTCACAAGGATTCTGTGTCTGTGTAACAACTTACAGGCACAGACTGTGGGTAGAATCCAATTGTAGCCCTTGTGCTCATGGAAGAGTTTTTGATCCAGGGAATACCTTTGCAAACTAAAGAGGAGGAGAGGGCATTCTTGCAAATTCAGCCTCTCACATCGCCTTCCACCCTGTTCTGGAGAACCCCCCAAGGCTGTGGAGCTGATTTGGGGGGACATTGATGGCTGCAGGGGGAATTGGCAAAAAGTTTTATTTCCTCTTCTGTTAACAGAATCAAAAGCCCTTCTGTGAATGCAAGAACATGACTTGATTTCACTCTTTTCTTCAGCTCTTCTTCCTGTCTTTTTGTCTGTCTGCTCCTGCTGAAGGTCCTTGAATCCTCCCTCCCGCTCACCTCATTAGCTAACATTGCAGCCTTTGTTCACCTTTCTTAATGTTTTGCCTGAACGCTTTAACCTTCATGATACTTCCATACCTTCTCCTTTCACATTCTGTGCGCTGCTTTCTGGGTTTCAGCCATCTAGATATTGGACTAAATATTTGTCATTCCTAGAAAGCATTGTGTTCATTTTTAATCTAGGCATTTTTATTCCTCTCATATATGTGGAAAAGATGTATCTTTAGTCTAGTCTGGCTAACAGCATCAATTTATTGCAGCTTCCTGACTGTCAACAAGAACAGCTACTAGAAGGTTGCTAGTCACTGTTGCTAATGGCAAACATTAAAGTAACCCATGACATGATACTAATTATACAGCCACAAGAGTGGCTGTATACTATAGCCAGCGTGGATTTTTCACATTCCGCAATGTTAAATTGAAAATACCCCCATGCCATTCTGATGCTTCCCATAAGCTCATTTCAAAAAATACCTTACCAAACTTACAGTCCTGAACTCCGAAACGCTTGCTTAACAACCCTTTCAATTTTCATGGTGATACACAAAACAGTCAGAGAGAATAGAGAGTTCAAAGTCTAAAAAGAGGGGTGGGGGAACCCAGAGCCCTTTTGGACTTTTTTCTCTCAGAGTTGTCATAATCTGTTGAAATTCATTAAAAATCAGCCATGTTCACAGAGTACCTGTAATCCTAATACTGACCTTGCCCCATACTCTGACCTTCATCTTCTGCAGTTTAAAAGTTAAAAAAATGGCTGGCTGATTTTTAATTTGGTGAAAGACCAACCCAAATTGTGTTTGCATTTTGACAAATTTGTAGGGCAGTACAATATCTCTGAGAGGTGGTCAGGTGTCCTGCTCCCCTGGTGCATTCACTAGAGCTGCCCAATTTCCCTGCTTTTTAAAGTTTGATGGAAATATCTGTGGGCTATAGGTACGTTCTTAAACCGCAAGGTTTTTTGCCTATTAGTGAATATTGATTTCACTTAGAATGTTAAATAGATTTTGATCATGTCAGCACCTGAATCTGGGAGTATATAGCACTCTCCTAATAATATCTTCCCAGAACCTCTCCTCCCATTCTTGCTCACGGTAATTTTAGAGCCACTTCATACAACCAAATTGCTTGGTTGGGATGTAGTCTGAGCCACTGTATGACTGTGTGATTGCTTCATCGCACAGTCCCCATATATTATGCAACTGCAAAGGTTATTGTGTATGGGGTCATTTGCGGTACAGGAAATGTGGGATAAGTGACTGCACAGACATGAAGTAGATACAACCATTTCACCAAATACCAAACTCTATATGGGCTCAATTCAACTGAAGCTGAAATAAAAAAATTTATGTTGAATTGAAGTGTATTTTGAATATGAAATTTTATTTCAACATTCACCAGTTTTCCCTTTGAAATGCTGTCTCTCTTTTTCTCTCTGTCTTTTTAAATAAAAATGTTCCAAGGTAATTTTGAAGTGAATTTAAATTTTGAGTAAGTGCGTCCCGTTGAGTTCAGTAGGACTTATTCTCAGGGTAGTGTGCACAGAACTTCAGCCTTTAATGTTTTGGTATTTCTTCATTGTTTGTTTTGACGGGTGTCAAATATAGACCATGACCTGCAATTGTTTGGTAATTGTCAAATATCATCACATGTCAATTATTTATTTATGTATTTAAAGAATTTATACCCCACGTTTCACCATATCTTCAAAATGGCTTACTGGGGGGAAAATAAAACAAACAAAAATGTAAAACTTAGATTAAAACATCACAAAATAGAAACATTAGAACAACCTTTACAGTGCAAAGGCCTCCTGAAATGAAGCTATTTTAACCTGGCATCTGAAACTTAGCTGGAATGGTAATGGGAGGGAGATCCATAAAGTTGGGCCTTCTACATTGAGAGCACAAGAAGTATGACATGAGTCATACTTCTAATCTGGGGGGACCACTAATACTGCTCCCTCAGATGACTTCGCATGGGACATACAAGGAGACTGCATATAAACAATCAAATGTTGTCAGTCATCAAATACCGGAATCAAGTATTGTTAGAAGTCAAATTGTATTGAAATATTTTGTGAATATTCAGAAATTATCCTGCAAATATTGAACATCAACATTGGGGAGGGGGGAGAGTTATTTACTTAATTTTACTCCTTCATTCAGTGCTCACCTTCAGCCTACCAATTTAGTTCTAATTGGCCCTTTGCCCATAGTGATTCAGTTTTATCTATCCTGTCCAGAGCTTGGAAAAGTTACTTTTTTTGAACTACAACTCCCATCAGCCCCAGCCAGCATGGCCACTGGATTGGGCTGATGGGAGTTGTAGTTCAAAAAAGTAACTTTTCCAAGCTCTGATCTTGTCATACTTTCTTTCTTCATTATTAATTGTATGGCTGATATGTAAATGTAAAGATGTTAACATAACATGTTAATGTGTATACTATATAATTATTTATTAGAGCTCACATCCTACACTTCTTGAACAATGAGCATCCTTTACGTCTGTTGCCTGACATGCCTGAGTTGGACATCATGCTTGTTGACTGCCAGACTGCAAATCCTAACTCTTTAAATTTCCTGTTTCAATGAAACTGCTTATCACGGCAGAAATTTTACCGTATATTAAACTGGAGTGTTAATGTCCTTTACAAACTGTTGCTGATACATTTATTCATTTGGCAACATTTAGCAAAAGTTAGTTGCAACTAAGGGGCAAACTACATGTTACTCTGATTGTGTGGTTAGCAATTACTCCTGGGTTTTTAAAGACTTTAATGCCAGGAACAGGACCCCCAATTTTAATGAGAATTGCAGCACATGGGATAGGAAAGATCACTGTATTCAGTATCAGGAAAAACAACTCTCATTGGTGCCAATATGAGGTTTTGTTGGAAGGCTAATTGCTGTGTGGGAGCAATTTTTGTCAGGATTGTGACTGGAGAGAGATGGGATAAAATTCTCCCTCATAAGTGTTTTGTGTAAAGTACCCAAGATGCTAACCCCACAATAAGAGTAACATCTGCTTTGAACCAAGGGCCAACTGAAAGCTATGGAATCAGACATGCAGCCCAATACGCATGTTTACTTAGATGTAAGCCCACTGAGTTTAGTGGGACTTACTCCCAAGTAAATGTAGATAGGATTGCACAGTTGTCACAGCTAGGGATGGGGAAGAAACTTAATTCGCTTCTCACTTTCTGAAACTTTCTTTAATTCACACTTTCAAAAAAATATATATGTGAACCAAAATGCTGCCATTCTACAGAATGTGCCCTTCAGATTTTGCAGTGCAGTTTTCCAGCAACATAATTTATTTAATTTTATTTATTTAATTACGCTTTTAAACTGCCCTATAGCAACGAGCTCTCAGGGCGGTGTACAGCAAAATAAAACCACATTTAAAAAACGAACAAGTGTGGATTAAAACATACAGTATAAAACATATTTAAAAACAAAATTAAAATACGAATAAAATAAAAATACAATTACAGTTAAGTTTAAAATAAAATTAAATTTAAGTTTAAAAGTTTAAAATGCCTGGGCAAAGAGGTAGGTTTTTACCTGGCGCCGAAAAGATAACAAAGAAGGCGCCAGGCGTATCTCATCTGGGAGGGCATTCCATAATTCGGGGGCCACCACTGAAAAGGCCCTAGATCTAATTGTTGTTATCCGGGCCTCCCTATGAGTTGGGACCCGGAGAAGGGCCTTAGATGTCGAGCGCAGTGAACGGGTAGGTACATAGCAAGAGAGTCGTTCCATCAGATATTGCGGTCCGATGCCGTTAAGGGCTTTATAGGTAAGAACCAACACTTTGAATCTGGCCCGGAAACATATAGGTAGCCAGTGCAGTTGGGCCAGAATAGGTGTTATATGGTCGAATTTCTTCGTCCCAGTAAGAACTCTGGCCGCAGCATTCTGCACTAGCTGAAGTTTCCGAATCGTCTTCAAAGGTAACCCTACGTAGAGTGCATTACAGTAATCCAATCTAGAGGTTACCAGAGCGTGAATAACTGAGGCAAGGTTCTCCCTGTCCAGATAGGGTCGTAGTTGGGCCACCAGCCGAAGCTGGTAGAATGCATTCCGTGCCACCGAGGCTACCTGAGCCTCAAGTGACAGGAGCGGATCTAATAAGACCCCCAAACTACGGACCTGCTCCTTTAGGGGGAGTGTAACCCCATCCAGAGCAGGTCTGACATCAACCACCTGGGCAGAGTACCCCCCCACCAACAGCATCTCAGTCTTGTCAGGATTGAGTTTCAGTTTATTAGCTCTCATCCAGTCCATTATCGCGGCCAGGCAGCGGTTCAGTACATTGACAGCCTCACCTGAGGAAGATGAAAAGGAGAAGTAGAGTTGCGTATCATCAGCATATTGCTGAAAACGCACTCCAAAACTCCTGATGACCTCACCCAGCGGCTTCATATAGATATTAAAGAGCATGGGGGACAGAACTGAACCCTGTGGGACCCCATATTGGAGTACCCAGGGACTCGAGTAATGCTCCCCAAGCATCACCTTCTGGAGGCGATTCCCAAGATAGGAGTGCAGCCACTGCCAAGCAGTGCCTCCAATTCCCAAGTCCGTGAGTCGCCCCAGAAGGATACCATGGTCGATGGTATCAAAAGCCGCCGAGAGATCAAGGAGAACCAACAGAGTTACACTCCCTCTGTCTTTCTCCCGACAGAGGTCATCATACAGGGCGACCAAGGCCGTTTCTGTACCAAACCCCGGCCGAAAGCCCGATTGAAATGGGTCCAGATAATCAGTTTCATCCAAGAGAGCCTGGAGTTGGTGAGCGACCACGCGCTCTAGAACCTTGCCCAGAAATGGAACATTTGCTACCGGTCTATAGTTGTTAAAATTATCAGGGTCCAAGGAGGGCTTTTTTAGGAGTGGTCTCACCACTGCCTGTTTCAGGCAGAGTGGGACCACTCCCTCTCGTAAAGAGGCATTAATCACCTCCTTGGCCCAACCGGCTGTTCCATTCCTGCTAGCTTTTATTAGCCATGAAGGGCAAGGGTCCAGAGCAGAAGTGGTCGCCCGCACCTGTCCGAGCACCTTGTCCACATCCTCGAGCTGTACCAACTGAAACTCATCCAATAAAACCGGACAAGACTGTGTTCTGGACACCTCATTAGATTCAACTGCTACAATATTGGAGTCAAGGTCCCGGCGGATGTTAGTGATCTTATCTTGGAAGTGCCTCGCAAACTCATTACAGCGGGCTATCAATGGTTGTATTGCATCCGGAGGACCAGAGTGTAAAAGTTCCGCTGGGCGGTTACAAGATGACTGAATAGAGGCAGCAAAGTACTGCTTCTTTGCTGCCCTCACCGCCTTCACATAACGTTTGGTAGAGGCCTTCACAAGAGCATAATTACAGCCGTCGGGAGTTTGCCTCCATTTGCACTCAAGCCGTCTCCTTTCTTGCTTCATCACTCTTAGCTCCGAGGTAAACCAAGGAGCCAATTGAGCTCTGCAACGGAGAGGGCGCACCGGGGCGATTGTGTCAACTGCCCGGGTCATTTCCGTATTCCACAGAGTGACCAGGGTTTCGACAGAATCGTCAGTTTTATCAGCCGGAAAATTCCCTAGAGCCCTTTGAAATCCCTCAGGATTCATTAGTCTCCGGGGACGGACCATCTTAATCGGTCCTCCACCCTTGCAGAGGGGAGAAGACAATGTGAGTCTAAATCTCAATAGGCGGTGATCTGTCCATGACAAAGGAATAGATGTAAAATTCCTCACTCCCAGATCACCATCCCCTAACCCAGTGGCAAAAATCAAGTCTAGAGTATGTCCTGACACATGCATAGGGCCAGTAACAAATTGAGACAGCCCCATGGCTGTCATGGAGGTCATGAAGTCCTGAGCCGCTCCAGACAAAGCGGCCTCGGCATGGATGTTGAGATCCCCCAATACCAGAAGCTTGGGGGATCGCAACACCAAATCCGAGACCACCTCCGTCAGCTCAGTTAGGGAAGCTGTTGGGCAGCAGGGTGGACGGTACACCAACAGTATTCCCAGTCTGTCTCGCTGACCCAACGCAATGTGCAGACACTCCAGGCCATTAGCCACCTGGATAGGGTGCCTAACGAGAGGAATGGAACTTTTATAGACCACAGCGATTCCCCCTCCCCGACCCTCGGATCTACCCAGATGCTGGACCGAATATCCAGGTGGGCACAACTGGGAGAGATTAATACCTCCCAGATCGCTCACCCAGGTTTCGGTAATACATGCCAGATCGGCCGCCTCATCCATAATTAAATCATGGATGAGGGAGGTTTTATTATTTACCGATCTGGCATTAAGAAGCAGCAACTGGAGATCCGAGGGTTGGCTGATAAGACTACCAGCAATCCTGTGGGTGTGAGGAGGACCGGAACACGGCACAGCCACCAGTTGTCTGGGTCGAGTTCCCCTTAACTGGCATGTCTTCCTCACAGCGCCATACCTCCCATTACCCGTCACTGCACTGATTGGGGCCCCCTCTGGTCCTCCCTCCCAGCACACTATCCTCTCGCCCAGGCACATAATAAAAATAAAATAAATAACAAAGCTCATATTTTATACACAATCACACACTCATTCATACAGCCACTCAAACATCCAAATAGCACAGCAGCAACAGCAATGTCCCAGCAGCCAGTGGGTCGCAACCGCGGCAGCCGCAACGGCAGGGGCTCAGGAGCGATGGAGCAACAATGCCCCCCAACCAAACAGCAGCATCAATGGCAGCAATCACAAAGGCTGTAGGGTCCAGCAACAACGATTAGCAGCGACGACAACAATCCCAAGACGGTTTTGTAATGTGTACAAAAGTGTATAGACTGGGGCGAAGTGTGCATAGGAATGCATATATGAAAGCAACATACTAAAATGTAATGCATTTAGGAAAAGCTGCTTTCCAAAAATGTGTATATTAAGCAAAATTGCATACAAATGTGTATATTAGAAGAAATCTTCACTGTGCTGATTTTTTAAATTATTATTATTATTGATGATGATGATTTATATCCCGCCATTCCTCCCAGTAGGAGCCCAGGGTGGCAAACAAAAACACTAAAAACACTCTAAAACATCATAAAAACAGACTTTAAAATATATTAAAACATCTTTAAAACCCTTTTTAAAAACAGCTTTAAAAACATCTTAAAAAGCAAGTCCAACACAATCACAGACTGGGATAAGTTCTCTACTTAAAAGGCTTGTTGAAAGAGGACTTTTTTTTTTTCAAAAAAAGCAAACTGATGTGGAAATGTTGAGAACTGAACCTAAGACAGGAATAATGAGAAACTGAAAGAAACAAATAGATTTGCCCATCCCTACTCACAACTATCTCAAATTCTTTTTTTCCCCCCTCTTTGGAATTTGGTTGTAATCTTTGTTGGGTTGTGGCCATTCAGTATAAACGCAAAAGTACCGTATATTCCAGCGTATAAGACGACTTTTTAACTCAGGAAAATCTTCTCAAAAGTCGGGGGTCGTCTTATACGCCAGGTGCTGAAAAAGAGCGGGAAAATTAAGTCAAAAAATGGCGGACAATAACGAAGCGGCAATGGCGGGCGGGGGTAGAGCCGCTTGTGCTGCAGCCACGGGGCCGATAAGCAAGGTTGCGGTGCAGAAAATCAATAAAGGTAATCAATAAAGGCTATGTAAAAAAGGCAAAAAAGCTGCCGCCGCTAAGGAAGCAGGAGGAGGCAGCCGCAGCCGCCCTATGCAGGGACCGCTGCGGCGCGAAACTGTCAGGCAGCGAGGCTCAAGGCAGTCCGAGATAAAAGCCGCAAAGGGAGAGAGAGAGAGCCGCAGCCACAGACTCTCAATGAAATATTCCCAGGACGGGGGAGACACAAACGGCCAGGAACGGGAGGGAAATAACGACGGGAGCTGCAGCCGCAAGCTCCCGCTGGGAATAGAGAGAACCGCAGCCGCGGTCCCTCTGATAGCCGTTGGATGAAAGGCTGGGAAAATCAACGGCCCCGGGCAACAGGGAACCCCCCCCAGGGAACTCCCCAGGAATGGAAAACACGACGTTAGATACAAGACAGAGGGAAGGGAACACTTGGTAAACACACAGTCACAAAACCTCCACACTCTGTCAAACAAATACAGCAACAAAAAACACAGAAAACTTAGCTAAGCTACGCTATAGGATCTCAATCTTGTTCGTACGAAGGCAAGAATGAACTGGAGAGTGGGAGGGGCCTGACGCCCCTAGTCTTGACTTCAAAGACATTCTTGCCTTTGCACGATAGGCTTTGTATACAACAACCAGCCAATCGCCGGTAAGGTACATCGCTTGCATGTCATAAGCAGGGGTAGTCTTATACGGCGAGTATATCCCAAACTCTATATTTTAACTGGAAAAGTTGGGGGTCGTCTTATACGCCCAGTCGTCTTATACGCCGGAATATATGGCAGTTTTAGAAGACTCTATTCCCTTCTGGTGTCTTTGTAAACCTTTCCTATTCTATGTGATTGGGCAATGCCAGTTAGGCTGAAACTCTGTTTCTTAATGAACTTGTTTAGTAAACAGGATAGAGACTATAACATGGCTTAACCAGTTTTTTTTAATAATAATCTAGTGTCTTCTAAGAAAATGGAAATCCTTTTCTTTTAAAAATTAATAAAATAACCTCAGATGGTACAGATAGCTCTAATAATTCTGGCCTGTCTAGTTCCCATTGCTTGTGGCAATAGTCATTTCTACCAGCAAAATAATGATGATGCCGAGATGGCTAGAAACACCTTTTTATATGAGAATTACTTTACCTAAAAGAATGTAGGTGAGCCAGCTTAAGAGATGCAACATTACTATAAAGCAGAGTAGCAGCCCCTACAAATAATTTAGCTGCATGCAAATGATCATATTTTATTTCCTTTCTTCCATTCCTGCTGGTTTGTGGTTGATTCATATAATAATTTTTTTTAAAAAAAAAACCCTTGTTTTCCACGTAAGCAAAAGGGTTTATAGAAGGACACGCCCATGGTAACATGTCAAATCACCATATCCTGAAAATCACTCATTGCCTCACAGAAGCTTTTCATACCTTTAAAAAAAAAGTAGAAACTGTTACACATTTATTTTTAACCACACGATTGATTGATTGATATAAAATATGTAATGGACAATATGCTATTGCAAATATCTTGGATTAAATATGTTTTTAAATGGTCATGTAAATCAACTTCAGTTCACCATTGAAAAGGACAAACTGTGTGTAATACCAGTGAAGTCTTTTGTGCTCTTCCCAGCCTTTCAAGAATTTGCCAAATAGGAAGAGGTGTGTTTGTTTTTCGGTGCACTGGGCTATCAGAAAGGGAATGGACTCTGGGGGAGAAAAGTAGGATCTGGTTAAAAAAAAACACTGCCTGCTAGTTCATGCTGTTGCTTGTGTTGCAGCAGTTGTATAGCAGTGGAGTCATTTATCAGTCAGAATATTCCTTTATTTAATAATTCTGTGCCATTATAAAACAGTGCTTTACTGTATGTTTAAAAGCATTCCTTACAGGTTCAGATGGCAATGTAGCAAGAGAAATCATGGCTCCACCGAAGAGATGTATGCTCAGCTGAGCCTCCTTAGCCAAACAGATTATTAGCACAGTCATTTCTGACAGCCCTAATCACCAGTAGGGGATGGGCATGGTTGGAGTTAGTTCCTCAATCATACAATAAAAAGTCAGCGCTGTTAAAAGTTGTTTGATAGTGCAGCACTGCCTACAGTACTGGAAGAGTGGTGTGTGTGTCTGTTTTGTCTCATGCAATAACTATTTGAACACATTGGACCACATGCAGGATGCCAATCTGTGTGCAAAAGCAAGTTTCTATGTATGCATCACCCTTACTAGATCAACATATCTTAACTATAAAATTCTCAGTCTAAATTTATTCAAAGCCGTTCCTTACATAATTAGCTTGGGCAGCAAAAATAGCTACAGCCTGACCCTTCAGTCCCTCCAACAAAATTCACAATCTCTCAGTGGCAGAGAGAAAGGGGGGGGAGCACCATGTTTCCTTTAAAAAACAAACAAACCAAAATCACCCAGAGGTCATATCAGTCTCTCCCCTGTGTCATGGTATAATTTAATATTCAACAAATAGCATGTAGGATCTTCCTCAATCCCTTCCTTCCCTAGAGAAATATATTAATTTGTCTATGTAACTACAGTTAAAATTCTGGCATTTGTGATCAAAAAGCATCATGAGTAGTGCAAAGACAAAAAGAGATGGTTCAGGGTCAAAATAGCTTTTAGAAAATGTTTGTAGCAACTGGTGTCATTAACCTATGCAAGCAGCATCAGCTCTGCACAGATTGGCCCCTCTCCTTTGGGTGCCATCCAGGAAGAACAGGCAATATGTGCACAGGTCCTCCCCTTGTTAGATGCCCCTTGATGGTGGTGACCAAGTATTTCAGCACACCCCCTGGGTTGTTTTAAAACGAGGCAGGTTGATAGGGCTTTGGGCTTGACTCTGCATCCTAGCTCAGTCAGGAGATCTCCAGGGAAGTCAAAGATGAACATGCCATTCCATCTTTCCCTTCTCAGGGGGTGTCTTCAGGGAGCCAGAGTACAAAGTCTACCCAACTGACCTCCTTTTTAATCAGTGCATTTCAAGAGTCGGTGCACTCCCCCCCCTTCCGATGCTTCTTGGTGCTGAGAATCAGCCAGCTGTTGATTTCCAGACGGAAACAAAGTGAGCGTTGCCAGGGCCCACTGCCTTGGTTTTGCCATAGTTGCATCCCAGGAAACTTAAATATAGTTTCCCCCCCTTCATTGTACCAACTCACATCTTCCTATTAGGATGATCACTTATGCATTGCCAAAACAGAGGGCACAGATTTAAGTCAAATGTACCTATACTAATTTAAACGTATAGATGCACATTTTAGAAATAATTACTATAATGTACATAGAACATTATAGCACATCTCACCATAGTGGGGAAGACTGTGGCCAGGTGAGCTCTGTGCCTGCTCAGTCTGCTTTCCAGGCGCTAAATGCTGATGGACAACTTGAGGGCCCCTTATCTTCAAACTGGACTTGGACCAGGCAGTCCCTCCTTCAAAGAGAGATCTGTTCTCTGTAAAGAAGGATGCATGGCCACCCTAATCCCTATCATAATGAGAGAGAGAGCGTTTAGGGGGCTCCTGATCAGAAAATGCATGTAAGATGCTCCTGTTCTGCTACAGGTAAAAACCTGCCTTCCAGATCTGGTTGTGTCATGTACAACTGGCAAGGAAAGAGTTGCCGCTTCACCCTCCCAGAAGCTCGTTGGTGTGTTTTTTTCCTTGCTGGAGCAAACAAAGAGATTGCCACACCATTTGTTTTCCTTGCTTGTTCTCTCTGATAGCTGCAGGCGTTCTTGCTGGGATTTGGGAGGATGAAGAGCCAGCAAAGCAGCCATTGCCAGAGAGAACAAGGAAGGAGAAGAGGAAGTGCAATGGTTCCCTTCTTTCCTCTGGCAAAGAAAAGCCAGGGACTGCTGTGAGGATGAGGCAATGGCTTGTTCTCTCCCAGGACTGAAAGTGAGGCTGGCTAGGTATGGATGCCTGTGATGGCTGTTAGGCCACGACCTGCGGCCATTAGAGCTAAAGACAGGGTTCAGGGAGGGCACGCTTTGAAGATTCCTGCTTTGCTCTAATGCAGATACTCCAAGTTCTATCAAAGGCAAAAATCTGAATTGTTTACTTGGTGCTGGGAGTAACCTTGACCCACAAATCCCAGGACTCCGATGGTATGTTGGGATTTCATCAAGTTTTATCATTGGGGTTTTCAAAGTCTTTCATAACAAGATATTCCATTTTTGAGAAGCAGACATTCTGAGACTTCCCAGTGTAGGAAAGGCAAAATAACAATGTAACTAGTCACAAACACCTACATCATTGACAAGGGAACAGACAGATAATTAGACAGGAGTGGCCACAACAAAATGAGCTTTTAGCATTTTTTCCAAACTTCTGAAAACATACCTTTTCTGAATTAAAATTTGAGGTGAGCATGCACACACACATACCCATGTACATTTCATGGAGTGATCATAGCTCAGTGATAGAGCACACATGGAAAGCCCAAGGCTCAAGCCCTGGCATCTCCCAGTAAAAGGATCATGTTGGCAGGTGATGGGAAAGATCTTTGACTATAACCCTGGGCAGCTGCTTCCAGTCAAAATAGGCAAATATTGGGTGAGATGAACAAATAATCTGATTTGGAATAAGGCACCTTCTTACGTGTCTGTGGGGATCAGTCTTCTAAGGGTGCTTCCTGATTAGTAGGAGACAAGCCCAGAGTTGTTGCATGGAAAGAGCCCATAGTCCATATCCCTTAAATGGGTCATTCTGCAGATAGTCTGCATTAGGAGTGACTGATCTGGTCATGCTAGAAGCAGAGACAGAGAGAGAATAGAATTAATCTCCCCTGTCCCCCATAGAAGGCAAGTTCAGAGCAGTAAATCATATACTAAGACAATGGGTGATGTTTTTTACAAAATTAATTTTGAAAACACAGTGAGCAAACTCCATTTGTAGGGGGATCCTTTGGGTTCATTTCAGGATTTAAAGCAAATATTTCTTGTAGCATTTGAGTAGTTCTCTTGGACAGCACACACATTAGGAATGACTGCTTGAAAGTATCTGTGGACACAAAAAGAGACCCTGCAGAGAAGGTTATGTTGTTTCATCACTCCCAAATGATTAACCACCCATTCACCCATGATACAAGATGCAAGGACAACCTTGAAGGCAAGGGGTGAGATGGGCAATCATCCTGAGTGTTGAGCAGAAGGGAGCCCAGAGCTGAGCTCAATGTTTGTTGAATGTACCATCTGCATTGAGCTAGGGTGGAATTATTGAAAGCAGCCCTGGGCCCTTTTCATAGACATAACTGGGAAGGCCTGGGAAGAGCAGGGCCAGCTGCACTGCTATACTTGATAAACTATGCAATTTGGCAATGGTACAAAACTGATCGTTGGGGAGGGGGGAATGCTGACATCCTGTGACCTTACTATATGGTGTAAATTAAGCAAACTTGGATAATATAATCCAAGACAAAAAATAAAAATTTGAATTTTGTGCCAGTGCAGATATATGCATAATTTAAGATTGCTTCAGAGACTGCCTATTGCCCTAGATCAGTTGCAATTACACTTGAGGGACTTCAGAGTTTCAAAACACCCATTGCAGTGAATCGGTCTTTAGTTGAAACCAAGGCTAAAACAACTGACCTTAGCCTGCTTGAACATATGTCTCAACTGGTACATGTATGAGCTGTGCAAAGGCTACTATCACACTGCAGCATCCTTCTCTTGTGGATCTCCATGCCGGCCCTGCAGGTGGTAGAAGGGGGGCACATAATTTGCCCCCATCTCCTGATCCACCACTGGAGCCATGTGGCTCAGCATGGCTCTCATGAAAGGGCTAGCTCTGTTTGCCATGCAGGAGCTGCAGGAAGCTGCTTGCCTCACGGGTCAGAACATCGTGCACCAGCCCTGGTGGCAATTCCTTGCTTGTCTAGTCGGTGGCAAATCAGTGCTGTTTTATGGTGTAACAGCAGACAACATTAGCCATCTGGCTAATGATAACAAGCATTTCATAATATAGCTTAGCAGTTGCTGCGGCAATCTGAGATATAAGGATTTCCTTGATCAAATCTCAAGCCAGTGAGATAGATCTGCTTTACTGTTCCAAATATCAGCAGGAGAGCAATGGAAAAGTTTTGAGGGGCTTCCACTGATTTTCCAAAAGGAAAAATGTTTTTGTCAGGATAATGGGAGACCATGGCTGATATGTCAAAACACTACAAGTGTCACATTGTTCTTGTATGGCATATTCCACCAAAGCATGAGTTCATTATCCATCTCAATAATCAAATATTTACTAATCTTTAAGCTAAGAGGTAACCTTCCAAGCACAACATTTCCCCCATGGAATTTGGTGATGTACTTTTCCTTCAAATGTTTAAGACTTGTTAAGGGTTAATCATAAAAAGTGTCCTTTATTATTCATAAAATATTAGTATATTATTATGATTCTTATATATTGCCTTAAATGTATATGGCACTATAGAAAGTTTTGTTAGCAAAATTACAGATTCCTGCCTCAAGGGAACTTGTAATCTAACTTTTGGAATGGGAGGGAGCCAAAAAATGGGAGGAAGAAATTGGGAAAAGGAAGGGGAGAAGCCACATTGACAAGAAATAAAAGTAAGCAAATGAAGTTATGTTTACGTTATGCTTTAGTTAAAAGTAGCTTGTCTGGGCCATTGGAAGAAGAAAATCCAAATACAAAAGTAGCATAATACTGTTTGTTAGGACCAAGTAAAATGTTAAAAATAGTTTCACTTGAGGAAGGGGACCAGATCATCCCATTAAGCGCAATGAGTTTTATCCCTTAAGTTTATATAAGATTTAGGAGTAAGGGCTTAAGCCAGAGGTTTCACAGAAAACATGGGTGTGAGGAGCGATTTGAAGGAAGGTAGTGATCTGGTATCACATGGATATTCTGGGAGGTATTCAGCTAACTTTTTAAGAACATGAGAAGAGCCCTGCTGCGTGAGGCCAGTGATCCATCTGATCCAACATCTTGTTCTCACAGTGGCCAACCAGATGGCTGTGGGAAGCCTGTAAGCAGGACCTGAGCACAAGAGCACTCTCTCCTCCTGCACTTTCCAGCTATTCAGAAACATACTGCCTCCAACCGTGGGATCAGAGCATGGTCATCATGGCTAGCAGCAAGGATTAGGAATAAGGTTTTACCCCTCTCCTCCCCCTGCATGTGCCCTGCCCACCCCTAATCTTCCCTGGAGGGTTGGGGGAACCTCCCCAAACAGATTTAAGGGCACACAAGGGGAGAGGGGGAGATTGTTCTGTTGCACGAGGAGAAATCCCTGCCCTGGCAGAATCTTAGTCTTAGAACTATGTTTAATACAACGCTCTGAGACAATATTCTCAGCCAAGAATGATGTTCACAGGTCAAGGTGGAAGGGGGATGGATCAGAAAGACAGACCAAATATAAGCTGGCAGCTCTCTAAAGGTCAGGACAAGCTATTTGTGTGGGATGGGAAAGTGGCTGGGAAGTCAATGTAGAAATTTGAAGAAAGGAGTTGCATGGTGTGAATAATTAGGTTTTTTGTTGTTATGTGCCTTCAAGTCGATTACGACTTATGGCGACCCTATGAATCAGTGACCTCCAAGAGCATCTGTCATGAACCACCCTGCTCAGATCTTGTAAGTTCAGGTCTGTGGCTTCCTTTATGGAATCAGTCCATCTCATTTGGTCTTCCTCTTTTTCTACTCCCTTCTGTTTTCCCCAGCATTATTGTCTTTTCTAGTGAGAAGAAAAAGTTAGGTGAATAATATTTATTTTGCAGCACATTTTTTGGGTACAAGTGAAATAAGGTAAGACCAGAACAAAAGAAAAAAGGTTTCAGCAGTGAAATGGCAAGGAAGAATACCAGAAGGTGAACCAGAGGTTTAGCCAAGAAGCAGTAGTGTAATGGCAAATGCAGAAGTGCAGGATCCCTCACCCCATCACAACCACGCCCCCTTTTCCACTTTCCTTTGTCTCGCTTGCTCTCACTGTCACCTTGTGAGTCGACACTCCATTACAACAGACAGCCCTAGCAGCCAATCAGCATGAAAGGGGAGGCTGTTTGTTTGCTACAGAGAGGAGTCTTCTCAGTGGCTGACTCATCTTCTTTCACTCTGCTTGGCTCCAATCATCACAAAAGACTCTTTCATGCTAATTGGCTCATACATAGGGACCTGTCTGGGACCCTGGTCCCAAAAAAGTAATGGATCTATGATCCCCTGTGACCCTGGACGACTACACCCCTGGCCAAGAGAATGGACAAAAACTGGTGGATTTGTGGAAAGTTATGTTGGGAGGCACAACATGCCTTTGGTGACAGACTGAATATGGGGAGAGGAGCAGAAAAGGAGGAATGGAAGATAAAACCAAAGCCTCATGTACAGTCAGTGGGGTGGATGGTGGTGATAATGGAGTTGAAGCACTGAGGCTTGGAAGGAAAGAGCTGTTTACCACCTGAAATTAATTTAATTAGCTGTTTTTAGAGAACCAAAAAAAGTCAGTTCAGGACTGATGCTCCTGACCCTCTCAGTTAGGCATAGCCCCAGTTTTGTCATCAGTCAGTCCTAAATTCCATACAAGTGAGGTAGTTGTGTATGCAGAAGCTGGCATGGATTGGTTTCCTGCTCTTTACCACTAAAGCTGTTATGTCACTAATTTCTGTAGCTGCTGTGCTGTTTGTCATTGTAAACTCCGGCTTCCATGCATACAGAAGATTGTGAGGGGAGGCCTTTCATTACCGTCTTAAGGTGGTGAGATATGAGCTGAGAGGACATCATTGACTTTCATTTTGCTTCTCTAGTGAAGTGGCCATGTGATTGCTTCAGCATGTGTTCAGAGGAGCCTGTTTTACCCCTACTCCGCCAAAAGAATCTCAGTATGGTTACACTGTGATCAACTGGAAATAAATATGTGTTGGAGCAATCAAGCAGTCTGTTCTCCACATGTCTGGAGAAAAAAATGTGGGGGAAGAGACTCAAACTTCACCTACTAAGCTTGCTTCTCATCACCTTAAACGGTAGTGTTGAGATATTTTGTGTGTCAAGTTTCAGCTGAAAAGCACAAGAGAGAGAGAATATTTTTGCAAAATGTCGGTTTAGTGAAATCCATTGCAAACATTACCTAGCAAGCTGTTGGTGTTCAGATCTGACTTCTAGTAGAAGATTTTATAATAGCATCTCTATTTGGGCTTGACAATGAAAGAGATAACACAGGAAGCTGCTTTATATCAAGTCATACCATTGGTCCATCTAGTTCAGTAATGTCCATGGTGACTGGCTCTTCAGAGTTTCAGACCTTACCTAGAGATGCTGAGGATCAAACCTGAGACCTCCAGCATGCAAAACAGATGCTCTACCACTGAGCAACAACTTTTTCCCTGTAGACCAGACTTTATAATACCATTGCTGTATTTGGGCTTGATAATAAAAGACCAATGTCCGCAAAAGATTCATCTTGAATCTTGTATAGATCTCTTTGCCACCTACCCCTATTGCAAGAAGATAACTATAGAAACCCAGGCATACCGTTGCCAGTGACGCACCTTTTATTTCAGCTCTCTTCTTTGTTTATTTTTTGGAGTGCTGCCATTTATCAATAAAGAAATAGGTATTTATAGCTTATTAAGAGAATCTTTAAATTTATATTTAAAGTTGGTGAAGCTTGAGGCTCTTGGCAAGTGCCCTGTTAGGCCTTTCATACAGCAAAGGGTTTTGCACCACTGATGAGGATGATAAACCTGTCTCCATTGCCACAGTCTGACTGTGTTCTGCATCATTTGTATAACTGCTTGAAGGCATGGGCTGAGAAATGCTGGTCTGATTACTTCTGCTTGTGGCTGGTAGCTTTGCAGGTAGAATTGCACATCATGGCATACACCCATGGAATCTATTAATGTATCTTGTTTGGATACCTCCGAATTCCTAGGGCATTAAATGGTGAAGCATCAAGATCCAGGATGAAGATAAGATAATTAACTTTAATCTGAGCTCCTACCTGAGGTGGGAAATGTTAGTTGTGTAGTCTGTATGCTTCCATTTATATTTAACCTAGTTTTTTATTATTTATATTTCAAAAATGCTTAAATTGAGCTCTCCAGAGCTCCAGATAGCAAGCAGAAGTTTGGGAAAATAACATAAATGTAAAGTTTTTAATCATTATCCATAGTACCTGTCTGGCCACTGCTTGCTCACTCGTCTACAGCACAGAAATGATGGGCTGCATTTACACAAATGAAGTATATGGACACAATCCTAAAGCAGGCAGAAGGCCATTGGATGTGGTCCAATGGGTGAGATGCCATTTATTTTATTTATTTATTTATTAAATTTATATCCCACCCTTCCACTAGGAACATGGCACAAGCATGACAAGAGGGGGACATGGCTAATGCGTGGAGTGGTAAGAGGATGTAGCTGCCAGGCACAATTCATTCTTGTGAACAGGCTACAGTATGAGTTCATTTGAGATGTTCAATATATTAGCTAATGAACTGAGCAATCTACCAAGTGTTGCTGTTGTACATCCTTTATTTCAATAGGGTTTGCATGGAACTGCTGTGCAAGCAAGCCCCTTTGAAACGGATGGAGGGTGCAGAGCAGCATTTGGTAATGGACTGAGCCCTAACACATTTCAAATGCAAGACAAGTTTCTTCAAATATTTTGGATGATTCAGCTGAAAAATTTGCTTGTATAAAAATTGTGGGTGCTGTGTTTAAAACAAAATGGTTATTGGCTTTCTGTGGAATATATGAAAATTAGTATGTCCTAGTTAAAATTACTGTGATCATATGCAGTGTTAAAATACACTTAAAGTGTAAAGCTGTACTTGTGTACTCAGAAGCAAACCTCATTGAGTTCAGCAGGATTTACTCCCAGGTAAGTATGTATAGGATTTCAGCTTTAATATGTGGTCATTTGAAAGAACAGATTATGTAGCATATTACCAAGTCTGAACTAATTTTTAAGGAATATCTTGCTTTTTAACATTTTCCCAAAAGAATAATTATTTACTGTGTATACCTCTGTCTACCTTCCAAATTAGAGATAATAAACCAACAAATAAGATATTGCCAAATAATATTTTTAAAATTGCATTAATTGTTCTAGAACAGTGACTTGAAGATTGAACACTGTTACCTGACATTCAGATATTTATTCTTCATTACAGAAATATGATGCTTGATTTTGTTTTAATTTGCAAACAGATGGAACAATATAACTTTTTTAAAACGTTCACCACCACTACCAGGTAACTATCCCCCTGAATTATTCTCTGCTCCACACTGCAGCATGGCTTAACCACTTTTGGCATCCCAAGTTCAGTTATTGAACATCCAAGCTGGCGAAGTCTTTAAAATACTTCTGTTTATATAGATATTGTTTGTCATCACATTTCACATTTAGCTGGGTATCTCCTTAGGGATGGATGCTGTGATTGAAATGGTGCCATATATTGAATTGCCTTTTAAAGCAGTTTTGTGTTTGTCATAAATATCTCTAAGCCAGCAGCATCCAAAAGTTTTTTCATACTTGCCAAAATTGTGGTGAATGTGTTAACATTTTTGCCACATGACAAAAAAAAAAAACCTGTGGTTTTTAGGGTAGAAAAATATACAATAATGTTTTGAATTATTTATTGTAGAATTAGTGAGAAATCTGGTATCTTTTCATTTGGTAGTTCAGGGAAATCAGGCATAAAATCAGTTAAACTCCACCTCCAAATGTTTGTCTGTGACCTATATTTTGATTTCACCATTTTTATCACAGAAAGAGTTGAACCAAAAATTGAAGATAGTTTTGGAATAACTGTATTTAGAACTGCAAAACCATTTTGATTTAAAATATGAGTCTACATCATAACAACTGAACCCTTTTTCAAATGCTGAGTGCTTTGAAGTAAAATCACATCTGTCTCGAAAAGGTGCCTCTCCAAAGAAAGAAGCCTCACAAGCTCTTGAGATATTTGAGATCTTAGGTGTCAAAGTGCATTTTGCAGCATATCGGACCCAAGGATGAATCTGTGATTGTTAAGGGCAGAGAGTAGACTTTTTTTTAACTAGTAAATATATAAAATAATTTTATTTAAAAATTATTATTTTTTTAAAAAGGTGTCTGTATGTCTATCTGTCTGTCCCAGCCTTCCTTCTAGAAGGAATCCTCTTAGAAGTAAAGCACCAATTTGCCACAGGTCAGTAGCCATTTCACCACACATGTGGTGAGTAGCAACCATGTTGGACACCAGGGCTCTAAGCGATTTATAAAAAAAATGTTCAGTAAATCCTGAAAACTAGATAAAAATAGATAAAAACACCATTGGTAATATTTTACCTGTCGGTACTCTAAGATTAAGTGATCCAAACAGAAATGTTTTCCACCTCATCTACTTGCCAGAGCAAGGAGAGCCTGTGAATTACCCTAGTAATCCATCACGTTGTGTCATCACTCTGGCTCTGAAAAAAAAGGTCTGGAGTTGTGCTCCTTGTTCCACCCCACCCCATGGTTTTTGCTTTATTACACCACTGGTTCTCCAGAAGTTCTCCAGGGTGTCATGTTTCTGCAGATACAACATTAAGAACTGCATGGCCTGGTTACACTATAATATCCTAACTAACAAGAAAGAAGCACTGAGTAAAATGATCTGTCAAATTTTCCTACTTCTGAAATGTCTTAGGGAGGTGGGGGTTGGGGACACTGTGCTTCAGTGGTTCCGTTCATACCTCCGGGGCCGCTTCCAAAAAGTAGCTCTAGAAGGCACCATGGGAGCTGTCCTGTGGTGTTCCACAGGGTTCTATCTTGTCCCTCATACTATTTAACATCTATATGAAGCTGCTGGGAGCTGTCCTCAGGGGATTTGGAGTGTCATCAATATGCAGATGACACCCAACTCTTATCTCTGTTCCATCTGAACCAGGAGAAGCACTTGAGGTACTGGACGGGTGCTTGGAGGCAGTGATAGGCTGGATGTGGACCAGTAAACTGAGGCTGAATCCTGACAAGAAAGAGGTGTTATGTGTCCAGAGTTCTCATGTCTGGGAAGTAGGGTTCCCTGTTCTGGATGGGGTTTAACTCCCCTGGAAGGAGCAGGTTCACAGGGGCACTCCTGAATCCAATATTGCCACTGGAGACTCAGGTGTCTCCAGCTAGGAGTGCCTTTTTCCAGCTCTGGCTGGTTCCCCAGCTTCAACTCCTTTTGGACGGGGATGACTTGGCCACAGTACTCCATGCTCTGGTAACTTCCAGATTGGACTATTGCAATGCACTCTATGTGGAGCTCAGAGTTTGGAAAAGTTACTTTTTTGAACTACAACTCCCATCATCCCAATCCAGTGGCCCTGCTGGCTGGGGCTGATGGGAATTGCAGTTTCAAAAAGTAACTTTTCTAAGCTCTGGCTGGAGCTGCCCTTGAAGACAATTTGGAAACTTCAGTTGGTCCAAAATGCAGCAGCCAGGTTACTGGCTGTGGTTCCCTTTAGATCTCATATAACCCGTTTTAAAATAGCTGCATTGGTTGCCAGTTCATTTCCGGGCCCAATTCAAGGTGCTCACACTAGTGTTTAAAGCCCTAAATCAGTGATTCCCAACCTGGGGGCCATGAAGTAATCCAGAGGGGCCACGAATGGTAAAGAAATGAATTATTTATTTATTTTAAAAGTCTTCATTCCCTGGATGCTGTCTGTTCCCCACTGCCGCTGCAGACTATACCTCCCCTTGCTCCAAATAAGAGGAGAGGGCTTTTGCTGAAGTGGCAAAGTGTCTTTCAGGTGTGTCGAGGGCAGGCGTCTGCCTATAAAACATGTGGCAGATGCCACAGGAGGCTGAGGGTGGAGCTACCAGGAAGAAGAGGGGATTACTATCGCTGTCTCCTTGTACTCCTGTCTCCTCGCTGCAGACAACGACCTTGCTCAGAATGAGAGGAGAGGCTTTTTGTGAAGCAAAAAGAAGCAAGGCTGCAAGGAAAGGCTGCTTTCCCCCTTCCTTCCTGGCAGCCACCCTGCCTGCCTTTCTTGGCTCCTGCTTTGCTGCCACCTCCTTTTAAAGATTATTCTAATTTGCAAGGCCACCCAGATGGAGCCAAGAGCAGGGAGGACGCTCAGGACTTGCTCACCCCCCATCTCAGAGGCTAAGTGTGTGTGTGCCAGCATCCCCCCTTTCTTCCACCTACATTCCACCACCACCATCTCTTTCTCCAAGATGCTGCAGCAGTTGAGGGCTTCCCCCCTCCCATGTGCCTGAATGCATGCACACCTGCAGATGCTTGCAGGAGGGCAGGTGCGTTTGTGTATGTGCGTGTGCTGATCTGTCTTCTGCGCTGCCCTCATACCCCAAGTACACGCTAACCAAGTCATCAG
This sequence comes from Rhineura floridana, assembly GCF_030035675.1. Classification (NCBI taxonomy): domain Eukaryota; kingdom Metazoa; phylum Chordata; class Lepidosauria; order Squamata; family Rhineuridae; genus Rhineura; species Rhineura floridana. The sequence continues at coordinate 102,418,194 of NC_084482.1, forward strand.
TTCTGATTATCATCCCAAGGCCTAAAAGCACTAACCCCCTCCTGAATCTATCCACCCTTTTGTCTTCACAATGTAGCATCCCCACCATGACCTCATTGCTGCTTCTTGATGATGATGATGATGATGATTTTTAAAACGCTCACCAGGTTGGCTGAGGCTGGGGTCCACCTACTGCAGCTGAAATTTATTTAATTATTATTGCATTTATATCCCATCTTTCCTCCAAGTTGCACATGGTTCCTCCACCTTTCCATTTTATCCTTACACCTGTGAGATAGTCAGGCTGAGAGACTATGTCTGGTCCAAGGTCACTCAGTGGGCTTCATGGCTGGGTAGGGATTTGAACCTGGATCTTAGTCCAACACTGTAACCCACTGGTGTTGGGAGACAGGACTGTACATCTTCACACTGTCAGAGGGGAGGGGGATCCCAATTTGATTGGACCTTTGCATTAAGAAAAGAATGCAAAATCTCGCTGTCTGCAGGGAGCTTTTTATGGAAAGGAATATTTGGAGATATGATTTTGCCACACACCATTTTTTTCAATTAACAGACTAAAATTACAATCGGCAGGGGAGGGATCATGAAGTTTTTTGAGCTTACAAAGGGGGTCCTGTACTCATAAAGGTTGGGAAGCACTGCCCTAAATGACTTAGGCCCTAAATATCTGAAAGACAACATCCTTCCCTACAGACCCTCTGGAGTGTTGAGATCAGCAGAGGGGGCCCTTTTGGTAGTTCTCCCACTCTCAGAAGCTCAGAAGGGTGGCCCAGAAGAGGACATTCTCTGTGGCGACCCCTACATTGTGGAACTCCCTCCCCACCAAGGTGCATCTGGCAATGTCGCTGTACAGTTTTAAGCAAATGCTGAAGACACACCACTCTATCCTGGCCTTTGACACCTAAGACATGTACTTTTAGGACCCACCCTGTTTTGGGATTTTAAATTGTTTTTAATGTCATATTTTTTTAATTGTTGTAACCTGCCCTGGGACCTTTGAGTGAAGGGCAGCTAATAACGATGATGATAGAAAATATTTCAGAACAGAAATCTAGACTTTCCAAGTATTTGCTACCCAGTTTTCTTTGGAGGAAGACAGCGAAAGGTTTACGTGTGTGTGTGTTAACTAAAATAGTCTCTGTGTTAGCTACATCATAATTAATATTATTATTGTCGTCACCATTATAAATAAATAAATAAATTTGCATGCCTTCAAACATCCTGATAATATTGCCTTTTTCTAGTTTCTTATATCAGTATTCTCAGCCAGACATTAAATAAAAAAAAACCAGCCATGCATGCTTTGCAGGAAGCTAGAAATCCATTATAATTCCTACAGCGCTGGAATGACTGTTTAAGTTCCTTAGATATGTTGCAACATTTGAGAGGATTAGTTTTGCTAAACATGATAGTCTTGATAACAGAGGTGTATGTGTATATTTGAAATGGTTCCAGTTTACTTTTAGTTTATTGTTTTGTCGTTGATCCGCTTTCATTGGAGAGAATCCCTTTCTTATTGAATGAAGTCAGTAGTAAAAATGTCATCTGCATTATTGGGATAGGGTTGAAGAGAATGGAGAATCCAATATGTCTTTTTCTTGGCAGAAGCTCTCTAGCTTTTGTGAGCACTAATGGCTCTGTAGTTTGGACAGCACAGGCTAAAATATTTTTGAATTAATATTATGAATGTTTGTTTTAGTAGGTCTCAGTCAATGCTGGAGCACTATTAAATCAGTCTGCCCAGTTGTTTGTGTGTGTGTGTTTACACCTCTATAGCATATCTATAAAAAAAACCTGTATTATTTGCACCACTAGTTCAGTTTAGATTGTCCAGGCAATGGCAGGAGTTATAACCCCACAGGTATATGAAAAACATACAGAACTGTCATCACGCGCAAACAAAATATTTCCTGGAATATTATTTTCTTGCATTTGCAAAATAACCTGATCCTGTGCAGGACACTCCACCCAGAGAAAGAGATTTCTGCACATGGATCATCCTCACTCCAGAAACAAGAGTTTATAACATGAGCAGTTCTAGTCTAAAAATCCACAGATAGAGCCACAGACTACAGGCCTGCTGCTGACCATCTCCCATGTAGTGGTGAACTAATAGTATCTTCCTTTCCCTTTCCACCCACCTGAGCTTGTGGAGAGAGAAGTGAATAAAGGCTTTGTGAGTGTTGCTGGTACTGTCAATAGTGCTGTCATCAAGGAGTCAGCCATTGCTACAGGGAGTTGTCACATGAGAAAGCATTTAAACATGCATCCCTACATGGTGTAGCCCTACATGGTGTAGGTCAATTCTCTAAAGATATTGTTACCTCTGTTAGCAACCTAATCCTGGGGGTGGGTGAGTGTTTATTATGGTAAAGCATCATGGTGATGTGAGAAGGAAACTCTCTTCTTTTACTGTGCTGCATAACTACTTAGATTGTTGTGAGCCATGCTGCCCTATTATTCCATCCTGTAAGATTTTGCATACCTTGGTCATTAATTAATGGGCATTCAGCAGAGCAGATCATCTTGGCCATTTGGACAGTCATCTCATACGCTCCTGCAGGATTCTTGAGGGTGGGTGAGGAATTGTTACCAGACCTGAACTGGATATAGGAGGCAAGGACAGCTGAAAATAACAGATTTCTCTTTTAGTTTCCAGCTAGCTTGCAGAGTCTCTAAAAAGATTTTTAGTTAAAAGTAGTTTTTCACTTTCTGAGGTATTATCGTTGCTTTGGAACTCACGTGGCTGCAAATCTAATACTGCCAGCTTGTGAGTTCTTGTTTCTGTTCCCCTGCAGTATCCATACATTTGTAAATAAACAGATTACTCTTAGGGGCAGATGAATTTGTTTCTCCCATTTTCTCGTTTTCCCAATCTTAAATCCAATTCTCCAAATTTCCAGATCAGTTTGCATTTTTTTTAAGTCCTCATGAAAATTCTACATTATTTTAATGTAAGTTTCTCCTAATATACACAAATTTTGCACTCAGTTTTTCCTAATATAATGCATTTGTGTATGTTTTAATATGTGCATTTTTATGCACACTTCTACCTAATATAAGCATTTCCATATACATCATTTGGTTGGAGACTGCATCACAAAATTCAGAGAAGTGCCACTTTAAATGGATAGCTCTGTTTCGGTTTGTATATTGTTTCAGGAAACCAAATTTCTCTTCCATCTCTAATTACTATGAAAACACCTCAAGTCTCCCAAGTGCTCTTCTCTCCAAAAGAAAACTTATCACTCACATCCCTGTCTAAATCTCATTCCTTTCATCTATATCATCTCGTTAGCCATGCTGTAGATAGTCTTGTTACTAACAATAATGTTAGTCAAAATAAAAATTAAAAAATGCCCTTTTAACTTCAGTTGCCCTTCTGAAAAGGTTAATAATAGTGATTAGCCACAGGGTTTTGTGAGGACAATCAAAATAAAGATTGAAAAGGTGTTTGCTCGCTATAAGGTGCTATACAAATGACTGGTGGTAGGTATTCAGTAAATAGTGCTGGCTGTATTTGAATATGTATGGCTTCATCAGTTATATATTAACTCTTGATTCCCACTCAGAGAGGTACCTGACAGTGATAATTCTCTGTAGGACTTGCTATGAAGTATGCAGAACTTTAAAATATGTGTGTTGGCGAGGTTTTCAAATGAGAGAATGTGGAAATGGGGCTGGGTGGAGTGGGTGCGTTTCTTGTGTGTAATTCATGTTTTATGCGAGCTTGGTTTCATTGTTCAGCATTTCTCCAGTCAATTCCTTTAATAAAATGAGGATAGTCCAGATTTAGGTTTGAGATTTAGGTCTTGTTGCCTGTGACATTGTCGGCCATAAACCACTATCATACTTGCTTAAATGAGTTAATTTTCTAGTAACACATCAATCCATCTTCAATTGAATGGGCTTATTGTGTACCAAATGACCAAAGATAAGCACCTGTATATGTATTCAAAAACTGTTACCCACAGGGTTAAAATAATATCTTGCAGCTCAGAGGACACAGCTTACTTTTAAATATATATGTGTTTGTATATATCTTTATTATTTCTTGTTCTTACACAGGTTTCCCATCCGTTGATCAGGTCCATAACTGTTTAGCTAAATTAGACTATGCAAGTGAGGGGAAGCTTCCATCTTGTCCCACTCAAAATGAGTTGATAGCAAAATGGGGAGGGGTAATGGTCATAAGCTTATGTGCCATGATAGGAAGGCTAGAACCCAGAGGCAACAATCCTTATATGATACAAGGTACTTTGTTTCCCCCCCACATGCCATCTCCTTGGGGAGGGGGGAGAAAATACACTAAGTCAATGAGCTGGTTTGCACAATATGCTAAGTCAAACCTTGGTTTAGTTCAGCGCTATAGCAAAAAGGACTGTGGAGGAGCAAAGCAGCTGTAAGCTCCTCTCTGGGAGTCCCCACATTTGTGCCGTCTCTGTGTGCTGTGCTGTGTGAACCAGGCCAATATAAATGTACAAGTCTGCAATTGTGTAGCTGCTTACCTGGTAGTAAGTCCCATGGCTCAGTAGGGCATACTTCTGAGTAGGCATGTATAAGATTGGTCTGTTTGTCTTAATGATGGTCAAGTTCATAAATTGAGGAGGCTGGGGTGTGGAGCTGTGGTTGCCCACTGAGAGAGATTACTACTGAAAACCTTCTTCTTCCAACAAGCCTTTTAAGTAGAAATCTTTGCAGTCTGCATAGGAATTGTTTTTAGGTGTTTTAATTGTTTTGTCATTTGTGTATTTGCTCTCCTGGGCTCCTTTGGGAGAAAGGGTGGGATATAAATTTAATAAATAATAGTAATAAATAATAAATCAATACTTAATTGATCTGTTATACATTGTATTCCTGAATGAAGAGCTTCTCAACTGAGATATGCCTCTGTTTTTCTTGCATCTGCATACTTTTACTCTGGGTTATCCACCTGAGTTGCTGATCTTTCTTTCTTTCTTTCTTTCTTTCTTTCTTTCTTTCTTTCTTTCTTTCTCCCTTGTTTTAACTGTACTTCTTGAAATGGATTTTTTTAAACTCAGAAGTATTGGGGAGTTTTTAATATGGAAGATTGAAATATGGTTCCTACTTAATCGCCCTTCTTCAAGGAAATATCTTGAGGGGAAACATAATATCCTTATTAAAATTATTACAAAAGACTAAAAGCAGATATATTTTAAAAACAACAAGAATGGGTTGGATTTAAAGAACCATAATTGGAAATAAGATAGTACCACTCTGCAAACACTTAGCCAAAACTTTATGCAGTATTATAATAGGTAGGCTCTATAGCTGTTTTCATGCTTCTACTTTCACAACTGTTTGTAGGTGCAAGAATGTCTTTGGACTTCACTACCATGAAACTTCTGGCACCAAAGTACCAAAAGGAAACATTTTTTTATTTAAGGCGATGATGGTGATCATGCTCAGTCTCTTATTCTGTTCTAGAAATCCTACTGTCTAAACTGACACAGGCTTCTAAAAAACATTAACTGTCAAAAAGACTTCAGAATGCCTAAATGATTAACAAAGATAACCATGTTTAGACAAAGGAGGGCATGGGCAAATGCATCTTACTATAGAGACTTTCCAGTTCTCAGAAATGTCTGTATTGCATCTCCTTAAAAAAAAACAAACCAACCATGTGTCCGCCGTGTAGAGTTTGTATTCCTTTTCCATATAAAGTATTATTAGAATGATAAGCTCAAACCTCAGTCTGGGGAATGCTGGTGCATAAAGATGTTGCATCTAGTATAACTAAAATATCTTCCTCCAATATCATGTGTGTCCCCTGTCGTCTTGTGACAATCTTTGGAGCCCCGTCAGTTTAGGAATGAGAGGCTTTGGGGTGGGGGAGTTGACACATGCTAATTAATGATACTGAAGTTCAGGATTTGGAAACAAATGTCTGCTGTTCAGAAACTTCTGAACCCATTACAGGATAAGCCCAACTATCCCTAAAGTTCAGGCTCAACATGGAATGGATTTGGGCTAGTGCCAGCACTTCCCAAATCAGTGGCCCCTCCCCCCTTACAGTCTAAATTTACAAGGCAGCATGCTGGGGAGCCTCCTTTAGACCTTTTTGTGCTGTGATCGAAGCATTCTAGACACCAGGGTCCACTAGCTACTGGGCTAAGTTCAAGGTTCTGGTTTTGGTGTACAAAGCCCTATACAACTTGGCACCAGGATACCTGAAATACCATCTGACGCCTTATATACCCAGTCAATCATTACATTCTGCAGGTAAGGGCCTCCTGCAGATACCATCTTTTTAGGAGGTCTGTTCCAAACAACATAGGAAGCGGATCTTTAGTGTTGTAGCACCTACCCTTTGGAATTCCCTCCCCTTAAATATTTAACAGGCACCATCTCTGTTATCTGTTTGGCGCCTACAGAAGACCTTCCTCTTTCAACAAGCCTTTTAAGTAGAGACCTTATCCCAGTATGCGTCTGTGTTGGAACTGTTTTTTAATATGTTTTTAAAGCTTTTTTAAAAAAAGATGTTTTAAAGTATGTTTTGTTTTAATACGTTTTTAAGGATTTTTTGTTGTAATATATTTTAAAGTCTGTTTTTATGATGTTTAGGGTGTTTTTAGTGTATTTGTTTGACGCCTTGGGCTTCTACTGGGAGGAAGGGCAGGCTATAGATCTAATCAATCAATCAATCAATGCAACTTCCATGGATCTTAACAATCTTGCTGCATCTGCCATGGATTCCTGCACCCAAGATGGGTTGTATGGGAAATAAACTCAGCAGCAGTCTTAAGGATTAGGGTTGCCAGGCTCAGGGCCTGAGACTGATCCTGTATCTTTAGGAGAAGAAAAAGTCAGCCAAGTGCAGGTGTTCTTGCAACACTCTAATGGGAAAAACCACAAGGTGGAATTCCCCCTGCCCAACTTTTAAAGATACAGAAGACCTCTTGATTGCCAGGCCCAGCCTCTAAGAGGTCTTCTGTATCTTTAAAAGTTGTGCAGGGGGAAGGGAGAATTCCACCTTGTGGTTTTTCCCATTACAGCTTTGCAAGAACACCTGCACTTGGCTGACTTTCTCTTCTCCTAAAGATACAGGATCAGTCTCAGGCCCTGAACCTGGCAACCCTATTACTTGGACCTGAATCTGAACATACACACCCCACTGCTGTCTTAACAGAAGTGTGTTTAGTCTGCAACTCAAGGAAAATAATATGCATTTGCATATAAATCCTGCAGCTCATCATAAGAGAAAATCTACTTCCACAATGCTTGCTATACTGATGTATATTGTTCAGCAATCCAAATTCTACTGGGCGGAGGGGGGAATCTCTCTACTTTTCTGATAAGCACAGCTTCTAAAATTGTCATAGCTTATCATCGGCGCAATCAATTGAAAACTAAATCAGTTCTATTGGGAACGGAATGTTCACAGTCCTTAAATCAGTTCTTTTTAGTGTTGTTAGAGCTTCGTTTTGTGTTTTTTTACTAATTAATTTTGAAATGTGTTTCTTTGCTAATCCAATGTTAATATCTGTTTCCTCACAGCACACAGAAGACAGCCATGTAACTTTATTTCCTTGCTATTGCCTCTCGCTTTTAAAATGGGAATTCAAGCAATTTACTAAAGTTGCCTTATGCCTAACTACTAATGTTATTAACCCCCTTAGGTGTGGCTGCATAGACATGCCCAATAGTAGCTACCAAAAATAGTAGCAAAAGTTACTGCTTATGGGAGAGAACTTGTAGGCCAAAGGTTGTAAACAAACCGTGATTATGGTCTTCAAAGGCCACAGAGTATTTGCTTCCTGGTGATGTTAAAAGTATGCTTCATGTATAAAGTTTGGCTCAACCTTTCATCTTTGACCAAGTGCAAGCCATGTAATGACTAGGGTTGCCATATTGCCCGGATAGCTGGGTTTTACCCGGATTGTATGCATGCCACCCGGCGCCCAGCTAGCCCCTTACGTGGCCCGGATTCTCACCTTTAATTTTAAAAAAAAAAAAAGTTTCTAGGTGGTCCGGTTCTCGAGATATACATAAAAACGTCAGCCACCCCCCTCGACTGTTAAATTTTTCTTTAAACAGTACTGTACTATAGCACTTTGTAGCTTTAACCCCGCCCGTTCAGCATTGCAGCCAATCAGGGATTGTGTTTCAGTTTCATTGACCTCAGGCAGTGTCTAGAAAACAAAATGGTGGTTTCACCCCCCCCCCCCCGTTTATCTGAAAATCTCATAAATTGGGTAAGTATATACATTTCAGTTTTTTTTCCTCTTGTGTGTAGGAGTCAGAGCTTGGGCAGTGTTTTGAAAACCTTCCCAATAGTTGCTTTTTGTAAAAGCAATGCTAATCCCATATGCCCAAAGTAAATCCCATTTAATTCAATAGGACTTACTTTGAGTAGACATGTTATGAATGTGCTGAAAATCAATGGGACTTTGGAGTGAATGTAAAAAAGAATTATGTTTGTGTTCTAACTCTTTCTGCCTCCAGTCCAATTTTAAAGCAAGTACACAGGGCTTACTTAGGTATTACAGTTTTTATTCTGTAGGAAAGTAATACTGATTTTTTAAAAACTAATACTGATTTTTCTGCAATGACCAACTGGTTTGACAATAAACTATTATATGGGCTGTATGTATTTATACATCTGCTGTGTGTGCGTGTGCGTGTATGGAGTCTTTCCAACACCCCTGTGAGGTAGGGTTGGAAACCAATGCAGCTCACAACAAGAAATAAAGCCATTTAAAAACCAATGACCATAAAACAAGTATAAACAGTTGCAAAACAGCGTAAAGTGGCATGATTCGGAATTTTGGGTTGTGTGAATGAAGTTGCTTATCACTTGAGGTTGCATTTCTGTCCCTGTTTGAGTAAGCCCAACTGAATACGCTGGGACTTGCTTCTGAATAAATAAACTTAGGATTGCACTATAAATATCTTTACAGTTTGTGTAAATAATAAATATATTTGATAGTCATGCTTATATACATATTTCTTCATCTATCATATTTTTGGTTTTTGGTTAGGAATCCTGATTGGTTGTGAGATGCTTAGTTTTTTGCCTTACTCATAGGAATCTTGTTGTGGTTGGTATGGTATTACATTTAGGAAAGTGTTACTGCCTTCTGTGTTTTTTTTTTTCTATTTGCATTTCACTTATCTTTAACCTCACTCCGTTACAGCCATAGAAGCAACAGCAGCATATGCAAGATAATTAACTCCCATTAGTGATAAGAACAAGAATTTATAATTATTATTTCAATTAAAACAAGAGGCTTATCAATACTTTGAAGAGGACCAGATATTTATTTTCTTTCTGAGCCCAGGACTGGGTCTTTCATGATGCCCAGGGAGCAGGAGAGTAGTCGATAAGACAGACATCCTGGCATTGGTAATCTAATTAGCAAGGTATGTGTGGGGTTGTTGCACACTTCCAGGCCCAGTTTCATTTTGAGTATGGAGGTGGAACCTGCGTAGATGTGGTTGAGAAATTTCGAGTTAAGCAAAGCTCTGCTTTTATAAAACCTAAGAAACATACAGATACTTTGAATGTCTGAGTGCCTGCACCAGTGGAATACTGGAGGAACTTGTAAAACTTGCTGCAACAGTATTTAGAACTGAGCATGTGGTGTGAAAGACTCGTTTTCCTAACATTTTGGCTTGTTTTTCTCCACCCACGACATCTGTGAAATATATTGTATATGTTATGCTTAACCGTGCTGCTGCCCTGACTTACTTTATGTTTGTTGCTATTTTGTGTTTTTATTATGTTTTTATATTGATTGTGTATTTTTATTGTTTTTATTATATTTGTAAGCTGTGCTGAGCTCTGTTTTTAACAGCAAAAGGGCAGGATATAAATTCTCTTAATCAATCAATCAATACTCCATAGTGTTGGAAACTAGTCTAGGCATTTAAGGCTGAAAATGTTGCTTTTAAAAAAAAGATTTCTCCCATCTTTCCCCAGTTTTTGGTGGTAATTCCTAGGCACAAAAACAAAACAACTGGACAATCCAAATATTAATATGCAAATAATTTGCATAATATGCAAATAATATGCAAATTAACCTGTCCGGATTTGTGGAACTGGAATATGGCAACCCTAGTAATGACAAACTCTAGCTTGTGCAGACAAGCCACTGTGGGATGAAAAGTAGAGTGTGCAAGGGAGGAAGGAGTCTGAGGTTTGGGCAGAATTGGCTAAACTATGGTTTGTGTTTTGCTAAATTTGTCTATTGAGTTTAACCAGTGAGTTGACCAGATTTGTAGGTACTCCAGAGCCACCAAAATCACATGGGGTCTGAAGCATGAGGAACAGATATAGCATCCCTGTTTTGAGTTAATGGCAGCTTTGGCTTAGACTGGGCTTTGCAGAACGGTAAAGTCGATATACTAAACATAATGTATTTCTGTAAAATATATATGAAAAGATTTTAAAACTTTACAAAGAGTAAGTTTATGGCCCTTGTATGATGTGATATATATACAGTATCTGCATGGTTGGAGGCAGTATGCACCTGAATACCAATTGCTGGAAACTGCAGGAGGGGAGAGTGCTCTTGCACTCAGGTCCTGCTGATAGGTTTTCCATAGGCATCTGAGTGGCCACTGTGAGAACAGGATACTAGTATATACTACCATTAGCCTGATATAGCAGGCTTTTGTACATTCTTATGTTCATTTAAAGCTGTTAAATGACAATTGTTTGGTTATTACATATTGTATTGGACAAAGGCCTTGGACCAGCCTTTCTCAATCTTTGGGTCCCCAGATGTTGATGGACTACAGTTCCCATAATTCCTGACCATTGGCCATGCTGACTGGGGCTGATAGGAATGATGGTCCAGCAACATCTGGGGACCCAAAGGTTGGGAAAGAACAGTACTTACTGCCATAGACAGTGAGTTTGTAATTTTTTTAAAAAAACCTTTTCATATCTATGTTACAGAAATACATTATGTTTATTTTTTGTTGTTTGTTGTTATGTGCCTTCAAGTCGATTACGACTTATGGCGACACTATGAATCAGTGACCTCCAACAGCATCTGTCATGAACCACCTGGTTCAGATCTTGTAAGTTCAGGTCTGTGGCTTCCTTTATGGAATCAATCCATCTCTTGTTTGGCCTTCTTCTTTTTCTACTCCCTTCTGTTTTTCCCAGCATTGTTGTCTTTTCTAGTGATATGTTTATTAGTACCTTGGTTTTATGTATTCTTTTGCTATCTATTGATTGGTAAGGAAATATATTTTCTAGGGCTGGTTTTAGACCAGTCTTTGCCAGCCTATATGTTTCAGACTACAACTTCCACCAGCACCAGCTACCATGGCTGTGCTGACTGGATCTGATGGGAGTTGTAGTCCAAAATACCTGAAGGGCACCAGGTGTGTGAAGGCCGGCTTAGGCCCTATCTTTCAATCAATGCATAGATGTATTTCTACTTGTTAGCTGGGCTCCTGGCAACTCTGCTTTCTCTAGTACCTTTGTGTTACCCAATATACTTACTAGAAGTGGAAGGATGCAAGAAAAAGAGCTCTTTGCATCTGTTCTTGCTACAAGGCATCTACAATAGAGCTAGGACAGCCTATCCCATGACATATGGCTGCAGAGGAGATTAGCATGCGAGCCTCCAAAAAGTAGCATTTAATAACATTCAAAAAGTCAAGTAGCGAGACTGGATTAATTAGGAACCTTGTCTAATCCATATAATATTGGCATGTCTTTTCACTGTAGGAATCCTTTATTATCATAAGCATAAGTTTATGTTTCCTCTATCCTGCTGCTGTCCTGACAGTTAAAGTGATGCTGAATACACATTAAAAAAGAAGAATTCAGATCTTTCTCCCCCCATCTGAAAAAAAAACCTCATACAAGAGAGACAGAATTCATTCAATTTCCTGTTAATTTCCTTGGTTGTCTAATTTTATGTAAATCCACTGAGCACAGGTTTTAATTCAGCCACTCTCATCAAGAGATCTGAGACAGATGCAAAATAGGGGTTTGGGGGGAGAGAAGGGGGTAGGATTTATCGTTTTGGAAGGGGGGACGTTTCAAGGAATTCAGCTGCAAGAGAAAAATTTTACATTTTAATTGAAAGTGTTTATTTTGCTTTGCACAATGAAGTTTGCTTTCAATGGGAAAGAAGGGGGAGGGTATTCAATACTGAATGGAACTAATTCTGCATCTCAAGAAAATGACAATTTCTTCCAGGCAGATTTATAATATCATCTCGGATTAGTAATGGTGGCATTCTTTGTCAACATGTCATCCTTGAAAGTGAGGAACAAGGGGAGCGCCTATCATTTTCCCTGCTGCAGTAAAAGACTCATTTGACTCTAAAGGGGATTATCACTTCTTCTGTGCCCTGGAGAGACAGAGGGAATTTATTACAGAAGCTGAGGAAAAGCGGGTTAGCACAGATTAGTATTATATTATTGGCAGGACCAGGATGAGTGTTAGGTACAAACATGTTGAAAGACCTCTCCCCTTGCTGTCCCATAGTACTCATCACTCTGTCACTCAAGTTGTAACATCAGTATGCTGAGCTTCACATTAAAATAGTTGTAGATGTAACTCTGACTTCTGTAACCAAGGACACAAAGATTCTTTGGCATGCCTGAGCTACAGACTGGAATACTGCAGAACTGAAAATTAAATGAACACAATACACATTTTATACCCAATAATAAACATCTTGTTTTTCCATTGTATTTACTATCCCATTTATATATCTCCGGTGTATCTGCCAATGTAGTACTAAAGTTGTTGTTGGGAGCAGTTGTGGCTTCCATGGTGCATAAGAGACTACTTTCCTGATCATAGGTAATCATTCCCTACAATAGTAATGATTTGGAAGTGAGTGACAATTAGGGTTGCCAGGTCAGAAGCATCCCAAACCCTGAGATTTCAGGGGCAGGCCCTAGTGATGTCATGAGGTTGGGCCGCAGAGATGTCACAGGGTTGGGCTGTAGTGATGTAATAGCAGCGGGCCCAAGTGATGTCACAGGGGCGACCACAAGTGCTATCACAGGGCGAGCCCTAGTGATATCATTATGTATGATACATTAAGCATCAACCACAGTTGCTTGGAGCATACAATTCAAACAAAAACATTTCTCTGACTGGAAATTAAGATAGAAATCTTAGCTAAAAGATAGAGCCTGGATAGGGAACATTTAATCAAGCCTACTTGCTTCTGGCAAGAAGGGTTTAAGTGCCCTCCAGCCAACCTAGTCACCAGAAGGCCATTTTGGAAGAAAGGAGCCTAGTCTTGTGGAGATGTTAGATAGGAGCACTCAGAAGTAAAGATGGATGCCCCTGAAGGCTGCAATTCTAAACACACTTACTAAGCCCCAGAGAACTCAATAGGACTTACTTCTGAGTAGATATGGTTTGGATTATGCTGTTGGTAAAGCTTGTCTAGGAATCCTCTGCAAATATATCCATATCAAAGCATGGTTGGCAACCCACTACCTGGAATGCCCTGCCTGTACCTTTTAACATGGCTGCTCCAAACTTCTTTACATGTTTGACCCTTCACTTCAAAATGAGGTTTGAGAAATGGGTAAAAAGATTCTCTACGCTTTTCTGTCTACCTTGTGGGCTGCTATAAACTCACTTTAACAGCCAACACAACTCCAGTGAATAATAATTGACAGAGAGAAACAGGGCCAGTTCTAAAGGGCGGCCAGGTGGGGCACTGGCCAAGGTCCCTTGGAGCTACAGGGGGGCCCTCAGCGGCCCCTCCGCTCCCCTTCCACAATCCGCGGTGATCTGTGCCCACTCACGCCCCCCTACCTACCTGTCTCCTGCTTTTTAGTATTACCCTTAATGAGGATGGTGGCTGTGGTTTCCCTAAAGTACTGAAGCCCCTGCCTCCATCTTAGTTGATGGCAAAGATACGCTCATGTAGCACGCACGCGTGCCATCAACAAAGATGGGAGCGGAGGCTTCATCCCCTTAAAGAAACCGTTGCCACCATCTTGGTTAATGGCAATGGTAAAAGACAGGAGACAGGTTGGTGGGGGCGTGGGGAGCCGCACTTGTGCTAACGTATGTGTGAACGCAAACGCGCACACATGTGCCGGGGCCCAGGGCAAGCTGATGCCCAAGGGCCCCGGCATGCTTGGAGCCAGCCCTGGGAAAACACACATGGTTTGATCTACCTTCACAGACAGTAGCTTGGGAACAAAAAGAATTGCAGTCATACTTCCCAGCATGTGAATTCTCTTTTACTGCTATTGGGCAAGAAACAAACCGTCATGCTACCAACAAGGTGCATCAGTGGGTTTAAGGGGGTTGAGCTGAGCAAGTGGAACCACTGTTGTTGCTTCTGTGGATGTAAGGGAATGAGGCTAAAGGTAAATGAAATGCAAACAGAAAAAGAAAAACAAAAGACAGTGATGATTTCCTAAATGCATGACTATACCAACCACAACAAAATTCCTGTGAGTAAGGCAGAAAACTCAGCATCTCACAATCAGTCAGGATTCCTAACCAGAAATCAAGGTCACAGAAATCCCCATGCAGCACAATCTGTCTTGGGGGCTCCAGTTAGTGCAGAATGGCACAATTGCTGACATGAGTGAGACCCTATCAGCATATAATACCTCTGCACTGATTGCTGATTTGCTATCAGACCAAGTTCAAGGTGTGCTTTCCATGTTACGGGTTCCACATAGCACTTGCTCTGATCTTGTAAGAAGTCAATTCTTTAGTGTGGCAGTACCTATACTTTGGAACTCCCTGCCTATTTATGTTAGGCAGGCACCTTCATTGTACTCATTGTGGCACCTGCTAAAAACATTTTTGTTTAGGCCAGCCTACCGAGACATGTAGAAGCTATTGTGTTTTTATCTGTTTAACTAATTGTTGGTTTTATTATTTTGAATGTTTTTAAATACCTGTCTTTAACTTTTTTTGCCAATAATTTCATTCTTTTAATTCCTTCTGCAAACCGCTTTGAGAATTTTTACAATAAAGCAGTATATAAATGTTGTAAATAAAATGCATAAATACATTTTGGAGTCACTGTGGCCCTTGAGTCTCTTTCCACTTTTAGGAACAAAGGAATCTACCTTATACCGACTCAGGCCATATGATACCATCTAGCTCAGTGTTGATGACATGGACTAGCATTGGCTCTCCAGGATTCCATGCAATGGTCTTTTCCAGAAATTGAGTTTTGGACCTTTGCATGCAAAGCATATGCCCTGCCACTGAGCTACAGCCCTTTCCCTGTTTAAAAAACTATAATTTAAAACTTCTTTTCAATTCACTAATGAATGTACAGCATACCTAGAGCAGATCTACATCATTCATTTAAAGCACATTAAACACACATTTGAAGCACATGAATCCCACTGCAGAATCATGGGAACTGTAGTTTCTTAAGGGTAGTGGGAACTATAAGTGTGAGGGGGAAATTACACTTCCCAGGATTCTTTAGGGGAAGTCATGAGCTTTAAATGCAAGTTGGATGTGCTTTAAATGTATTGTGTGGATCTACTTAATAAACTTTGTCTGCATGTAAATCGTTCTAATTAATTTTTTTAAATGGAAATGAGCTATAAAGTTTACTGTATAACCATGGGCTACTCACTATCTCTCAGCCTAATCTGCCCCTCAGGATGAAAACAGCAGAGGGGAACCATGACCGCCAAAGGAAGAAGGGCACACTTAGAATGTAGAGGAAATAATGTACAGCCATAGTGTGAAATCAGATACTTAATGGAACATAGTATGAAAAAATATTTACATAAGCATGACTGTGGAAGATGTTTATTATTTATATAACCTGTAAAGATATTTGTAGTGCAATCCTGTGATTGTTTACTCAGAAGCAAATCCCAATATATTCAATGGGACTTACTCAAACAGGGAAGCGTGCACAGAACTGCAGCCTCAAGTGATAAGGAACACTCACCCAACCCAAAATTCAGAATCATGCCACTTTAACTGTTTTGCAGTTGTTTATACTTTTTATGGTTATTGAATTTTAAAGGGATTTATTTCTTGTTGTGAGCTGCCTTGGTTTCCAATTGGCAATCCTAACTCACAGGGTTGTTGGGAAGACTCCATATACACACACACACACTGGAGATGTAAAAATACATAGACCTCATATAATAGTTTATTGTCAAAACCAGTTGGTCATTGCAGAACATTTTTTTAAAAAATGAAATCATTATTAGTTTCCTACATAATAAAAGCAGTGATTTCCTACATAATAAAAGCAGTGGTTTACTGCGGGTATGTGGGATTAGCATTGCAGCTTTACTCCCAGAAAAGTATTGGATTAAAGCTTCATATTGGGAAGGTTTTCAAAACATTGCCCTCTTCAACACCCTAGGAAAATTTAAACTTGTTTGACTCCTGCACACAAGAGAAAAAAAGACTTTTGGTATTGCTGACAGCTATATATCAACTCAATTTATGAGATCTTCAGATAAAGAGGAAAGGGGAACAGTAAGGAGCAAGCATACACAGCCAAGCACTTTGAGACCCAGCCAAAGCTTGGGACATGCTGCAGCCTCTCCTGTCCCACCTCACACCCTACAACTCCACCTGCTCTGACAGGAAGAGGTTAAAGAGGAAAGAAACACACACACACATACACACATTACATTTTGTTGCAGGCATAAGAACATTAGAGCCTGCTGGATCTGGTCAATGGCCCATCTGGTCCAGCATCCTGTTCTTACAGTGGCCAGCAAGATGCCATGAGAAAGCCGCAAGCAGGACCTGAGTGCAAGAGCATTCTCCCCTCCTGCCGTTTCCAGCAACTTGTGTTCAGAAGCAGACTGCCTCTGCTTATGGAGGTAGAACACAGCCATCATGGCTAGTAGTCATTGATAGTCTTTTCCTCCATTAATTTGTCTAATCCTTTTTTAAAGCCATCCACGTTGGTGGCCATCACTGTCTCTTGTAGGAGCAAATCCCATAGTTTAATTATGTGCTGTGTGATGAAGTACCTTCTTTTGTCTATCCTGAATCTTCCAACATTCAATTTCATTGGATGTCCACAAGTTCTAGTGTTATGAGAGGGAGAAACACTTTCTCTGTCCACTTTCTCCATTCCATGCATACTTTTATACACTTCTATCATGTCACCTTTGACTTGGTTTTTCTCTAAACTAAAAAGCTCCAAATACTGCACACTTTCCTCAAAGGGGAATTACTCCATCCCCTTGATCATATTGGATGCCCTTTTCTGAACCCTTTCCAGCTCTACGATATCTTTTTTGAGGAGAGGCAACCAGAACTGTGCACAGTATTCCAAATGCGGCTGCATTACAGATTTATATAACAGCATTATGATACTGGCAATTTTATTTTCAGTATCTCTCCTAATAATCCCTAGCATGGAATTTGCCTTTTTCACAGCTGCCACGCACTTCATCGAGCTATCTGCCAGGACCCCCAGGTCTCATTCCTGGTCAGTCTCTACCAGTTCAGACCCCATGAGCATATATGTGAAATTAAGATTTTTTGCTCCAATATCTATAACTTTACACTTTTTTACATTGAATTGCATTTGCCATTTTACTGCTCATTCACTCAGTGTAGAGAAGTCCTTTTGGAGCTCTTCACAATCTCTTTTCATTTTAAAAACCCTGAACAATTTAGTATTATCAGCAAATTGGCCACCTCACTGCTCACCCCTAACTCTAGATCATTTATGAATAAATTAAAAAGCATAGGTCCCAATACCGATCCTGGGGGAACTCCACTTTCTACAGCCTTCCAATGGGAAAACGGCCCATTCCTGATCCAAATCACCTCTTCTCTTATTCCATGACTGCCAAGCTTACTCAGGAGTCTTTGGTGAGTTATCTTGTCAAAAGCGTTTTGAAAGTCTGACTACACTATGTCAACCGGATCACCTTTCTCAGCTCTAATAGATTAGTGAAACAGGACTTACCCTTGCAGAAGCCATCGAATCGAATCATTGAATCGTAGAGTTGGAAGGGGCCTATAGGGCCATCTATTCCAACCCCCTGCTCCATGCATGAATCCATATTAAAGCATACCTGACAGGTGGCTGTCCAGCTGCCTCTTGAAGGCCTCCAGTGTTGGACAGCCCACCACCTCTTTAGGTAATTGGTTCCATTGTTGTACTGCTCAACAATTAGGAAGTTTTTCCTGATGTTCAGCTGAAATCTAGCTTCCTGTAACTTGAGCCAATTATTCCGTGTCCTGCACTCTGGGACAATTGAGAAGAGATCCTGGCCCTCCTCTGTGTGACAACCCTTCAAGTACTTGAGCAGTGCTATCATATCTCCCCTCAGTCTTCTCTTCTCAAGGCTAAACATGCCCAGTTCTTTCAGTCTCTCCTCATAGGGCTTTGTTTCCAGTCCCCTGATCATCATCATTGCCCTCCTCTGAACCCATTCCAGTTTGTCTGCACCCTTGTTAAAGTGTGGTGTCCAGAACTGAGGCCTAACCAGTGCGGAATAGAGGCCACTGTTTTTTGCCACTGTTGGCTCAACACCGTTGGCTCATATTCATGCTGGTTCTGCTTCAGCAAACCTCGCCCTTCTATACGTTTGGTTATTTTATCTTTAACAATACTTTCTTCCAGTTTTCCCAGGACAAACTTTAAGCTAACTGGCCGGTAATTTCCAGGATCCCCTAGGATCCTTTTTAAAGATTGGTGTTACTTTGGCCACTTTCCAGTCCTCAGGTATGGAGGCAGATCTGAGAGGCAAGTTACATATTTTTGTTAGAAGATCAGCAATCTCAAGTTTAAGTTCTTTGAGAACTCTTGGGTGGAAGCCATCCAGACCTGGTGATTTGTCGGTTTTTATTTTGTCTATTGTCTAGAACTTCATCTTTCATCACAGCTATTTGCCTCAGTTCTTCAGACTCTCTTCCTGCAAAAGTTATTTCAGGCACAGGAATCTGCCCTATATCCTCCATTGTGAAGACAGATGCAAAGAATTCATTTAGCTTCTCTGCAAGCTCCTTATCCTGATTAAGCACACCTTTGACTCCCTTGTCATCCAAGGGTCCAACCACCTCCCTAGATGGTCTTCTGCTTTTAATGTTTTTGTTTTTATGTTTTTAGCAATGTGCTCCTGAAATTCCTTTTTAGCATCCCTTATTGTCTTCTTGCATTTCTTTGGCCTGAGTTGGTGTTCCTTTTTTTCCTCCTCATTTTTTAAAAGAAGCCTTCTGGTCTCTCTCTGCTCATTAACCACACCGGTATGCTCTTGGCCTTGGTGTTGCCTTTCCTGATCTGCAGTATGCATTCCAGTTGAGCTTTTAATGTTGTGTTTTTAAACAACTCCCAAGCGTTTTGGAGAGATTTGACCCTCTGGACTTTGCCATTCAACTACCTTTTTCACAGTCCCCTCATTTTTTGAATGTTTCCTCTTTTGAAATCAAATGTGACTGTGCTGGATTTTCTTGGCAATTGGCCATTTACATGTATGTTTAATTTAATAGCACTATAGTCACTGCTCCCAATTGATTCAACACATCTTGCACCGGGTGCTGGGCGCCATGGAAGGTTAAGTCCAGGGTCACCATCCCTCTGGACAGTTCCAAGACCAACTGTTCTAGGACACAGTTATTTAGGGGATCTAGACATTTTACCACTTTGTCATGTCTGGAACACATATGTTGCCAATCTATGTCAGGGTAGTTGAAGTTACCCATTACTACAACATTTTATAGTTTTGATGCTTCCTTGATTTCATTTTTCATCTCAAGATCTCCCTCAGCATTTTGGTCAGAACATCCCCAGTACTAAATTATCACCACTCACAATGATTCTGTGGAGGAGACTGCCTCTTTGGGGGTTTGGATTCAATGTCCTATTTCATGTACAGAGTGACACCATGTCTAATACATCCTTCTGATATAGTTTATATCCAGGGAGAACTGTGTCCCGCTGGTTTTCTCCATTCCATCAGATGTCCATTATGTTCACTGTATCAGTGCTGTCCTCTAAGACCAAGCACTCCAGTTCTCCCATCTTGGTTTGGAGGCTTCTACCATTAGCATACAAACACTTGTATACAGTGTCTCTCTTTAGGTGTCACTGGCACTTTTGATTTTACCTGTAGTTCTTTTGCCTCTCTGGATTGCTATCTTGTGCCCCTGCACTCACAGTGCCTATTTCTAGGCCTACCCCATTCAAAATTGCATCTTTTTTTTGGTCTTTATCCCGGGGGGGGGGAGATTTGTTCCAATCCAGACCCTCCTCAGCTCCTGTCGGCTTTCTGCCTTCAATCAGTTGAGGCTGCTTGCAACAGGGAGGGCAGGGATGACAAATTATGCCACCCTTGATGAAGCATTGAAAGAGGAGGGAGGTAGAGGCAGAGGAGACACACACACACACACAAACATATTATATGTCAGTGTTGGGGTGAAATATATACACAGCATAACATTTTGTTGCAGATCACACGTCACATATTAGTACTGTATACTCAACCAGTTACCAGCAGTGTTTTGCTCTCTCTGATGTTAACTTATATAAGATACTATGTCTAATACTCTCTTAGAGGAAGTAAAAGTCATAACAAGATTACGAGAGGAATCAAGAGTTCAAAGTGTAAAAAGAGAAAAACCAGATTCCTTTTGGACTTTTTTCTCTCAGAGTTCTCATAATCTGTTGAAATCAATTAAAAATCAGCCATATTCACAGAGTACCTGTCATCCTATTATTGACCTTGCCCCATACTCTGGCCTTCATCTTCTGCAGCTTAAAAGTTAAAAAAATGCCTGGCTGATTTTTAATTAATTTAAGAAGTTTTGCATTGAACTCAGTGATAATGTCGGGCATGCTCAGTAAGAACCAACTGTCAGTGTTCTAAACACCAGACTCCCAGCTGCTGGACTTGCCTAATCAGGGGGCCACACCCACACCAGACTTTAATTTCATGTGAGACAGTCATGGCTTCCCTCAAAGAATCCTAGGAAGTATAGTTTGTGAAGGGTGCTGAGAGGAGACTCCTATTCCCCTGACAGAGCTCCAGTGGCCAGTGTGGCTTAACAGTCAGCCGATCTGACTGAAGCTCTGTGAAGGGAACAGGGCATCTCCTAGCAACTCTCAGCACCCTTCACTAACTACACTTCCCAGGATTCTTTGGAAGAAGCCATTACTGCCTAAACTGAAATAACAGTCTGGTGTGGATGTAGCCAGAGACAGCGTTGGTTTAAATTTGGGTGGGAGGCTACATGTTCCTGCTGTAGAATAAAAAGGTGGGGGAAACCCTGAAAAAGAATGATACTGTTGTAATGTTTTCCTTTTGGAAAAGAAAGCGGCTTCCTTTCTGCCCAGTGTCCACCCACCCAATCTCCTCCCCTCCCCCAGGTCAGTTTCACCTATCCTAAGCATGACTGCACAGGAGTAAATCCCACTGAACTCAAAAAGCATGGAAATGATCAAACCTGTCCTCCCCTCCTCCTCCCTCCTATTCTCTCCCTCTTGCCCCTTCCCTTTCCCTTAAGAACATAAGAACATAAGAAGAGCCTGCTGGATCAGGCCAGTGGCCCATCTAGTCCAGCATCCTGTTCTCACAGTGGCCAACCAGGTGCCTGGGGGAAGCCCGCAAGCAGGACCCGAATGCAAGAACACTCTCCCCTCCTGAGGCTTCCGGCAACTGGTTTTCAGAAGCATACTGCCTCTGACTAGGGTGGCAGAGCACAGTCATCACGGCTAGTAGCCATTGATAGCCCTGTCCTCCATGAATTTGTCTAATCTTTTAAAGCCATCCAAGCTGGTAGCCATTACTGCATCTTGTGGGAGCAAATTCCATAGTTTAACTATGCGCTGAGTAAAGAAGTACTTCCTTTTGTCTGTCCTGAATCTTACAACATTCAGCTTCTTTGAATGTCCACGAGTTCTAGTATTATGAGAGAGGGAGAAGAACTTTTCTCTATCCACTTTCTCAGTGCCATGCATAATTTTATACACTTCTATCATGTCTCCTCTGACCCGCCTTTTCTCTAAACTAAAAAGCCCCAAATGCTGCAACCTTTCCTCGTAAGGGAGTCGCTCCATCCCCTTGATCATTCTGGTTGCCCTCTTCTGAACCTTTTCCAACTCTATAATATCCTTTTTGAGATGAGGCGACCAGAACTGTACACAGTATTCCAAATGCGGCAGCACCATAGATTTATACAACGGCATTATGATATCGGCTGTTTTATTTTCAATACCTTTCCTAATTATCGCTAGCATGGAATTTGCCTTTTTCACAGCTGCCGCACACTGGGTCGACATTTTCATCGTGCTGTCCACTACAACCCCGAGGTCTCTCTCCTGGTTAGTCACCGCCAGTTCAGACCCCAGACCCCAGACCTTCACCCCTTCCCCTCCCGCATCCCCTCCCAATCCCTTCCTTCCACCTCCTCCTCTTCCTCCTTTCCCTCACCCTCCTCCTCCCCCATGGTCAGTTTTACCTATCCTAGGACTACGACCTGCGAGACCAGGGTTCAAATCCCCACACAGCCATGAAGCTCACTTGGCCCAGTCACTGCTTCTCAGCCTCAGAGGAAGGCAAAGGTAAATCACCTCTGAATACCGCTTATTCATAGGGTCGCCATAAGTCGGAATCAACTTGAAGGCAATCCATTTCATTTTCAAGCATGATTGCGCGGGAGTAAATCCCATTGAACTCAATAAGTATGCAAATGATCAAACCTGCCCTCCCCTCCCTGTTGCCCCTTCCTTCCCCCTTCCTTCACCTCTCCTCCCTCCCCTTCCAATCCCCTTCTTCCTCCTCCCACTCCTTCTGCTTGCATCTCCCCCTTCTTCCTACCCTGTATTCTCCCTCCCCCTTCTCCTCCCCCGTGGTCAGTTTTGCCTATCCTAGCCATGATTGCACGGGAGTAAATCCCATTGAACTCAGTAAGCATGAAGATGATCAGACCTGCCTTTCCCCTCCTTCCCCTCTCCTCTCCTCTTCCTTCATCCTCCCTTCTTCCACTCCTCCCCTCTTTCTTCTTTCTCCTCCCCTGCCCACTCCAGGCTTCCCTCCCCATGGTCAGTTTTACCTATCCTAAGCATGATTGCACAGGAGTAAATCCCACTGAACTCAATAAACATCCAAATGATCAAACCTTGTGCAAACTGAGACATTCCTCATGTCCATTGAAAACTATTCTGCAGAACAGTCAGTGCCATTATTCCACAATTGTTTTTGGAGCTTTTTTTAGTGTTGCAAAGTGTTGTTGTACTTCACATATTCACAGAAACAGAAGCAAAAGAGAATGATTTACTATAGGAAACTTCACTAA
Organism: Rhineura floridana; assembly: GCF_030035675.1. Classification (NCBI taxonomy): domain Eukaryota; kingdom Metazoa; phylum Chordata; class Lepidosauria; order Squamata; family Rhineuridae; genus Rhineura; species Rhineura floridana. Next base: position 102,441,421 of record NC_084482.1, read on the forward strand.
AATTGCAAAGGAAATCAATCATATTTAAAGTGACTATCTGAATGATATCAACTGTTAGTTGCTTCCTCCCTGCTAAAACAAGATCAGACTGCACTACTCTTGTTTCTGTTGTTTGGGCTGACTGCAGGTGTTGCCACCACTCACCATATGCTCAGAGACACGTCACCAAATTCTTCCAAGCTACACAGCAAGTGGATTGGACTGTGAAAGACCAACCCAAATTGTATCTGCATTTTGACAAATTTGTAGGGCAGTACAACATCTCAGAGAGGAGGTCAGGTCTCCTGCTCCCCTGAAAGAGGATTTCCCTGCTTTTTAAAGTTTGATAGAAATATCTGTTGGCTATAGGTACATTTTTAAACCGCAAGGTTTTTTGCCTATTAGTGAATATTACATAGTTAATATAGGAAAATAAAATGTGTCAGTCTTGTTCGCCAGTGACACCTTTTAAGGAGTTTTAAAGAGTTCAAATTAACCTGAGGTTGCATTGAGCTAGTCTGTAATTCATTCTGTAGAAGTTGAAAGGACCAAAGAAATTTGTCACTATCATATATAAATGTTAGAGAAGTGTTTTATCAAGAATGTGGTCAATAAAATCCTATGCATTGCCTGCAGTATAAAATGTGTTGCATGCATCAAACTGTGTTTTGTATTAATAGAAGTCCTTACCTGATTTGAAAGAGAGACATGATTCATATTTTATTAATGCTTTTTATGTTGGCTCATTGTCATCTCTGATTAATTTGATGGAAACAAAACAAGTACAAAGGAACTTACAATGACGACTACTGAAAAAAATTACCAGCCAGTGCAAGAATGGAGATTCTTGAAGAAGGGAGATTCTCATGGTTACTGGGGATTTTTACGTAATTAATAGGACATTTTAGGTTAGGCACAATCAGTCAAGAGCTTGATAGAAAGAGCTACAGCTGAAATGATTAGAGTGTGGAAACAATGATTTCCCCAAGTTCAGATATGTAAATTCATAGTGAAATTCTTTGTTTAATTTGTGAAGTTCAGAAATGGGAGTGAGGTTGTAGTATATCATTTGCAATTTGTGATTGGAATATATAAATGTATATTATGAATGCTGAGTAGATAGCAACTTCCCTTCTTTTTCTAATTATCCTATTTTTCCTATTTTTATTTAACCTATATCAAGGATGGGAAACCTGTGGCCCTCTGGATGTCAGGACACACTCAGGTGCTGCTTGCGTGTTTCCCATAGGCAAGAGGTATCTGGTTGGCCACTGTGAGAACAGGATGCTGGACTCAGTAGGTCACTGGCCTGATCCAGCAGAGCTCTTTTTATGTTCTTAATGGGAGTTGGAGTCAAACAACCTCTGGAGGGCCACAGGTTTCCCAACCCTGACTATATTGACCTAGGCCCAAATTCATAGTTACAGAATTGGTAATTCTGAAATGATCCAACATACAGTATATCCAAATCATGTCAACCCACTTTTCTGAAGTCCACATAAACATGGAAACTGATTACAAGGTAGTTTTAGACGAATGCTGACTAAGTTTGGTTGCATGGCAAAGTGGTTGCATAATTGTGTTAACCCCCCACAACCTAGCAGTGCTGCAACCTGCAGGTGCCTTTATAAGGTCTGAAATAGTGGGAGACATAATGGGCCTTTTTTCCTGCTGTGTTCCTCCCTCTACCCTCCTTCCTTCCCCACATGATGTAGCAAGCAGAAGGGGTACTGGCAAAGAGTCCAATTGAGAAATGCGCAGAAGTTGTTGCTCCATTATCTCCCCATTCTTTGTAATACTTTTCAAATTACCTATACAGCATCTCCAGATTGTGACCTGGTATCCCTAGCTTCTACGTGGAAATAGTGGTTGGTGGAATGAGAACAACAAGGGGAATAAAAGGCTTGCTTTAGTTTTGTCCCGAAGCTCCTGAGGAATGTTCTGGTTTTAGCATCCCAGACCCAATGCTGAGAGCCAGCCAAGTGAAAACAAAACTCTGTGTGGGGATGGGCCATGACTTAGTGATAGTGCATCTGCTTTGCATGCAGAAGGTCCCAGGTTCAACTCCCAGCATCTCTAGGTAGAACTGGGAGAGACCTTAGTCTGAAAGTCTGGGGAGTTGTTACCAGTCATCATAGGCAGTGCTGAGCTACGTGGGCTAATGATCCGGCTCAGTATAAGGCAACTTCCTATGTTTATATATTCGTACAAAATAAAATGAATGAAAGATTCCTCTGAAGATGCCTGGAAGCCTACAGGGAGCATATCGTAGGCACTCAGTTTTATGTAACAGACCAGACAATGTTCGGTGGTCGCCACATGGATCCCTCCATTCCCCTCTTTGGCATTTGCAGGAGGGACACACATGTCATTGATAATCATGCCCGAGTGTCAGATTGAAAGGAACTGAAGCAATCGAGTGTGAAGCAATCAAGTTTCACCCCTTCTGATGTTGGAAGAATCGAAACCCCCATGAATCACTTCAGATATTTCGTGTTTCCCTTCCATACTTTCAGAGTAGTGTTTTTGTTTATAGTGAGAAGGAATCAATGCAATTAAGGAGGTGTCAAGTCCAGTTATGAGCAAATAAATAAGATGCCAATAAATGTCTGTTTAATGATAACTCGTGGTTTCCCCTTGTTCTTTTCTATTAGATGTGCATTTTATACGAATGAGCTGAGGCATTCAGATTATTCAGACCATGTGTTGTTTGGAAAAAAGAAGAGCTCCTCTTTTCTAGGGTTACATTGACATGTAACTTTTTGGTGGGTCCAGTCAATTCAACCATCTAACTTGAGACAGGACAGATATTTCTGAAAGCTCCTTTGGAAGTCGAGACCTTTCTATATCTGAATGCAATTTTTATACAGAATGCTTTCTTAAAAGTGTAACCAGAACAAGGTATCTCATTCTGTGTTTAAAGGGCACTTAACTTGCTATTTGATTGTTGTTTTTAGTTGTGTGCATTGCAATTTCCAAATCTGGTCCATGTATAGAACAGCTTTAAAAACAAAACACATATGTATACAACAGCTGGAAACATTTTTTTACTCCAAGACATGCTTTTACCAAAGAAATGACTGGTTCATTTTACAACAGATATCCGCATCACCAAGGCTAAAGAGAAAAGGTCTTCTGTGTCTTAGCTGGCACGTTAAGTGAAGGGGATTACACCATTTCAAATAAATGACAGTTTGATTACATTTATTCTCATCATTTCAGGCCTTTGGCATAGCACTTGTGAAAAATTTTAATAATGCACTCTTCAAATACTGAGCAGTTCTTGAATTCATGTTATGCTTTTGATGAAGAGCATAGCAGTGGGACATTGATACAACCAAATACCACCTGGAGAGCACTAGGGCTTTCTCCATGGTTAAGACACTGGTCAGAATGAGTTGGGCTTTTTCCTTCATAAATGTAGCTGTGAAATCATATTTGGTAGTGGGAGTCAAAAGTTCATTTGACTGGCCATCTTTGCCCCATAAGAAATTTAGATTCTCATCTCCTTCAGCAGTTGGAACAACCCAATTAGCCTTTGATGAACCTTTTAACCTTTATTTTTCCACATCTACACTATTTTTCCACTCCTGAACCACCTACATCTTCCTCTCAGAAGCGAAAAGCTTGCAATGCAAGCAAGTAAGCAAGAAAAGCATAACAAGCTGCTGAGTTCTTCCAAAGTTAAAAATCTCCTTTTAAAAAATTAAAATCTTACTGCAGATATATATGAATGAGCATTGCTAGCAAAGTGGCACTTGCATGAAGATAATGTCTGCAAATTGAGCATTTCTGCATCTACTAACAGTTCTTTGAATCCATTATGTCACTGAAAGGTACATAAAACTATTATGGCATAAACAATTACATCAATAAGGCAAAAATGTAGTGTTTTTCCACAGATGGATCCTGCACTAGTCTCTAAAATTAGCTATGATAAATATGACAGTTCTCTTTGAGGAATCCATTACTTCATGTTCTTTGCCTTGAAAGTTTCCTTCTTTTTCAGCACAAACCTATGCATGTTTACTGTAAGTCCCACTGTGTTCAGTGAGGCTTACTCCAGGTAAGTGGGCATAGCACTACATCCTCAACATTTAAATGCACCAGTTTGTCTGTTTATCCTAGTAGATAAGAAGATGGCTACAATCCAACCTGTTATCCTTCTCGGTTGGTTTCAGACTCGCTCCCCAATACTACAATTTTGCATCTTGTGATACTTAAGAAGAGTATCTTATGTCAGTGTCACTATAGTGGCATCTTATGCAGGGGTGTAGTGGTCCAGGGTACTGGGGGATCTTAGACTCCTTACTTTTTGGGGGAGCAGGGTCTCTATGTTTCCAGCATCTCACGAGCCAATCAGCACAAAAGGGGAGTGTGTTAGCCACTGAGAAGAGTCTTCTGCCATGCTTCTTTGTTCTTTCCTGCTGATTGGAACCAATTAAAGTGAAAAGAGGTGAGTCATCCACAGATAAGACTTTTCAGTAGCTAACACTCTCCTCTTTCATGCTTATTGGCTCCTAGGGATGTCTGTTGTTGTGGGCGAAGGCATTAAAAAGGATCTCATTCTCAACCCCACAGCAAAAAAGGGTGGTGGTGGCTGTGACTATCATGAGGGACCCTACACTTCTGAATTTGCTGCTATGCTACTGATCTTATGGAAACATATAGCAATGGGCTGTAGCTCAATGATAAAGCACATAATTTGCATGCAATCCCCAGCATATGCAGGCAGGGCTGGGGAAAGTTCCCTGACTGAGACCCCAGAAAGTCACTGCCAATCATTGTAATGAACTAGATGGACTAATTGCAATTTTCTCTATTCCCGTGCAATTTTTGTTGGGCTAGTATTTGCCTGTTGGCTGCAGAAGTCTCTCTCTCTCACTTGCGGTGCAACACATAAAGCAAGTCATGTATCAAGAATCCATGGATTAGCAAAACATCTCCAATTCATCCCTCATCCTGCTGTTCCCCCACCCCACAGGCATACTATGTTTCTTTCTTTATTGTCATCAACATTTTGCATGGTATGATAGCTGCTGGCGGCCTGCCTCCATTTCTTAAGTTGAAAGAGACCACTTGTGACATTTAATCTGCGTGCAATGGTTATATGTTAAAACCTTATTTATTTTTGCTGATCTAGCAAGTCATGGACTCAACCTATATGTCAGTTTAGGGCTCAGTTACGTATAACAGCTCTTATCATGTTGATCGTGTACCCTGAGAGAAAAGCTTACGTCTTCTGCTGTAATGTGGTCAGACATAAACAGCCTCAAAGATACTTCTCCTGAATTCAGATCTCATGGCAGGGACAGTGTAGGAAGGAACCAGTGATAATAAAAAACCCAAGCGTGGGTGGTATTAACTTTCCCTTATTTCCTTTTTGTTAAGGCAGTGGGCTGAAGCAATCTGACTGCAGCAAAAGTGAGAAAACAGAAACAGTCCACCAAACTCTGAAATGACTAGATGTTGATCACATCCTGATAGCAAGTTCGAAGGAGTTACTAACGTTGCTGTTGCCATTGCCATATTCTGTGAGACACACATAAAGCAACATTTTAAAAGTTGATATGAAAAGTTCTATGCTCCCTTTGGAGATTGAACTTTCTCTCCCTGTGCAATTTGGTGAACAGATGTAGTCCAGCTGTTAAAGCGCAGGTGGCTGTCACCACAAGCTTGACATGTATATCCCAACCCTGTCCATGGTTCCTCTTGGGTGGGTCGTTGCCTTGCAGCCCCAGCATTTCTGCCCCTGATACTAAAGGCAAAGTTCATTGACTAGTGTCCCACAGTCATTCTTATGTTCCTGTGGGCTGTTTCAACTATGAAATATGATGGCTCTCCTGTTTAATAAGAAAGGGTAGTTTGCCATTTAAGATTCCTGCAGATGCCACAATACTTCCAAAGTTCTGTTTTCTTCACTGCACCTTCTCAAGTTAGGTCTCAAGAAATCCGTAACTCGATGTCCTACTAAAGTGTTATGATGGCTCTTTTTTTTCCTCCCTTGCCTACCATTATTCTTCCCTTCTCCATCTCCAAAGCACTGCCTAGTTTTTTCTTTCTGAAACTTCCAAACTGTCTCCAGAATCCAGCGGCTTCCAGCAAACCTACACCTAAGCACTCACGCTGTCAACATTAAAAAAAAACCTGTCAGAGTTAGCGCTACTCTCTCCTCTGTAGAATACTTTCTCTTCTTGTACAAGCCTTTGAGCTGACAGACTTGGCCACCCTTCTTTTTGTTTTTAATTGCTGTTTTGGGGGCTAGCAAACTGTGAAAGTTTTGAAGGTGAAATGACTAATCTAGCTTACTACCGGTTGAGATACTTGCCTGAGTGCAAGAACCACAGTGGTAATTCACTCAGCAGCAGTGGCAAAGTTGTGTACAGTGTTTGGTTAGGAATAGTGTAGAAGTAGTCATATCAAAACTTAGTGGGGTATTTCCACAGTAGCCTCACCAGTGACCAAAGATGGCTGCTAGGAGCTTGCTGAGGGCTTGGATGTATTGGACCACAAGAGAAACTGGGCTACAAAAATGACAGTGTCAAAAACAATGTAGTCCAACCAGCTTTTCTAACAGGAGCACTCATGTCTGCTAACTAAGCCATTCTTCTGGGTTCCTTTTCTATCGTTGTCGTAGTGTGGGAGCACTGGCAACCCATTTTAGGCCCTTCTCCCGTGCTTTTGCATGAGAGGAGTAAAAATATCTTCCACTTTTCAAGAGGAAAGAAACTTTATGTGGGTGGCATTGATAAAATATATCCTTGCAGAAATAAGCAGGTATTGCTCAATTGTTGGCTGCATTCACATGAAACGCCAAGCCAGATTTTGTGGCTTACTGAGAATGAACAGCATGGTGGTGCATGCCACCTAGTTGCTCCCACTTTGTTCCTCCCCAGCATGAGCCAGAAAAACAAACCATGATGTCTTGCCCTTGTGTGCATGGCTTTGTGTTAATTCCGAATGTCTGCTTTATCATTACCTATGAACACAACTGTTTAATCCCAGTGTGTGATTGCAGAAAGCACACTGACTTTCTGCATGAGGAAAATATGAATTCCGTGAGACTTTCTGCTCTCACTGACGTGATAATCTTGTGTATAGGCTGTCTCAGTTCAGACTGCTGGTAGGGATTTACATGAGTGAATGTTCTTCCATTCAGAAATATTCCCTTCACACAGAAAAGCATGATGGAGAAGGGTTGCAGCCTAGCCATCTCTCCGACCTGCCAGTTTTCTATGTGTGAGTGCAAACCTAGTTAACTCCCTGGTGTTTTCTCTCTGCTCCCAGAGATTATTGGTCTGAACATTCTTCATCTTACACTCAGTGCCTGACTCTGGTTCATCCAGTAGTGGATGGCATGGTAGGGCCTCCAGCTGGCTTGCTGCTGCATACCAGGACACAGAGGGAAAGGGACGTGGCGGATTGGCTCAGCCAGTGCAGTTGCACTGGGCTGACCTTGCCACTGCTTTGTCCTGCCCCCTCTCCATCCCAGTATGCAACAGCGACTCAGCTGGAGGAAGGTCAGGTGAGTGGCACAACCCCAGCACACCGTCAACTGCTGGGTTCGTCCATTTGCCAATGGCCACCTATATGACCTGTTTACTGGAGAAAATGCTGTTCACATTAGCCCACTGAATAATACACAGTAAGCCAGTTTTTAACTGTAACTACGTTAGTCCAATGTTTTTTTCTGCTTCAAATTGACTACTCATTCTCTACACTCAAATGGTCTGGTTGTGGAAGGGATCTGCTTATAATAGATTACTTCCTTGCTTAAATTATTTTTATGAAAATGAGGTGAGGAAACAAATGAGCCATCCACTTCCTCCCAAAATATTTACTCAGTTGTCTTTGCCTTTTGGACAGTTTGCCTTTCTTTGCCTACTTAGACAGCTTTGATAATGCCTTTGTCCAGTTTTATGAAGATATGGAACAACATGCTCTGACAAACTTCAGAAAAAGTTTAGGAACTGGGTCATTCTGGGCCAGTTCTCCAGTTTCCCCCATAGTCACTGAGATCATACGACTAAGGGATTGTTAAAAGTAGATATATTGCTTTACTCTTATGCAGGAATATTTGTCCTAGCCTGCCTTTACTTTGAAATATGTGGATGAATATCACCTGTGCTGATGCCAAATTACAGTAGGGCCCCACTCATATGGCGGGTTACGTTCCGGACCCCCGCTGTAAAGCGAAAACCACTGTAAAGCAGAACTCATTGAATAGAATGGCACGCGATGCCCGAAAACTGCCGTAAAAGCGGAACAAGCACTGTATGAGTGGGGCTTTAGTCTAATTGCGTCTAATTGAGACCGCTGTATTAGCGAAGCGCCGTAAAGCGAAGCGCCGTAAAGCAGGGCCGTACTGTACACTGAAACGTATTAACTTTGTGAGGTCCAAAGAACTGTTGCCTTGTTGTCGCCATTGTTAATGTCAAGGCACAACTCAAGAAGGATGCACCTGGTGTAGGTGCTGTCTATGGCAAACAGTTGTTTCTTGCTTTCGTTAGGCTAAAAGGTGATAGTCACAGAGACCTCAGCATTTGCTTAGTACTCTTTTCTCACAGACTAGGTCCATAGATTAACAGAACATGAATCACAATAGCAAAAAACAGAAATAAAATGGTTCATTGTATTTCTGAAAGCAATATAAACAATCTCAGAGTGTAAGGATTATACAGCCAGGGACGCCAAGAGGGGCTGGCCTTACCATCAGATAGAGTGAGGCAGCTGCCTTAGATAGTGGATCTTGGGGGGAAGATGTGGGGTGGTGGCAAGGTGTTTGAAGACACAGGTGTGTGTCCTAGGTTAGTCTGTTGCCCTCAGGAGTGGTGGAGAATGTTGTACTGATCACATGTGCTCAACTGCCAATCCAGTCAGCTTCTCTATAAATGAAAAGGAAGCGGCTCTAACTTGTCCTTTGCACAGATATTAAAATGTTTTGGGCCCTGCCTTCAAAAGGCAAAACTAAGGGCCAGTTCTCAGTCCTTGTGCCCTATTGATTGCAGCAGTAAATATTGTAAAAAGTGAAGCATTAGTACATGTTTTCAAACACAGGCACCAGGGAGCCATGTTTCATTGCCGAAAACTCAACTCACAATCAGTTGCGCATGAGAACTTAAGAAAGGTGTTGCTGAATCAGACTAGTCCCATAACTTGGGTTCTTTCAAACAGTGGCCACCTGTAGTTATCTGTAAGTCCATTCTTTATTAATCTGTTTATTTATTTTTAATCAGCATAAAATCTTGCATTTAAGTATATATTTTTAAACATTAAATAACCATTTCAAAATATATCTGGAACATTCAAAAAGCTTGAAAACTGGTGGATAATAATAAGTTCTGATCCAGATCAGGTCAGTTCATATCAGTATTCACAAAGGTTTAATTCCTCATACACCCCTGTGACCAATGTATGCATGCCATGAAATGAATATGTGGATCATACTGAAGGTCTCATTTACAGAGCCATGCTGCCTTTTCCCAGATGTTATTTTCTGAGCCTGGGTTGCATGTGGCAAACCCACAGGCCATCTGTTCATCACAAAAAGAAGCCACAGTTTTTGAATGCCGCTGTGGGTTTCATGATGGAATGCAAAACTGCAGTTATGATTGTGATAAGTTATTCAGGCACTTTGCTCACCACATGCACATTGTAATCTATGTCCATGGAAGCAGAAGTAGCTGTCCATGAGCTGAACTGTGGTGTTTTGTTAATTAACCATTGTTGATAACCCAACAACCAAACCTTTCAAGCTCTTTAAATCCTCTTGTATGTGACTTAGTGGTCAGATTTAAAGACGTAGAATGTGCATAATACTTTTTTCTAAAAAGTTTCCTTTTAAATCTGGGATGTCATGGAAGTGTGTCAGTCCTTAGAGCCATCCATAGTGATTGCTGTTGTTGTTGTTATTATTGTTATTATTGTTATTATTATTTAGCTCAAAGGTTTCTAAGTGACTTACAACATGTTAAAAGCATAAATATACCACTTTCTCTCCTGGAGTATGGGATGGCATGATCAGAACTCTTGACATCTGCTGTCGCACACTTCGTAGAAATATAAGTACTCCAGTTCCAGTCTCAAGAGTCAAACCAAGATAAATGAATCACAAAAGCCAGGTAAAGTATGAAGCCATGTACAAGTAAAGTACAGCACATTTGTTACATGATCAGTTGCAATGCAGAATATGATATTGAAGTAATCAAGTTAGAGGGACTGCCTGAGTTCTGTCTATGGAGAAGATTTTTTAAAGAGGACGTTTGAGGTCATCTGCTGGAAGTGGGTGTCAGTGATGAGCATATTTTGAATGATGCTTTAAACTTAAATTAGATCACAAACTTTGTTGTTGTTATGTGCCTTCAAGTCGATTACGATTTATGACGACTCTATGAATCAGTGACCTCCAAGAGCATCTGTCATGAACCACCCTGTTCAGATCTTGCAAGTTCAGGTCTGCGTCTTCCTTTATGGAATCAATCCATCTCTTGTTTGGCCTTCCTCTTTTTCTACTCCCTTCAGTTTTTCCCAGCATTATGGTCTTTTCTAGTGAATCATGTCTTCTCATTATGTGTCCAAAGTATGATAACCTCAGTTTCATCATTTTAGCTTCTAGTGACAGTTTTGGATTAATTTGTTCTAACACCCAATTATTCATCTTTTTTGCAGTCCATGGTATGCACAAAGCTGTCCTCCAAAACCACATTTCAAATGAGCTGATTTTTCTCTTATCTGCCTTTTTCACTGTCCAACTTTCACATCCATACATAGAGATTGGGAATACCATGGTCTGAATGATCCTGACTTTAGTGTTCAGTGATACATCTTTGCATTTGAGGACCTTTTCTAGTTCTCTCATAGCTGCCCTGCACAGTCCTAGCCTTCTTCTGATTGCCTGACTATTGTCTCCATTTTGGTTAGCGACTGTGCTATTGATGATCCTTGACAAATTCAATGTCCTCATTATCAACTATAAAGTTACATAAATCTTCTGTTGTCATTACTTTAGTCTTTTTGACATTCAGCTGTAGTTCTGCTTTTGTGCTTTCCTCTTTAACTTTTATCAGCATTCGTTTCAAATCATTTCTGGTTTCTGCTAGTAGCATGGTATCATCTACATATCTTAAATTATTGATATTTCTCCCTCCAATTTTCACACCATCTTGGTCCAATTCCGCTTTCCGTATGGTATGTTCTGCGTTTGGATTAAACAAATAGGGTGATAAAATACACCCCTGTCTCACACCCTTTCCGATGGGAAACCAATTGGTTTCTCCATATTCTGTCCTTACAGTCGCCTCTTGTCCAGAGTATAGGTTGCACATCAGGACAATCAGATGCTGTGGCACCCCCATTTCTTTTAAAGCATTCCATAGTTTTTCATGATCTACACAATCAAAGGCTTTGCTGTAATCTATAAAGCACAGGGTGATTTTCTTCTGAAATTCCGTGGTCCGTTCCATTATCCAACGTATGTTTGCGAAATGATCTCTGGTACCTCTTCCCTTTCTAAATCCAGCTTGGACATCTGGCATTTCTCGTTCCATATATGGTAAGAGCCTTTGTTGTAGAATCTTGAGCATTACTTTACTTGCATGGGATATTAAGGCAATAGTTTGATAATTACTGCACTCCCTGGGATCCCCTTTCTTTGGAATTGGGATATATATTGAACGCTTCCAGTCTGTGGGCCATTGTTTAGTTTTCCATATTTGTTGACAAATTTTTGTCAAAATTTGGACAGATTCTGTCTCAGTAGCTTGTAGCAACTCTATTGGTATGCCATCTGTTCCTGGTGATTTGTTTCTTCCAAGTATTTTAAGAGCAGCTTTCACCTCACATTCTAATATTTCTAGTTCTTCATCATACTGTTCCCCCGTGAATGAATCTGTCATCCTGTCATCTCTTTTATAGAGTTCTTCAGTGTATTGCTTCCATCTTCCTTTTATTTCATCTCGGTCAGTCAGTGTGTTCCCCTGTTAATTATTCAACATCCCTAGTCTTGGTTTAAATTTTCCTTTCATTTCTCTAATCTTTTGGAATAGGGCTCTTGTTCTTCCCTTACTAACTCCCTTAAATTAAAATAATGGTGTGAAACTGCATTCAGCAATCATATAAACAAGAGTTAAGTATAATGTCTGTGATTAGTTTGCATTTAGAAGTTGAAGCTTGATGTGACAGAATTTAAATTAAATTTTCCCATGGTCAAAGTAAGACCCTAAAGCTGAGCAATTAACAATTCAATGCTATGCATATCTACTCAGAGGAAAGCTCCATGAGATTACTCCCAGATAAGTGAGTATAGGATTGCCGCCTAAGGCTACAATTCTGTACTTATTTATTAGAAAATAAACTCCATTGAACACAGTGGGATTTACTTCGGAATAAGCATACATAGGATTGTGCTGCATGTCCAAGTAATTTTACTGAAATAACATTGTAGATTATGCTATAACAACTCTATGGCACAGTTTGCATATAATGCTAAGGAAAGCATGGTTTAGCACAGCTGAGCAAACTTGCAGGTTTCTGGAATGAAGATTTTAGCTGCTGCACTGTTCCCTTGGTCCTGTTGCTGCTGAGCTATCTATGGCTAAGGTATGGTGTGGCACAGCATTTTGTCCAAACTCAGGCTTGTGGTTTGTCGCACTCCAGACAAGCCACAAGCTATAACCAAGGTTTGTTCTTGGTTTACCCCTCATGATTCGTCTAGAAGGGGTGAACCATGACCCCAGATTCAGATGCAACATTAAGCCAAAACATATTTATTTATTTATTTAGTCCATTTATATACCGCTCATATTTAAATAAAACTCTAAGCAGTGTACAACAAGTCCAATATCTTAAAGCAACAACTACAAAAAACAATAAAATACAGTTAACTGAACAAAACATCCTCTTTAGTATAAACGTAATATAAACATTGCATATAAAATTAAGTACAAGAAATACAAGAAAAAATCATAATATACATAATAGACTAAACAGAATAGTCCCTACATTTCAAGGAGAAACAAACATGTTCAAACAAGCTTATTTTAAAACATAACAGATTAAACAAATCAGATTTCTTAATCACAGGATAATAAAAAAGCAAACCAATTAAAATAGCCGGCCCCCATTATATCAGAATTTTGTGTTTCTACCGTTGGTAAAAGAAAAAAAAATCAGTTTACTCAAACATACCCTTACAAGACCAGCACATTCATATTTAGACATATCAGCATTCTACAAAACATAGCTTGGCATTTGGGTAGTGCAGCAGGAAGACCAAACCCACACATTTGTTTAGTCATGCTAAACCATGGTTTGACAGCATTATGCACAAACCTGGTTTATATATAGTAATACTTTAAAGGATTATAGAGGCAAATAAACCTGGGGGGGCTACCATTTAAGACTTTAGTAGGACAAGATTTTGCAAGGTCCAAGTGCCCACTCTTGGATCCATCCAGTGCTAATTTATGAAGAAGCAAGGAATTTAAGTTCCTCCTATTTTCAGTATCTCGTGATACTTACCCAGTATCCACTCAGAATGTAAAATCAGCTACTGGGCCAAGTTCAAGGTGCTGGTTTTAGTGTACAAAGCCCTATATAGCTTGGGAGCAGGATACCTGAAAAATCATCTTACTCCTTACATTCCCAGTCAATCACTGTGCTCTGCAGGTGAGGGCCTCCTGCAGATCCCATCTTATCAGGAGGTCCATTCTGCATAATACAGGCAGCAGACCTTTTAGTGTTGTTGCACCTACCCTTTGAAATTCCCTCCCCTTAAATATTAGACAGGTGCCATCTCTTTAAGATGTTTTAAAAGATGTTTTAAAAGGTATTTTTAAGAAGTTTTGTTTTTAAGATATTTTAAGATGTTTTTAGAGTTTTGTCCCTTGTTTGCCGCCCTGGCAAAGAATGGAAATTTAATAAATACTTCAACTAATAACAACAACTAGAACATGTGGTCTTACATGTGAGGACAATGTCAATGATTCCTTGACTTAAACCTTTGCAAATGAAAATATCCCAGAGCAATTTCCCCACATATGCAGATTTCATCCTTGAAATATATATTGCTTATAACTTTGTTTTTTAAGAAAACTAGATTTCTTGAGAATCTGAGTAGAAAGTTTACAAATGCTACAGCATTTCTCAGACTTGCAGATGTCTTTCCCAGCACAAGCACACACCCCTTTGCAGACCTGGCTAAGATAGAGGTTCACCACAGACGTCGAATGCCTTCTTACAGTTATATCACTTGAACTCTGTGGTTAGAATGGGTGTATTTTTGATTGACTATGGCAATACTTGCTTATCTCTTTTTTTAAAAAAGATAGAAAGGAAGGAAGAAATTATGTATCTGGTAAATAACAGAAATGAGATTGCAGGTGTGTGTCCACAAGAGGTTTGGGAATGTGCCAAGTAGTTAATCTAGCAGTTAACCTCCTGTAGACCACCTGAAAGTTCTGAGTTGCTGAAGTCTACAGGAAAACTTTCATTGCATTGCATCCATAGTGAATTATGGAATAGCCAAAGCTTCCCAGAGTGGGACGAGCAGGTTGAGGACTCTGTTGAGACAGTCCTGTTAAGAACAAGAGGATTGGGTGTCTTTTAATTCAACTGTGCATTTCAGATCTTTAAACCAGATTTGCATTTTACAGATAGCATGCCTTTTGATTAAGAATCTCATCAATATAAGCTTTTAAAAAAACAGTAACAAAAATGTACAAATTGTCAGAATTGTCATGTTAGTCTATTGCAGGAAAAACAACAAAGAATCTTGTGGCATCTTAAAGACTAACAAATACATTTGCAAGGGTTTGGAACAAAATGGCTTCAATTTATTGAAAAGCCTTGAAAATCCTGTGCTGCGTAGTTTCACAGTTAATTTGCTTAGGAACAAACCTTATGCCTTAAATAAAAAGGGGTTTGATATATAGCTACGGTTGGTTTTCAACCATGTGCTATTATGATTGCCCCTGTTCTAACAGAATCACGTCAAGGGTTAAGCTGCATTCAGAGAGTAGTACTACGTTTCCATACCCAATCATTTCCCCATTTTATTTGATCTTTCACACAACGTAAAACTCTAGCGGAATCTAGTGGAAGCTTAGTGCTAATTTCCATGTTAATTGCTTCCAGAAAAAAACTGTTTGTAACCCCATTAACCCTGAAAATTACAGAAGTAAAGTGATAAAATCTGGGGTGTTTTACCGGCATACAGTTTTTCCGCTCTGTTTTCATGGGGAAATCATGGGGCAACAGAAGTACACATGTGCGGAATGGGTGGGGGAGTAGCAACATGTTCAGTTACGTTCATTGTTATGTTACACCGTGCCCACTGGTGTGAGTGAAATTTATTGCGACATGGCAATATATTGGTCAAAAAGCCACAGTTCCATAACGCAACAGGTACTGCAGTGTGAAAGGAATGTTAGAAGATGGGACAAAAGCACTACCATTATAATCAGTAAAACAAATGCAATAAACCCCATGACTGAATTCAGCCCCAGTCAAGAAGAGCACTCATGCACTGTGCAGTGGTTTTAAAGCTGCTGGCTGGTGGCTGTTACCATCTGTGGGGCTTTTTTTAAAAAACATGTCCAGAGCTCTGTCTTTGTGGTCTTATTTATATCCCACCATTCCTCCATGATAGAGCTCAACAGCAAACAATAGGGGTCCCAGGTATATTTTCCCATCCAGGCACCAACTAGACCTGGACCTGTTCAGCTTCAGTAAGGTTGCTCCATCAGGTGCCTGTTGACAGTGGATGTGGAGTCTCAGGCCTAAGGGTTTGATGTGGCCTTCCGGGCATCTCTGTCTGGCTCTTGAGACTCTCCCTCATCAGTCCTGCTCTGCATCCTCCTTGAATGGTGAAATGTGTCCTTGAACTGTGATGATGTCTTTTATTTGCCTGGATGGAGATATAGGAGGGGGAGCAGAAACTTTTGACATTTGCATGGCTGGAATGTACCATACAAAGGTAAAGATTGCATCCTTTTCCCTCTGTCCCTGCCTACCGCTGGCATGCACGCACACACATGCACACTAGCATTTGCCCATGAGGGAATGTGGCCCTTGGGTTGAAAAAAGGTTCCCTGCCCCTGCTTTGTCCCAACCTCCCCTAACCTGGGTCCATCCAGATGTTTTTACCTATAACCTATTACCTATTATCAAGATGGCCAATGGCCTGGGATGATGGGAGCTGCAGTCGAAGATATCTGGAGGAACCCAGGTTGAAGAAGGCTGCTTTGGACTGTTGCCCTAATACCTGGAACTAGCAGAGGAAGTAGTTTTCACTAAACAAGACCTGCATAACTTGTGATCTGCCAGGCTCTGTACAACCCTCTAGTCCAGAGGTTCTTAACCTGATGAAAGCTATGGACCCCCTCCCCAGAAAAATGCACATAATCATAGTACTGGCCCTGACTATTGGAATTGCTAGTGCAGACAGAAAAAGTTATTTTTTTTTAATTGTTTAGAACATTTGTATGCGACGGAATCATTTGCATTTCTGAGTACATAAAAAAGCCATACGTAAAATAAACAATAGAACAATAAAATCATTATAAAACCAAACATTATCTTAAAATGCCTGCTGGAACAAGAATATTTTAGTCACACACCTGCAGTTGCATTAACCATCTATTTTATGCAAATGAATTTACAGGAGGGTTCAGGGCTGGTCCAACCACTGAGGCAAACTAGGCAAATGTCTGGCCTGCTTCAGTTCTATCATGCACTAAGCAGATAAACCATCTTGTCAGCTGTTTGGGGCATTGAAACAGTGGTAAACGGAAGGAAAAGAAGCAACCAACATAAATAATGAAACAATATAATATATATAATATATAAACATTGTAATATATATATCCCAGCTAACTCATCATTTAAGGTGTTGCTATATTGTTCCAGATATAGAGTTCTCTTCGGAACTTAGAAAAACAGACAACTTTGGGCTAGCCCCGACTGAGATGTTAATCTCACTGTAGTGAATAGAATTTAACTTGTAGCGCTCACATTTTATAGGGCTGATCTGCTTCAGAGTACAGTATGAACAATTAAAATATCAAGTGGGAGACCTCGTGTTTCATTTTAGGAACACCATGCTTATTTCCTTACCTTACAGGATGCTTTCTCCTTGGCTGCAATTCAATTAACATTTAGCCATTCAAGTCCAACTGATTTTTAATTTGCGTAACAATCTACTGGCCTTTAACCTCTGAGGACACTTCTAGAAGGGGGCTTAATTAGGTTTTAAAAACATTGTATTGGATTTCCTCTGGAAAGGGTAAATCCAGATTACAATGGGGGGATTGAGGCTGGCATTTTTCAAATACCAATGGCATTGTGTGAACACTGCAAAAAAAATGGCATGTACGAGCACCCATTCCTACAATAAATGTCCACCTAGAAGCACCCTGAGTGTACCCGAAAGAATTGTGTTTGCTCTTGGCTCCCACTGTTGGCTATGGAAGGCAAAGAACTGGAAGCTCAAATTTTATTTATTTATTTATTTATTAAATTTATACCCTGCCTTATGGCCAAAAGGCCCTCAAGGCGGCTTACAAAAAACACGAATATAGCAATACATCAATAGAACATAATACATCAATAAAATAATACAATTCTCAAAATTAAATAACAAATAACATTATTAAAAGAAAAAACAGCAATTACAAGCTTCCAATAATAGGTATCATACTGTAGGAATCATACTGGATCCTTCTGATCTTGTTGGAAATTCTGGCTTGACTCGTCACTGCTTCGTCTCCTGCATGGTTTTAGATGCAGCTCTTCCAGCTGTATTTCTGTGGCCCTCGATGGAGATGACGTGCTTGCGAATCCGGCTCTGGAGAGTGAGATCATTGACGTGCTCAATAAGGTCGTAGATGGCGTAGATGTTGGGGTGTAGATGTTAGGGTGCACCAACTCAAAGCGCCCGATCTCGATGCGGGTGGCCACTGAGTTAGAGATGCCGAACTGCGGCTGTTGAAGACTTGCTAAAAGGAATGGTCATATCTTGGTGGTAGAGTCATACCTTCAATTCTTCAAGAGGGTTGTTTGTGACAGTTTCTTTTATTCATACTTCCACCCACAAGTAGCAAACATCTGAAACTGAAGCCTACAAAGTGTGACTCGAAAGCATTTTAGAGCTGACTGCTGCAGAAACCCAGCCTTTATCACAGTGCTATTTTACTTTGCAAGTTAGAAAGCTTCATATGTAAGCTTTGTGAGTAAAACAAGCAAGGATAGAAGGTTGCTGACTGCACAGCTAGTTGCTGTATTGTGTTAGGGACTCCAGGGAGGCTGAGCTGGATTTGAGGCTAAACCGGAGCCTAATGAGATGCCCTCTTCAGGCACAGGAATACAGGAAATGCAGAGGTGAGCTATGTAATTAACAGCAGTGTGAAGCCTCTGGATTGGCCAAGACTGGTGTCAATATTGGGAACATGGCCTTCTGAAATTTAGGCTTCATCAGCAAGCCAGGTCTGAATTCTGGTATGGCTGGCCACAGCTTCAAAAGGATTCTGATAGATGGCCTCTTCCATCCATGATTATATGCATTAATCTAATATTGGGTTCCCCATCACCACCCAGTCTTTCCTAATTTTAGCCAAAGCACAATTAAGCTGTAAAATTAATCTTAAAAAAAAAAAAAGAGTGTGGTGAACTTGAGTTACATAACATCCTGTGCTGGGGAAAAAAATGAAACCAATCATGCACACTTATTAAAAATTGCATTGTGCCCATCAACAATATTTTCAGGGTGGTTTACATCACAATAAAATTTGGCAAAATACAAATAATCAAACAGTATTTTTTAAAAAAGATTTAGGGCTGCTTTTTGCTGATTTTGAAGCAGCATTTTGATATCTGGTCTGTGCCAGACTACAGAAGTTGGCAAAGAGGGAAACCCATTTTCCCTGCACCAGTTTTCTGTCCCACTTACGTATTGCATATGGGGAGGAAAAGGTCCAGGAAGGTATGTATATATGGCACTGCACGACTTCAAAACACCACCACCGGCAGCCCTAGCTGGGTATCTTCACTCTCTGTGGGTGGTGGCAAGGAGACGCTTTGGCAGGCTTGGCAACTCACTCCCAGCAATCCCTCTGCCCCATTGTGGGACAGTGGCAAGTGGTAGTGGACTCGAGGAGAAGAGTAGCCATCATTAGGACATCTGGGCGTGGCACTTGATGGTGGTGGCTCACAGTGGGAGCCAGCACAGCAGCAGGCCGTAGCTTAGTAACAGTCTTGGGCCAGCCACCGAGCCTGCCCCTGGGGTGGAGTCAGGTGTTGGGATCCTTTCCAGTAGCACTGGAGGCTTCCCACCCAACCTCTCTCACCAGCTTGCCCTGCCAGCTCATCAGTTCAGCATAGCAGCGCAGCATAGTAGCAGTGGGTCAGCCTCAGCAAAACCGTGCTGAGTTCCATACCTTCTCCGTGCTGCTGCTTCCTATGTGTGCATTCTCTGCTCAGTGCCTCCCCCTATGCCTCTGGCTGGTTTTATGGGTAGGTGACACTTGAGTGGTCTCCTTGGATGGAGTCTTAATTATAGTGAAGCCAAGAGAATACTGTGGAGCAGGAGTCTGGGATGTGAGAGACTAAGATTTGCATTTTCTTAAGGTAACCTTGGGTGACCTTGGGTAAATCATCTCCCAGTACTGCTTCTCTATGAAATGGATTAATGTTTCCTATATGCTTAGCTGCTTGATCCCATAATACTGGGGTCCCTAACATGGCACCCTCAGTCCCTAACACAGTACCCTCACTCTCCCTTGGCACCTGTCAAGGCCCTCTGACCCTCCTCTTTTTAATTGAGGTTTAAGAGGTTATTTGGTTGGGGGTGTTGCCTCTGAAGGGGGTTGTCTGCCTTTTCTTCTGTGTTTTATTTGTTGTCGAGGGGGATTTCTAATAATCACCCGTTTTTCTTCTGTGAAATGGGTATTTTGTGGTGCGCATGATAGTTTCTTAGACCTCCAAATGTGCTCTGGCCCCAAATCCTGCTATAATACAGATGTATGACTTTACCTGTAGTCTGTAACTTGCCTTTTAGTTTCTTGAATTACCTGCTGTACATGTAGGTCTGTAAATAAGGCAATTTCCTGCTTTTTTTGTCCTATTGTGGAACACTTGCAGTGTGTTGATTTGTGGTGGGTTAATGTCATGTGTGGATGGTCTGACTTGGTGGCAGCACATGCAATAGCTGTATACCTTAGAATGAACAGAGCATTTGGGGGGGGCTTCACCTCCCGACCCCTGGCAACTCCAGCGATGATAGGACGTTTATATTTCAGCAGTACGTACACAGCTGATATAATTCTGTTCAGCATTTCTCTATCCCCATCCAGTTCATTGGCTGCTATTTGCAGGGGAAAGCAACACACACAGTTTCTTTCTTTTTATGAAACTTTACTGGGGAGAAATGGGGGTGATCTAGACAGACGGCAGCTACATATTCTCTGTAACATGTAAGGTCCTCAGAAGCAGTAATGATTAGCACCAGCTTCGTAGAATATATGCACATCATGTGTACACTCCACAAAATATATGGGTGTGGGAATGTCATGTGTGACAAGATCAATGTGCGCTTTCCTGTTTTTTCTTTTCTTTCTGGAAGTGTTCTTCCATGTAGGGCAAGTGTAAAGCATTAAACAGCTCTTCAGCTTTTGACACTGAGATCCCTGTCTGATGATACAACCTTCATTGTTCCTCATCAAATTGTTTTCTGAGTTCTTTCTGTGTTTCTGAGTGACAGACTTTGATTTTTTCCAGTTCTGGTGAAGTCAATTTAAAGGCAACTGTGGGCGAAACTGGGCAAGTATGAAATGGCAGGAATGCTTCAGGCAGTCAAGAAAGAAGCACAACTGCTTCTTTTTTAACTTCTTTTAAAACAAGTTCCTCTGTGTTTGCTGCTCTGGTAGAAAAGTTGACAGTTCATGGTCTAGGCTTCTTTTCCAATTCCTGCCTTTCAATAAGAAATAATAACTTTAGAGGGGTTGACTCCTGTATTGTTTTATCCTCATTTTAGTAAGGTGCAAGGTAAAAACAGAATGCTGTTTGCTTGTTTGACACGCTTTCTTCCAGTCCTTATGAAAGAGCTGAAAGTCCTACACTGAAGGCCTTTGTGTTGCATTAACAGGCACTAAGGCTGAAGAATGTTTTCTTCATGTGGAGTGGCCTCACGTAAAAACACCGATGGATCGTACTCCACATTTGGAAGTAATTCTTCTAAGTGGGATCTCTCAAACTCATGTGCATCAGGCATTACCTGTGAAGCATAGGTTTCAGCAGCTGTGCATGTGCACTTACCACACGGAGGTGTTCTATACACCATGCAGTGGCACAATGGGAACTGCTTTTCCATGGGTTCACTCCACAGTCTGCTGCAACGTTTAAAGGCCTGCCTGCAACCACATGGGTCTTTCCAATCTTACGAGTCTTTCCATGGCATCAGCCATGGTATAAATTCCATGGGAAAGACCCATACAGTGTCTTCTGAAACATGGTTGCAAGCTTTTAAAGGAGGGATGGGCCCCCTGATCCCTCCCCCCTTCCACAGATACTTCTGGACTGTAGTTCCCATCATCCCTGACCATTGGACATGCTAACTGGGGCTGATGGAAGTAGGAGTCCAACAACATCTGGAGGTTCTCAGGTTTCCCCTCCCCACTTTAAAGATTGCAGCAGTGTTGTGAGATGAGATGTTCCCATGGATCTTTTGTAATATGTAAAGAAGCACCTGAAAATATGTAGCTTTTGGTGGGGAGTGCTTGCTTGTTTCCATTAGCACTGTAAAAGTAAATATACTACCCTACAGTTGGTATGTTAATGTGTATTGGTGGAATTAAGAACTTCACATGTCATAGAAACAGTCTAGACTTTGTTCTCATGCGAAGTGCTTGGTGGAGTGCATTCAGACAATTACAGTGGCATGATAAATGCACCTGTGAAACTTCCCTTTTCACAGACCCATTCCCATTCATTATCATTCCAACCATCTCACTGACAAAGGCAGAGCCAGAGGTGGATTCAGAACTTAAAGCCATATATAGGCTGAAGTGTTTGCTTTCACATATTTGTCTCTAAGACTTCTGTTCTGCTGTTTGGCCTTTGTGTTGCCATTGACATAGGCAACCACTTAAAAAACCTACTTAGCCATTGGTAGGGTTCATGTTACGTTGCCTACCAATTTCTTTCTTTCTTTCTTTCTTTCTTTCTTTCTTTCTTTCTTTCTTTCTTTCTTTCTTTCTTTCTTTCTTACGAATTGTAAAGTTCAAAGGTGAAAATTACTCAGGCCTCTTTCCTCTGACTTGTGTCTTTCAGTCCAACAAGGTTCCTGTCGTACAGCCATCCCATGGTATCCATCCCCTCACCCCACTCATCCCCTACAGCAATGAACATTTCGGCCATGGCTCCCATTCTCCACACCTGCCAGCTGACCTCAACCAGAAACAAGGTAACTGGGATGCTCTCTGCCTTTTCGGTGATACTGGCAGGGGGGAGGAAGGCTATCTGAAAATATTTTTATACACGGTATGGGTTAAAAAAAAAAGGTAGGCTGATACTTGAATTGTCAGCTCGCTAGCCTTTCCCCATATTGGGGAAGGTCAGAATGTCTACTACAAACATTTACCCTCCACCTGTATTTCATAGCCAACCCTGTCCATTTTCAATATCACCCCGATGTCTCTGCCTTCATGAAAGGTCTGCCTACATGCTGGGCTCACACACGTGTTAGAGACTCAGCACTGCTGATGCATGTATTTGTAGTTTAGGACCAGCCCCTAAATTGTAGGCGGAGAAGCAGCAGGAAGGGTGCTCAGCCCTTTTCCCTGATGACCATTTTCTACTCAAAACTGCCCCAATATGATACTTCCCCCACCAAAGGGTTAAAAAAGAATGCTGACAAATGTTTTGTGCTTGGTGGTTCAAAGTGGTGGCTTACAAAGATAAACCTGTTTTATCTTGAATAAAGATGCCTTGATGTTCCACTCATAGTATTTCTCTTTACACATTTCTAAGACAGATGTTGTTGTTGCAGCAGTATGTACCAGTTACGTATTCATCCATTCCTCTGCCCCTCACCCCCAGCTCCTAGCAATGGCAAAGTGGTTCACCTTGTATGGTGAAGCATGCTGCCTGCCAGGTACTGGGACATTTGAGAAGTGTGTTTAGCAAATGTGATGAAACTAAATATGAGTCAATATCTCAAGCCCCTTGGAGAATGATCCTTTAGAACTGGGTGTACAATTTGCATCCAAGCAAATGTTGAGAATATTTGACCTGGTCTCAGAAGATTTTTCATTTTCCCGCTCCCCACAAAGTGAACACACTCTCAGCACCTAGTCCCTTGGATCATAAATTACCCACCAGCTTTTAGAGGAAATTAAACCCAAAAGGAAAGAAACAACCCAAAAGAGTTAACAAGTTATAACCGAGAAGAAGCTTAACTAAGGGCAAAAATCAACATCTGATGGGAAATGGTGAATGAGGGTAGTTCAAATCCTGCTTGGCTCTTCAGGGAATATAGCGCAAGGCATCTTATATCCAACTGTCCTTGACCCACAGTAAAAAGTCCCATGACTTTTCAAGAGACTTTGAAAGTCTCTGCGGGTGCACCTCAGAGACTTATTCTTCGAATGAAAAGCCATAAAGCAAGCCTGCCCTGAGGATGGATAGCTTCCCTGTTGCATGTGCTCACTGCAGTTAGGCTTGTTGCTGGCGCTGTTGACAGTATCCAAGTATGACTGTCTATGGAAGGCCTGTAGATTTGGAATTCTCGTGGACTGGACATGTGCCAAAGTATATCTGCAGCATCCTTAAGTTAATGACAAGCCTTCTTACATCAGAGAAAGGAGCTGTCTTAATTCATTTTTACAGTCTGAAAATTAATTAAGACTGGAAATTTTTTCTCTTGCTCACTTCAGTCAGCAGATAGAATGCAACATGGGAATTTTGACAGGGCTTACCATTTGCTTCCAATTTTATGATTTTACTCATGTGAGAAGCCAGGGGAACACTTTTATAAATGAACATCGCAATGTTAGAAGCAGCCCAGAGGGGGGAGCATTATCTGAAGCATTCCTGTGGATGTGACGAAACTGTAACTCATCTCTTCAGATGGAGAATGGAAACAGGGGACTGATGTGTTAGCCACATCTGAATTAGTGTTACCATACCCCGTGCTGCTTTGGATTCCCAAGCAGTTTTGTGATGTTGTAACACTAGTTGGAGGCTACAGAGGGCTGTCTCTTAGGCAGTTAGAATTACCATGCAGCTGTGCATAGTTAGTAGTCTCTTTCCACCCTGAATGTAAGTTCACATATGCAGTGAGTATGATACATAGATTTTTTAGTGGAGGCCATTCACCTGGCATCAGGTGATACACATGGATACGTGTCAATGATCTGCAGTCAGAAAGAACCCATTAAGAATCCAGCCTAATACAACACAGTTTTGAGACAAAATTTCAGTACAGTGCTTATTCATGCTGCTGCTGCTGTTGCTGCTATTAGATTTGTTAGTCACTTGTTACTCTAAAGTCTCCAATCGACTTACAACACAGTTATCGTCTCTTATTCTGTCAATAAGATTCTGTCTTTTATTGGTAACATGCATTTATTTCTAACTATAGAAACAAAGATTGTTAGGATGGGAGGCAGCAAAATACTTTAGTTCAACATACTGATGTGCTAAACAGAAGCAGCAGGAACTGAGCAGCATTCCTAAGGTCCTAAAAAAGAAGGAAGAATTAAGCTAGACCAACACAGATAGCTTATGTTAGGAAACTGGGTCATACTGGGAAGAGAGGTGAATTGGGAAGAAGATAAACAAATCCACCACCCCTTTCCATTCACATTCATGCTCTTTCTAATGACCACCCACTCTGATGTCATCCACTCAGTCACTCATACCTGGGACAAATTAAATTTCTAACCCCATGTATGAAAATCAGTGACTTAACTTGGTGGTGGCTTCTCTGTACTTTAGTAATGCTTAACAACTGCATACCATACTCAAAGCATTTCACATATATTATCTGTCTCTTCCTTCCTGCAGCCCTGAGGAGTAGGCCAGAATTATTATTCCTATATTACTGATAGAGGACTGGGGTTGAGGCAGAGAAAGCTGGCCCATCTTTTACATTATGGGTGGCTGAAATAAGACTTGAACGGAGGATTTCCCGACTCCTTTCTTGGCTGCTATTTCAGGCTAACTTGATCTTTTCTCTTCTCCAGATGCTTTTGTCCCACACACTTCCGGTACTGTTAACCCTTTCAGTGCCCTACCTTGGCTGACTATGCTGCATCATCTTTATATTCTGTGACTCCAGATCCTTTTGTCCCACTCACTTCCTGTACTCTTCACCCAAATTTATGCTCTACCTTAACTGACAAATTGCAATCTGCTTTTGAAGAGAATCTTAGATAGGAAAGCCCAGTTTTTTGTGTGTGACAATACTCACTGGTATAAGTACCATCACCTCTTTTTTTGCTGCTCGTAACAACCATTTTGTGCTGCCTCCTATTGCACTTTTATCACAGTATGAGTACTAGCACCTCATTTTTTTTACCCCTCCCAAATGCCCTGGGAAAACCTGTTATTTTGTTCAGAGGTGGGGGGGGAGGACAAAGTGGGTGAATTGATTCTGGTTGTTGAATGCTAAGAAACATTGATCCTTTGAATGGTATCATTTTTCATATCATATTAATACTACCTGAAAAGAAGAGTAGAAATTGGTTATCCTAAATGTCCTAATGCTTTCATTCTCTGTCAGGTATACACCGTCCTTCTCAAACATCAGATATTTCTGGTTTCTATTCCCTCCCTCCTAGTGGGGTTGGACAGATAACGCCTTCTATGGGATGGTAAGTATTAAACACCTATAACTAAGGAAAGTTTTAACAGTTTGTCCAAACTGCATTAACTGAGGGTTGCAAATTTCATCCCCAATATCTGAAACTACGTGTATTCATTTCAGTATATTTTTATTCACACCGCAATTGGTTCTTGGCACTGATCTAGATCGGGGAAAAAGTTATTGAGTGAGATATTGGTTCTCTCTCCTGCTCTCCTACTTTGATCAAGGACTGTTGTGTTGGGCCTTGGCACAGAATCTTTTATTCAGCCCTGTGCTGCCATTCTGAAATGTTAATAACATGGAAGAACATGATAGGCCATAGAATTTGGTTTCCTCTCACTAAGGAAAGGGTATATGTGTAACCAAGTTATCTAAGCAAACTTTTTAAGGAAATTCTGTCCCTAAAACATATAGTTCCTGCCTAAGGCTTTTCCTTCGTTATTGGGGATTAATGGTAAATCGAATGAGGTTCCTGGTATACATGCGAGAGGTTCTAGAGACAGAAAGTACCATTTTTGGACAGGATACTTTAAGAGAAGATCATCAGCATTTTCTTCATTTCATGGTTGTATATGTAGGTTGGAAACTGAGGAGATGAATCAAGGCACACACACATTCAACCATAAGCAGACCTTTTTTACAGCATTTAATAATTAGCACCATCATCTTATTCTCACTTATGTGATGCAGCAGCAGGTGTATGTAGAGTTGTGTGGATTGTAACCCATGTTGCTTCTTGTAGCTACTTCACACCACCATTTTTGAGATGGAGGAGTTGCCAGAAGATTACTACTCCTTTCAGTATTTATGTGGAATTTATGGAATTGTGAAAGCATTCCAGATGTCCAGGAAAATGCTTACTTTCTAACATTTTGCTAATGGGGTATTAACTTTCACAAGATTTCTTCCCCCAGGCACCTGGTTGGCCACTGTGAGAACAGGATGCTGGACTAGATGGGCCACTGGCCTGATCCAGCAGGCTCTTCTTATGTTCTTATGTTCTTTTATCTTAGGAATATTGAAGGGAAAAAGCTCTTGGTGATTATCCTTATCTCTTTCTGCCCGTGGAATGGTTGTGTGAACCAGCACTTTAATGCAGGAAAGGAAAATTCAGCTGTATGACCCTGGAATTTTCACAGGGGTGTAGAACTTAAAAATGGTCTTAAGTAGAATACCACTGGTAAATGAAAATATTTCCCTACCCTTTAGTGGCGTACCTTGGAGTTTTGAAGATCTATTACAGTTAGCATTGCTACAAATAAGTTGATTGACTGGCTTTCCTATGATTAAATAAAGCCCTCTTTAGGCATTCTACTTAAGTAAAAGGAAGACACAGGTGGGGACAAGTGCACTAAACTCCACCCCTATCCCCATAGTCCCCCATGAGTCAGGGGAAATTCTGAAGTGAGGAATCTCCTGTATTTGTGGATGCTCCCCACACTATTTAGGGCCCTGGAAAAACAGGGAGCCTCCACAAGTCTAGACATATGCTTTGGAAATTTGCCCCCCAACTTGTCGAGCAAGATGAGGATGGACTAGCGTAGTGTGCTTGTCCCTGCTTGCGTGTTGCTTTTACACATGAGTGTAAAAGTGCTTCAGCATTTTTAAAGGTGTTAAAACTGGCCTACACCACTTATGACCCATCAAGTCAGTCCACAGTCCATCAGGCATGTATTGTGGTCTGCCAGGTACTTGACACTGCTTCTGGTTTTTGCAGTTTGAGGCAGGCAGAAAGCAGGAAATGCATCGCTCCCCAGATATACGACCATGTGTGGCCAGTCAGCTGTGCCAGCCTGTCTTAAGAGAATGCAGTAGACATCAGAGAGCAAAGATTCCCCTTATCAGCTGGTTGCAGTGTGGGGGAGATACTTGATTCAGTTCACAAACCTTCTTAATTCACACTTTGAGAAACAATTCACAAACCGAAACACAGTCATCCTTGAAACCTGCCTATCTCCAAATTATATAATGCCTTTCTCCAGCCAAGTAATGTGGTACAGTGAACAACAACAACAATGCTAACATTAGTGAAAATAGCATACAAACAGTTTGTATGTGTTAAGAGAAATTCCTTTGCAAAAATGTGTTTATTAGGCAAAATGGCATCCTAACATGTATATTAGGAGAAATTCACACTAAAATGCTGATGAATATTTGTGAGGATTTTAAAAAAGTAAATTCACAGACTGATGCGGAAATACAGAGAACCAAACCTACCCCTAGCAGTGTGCAAATAAGAATTTCTGCCATGGCTGGGAAAGTATAACATAAACATGTTAAGAGCATCACCTAAGGGAGATACAATAAAACACATCACAAAACAGTAAGATATTTGACTACCCGGGGATGTTCCATATATTATTCTCAAAGAAGAGGCACCTGAGGCTTCAGGAGTTATGGTTGGTTGATTGTTTAGGGTTTTTTTAACATGGTGTCTGCCCTAAACTTGCTACAGTTTGGGTGATGATTAACTACTGCTTAAATGAAAGAAATTCATCAGGAGAGGAGAGGAAGAACTGGGAGGGAGAGGGGATGGAAATCCATAGAGAAGACAGATGGGAACTATGTCAAATGCAAACCCTGTTTCTGGAAAGGAAAGTAAGCCCTGACAAAAAAAAAATCAGGGAAGGAAGCAATCAGTTTCTCAAAACACTTTTCATTTATTGCTGGATTGGGCAGCAACTTCATCCTTATACTTTCTATTGTCGCCTCTTGCCAACTTTAATCATGAATGGTCAGACAGCCAAGTTCTCAGTAACTAGTGAGAGGAAAGCATTATGTACCAAGCCAAATGGTAGCCTTGGTTCATGGATCAGAAGACAGGTGTTTCCATTAGCACATGCCCCATAGCCCTAGGCGCCTGCTGGAAGGAAGGCCAGGGTATAAATCAAGTAATAAATAAATAAATAATAGCAAGTATTTCCCCATTTTAATGCAATGGCTGTTTCCTTCAAACAGTAATTGAAATACTTATAGGAATGGAGGAGCCCCATTTTGATTTCAGCCCTGCTGGGATTAGACGCCCAAGGCAGGCAGGCATGGAATATGCACTTGTTTAGAAAACTGTTTTCCATTTTTCAAACAGGGGGGCAATCTACATCTTATGTTAAATGTGTTTCTTTGTTTCCATCTTAATTTTAAAAAAATAGCAGCTGTGGCAGGGCACTATCAGGAATGGGACTCACAGCACATACAGAAAGGGTTTAACCGTTTTCCTTCCTATGCAGTCCCAACAAAAATCAACTCCCTCCTCCAGCTGCTATTTGCAACACCAACAGCAACTTTCCTCCCAGGGCAAATAGCAGCTTCTGTAGGTTATTTTTGTCAGGGCTGTAGTACAAAACAAACCGTGCCCCCCCCTCCCAGTTTCTACATGTCATAGTCCCTATTCTGATTGAGCTCCACTATGGCTGCTGTCTTTAAAGAAGATAGAGACAAAGGTCTGCATTTAACATAGCATGTTGTCTGACCCTTAGAATGACATCTATGCAGCATGATTTATTATCACAGAAGCATTGAGCTGGCAGATATGCACGCACCCTGTGAACAGAGATGCGCTAAATATCGTAATTGCAAGAGGGGATTTGTACCCTGCCTCTAAATCAATAATATAAAGAAAATATAGAAGCAAATAATAACTAAAATGTCTTTTCGCTGGGACTCACTAGACTCCTGACTCCAGTATGAGGTGCCCTTCTTGCATTCAAGCTACATACATGGACAACAGAGTCAGAGCAATTCCATGCTTTATGCAGACATTGTGTTTGCTGCTGGTACACCACCAGTTGTTTTCCACAGCAAACAAGGAAAATGAAAAGTTGATTATGTCCCTCAATACACACCAGGGAGCCTGGGTTTGGCCATGTCTCTGCATTGCTTCACCCATATGACATTCTTAAATAGAAAGAAATTCCTGTACAAAATTCAGATACCTATAGGAATGTTGAGGAAAGCCATATCTAATGTAAATCATAAAGATGTTATGATAGTGCGATGCAGTACTTGGCCATAATCTCCCAGTGCATCAATATACAGTGAAAAACCCACAGTGTTTGCACAGTACGATCTACATGTGGGTTTACTTCAAATGTTTACATAGAAGTGCATTTGTAACCTGTGACCCTATGAAACTACTGCAAGAGCTTCTTTGTCATTGAATGAAACCCCAAGAAAGATATGTATGGTTTAAATCCCAACACAGTAAATTAAAGCATTCAGTTAATCTCATTCCCTTGTTCTCAGGGGGCTTTCTCTTTACTTGGCTTGCCTGAATTTGAAATCTTAATGTTTCCCAGCCTATATATACTATCTTCTTCCTGAAGCTGAGCTGTCACAAGCAAGTATAACTAATGCTCCTCAAATAATACATCCCAAGAGGTGTTTTGTTTTTGTATTTTGGTCCATCTTCATCAAGCTTTGCAGAGGCGTGGCAACTTTAACAGTTTTGAAATTAACTATGGAGGAGGAGGAAGACTTCAGAGCCCCCATCTGCCAATCACAAGCACTGTGGTGTGTGAATGGCTCTTAAGATTCACTGTTCTGGAATGAGGCTGAATTCAAAACACTAAACTGCCTTCATATAGGAAGCAGCTTTTCTTTAGCAAGCTGCCTTGTAAAAAGAGTTCAGCAGGAATGGCCTTTGTATTTTGGAGAAGAGGCATTGCAATAAGTTTCTCTTTAATCAGGTGGAATGACAAGTCAAGAACCTCATATAAAAATGACATAGTCCAGTCCAGAGAGCTTGATCACTAAAGCTTAGCTTAGCAGCAAACACACCTTACCCGAAAAGCCTTATAAATGGTGTCATTTGCACAATATCAGCGATGCAACAATTGTAGGTGGCACCTCATGCTGAGCTTAAAATAAATAAAAAACAAACATTTCCATTCTACCATCATGGAGAAATGGAAAAAAACCACAAAAACATTTTCAGTCTGAATACTCAGAATTGTGAATTGATTTTGCAGTTGAATTAATTTCCATGTCAGATTCACTTTAGTGAATTTAATTTCCATGTCAGATACACTGTAGTTAAAAACTTCACCTACCATGATGCTTTCTTTTATTGAAGGATCTCAGCCTATGGAATAACTAATGTCACTGTTTTCGGGATTAGCTTTGACTGTTTTCTTCTCCCCAAGGCCCAAATGTTAATTTTTTTTATTTTTTATTCGATTTATTAGTCGCCCATCTGGCTAGAAACCCAGCCACTCTGAGCAACGTACAAAATAAAGGCATATAAACATCAAACATAAAAGTATATAAACATCAAAAAAGCAATAAAACTAAACAACAAAGTAGAAGCTATCCCCCAACCCACACAGCCCAACCCAAAGATCATAAAGTCCTCCTAAAGAAGCTGCCCAAATGTTAAATTTCAAGGCCCTTTTAGGTTTCGTGATATGTTGTAGCACTTGGCTGGTGCTTATATGCATTTTATATGCACTCCCAAGTTCTCAGCAATGTTGCCTGTGTTGCAAGTTTTTAAGCAAGTGAAGCCAAACCTGTAATAATAATAATAATTTAGTATTTAGTAGTAATAATAATACTTATCTAGCAGGTTAGAAGGTTCAAAGTGTTTCATATTTCAGTGATCCTTACAGGAAGCCTATGAGGTAGGCCTCCATTATTATTATTCAGGTGAGGGCTTACCTAAGTTCATCTAGTGAGTTAATGGCAGAAGTATGATTTGAACTGGTAACTTACTAACTCAAAGCTCAACAGCCACTGCGCTATAGCCATGCAATAAGTCTATTAATATTGATTCAGAGAGGTCTACACAGACTGTATCACTAATCCAGAAGTAGAGCAAGGGCATAGGTCAAGCACCGTAGCTTAGTGGTAGAGTATCTGCTTTGAATTCAGAAGGTCCCAGGTCCAGTCCTCAGCTTCTCCAGGTAGAGCTAGGAATATCTCCTTTCTGAGTCATTGCCAGTCAGTCTTAGGGCTGTCAGGTCAAAAGCATCCCAAACCCTGAGCTTTCAGGGGTGGGCCCTAGTGATGTCATAGGGCGGGCCCCAGTGATGTCATGGGGCAGGCCCCAATGATGTCATGGGGCGGGCCCCAGTGATGTCATGGGGCGGGCTCTAGTGATGTCATTAAGCATCGACCACAGTTGCTTGGAGCATACCACTCACACACAAAAAATCCTCTGATTGGAAACTAAGATAGAAATCTTAGCTAAATCAGGGTGTTTCCAGGTTCACCTGAAGTGAAGGGATTATTCCTTCTCACTACTTAGGGAGCCTGGGTAGGGAACATTTAGTCTAGTCTACTTGCTTTCGGCAAGAAGGGTTTAAGTGCCCTCAGGCCAGGCCAGTCACCAGAAGGCCATTGTAGGAAGAAGGGAGCCTAGTGTTGTGGAGATGTTAGATGAGAGCTCTCAGGACTAAAGATGGATGCTCCTGAAGGCTGCAATTCCAAAAACAGTAATTAAGGGACTAAGCCCCATAGAACTCAACAGGACTTACTTCTGAACAGATATGGTTAGGATTGTGCTATTGGTAAGGCTTGACCATGGATCCTCTGCAACGATATCAGTATCAAAGCAGGGTTGACAACCCCTGCCTAGAACGCCCTGCCTGCCTTTTAACGTGGCTGCTCCGAACTTCTTTGCAAACTTGACCCTTCACTGCAGAGAGAGGTTTGACAAATTAGTTAAGAAGATTCTCTATCCTTTTTTTGCCTACCCTGTGGGCTGCTATAAACTTACTTTGACAGCCAACCCAATTCCATTGAGTAATAATTGGCAGAGAGAAAATGCAAATGGTTTGGTCTACCTTCACAGACAGTAGCTTGGGAACAACAGCAGTTGAAGCCACACTTGCCAGTATTTGAATTCTCTTTTACCACTATTGGGCAAGAAACAAACCATAATGCAAACAACAAAGTGCATCATCAGTGGGTTTAAGAGGGTTGAGCTGAACACATGGAAACACTGTTGTTGCTTCTATAGATGTAAGGTCAGAGGTCAATGAAATGCAAATAGAAAAACAACAATAAAAGACAGTGATGATTTCCTGAATACTGTACCAACCACAACAAGATTCCTACAGGTAACACAGAAAACTCAGCATCCCACAACCAGTCAGCTTTCTTAACCAAAACTAAAAAAAACTGGCAGCCAGTCAACCAAGGTCACAGAAATCCCCATGCAGCACAACCTGACCTGGGAGCTCCAGTTAGTGCAAAATGCTGTGGCACGATTGCTGACATGAGTGAGACCCTGTCAGCGCATAATACCTCTGCTCTGAAATCTGTACTGGTGGCTGATTTGGTACCAGGCCAAGTTCAAGGTGTGCTTTCCATGTTACGGGTGCCACATAGTACTGGTTTTGCTCTTGTAAAAAAGCAGTCATTTAATGTGACAGCCCCTACGCTTTGGAACTCCCTGTCTATTGACATTAGGCAGGTGCCTTCATTTTACTCTTTTTGGCACTTGCTAAAAAACATTGTTTTGCCTACCCAGGCATGCAGAATCTACTATTTTTTATCTCTTTTTAACTCATTGTTGGTTTTATTTTTTTTAATGTTTTTAAATGCCTGTCTTTAACTGTTTTTGCCAATAATTCCCTTGTTTTAATTCCTTGTATAAACCACTTTGAGGGTTTTTCCAATAAAGTGGTATATAAATGTTGTAAATAAAATACATAAATAAAATTTGGAGTCACTGTGGCCCTTGGGTCTCTTTCCTCTTTTTGGAACAAAGGAATCTACCTTATACCGACTCAGGCCATTTGGTACCATCTAGCTCAGTACTGATGACATGGACTAGCATTGGCTCTCCAGGATTCCAGGCAATAGTCTTTTCCAGAGATTGAATTTTGGACCTTTGCATGCAAAGCATTTCCCCTATCACTGAGCTGCAGCCCTTCCCCTGTTTAAAAAAGTATATTTTAAAACTGTTCTTTTCAATTCACTAATGAATGCACAGCATACCTAGGCCAGATCCACACCATTCATTTAAAGCACATTCAGTACACATTTGAAGCACACAAATCCCACCAAGAATCATGGGAATTGTAGTTTGTTAAGGGTGCTGGCAACTACAACTATGAGGGGGAAACTACACTTGCCAGAATCCTTTGGGTGAAGTCATGCACTTTAAATGCGAGTTGGATGTGCTTTAAATGTATTATGTGGATCTGTGCTACTTCATAAACTTTGTCTGCATATAAATTATTTTAATTATTTTTAAAAATTGAAATCAGCGACAAAGTTTACTGGGTGACCATGGGCTACCTACCATCTCTCAGCCTAATCTGCCCCTCAGAGTGAAAACAACAGAATGGGACCATGACCACCCCAAGGAAGAAGGGCACACTTAAAATGTAGAGGAAATAATAATGTACAACCATAGTGTGAAATCAGATACTGATTGGAACATAGTAAGAAGAAATATTTATATAAGCATGACTGTCAAAGACGTTTATTATTTACATAACCTGTAAAGATATTTATAGTGCAATCCTATGATTGTTTACTCAGAAGCAAGTCCCAATGGGGCTTACTCAAACAGGGAAGCGTGCACAGGACTGCAACCTCAAGTGATAAGAAACTTCACTCACCAAACCCAAAATTCAGAATAATGCTACTTTCCGCTGTCTTGCAACTGTTTTATATTTGTTTTATGGTTACTGGATTTCAAATGGATTTTTTTCTTGTGAGCTGCCTTGGTTTCCAACCCTACCTCACATGGTTGTTAGAAAGATTCCATATACACACAGACTGGAGATGTAAAAATACATATACCCCATAAAATGGTTTATTGTCAAAACCAATTGATCATTGCAGAACATTTTTTTAAAAAATTAAAGCAGTATTAGTTTCCTACAATATAAAAGCAGTGACAACTAGATAAGCCCTTCCTAATTGCTTTAAAAATAGGATTGGAGGGGGAAGAGAAAGATTTACAACACAAACACAATCCTTTGCTATGCTCACTCAAAAGTCCCATTGATTTACAGCACAATCCTAACCATGTATACTCAAAAGTAAGTCCTGTTGAATTCAGTTGGGGTTTACTACCAGTATGTGGGATTAACACTGCAGGAAAGTGAGTATAGGATTAAGCTTCATATTGGGAAGGTTTTCAAAACAGGCTATGAATCAGACAAATAAACTGCTCCCTTAAACAGCCCAGAAAAATTTAAACTTGTTTGACTGTTCATAATTAGAAAAATATAACACATTGTAATCATAAGCTGCATGCACACTTCTTTTAAATTTCTGTTCAAAAATTATTTGAAAGAGAAAATGTATAATATGCTATTTTGCAAGTAATTTAAAAAACCCTGCATGTACACTTTTATTATAATCATAAATGAAATTGTTTACAGTAAACAATGCCTACCAAGATCCTGCTGTGATTTATTGTTCTACATCTCCTGAACTGCACACAGTTTATGAGCTTTTCAGACAAGCAGGAAAAGACAACAATTTTCTGACCTTGCAATGGATTCTAACTATTGCCTGGAGGTCAACAAATCCCTTGTCAATCACAACCCTGACTTCACTTATTTGCTAGAACATGAAAGAGCAGGGTTAGAGCAGCCAGCTACGAGCTCATTTAACAAAAGTTGCAGAGGCAGCAGCTGACATTTTGGTGTATATCACCTAGAAACTTGATTTTTTTTAAAATGAAAGCTGGGAGTCCGGATATTGGGGTGACTCACCCAGAGACCCGGAGAAGACCCCAAAATCTGGAGTCTCCAGGCAAAAACTGGAGACTTGGCAACCCCAGTCAGTGTAGACAATGCTAAGCTAGATGGACCAATGGCCTGACTCAGTATAAGGCAACTTCCTATGTTTCTATGAGTAGGGACCAACTAATGTGGGAATTTGAACTACACTCAGTCTTTCATCTGTGCCACTCATGCTCATCCTTAGTCTACCATTTTGCCCACTGGCAATTTGCATGTGACAGTGCTGATATGATTTCTGCATATCAGCACATCTGATGCTTACAAGAGTATCAAAGTCCTGCTGGATCGGATCAAGGGTCCATCTACTCCTGCATCCTCTTTCCAAGTGTGGCCAGTTAGATTTCTCTTAGAAACTTTCAAGCAGGATATGAAGGCTCTAGTCCTCCACTATTTTTTCTCCCTAGCAACTGGTAATCAGAAGCATACTATCTGCGAGGTTCGGCTTATTATCAAGGCTAGTAGGCACTGATAGACCTATCCTCCATGAATTGGTCTAACCCATAGCCATCTAATGAATTTTAAAGCCATCTAAGTCAGTGGCAATTGCAATATATTATAATAGTGAGTTCCATCTGTATATTGTGTGAAATAATGCTTCTTTTTGTTGATCCATTTCACTGGGTGACCCTGAGCTGTAGTGTACTGAGAGAGGAAGAAAAACCAGTTTCCATCTTGGTGGGTTTCACAGGTATTTTGGACTAGGGTATGTTAGGCTAAGGGGAAACTGGCTGGCTGGCCTAAGAAGCCTTCTTGGTTCCTATGATTGTCATTTCCATAGAGAAGGAAGGCAGAAGGACCAGCCACAGGAGCTGCTGCAAAGCTGGTCACTTTTTGTAGTAATGATAACCATTCTTTCTGTCTCAGGATTCAATTATCTGACCTGACCCTCACCTCTGCTGACTATTTCAGTTATTAAAAGTCTCTACTTATAAACCTATAGGGCAGGGGTTCCCAAACCAGTTGTCCACAAGCTTCATTTAGATGGTCTGTGGCATGTTTGTAAAAATACAATTAAAAATGACAGAGCATCTAGCACAACACGTCGCAGTTGCTACAACAGGCAGAAGAATTGTTGAGTGGTATGCCAGCACCTTCAGCAATTTTCACGTGGTTCATAGGGGGAAAAGTTTGGGAACCACTTCTATAGGAGATCCCCTAATAATTTTGATAGCAGAGGCTTTTATAAATGAACATAGAGAGCTGCCTTGTACTGAGTCAGAGCATTATTTATTTATTTATTTATTATTATGCTTGTATACCGCCCCATAGCCGAAGCTCTCTGGGCGGTTTACAGTAACTAAAAACATATACAATTTAAAAATACATCTTTTAAACAACAATTTAAAACACAATTTAAAATTTTTAAACAATATTAGTCCAACTAGCTCAGTATTGTCTACGCTGACTGGAAGTAGCTCTCTAGGTTTTCAGAGAGGGAATCTCTCCCAGCCCTACCTGGAGATGCCAGGGATTGAACCTGGGACCGTCTGCATGCAAAGCAGATGCTCCCCCCACTGGGCTACATCCCTTCCCCTATATATTCAATGGGGATATATTGAACTGTACTAGAGTCAGTTGAATTTGGCCGAGGTATTCCCAACCCAGTCCTCTGATCACTCGCCACTTCATGTTTCCATGTGATGACATGCTAAATTATTTTTGTCATTGATGCTGACATAAAGCCATTCCACACAAGTCATGTTGCTTATGGTACTCTTGGGAGGTGGGTGATTTTGAATAATATTTTTGTGCCACGCAATAAAAGTCCAAGTTCTCTTTTTTTAATGTCAGTATGCGCAAGCCTAACACTGCAGTTCTACCCCCTCCCACACACACACATGCACCCGCTGGGAGAGTTTAGGATGTGGTGTATCTCCCCACCTGCTGGCCTTGAGCTGGCATGAATTACATCTATCAGCATATCTACTTACAGCTCTGCTGGCATAAATAAAGATAACAGAAGTTACGCCAGTGTAAATAGCTAAAAAAACCCTGGTGTATCAGAGGCAAAGGATGGCTGCGTCAGGCGTGAGGGAAGGCATAAGCAAAGTTATGCTTTATCCTAACTAGGAATGGGAGGGAGATTTGATTCAGTTTGCAGTTAAAAGGTGAATCTCCCTAAGTTGCGCTTTCCAAAACTATATGAGAACTGAAACACAGCCATCCTTTGAAACTGGCACTTCTCCAACTTCTGCAGTGAAGTTTTCCGGCCAAGTAATTTGTACAAAAATGCATATACTGGGCTAAAGTGTCCATAACAATGCATACGTTAGTGAAAATAACATTATGGGAGGGATGTGCTTTGCAAAAATGTATTCATGAGGCAAAATTATATACAAACATGTATATTGGGAGAAGTTCACACTAAAAGCCTGATGAATTTTCATGAGGACTTTCAAAGAAACATCACAAACTGATGTGGACATGTAGAGAATGGGACCTGACTGGAATAATGAGAAACTAAGAGAAACCAAAATTGTCCGATACGCCAACCCATCCCTAATCCTAATTCCCTTCCTTCACTAGTCCTGCCCACACAGCTTGGTGTAACTTGCATGACCAGAAATGCAGTTGTAACAAAATTTATCCTATAGGAGTCAATGAAAGAGAAGACAATAAAGGTTGACACTGCCCCACCCACCCTCTGGCCAGGAGCAGCTGGGATGCAGCTTCACTTAACACAGGAGATGTGCCAGCATATCTGCCCCTTGGCATAGTTGCCTGGTTAGGATTTCTCTGTGAACAACATCCTTTACCTTACTCTAGCAACAAGTTGTGTTAGTCCACCAGTTTCTAGGGCAGTTTCAGTGGTGCATGATGTGATCACTACTGTTTCTGCCCAAAGGATCCTGCTCCAATTACAGCTAAGGAGAAACCATTTGGAATGAACATCCAGTGGGATTTGAAACTTCACCCTTTAGGATTCTGGCCCAATTGACTGGATGCATTTTTTGAAGCAGGCAGGAGGGAGTGGGTGCAACTCTAACTTGTGTGCAAATCATCCTGGATTAATGCCTACTTCTCTAGCCAGATGTCTGAGCAGAGCTTGGAAAAGTTACTTTTTTGAACTACAACTCCCATCAGCCTAATCCAGTGGCCATGCTGGCTGGGGCTGATGGGAGTTGTAGTTCAAAAAAGTAACTTTTCCAAGCTGTCTGAGCTAAGGGTATAATAAACACCAGTAGGGTTTTAAAGTGATGTTAGTGGAACATTCAGATAGGCCTATTTAGACCCATCTCCAATGAAAGCTCACCTCACCTGACATCCTACATTCGGGCACAAGCCATGTATAACAGAAGGCTTTTCCTTTCCCCAAAATACAAGTTCACAATGAGTCCAAGTGGGAAAATGGTATGCAGGAAAAGTCACACAGATGTAGATGCTTTATGGACTCTTTCTTCCTGCTCCCAGGCAGAGCCAGCCTATCTGTCCTTTCCAGTCATGTGGATTTAGACAGCCCTATACATCGGCGCTCTCTGCTGGGGCTTCTTTCTCTAGGTAAGTATGAGCTGCCTAAACCAGGACAAACTGCTCTGCTTCTTTTGCAGTCCATGCCATACAAGCTTGCAGCATCCAGGGAGGCTTCCAGCTGGCAGCAACAGGAAAGGAAGTCTGCCCTTTCAGGCAGATGGTTTTTTTTTAAAAAAAATCACAGACTTCATGAATGCTCAGAAAGGAGGGACACAATTTTGGCTTTGGTCAAAAGTAGTAGCGGGTTGGAGAGAGAGAACCCTCACAAAGATGCTGTACAGTCAGTCTTCAAGTGAGCACCACCACTGAAGCCTTAAATGTCCATATGTCTCTTATTTTCATCTCTTATTTTCATATAGCTGGAGACAGAAAATAGTTGTTAAGAGAGTTCCTAAGTGCTTTGATGAAAGGTTTCACCTCCCGTGGTGTGCACACATTTCTTTTGTCCTACTGTTGCCTTTGGTCAAACAGTTCACCCCTCCCAGGTTTTTATGAAACAGTGTGAAACTTTGCCAGATTTGTTTACTAGGTCCACAAGGAGAATGAGCAAACACATCCTGCAAGCAGACATGTCCCTCTTTCAAACTTTCAGCTCTCAAAGAAACAACAATGCTATTGTGTCTGTCTCCAGCCATGTGGTGTCACTTCACAATACTGAGGAACATAATAGGCACCCTTATTCCTACTGCTGTAATGGAGATCATCAACTAAAAAGAGTAGAAATCTGTCATGTTTGGGACAGGGAACCTGGTAAATTCAAATAATCAGGTTCTCATTCTTACCCACTGCATTGCTTGAGCGTGCATCGTGCTATACTTAAATACTGTATGAGGAGAATGCTTTGCAATGTTCTCCTTATTTAATGAATTCCTCATATATCACCTAACAAGAGCCCTCAGCTGGCATAAAATCACTGGCTTTGGTTCCATGGATGTATATGGCAATTTACAACACCTTGGAATAGTAGACCACTCCTGGGGAGGATCTGTGTACTCCAGTGCCCCATGCAATGCTTTTAAAGAAGGCCACACACACTTTCCCAATGACTTTCCAGATCTGGCCAATTAGCATGGACTTATTCTACCCATCCAGATGCTGGTTGTAAGTGGTTGAAGAGTTCATTTGAATGAACTGAAGCCAACTTCCTTCCTATCTCTCTTGAGAAGGTCCAACAGAGATGAACTTTAATCTACAGGGAGTATATCTGCAATCGCCACTGGTTGGCATCTCTCTAGCTTTGGCTTCTGCTCTGTGTTGTCCTAATAAGAGTACTCAGTAAGTCTCTTGATGAAGACATTCTGGGATTTGGAACAGTAGTAGGGAAAAGGCACTTTACTATTATTGTTATTATAGTATTATTATTATCTTAATTTACAGCCTGCCTGAGGCATCTACTCCCGTCTAAGCATCTTAATATTTAAGATAAATGACTCTACAGACCTCCTTGGTTGCCCGACAGTTTATTCATTATACCGGCATTCCCACTTTACAGAGGAGAACGAGGAAAGTTTTGCAGACAAGAACGCACACCTTGGCAGATAATGATCAAGCTTCAAGCCCTGCCAGTAGATTAAAATCAAGCATCATTCCTTTTTGTGCCAACAGTGCTAATGAACAGTTGGTTGTCTCCCATGGGCAATTCTGCTGTCTCGAGCTTCAGTCGTAAAGTTTGATAAACTGACAGCATCATTATTCAATGCTGAAAATATTTTCCAGTGCTGATGAAGGGTGTATAAACTATTAATCTTCAGGATCTGAGTTACAATCACAATGATAGTGTTCGCTCTGCCTTCTGAGGTCCTATTGTGCTCAGAAGTACTCTAGGGAGGGAGCAAGTTCTAGAGAAGGCCATTCTGTTTGTGTTATGGCACTAACAATACAATGTCAACAAGTGAGATCTGAACATCTGACATGGGACACTAGAGAGGTTAGACTGTTTTTGTAAAGCTGTTGGTAAAAAAATTTTTTTTCCAGGGCTTGACCTGGAAAGTGTGACTAAACTCTTGACAGTGTCCTTAGGACCATGGATTACTTAGGCAAGCAGAATACACATCGAGCCCCAAAGCAACATTAAAACATGTGTGCCAGAAAGCCCGTGCAAGATG
The DNA here is from genome assembly GCF_030035675.1 of Rhineura floridana. Taxonomy (NCBI): domain Eukaryota; kingdom Metazoa; phylum Chordata; class Lepidosauria; order Squamata; family Rhineuridae; genus Rhineura; species Rhineura floridana. The sequence continues at coordinate 102,482,538 of NC_084482.1, forward strand.
CCCATTGCCCCCTTTTTTGCTTCCATTGAAACTGAAAACTGATGTGTGTGCTGAGAATGGTTAAGTACAGCCCTTTATGTTTAATCAAGTGTCAAATGAAGTCTTGTAGCTTTTGTTTAACTACAAGCACCAGTGAGGAGAAAATACCAAGTCAGGCTTAGCACTGCCTGCCTCAGCATTGCCATAAGCTTCACCCTTGGGAGTTGTTAGTTCAGGAAGAGTGCTTCACTTACAGAATGTCAGGGTGACCTAGGATAATGCAAATGGATGTCAAAGGGTCATTTTACAGGTAAACTATATACAGGTGAATTATGGATTCATGCTCAATTACTACTGTGAATATAGAAGAAAAAATCCAAAGACTGCCACCTACTGGGCAAACCTCTGGCTCCCAAATGCCTGAAAAACAAATAATTAGGCAGAGCAATGGGTTGCCACTGCTAAATGGCCCAATGTTGCCTGTCTTAATCAAATGGCCCTCTTCCCGAATGTGGCTGCTCCACAGAATCTAACGATCCACGCTATAGATCTTTTCAGCTCCATGAGCTTTTAGAAACCCATCCAACAGATTTCCACTGTTGTGTGTTTTTGGAATTTTGCCAGCCACTCCTCTTTCCCAGAGCTTGGAGAAGTTACTTTTTTGAACTACAATTCCCATCAGCTGCAGCCAGCATGGCCACTGGATTGGACTGATGGGAGTTGTAGTTCAAAAAAGTAACTTTTCCAAGCTCTGCTCTTTCCTGCAAACGTTGCTATCAAACAGCTTACTGAGCATTCTTAAAGATGGTCTTCTCTCCTGCACTTAGAACAAATCCACCTGCAGTGCAAAACCCAGGAGGTCTGTCACCAACTAAAAAGTCCAGGTGGTCACAAACGTGCTTTATGTTGCAGGATCACACATCCCTTAATGCTCGGCTCTGGAATGCACACACCAGGAATCCCACACCCGGGTATCACATCTCCCTCTGGGAAACAAGAAATTGATCATTATGACCGAAGCATGTAAGTAACCAAGTGTTTGGATAAAGCTAAGGCTGGAACTGCATGTTCTGTCTCCAGTTATGCCTTTGGAAATTGCTTCTTATTTTCAAAGCAGAGCCGTGGTGGGGCCATTTCCAGTGGAGAAGAGGTGGATAGGAGGATAGCATGTCGCCCTTCTCTCAACCATTATTCCATCTGCTGCCTAGCCCCCCATGCCTTTTTTGAGGGTTAGCATAGACTCACAAGATCTGAACAGGGTGGTTCATGACAGATGCTCTTGGAGGTCGCTGATTCATAGGGTCGCCATAAGTCGCAGTCGACTTGGAGGCACATAACAACAACAAAGCATAGACTCAGGATGGGGAACCTTTAGTTCTCCAGATGCTGCTGCACTTCATCTCCCATCAAACTTGACTCTTGGCCATGCCAGCTAGGGCTGGTGGGAGATGGACTCCAGCAACATCTGGAGAGCCACAGGTACCCCAGCCCTGACACAGACCATCTACAGTTCTGCCAATCTGAATCATAAATGCAAAGGCTCTTGCCTCAGATTTAATAAATCAAATATAAGATTTGCCTATGGTGAATGAGATCAAAGGGTCCATACAGTCCGGCATTGCGTCTCCAGTGGTAGCTATTGGAGGTGGCCACTGCTGGAGTCCATAGTCCACTGTTACTTAAAAAAAAATACTTCTAAATCTATGTTTTAGCTAGGGCTATGCTTTGGATTCAGCCAAAGCCTGAACCAAATTGGGCCTGTTTGGAGGGCCTCAGTCAAGTCAGGCCGAGATAGCCCTGGGTCACTATCTCAATATGAGGGTGTCAGATTGTTGGAGCATCAAGCAAAAGGAGAGCTAGGCGTATGCTGGCAGAAGGAGAAACAACTGCAAAAAGGAGGGACCTCCCAGGCAGCTGCATATTTGCAGGAGAAGGTGGGGGTGGATGAATGCCTTTCTCACATGACATCTCCTTCTTCCTGACCCCTGAAGCAGCACCACACAGGACTGAATCCTCTTGTGTATCAGCTGGTCAGCAGGAGGATTTGGTCCTGCGCAGTGCTAGTAGTTGTGAAGGAGCTGCACCCTACAGGATCAAACCTGCTTGTCCTCGGTTGGGGGGGAGAAGGAGACACAGCATCTCCTCTTCCCCCCTCCCAATCAAATCTTTAAAATAGGGTTTTAAAAAAAACCTAGCCCCACCCCTCTGTTGCTTCACGGACAGTGCCAGAGGGGTGGATGTTCTCTGGGTTGGCCCTAGGCAAGTTGGCCTCTTTGAAGGGCCCTGGATCAGGGCCATAAGGCAGATTGAGGGGGCTGTGCACAGGCCTGGTTTTGGTTCATGGATTTCAGTCTTTTCCCAGTGGCCAACCGTTCTGACTACCAGCCAGTCATTGCCATATAGAGGTGGGTGCCCTATTTTACTGACTGTTTCGTTTCTATTTCTGGCAAGGAAATCACAACCAGAACCAAAGAGAGAGAAGGAAGCCAAGAAGCCTACTATCAAGAAGCCTTTGAATGCTTTCATGTTGTATATGAAAGAGATGCGGGGAACAGTCATTGCTGAGTGCACCTTGAAAGAAAGTGCAGCTATCAATCAGATATTAGGGAGGCGGGTAAGTGGACAGTGGTGTTCTGATGACTAGGTAGGAGTTATGGGTGTTTGCTAGTGAATGGCTTCTTCTTCAACACTTTCCAGGGATTGTGGGGTTTTCTGAATCAATGGTGTAAGAACATAAGGTGAGCCCTGCTAGATCAAACCAAAATCCTGTTCTCACAGTGACCAACCAGATGCATACGGGAAGCCTGCAAGCAGGACCTGAAAGGCAGGCTTCTTTCAATCTACTGAAGGCAAAATACAGACCCTGCTCCATTGGGCTGGTAGAAGATGGCTGGCTTTGCACATTTGATTGTATATTTTCCCAAATGGTCTTGTGGAAGCTGAATTTGCTAGAGGTTCACACAGGAGCGCTATGGATGGGTTGCTATGCTGCTGTGACCATGGATGGGTAACCATGCTTAATGAGGTTAATGGAGGAAGTAAAGGGGTGTTTGTCTACCCTACTGAAACTGTGGTCCACACAAAGTATTTATTTTATTTACAGTATCCTTTAATGGTTTTCAAATAGCTCTCTTAGTTGTAGCCTGGCAGACTGCATATCAGACTTGCTGTGAAATCTGAATGGATCAGCAGTAGGGATGGGGGATATTATCTGCTAAATCTGCCTTAGTACTGGATTCCAACTGAATTTGACAGTCTGCTATCTTTTTGAACCAGCAATGATTTCTTGTAGCGGGCTGCAGCTGTAATCGGCATGGATTTTTTGCAGTGGGCCATGGCTGTAATTGGCACAGATTTTTTTATTATTATTTTTCCTGATTTTATGTAATTATCTTCATAATTTCCTCTAAGTTGATGCATTCATAACAGTGTGTAGGTGTGATAAATGGGGGGACCACATGGAACACTGTGACCATTCACATAGGCATTTACATTAAAAATTAGCATATTTTATTTGCAACAACAAAATAAAACAAACCAGCGGATCACATCAGCAAGTGCCAAATCAAGCAGGAACAAAAAATGGATGGATTGGGATCAAACAATGGACTATCAGAATACAAGCAATCAGAACTAGGCAGCAAACCCCATCCCTAACCAGCAGACACTTAATTTACAGAGCCCAGGCCTCAGTGCTTTTGCTCTATCTTCTGCCTATTTAGACTAAATGTCCTCAGGGTCAATCAATGAATGCATTTATGTGGGTTTCTAAGACCCACTGCAATGAATTTCATAAGACTTCTTAAGGAACTTTATGCTGCTGTAGGAACTGCCAAGAGAAGCTTCTTTCAACTCCCTTGGTGTGTTTTTTTCTATTTCTTTGCTAACATTTTGCCAGTCTTCTTCCACCTGTGGCAGACTGTATGCCAACCCTCATGTCATAGAGTGATAATTCCTTTTATTATCTGGGATTTTCAAAGGATCTGATATCATCAGTAAATCTACAATTGCAGCAATAGGTTTTTACTAGTGCTCAACAATCATTTCTAGATAGCTTTTAACATGTAAAGTGCTTTTCACTCCACAAAGCACGTCCCCACACATCTATGTGAGGCGCATCTGAGTAGTTCCATTGTATAAGTGGGGAACTTGGAGTGAGATCTTGTGATTTACCAAGGCCACTGAGTTTATGGCTGAGCAAGGATTTGAACCTGGATTCCTCAGGTTCATGATCAGTGGAATTACTGGATTCTTCTTCTTTTTTCTCTTAACCTTGACATACCACTTTCTCTTCCTTCTATGGGCACAAGCTACTTAGCCACACAACTTTGGATTCTGGTTTTTAGATTTTGACAGGAAAGGCCTGGTTTTTATGTACTTCTGTTTTATTCTGTAAAAGCCAAAATTCCCACCAAAATAAATGGTTGCTTGGTTCAGGGTTGGCTTTTCCATTTCCCCAGAACAAGTTTTGTTTTACTTGGTAATGTATATGCTTTTCCAAATCATATCTAGAATGAGAGAGAATTGGATTCTGTTTATACGGCAAAGGCTTGCTGTCCCCCCCACACAGCAGTTTATATTCAATAAAAACTGACAACTTTATGCAAAGAGATGGCAGTGCCAGAAGTAGTGGTATAGAAAGGCCAAACTTGGTGTTTGCTTAATATGTACAATGTAGCTCGGTTTCTCAGCCTTTATTTCTTTACATAATTAAAGGTAATGGGGGGGGGGGCAGAGGGAACTAATCATCAAGTCTGCAGTGCATAGGGAGGGGAGGTTTATCTCTACCCTCTTCAGCTGGAGCCCACCTGAAAATCCCCCCCCCAGTATGGCTACAAACATTAGTTGAAGATATCCTATTGGTGCCAATGTGAACTTTATTAAATGCTAGTAGCTGTGCAGGGGACCTCCCCTCCAATGTTCTGTGGATGCCCCAAAATACCACCACCACCTACACCTTTTCTAAAGGAAAAACAAGATGCGGAGCTGCATGCTACATATTAAGGGAATGTCTAGTGTGGCCCTAAGTCTGGGGATATGGAACACCCAGAAACTCTAAAATATTGCTATTTTTGCATATTTTTATTTCACTGCCTAGTGAAGGAAAAAAGAAGGGGAGAGACCTTATGACAGTCACTGTTTCTTTTAAAACCCGAATGCATCACTTTCCCAGCTCCTTCTATATAAACATGAGATTCATTGGTTTATTTCTGCAGATCTGATGCATTCTACACATTACTTTTCAGCACAAAGTATTCTTAAGTTTAGCATTTCAAAGACAAAAAGCCAATTTACTTCAACATTTTCCTCAAACTGGCTCCCCCCCATACCCAGCCATCCAGCCCCCACAAAAAAAGCAGGATAGCAAGAGATTATCTCCATGCCTTCCAAATTTGTGGAAATGTTCTATACTCCAATTCAGGATGGTTTTGCTGGTTCTCTTAAAAAAGGGATCAGCAGTGTTTCTGTATACGGGATCCAATCTAAGGTTAGCTCTTTTCTGATCAGAGGGAAGATGCTGAGATACACCTTGGGTGTCTCACTGCTTTCTGTGGTTTCTGTTGCAGTGGCATGCACTGTCACGGGAGGAGCAAGCCAAGTATTATGAACTGGCCCGCAAGGAAAGGCAGCTTCACATGCAACTCTATCCTGGCTGGTCTGCAAGAGATAACTACGTGAGTAATCTGGGTCTCTGGTGGCATAGTTTGAATAACAAAATGTCTACAGGATTTTAATATTGCCTTTCAAACTGTAGCCGTCTTCAGGCATTCAGCTTGGACACACGAGAGCTAAAGTAGGGAGGGGCCATGAGAAGCAGCCTCATCCCCAATATCAACGTGGGGAGGGGGTTATGTGCTTCAACTTTGGCCCTTCCACTCTGACCTTCACTTGTTTGGTTTGAAGGTGGCTTCTAATTGTGTTTGGGTGAATCTTCTTTGCAATCAGGAATCCTGCTTTATCAGGGTTCCCCGTCTCAAGGAAACTTGTAAGCTTCTTCACCCAAAGCACATATGAGCCCCCTTCAGGCCTTCACACTAAACAAGGAAAGGTCAAAGTGAAGAGGGTGGGGGCAATGTGCCACCCCACCCCCCAACCCACTTTAGCCCCTGGGGGTCCAGGCTGGAACCTTGAAGAGGGCTTTTCTCACATCTGATTCGTGGGTAATGGTTTACAGTGACTTGTCTCACAGGCGGTTTGCAGACAATAAAGAAGTAAGGCAACCAACAATGCTGGGATTTCACTTTTCAGCTTTTGCATGTTCTGGCTCTTCTCCCCTGCCTTGACATCAGCTTCCTTCAATGCATTGTAAACTACTTTTGATGTACACAGACACCAGGTTAGATATAAATAAAAATGCCATTTTCAAGAAGCATGGGGGTTGGGTGAGCATTACAGTTAGAACAGATATAAGGAACCCTTGGCCCTCCAGATGTTGCGGAACTACAACTCCAATCTTTCCTGGCCATGCTTGCTAAGGCTGATGGGAGTTGTAATTTAGCAACATCCAGAGAGCCAAAAATTTCTACACCTAAGTTGGAACAAAAAGAGTTGAAAACCCCACTGTGCGCAAGGAGCCCACAATGTTTCCAGTACTAGAACCTACATGTTCAAAGGAACCTGCAGAGAGAGAAACTTCACTGGAAGTTTCCTGAAGTGAACTCTTCCGAAACTTCTGTGCTTAGGGTTATAATTTAAGAAGTCATTACACATTGGCATACTTGCTGCAGATTAAACTTTGCATTGCTGTGGCAGTTTCTCATTTTCTGTTCTTTGCCTCGATTGCACGTAATGCTAAACCAAACAATGGCTAAATGTGAACAAGCAAGTGTGCAGGTACTCTCAGCAAAAATTGCCGTTCCTTGGCTCCTCCCTCTGTCCTGCTGCCGCCATGCTACCCAAAGCTAAGCCATAGTTTAGCTTACTGTTACATCTGAACCCGGGCTTGTGGTTTGTCTCCCTCAGCTTATGGTTTGTCTAGAACAAGACAAATTATGAGCCTGGGTTCAGGCAAAACCCTAACCCAAACCATGGCTTTGCTTCAGGTGACACAGCACTTGCAGGACCAGAGGACGAGCAAAGCAGACACATTTTTGCTGTGAACACCTACATGCTTATAGTTGTCTCTGCTGCCCTAGGCTCCTTCTGGGAAGAAGGGTGGGATATAAATTTAATAAATAAAATAAATAGTCATGCTTAGCAATGTTTTGGCTTAGTGTTTTGTGTGAACCAGGCCAGTCTTTTCCATCATTTTCTTCTCCACTTTTAGCTGGAGTTCCTCAGACATCTGTCTTGGGCATTCTCTTTATCTCCTTCCACTTAGTCATGTTATTTAGTCTTTTAATATAAAGCATTACTTCTCTGCAGATGGCCTGCGACTCTACTTCTGTTCTTGGACCTATCTCAGTTTTCTCTTTGTAATATTTTGGCTTGGTTTGGCTTGTTGCTGCTTCTGACTGGCTATCCTGACTCATCTAACACGAGGCTGTTGATCGGTCTGTCCTCTTTCTGTACCTGGCCTTTCTTCATTTTTTCTCACAAAGAGTAATATCTATTCTTCCTTCAAGTAGAGAACATTGGACTTTTTTCTTTCTTTCAAGCTAGTTTAATTTTGCATCCTTTCCCAGCTTGATTGCTATCATTCTCTTCTTTCTAATTTGGGTATTTCTCAGCTTCATCCTCTTGTCTCTCTTAATATTGATGTCCATTTTTGTCTTTTCTGTATCTCATTTTCTTCTTGTTATGCTTCCTTTCTGGCTCCTTTTTCCTTATCAGATCTACATTTTGAAAAAACAACCCTTCATTCCTTGGCTCCTCTTTGTCTGCCAGCTCTTCTATTGCCTTCTTGTTGTTTCAAAAATGTCAATACTCCTCTCTTGTATCAACCTTAGTTAGTACAGGGGTGGCTAACTTGTGGCCCTCCAGATATTGGCTAGACTACAACTCCTATCACTGGCCATGGTGGCTGAGGCCGGATGGGATGCCAACACCACCCAGAGGGCCACAGGGTCCCATCCCTGGGTTAGTGCTTTTCTTTCCTGCCTCCATCTTTTCTCCCTTGCTCCCCTCTTTCTCTGGAACTCAGAGCCTCTCATGATCTGTACCTCTCCCTCCTTGCAAGTGTTTAAACAGTATCCAAAAAGGCATCTCTTTTCTTAAACCTTTACTCTCTGATCTCTCTGTCTCCTTCCTTTTTGTTCCCCATCTGTCTATGTCCCTTTCCCTTTCCTAACCATCTGGACCTTCCTTACATTGTAGTAGGTCTGTAGACAGGATTTGTTTTCTGAGGGGAGGGTATCATAATTATTATAGATTGCTTAGTCTTGGTTTTATAAATAGTATTATAGTCCTGCTTTCAGGATTTGAGGTCCCTTGACCACACCATCAGTGAGCCCCCGTAACCTGGAAGAAGTAGGACATGAAAAATGAGAATTCTCTTATGCGGCATCTATCATCTTGGGTACTACTCTTTGTAAAGTGAGAAAGGTAGTCCTGTTCAGGGAGTGGACCCTCTGCTGGACTTGAGCCCCTAGCAAATGTGGGCCCATGCCACCCTCTAGAACTGGCTATGGGAATAAAAATGCAGCAGCTGCTGAAAAGGTGCTACTCCAAGATACTCAGTTTCTTGTTGGCTTGAAACTTGGGCTACATCTGTACCATATGTTTAAAGCACTTTTAACAGCCATGGCTTCCCCTCAAGAATCCTGGGAACTATAGTTTGCTAAGGGTGCTGCGAATTGTTGGGAGACCCCTATTTCCCTCACAAAGCTACAATTCCCAGAGTTGCCTGGGTAGAGGGATTGATTGTTAAACCACTCTGTTAAAGTGGCATAATAGTGCTTTAAATGCATGGTGCAGATGTGGTCTTTCGTATTAAGGATCAGTTTTGTGACCAGCAATTTATCTGTCCACACTGTAGAGACTTTTCAGTTAAGGTTTTGAACTCTCTATTTATTAGCTAGTAATATCCAGTTTCCTACCATCAATGAACAATGCCTTTCTCCAGGTGCTCACAGTGTAAAATAAGCAGAAAAACGGTGAGCTAATAAGCAGAGGACTGGTTTCTTTTTAATTTATATGAGCTTGAACTAAGTTTAAGTTCATCAAAAAAAAAAAGCCCTCGAGAGAAATTAAAATGTGGAGAAGGCAGAGACTCACAGCTAATAATAATAACCACACCTGTATTTGTCTTAGAACTCTTAATTATTGATGTAAATTAAGATGTATTCTCTCTGGGTGATATGGTTTGTCATACTTATCTTTTGTTTGTGATGATCATACACCTAATTTGGTGAGATTAATATTACTAGATCCAGTTTAATTGCAGCTCAGCCAGACATGGTGTGCCATGTTGGCTTTTCATTTGTGCCGATTCTACATTTTGCATTTGCTTGTGGCTATATTCATGTTACTAGGCTCTGCTTGGCTCCATTGACCCTCCTGATCTCATCCATGGAAAGTGACAAAGGCACTGAATTTAAAGAATCAGATTCAGCCCAAACATCAGTTGATAGCTGAACTGCAGCAGCCTCTTTAAATGAGATGATGCCTTCCTCACCCCTTCTGAAATGTCTCTGAACGGTTTTGGGGATTTAGGGGGCTGTCTGAATGGACCAGCATCATCCAAACTCCTTTAAACTCCTCCCCCAGGGAGTTGAAGGTAGCATATGTGGCCATCCTTGTCTCCATATTATCCTCACAACAACCTTGAGGTGGTTGGGGTGAGGGTGACTGGCCCAAGAGCTTCATGGCTGATTGGGGATTTGAGCCCTTGTCTCCCAGGTCATAGTCAAGCACTCTAACCACTACATCACACTTGCTCTACATTCACCCAAATCAGTTGTCAGTGGATAACAGGCCCCCACATATCTTTTTATTTGAATTGGGTTTTTTTCTCATGTGAAATGTCAAAATCTTACCTCTGATGCTCTAGGCAGGTCAACACTTACTTGCTTGAAATTCTAGAGAAAACCATGCAGCTCTTTGCACTCACTTCCCATCCCCCCACACACATATATGAGCTTGTGTCTCATTAAAAGAAATTCATCTCAGCCAGTTGTTCCTGTTGATTTGATAAATGCCTTCTTAATGAAACTGGAATTTTAAAAAGAAGGCTTCCCACACCCATCTCATAACTTTTTAATGCACATGGACATGCAGCTATGGGACATGAGTGCACTAAGATGTCCTTTACCCATGACACCTCCACAATGGGAGCTGCTTCTCCATACCACGATGCAGCTTTAATATTTAAAATCCTGCAATCACATAGGCAGGGCTTTTTGCATGGATCCTTCCAACAGAATCAGCACCCCACAGACACTTCAGTTAGCACAGTTTGTGCTCCATTTTTAGGTAGCTGCACATCCTGAATTCCTGAATATGCGCAGTATGTCACCAAACCTCTGTGCCTCTGTGCATGCCAAGACAGCCAGTGCTGTTTCACAGCATGTGATCTAGGGCAGGGCTGGGCAGATTTCAGACTTTGAAGGGCTACTTTGTTTTGTATCTAAAGATCTGCCAAGCAGAGCCAGCTGAAAAAGGCATACAGTTAGAATTGATGAACATGGAGCTTTTTCTGAGCCTAGGAATTTGTTTTCAGTACGAGAAGAGAACTGAGTTCACTGTCCTTTGCACAAAAGTCCACTCTTGGTTAGTTTTCTTTACTTCCGCAGCCGAATGTAGGTAGCAAAAGTCTTGCTGTTGTTAAACAATTGGGATCCTTTCTGATCTATTGCAAATCACCCAGAAATCTGCTTAGCATCTCCAGAATTTTTTAAAACCAATGTTGGCATCCCTGCACATATGCCACTGGCTTCAGCCTGGGATCATCCAGCTAAATATAAAGGAGGATTTTGCACATCATCTCTCCAAACTTTTGTAACAAGATAAATTTCTTCTAGGATATTTCCTTTCAGGTTTTTCATCATTCCATATTTATTAATTCACTCATTTACAAATAACCCACTTTGAGAACCAACAGGGCCCACTCTCACTTCAGTGCAAGTCAGGAATTAGGCAACAGCCTGGCCTGCTTGGGCTCCTTGGGCCAGAGCAAGCTGCATTTTGCTTTGTTTATTTCACTATTTTTTGTATTTTTTGACACCAGGGGGAGCCTGTTGGCTGATAATGGGCATCCCCCAGGATGCTGGACTAGATGGGCCACTGGCCTGATCCAGCAGGCTCTTCTTATGTTCTTAAGAGGAGGCCTGCTGGATCAGGCCAGTGGCCTGCTGGTCCAGCATCCTGTTCTCATAGTGGTCAACCAGATGGCCTTGGGAAGCCCACAATCAGAACCTGAGTGCTAGAGCACTCTGCCCTCCTGCAGTTTCTAGCAACTCATTCAAGGTGTAAGGAAAGGGGAGGAGATCAAAGGGCCCCTCCAGACTGGTGCTTTATTGTGGGTGTATTGAGCAACATGTTCTTGACACAATAAGAGCACATTAGTGGTGGATTTATTCAACTTTATTGGTTGTTCTGCCGTACAGAAAATGACGGAAAATCCCCACAACGGAACTGTTGTGGTATAAAGTGTTACAAGATTTCAGCAGGAAGTTACAAGACATGTACTGATTGGAAATAAAGCAGTATGATTACCCCAAAACTTTTGCTGGCATAGATAGTATTGAAAGCAGGATCGCATTGACCACCCCAATAGCATCATGAGTACAAACCATCATGAATATGCAATAAAAAGGACAGGAGTGTCCTGTAGTTCAGTATGCCTAATATTTTGCGTGCAAGAGGTTCCAGATCCAATCCTAGACATATCCTATTAAAATATATCAGCTAGCAGAGTTGGGAAAGATGTCAGCATGAGGAGCTGGAGATCTACTGTTAGGGTGGGCAGTGTGAGGCTAGATAGACCATTGGTCTGACTCAACATAAGGGCAGCTTTGTATGTTTACAACTGTTCTCTATAGAATACAGTTATTCTCTACTAATGATATATTGTTGGTGTCATGCAAGCTAAATCTGCTGAAGTGCCCTCTTCTACACAACTAAAGGAGCCCTCTCCTTTTTGCATCTGGCCTCCTGAAAGAGAGAAAGGTGAGTGGGCTATGCAGAGGAATGCTGTGCAGGCCTACTCAGTCAGTCAGTTTTAGCTTATGTGCTGCCGAAGTGATCACAGGCCTACTCAATAGCAAGCCTCACAGAATTCAGTGGGATTTACTCTCATGTAAGCCTGTATAGGACTGCAGTCTTGTACTTCTGAGCAAATTATTTTGCCGCTGAACCTCACCACTTTGTCTTCTGTGAAATGGATTTTGGAAATTGTTTTGTTGCAGTAACAAATTTAGTGAATGCCCATGCCCTCCCACGGCAGCCATTTTGCGATGGCACATGTGAAGCTTTCCAAAATGTGCAAATGTGTCCATAGGCACATTTCAAATTATTTCAAGTACAAGGACTGGGAAAGTCCTCTGTCTCAGAGCAACAAGACCTGTGGTATTGAGTGGCTCAATATAAAGTAGACAGTTCACGATAGTGGCTGCCTGACTTATAGGCCCTGCATGTTTCCCTCCTGTTAGACGTCAGGACATGGAAATGCTGGGACATAGGCTGTGCCCAGGCCCAAGCCAAAATGTGCTTATTGTGATATGTCGAAAGCCAGGAAGCAGCTGCTTTGGGAATCTCTCTGCTACGCTGCCCACACTGAATGCTAAGCCCTGCCACTGAGAAGGGGAGGAGGTGGAATTTAGGTCACCTTGCTGTCATATGACTAGTCAGGCAGGAAATAAAATCACTCCCATACTGTACCTTCAAGTACAAGGAGTTACATTTAAGTTTGCAGGTCAAAAACAGCAATCCCTTGAGCAGCCATGACACCCATGCCAGATTTGTTCAAGAAGCTTGTTCCTGCAACTCATTAGAAAACAAAGGAAACAATGAGATACTCAGTGGGTGAGGCAATTAAAACCTGAATTATGTTTCCTTAATAACAGCTGAGGAAAACAACACAAATGTGGTAGAAGTAACTGGGTTGTGTCTAACACAGCCTGTGTGCAAGTGGAACAGACTTCCATTCACCTCTCCTCCCTGCAGCCTCTGCACAGCTTTTGAATCAACTCTGAAGTCTTGGGGGATCCTTCAGCAGCGGTTTACAGATGGCCGCAGGGAGCAGGGAAAAGTGGAATCCTGTTGTATGAGTGGAAGTCTGCTTGCACAGTGTTGGATTCCACCCACTGAAAATGCTAGGCTAAATGTCTTAACAGTCTTTTGTAAAAAGGTCTCCTTAATTAATGCATGATTTCTTGCTCTTCTGTTGTTGCTATGGCTACTTTTCTCATATCCTTTCCTAATAACTCTCCATTGCCCATCGCATCTCATTTGAAGATCTTTCTGTTGACCTTTCCAGACTGATACATTGCTGCCATGAAGATTTGTTGTTGTTGCTGCTGTTAAAAATGATCAAAGTTCCCAAATGCAAGGTTTTTCAAATATAAAGACAGCAGTGCACAGTTCTCTTTTCATGCATTGATCTTGGGTTGTTTAAAAAGTGATGATACATAGAATGGTTGGTCAAGAGAAGATTTTCAAAGTTTTTTGGAGAGAAAATAACCCTATGGAAAATGTGCTAAGCACATCTGGGGGGAATCAGTATTAATTCACTATCCACAGGCAAATTCCCCTGCATATGAACTGCAGCTGTGCATGACCACAGGCAGGCTCCAGCACTTGATTAGGAGAACGTCCCAGCGAGCTCAGTGGAAATTACTTCAGAGAAAATATAGATAGGATCAGGCAACATAACAAGGTAGCCATGTCATGGAGGATAAGGCTGTCAACAGCTACTAACTGTGATGACTATATATGCCTCCACAGTTGGAGGCAGTATGTCTCTGAACGCCAGTTGCTGGGAATCACAAGCAGAAGAGTGCTCTTGCACTCAGGGCCTGCTGGCAGGATTCCCAGAGGCATCAGGTTGGCCACTGTGAGAACAGCGGGACCTAATGGGTCGCTTGGCCTGATCCAGCAAAGCTCTCCTTAAATTCTTCACTGCAATCCTACACAAAAGTACTTGGAGGTAAATCCCAGTGAAAGGAATAGTGTGGATTAAGACTGGATTGGGCTGGAAGAAGGTGAACTGGTGAACTCTTCTAATGTTTGATATCAAGTCAAAATATAAGGATTTCTTATTTCTAACTAACCTTTTGGGGTTGTTGTTTTTTAAAAAAATTAAGAAGTAATACAATTTCAGTTTGTACCTGGTGAATGTGGGATGGTAGTGATTTCTTTTAAATGTTGTGTCAGAATAATAGTATTCTGAAAAATCCATTTAGTTATCAGTTTCCCTTATTATTCAGGAGCGGTGTTTATTTGAAAGAATTTCCCCTTATTCCAGAGTATTGTATGTCCATAAAATGTAACGGATATCCCTAACTTCAGGATATTTCATTTCCTTACTTACCTAATAGTTGTTATGGCTTCAGGATTTTCCATTTTTAAAGACAAAGTTTATCCTAGGAGGAGGGATGTTAGAAAATGAAAATTACTCCCTGATAACTAGAGGCCTCTGCTCTCAAATGCTGTGTAGTATTTATGTGCATTTATTTCTGAATCCACATAAGCCCTGTTCAGCCCATTAGAATCACATGAGGGGAGATGCCCCCTGCCCCTTTTGCCACATTCCCATCATCGGCTCCCTTGCCTTCCATGTGCTAGAGAAGTAACGTCAGCAAAAGGGGAGCAGCTCTGCCCATGTAGACTCCCTGTGCAATTTAGAATATGATGGAGAGGCTAGCAGCAGGGCCAACAAGTTGCCGGTGCTGCTGTCCCCCTCTCACGATAATAATGCACTGGGCAGGGGTGAACGCCTGAGTAGGGTTTTAGATGGGAAAAGGACGGCAAGTTCAATGACCCTGTTAAGATAATGACTTTTGCTTTTTTAGCCAAAAGTTAACTTGTGAAAAAGCTTTGAAGGCCGAAAGCGTTTCAGTTGTTAATTCCCCCCCCCATTTCTTTTATCTATGCTGTTAAATGTGAAAAATAGTTAAACTGGTGGCAGCTTACTGCAAATATACAGAGCCAGATGCAACTGCCTTTTTTTTAATTGGGTGGCAAAGATATTTGTTGAAACCTTAAGAATCTTAGCATCTTAGAAAATACTGCAATTAGCACATAAACAGTGCACTGCTCTTCTAGGGCTGCAAACCTTTATTCTCCAAGCCAAGGGCCAATTTAGATAAGATGCAGGGCTCACAAAAGGAACTTAAACCAGTGCATGATACTGCAGAATCCAGTGTCTTATTGAAAGGTTCTCAGTGCATGCACTGGCCCCTTCATGTGCAGCTTTCACATGCTAGCGCAAGGCTTCCCTCCTGCTGGCATACAGATTGCAAAGGGGCTGGTGCATACGTTTAAAAGCCTTTAAGCATGAAGCTGGGCCATGTGGACCCCTGCATGGATAAATGCTTTTTGCACACCTCACCTCTGTAGAAACTGGTCTTGTTGTACAAAGGTGGGAAGCTGGATAAAAGAGTTAACAGTGTCCAAGCTGCTCATGGAAAATAGCTAGCAACTGCCTAAAGGTGCTGAAAGGACTAATGCTGCAGGAAGAAGAATGGTGGTTAAGAGGGAAAAGGGCTGGGACAGAGCAATGGGAATGATCCTGGAAGAAGGTCAGAGAGAGCACTTTAAGGAAGGGTTAGATGCAGAGAACTGGGTACTAACGGGTATTGGAGTGACCAGGGACAAAGGGGTTGCATCCAAGGGAGCCCTTAAGTTTGCAGAAGGGCTTCTGATCCAGTGGAGTCCATCAGCTAATGCAAGTAGGGGAGAAGATTTATGCTGATGACCTCCTTCTGGAATTGGAGGGAGGTGATGGGGGGGCTGCAGGGGGAATGTGGAATCAGCAAAAAATCACCTCCCCTCTGCAATTAGCAGAGGCTTCCACTGGATCAAAAGCCCTTTAGGGAACAGAAAGGCATCACCGATTGCAGTCCATTGAGATTAGGAGTGTGTTTCAGCCACTCACAAGTATCTGCAGGAGTTTGAAGAGGCCCTTCATGGGGGAAGCAATCAGGAAATGTGGCCTAGTATGCTAGTAAAAATGGCTATTTTGTTTGTAAGCCTACAGTATTATTACTGTTATTATTACTATTAATAATAATTGCCACCCTGGACTCCTGCTTGGCGCGTTGGCTCCTGCTGGGAGGAAGGGCGGAATATAAATCAAATAATAAATAAATATTATTTACAACAGATGTGACCCAAAATGATAAATGCCAAATGATAAAAGGAAAAACTGTGTTTTCTTCCTTCCTCCTAGGCCTTCTCCTTCAAAGTTCATCTGCCATTGTGTGACTCAAGATAGTTACAGTTCCCAGGTTTCTTTTCAGCTATACAAATAGCTTGTTTTAATTAGTCAGTTAATGGTGAAATTCTCTGAATTCACTCTGCTTGGGTTTTTCTGCCTACTTCCAGATGTGCTTGTGTACTTATTTGGTGCATTGTTTCAGTGCTCATCACAGCTGCTCTTTTAACACTTTACCCCTTGCTCTTCAGTCTTCTTCAGGCTCTTCGTCCCGTGATCACACAAAGTTTAACTCAGGGCCCCTGGAATTCAGCAGCACTTCAGGGCCGGTTTCTGCGGCAAGGGTAAGAGAATTCTGCAGCAAATGTCATTCTGCATTACGGCAGTGAGAGTCTGTAACCATCTGCCACTCATGCATCCACCTAACCCAGCGTTGGCTGCAGAATTCCAGGAGCCCTGAGCTTTTCCATGGCCATAGAATTGCTCATTGGCTATGGAATTTGTTGAATTGAAGGGGACAATCAATGGGCTCTGTGTGGTTTTTTCAGATGGTGAACTTGTGTGTCAGTGGAAGTGGGTGGACACTCCATGGCAGCACTTTCCTTTTTAGGCTAATAGGTCATTAATAATGTCTGATCAGCCTTAAAACAAACCATGGAGACTTGGCAATAACAAATAGAGGCATCGCTCCACTTCTCCAGCTGCCATTTTGAATCCTCAGCAGCCCAAGAATATGAGTACTAGAGGTCATTACCTTAGTTATTGTTGTCCTTGGGAGCCTGATTTGAGAAGCATGCCTCCTCAAAACAAATAAATGGAGGATAAACAGGCTGGACAGCATGGCCTTTCCTACAAGGCAGTGAAAATGATGAATCTATGACCTGGATATATTGGCCTTGCATATGTCATCATACATGATCAAAGATGGAGTGAACACTTGGAAATAAGGGGAAGCTATTTCAATCTGAACAGCAGCAGAGCTTCACTGACTACATGAGAAGTGCTGCAGACATTATTTAAAGTAGGTGGAGCACAGGATAAAAAGGATGGATTGTTTGCATTGCACAAGAAAATGTGCAAGAAACTGTAGGCTCCACCTGATTTGTTGTGTCATTGCACTAATATTTTTAACACCAATGAGGACTGCCTTTCTGGATCAGACCAGGGGTCCAACTAGTGTCCAGCATCTTGTTTCTAGCAGAGGCCAGACAGATGCTTCCAGGAAGCCCACAAACAGGCTCTGAAGGTGATGGCAATCCCTTACGGTTTGTCCCCAGCCATCTGGTAATGAACATGGGTTGTGAATGTTTGTGTCTCTCTCATTCAGTTTTATCCACCTGTGACTTTTGTTAATAAGCTCATTATCTACACTTTGGCAGCTGGTGCATTCTGACCACCTTTCCTTCCAGTCACACACTGTGTGTACATGATGGCTAAGCCTCTGGCTTTCTGCCTCTGCCAAACAGAAAGGAAGCTGTAAGAGGCTCTATAAAGCTCCTGACTCTAGAAGCACATACACGGATCCTCTGTCTTCCCCTCTCCTGGTAGTTATTTATTCATTCAGACCGTCACATTCATGCATGTTTGCAGCTCACCCTGTCCCTAGAGAGAGCAAACATAAAGATCTTATGGCAAATATTGTGATAATCCAATAGGGAAATGGTAAATCCAATAGGGAAATAGGGAAGCTGGTGTTGGTCTTCTTCTCACCCACTGATAGCTCTTTTGTGGAAACAGCTGTGATGACAATGGGAAGTCTGGCTTTTGGCTCTTCTTGGGCTGGTGGACTGATGAGTGGCAAGAGATTAACTCTTCTTAGGAAAGCAGTGGTGGGTGGAAAATAGAAGGCTTGGTCTTCTCCCTTCACTGCAAATATCTGTCAAGGCCTCCTTAAGCCTGTTATTTAGTACAGGACTTTTGAGTTCTGACTCGGCTTCATATTTTCTGCTTGTCCTGTGCAAAGTATGGATGGAGTGGTGTGAACTGCAGCAGAAAAGCTTTGGGAAGAAGAGGGTAGTTAGTTTTCCACTCATTCCACAAGTCAATAAGCTGCCTTTGCCTCGTGTTTTCATTGCAAATATGTGTCTTGAACCTGGAATTGGGAGAAAGCACCTAGGGAGGGGGAGCTCAGGAAGACAGTTGGCAAGGAGAAGGACTTAGTGCCCTCCTTCTGCCCAAAGATCCTGTGTTGCAAGTGGAGCCCTCTAGCCCGATTTGCACAGGAGAAGCAGCAGCTGGGCTTTAAGAACAGATGTTTGGAGCATAGTGTGTAATGCTGTCCATGGAGCTTGAGGCCAGTCAGAGAGCATGTCAAAAATTCCATACAAATAGGATGCTGGCACCTCAGACGGACGGCTTGGCTAGAACCTTGCTCCTTGACATGCTAGCTTTCTAGCTTGTACTAGAACTTTTAGAGAAACATTCAAATATGCAAAAACCCACTGCCATTCCAATGGGGCATGTTCATAAGGATACTGTCACAATCTCTTTCTGAATGCTTGAATTGATTTTTCAGCATTGCAGAGGCAGTAGACTGGGGGTGGGAAACCTTTATGGCTCCACTAGCCATATCCTTATCAGGCTCTGCCTCGCAGGCCAAATTTGACAGGTGGGCAGGATAGCCCACCTGTCAATCACAAAATATCATCATGACTTTGCATGATTGACAGGTGGGTGGGACCACCCACTTGTCAAAATCTGTTGCTTCACTTTTAAGTACCCGAGACTTGCAAAAGCGCCTTTCAAGTCTCCCTGTGCTTTCCTTTTAAGTCTGACTTGGAAGAGGCTTTTGCAAGTCTCTCCGCCCCTTTAAGTCCACATTCTTGAGGGACTTAAAAGGGAAGCATATAACTTGTAAAAGGCTTTAAGACAGCCTTCATGGTACCATTTGAGCAAACTAGAGTGCAGGAGGTGTCTTAAAGCCTTGACAAAAGCCTCTTTGAAGTTGCTTGGGCAGGAGACCTAATGAGTGGAGATTAAATCCTGCTGCTCTGGCTGTGTGTGATCTTGTTCCCTGCTGGTTACAGGATCATGCAGCCAATGCAAGATAAAATCCTGTCCTCCTGCCCATCAGCTGACATTACTAGCGATGTGAGTTGATTGATAGGTGGGCGTGGTTTAGGGAAAATGGTCTTGGCAGCCAAATAGGACCCTCTGAAGGACCATGATTGGTCCAGAGGTTCCCCATCGCTGCTCCTAATGAACTGCTTTCCAAAACCAAACTCATTTGCAATAGGAATGTCCCAAAGTGCTTTAGAACGTTTCCATCTTACAGCTGAGATGTAGACTCTTGTCACAATCCAGGCACAGAGCTTGTAAGTGACTGCCACCAACATTATGTTTTAATTGTGGTGTTGGGCAGCTGTGTAAGGCCTCCTGCTGCAAACAAAATCAATACTACATGGAGAAGAGTAGGGAAAGACAGTCTGGTTTTATTTTGCCTGCTTTCATCAGCAAAGTGGCTTTTGTGCCTTGCTAATGACAAACATGTTTAAATGCCATTTGAACTTAAAATGGAAAAGCCTTTGTTTTGCTCCACGTTCACAATCATGGAAGTTCAAACAAAAATATTGCAAGCCTAAATGTGTTACTGCAGAAGTATGTCCCATTGAATTCGATGGGACTTGCGTCTGAATAGGTTTGGGACTGGGCTGCCCAAACCTGAAAATATGATGCATCTTTCATACTGCCTGTGATGTTCAGTTTCTATACTCCAGAACATGATGAGGCTAACATGAAGACATTACAAATGCTGGTGCAAGAGATGTGCATGATGAAAAACAGGCCTTAAATTTGGGGCATGTGCCTCTTTTTATTTATAATACCTGCTTTGAAATTATTCTTCAGTCAAGGAAAGTTGTGTATTTCAAAGCTCATCACCTGTTACCAAAGCTAATTTTTAACCATGATCTTCCATTCCATATGCTCTCCCTGAAATTTGGACAGCTCTCTTCCCCCACCCTTTTAAAAAAAACATTTTCAATAAATCTAACAGCCTGTTTCATTTTGGGAACAATTGTGTGTAGGCTGCAGGCCACTAGTGTGGCAGGATGGCTGAAAAGGAGATGATGACCCAGTGCGCTCCACCCATCCATGCACAACCACCTTTTCCATTCTGCACCAGCTCAAAAGCTTTCTACATTTTTGCTCAGAAGATCATCTTCATGTATGCACAGAATACAACCAGTCTTTGTGCATGTACAGATTGCTGGTGTATGGAGAAATCTAGGTTCTCTGCTCAACGGACACCATTGCACTATGGTGGAAGCATGCTATGCACCTTCCCCTGTAGGCCACTTTGGGGTTTTTACTGAACAAAAAGATGGCTATATGAAAAGACCTGTGCCTTTTTCTGACCTTTTTGAGATACAATTAATACATCAGTCCATGTTCCACACCATATGTATTGCAGCTATGGACCAGTTTCAGACTTTTGACCAATTGTGCGGAGGGGCCACTGGGCACAATTCCCCTCCATGAGCTCAGTATATTTTAGTTGTGAAAAAGGGCAGAGGTCTTTCCTGTATTTCAAAAAGTGAGCCTGAGACTGATGGTCAAAGACCCTAATACTCCAGAAGCCTTTTGTCACAGACTATGAGCAAATGGAGGGAGGACAAGAGGCCAATACAGTGCTGCAGAGTACTGCTCTTAGCTGCCACTGTGGTAGAGCAGCCCTATTATGGGGAGGGCCCTGTCCAGTACAGCACAACTGGGGAGATGGAATGGACGGGGCAGACCTGCTGTGCATGGTGGATATGCAGAGGTATCGGGGAGCCTACATGTTGTTCATCTACACTGCGGAGATAGTTTTTGTTTGTCCTCTGTTGATATTTGCAATCTGAATTTAGATGTTAATTTCAGCCATAGCATAAAGAACATGAATTGTTGGTTTTATTTATTTGATTTATATCCCGCCCTTCCTCCCAGCAGGATGTTGATGTAAGGTGACCATTAAAAAAATAGCTAACAGGTCTCCTATGCATCTGTAAAAAAAAAACAAAAATGTGCCCAAGTGAGTCATCTGCAAGAATAACTGATGCAGGGAAGGAGGAGGTGCCCAGAAATAAGCCTCATTAACTTACTATGGCTGTTTGTTGCTTTTCACTGAAATGGTACCTTCTCCTTCTTTTACATCTAGAGCTTCCAGGGACTGCTCTCCCAAATTAGCTAAACTGTTGCTTCCCAGGTGTAAGTCTGGCCTTTGCAGCTTTTCACAAGCTTTTCCAGGCTGGTGGCACTGAGAGCTGGACAGAATGCTGCAAGAAGGACTAAAGGTGGGGAGGGGTTCCTACAGTATGAGTTGGCAACAACAGAAGGATCCATCCCATTTGGGGCTGCCTTTTGTAAGAACCAACACAACAGTGACTGACAGCTTGTGGACCAAGTTTGGACCACCAGGGGAAGGGTGCCATCTGACCCTGCAATTGTCAATTGCAAGCCAAACAAGGGGTCTGGATTAGCAAGAATCCATTAGACATGAAGCAGGCAAGTTGGAAGGGATGGCAAGTAGCTGCCTTGGCCTCACCCTCTCTTACTTTCTCTTCAAACTGATCTTGTGGCAAAAACAGTTGCTTTTGTTCACATTATGATGTTTCCCCTCCCTCTTTTTTTAATCCTAGGGGAAGAAGAAAAGACGAACAAGAGAAAAGCAGCATGACTCCAACTCAGGTAAATGTGCTGGTGCAAAATCCAGTACATTATCTAGTAACGGACACTTTGTTTACATTGGTAGGGGATTAGTTGAGGTAGCTAAACAATAGCTATAATCTTCCTTTAGGATTTGCATCTGTGGTTTAACGTGACTGGGGTAATCCATATCTATGCTAATACTACCTTGTTTCATCTATAGCCAAGTCACTTTCTGTGCCATAAACTCTGTTTCATTTCACATGAGACATAACCGCTATTTCTTCTAGCTTTGCCACTATCTGCAGTTGTCTCTCCTGTCTGCTCTGCTGTGACATTATTATTAGACAAATTAAGAGGGAAGGAATACTATTCCATTGATATCTAGTCGCATTTTGACACATCAAATGTAGCTCCTTCCTTTTGCCTTTAACTTTTGTGGTTGCTACTGTTGTAGTTTCCCAATCCCCTACAACAGTAGTTCCCAAACATTTTTCCCCATGGACCACTTAAAAATTGTTGAGGGTCTTGGCGGGCCACTTAATATTTTTTTGTGTGTTATAGCAATATAAATACAATTAAAATCAGTATAAATATTTAAAGTGATGGAAGTGCCGTCTCCTATCTTCAACCACAAATCCACATACATGCCATGGACTACCTTAATGGTCCGGGATCACAATTTGAGAACTCTTACTCTACAAAGCTGCAGAAAGGAAAGGTCTTTAAAATATCTCTTAGCCAGCAGCCCCCCACCACCCTCAGCTAATAAGTTATTGACCATCATCCCAATATGGATTGGGGTATTTTGCCATAAGCTACATTTCTAGGGCATCCAGAATACTAACCCACTCAGCCTTAATTTATACCATATGAATTTTATCTTTGTCACATCTTATTGTGCAGAACTCAAACATGGTTCAATGAAGTTGGGATTTGTTTTTCATCATAAAAATAGTTTAAAAGTTTGGGATTCCCAGTCCCCATCAATGAAGGTGGCAAATGTGCACAGAAACGTCCTGTCTCGGCTGCAATCCTCAAGCCATTCAAACAGTTTTAAGCAAGCTTGCATACTAAGCATGCTTGTTCTGACACAAGTCCCACTAAGTGAAATGAGGTTTGGTCCCACATTATAAGCATAGGATTGCTACTCTAGCCTCACAGTTTTGCGGTCTGAGCAGTTTTCACTTTGGGGATCGTTAGACCAGCTACTATTCCACCACCACTATTCTGCTACACTCATTGTGGTCAGTGGCCACACATTTGCCAGGCCTTGGATCTGCATTTCTTAATGGTGGTGCATTTTCCTTAGATGTAGCAGCCATTAAAAAAAAGTGAACATAGCTGTCAGAACTGGAAAACCACTTGTGACTGGAGGTGCCTATAGAGAGGAAGTAGAGCAGTATAGGGAACCTGATGAACTCCATTTGTTGTTGGACTGTGGCTTCCATCAGCCAGAGCCAGCATGGCCAATAGTTAGGGATAATGGGAGTTGTAGTCCAGCAACATCTGGATGGCACCAGCATCTCTCTGCAGGCAGTAGAGGGAGAAGGAGCAGAGGCATTACAGGCCCTTAGGAAAATATCAATGTACAGGAACTAAACCATGGGCTACCTGCTAAGCATCAGGGTCCCAGAGGCTAATTGTTAACTGACAACCTATTCCTTGCATTTTTTTTAAATAAAATCTGTGCTTATTTTAGTATTTTGGCTCTTAGGAGGGCCTTTTAGACAGTTCTGCATGAGCTGGAAGCACAACCCAAATAAAATACACAAAGTAATGAGTTCTTTTCTGTCGCAGCAGAATTCAGACACAACAAAAGCCAGGCATTTTTACTTTTTTTTTAAAGGATTTTTACATTGTCAGTACCTTCTGGAATATTTTCTCAAATGTCCAAGAGGAGGAAAGGCAGGGTATAAATTTAATAATAATAAAATTGAAATAGAAGAGCAACCAAAATAAGAATAATGAATAAATAAATCTAAAGCACTATTAACAGCCTGAAGCTGTTCTCCCAGCCACTGCATTCCTGGCTCTGCTGTATAAGATTGTTTTGTTATTTGCCTGCAACATATTTTGTTCCAGAAGAGATGCGGTTTTCAGGAGAAACCTGGTGCTGAAGAACTGGGTTGATGTGGCCTGTTTAGTTTTGTCTCTAGCAGCTAAATTGATGTTGCATCTTTTCTTCTTCTTCCTGCTCTTGCTGCTGTTTGTGCCTCTGCCTTGCCCATTCTTCGCCACGCATGCTCCTTGCTCAGATCCTGCCTCTCCTAAGAAATGCAGAGCTCGCTTTGGTCTCAACCAACAAATGGACTGGTGCGGCCCATGCAGGTGTGTATCAGACATCTTTGCTATCTAGGCTTGTTCCTTATACAGGCAGCTACTCTGTGTGATTTTTATTTTTGGTGCACCGTTTCTGCAGCTCCCCTTGCTCCTAACACTACTAATGGCACTCCTTAGGCTTGCTTATTATGGCCTGTCCAAGTTTTCCATGGGTGTCACCTGTTTGAGTGTTGCTTCTAAAAGCTTTCTACCTCTAAGTTAGGAAAGTACAAGGGATAGACACAGAGGAAAAGAAACCTTAACAGTGCAATCCTTTGTATGTCTTCTCAAGACATAGTCCAGTTCAGTGGGACTTACTGCCAGGTTCAGTGTATAGGCTTGGTAGTAAAAACGCAGTTATGATTCGTCTGTCTTCCCTCAAGCTTGTCCTTCCTTTATGACGTATCACACTGGCGGCAATGAGATGGCTGCCGAGCAAGGATGCTAGAGTAGTGGAGTTCCTGCATTGGCAGGGAGTTAGATTAGACGACCTTCTGAGATAAGCACTCCAAGCTATCCTATTGCCAGCAAAAACAGTTCTTCCTGAGATTAGAATTGCGAGCCAGAATACAGTTCTACACATGTGTGGTATATACCTATTGGCTCATGTTTGGGCCGTAAATAGTGGGGAGTAATGAGGGGGTATGCAGAAGGAAATGCAGCTGTTAGGGTAGGGCTGCACTCTCACTAAAAAGGAGTGTGTAGCCTTCAAAGATTGGTGAGCATAGCAGTTTGTTTAGGACACAGGTTTTGCTAAATGTCATCCAGGTGAAATTGACTCTCACACTTAGGACAGCTCTCTCCTTTGCAATATGCTCTAGTGCAGAAGGCCTGATTTAGTTTTTGGTTCCCTACTCCCCAAGTCATTGTTAGTTATATACCTTTCCCCTCTCTTGTATTGAAGTGCTTCATATATTTTAAAAAGGGGTAACAAGCATATCCCACAAAGAATAAAATGGAGTAGGAACCTCTGTCATTGGCTGTGACCAAGCTCTGATGTCAAGATTACTTTGGCTTGGATTCAGAAGGGCCATAGTTCAAGATACTTCAATTCATGCAAAGGATGTGTATCCCTCTTTTCCACCTATTCTCTTTTACTGCCACATCTATCAACACCAAATGCTGTTTTGGAGAGGCTTCTGCTCTTCGGAAATGGCTTGTGGGAGAGGACGACTGTTCCACTTTACACAAGAGCCACACCATTTTATTTTAAATTTGGGAATCATAGGCCTGGAAACCAGCTGTCTACAAACTTGCTGTCTCTGCTTTGTGCCTCATTGCCACCGTATGTTCTCTCTCATGTGTAGTCTCATGTGTAGAGTTCTGCAGCCACCTGTTCTGGCCAGCTTGCACTGGTTGCCAATATGTTTCCGGGCTAGATTCAAAGTGTTGGTATTAACCTATAAAGCCTTATACGGTGCGGGACCACGATACCTTGCGGAACGCCTCTTCCGCTATGAACCGGCCCGTGCACTACGTTCTGCTACGAAGGCCCTCCTCTGGGTTCCAACTCACAGGGAGGCCCGGAGGGTGATGACAAGATCTAGGGCCTTCTCAGTGGTGGCCCCCGAACTATGGAACAGTCTCCCCGAGGAAGTACGCCTGGCGCCGACTCTGCTCTCCTTCCGGCGCCAGGTCAAAACCTTCCTATTCTCTGAAGCATTTTAAGTTACACTGATTTACTTTTTAAAATGTTTATTGTATTGGATTGATGATTGTATTTTAGTATTATTTTGTTATTCATTGTATTTTTATGCTATTTTATGTTCACCGCCCAGAGAGCTATTGCTAGTCGGGCGGTATATAAATTTAATAAATAAATAAATAAATAAATCAGGTGATTACAAAAAAAATATCAATTATCTGAAGAGGTCCAATACAAAAAGGATGGCACAGTCCCTCTGTAACCAGCTCCTTCAGACTGCCTAGTTCAATGTAGCTCATCTCTACCTGCAGAACACAGCATTTATTGCAGGAAAAACAGAGGCACTGTCTCATAAAAGTTGGGGATCCAGTTATTCCCAGTATCCATTAAGCAGCTTGTCCTCTTTTCATAGCAAGATCTATACTGAATAGCCTAGAATTATCAAAAAAAAAGTTTAAAAAGTCATCACCTAAACTTAGGCTGCTGACTCCCACCTAGCAATGTAACCAGTGGCAGTCTTTAACAACTTTACTTTCAAAACGTTTGAAAAGGATATATATTGATTAAATCATATGCCTTTTGCTGCTACTGGACTAACCAATGCGGGCCAAAATCAACGCAGCTGGGGTCTTCCTTGTAGCTTAACTGGCTTGTTTTATTTTACACAACTGCTGCACATTAAAGTGTTCTGCTATTTCTGATTCTAATAGGCAGTAACTTCAGGTTCCTACTTTGTTTGCTTCAGACAGCTGTGCCTTGTCAGTAATATCTGTCCTGATACGTTCCACTCCATAAGCTAAACAAACAGATGGAAAACACTGTCTAAAGTTTGGTGCTTTCACCATTCTCAGACCCCACTAAAAAAATTGACGCTACACTGGTATAAACCCTCCTCCTTGGAAACTTGGTTCTCTTACCAACTATTTGCATCCTTATATTGTTCAGGAGAAACCTAACAGAAGTCACAGTTCATAAACTTTTTTTTATGAATCATACAAGCATCAACCATTTAGACTACAGCTATGCTCATGTATAGGTAGCATTGGCAGGGCGTTTCAGTGAATGGGATATCTGTGTACACTTCTGATTCTTAGCAAGCTGTCACTGCACCCCTTTTGCTCCGTATCTTTTATTCATGCACCAGGGCATGGGCAGCTGGCAGTGAGGTGAGAGGGTGGACAGGCTGAGAAAATGGGAAGGATACACTCAACCCCCTTATTCCCACAACTGGTCCCTAACTTGGTAGGTTCCACACAACAAGATGGGTGGGAAAGCAGGGCTCTAGGCAAAGAAATTGCACCTTCAGTAGGCTGGTCTCATAATGCCTGGTTTTGTTTTCAGTATCTGAAATAAATGATGTGTGCTTTAAAAAACTATACATGGAGATAGCCCTTTAGTACCATCATCCTTGATTTCTTGGTTTGTATTGTGCCAATTGTATTCTAATCTAATCACCCTAGAGATATGCATAACCACAACAACTGACAGAGTGGTTTGTGGCTGCATAGCTACCATCACCTATGCAATTCAAGGGGAGCAGCTCTATCCCACCACACTAAGCATTTGCTAGCCCACTGTAAAAGGCTCCTTCCCAGTATGAAGCAAGTAGAATAGAATCCAAAATACCTTTAGGCCTGCCACATAAACAAATAATCACTAGTTTTACCCCCTTACCACATCTGTTGACGCAATCAATTATGTGCCCTTCAATAACATTGTGGAACACTAGTATAGAGACCCTCAGGATAGTGCCCAGTGACTACTGGGCTCCTACTGGGAGGAAGGGCGGGATATAAATCTAATAAATATATAATAAATACTACTACTACTGTAGCAATGCCAACCCACTTTGGTGCAGCAGTGCAGCGTCCTTGACTAGTACATCAGCCTATTGTAATCCTTCACTAACGTAATATAGACCATTCTTAATACCTTTGAACTCATCATTCCTCGCAGTGCAATAACCATTTATACCATCACTTGTAAGAGTGCAGCACAAGATTTCATGTAACAAGGCTGCTGATGTGCACAACAGCTTCTCAGCTTTAGTTGTGAGAAAGCAAGAATACTCACACTGTATTCACTTCACAACTGATTATGTCTGAGGAAAATCATCCCATCTAACTTTCCATACCTGTAGTTTTTCCATTTCTTTGCTGCTGCTACCAATCAGAACCCTTAGAACATACTGGTATCCCTTGACGCATGTTCTAATGACACAGAAAAAAAATATTTGCTTCCATATTGGTTGGGTTTGAAATAAGGTGCAGCACTGTAGTCACACTGCCACCCAGTGGTAATAACTGCAAGTTATCAAGAGATTTTAGAAAAATGCTTCTGGAGCAACAGGCCTACAATAGAGAGCTGACAGGCTAAACATATATCCCCCCCCCCTTTGCTGTGTACTGCAGACATATAACTGTCGTGACTGCTATAACACTTTCATTTTAAGAATATGACCCTGTAAATTCACCCTTTATTTACAGATAACTCTCTTCACTGTTCTTAGGAGGAAAAAGAAGTGCATTCGGTACCTACAAGAAGGACGCTGTGCCAGCCCAGTTTCTTCCGATGGAAGTGCTATAGATTCCCCTCCCTCCCCTTTGGATGTGCTCCAGTGCATATCCACTGCTTTTACTTCAGACAAGCTTGCTACCCCTGCCGATTTCACATCCCCAAACCAAGCCCCTTCTTTCCTCACATCTGCGCGTATCAAAACTGCTACAAGGACATCAGGACTCGCTTCTAAATGCTTGGCAGTGTCTCACACATTTGTATCACCCAGCGAATCCTCAGGGTACAGTGTGGTATCAATAGGAACATAGTACTAATGCAGCAAAGACCAGCAAGGCACTTTGATGAGTAGTTTTGCTGCTAATGGAAGCGGCCCAAAGACAACCCCAGCCGTCCCACCACGCCATCGAATGGCAGCCTCAAAGTCATGTGAAAGCCAAGTCAGTAATTGGAAAAGACTGGAGCACTGAAAGTGCTTTTCAATCTCTCTTCAAAAGTAGGAACAAGGACTCAACACTTAATTCTGGTCAGTAACTGAGCTATATTTCTTTGTTTACCAGATCTGCTAAAAGTGAAATACAGTAAACACCAAGATTTTTAAAAATAGCTGAAAGGTGCTAAATGTTAGGCATTCGTTTCTTACCATTCAGAGATTAGCATTTCAGCCATAGTCCTCATGTAGACATTACACAGGGATGCTAAAACAGCTGAAAGAGCAGCGGTTTTGTTTTTGGTTTGGTTTTGTGTGTTTTTTATAAGCCCTGTTGGCTGACGGGAGGTAATGTAAAGTAGCTGAGCTATCCAGCATAAGAAAAAATGGAATAAATTATTGTGCCTCATCTTGGGGAATAAGTGTTGATTCCAGGTGAAACAGTTTTTCTTCACAGATATAAGAGGAACGATACCCACAGCTTGAAAATAGAAATATTTATCAGATAAAGCATGCATGAAAGTCTTAATTGTCTAGTATTCCTTTGTTGTTGTCGCTTTTATACAATAGTTACAACTTTTATTGCCCCATTTCTATTCACTATATATACTCTAGAAAAACAGGGACTTTTCTGCAGGGTTTTTGGCTTTGTTTGTTTTTATGCAAACTTGGCATGCATTTGTTTTGGCCATGCTGTTTTTTATCGCAGACATCTTTTACTTTCTAAACAATTACGTTGTACCTTTGAGCATCTCCCAATAGCATATTTGCAGCTTTTGTAGTTGCCCAAAGACAGACATTCCAGTGCATTCCAAATTAAAAAGAGAACCTTTTATGCTAAGCAGAATTCTGCAATCTGTATTGGGTATGTAAAACTCATAAATGCTTGTTTTGCATGATTAATTATATTTTCACTAGTCATGGGGGCAGGCCAAAGAGTAACAAAAGGCACAGAAAAGCTACACCCCCAATCTCTAGAAACCTTACTAGGCACATTTTCAGTCTTTTGAAAGCTCACCAGGATTAACCATCACACACTTTCAAGCCTATTATGGTAGCCATTACAGGGATCTTAATGTTGCTAATTTTTTTATACTCTGTACCAGGACGATAGAATAGGCACAGCTCTGCTTATTAGGAATAGTATTTGATGCAATTTCTGTCAGAGAGCAGCAAAACCTAACCCTATTCACATTCCATTAGTTGCTCAAGCATCTCTTGCCCTTCTGTGCAACTTTTTAAAGAAGTGACTTAGGGGCTGTGTACTCCCTCTGGCCCCTAATGCATTCCCAGTGCTAGGCAAAGCTGACTAACACAAAATAAGCACCATTATGCTGCTTTACTGGTGCATTTGTTAAGACTGGCACTGTTTTTCTTGGAGAACACACGCAGCACTCAGGATACTGTAGATGGGTACACTGGCCTATTTGGGAAAAGGATAGGGAAAGGCATATTATGGAATGGGTGAAATAGGCATTATTCTCTTAGAAAGCGTAAGGCAGAGCCCTGTCCTTCACAATACTTTAGCAAACTTGAATATAGCCCTCACTAGGTACCAAGGGCTCAGTCACAAAAGTCATAACAAAAAAACCCAGAGCTTACAAACACAGACTCCAGTATGTGGACGTAAAGCTGAATGACATCTCAGAAGCACCAAATGAAGTTGTAGCATAACTGGCCAGCAGGTTAATCCAATGCTTAATGCCATGTTCATTTTTCCTTCCTTCTGTGTTATTTCTTCTTTTCTAGTCTGACAAATTGGCATCATGACTTCACACTTCTTACCTCCCCCATTTGGTAAAACTGAAACCAAGCATGACAGAAGATCATTAGCCAAAATAAGCCACTTCCAAATACTGAACGTAAGAATACATAGGGTTTCCCCTGATCTTCCCAGCTTTGAGGCTATCAAATAACCTTTCACTTCCATCCATTTCAGATTTTTATTTTGAGGGATATATCAATTGTCAGCCCAATCCTATGAACTCAGACGTAAGTCCACTGAGTTACTCCCTGGTAAATGTGTATAGGGTTGCAGCCCAAACAGTTCAGTTCAGTCTTATTGGCATTAATTCCATTATTGTTATTCCAGATTTTAACAAATTTATGTCATTCCTGTTTTAAAAAATTGTAAACACAATGAGGATGTCTTAGGGTTCTCTCCTACTTTACACGCAGCATCTTGAACACAAAAAACAGTATTGTAATTATTGCAGCACTGTAAAGAAATCTGAAAGCACCTTTTTAATATCCAATCATTTTTGTATTTAAGGCTATTTAAAGGCCTAAACTATTTTTTTACATAGTGGAGTTCTCCTACAGAGTGTTTGCACTAGTATTCCCCCTTTTGTTTTTTTATATTTAGCAGTATTTTGAAACATATTCGTGGACTGTATTTAAAATGTTGCATAATTGTATTATTATCATGTAAGCAAAAGAGCACTGGCACAAAGGCACACAGCTAAAAAGCCAATATGAGTTATAGACAGAACCTGTCCAGACTACAACATACCACTGAAATATTGATTCCCTGCACCATGAATCACACACTCAATTTTTCCAAGATGAATGGAGCATGTATATTTGAGTATGTATATTTTCTGGTTAAATATTTATATACCATACACAATAATGATTTATTATTTAAAAATAATTAAGGTTTTCCTATTACTGATTTTAAATACACAAAATACACACACCTCTGAAAGCTAACACACTTTGCTCTCTTTCTGTACTGGCAATGCTTCCCTCCTGTACCTACATGTGCTACACAGCACAGGCTACAGTCATCATCAGTTAAAAGCAGGTATGTTCCTACCTGACTACTAAGGGGAAAACTGTGAAGTCTAAGGCCTAGATCAGGGAGCAGCTGCATTACATTGTTTTATTACTTGAAGAAAAAAAAATACTTGAAAACATGATTTCATTAAGGAACATTAGAGAATTAATGTCAGCAGGCTCATTTCACAATCTTCCTTTGCTAGAAAGACAGGGTACTTTTAGCATGAAGGAATAAAGATTAAAAGGGGCTTACTTACAGGAAGACAGAACCAGATTAAAAAGTAGGAATACACACCTTGTCCCTGATCCAGTGAAGGACGGGTCCTAGTTGAGAACAGGCCTTCTCACGTACAAGCTATTTACAGCAGGGGCACATAGTCCCAAGCAGTTTGCAATACAGAGGAGCCGATAATCTAGATATTGCTCCTGTCCCTCTTGCCCCAATAGAGAGGACAATCTCATCCTTCTTGTCTGATAAAGAGAAAGATCTATGGATTTGAGGCATCTGTGTATCAGAGTATTTTATATCAGAGTATTTTGTCAGTGAAAGAGCTGGATAGGCTTTTCTGACAAGATTTGTAAGGGAATGTTGAACATGTATATATGATAAATTTTAAATATATTTTATTAAAGGCAAAGGCTGCAGCAGATGACCCCACTGGGATCTTTCCAATGGTGTCACTCTAATTCTAGCCAGAGTGCTTGCTTCTCCATCTTTGGAGAAAATGTATCCAGAATTTAAGCTATGGAAACAAATTTTAAGGTGTGTGGATAAGAAATATTTGCCAATACAAAAAATAATTAGTCCCACCTGAGATCATCTTACATGCATGGAAGAAAATAAAAGTATTTACCAGGAAAGTTTGCATTTGTAGTCAATGCAATTCCCTGGAGAGACCACAAATCCATTTTGTTTGCACACCTGGTACATACTGTATAGTCCATAAACGGGTGAGAAGGGATAAAGAAAAATTATGTGAAAGGCCAGCCAGTTACTTGACATTAACAGAAATAAATTCAATACCACATACCTCAGTTTTAGACCTGAATTGGGTGTGGACCAATATAGTACACATTGAAACATATTTGATTATTCCATTTTTCACATGGTTATTACAGTTAGCCAGAAACAGTATACATATTTCAAGTCTTCAGCATATGTTCGTCTTTATTGTTATAAAATAAATATAAATAGATTTAATGGACTTTATTGGGTCTCAGATTGACAGGTAAACGGTGAGAAGGGCAATCATTTCATAAGAAAGGGCAGATTGGACTTCGTATTTCTTGCACTGCTTTCATCATTCAAGTGACCTGAGAACTTAAAGAAAGGTAGCAGTAGGTTATAGGGAGTCCTGATGCTGAAAACTGGGACTTCACAAGTCAATCGAATGACTGCAAAAAACTAGCACCATGGTAGTTTTTCAAGAGTTCCAGTTGTATTAATTGCCAATTTCTCACCATCCAGAAAATACTCACTGTCCCATTTACTCTGACATCCTGTGAAATTCCTTTGCCCATGCAAGCAAAGCCCAAGCAGATTTGCATCTCAGTGTACTTCCAGATTCAGGGTTATTAGGGATATATCGTTAGCTGCACAAAAACAGAGCTGAATGTGTTGATGGGCATGCCGGTCAACATTTATGAATCTAGGAGAAGCTGTGTAATTTTTTAGCACCCGTTTACAAGAAATGATGAATTACAGACTAACTTTATCGATACCCATTACAGCAATTAAAAGATTCCAAAAGCGTCACTTAAATGCCAAAAAGTAGATTTTAGAAATGCTATATGAAGTCTTTTGTATCAATACATTTATCTGTTTTTTGTAAAATGAAAGCTTTGCTCTTCATGTTTTACTCTGAGTGTTTAATTCATACATGCCAATTTCAGTTCTTTAATTACAAATTTGATTTCCTGAAGCCTGTTTGAATGTTCAAGTCATGAAAATACCACTTAAATAAATCACATAAAACCACTGTATGTATGTAGCAGGGAACATTGCTGCAGCAGTTTTCTCAACTATCATCTATTGTACTTTTTTGTTTTTAACTTTGAGCTTGTATTTTTTGCTTATGTTCAAGATTTGTTTATGGCTTTATAAATAAAATAATCTACCAGATTGTCCGTTCAAAAATAGACAACTGGAGAGTATAATCCTACAAAATTAACTATTATATGCTCACTTATTTTGTATGCCTTTTCCACTACATTACAGATGTACCACCACTATCTAGATATAGGATGTAGACTGAGTAAAGAAATCCTAATTTCAGACAAGAACAAATTGGAGCTTATTTAAACCCAAAATTGTTTAACAATGGTAATGTAGAACATTTTTAGCGATAGTAATTAAATGTAGCATCCAACAAAGTCATTACACAAGTGGAACGTTTTCCTCCCCTCGAGCAGATTTGAGGGAATGTGGAGGGAAAAGTTTCATTGCAGTAAAGTCATTCTGCTCCTGCAGTGAATTAGCTGAATTCAACTCCTGGAATTTAACTTAAAACATGATATATTAGAGCATTATTCTCAAAAGCAATGTGTGTGAAATGGCCACAATCCAAAAGCATGCTTAAATCCACAAATCTATATTTTAAGATAGATTATGACCAAAGATACAACTATTTTAATGTGCCTGTATCACAGCACTTACCTGTTCTGGTTTTGATAGAAAACCAACACGACACACTTCCCTCTCCAAGTGCAGACTACCCTCTATATTCTTAACGGTGCCCTATCTAGCCTCTCAAAATAAATGTTTTCAGCAGCCAATATACCAATTAGATGCTTTTCTATTTGAAAGATCACAGAGTGCAAAGAGTATTCTTTAGCCGGCTAGAACAAATTTATTTTGTTTGCTCCATAACCATTCCAAAGTATGTAGCATGGCCAGGCTTTTAGATGCTCTCTAATCCAAACAGAGGAAGGCAACACTAACTGCAATTGGAAAGATAGAAAACATCTGGATTAATCCCACTCTCTGCACAACATAGCCCTTGAGGTTAGCATGAGATGCTGCCAACATGCAGACTGCAAATGTACTATCTTCCCTTCTTGCCTCTCTGGATAGTCAAGCCCTTATACCCTGCCCTCTCCTTTTTTAGGCGTAACAATGCAGGTACGTGACTAACTTCTTTACTATAGTGAGAGACAGAAAGCAATAGGAAGCACTCACTTTGCTGCATGCTATGGAAAGATTTAAAGGAGACAGTGCCTGGATAGGGATTAGTTATAGTATCTGTTCTCAGACTGTGAGGGGAGAGTACAAGTGCTGGAACTTTGGAAGTGATCCCCTTCACTGAGAATTCTGATGAGTTACCCAGTTCTTGCACAAAGACCTCCTTTCCACTCAGGCAATCTGGGTGACAAAGCACTGACTTTGCTAGAACCTCTAGATAAGTTGGAGGGGTCAAATATTCCCCAGTCTGCCTCATTTTCCCCTTGCCATGATCACAAGAGCTTGGTTAACCCTAAGCCAACTGCCAGTTCTTTC
Organism: Rhineura floridana; assembly: GCF_030035675.1. Classification (NCBI taxonomy): domain Eukaryota; kingdom Metazoa; phylum Chordata; class Lepidosauria; order Squamata; family Rhineuridae; genus Rhineura; species Rhineura floridana. Next base: position 102,517,585 of record NC_084482.1, read on the forward strand.
CAAACCCCAGAGTTCTTGAGCAACTTCTTTCACTCGTAGGTCATGGGGATTTTTGAGTTCCTTTCTTCTTTCACACAGACTTCCACAAGAGACAACTGCTACCACTCCATGGTAGATTCCAGTAACTAGATTGAATTCTGCAATAGAACTACAATTTTACAATACTGGACTTTTTCATGCAACATAGTGCTGGACTCAGTGGGTGAACAAGTGTAATTGGAGCTCAGATCTGGGAAAGTAAGAAGAAAGCATACACAGTTCAAGCAGTTTAAAAGACAGTGAGCTATAGGAGCAGAAGAGTGGAAATGGAGAAGTTTTTGAGAAACCATTGGGGTTGGGTTTATGCAAGAAGACCCTTGTTTCGATGAATATTTAAATATTCATGTGCTGGTGTCTGAAGCTCATCTTTTTGGCAGCTTTTAAAATGCTTCTTCTGAAGACAGCTTGCACTATTAAATATACAAACAGCAGTTCAGGTTAACAGATTGTGAAGTTGTGCAGCAATATGCACATTGATAACTATGCATATTTCTGTTATAGCTGCTTTGACTCCAGGTATCTTATCTTGTATAGACACTCAAAAGTCATCACTGATCTTTGAAGTGAAGTACATTTATTAAGGTTTTGTTCTACTCTATTGTATATACAAAAAATGGAATGCAATACAAGCCAAGGGGACACCTTCTATGCTTCCTCCTATAAGGGAACTATTACAATGGAAAAAGGTTACTCTAATACCTGCAAGTGTTTTTCCCCCCTAGACAACCATTAAATGGCATCACATCAGTGTCCCACTGTGTATGCAGAGTGACAAGTCACTACAATCTGACCTCATGTACAGTGCTGCAACTACGCCTTTCACAGAACTTGCCGAATAGCAAGCACCAAGATGACTATCCAAGAAATGTTAGCTTTGGTAATCTGTTTTGATCATATAGTGGGATTTAATCTGTGGGTTTTAGGGGAATCAACACATAACTTTAATTTCCACAAAAGGGCATGATCTTTGTTACCTGGCTAAAAGACAGTTTAACAGTCCGGCTCTGCTTGCATTAAATCTACATTATGTCACCAGAATTGACCTTTAGTTAACAAAGCTAACATGCTTAGTTAGCAGTTGTCACCAACAAAAGGTGTGGAATAAAAGAAACCCCAAGCAATTCTTCCAATTGGTTTTCCAAGACTTCCTGTTGTTCTAAGAAACCACCTGCCTTTGAATGAATATAGGCTTCATTAATGATGTTACAGAAAACTTTTGCAAGTGGTTTTATTTACAGTGTCAGAGGTTACTGAATTTCTGACATCTTATTTTAATGTTACAGTGACACATTTAAAAGCATGGAAGGCTAGCTTGCAGTGCTAATTGCCATACAGAGTCCACACTGGGTTTAGTTTTATTCAGACCAGAGAAAAAGTAAAGACATCGGATTACACTGGTAAAAACTCAGCCAAAGGGATTTAAATCTATATTCAAATATTACACATGCAAAGAGATCGCCACCCTACAAGTACAACTTCATTTGCTGCTGCATTTGTCTAATATTAACAGGTATAAACAGAGCAGTGCAACTGGTATTTGGAACAATCCTTACAGTGTTAGGTGTCAGGCACAGGACTTCACTTCTCTTCACACCACTGGTTCTCTTTGCGTACCTAAAAATCAAGACCAATTTTATTACATTCACAGGGCTAAATGATTCTGGAAGTGGGTAAAGTAAAAGCAAGGTCACCTGAACTAAATGTCTTTCCTATAACATTACTACTCTAAGGGGGCAGGGGAGAATCACATGTTCCCAGCGCACTTGAGATTCAAATATTTAACACCCTGAGAGCTCTTTCTTACAGCAGATCTCTTACGCATCAGATTGGAAAGTTGGACTTACCGTGAAGTGTCCTTGTGGTCAGTGGAGAGTGGAGCAGAAAGGAATGGGTTAACTCCCGGAGGCAGAGCTCGTACTTTAAAAAAAGTTTAGTTGGTGGCTAGCCAAAGGGGAAGGAAACCTCCCCATCTCCAGTTTGTGACACAGCTGTAAAAAAACGAATACTGAGCAGCCGACCACTATCTATGTGAACTTGAGCACTGAAACTTGAACCGTGGATAGAATAAAAACAAACATTAACGCATTGGCAGACAGTGCCAGGGAGGGACGTAGGAGGCCCTTACTACTCTATCCAGAGAGTGAACGACTGGAGGTCGCCTGAGGGTTTCCAGAGAGGTGTCCTCCCCATCCCACAGCCTAGGTTTTGCTGCAGAGTAGGGCTGTCTGCTCCACTCTCCGCTAACCAGAAGGACACTTCACGGCAAATCCAACTTTCCACTCTCATCAGCGGAGGAGTGGAGCTGACAGAAATGGGATGTACCTGAGCAGTGACCCTCCCGCCCCCACATCCTCGGGTGGAAGCAAAACCTAGGCCACCACCCTCTGAAGAACCCTTCTGCCAAAGGCAGCTTCAACAGAAGCGAACGTATCTACCTTGTAGTGCTTGATGAAGGTGGATGGGTGAGCCCAGGTGGTGGCTTCACAGATTTCCTCCAGCAGAGCATCCTTGTGGAGCGTCGCTGTGGTGGCAGCCCCCCTAACTAAGTGTGCAGTGATGCCTGGAGGGGGGGCTCTCCCTTTGGCCTGATAGGCCTTAGCCATGCAATCCCTGACCCAGCAGCTGATGGTAGACCTAGACACCTTTAATCCCTGCACGTCCTGTTTAAAGAACACAAATAGGACCTCAGACCTGCTGAACAGTTCTGTATGGTCCAAGTAGATCCAAAGTGCCCACCTTACATGGAGTTGTGCCACTTCTCCCAGCAATGGACTGGGTTGAGGGAAACGTTGGGTAGAGAGATGTCCCCTGTAGAAAGGGGAGAAAATGCACCAGGGCAAACAACCACCTTGTCTGGGTGGAAAATGCACAGTTCCTCCCAAATAGAGTGGGCCCCCAGTTCCCGCACCCACCTAGCTAAGGTGATTGCCACAAGAAAAAGGGTCTTGAGGGTGAGGTCCTTGACTGGTATGGAACGTGCTGGTTCAAATGGATGCCGTGAGAGAGCTCTGAGGACTAAGGAGAGATCCCAGGAGGGAAACCTGTGTTGCACTGGGGGTGACAGGAGGGTTGCCCCTCAAAGAAAGCATTTGACCAGAGGGTGAGAGGAAACAGAATGGCCCCCCACCATAAGAAACACACTGCCAAGGGCCACGCCTATCTCTTGAGCGTGCTGTGGGCCGGCCCCTGGTCCAGACCGTCTTGCAGGTAGTTGAGAATGGTGTGGATGTGTAATTCTGTGACAGGTAACTGTTTGCGTCTACACCACTTGTTGAACGCCTTCCAAGTGAGGTCATAAATTCTCTGAGTGGATGGTTTGCGAGATGCCGGAATGGTGGAGACAACCCTCTCAGACAATCCCTCTTCAATTAGCCACTGCTGCTCAGCCTCCAGGCGTGAAGCTGGAGCCACTCTGGGTGGAGGATGGGGCCTTGTAAAAGCAGATCAGGTCTGGTGGGAAGGCACCACGGGGGAGTAGAGTTGAGATCCATCAGGTTGGAGAACCACAGTCTCTGTGGCCAGTGTGGAGCCGCCACTGTCACCTGGGGCTGGAGAACTCGAATTCTGCGGAGCAGTCTGGACAGTAGAGATAGAGGTGGGAAGGCATAGAGAAGTCCCCAAGGCCAAGAGGGTGTCTATGTCCTGGGTGCACGTATCCCAGCCTTGTGCCATGAACTGGTCCAGTTCGGCATTCACCGATGAGGCCAACAGGTCCATGCATGGGAGCCCCCATCTCCGAGTGATCTCTAGGAACACATCCCGGTGAAGGGTCTACTCTCCCTGGTGGACTTGTTCCTGGCTCAGCCAATTGGCTTGTGTGTTCAGGATCTCCTGCACATGTATGGCACATATGGATGCCAGGTGCCTTGTTGCCCACTGGAACAGCAAGTTGGTCTCCTCCTGAAGAGGGCCTATTTTGTGCCCCCTTGTTTGCAGACACATGCTGTGGCAGAGACGTTGTCAGTGTGTACTAGCACATGTATCCAATATATAAGAGATAGAAACTCCTCGAGTGCTAGTTGAATCACTCTGAGCTCCAACCAGCAGATTGACTGGCACTGCTCCTGTGCTGATCACTTCCCCTGTGCTATGTTGGAGCAACAGGTTGCTCCCCAGCCATACAGGCTCATGTCCGTGGTGACTATCGAGACCATTGGGGCTCTGAGGGGAAGGCCTTTCTCCAGATGAGGCAAATGTCACGACCACTGGAGAGATTCCCAACATGCCTTGGAAGGGTGATGTGCCAGTTCTGGCATGAGGTAATTTGGTCCCGATATGGAAGTAGCAGCCACTACAGGGCTCTTGAGTGGAAGTGTGCCCATGGCACAGAGTCTATGGCCACTACCATGGAGCCCTGCAGCTGAGCCAGTTCCATCAGAGGAGCCTGTCTGCCTTACAAGCACGTGTGCAGCTGGTGCAGAAGTTTGTCTATGCATTCAGTGGACAGGAAGAGCTTGCTCTGAGCCATATTGATGACCACTCCCAGATGCTGAAGGCGCTGGGTGGGGATCAGATGCTCTTGTCCCTGTTGAAGATGAAGCTCTGGTCCTCCAAATGGAGATCCCATTGCGCCACTGTTGCTGAGGAGGCCCTCACCAGTAGGTCGTCCAGGTAAGGTTATACACAGACTCTCCGAGTGCAAAGGTGTGCCACTACTGCTACCATGATTTTGGTGAGCACCCGAGGGTCTGAGGCGAAGCCGAAAGGTATGGCTCTGTATTGGTACGGTGGTGGCCGTGCACAAAGCAGAGGAAGCATCTATGCTGCTGGAGAATGGGAACAGGCAGGTATGCCTCTGTGAGATCTATAGATCCAAAGAAGTCCTCTGGTTGAATGGCTTCTGCAATAGACCTGAGCATCTCCATGTTGAAATTCTTTGTCCGTGGGAACCAGCTGAGGAATTTTAAATCCAAGATGGTGCGGTAATCACCACTGTGTTTGGTGACTGTAAAGAACACAGAGAAGATTCCTGAGGAACGTTGATGCTCTGGGGCAGGTTCTACGGAGCCTATCTCAAGGAGGTGAGAAATGGCATCCAGGGTTCTCTGCAGCTTCTCCAGCTGATGTGATGGAGGAGCTGTCCGCCGTCTGTCCTGCGGAATGGTGGCAAACTCTAGGGAGTAGCCAGACTGGATGGTGCTCAGTGTCCACTTGTCTGAGGTGGAGGCTGCCCAGGTATGTGCAAAAAATTGAAGACTGCCCCACCTGGGCCATCCTTGGCTTTGCTTGGCACTGGGCTTGGTTTTGGTGATGTTTGTTGCCTCCCCCCCCCCCCGGAGGAGGTTGTGGAGCGGGTGCACTGCCGGGAGGAATTCCAGTAAGGGTTCCAGGACCCAAGGAAGTGGCGAGTAGTTTTGTAGGTAGCTGGATAGCCCTTGGGGCAAAAGGAATGTGAAGTCTTCTTATGGGATTTGTCATCTTTCATAGGAGCAGAAGGAAGACTTGGTCTCCACCAAGCAGCGCTCTAGAGACTTGCCAAAGAGTTGACCACCCGAGTAAGGCAGAACTGCAAGACTGGCTTTGGAGTGATGGTCCACCTACCACTGTTTCAGCCGGATGTTGCATCTTACTACTACTCCATATCCAAGTGCTCGTGCCCAGTATTGCAGACTGTCCAAGGAGGCGTCTGCTAGGAATTTAGCTGTTTTTGCCAATTTGTGCAGCCCCTCCCTGATGGGCCTGGTATCTGGAGGCATTTCTGTCTGCAGCGCTTTAGCCCACTTGACCGCAGCCTGTGCCAGGAAAGAGTTGGCTGCCGAAGTTCTCATGGCCAATGCGGATGCTTTCTGTGCACGTTGTAAGCTAACTTCACTGCACCTGTCACGTTGGTCTGAAAGAGTATCTGCTCCTTTCTTGGGGATAGCTGTCTTGGCCCCAAGAGCAGATACAGGCTCTTCAATGGCCGGGACTTGAAAGGTTGCCATGGTCATGGCAGGAAGTCCATATAGCTTTTTGGACAGGGCATGAAGAGCTTTGGGTTTAGCTGGATGATCCTATTCTTTAACAAAACTTTGGAAATGGGATGACCACCTTCTGATCTTTGGGGAAGAAGTCTAAAGATCCCATTCCCCTTCCTCTAGTTTCCCACTTGAGGAGTTTCCTTAGAAGGGTCTAGCTCAGTGTTTCCCAATCTCTTTTTATTTTTTTGTTGCTGGACTACAACTCCCATCAGCCCCAGCCAGCATGGCCAATGGTCAGGAATTATGGGAACTGTAGTTCAGCAACAAAATAAATAAATAAAAGTTGGGAAACACTGGCTAGCTGAAGGCAGACCATAGCATTAGAAATCAAAATAGGATAGGAGTCAGGAGAATACAGTCTCTTATGCATCGGGAATGGCATGTGGAAATCCTTCCCTGATAGTTTCCCCTCTTCCTTCTTTGAGTCTGATGCAGCAGATGACAGGGGGTGCCCTCCCCAAGGAGTCTGGGCTAAGGGAAAGGCAGTCAGGCTGGAACCTGGAACTGGAGCATCTTTTGGGCTTATCCTTGTGAGGTTTAGGCTTCTGAAAGGAGTCCCTTCTTTTGCTCTTCCCCCTTCCTCTATCTGGGCTGGCATTCAAAGAGGAGGGAGAGTAGGAAGAAGAGGAGGAAAATGAGAAGTAATCACAGCAGTGGGTCTTGAAGTGCATGGAGCCTTTTTTCCTGTGCACATGGGCCCAACACTTTGCTAAGGAAGCCCCTGCCTCCCTCATCATGGCCTTAAGCCAGGCCAGCATAGCTGACGACGTAGAGCGTTTTTCTAAATTGTGAGATTTGGCATGCTTTTTACCTGCAGGAGTCACGTGTGCGTCCTCCCCTCCCCTTGGCTGAGTAGAAGGGAGATGAGAAAATGAAACTGTTTCAGGTGGGGAGTCTAGCATGGCATCCACCACTGAAGTGAGGGTGGCTAGGGGATTGCTTAACTAAGGAAAATCTACACCACCACCCCTCAGGGACCTGTCTTCCTCAGCTGAGATGCGAGACGGGCTGTCTCGCCCCCCCCCCAGGCATAGTTAAAATCCCAGCTGAAAAGAGGAGAGGCTGGAGCGGGCAATGCTCCCCGATTAAAAAAAAAAGCTTAACAGCTTTACCTGGAAATGAGGCAGCAGGGTGGCAAACCATGCCTGTTGCCAAGTGGGAGGTTCTAACTCAGCAATAGAAATGGATAGCGAGGACCAATCCCTGCTCCTCCCAGCTCCTCAGCAGCAACGCTCCTAAAGGCTTCCCTCTCCTTAGAACTGCGGAAGAGCGTTCTGATAAAGGACAGCAGGGGGAGGCAAGAGACAAATCACGCCCTTTGCCACACCCTGGCATTTCCCGCGCCTCTTCAGAAAACAATCCCTCTCTTCCTCCCTCAAATCTGCCTATTCACTTAGGGCGGGGTGTGAAAGAATAGAGGCAGAAGTCTGTGTACTGCAACTGCAGCTGAAGAAGATGAAACTCTGAGAAGAGCAGAGAAAATATCTAAACTTATGTTATATATGTTATGTTATATATGTTATGTTGAAAATAACTAAAATAACTAAAGTAAACCTAACCGAATCCCTTATGGGGACCCAAGAGAAATAGGCTGACTAATAAATAGGTTGACTCCATTGCTTGCTGAAGGCAGAGTCCAGAACTGGGGATGGGGAGAAGGTTTCCTCCCCCTTCCAGCTGACCACCAACTAAACATTTTTATAGTTTTGACTCTGCCTCTAGCAGTTAACCCATTCCTGTCTGCTCCGCTCCTCTGCTGACCAAGAACTATTAATGCTTAAAACCATGTGTGCAATTACATCACATGCCACACTAACAGATATTTCTATGGAGCGGCTGTTGTAATTACACGAAAGATAAGCAAGATCTACTTTGTGACACCATTAACTTATTCTGCCACAAAAATAAACCTAAGGGGGAGACAGGGTTCAGGCAACAGCAATATTTCTGAACCTTTCAGTTGTTGGATGCCCAGAGTTATATTTACACAGAGTTGCACTACAACCCAGGATGGGCTTTGTTAAGTAGATGTCAATAGTTATATTGTACAGCGCTTGTGAAATGCCTTGAACAGTATGAATCAATCTGAAAGAAAGTAGAGCTAGAGAGACTGAGTTTAATGGGATTCACTTCTATGAACTGCCATAGGATAATGTCCTGCACCACTATGCACACACTATAGGATGGAAAAAACAGACATTGTCACTCATGTCCCACTGCCGCCACCCCATCCCCCAAAAAAACTGTTCAGTCCTCAGCAGCTTTGGCTATATTAGCATGCTCTGGCAGCAACTTCTGTTACATGACTGCTGCCAGACCAAATTGGCTTCTTCACAAAAATAGCCACAACCATGGCAGAATGGAGAGACTTCCTGGTGGGAACAGAGGGCAGCAGTGCCTTTTCTTCCAGGCATAAGGCAACAGTAAAAGTACATTTAAGTTGCCCTTTTGTGTACACTTACACGGAATTAACTCCCAATAAACTCAAATAAGTGAGACTTGCAACAAATGGTGCAACATGGAGTGTTCCTGTATAGTACTCCCATCAGCCATACCTTTTTCCAGGACACTCCACTCCATTTTCCTTCCTACCCGGTTTTCTGGGTTTTTTTCCAGCCAAACATCCAGTCAGCATTCTGTGCCACTGAGCACACTTTAGTACTTATTAGGCTGCTTTTAAGGTTTTTCCTCCACTGACCCCTCAAGGGTTGTTTCCCTAAAGTTTTTTTGTAATTCTACAAACCTCAGGGCTCCAACCAAGCCTAAGCATAACAAAGTGGATGGAAGTGATCAGTGCTATTTTTGCTATATAAGTAATGACACTTATGCCTGAAATGGAGGGAATTATGTTTACTTCCAAATATAACTACATACAGGGTTATCAGGCATGTGGACTGGAGGAGAGCCTTCAGCAGTGAAAACACTGGCTACAGGCCACTAACAGTAGTTTTAATATGCAAAGTGATTGTCAATTTGATGTTAGTCTGACAGTGGGACTTGGGCTTGAAAGCTCTCACACTGAATTCAAGCTCAGTGAAGTCTTGCTAAATTGCTTAGGCAAGTCATTCTCCCAGTTGCATTTCCCTTACAAAGACAAACAAGATAAAAATTATTCTAAAGAATTACTTGCCCGTGACACCTTCTGATTCTACAGCTAAACAGAGATTTATATCCAAGGCTTACATGTTGCAATCTGGATTGACAGTGGACTGACATGAGGAAAGACCTCTAGTTTAAAATAATATTGCTGCTCTAAGGGCTCTAAAGGTGCTATACAACTATAAGGGATATAGGATGGATCCACAGGCAGTTTTTACTCTAGGAAAAGACAATGTCCCCACTTACACTTTGCTATTTTAAACTGCTCTATTCGTACACTGAATATCGAACCGTGCTTTAATTCCAAGTTGTAATTTATCAAAGGTAATGCCAATATTACTTTTAAATGTTAACTTTGAAATGTCTGCATAACATTTGGTTTGGCATTCTACTATTTAAGGAAAATAGTTATGCATGTATACCACTACACCTCCCTAATAGAAGTATATTTTTTAAAATAAATATATATGCTAGCAGTGCTTTATCAAAATATTCTAGAGTAGTGTAAAGAAAAACTAATTCACATGCTTTACATATTGTGTATCTTATTTGCACACTACAAGCTTTGAGCAACTGCTTTATCTTGGCGAGGGTCCAGAACCCTAACAGAGACTACCATTACTGGAGAAGAACGTCATGCAGACCATCATGAATGATTTGTTGCTCAATAGATGAGATTATGAATCTCAAACAACTAAGCAATAAAGGTAGTATAGATTATATTTTAAGCAGAGCAGTTACATTCAAGGCCAAAACCATGTCATACCTGGGCTTCTTCTTCTTCAGTAAAGTCATTCTTGATATTGAAGGTCTTGCGGATTTCTTCTGGTGTTTTTCCTTTAATCATATTTGCAACAGTCTTGCATGTCACATCAAGTAAGCCTTTGATGTCTAAGTAGTTTGCAGCCTTTAAGGAAAAGAACCAATTTGAAGTCTTGTGCTCAGTGTACTACCACCAAAATGCATTATACTGTCAGACGTTTTTATTTATATACGAAAACAAAGAGGTATCTTATTTCATTGCCAATTACTTACTTGCAGGATCTTGTAGTATGATGTCTGAATAAAATCTAAAGACCATTATAAACAAATTTTCTTTGGTTTAGAGACTTTAGAAGGACCATCTATTAAGCCATACAGAGAACCCCAGATGTTAGACTATTATTACTAATTAATTAAATTTCTATCCCACTCTTCTTCCCAAGGAGCACAGAGTGGCAAACAATAAAAAAGCAAAAAATACCATTTAAAGAAATTAAAAACATTTAGAACATCACTGTCCCCACCACCAGCTTTCCATAAGTTGGAGGGAGAACGTCTGCAGCAGAGAGCCTGCTATACACACTAGCTCCACACACATTTAGAATCCTGATTATGCAGGGTCCAAAAGGATTGCTTCAAACAGAGTGAATGGGTAGTAAAATGGCAAGTTCAACAGTCAACGGTCATTCAGTTATGCAACATGCAACTTTAGTTGTGAGCTTCTATTTTGCATTCAATTATGCATGCTTGAAGTAATGTTAGCCTACTGAAATTCCTTTTATTATATGCATGCTTCCTATATTTTTAGAGAATGAAACACCTCTTTAAAGTACTAGTATTTCAGATTTATAAGGACAGTTTGCTTAACATAAGTTAGAATGAAATCTACTGGAATAAAGTTACTACATTGTTAAACAGGAAATACTAGAAATTTCTGCAATACCTTCTAACATGGCATTAATCTACAAGTTTACCTGGCAGCTAACTAGGATATTCAAAGCCAACCTACCAGGATAAGTTCAAAGAGAGTTCCTTGGTCTACTTTAAGAAATTCTTGGTCCCACACAGGGATGTCATCTGTTCGTTTCTCTTTGTTTTCATCATCCTCAGGGGGAGGTGGGTCATCTTTATGGTGGGTGCACCACTGAATCACCTTAAGAAATTAGAGCAAAGTAGCTTATGAAAGATCTTCACAATATTTATTTAGTCTAAGATTAACATTTGCTCTTACAATAAGCCGATCAGTTTTATCAGTATTCAGAGATGTTTTTGCACAATCACTATTTAGTACAATGCACAGCAATAATCTTTTCTGCATGTTTTACTTGTTTAAATGGAAGGTTCTGTCATTTTTAAGCATGCCACCAGCTGCTAGTAGCATAACCTCAAAACACATCGCCTGCAAATGCTGTGAACCAGATTTCATGCACTAATCGCTGAACTGTTTTCAAAATTTCAATCTTGTGATGCCATTTGAGTACTTTTAAACTAACAGAACATGCATGATCATGCGGGAACAAGTACAGATAAATTAAACGGAATGAAAAACTGAGAAGACCGGTGGACAAATGTTGCCTTATTTAAAACGAATCGATTCTAAAATATGTATGCATGCTTAAACTAGTAAGGGTCAAACTGGAGCCCTATGGGAAACATTCATCTTCATGTAATTCCAACAGCATGATGAGGAACAGCGGGGCTGTACTTGCCCCCCGATCACACCCATCACTCTGCCCCACAACTTTCCAGATGTTGGAAGGAGAAAGTGGGCAGCAGGAGGCCTTTGGTTCACAAGGAAACTTCTCCCACATTTAGAACACTGATTGTGCAAGTGCTAATTGAGTAAACAAATTCTATGTCAGTAAGTGTAAAATGATGCACACTGGATAAAAAATCCTAATTGCACATGTATTCTCATTGGGTCTGAACTGGCAGTGGGTGAACAGGAAGACCTTGGGGTCATAGCGGATAGCTCAATTAAGATGTGGACCACATGTGCAGGAGCTAAGAAGAAGGTGAATTCCATGCTAGGGATCACTAGGAAAGGGATTGAAAATAAAAATACCAATTATCATAATGCTGTTATACACATCTGTGGGGCAACCACATCTGGAATACTGTGTACAGTTCTGGCTAACATACCTCAAACAGGATCTTATAGAGTTGAAATGGTTGAGAAAAGAGCAACCAAAATGATCAAGGGGCCAAAGCAACCCCTTATGAGGAAAAGGTTACAACATTTGGGGCTTTTTAGTTTAGAGAAAAGAGAATGCACATGATAGAGGTGTATAAAATTATGCATAGTGCAGAGAAAGCGGATACAGAGAAGTTTCTCTCTCTCATATAATACTAGAAATAGGGGGCATCCAATGAAGCTGCCTGTTGAAGATTCAGGCCAGACAAAAACTTTCTTCACACAGCACCCAGTTAAACTACGGAATTTGCTCCCACAAGATGTAGTGATGGATACAGCTTGGATGGCTTTGAAAGAAATTAGACAAATTCAGAGGATAAGTCTATCAATGGCTCCTAGCACCAATGACTATCTTCTCCCTCCACTGAGAGGCAGCAGGCCTCTGATTACCAGCTGCTGGGAATCACAAGTAGGGAGAGTGCTGTCAGAGTTGCTGCACTTAGGCCCTGTTTGTAGGCTTCCCATAAGCCTCCAGTTGGCCACTGTGAGAACAGGATGCTGGGCTAGATGGGCCATTGCCCTGCTCCAGGAGGGCTCTTCTTATGTCTTAAAATTAAACAGGAGACTAGCCACACAGAGCAGGATCCCCACTTCATACGTTTCCCTCCAAAACATGCTAAGTGGCAGAATTGGGTGACAGGGATGTAACAGAGGGAGTGAGGAGCAAGAACGGCCCTCCCCCCAATGCAATTGGAATTATATGAGAATGAACACCCACATAGGCCTTAGAAATAATACAAATATGGGCTCTGTAGTGTATAGGGTAGAAGCAAGTACTTGCTGGGGGGGAAATGGCATCTGTCAATAACATACTTATCTGTTTTCTGAGCAGAATGCTACCTTGACCATTTTGATAGGAGACAATGATTTCACTTTTATTAACTAGGCTTAGTGTGTCTATACCTAGAATACTAGGAAAACATGAACAAGCAACTTGTGTGACTATCTGCTTTAATCAATTTCTACTGCTTTAAATCAAATATCATGCACTAGGAATGTTTGTACCACTCCTCTTTAAACCTTTCTGTCCAATCAAAAAGTATTTGCCAGCTGAATTTTGCTTGAAGCAATATTCCCTCTAGCACCACTAACACAATACTGAATATCCACATCAGCATTGTGGGGAACCTTGCTCAATGTATGCATACATGTGTGTACATGTGTATGTACAGAGATAATATTCTGCCTTTAGGAGATAAATATGGAAGCAGCAGCACTAAGCAGGGCAGGATGCATACAAAGAAGAGGCCTATAAGAACAGTGCCAGTAAGAACACCTAATATTAATAACTCAACTCCTAAGCAACAAAAAAAGTACTGAATGAGCATCCTATGCTGGGCTGCATAGAGCGGGCAAGTGCACGGCCATAGAGAACAAAAAAAGCCTCTCTATTTCCAATGGCATAGAAATGCAAGAGAAATAGTTCCTTTACTCACTGAGCTCTAACAATGCAACATATACCAACTAATAGGCTTGTGTAGAACGCACAAGCACATTCCATAAAACTTTTGCATCAACAACGGATGCATTATTTGGAAGTTGTGCTTCATTTTCCCAGCCCTGGATACACTTCTCTCAATAGAAGAATAGCTTTCGGAGAAGATGTCTGTATTGTATACAACCACGTTAACAGTCTAAAAGTTCATGTTGCATATGTTACCAAAGCAGGATTACTTTTCAACATTACCTTTTTTAATATAGCTGCATTAACGTTTGGAAGAGGGACAGGATCATCATCTCCCTCATCATCCATCCCCAGATCTGAGAATTGGGGAAAAACAAGCAATTTAGATAGCCAGTTAACTTACATTTCCTAAAAGCCAGCTTCTACTGTAACTTAGTAGCATTCAGATCCTGTTCTTGACTAAAACATGGGTAACTGTCAGGGACAGTCTTCTCCAATACAAAGGCTATGCAGTGTAAACTACAAATATAGTGATTCTATTTGTTTATTTAAGACTGATTGCATTAGAAGGGGTGCAAGCCATCTTGCCTAACTTCTGCCCAAGAGAAGACATGTTCCTGAACTGAAGAAATTTTCATTCTCTCTCTAGATATATAACAAAAGTGCTGAATTACTTGACTAGTTAACATGAGAGGCCTGCAGCCAATGTTTTGCCTGGTAAATTCCCCATACAGTCTGATCATATTTACTTAAGACCACTTAACTGTTAGCATTTCTAAAATAAAAGATACAGAAAATAAAAATCATAAAATCATAAAACTGAACACTACCTTAAAATGCCTGTGAGAACAAGTCTTAGTCATGTGCCTGAGGTTGAGCAAGAAGGGTGACTGTCTAATCTCAGTTGGGAAGGAGTTCCACAGGCTTGGGGCCACAACACTGAATGCACAGCTTCTAATCGTTATGAGCCATGCATCTAAGCCATGGAGGACCACCAACCAAAATTCACCCAAAGATTTCAGTGATTAGGATAGGATATAAGGCATCAGGTAGTCCTTAAGATATCCTGGACCCAAGTTTTAAGTGCCTTGTAATTTAATAAAAGAACCTGGAACCTGGCACAGCAGCATATGGGCAGCCAGTGCAAGCTTTTATTTAATTTCATTTATTTATTTATTAAATTTACATCCCGCCTTTCCTCCCAGTGGGAGCTCAGGGTGGCTTTTAACCACTGGAGTAACGTGCTGGCAGTAGTCTGTCCCTATCAACTGTTTGGCTGCAACATTTTGCACCAGCTGGAGCTTCCAGACCAGGCACAAGGATAGCCCCACAGAACGCACTGCCATAATCATATCTTGAGGTTACCATTACATGGATCACTACAGGCAGGCTATCCCTGTCTAAGAATGGCTGTAGTTGGCACACCAGGTTGGTAAAGGGTATATGTATATTTGAAGTAAACATTCAAGTTCAATGGGGGTTATTTCCCATAGAATTATGCCCAGGACATTGTTTACCTTTGCCACCACCATGCCTTTTGTCTGGGAGTGAAAAGGGGGACCTCTTGCTCTATTCCACTCCCTTATTCATGAATGTACCCAGTCCTCAGCCAATGCTGATATTTTTTTCAAAGAAGCCATTTGTCTATTGCTCCACAGTCACTTTTAACATGTATTGCTTCGTTAGCATGCAATTGTTTCTTTGTGATGGTCCTTAGCAATTGAGTCTAACAGACCGACTGAGGAACAATCTCAGCTTCTGTTTCTTTCTCTCCAGACAGAGAAAGAGAGAGAAAATATATAACGTCAAGAAAGGCATCAACCTGTACACATCTACAAGGAAGTAAATCCAAATGGAAGGATCAACAGAAGTTACTTACAAGTTAACATGCACATGATCAGACTGTAAACAGGTCTAATTCTTTTTGCTGATCTGACTCTCCTTCCCCAGTGAGGGGCACACGTGAATTGTGTGAGCATTTGCCACCAAAAGGATAATCACAGAATCACAAAATGGTAGAGCTGGAAGGGGCCTATAAGGCCATCAAGTTCAACTCCCTGTTCAATGCAGGAATCCAAGTTAAAGCATACGCGACAGATGGCTGTCCAGCTGCCTCTTGAGGGCCTCCAGTGTTGGAGAGCCCACCACCTCCCTAGGTCATTGGTTCCACTGTCATACTGCTCTAACAATTAGGATTTTTTTTCCTGATGTTCAGCTGAAATCTGGCTTTCTGCAACTTGAGCTCATTATTCCATGTCCTGCACTCTGGGATGATCACAAAGAGATCCTGGCCATCCTCTGTGTGACAACCTTTCACATACTTGAAGAGTACTATCATATCTCCCCTTAAGATATCTAGTCACCAAAGACTCCATTTGGTCTACCTTCCAACCCACAACCTCCGCCCCTGATCCTAAGCAATGCCACCATTGCTTTTCCTCAGGCAAGCTGATACAAGCAAACGGCTCTTTAAGTCCTCTGTCTATATAAGTTCCCCTTTCATACCACAGTGAAACAAAATGAAATGCACAAAGGAAGAACTTTAGGCCTCTAATGCTGTTCACATGGGGAAGGTGCTGAAGTGCAATCTGTGCATCATGACTAATACAGAACGACCTCTTAAAGCTCTTAATCTACATCAATGGACCCAACATTTCATTCAGAGCATGACCCCAGTAAAGAGTGCCAACTTCAGGAAATATGGTGTGCCTTCTGTAACACCAGAGCTGCTATTTAGATTGTGAAGTACTTTTATCGAAGTATAACAGCCATATTAGATCTTGAGAGAAATATTGCTATGAACTAAATAAAAATTTTAAATGCTTGCCAAGCTGTTTGTAATGATCTAAACACGCCATGTCAACATGGCTGCACAGGTAGCATCTTTATGCTCTATTGAGCAAAGACCTATTTATTTATATTTAACAAAATGTATGTACTGCTTGATTGTAATAAAACCTCAAAGCAATTAACAAAAAAATAAACATTAACATTTTTATCAAAAGAGACAGTTAAAAACAGGTATTTAAAACATTCAAAACTAATTAAAATTAATAAACTAAAAACACATTAAAGTACATGCAACTTCCACATGTCTAGATAGGCTTGTCTAAAGAAAAATGTTTTAAGCAGGTGCTGGAAAGACACCTACCTGATGTCAATAGGCAGGGAGTTCCAAAGTGTAAGTGCTGCCAAAAATTTAAAACAGGGGTTGAGAGCCTTTTTAGCTCTACAGGGCAGATCCTTATCAGGATCAACATCATGAGGCCACCCACCTGCCAATCACATGGTGTCATTATGAAATCACATGCTTGACAGGAGGGCGGCAGCATCCGTCTGTCATTCTTTGCAAAGATTTACAAGTCTCCCCTCTCTCCCCTTAAAACTCCTAATCTCAGAGGTTTAAAAGGGGAACATGGGGAGACTTGCAAATGCTTTAAGACATCTTTTGCGATCCTGTTTGAGCCTCCAGAGGCTCAAACTACATCAGCAAGATTTAGGTTCGGCTCATCAGGTGATAAGCAGGGCTTAAAGCCCATTGCAAAAGTACTCTTTAAAGCAACTCCATGCTTTTGCTTTAAACAAGCAAGTAGGTGGCAGCAGGGGAGAGGAGGAAGAAGCCTGCTCCTTCCCTCCTCTCCTCACCTCCTCAGCTACTACCAACATATGCCTGCACACTTAAAGAAGAAGCACAGAGCTGCTTCAAAGAGTGCTTTGGCAAAGGGCTTTAAACCCCACTCAACAGCTGATGAGTGCAGATTAAATCCTGCTGACTTGGCTGTGCAATTCTGTTCTCTGCTGGGAACAGGGCATGCAGTCAATGCAGGATTAAACTCTATCCTCCCGCCCAGCAGCTGACGGGTAGGTGGGGTAGATTGGGGGGAAATGGCATCATGGGCCAAACTGGAGCTCCTGGCGGGCTAAGATTGGCCCATGGGCTGGAGGTTCCTCACCCCTGCTTTAAAACTAAACATTTTTGAGCACATGAAGAATCACCTAGCACAACATCCTAATCATGAGTAATGTAACCTAAAATCTAGAGAATGGTCACATTAACATGCTCTTGCACAAAAAAAGTTATATTCTTTAATTACTTCAGATGGCAGGTCATAATCATTTGGTTAGATTAAGAACTTAAGAGGTAATCAATCTATGTGAACAGCTGATTATTAAAAGATGGACAATAAGATGCACCATTACTTAATGGATTTATCTGCTTTACAACAACTGTCCACTGCCCTAAAATAGCAGCAAAAACCCAGTATGTTTTTGTGGGGACAGCAGTGCCAATTCAAGGGGGCTCCAAGTGCTTTAAGATACTCTAGAAGTTTTTAACTCATATCCTACATTTATTAGTCACCCAATAAGGAGGATTCTCTGGGCAACATCAGCCCTTTCTTCCTTAAGGATAACAAAAAACCACCAACTACATATAATGAATCTCTTGAAGCCTATGCAGAAATAGGATGACACTCATAAGGTTGTACCAGCATCTGGTGATATGTATCTTTGCTATGGGCTAATCATACTTGCAACACTAGGGCAAGCGAATTTCACTATACTTAATTGGCTGGAAGTGTAAATTTACAAACAGCACTTGAAAACGTTGATGTCTGCATGTGTTGCATGAACCAACCTGCTAAGGAAGCACTGGATACAGATAACCCATTCTTCCACCAAAACCACCCACTAATCTAGCCTTATTTTTCGTTTTCTTTTTCAGCCGAATTAGGTGGGAAGGCCACTTCCAATCATTAACAGGATATAAAAATACAAATTCCATATGAAAAATATCACAGTATAAATAGATAGTTAAACACAAAGTTATAAACAGAGCCAACAGAAAAAAATGGGAAGCAGTCCACAAAGATTGCTGCAGCCCTGTTTTTAAGGATTATAAACAGTTTGCTTTACATAAAGACCATGTGGTTTACAGCCTCCTTTTAAATTGCCAGCAATCAGAATTAAGCTTTTATCCTGGATAATTTAATTGCTTCCAGCAGGGCTGTGGAGTCAGAGTCGGAGAGTCGGAACTGGAAGCAATTTTGGGTGGAGTCGGTAGAAATGTACCGACTCTGACTTCAAAATAAATTTTGATTGACAACTTTTTTAAAATATAAATTCAAAATGTCAAAGAAGCTTCCCATGGTCAGCTGTATTTGAGCATTTCACCATAACTCAGGATGGAAAACATTTTGTGGGTCAGTGTATGACACAGGACCCAGATGAAGACAAATGCTGTGATGCCAAGATCAGCGCATATTCAGGCAGCGATAAAAATGCTCCTATGAGAGCTTCCAATTTTAAAAGACATTTACAGCGCTTTCCAGGGCTGTGCAGTCAGAAGCAATTTTGGGTGGAGTCGGAGTTGGACAGTAGAAAAATAGAGGAGTCGGAGTCAAAGGTTTGGCGTACCGACTCCACAGCCCTGGCTTCCAGCTCACAATTCCACCTATCTACTCAAATGTATACTATCACTTTACCAAGGCTCAGCCATAGCTGGAGGCTGGAGCAGGCATAGTAAAGCATCTGTTAAGCCCAAAATAAAAGCTTTGTCATTAAGCACTGAAAAATCTGCCTTGCTCATCTTTGAAATACTTTTGTGACATACTCCTGAACTGTAGAAACAGGTTGTATTCATAGCCACTCATTTGCTAGGGAGCCACATACTTACATTAAAAACAAAAAGGAGGCTGTGGCACCTTAAAGACAAACATTTACTGTAGCCTAAGTTTTCATGGACTAGAGTCCACTTCATCAGATGAATGATGGTTGGCAGATTCTCTGTGTGTGCTGGCAAACTGCATGGCAAACACAAAATTGTTAACAGAAGGACAAAAATGCCATGAGTTGCAAGAGTTCTATTCTGACATTTCTACATGGGTTGTGAATCCATGGCCTGCAGCCCACAACTAACCCATAAAACCACTTCTAGTGGCACGCCAGCCCTCTCCCATATCGGGCACCTCTTCCCTCCAACTTACTTGTATAAGTGCTTCTTCCTCAAGGGCAGCATCATTGCTAGAAAGTCTTAGCATGGAGAAAACAAGAAGCACTCCTTCCTACAGACTAAGACCACCAAGCAATGGTATCACACCAGAGGGAGAAGAGGCACCTTTGAAAAGTAGGTCAGAGGTTTTGGCCCTAGTACTGGGCTAGGCAGAGAGATTCCTCTCCTCCTAGCTCAGCACTGCAATGGGGAGGAGAGGAAATACAGTTTCTTTCTCTTCAATGAACAATCCCTGATGATCAAGAGACAGTCTTTCCTCTCCTCAATGTGGCAGGGAGAAGAGAAAAACATATTTGCTCTTCAGAGACAAAATGAAAGTGGGTGGGTGGGTGAGGAAGACTGAGAAGGGAGCTGTGTGCCTGCAGGTGTGGTATGTGCTTTATGCATGGGTCGATGCATGAGGTATGTGTGGTGCGACAGTGAGTGTGTGTATGTATGGTCTGTATATGCATGCTGTATGTATGATATGTAAGTGTAATGGTCACACCCGCTGCTAAAAGACGACCCTCAAAGGGACAGCTGACTTTCAGTGTGGTCCTTGGGCTCAAAAAGGTTAGACTCTCTCATGTTCTGAATATGCGCAGTCATTAAAATACCTAAAAATATGGCCTAAACAGATTTGCTATTATCCACATGTACCTTAAAGTTTCTATGTATGATACCTATAGTTATTTCATGTTAACCCAGGCATTAATCTGTTCCTAGCATGCATCAACTTTCTTCAGTCCCACTCATTTCAAGTTACATATCTTCACGCTGCCCTTACCTTCCAACATAGTCTTGATTGTTACAGACTGCTTTGCAATTTCAACATCAACCTCAAATATTTCTCCATCAGAACTCTGCAGTTTAATTGAAGGCATCTACAGTAGAAAAATAATAGTTAATTTTCTTAGCTACATTTGTTTAAAGAATGGCTCTCTTACACAGTGCATCTTCTACTGAAAAGCAGATCACACTGAAAGGACAATCAATATTGGCCCTGTATTGCAGATGTGAGCTGACAAAGGTAATGGACTGCCTAAGACCACCACCAAGCAAGTTAATGACTAAAAAGAAATTTGAACTGGTTACAGTTCACTTTTTGCCCTTGCAGTAGCTCAATCAGTTGCCAATGTGCAAGGCTAAAGCAGGTGTACTGATCAAGTATTGTGGATGGTTTAATCAGGATCTCACATTAGGTTGGAATAGAAAACTGCTGTATGGAGTAAGAATAAAATTGCTTTCCTTAATCCTGATATGTTTGTGCACCACTTTGCACAGCCTTTTCTTTACCTGCAGTATTGATTATGCTCCTACAAATGAAGTCATGCTCAAGCTCCGAAATCAGATAATTATCTTGGGAACTTGGCCAATGCCGACTCCAGTCCTCTCTAGACTATGTATCAGGCAAGCTTCCAGCATATGATGCTGCACTTTTAAACAGCTACTTAATGCTTTTTGCTCTTAACACCAGTGGGAAGAGATAGGTTTCATAATCTGTGCATTAGAAAATGACAATGCAAGTACAAACTTGCTAGATAACAAGTAACAGCATTCAAGAATTTCACAAGATGTTTTAATCTTACTGACTTTCAAATTGGCTCTGAAAAACTTCAAATGCAAGAACCACAAGCTACTATTTTCAGTGTACAACATCAGAAACATAACCATTTTGTGGACTAATGCTAAAAAATAAACTCTATTCCCAAAACGTAGCAGTGCAGACTTGAAATGTATGGCAAGTTCTGTGTTCACCAGCAAGCACATTTTTTCCAGACCTTTCATGTGCAAAAGCTCCCCCACTTAGTCAACTCTTGTAAAAGCTCTCATAGAGAATCAAGTCATACATATTAATATATCGAATCAGTTCAGTTTTAGAATTAGACTCTGAAAAAACATTACAGACAAAATTTCTTCTCTCACACATAAGTACTGATGTGTCATGAATTTTTTGAGGGTGGTTAAGAGCCCACAGATCCAAGATCTGCTCCATCCAGCACTAACCTCCCAGGCTATAGTTTGAAGACACGAGGTCGTCACCTTGCTGAACCTAAGCAATTCTGGGTCTGGTCAGTGCCTGGATGGGAGACAGCCTGGGAACAATTATGTATGCTGCCTTGGGTTCCATGGTGAAAGAAAGGCAGTGTATAAATGTAACTAATAAATAATTTTGTGGGTTTACTGTACCTTCTCAGTTTTGATCTTGGCAGCAATCAACACAGCCATTGCATAAGGAACACAACTGTTTCCAGGTGCTTACCTTTCAGTTTACCACTACAGTATTAACATTTCAGCATATTTTTGAACATTCCAAAGCTAGTACACATCACAATATGATATTGCATTTCTCTTAAAAGCAAATTATGTTCAAAAACACTATGTAATTTTAGTAACACAGAATTGAGATATAATCATTTGAACTACCAAGTAAGTCCAAAAAATGTAAAAAAATATATTTTAAAAGATAAGCCATGGAAACACATTTTAAGATCAAGCTAAGTTTTGAAATTTCAGATTCATTCTACAGGAAGCTGCATTGTAAATAGGTTCAGCTACTACTACCAAGCCTATTTCTTATGTAACCTTTTAGCTGCTCCAGTTTATCGGAAATGTTTTAGAAGTTTTTTCAGTCTGACATTATTTATTATGGCTCTTTGGCTCAAAGTTGGACTCAAACATATTACACAGAAAAAACTGTACAGAATTAACAATGAATGGTTGGGGCAAGTGAGCATTACATCATTGAAGTGTTCTAAATTAGCAATTATTAGAATTGTCATTACACATTTTATAGATACAAGAAAGCTTTAAGTAGTCAGAAAGTAATCAGGCTATGTTGAAGCCGCTATCTAACTAAAGCTAAGGAGGTCTAGATCTAGTCTCCTGGATGGGGTTCTATGCCAGAGTGCAGGATATAGATACCTGCACACAATACTTTTGAATAGTTTTTTCTCCTAATTTTCTACCAAATGCAAACAGGTTACCAAGAGACACTGCATAACATCTCAACTTTTAATATATTCTTTCCAGTTCTCAGTCAGCCGTATGATTAAAATTATAGTTGCAATACAGAAACCATTCAAAAGTTTGCGTTACTTTATATATGCCCCCCACAGCCTTTTCACAACATAAGTCGGTCAAACAAAATTCTATGAGCTTTTTATAGACTGGTAGTTTGGTTCTGCATGTAACAGAAGATTCACCCAACCTAAAAATGTTTACATCTAAATAGCTGTAAACATCTAATCGTGAGGTGATAATCCTAGCCAAACGGATCAGTAGACCAAAGCATGATCTTCGTTACTGGTGATTTTGAAATGGTGCACCTACACTCCCGACCACAAAAAAATATATGAAAAGACTAATGTTTAATTTTAAAAGCCGTTTCTAGTTAAACAGCTATGGTAACCAAGCAACATGGCAGGCAAAACCTACATGTACAACAAGAGGCACAGTAAAGTGCATGCCTTCTCTAAATTAGCCACACATAACTAAGAAGGTCTGTCTGAAAGGCTGCAGCCTTCGGGGCAAAGTAAGCATGCCCTACAAGAATTATTTCAGAACTACATCACACATCGCTGTTTAAAATACGAACCCGCCTCCTTTTTTATTTCTTATTTTAACAAAACCATTTCCATAACATAAAATGGGGGAGGCGGGAAATAGAGGCAAAAAGGAAAAGAGGCTTGTGTTCGTGGCTCCGTAGAAGGGGAGACTCATAAGCGGGGGGGGGGGGTCCTCATGTAGTTACTAGTCACCTTCCCTTCTTCTACACCAACCTCTAATCCCACTGCTGGAAAGGGTAGCGGCGGCGGCACCGCTTGACGAGGTAGAGACTGTTCCCTTAACAGCCACCTGCCAGTAAGTCTCTAAGCCCTTCTCTCCACTGCGGCCTTTCAATTCCGCCCTCGAACGTCTCCCTCCTTCGCGCCTCAGACCCCGGGAGCACAAACTAAGGAACGAGGCCTAGACCCAGGCCTCACGACCTCACTCACCGTGAGGCAGCAACAGCGGCGGCTCTCGGCCCTTCCCTACGCGACACCACCCAAGTAAAATTAGCGAGCTTCGTAAAGGCGGCTTACTGCCGTCGCTTCTTATAGAATGGGGGGCGGGGCGGAATCAACGCGAATGCCCTTGAAGCTGCCCCCGCCTCCTTCCCGCACAGAACGCGGGCTGTCATCGCAGTGCCTGAGCTAAAGGAGGCGGGGAAGAGAGAGAGAGACACACACACAGAGACGCCGGCCGTTTTTTCCTTAAGGCCTGCCAGTCTCGTCTGCTAGCTAACAAAGAGAAAGGAGACCGCAAACAAGAACTTGTCTATAGAAGGGTGTGGAGACGGTTAGCCTATGTCGCTTACTACTTCGGGGTCCTTCAGGCAGAATCTGAGACTGCTTTAGTAGGAGTAATCTAATGGCAACGGCTGTTCGCAATGGCGGTGGCGACAAGAGTGTACGTAATAAACAGAGGGACGGCTTGCATATGCATAGCAGTATTGCGGCAGCGTATGCTCTCCTCTCGTTTCCCCGTCATAGCTGCCCGAGTGCTGGTTCAAGATCATGTAAATCAGCTCTTCTGACTCCTTCCTCAAATATTTTCCACTTCCTCATTCGTATCCCCTGCTTGCAGTTCTCGAACTGCCAGACATCTTGTCCTGGATTCTCCCGCCGCAAAACCAATCAACCACCCTCATTTTTAAAAGTTTAGACAATATATCATACCTACATGCGCTCATTGTCCCGAGAACATGTGAGGTAAGACTTACGCAGCATAACGATCAAGCCAAAGACATGGTTACGAATGCTCGGTATAGGTATTCAAACAGAAGTGTATTATCCGTACTCACGGCAGCGTGTTTTTCTTGGAAGTCAAATCCCACTAAATTCAATAGGATTTACTCCCAAGAAAGCATAGGATACACCAACGACATATTAAAGTGTAAGAGTAATCCAATTTCCTTTACAGCTGGCCTGAATCAGTATGGAGTACCAGTTACAAAAACTCTACTTGAACCATTATGTTTAGGATCGCATGCCTTTACTATTATTTGGTAATCTCAATACCTAGAACCCCAAAACGCACCAGAGGGCCAAACTCTTGTGTTAGCTTATTCACACATTTAAAAATATATTTAAACTCCCCACTTTAATTTTAAAGAAAGCATATGTGACGGCCTGATCCAGAACATATTCCAGATTGGGCTTCTGCCAGTTTCTTGCAAAAAATCTCAATTGCTATTTGGTCCCTAAATGCTATTTACTGCAAACAGCATCTATGGGGAAAGAGCAGCCAGGGAAAAGCCAGTTTTCAGCAGAAAACATGTATGATCTTGATCAAGATCACAATCTGAATCCTGCCCCCACAGCTACTGTCCTCCCCAAAATAAGTGGCCAACGTTAACACACTTTTAAAAGGAACATAAAATGCCAAACTAGACATGGTATTTTGCATAAATGCAACAATACATTATTTTAGTTATGTACACAGTAGCTGGTCAGCAGCCTTGAATAGAAAAGTTCAACTCTTTTTCTCTCTGTCTGCCAAACTCATCAAAAATTGTTTCTCTGAAGCGATGTACAGCACTGGTGTATAGGGAGCCTTCCCTTGAAATGCCAATAGCAGCTTTGGAGAGAACGTTTTTGTCAGGGACTGGCGGCAGGGAGAGAAAGTGGAACTGTTCCTTCCCACTCCTCTCTGTTCCAGAGCTGCATAGACTTTTCCATAGCTGTTATTTACATAACTGAAATGGTGCATGTAATTGCACTCACAAAATTAACATTGTTTGGTCACTAACAATCAGAATGGGAAGAGCTGTAAGATCACCAATGAGGTGATCTTGGAGGCCGGGCCTGGCAACCAAGAGGTCTTCTGTATCTTTAAAAGTTGTGCAGGGAGAAGGTAGAATTCCACCTTGTAGTTTTTCTCATTACAGGGTTGCAAGAACACCTGCACTTGGCTGACTTTCTCTTCTCCTAAAGATACAGGATCAGTCTCAGGCCATGAACCTGGCAACCCTAGCCCGGGAGAGACGACTCAGAGCCAAATGGGGAGATTTGAGGGGGGCCCAATTAGTGTAGTGACAGGTAGAGGGAGATATGGCGTTGTGAGGAGGACTTGCCAGGTAAGGGGAACACAGCCCAGGCAGTTAATGGCTGTGCCCGTCCTCCCCGCACCTGCAGGTTTGTTGGTTGCCCTATCAGCCAGCTCTCAGGCCTCCGGATACTGCTGCTAAATGCCACATTGGTGCATAATAAGATCTCCCTCATTCACGATTTAATTGTGGATGAGGCAGCCGATCTGGCATGTATAACCGAGACCTGGGTGGGTGAGCAGGGGCGCAGTCAGTCTCTCCCAGCTATGTCCACCAGGGTACCTGGTCCAGCATCAGGATAGACCTGAGGGTCGGGGAGGGAGGGTTGATGTGGTCTATAGGAGCTCCATCTTCCTCTGCAAGCACCCTGGCCGTGTGACTACTGGTCTGGAGTGTTTGCACCTTATGTTGGGTCATCAGGACAGACTGGGGATTCTGTTGGTGTACTGCCCACCCCGCTGCCCAACAGACTCCCTAGCTGAGCTGACGGAGATGGTCTCGGGTGTACTGTTGAGATCCCCCAGACTGTTGGTTTTGAGGGATGTCAACATCCATGCCGAGGCCACCTTATCCAGGGCGGCTCAGGATTTCATGGTCTCCATGACAACCATGGAATTGTCCCAATATGCCGTTGGCCCAACACATGTAGCAGGGCATACTCTAGGTTTGGTTTTTGCATCTGGACAAGGAGTTGGTGATCTGAATGTGGGGGGCCTTACATCAGTCCCTCTGTCATGGACAGATCACTGCTTGCTGAAGTTTACACTTGCAGCGGCTCTTCCCCTCTGCAAGGGTGGGGGACCTATTAAGTTGGTCTGCCCCCAGAGACTAATGGATCCGGATAGTTTCCAAAGGGTTCTGGGGAGTTTTCCAGCTGATAGGGCTGGCGCTCCTGTCGAAAACCTGGTTGAACTGTGGAATACAGAAATGACTCAGGCGGTTGACATGATTGCTCCTGAGCGCCCTCTCCTGTCCTGTGTAGAGCTCGTACGGCTCCATGGTATACCCCAGAGCTGAGAGCGATGAAACAATATCAGAGGCGGCTTGAGCGCAGATGGAGGCGAACTCCTAGTGGATGCAATTATACACTGGTAAGTGCCTATGGTAAGCTGTATTTAGGGGCAGTGAGGGCAGCAAAAAACAATATTTTGCTGCCACTATCAAATCATCAATTTGCCGCCCAGCGGAGCTCTTCAGAATTGTCCGGGGGCTATTACACGCTGGCCCCAGGGACATGGTAGAACCATCTGTGGCCCGCTTTAATGAATTTGCTAGGCACTTCCAGGATAAAATCTTCAGCATCTGCCAGGACTTAGACTCCAGTGGTATAGCAGGTGAATCAAACAAGGTATCCAGAGCACAGCCTTATCCCGATTTCTTGGATGAGTTTCAGTTGGTGCAGCTTGAGGATGTTGACAAGGTGCTTGGACAGGTTCGTGCAACCACTTCTGTGCTGGATCCTTGTCCTTCTTGGCTAATGAAAGCTAGTAGGGATGAAACAGCCAGCTGGGCCAGGGAAGTGATTAATGCCTCTCTGCGAGAGGGGGTGGTCCCTGGCTGCCTGAAAGAAGCAGTAGTGAGACCACTCCTGAAGAGGCCTTCCCTGGACCCAGAAAATCTTAATAATTATAGGCCGCTAGCAAATGTTCCATTCCTGGGCAAGGCCCTGGAACGAGTGGTTGCAGGCCAGCTCCAGACACTCTTGGATGAGACCGATTATCTGGATCCATTTTATTCAGGGTTCAGGCCTGGTTTTGGCATGGAAACAGCCTTGGTTGCCCTGTATGATGACCTTTGTTGGGAGAGAGACAGGGGAAGTGTGACTGTGTTGATTCTCCTTGATCTCTCAGCGGCTTTCGATACCATCAACCATGGTATCCTTCTGGGGAGACTAGTTGAGTTGGGAGTGGGAGGGACTGCATTGCGGTGGTTCCTCTCCTACTTGGCAGGTCACCTCCAGAAGGTGGTGCTTGGGGAACATTTCTCAGCACCCTGGACTCTCCAGTATGGGGTTCCGCAGGGGTCAGTTCTGTCCCCCATGCTGTTCAACATCTACATGAAACCATTGGGTGCGGTCATCCAGAGCTTTGGAGTGCGTTGCCATCAGTATGCTGATGACACGCAGCTCTGTTTCTCATTTTCATCTTCTTCAGGTGAGGCTGTCAGTGTGCTGAACCGGTGCCTGGCTGCGACAATGGACTGGATGAGGGCTAATAAACCGAGGCTCAATCCAGACAAGACTGAGATGCTGCTAGTGGGTGGTTCTTCTGACCAGATGGTGGATGTCCAACCTGTCCTGGATGGGGTTGCACTCCCCCTGAAGGAGCAGGTTCGTAGCTTGGGGTTCTCCTAGAACCATCTCTGTCACTTGAGGCTCAGGTAGCCTCGGTGGCACGGAGTGCATTCTACCAACTGCGGTTGGTGGCCCAACTATGTCCCTATCAGGACAGGGATAACCTGGCTTCAGTTGTCCATGCTCTGGTAACCTCCAAATTAGATTACTACAATACACTCTACATGGGGCTCCCTTTGAAGACGGTTCGGAAACCGCAGCTTGTGCAAAATGCAGCAGCCAGATTGGTAACAGGGACTAGACGGTCCGAACATATAAAACCGATTCTGGCCCGCTTGCATTGGCTGCCTGTATGTTTCCGAGCTCAATTCATGGTGCTGGTTTTGACCTATAAAGCCTTACATGGCTTGGGACCACAATACCTGATGGAACGCCTCTCCTGATACGAACCCACCCATACACTACGTTCAAGATCAAAGGCCCTCCTCCAGCCTACTCCAAGGGAAGCTTGGAGGGTGGCAACAAGGGAGAGGGCCTTTTCAGTGGTGGCCCCCAAATTATGGAATGATTTTTCTAATGAGGCGCGCCTGGCGCTAACACTTATCTTTTCAGTGCCAGGTCAAGACTTTCCTCTTCTCCCAGGGATTTTAGCATGTTTTAAGTTGTTTTTATATTGTGAATTTTAAAATTGTGTTTTAAATTGTTTTTAAAATGTGTTTTAAATTGTATATTTGTTTTAATGTTTTTGATTGCTGTAAACCGCCCAGAGAGCTTTGGCTATGGGGTGGTATACAAGTGCAATAAATAAATAAATAAATGGGCCCTTAAAATTAATAAACCTTGATTATATAAATTATTAGTTCAAAATGAAAGTAAGTAGCAGTCAAACTCTGACCACTGGGCACAAGATTTAATAATTACTGGCTGGCAAGGTATAAGCACAATCCTATCCACGTCTATTCAGAAGTAAGCCCAACAAAGTTCATTGGGGCTGTTACCCTCAGGTAAATGGGCATAGAATAGCAGCCATAATTTCCATAGTCCTTACCCTATATCTGAAATGTCATCTTCTCAGCAGACTTCCGGGAAGGGTGACTTCGCTTGTGCCTGCTTTTTGAGACGAGCTCTCGTCTCAGAAGAAGCTTTTTCAGTTTTAAAATCAGTCAGAACGTTCTCCCGGGCAGGGAGAAATGTAGAGATTAACCACAAAAGCCTGTTTTTGTTGGGGGAACTGGATTTCATTAATTTATGAGAGAAGGTTCAGCCAGCAATGCCGGACAGACTTCCAAACAAGCTCTAACTGATTAATGCGACACGTTTATCTTTTCTTCAAAGAAAAACGGACTTTAACAGGCAAGCATCCTTCTTTCTATTTTTTTTTCACTTGGTTTAAATTGTTGCAGCAAAAAGAGATTTGTCAATGAATCAGCTGTGAAGGGTTTCTGGGTGAGTTATAACTCTTCTCTTTTATTCACGAAATTAAGGAGGAAAGAAATTGAAAAAGCTTATCTTTGTTTTTATTGCAAAAAGCTGTCCTGGAAGTGCATTCTAAAGATACAAACGGAAGAGGGATTTCTATTCCGAGGAGAAAAAAAATAAATAAATTTGATTTATGAACTTTGGAATATTATATGTCTGGGACTATTTTTTTTTTTGGTCTATTTCATTTTGACGAATCTGCTTGTTCACGACGCCACTAACTGTTTTGATGCTGGGAACTAAATTTGTTTTGTATTCCTCAACATATAAGAGATAAGGCAGGCTGTTCTGTCTATACTGTGATGTCATCAAGCCTGGAATATTAACCCAATTGTTGCTGAAATAAGAAGTGGGGGTTTTTTTGTTTTTTTTTTGTGGTTTTAAGAATGGCAATCAAGAAAGTGGCTGAGATTCTGGAAGTAATTATGTTTCAGAAAATAATGGATAAGATTGAGATAACGAAACAAACCCTGAGACAGTGTAGAAAGGAGATGAAAATTGAATTGGGCAAAACGACGCAGGAGCTTAAAGAAATAGGGGAT
The DNA here is from genome assembly GCF_030035675.1 of Rhineura floridana. NCBI lineage: Eukaryota > Metazoa > Chordata > Lepidosauria > Squamata > Rhineuridae > Rhineura > Rhineura floridana. The sequence goes on from NC_084482.1 coordinate 102,547,438, forward strand.
CTTGTGAGAGAGGAGATTGATGAGATCAGAGATGAGAACAGAAAAATTAAAGGGAAGATGCAAGCCCTGGAGATTGGAACAAATGTGGAATTGGAAAAAGATCTGGAGTTTATGGATATTAGAAACAAAGTTTACTGTCTGGAATTCAACATTGTCTCTGAAGAAATTAATGAAGGTATTAGAGATAAAGTTATCAATGTCTTGGATAATTTTCTGGACTGGAATGATGTGATGGAGCTTGACATAGAAAAAATCTATGGAATTAACTACAAATATGTGACAATGGAAAAACTCTCAAGAGATGAGCCAGTGCATTTTGTAAAAAAGAACAGAGATATGACTTTACAACAATATTTCAGCAACATATTCAGAGTTGATGACAAGGAGATATTTGTGATGGGGGAGGTTCCCATCAGACTCTTGTTGTATGACTATGGGTACGACAGCAAGATTATTATGGGATACTGATAATGGAAGAATGGATACTGAAATTACTGGACTTAACAGGACTACTGAAGATGGAAGATGGAATTAACATTGATAATGGAAGAATGGCTATTGAAATTATTGGACCTAACAGATTTGATGAGATGGATTAATCGACATGCTTATTTGGAGAAAAATTGATAGATATATTTCTCAAAGAATTGAAACCTCTCTTTGACTTTTTGTGGAAAGAATAATGTTTATGAGATTTGATGATTAATTAAGATAACTACTGGAGGAAAGTGATTTTATAATATAATTTAAGAGACAGGATTGCTATATATTGTAGACCTATAACTGATCTGCGACAAATCGGAAGTCAACATTTTATTTTACTGTTTAATTATTTTTGTTTTGTTTTCTGTCTTTGAATGTTTTTTGATTTTGTTTTGTTTGTTTTATGAAAATTTGAATAAAAATTATTGTAAAAAAAAATGAAATGTCATCTTCAAATGGAATCGGCAACAAAATGATCCAGTATGGAGTGCTCCTGTTCAGGCTTCTTGCCAATCAGCCAGGTCCTCTTTCAGAATATTACATTCTATCCCCCTCCCCTCCTACCATGACCACCACAAGTCAGTCGGTATTCCATGGCCACAGAGCACACCGCCTTCAGTGGGCTGATCCGGGTTGTTGTGTTTTGCTTTTTATACTTCTGTAAATCTTCAGGTTCCAAGGCTGCCAGTACCTCTTCTCATGTGGCGATACAATTTGGTCTATGTAAGGATCCACACTTGAAGAATGAATTTGCCGTTTGTATATAAGATAATCGTGGCATGTGTACAGATTGTACATTGTAACATGAACATTTTTTGCTTTCGTTTGACCTTCTTCTCTGTTCTTGTGACCAACGGTACAATCCATAACATCGTTCTCCTTAAAGCATGGCTGTTTTTATGTACACACGAAAAATGAAAACTAGGGAACTGTCATAAAGCATACTTGAAAACTTGATAGTTTCCTTTGCATTCAAACCTTATGCAGCATAAGCAAAAATTCCCTGTAAAACATCTCCAGGCCTTTAGCTGAAGCAAGTAATTTACAATAGTGAAGGATGTCAGAAGGAACTGACTAAGATGCAAGGCAGGTGAATTTCTCATGGAAATTCCACTGCTCGGTATTGAGAAAATGGAGTACACTCCTTATTAATAACTCACCTCAGAGCTTTGTAGTAAGATATCAAATTAGTCACTATTTTCTTGGATGCTAAAGAAGTCACAACAACTGTTATGCTGTTATAGCAATCCAAATATGCTGAGATTTATTAGGATTTTTAATGCCTGGTTTTCAGTAACCTTTTGTAGAAGTCCAGTTGATGTCAATGGGATTTACTTCCAAGTATACTTAGGCTGCAATCCTATTCCCACTTACCTTGGAGTAAGCCCCATTGAACTTGAGAGAACTTCAGAATAGGGGCTAAAAGTTGCACCTATTTTATCACTAGTCCATTTCTTTAATTGTCTTAATGCCAGAAAAATATTACTTCGGGTGGTATTCCATGCTAGCTTTACTCAGAGTAGACCCATTGAAATTAACATAACTTACATTCATTAATTTGAATGGGTGAACTCTGAGTAGGGCTTAGAAGACTACAACTCTCTCTTCTTTGTGTGCACCTTTATTACACACAAGAGCAAATGAAGGCCCTGTCCTTTGTGTGCACCTTTAATATACACAAGAGCAACTCAAGGCCCAGTTAGGTTTAGCTATTATAGAATTATCATGCAGGCTTTGATATGTTTGCAGGTATGTACATGCATATAAAGGTCCTTAACAAGTGTTGAAAATTCTCCCATTGAAGTAATCTCTGAGTCCACAACTATGGCATAATGACATAGTGATTATGTGTATTAATAAATTGGTGCTTTACATGAACACAGACCAACATGGAGAATTAAATGGCAAGCAGCTAGATTTGTAACTCCTGAAGAAAGCTCAGCCCCATCTCACCCACACCACCATTTGATTTTGTACAATGTTTACCAGTTTTACATGTCATCCAAGTTATTCTAGGATCCCAGGCTCATGGTACACAAGAGGACCCAACAGGAAGAATTACTAAATGAACTACTGTTATTGCAGAGTATGTTGCTATTTAATACCCAGCCAAAGGTTTTATACTAAACTTATATAGCTATAATATTTCACAGCTGATTTTTTTGCAATTTGTTGGTTAACCATGCAGTGACAGTCGTTTTAATGTTTATAAATATCTACCTTCTCTCCTGCAAGAATACAGCTGTCCCATTTTTTAATCACGAGAATCCGTGATCTGCATTTCTAATCTGGAAACTCAGATATGACAAATACAAACAAAACAACACAGCAACAAGCAGAGGATGTCTGCACTGGGCTTGTTTTTGAGATTCACATACCCTAATCACCACACATTGGGCCTACAGCTAAGGGTCTGCCCAATCAGAGTTTTCAGAACACATGATTACAAGGCCACTGGGAGCAGTTTTAGTATGCATTACTAAATTCACAATCACAGCATAAAAATATGTGGCTGCTATACTTCAGATCTATCACTGAAGTGCTGATGGCATAATGACAATCTCTCTGATGTACCCACAGGGAATGCAATTTTAAAATCTGTGGTGTTATAGTGTTGATATATTTATTAAGAGTGTGGCCAATCCGGCACAAAAGCAAAGACAGCCCAGTGAATTTAATTTGCTGAAGTGCTCTTTGTGTTGGATTGTGACCAGTTTTAAACACTGAGCCTATATTGTCTCCAAGAGTAAAATGTATGGCATTTAGAACAGTTAAAAATGTTCACCTCCACATAAATGTCTAGTATGTGTTAGACTAGCCCTCCTTCTGGAAGGGCAGGATAGAAGTATAATAACAAATCTTTGCTCAGCCATAAAGTTCACTAGGCCTTGGATCAAGCACTCTCTTCAGCTTAAGCCCAGTGTTGTTGTAATAATGATAAAATGGGCAGTAACCCAATCTGCTTAGAGAAAGCACAGGATAACAATGTAATAATAATTTATCATTTATAGTTGAAAGGTTGCAGCAATGAACCAAACCAGCTTGCATGATTTTTTTTTTTAGTCCATTTGCTTTTCATTGAAAAGTAAGTTTTCAACCCTCGATTGTCAAGAAAAATCTAGGCGACTGAATGCAGTGCCTCACCTCCAGGTGACTGCTAAAGCAGTATGAAATGTTGTCTGAAAGTCTAGTGGTGCTCAAATTTAGAATCCATCCAAATCCCACACATTTCCAGGGAAGGGCACCACCATCCATCTCCATTAATAACCTTGAGAGTTGCTTACTTAAGCCATGCCACTTCCTATGTAACAGTGATACAAAGCTGTGGATAACCCAACAGAAAATCCTTCAATCCTTAATATACTTGCTATTTTTCCTGTCATACCCTGCCTCATCTTGACTATACACTCATATACCATGTATCCACCCCATCAAGAATAGAATATGACAGTCTTTATCCATTTCTGAGAATACTTGTGGGGAGGCCTTCTGGCCCTGGAGAGCTCTCTTCCACTTTATATCTAAGCAGCCCAATAAATACATGGCACAAACAGGTAAGTTAAACATACATTTGACTTGAATTGCTCATCTCTATACTATGATCTCAATGCAGTAAGAGTCTGGATTGGAATATGTGGGCTTGTGTGTGCCTGATGGAGCTTGAACATACAAAGCTGCCTTTTACAGTTGCACATTATTCCATCTAGCTCAGTATGGCTCACTTTAATAAACAACAGCTCTTTGGTCTCTTGGACAAACAACTTTCTAATCCTGCTGCATAAGACTGTTTAACTGGAGACACCAGGAATTGACACTAGGCCTTCCAACATGCAAAAACATGTGCCCTGCCACTGCGATATGGCATCATTCTACCATATTGGAAGATTCTCTCTCAGGTTCCTGAGAACTATAGGAAACACTCTGACTAATAGTGTATTTCTCTACAGCTAGACTTAGGTAGGTTACTCCTCAGTGAGAGAGAAGTTGCCAACCTGTTGCTAAATGCAAAGAAGCCTCCACAAGAGCTGCTCTTAGGTGAGCAACCCAATTTGATTATGGTCCTATTCAACTAGACAAAATTATGAATCTAGCTAGGTTTGCTTTATCCAAAACTTTTAGCAAAAAAGCCAGCCACTCTTGTGATGCAAAAGTATCACAACTAATACTTAAAAGAGCATGCTTGGTTATTCAGAATATTATAAACTCAAAAAAGTATACCTTTGTGGAACTATTTCAATATAGCCCTTACACATGCCATCGCTTATATGAACATTATAGAGTAGGGTCCTTGGCCTTTATGTCTAAAAGCACTCTTGAACATTTACTAAATAGAAGACAGTATGTACTGATCCCACTCAGGAGCTAAATGCTTGATGTATTTCAACTAACGGCACTTCTACATAATACTTGTTTTAAGATGCTCATCATTTGTAGTTCAACCTGCTTCCTTTCAAACACACAAAAAATCAACTTTTTCTCCTTTATATGCAAGCAGAAACACCTAGACATGGACAAAATAACTGGCCTTGCTCAATGTAAAAACACCTGAAGCCCACTAGACAAAGAGCCAAAGAAACTGCAAATTGCATGCACATGAAGCACTTGCAGTGTAGCTTCTCAAATGCATTTCTAACAGGCATACCTGAGAAAACTATTGTATTAGCCAAAACCATGCATTAAAAGCTGTTAAGTGTCTCCAATCCTTCCCTGAACATCCCCTAACCTCACTATCATTAAAATCCCCCAAAGGAAAACGTGACATCTGAAATTAGACATTTTTAAAAAAGCAAGAAATCCCCCAAATCTCCCATATCAAATCTATACCTCGAACAAACCATTTTATAGTTTGTTATCTATCTCCAAGGTCCATTTGCTTCTTTCAGCTGCTGTGGAATAAAATGATCAATGTACGATCCAACCACATTCCTGCCCTCCGCATGAACAGAAAATCACTTCCATTCTCACTCTGGATAGTATTTCTTTGGTGACCACTTGTGGTTCATGAGGTGCTGCTCAAGAGATCCTCCAAAGCTGGAGGTTTTTCAGGGGTACAGTTGCCAGAAAGAAAAAGCCTAAACCACCAGCCCCCAACCTTCAATACTTTTGATTGCAGCTTTTAAAAAAAAAAAAATTCAGCAGTGTAATTCATACTTTAAAATGCATTGACCAGGATCCAAAAAAACCCACACAATTTTTTCCTAATCTTGAATAACAGCTCTGTCGTATGGTCAACCGCTTGGTTTGAGGGGACTATCAATTGATGATAGGTTTGCTATACTACCAAAAACATACCCAGCGACAGTGACAAGCACATAAATTCTTTCCTCTGAAGAAATAAAGTCTTGTGGCATGTTGATGACAAATTTAAGAGTGCATACTATTGTTAGGAATAGAAGGAAACATCTATCCAACTATTTTAAATTGAGGTTTAGCTTTAGCTTCCCAAAAACTGACAACTAAGTAGTTTCAGTAAATCCTGAAGCAGCTTCCTGCATCAATATTACTAGGACCTTAGAGTGAAGGCTGGGTAATAAATCCAACAACAACAGCATCAGCTGCCCAATATACACAATTTTTACCCATAACGTTAGTCTTATACTCTTCTCATCAGTAGCCCACAACTTAGTACTTGCTTCTGAGTAAACCTGCATAGCATTGTTCTATAAGACTAGTAAAGTCTCACTGTGTTTGACATTGACATGTCCAGTGCATCCCAGACATTTTTGTAAGCTTTGTTATTGTGTTACCATTTTATTGAACTGATGAGTGGAAACATTGGGGTTACAAAGGAGAAAGGAAAGCATTATTAAACAACATTTGATTTTTACATTTGAGGGATCCCAAGGACATAAAAAAGAGGTATGGAAAGGGAGAAACCAGTTAGAAGTGCTGCAAACACAATATTGGAATTGCTGCATTCCCCATCATGTTATACTGGAACAGGAGTGGGGACCTTTGGCCCTCCAGATGTTGCTGAACCATCAGCACCAGCAATCATGGTCAGTAGCCAGAGACGATGGAAACTGTAGTTCAGCAACATTTGGAAGTCAAAGATTCCCCATACCTGTAGTAGAAGATAGCCTCAAGAAATGTCGCCATCACTCTCGGCTAATGTGCAATACTAACAACTGAGCAAGTATTAAACTTCCATCATAGTAAAGAATGGGAACATTTTTCTTAGAAAAAAATGTACTATATGGAACTCTACTATAAAAAGACCCCAAGTGCTGTGACTAGATCAAGATCAGCAAATAAATTTAATATACTGGCATATTGCAGTATTTAGTTCTTAGTCAGTATTATGAACTTGTTCCTCACCTCCACCTCAACAAAAGGAGGATTACAATAGTGCATGAAATGTATTTACATAAGGACAAGCAACTGAGGGCTATGTAGAATGACACCCCTGGCCTTCATTCCACAACTAGCCACAAGTTAGTTATAACATAGCGTTTATAAGATGTAAGTTTCATTTTTCCCTTCTTCCTCTTACTGGCAGCATAGTTGTAGGCATAGTCAAGGCTATTGCTTTTGCTTACAGCAGTAAAATGTAGATTACAACACAATGGATACTGAGTATTTAAGACTTCAGGGTGATATCCAATGTTAGTCATAGAGCAGACCCACTGAAATCAATGAGCATGTATCTATTGATTTCAATGGACCTACTCCAAGTACGACTTAGTTGGATATAATCCATAGTCTGTTGAAAACGAGGCTTAAATGCATTTAGTAAATTCCAGATGTCTCTCCCAGAGGGAAGGGCTACAATGCAATGTTAGACAGTACTTCTGTGAAAAGGACTATTTTATAAACTTAATAAATAAACAAAAAATAGATGAACAGCAGGCTCAAAGCCATATGGTATCAAGATATAGGATTTCTTTCACATGTATTTGTTTTGTGAGAAAAACTAAGGGGACATGATCTGGAAGACAACTTCAAATGCACTGCAACTGACCTCATTCAGCATAATCTGGATTCTGCATAGGTTCACAGAGACATAAAAACTACTTTTTATTAAACACAACATGGTATGGACCTGTAATATATTTAAAACATGAGATATATTTAAAAATCAACCATCTTTCATAATTAGTTCACAAGTTTATTATGAAAAAATGCTGCAACACTTCTGCAGCAACATCTTACAGAAAAAAACCTGTTTTGTTCAAAATAACTCACTGTGATGGACAAGTACACGGAACATTATATAGAGGGAAGTGAGAGGGAAGAATGTGGGGGAAACCGAGTGCAGACAAAACAATCATACAATTAAATTAAAGTTTTCCCTGAAAAAAGTTTCGGAACACAAATAAGAAAAATCAGTCTTGCTACTTATTTAAAATGTTCATTAAGCTTCAATGATAGTTTGCTATCCTTATCTACAGTCATGCTGGAAAGCTATAGCTAAATGGAAAGTTAATTGTTTTCACAAGGTGTTAAATGTCTACATCTTAATATTTGCAGTCTCTCAGAGAAAGCAAAAGTAACTACAAGTAGAGCTATGCCAGAAACTGCTTTCTTGACCAACAGTGTTGCTTCAGCATGCAATGAACTGATTCATTCTAAAGTGGTCACAGTCGCTGACAGACAAGAAGCTTTGTATTTCAATATGGCACATCTTTTGGTCCATGTGAAAACAGGTTTCAATGTTAAATGTTTTCTGACACTTTGGAGTTACTGTTGCTCTTCCCATATCCTTTAGGTCAACATATGGTTCATGGCAATACTGTACAAGTGTAAAATCTCATTACAGGAAGTAGTCTGGGGTACGACGAGTAACATGTGGTTCACCTCTGCGTGGTGCTGGATCAAACTGCAAACTGCAAAAGAGTACATTTTTAATCAAGATATCTCTGGTTTGCAACAATGGACAATATCCAACTAAATCATACTCAGAGTAGATCCACTGAGATCAGTGTGCTTGAATCCACAGATTTCTGCTGGTCTGCTCTAATTAAAACTAATGCTAGTTATCACCCATAGCTTTAAAATATTCTGCATCATCCCCATTCTCCTGGAGATCAAGATTATGACTATTTTTTCTTCACTTTTAGAACTTCTGTTCTAGATGTGTAAGTCATCAGCCATTGCTAGAATACATGTGATATCTGTCAGTGTTAACTTGTACTTGTGTTCCACGAAGCTCTTGCTTTTAAATCAGTACAAATGAATGGAGGATCAGTGTAAAACTGACATAGCACTTAAAACATATTCTTTAACTTCATGAAGACTGCAATTTCCAAAACTAAACCTTGGTACAAAGACTGCAGAAAGATGACATTATAAAGGAAGAGCCTGCCATTTGTCTACGAGTTCCTTTTCAAGTAAAAATATATATAGTCCACCCTACTGTCTGATGGGCTGAGGAAAAGCGACAGTGACAAGGACATAAATTCTTTCCTCCGAAGAAAGAAAGTCTTGTGGCATGTTGATGACAAATTTAAGGGTGCATACTATTGTTAGGAACAGAAGGAAACATCTATCCAACTATTTTAAACTGAGGTTTAGCTTTAGCTTCCCAAAACCCGACAACTAAATAGTTTCAGTAAATCTTGAAGTAGCTTCCTGCATCAATATTGCTAGGACCTTAGGGTGAAGGCTGGGTAATCCAACAACAGCATCAGCTGCCCAATATACACAATTTGTTACCCATAAGGTTAGTTTTATACTCTTCTCATCAGTAGCCCACAACTTAGTACTTGCTTCTGAGTAAACCTGCATAGCATTGTTCCGTAAGACTAGTAAAGTCTCACTGTTTACTCCTAGATAAAATATGCACAGGATTGTAGCCTTAGTTTTTCAAGTGACAAAATCCATTTAAGTGCATTTTCAGTTTCAAAGGTAAGCAAGTTAAAAGAAATCCACCCCTTCTGAAATATCTGGTAAGACGAGATGTGTCAGTTTTACTCAACTCCTAAAAGCAGGATAAGGCAATTTATGAAGAGCATTGTAACTAGAGTTGTTGGTTCTCAAAGGAAAAATCTTTAAATACTTACAATGAGTATTTTAGAGTATCATCAAGTTCCATGATTGCAGCTTGGTTACCACACCGGTAACAATAATTTGGAGCACTGAAAATTGTTACTACATTTCGATCATGGCACCAATTGTATCCCTGAAAAAATAAACCACACACACACACATCAGTCTAACACAAGTCTCTCCCACAGGGAAGGTAGCATACAATATAGTGGACAGAACATCAGAGTGGAAAAGAGCAATTAATTATTCAAGTATTACTTTAGGCATTCATATAACGAGTGACAACATATGGAACTTCATATACTAAATCATAATTATTATTTATTTATTTATTTATTTAAATTGTATCCCGCCCTTTAAAACATCATAAAAACAGATCTTAAAATACATTAAAACAAAACAGCATTAAAAACAATTTAAAAACAAAACTTTAAAAAAGGGTTAAGCACATTATTAAAAAACATATTAAGCAATTCTAACACAGATGCAGACTGGGATAGGTCTCAATCTAAAAGGCTTGTTGAAAGAGGAAAGTCTTCAAAAGGCGCCGAAAAGTTAGCAGAGATGGTGCCTGCCTAATATTCAAAGGGAGGGAATTCCACAGGATAGGTGCTGCCACACTAAAGGTCCATTTCCTATATTGTGCAGAATGAACCTCCTGATAAAATGGTATCTGCAGGAGGCCCTCACCTGCAGAGCGCAGTGATCAACTGGGTATATAAGGGATAAGACGGTCTCTCAGGTATCCTGATCCGAAGCTGTATAGGGCTTTGTGCACCAAAACTAGAACCTTGAACTTGGCCCGGTAGCAAATGGGCAGCCAGTGCAATTCTTTCAGCAGCGGGGTGACATGTTGGCAATACCCTGCCCCAGTGAGCTGTCTCGCCGCCGCATTTTGCATCAGCTGCAGCTTCCAGACCAACCTCAAGGGCAGCGCCACATAGAGTGCATTACAGTAATCCAGCCTGGAGGTTACCAGTGCATGGACAACAGTGGCCAGGCTATCCCAGTCCAGAAATGGCCGCAGCTGTCTCACCAGCCAAAGCTGGTAAAAGGCACTCCTAGCCACTCCTAATTGGTTCATCTAGCCCAGTGTTACCTACTTTGAGAGGCAGCTGCTCTCCAGAACCTCAAGCAGAAGTCTCCCTAAGTATTCTATACAAGTGCCTGTTAACTGGGGTAACAGGAATTAAATCTGGGATCTTCTACATGCAGTGCATGAACTTTACCAATGTGCAATGGCTTCTTCCTAATACGTTGATCACTGTCAACCTTAACTGCCCATTTGGAGTTAGAAAGTCCTTTCTTACAGGGTTGAGGATGAAGAATATATAACCAGTTTACTCAATAGAAGCCTAATATGTAGGCTGCTATAGATATTTTACCCCCACTCCGGCAAAAGATTTAGTATATTCTACTTTATATTAAATTCTAATGTTACAATTTAAATAGTTCTGTAGTAATTCACAATGGAATGAAATAATAGAGGCCTAGCTGATAGGAGTCATTTACAGCTGTCAGAATCAAAAGCCATTCTCACCAGCAATAACTGTACCTTCAAGCCTATTGTGCAAACTCATTTTTTTAAAAAGGGCAATGCACAATATGCTTTGCCACTGCAGATTTAACATGGCTGTATCAGAGGTGTCTGGTGATGCTTGGAGATTTTTGTCTCAGGAAAGGAAACAGAAATAGTCAGTGATTTAGGACAACCCCTCAACATACACTTACCTCCATTACCAACTGATGAGCTCTTGAGACCAATGTAAGGCCATTAGCATGGTTGAAAGTTTCTGAAATATCCTGTCCAAAAGTATAACCAGCTCCACGGGGAGAAATGCCCCAACCACCACGATCATCTGGGTCCGACCACAGCAAATCACACATTGGACCCTAGGAAACATTTCAGCATCACTACATTGAATGCCCTCCCCTGGTCCAAGACCATCTTCCCCTCCCACAAACATTCTCACCAGCCACCTGGAGGAACATGTCTGTACCCAATTATCACCTAAAGGAAAATTTATCACTGTCAAAGTAGGTAGGATACATGACTGGGAAAAGAGGGTACAGTAGAGGCTGGCAATTTCTCGATACCAGAAACATACTGCATGGTAAAAGGTAGATGTTGAAAATCTGAGGTGTGATTGCCCATACTGGCTGCTGGGGCATGGAGCCTGTGTCATTCTCCCCAAGGCCAATGAGGATTGAGCACAATGAGGATTGAGCACAACTAGATCTGTCCATTCCTCTATTAAAATAGTATGCAAACAAGCTTATGAGAGCTCTCAGCAAAGTGGCAAATTATATACACTCTAGAGTTAGCACAGCAGAATTCAGAATCCGTTTTGTTCTGCTCTTGCTATAGAAGCTCCCCCATCTCCAGCATCAAGACACTAGGGCAGGGGTAGCCAATGTAGCAGCATCCAGATGTTTGACTACAATTCCCATCATCCCCAACTATTGGCCACACTGGCTGGGGCTGATAGGTGTTGGGAGTTCAGCAATATCAGAACACCAGCACATTGGCTCTCATGCACTAGATCAACATATGTACTTGTTAGGGATCAGAAGACAAACGAAGTATCCTAGGTCCAAAGATAGTATACAATGCTTATTTTAGCAGTATTAGTAGCTTCCAATATTGACATAAGCAAAAATGCTTCATCAACATTTTTGAACTTTCCCCTTAACATGTTAACAACCTATACCAGAACAGACCAATCAAGATTAATGTTGGACTAGTGCCTCCAGGTCATTGCTAACTGAAACAACACACTCAACAAAAACGGGATTATACTATGCGTATGTTTCAAGACCACATGAATTTAGAATTGGCAATACAGAAGACAGTCCTAGTTTTGGAAAGTTATGTGGACACCTAGTTTGCCTACTCTTAAGGGAAGAAATAAGCTACTAGGTGATGTGTTATATTTAATTAGCCAAAGAATTTCCACCTGCTTTTGACTAAAATAAAAAAATGCTGTCTGTAGTTTTGTTGTTTAGATAAGGAACTGGACAAGCAATGCTTGGAGTGAAGAGGTAATGTGAAAAAAATTAAGAGGCTTATTTTAACAACAGACTCATTTATAATGCAGGAAGGGAACTGGGCATTAGTATAGTTACACACACTAACACAACACAGAAATTGTGCACAAATGATATTACCTCATGTGGAACTTCCTGCAAACGATCAAGTGCTCTGATATGATCCAGTGTATCTATAGATGGTGAAAGGCCTCCATGCAGGCAGAAAATCTGAAAGATTTATTCATTTGTTAGAACTTGAATTAGATCCAAGCTGGCTGTACATGTTTATTCGAAGTTACAGGTAGTTTCTATAGGAAGAAAATCTGAAGAAAAGATAACAGATCATCCACTCTGCTTTGGTTCTCTGCTACTATTGGCAACATGTCAGTGTTTTCGACATACCTGTCCATCCACCAAGGCAGTTAAAGGAAGGTAGTCAAAAAGGTCTGTGAAGTATTTCCAGACATTTGCATTTCCATATTTCCTTAAACACTCATCATAGAAGCCATATACTTGTGTGATCTGTCTGCTTTCATGATTCCCTCGAAGGATAGTGATGCGTTCACGATAACGGACCTATAAAACAAGATTTCCATAAGCAGACGTGGCATCTTATGAAGAGAGATACCAAACAAAAATATCTTAATATAGTTTAATATATTTATGTCACTAATATATTAATTGAACTAGTCCATCTCTACTTCTATTAATATTTGCATTCCTGCAACACCAGTATAACCATACCCACAAAATTAAAGGGTTTTTTTAAGGTCACCTACTCATGTGAGAAAAACTAGACTAAGCAGTATACTCCTTCAGGACCTCTCAAACATGTTTAGTTCTGTTGTATAGATGTAGCATACTTTTGCAGGATAAATTCCAAAGTTAAACTTGGAAACAGATTCTTCTTTAGACCTGGAATTACTTGAGGAAGCTGGAAGTTCTAACAAATCTTTAAAGCACGTCATTTTTGGACTATACAATTTTGTTGCCGCCAGCAGCGTTTTTGTATTAGTGTAGGACCTCCAACACCAATGAATCAGAGCCATTATGATGTTCACTAGTACCCTAAGTCTTACAGTAATTCAGATACTTGAATACCATATTCAATACTAAATATGTTATATACTTCAATACCAAAACTCATTTAAAAGTATTACTACCTTGAGAGCTACCAGAAGTGTTACTGTTTCAACAGAGTAATATCCCCTGTCAACATAGTCCCCCATAAACAAGTAATTTGTGTCTGGTGATTTTCCTCCAATTCTGAAAAGTTCCATGAGATCATGAAATTGTCCATGGACATCTCCACAAACTGTGACTGGACATCGTACTTCTTGGACATTTGATTCTTTTGTCAAGATTTCTTTAGCCTGCAACAAAACAAAGAATTAGCTTTATATGAGGTAGCTCTGTTTCCTTTGAATTATTGTTCATTCCATTTAAAGCATTCCATCTGCTTGCCCTTTCTTCTTCAATTACAAAATTATATGCCAGGTAATTCATTTGAAATACTAAACATAATAGTTGGAAGCAAGTTCCACTGAATTAAAGTGACTGGACATTAGGTACGAAATGATTAGATCTGGGTCTGCCAACATTGTGCCCATGGGTGAAATTGTACCCACAGCACAGACCGGCACCTGAATAAAAAGCAGAGTGACTGAGTAGGAGGAGAAGAGGAGTGATCTGAGAGACTGAGGAAAGCAAAATGGAGTAGTCAGGAGGGACAAAGTGGGGTGCCACAGGTATCAGGCAAGAGAGAGAATTGAGTGCCAGAAAGAAGTATGCACAGACAAGTTGGACCTAGCAACAGATCCTCTTGAAACTGCGTAATTTTTCCACTGGTCCCACACCAAATCACAGATAGCATCTGTCTCCATCGGCTAAACCATTTTAAAATAATCACAGCACAAAAGAGACCCAAAGCACAGACCCTTGTGAGTCTGCATCATTTTTATAAGGGATCCCGTCAAAACCCTAATGCCTCTGTATGATACCTGAGTGCACGTGATTTGTTTTGATGTCATACTACATAAGTATCATAAAGATCCACAACTAGAATCAATGTTTTTGTGGCAAGCACTGGATCTGTGATTTTTGCTGTATAGCCTATGACTATAAGCTTTCATTTGATAGCTTAGATTTTCTTCATGTGCTAAAATATAATGCACCGAGTCTCTCTCAGACAAATCCACAAATAAAACTCTTATTCGTGGGGAAAAAATGCGTTTGTAGCTGGTTGTGTGGCTGTTTCTATCTAGTGTTTAAATCAGCACAATGGAATCCCTGCTCTCGCACACTACTGCAGCTATATATGTAGAGTTGATGTGATACGTGGCTGGAACACTGACCATAGGCTAAAAAAGCCAAGTCCAAATGCCTACTCAGCCACTGGGTGACACTGGCACAGCAACTGTTGCTCAACCTAAAGTCCTCTACATAGAAAGGGGAACTTTGGAGTAAGAAGAAATAGTTAGGCTGCTATAATAATCACAACAACTTTAACAATTTACTATTTACTCACCCTGACAATTTACTAGCTAGTTGCATAATGAATGAATATATATATATTCATGCAAACACAGAATGCAAACACAATTTGCGTTGGTCTTTCACAGTCCAATCCACTTGCTGTGTAGCTTGGAAGAATTTGGTAACATGTGCCTCTGAGCATATGGTGAGTGGTGACAACACCTGCCATCTCCAAAGATAGAGAATTATATTTGTGTATGTTTGTTGGTGTTCTTCTTACTTTGCTTCTTTCCTGTGTTACTAATGTTTCTACAGAGAATCTAAACTAGAAAATTTTACTTCCCTCATTATTCATCCAGAAATGTGTCAAATTTATTTTATTAATTTCAAAGCCTTTTTATTGGTCAATGTCATATGATGGTGAAGACAACCTTTTGTGTTTCAAATTGGAGGTTATGTTCTATTTCTATTTTGGGTGCATTAACACTTGAATCTGAAACTGCAGTTTGATGGAAAATCAGACTGATTACAATATGTTGCTACTTCAGAAATGACCCTTAGCTGTGAGAAAAAGAGGACGCATGTTTTCAGCCTGCTATGTTTAAACCACTTCATTTAAGGCAAGGTGGGCACGATCAATTAAAAACATAGAGCACACCTAGAATTTTGCTAGAATATATTTCACTTCCCACTGTTTTATCTTGTGCAAATTGGGACACTCCTGAGGTCCACTAGAGACTATTCTGCAGAAGTCAGTGCCATTATTCCACAATTATGTTTGGAGTTTTTGTAGTGCAAATTTTGCTCTATTTCACATATTCACAGAAATAGAAACAAAAGAAAATGATTTCCTACAAGAAACTTCACCAAAATTGCAAAGGAAATCAGACATATTTAAAGTGACCATCTGAACTATATCAACTGTCTTAATAATGTTGCTTCCTCCCTGCTAAAGATCAGCACAGCACATTTCTTCTTTCTATTCTTTGGGCTGATTGCAGGTGTTGCCACCACTCACCATATGCTCAGAGGCACATGTTACCAAATTCTTGCAAGCTACACAGCAAGTGGATTGGACTGTGAAAGACCAAACCAAATTGTGTTTGCATTCTGACAAATCTGTAGGGCAGTCCAATATGTCAGAGAGGAAGTCAGGTCTCCTGCTCCCCTGATGCATTCATATATAATAATAATAAAAAATAAAATTTTATTTGTTAGTCGCCCATCTGTCTGAGTCAACGGACACTTTGGGCGACGTACAGCAGTTCACTATAGCTACGCAATTTCCCTGCTTTTTAAAGTTTGAAATATCTGTGGGCTATAGGTACGTTATTAAATCGCAAGTTTTTTTGCCTATTAGTGAATTTCCCTTCTTTTTAATCTGGGAGGTAAGAAATGGGATCCTGTGCAAGTTTGCTGAGAATGGATTGATCATTTGCATGCTTATTGAGTTCAGTGGCATTTACTCCCATGCAATCATGCTTAGGATAGGTAAAACTGACCATGGGGGAGGGGGAGGGACCGTAGTGGAGAGGGCAAAGGAAGGGGGAGGGGAGGGCAGGTTTGATCATTTGCAGGTTTATAGAGTTCAGTGGTATTTACTTCGTGCAATCATGCTTAAGATAGGTAAAACTGACCATGGGGAGGAGGAAGGGGAGGAGGGGATTGGAAGGGGTTGGGGATGGGGAGGGAGGGGCAAAGGAAGGGGGAGGGAAGAGGCAAAAGGGAGGGAATAGGAGGAAGGAGAAGGGAGGGTTGATTATTTGCATACTTTTTGAGTTCAATGGGATTTATTTCTGTGCAATCGTGTTTGAAAATGGAAATGGACTGCCTTCAAGTCAATCCTGACTTAGGTTGACCCTATCAATAGGGTTTTCATGGTAAATGGTATTCAGAGGCGATTTACCATTGCCTTCCTCTGAGGCTGAGAGGTAGTGACTGGCCCAAGGCCTCCCAGTGAGCTTCATGGCTGTGTGGGGATTCAAACCCTGGTCTCCCAGGTCATAGTCCAACAATGACCTGGGGGAGGGGCAGGGAGGGGAGGAGATCGGGTGGGTACTAGGCAGAAGGGAAGCCCCTTCCCTTTATTTATTTATTTATTAGATTTATATCCCGCCCTTCCTCCAAAAAGTAGCCCAGGGCGGCAAACAGAAACTATAAAAACACTTTAAAACATCATAAAAAGACCTTAAAATACATTAAAACAAAATAACTTAAAAACATTTTTTAAAAAGCTTTAAAAACATCTTTTTTTTAAAAAAGGGGGGGTTAAAACCCTTATTAAAGAAAACATATTAAAAGCAATTCTAACACATATGCAGCCTGAGGTCTCAACTTAAAAGGCTTGTTAAAAGAGGAAAAGTCTTCAAAAGGCGCCAAAAAGATAGCAGAAATGAAAACATTGTAAACTGTATCATTGCTTTTCAGCGTTTCCCCCACCTTTTTATTCTACAGCAGGCACATGTAGCCTCCCACCCGAATTTAAACCAAAGCTGTCCCTGGCCACATCCACACCAGGCCTTTATTTCACTTTGGACAGTCATGGCTTCTCTTAAAGAATCCTGGGAAGTGTAGTTAATGAAGGGTGCTGAGAGTTGCTAGGAGACGCCTTGTTCCCCTCACAGACCCTCAATCAGAGTGGCTGACTGTTAAATCAGTCTGGCCACTGGAGCTCTCTCAGTGGAACAGGCATCTCCTCTCAGCACCCTTCACAAACTACACTTCCCAGGATTCTCTGAGGGAAGCCATGACTGTCTCAAGTGAAATCAACATCTGGTGTGGGTGTGGCCCCTTAATTAGCCAAGCCCAGCAGCTGTGAGGCTTTTAGAACACTGACAGTTGGTTCTTACTGAGCATGCCCTGCGTTATCATTGGCTTCAAGCCAAAATTTCTTAAATTAAAAATCAGCCAGGCATTTTTTTAACTTTTAAACTGCAGAAGATGAAGGTCAGAGTATGAGGCAAGGTAAGTATTAGGATTACAAGTACTCTGTGAATATGGCTGATTTTTAATGAATTTCAACAGATTATGAGAACTCTCAGAGAAAAAAGTCCAAAAGGGCTCTGAGGGTTTTTTCTCTCTTTTTAGACTTTGAACTCTCGATTCTCTCTGACTGTTTTGTGTATCGCCATGAAAATTGACAGGGTTGTTAAGCAAGCATTTCTGAGTTCAGTACTATATGTTTTGTAAGGTTTTGTTTTGAAATGAGCTTATGGGAAGCATCAGAATGGCATGGGAGGATATTTTCAATTTAACATTGCGGAATGTGAAAAATCCACGCTGGCTATAGTATACAGCCACTCTTGTGGTACATATACATACACATATATACACAAACACACTTTTGAATACTTTTTAACTGTTATTTAGTGATAACATACCAGAAATATTTTTCCAGATACTAGTCTCTACAAAGTCATGCCTGCATTCCAAATATTATACACAAGATTGTCAAATTAGCACTCTGACAAATTAAGGTTTAAGTCACATTTTTCTTAGAGCTATTTCAGATCTGCACAATGAAAATAAGCAGTTCTAGCAAAACTTTAAAACCATGAAATCATTTTTAAAATGCATTTTTTTTCTTTTAATAAACAAATAGTTCAAGAAGGGGACTCCATTAACAATGGTTCATCCAACTTAGTTTCTATAGTGTACCCAGGGAATGTAGGCCATGTAAACTTGGAACCAGGTCTCATGCGTAAAGCATTTTTTTCCCAGGGCAGCCATCTCCATTGAAATGAATAGAGGAAGCTGTTCCAGATGGGGGAGCTCCAAGCATGCACTGTACCCAGAACAGGAAGCTTGTTTCCTGGGTATGGCAAAGCAGCAATCTGGTGGGAACCCTAAGTTTTCATTTAAGAAAAAGCTAGTTTTGAGGCCTCAAATTGCAGAAAAGCCTCAATCCAGCCACAACATTCAAAGGTTTCAACATTCTCAATTATCCCCACAATTAAGTCATACTTTTGCAGAAACGAGGACCCTAAAAACAGGATACCGTAAGCCTTATAGTAGAATGTGATTAAACACCTTACTGCAATCCAAAACTGAAGTTACTTGTTGGCAACCTAATGATCTCTCTCGCTATGAACCTACCCGTTCACTTCGTTCAGAATTTAAGGCCCTCCTCCGGGTACCAGCTCATCGGGAAGCCCGGAGGGTGGTTACTAGATCTAGGGCCTTTTCTGTGGTGGCCCCTGAGTTGTGGAACAGCCTCCCCGAAGAGGTACGCCTGGCACCTACACTTCTATCTTTCCGGCGCCAGGTAAAGATCTTTTTATGCTCCCAGGCATTTTAATCTTTTAATTTTCTTAATCTTTCTACTTTTAACATGTATCCTTCTTAATTTGTGTTGTATTTCATTTTTGTTGTGCTTTCTGTTGTTTGTTTGTACATGTTTTTTTTTTTTTACTATGATATATTGTATTTTATCTTGTTTGTTCACCGCCCTAAGAGCTATTCTGCTAAGGGCGGTATATAAATTGAAATAATAAATAAATAAATAAAATCTTCTGTACTTGTTCTTTTACACTTTAGCACATAAAGCACACTAGTGCTTTTATCTAATTTACTTAATTTATATTATCTGGTTTTCTAATGCTTTTTCCTGGACTGCTCAATTCTATGTGTATGATTATTTCAGACAGCACCAGCCCTCATAAGACCAAGACGGTAGCATCTCCATGGGAGAAAAAATGATCTAGCTAGCACACGGATGAGGTATTACCGGGGGGGGGACCAGATAAGGCAATCTCTTAATTTCTGTAGATACCGAACATCCCAGTTACGCAATTGCTTCTTTCAAAGGTATTTATCCCATCTATCCCAGAAGATTGAGGCAACTTAGCACACTCAAAATCATGCTTCAGAGAGAAAACAATTTCAAATACTTCAAAAATGAACGGAAGAGAGAAGCAGGCTCACTATGAAGCAAAACATTAAATTTGCTTGAGACCAGTCTTCCTTCTTTCACTTCCATAAACACTAAAATAATTTGCCAGAAGATCTTTCCCATGTAGACAAAAGTTCTATGATTTTTGCAACACAGTTTAGCACTAGCAACCACAAAGACCTCAGGTTGAGTAACAACATTACTTGTGCAGTGGCAAGGCTGAGAATCGAACAGACAAGAGTCAATTAAGTCAGGCACCAGAAGTGTGAAGCTTAAAAAAAATATGAAATTGTTCCCCACTCCTTCCTTCCCTCCTACAACTTGTTATACCTTGGCTTATAGCTGCCATGCTGAGCTAAAGAGACCAGGGAGCAGCAAAGCGTGTGTGAACTCTTCTTTGGAAGCCAGCATGTCCACACAGTCCTGGTAAGCCATACTTTGGCTTACCATGTCATGCAAACCACATCATGGTTGTCAATCATTTGAAAGATACGTTCCCCACTGCCTTTCTTTTTCAATTAGTTTTTTTCTCAATGCATCCTTGATTTCTCATTCATTGGTCCACTTGCCCTGCACTTTAGAAATGGTAGAGAATGTGCACTCTCTTGAATTCCTAGCAAACTCAAGAGACTTTAGCACTTCCCATGCAAAGGTAGAGTATTAAATTATTTTCAATAACTAAAAGTCCCATGTACTAACGATGGTTGTTTCCAGAAAAAAATGTTTCTTCCGCACCATCCTAATTAGTTCACACCAAGATTATAAAACTTCTGTCATTTTTGTAATGCCTGAACAAGGCTTAGATATCTTGACAATTTAATATTTATAGATATATAAGACCAATGAATTATTTAGCAGCACCCCAAGCTCTAGCACTGCTGAAGCTAAGGAGGGAAGACCTGGTCTATGTCTGAATGGGAATGACTGGCAGCTCCATGTTAATATCTTTGTGCTTTTAAAAGGGAAAGTATGAGGCTTTTTAACAAGAAGAAAAATAGAAAGCAAGTTGAAACAAGTTCCCCAAGTAGGATTCTGGCAACTCTGCAGATAACACAATCTTGTTTACAGAAAGTTAGGGTGCAGACAGTGTTTCCATAAAGCAGCATTTGTGGCCTGAGGCAAACTATCTCCATTAAATCAGAGTCTAAGCATGCATGTGGAGTATATATACAACCAGTAAATGCCCACAGATTGCCTCCAGGTAAAGTTCTGGCCTCCTGGATCCGCAATGTGCAATGTTAAGGAAAACACTTACTATGCTTATATCCTTTGGAAAAAATCAAAGCTGCTTACGTGGGCCCAATTCCAGGCATTGATCAGATCCACATCTGCTTAGCCTAAGAAATGCAATATAATTAGATGCACTCTGGCAATTCACTGTGCATGGTAACTGAAGCATAAAATGGTACACATTTTCTAAATTTTTATACCAAAAATACCATAATATTTGGTACTATACTCCAGCTTAACATCTTGACTAAAACTGAAGTGTTTTAAAAACAGCATTATCAAGTATTTTCTTCTATACAGAAGATTTTGACTCACTAACACTTGTGCACAGTTAAGCACTTATGCACAGTATTCAAAGGCAATATTAACTACATGAAAAGGAATCCATGGACTGTATTGGTAATTAAAAAATCCTCAATTATCTTTCTAGCCATCATGATCAGAAACAGCAACTTATCTGGATATTGATTAGTAAAATGTCCAAAAAAAATGAGGGACTAGCAAAGACTTCCAACAGGCAACGAGGCAGTTTCAGGATTTTGCATTGCTACTTGTCATTTGAAACATTGTGTCTATCCTCTAAATTGAATGCCCACTAAATATAAAATTGCCAGTCTCTTCTATTTCTCTTTGCAAAAAATGTTGAGATTCTTTAAAAATCTGGGTGTTTTTTTTTCAGATGAGCGTTATACACAGTTGGCAGCTATTTAGTTAACACTGATCAGAGTATACACATCCAAGACTGATTGTAGAGATGAAGAAAGATTTGGGGCCTGAAGTAGGTCTCATGCTCAATAGGTAAAAACGACCATGTATGGCAGGTAATTATACAACTGCTGGCCGTTACATATCATAAGAATGCTTTATTCCCACTGTACACTACAACCTACTAAGTGCAGAGTAGCCTTAGAACAGTTGCAGATGCCTGTAGGGCTTGAGCAAGACTTTATTATTATTATTATTATTATTATTATTATTTATACCCCACCTTATGGCCAAAAGGCCCTCAAGGCAGCTTACAAGGAAAGCACAAATATAGCAGCTTATATTCTTAGGCTTATATTCTATGCTTATATGCTTATATTCTAGAAGCAAGCTGGGAGACAGTTACCACACAGGTAATTGAAACCTGATGCTCACACAATCAAACGCAAGTAAGAGCACACTATCATGCCTACAGTGGTGGCGATTGTAGTGAAGCAGTGATACTTTGCCACCATTGCATTATCAGGGAGTCATCTAGTGGAGCTTTTGCACATGGTTTTAAAAGTATTTCCTGGACTCCAAAGATCTTAACTGCTTGTTTGTAATCATCCCCTTTTTGGGAAAGGTACTTGAGTGGGCAGTAGCCAGTCAACTCTGGGCACTCCTGGAGAAGACCAAATTATACAGATCAGTCTAGGCTGTAAGTCGAATTGTGTAACAGAAGCCACCCTGGTCACCCTCATCAGTGACTTACACCAGAAGAAGGGCAATCATACCAATTATCCTGGAGCACTCAGCAGCTTTTGATATCACTAACCATGGTAATCTTCTGGATAGGCTCTTAGTTGGAGGCATAGTGTTACCGCAGTTACTTGGAGGGCCAATTCTAGGAAACGACCACTCAGACCAAAGCCAAAACCAAAAGACAGCTGCGGATATGACTCCCAATGTATTTTAAAGAAAATGTTAAAGAAAATAAATATATGACCTTCAAAACAATACCTACTTAACGTATAAGAATACAGGCGGGCCCCGCTTATACGGCAGGTTCCGTTCCGGACTGTCACCGAAAAGCGGAAACCTCCGAAAAGCGGAAACCGCTAAAACGCGGAACCCATAAACAATAATGGTGCACGTCGTGCAAAAATGGCGCACGACAAGAAAAACCACAGTAAAAGCGGGGCCCGCCTGTAAACGTGAATTAACTTGTAACACCCAACACAAGTGTAAACTGTTTTGTGACTTGCTTATAAAATGTTACATTGTTATATTGATAGTCTGTTATATAAAAAACCAATGCACTTTTTAAAAAAATGTGTTCGAGCATAACATTGGGTTTTTTACATTTATATCCTGCCTTTCTTCCATCAAAGAACTCAAGGAAGCACAGATACAGTTCCCAGGCAGTCTCCTACCCAGGCACTGACAGACCTGCTTTGCTTCAGCAGGCTGGTGGCCTCATGTACCTTCAGACCATTTTAATAAAAATTATCCATTTATCTTTGAAACACATTAGGAATCACATCCATCTATGTCTTTTTTTATCCTTGATATTTTCCCTACAGCTGTAACCGATCTTCTCTTTTTGACAACTGTGTAGCCCTGTGGAATTTATACTATGGGGTCCCAAAAGATTCCATCCTGTCTCCAATGCTTTTCAACATCTATATGAAACTTTGAGAGAAGTCATCCTAGGACTTGGGGTGAGGGTCACCCATATAAGGACAATACTCAATTCTACTTCTCGATTTCACAGTCTGTTTTCTCTTCAGATTGTATAAATCTTTTGCCTTTTACTGCTCATTTTCATTCAAGTCAGGTGAAGCAGGAGAAGTGCTGGACCAGTGCCTGGATTTGGAGACTGCTAAAGGTAAAGGTGTCCCCGCACTTATAGTGCGAGTCGTTCCCGACTCTTAGGGTGACGTCCTGCGACGTTTACTAGGCAGACCGTTCATATGGGGTGGGATTGCCAGTTCCTTCCCCAGCCTTTCTTTACCCCCCAGCATATGCTGGGTACTCATTTTACCGATCACGGATGGATGGAAGGCTGAGTGGACCTCGACCCCTTTTACCAGAGATTCAACTTCCTCCTTCCGCTGGAATCGAACTCTGGCCGTGAGCAGAGCTTCAGCTGCGTTACCGCCGCTTACCTCTCTGCGCCACGGGGGGTCTTTCTGCGCCATGGATGAGTGCAAATAAACTGAAACTTAATCCTAACAAAATAGAGGTAGAAAGGCAAGAAAAAGTTTGTGAACCTCTTAGGATGTCACATATTTCCAACCTAAAATGTTAATAGATCTTAATCTAACCCCATAATCCTAGATAAAGAACAATCAATAACCTGATTTAAAAAATGACACACAAACATTATGCGTTTTCAACATTTATGTATCCACAACTGATTAAACAGTTAATATCCATCTGTGAAAAAGTATGTGAACCTTTAGATTCAGTACTTGGTGGCACCCCCTTGAGCAGCAATAGCTTCAAGTAGTGTTTCCTGTAACTGTTGGTCAATCTCTCACATTGGTTTCAAAGAGTGTTGGCCTGTACCTCCTTACAGAACTGCTCCAACTCAGTTACATTTGAGGGCTTCCTTGCATGAACAGCTCGCTTCAGGTCCTGCCACAACATTTTGATGGGGTTTAGGTCCAGACTTTGACTAGGCTATTCTACAAGATGGAATTTCTTCTTCCGCAGCCATTTTTTAGTAGATCTGCTTTTATGTTTAGGATCATTGTCCTAAACGTTTGGTTCAGGTTCAGCTCTGGGACACATGGCCTGACATTCTCCACTAGAATCTTCCGATACACTGCAAAATTCATGGTTGTGTCAATGATGGCAAGCCATTCAGGTCCTGAGGCAGCAAAGCTGGTCCAACCATTACATTCCCACCACCATGTTTGATGGCTGGGATGAGGTTCTGTTTGAACTCTGTTTTTCACCAAATATAACATTTCTCATTAAGACCAAAAAGTTCTACCTTTGACTTGTCTGTCCAGACAGCATTGTTCCAGAACTCTTGGGGATTATCTATGTGATCTTTAGCAAACTTCAGGAAGACAGCAATGTTCTTTTTAGAGAGTTGTGGTTTCCTCCTGGCTATTCTCCCATGAACACCATTCTTCTTCAGTCTTTTCCTGTCCATTGAGACATGAACTTACATTAGCCAAGGCAAAAGCGGCCTGCAGACCCTTGGATGTTACTCTGGGGTTCTTTGTGACTTCCTGAATGATGTGCCAGTTTGTTCTTGGAGAGACTTTGGTAGGACGGCCACTCCTGTGTAGAGTCTAACTGGAGTGGTGAAGTCTCAATCCTTAGAAATCATTTTGTGACGCTTTCTAGACTGATGAGCAGCAATAACTGCTTTTCTGAGCTCCTCAGATATGTCTTTTGATTGTGGCATGACATGTTTGCATACAACCATACGGTGAAGACCAAACTCATGAAGTTTCTGATCTTTTTATAGAGTGGGGCCTCCCAAACTGACCCCACAGACCTACCTAATTACTTAAGAACCTGATTCTAATTTTCCCTTTAATTGAGCCAATGCAACCAGGGATTCACTTACTTTTGCACCTACCCTGACTCTTATGTAATTCACCTAATTTACACATTGTTTTATTTCACAAGGCATGGAATTGGTTAAGATAAATCCTATTGGATATTTAGAAAAGGACTGCTTTTGATTCACAAAGGCTATCATAGTAAAACCATGGAATTTCCATAATCATCATTAGGGTTCACAAACTTTTTCTTGCCACTGTACTGTGGGTACATAATTTGCTCAAGAGATAGTGTTCAGTGAATTCTAAACAGGGTTATACTCCCCCTAAGGATCAGGTTTGCAGTCTAGAGGTGCTCCCAGATCCAGCTTTGTAATTGGAGGCCCAAGTAGCTTCTGTGACACTGAGTATTTTTCATCAACCAAGTCTGATGTGACTCCTGTGTCCTCCCCTAGACAAAGACAGTTATCCACACTCTGGCAAAACCCAAGATTGTTCACTGTAATGTGTTATAAATGGGATTACCTCTGAACACTGTTTAAAAGCTATAATTTGTCCAGTGTTTGAAACTGGTCGTTAACTATGATTGGAATAACATTACACTAGACAACTAGCGCTTAAAGAACATTACTGGTTTTCAACCCATTCAAGTGCAATTTGAAGTTCTAGTGTTGGTTTTTCAAAACCTACATGGCTTCATACCTGAAGGAATGCTTATTCCCACATCAACTTGCCTGTGTGTTGAGGTCAGCAAGCAAAGCTCTCCTCGGAGTGCTCCACCACCTGAGGTAATATGGCTGGTGGCCAGAGAGAGGACCTTTTTAATGGTAAAGGTAAAGGTGTCCCCACACTTGTAGTGTGAGTCGTTTCCAACTCTTAGGGTGATGTCTTGCGACGTTTACTAGGCAGACCGTATATATGGGGTGGGATTGCCAGTTCCTTCCCCGGCCTTTCTTTACCCCCCAGCATATGCCGGGTACTCATTTTACCGACCACGGATGGATGGAAGGCTGAGTGGACCTCGCCCCCTTTTACTGGAGATTCGACTTCCTCCTTCCGTTGGAATCGAACTCCAGCCGTGAGCAGAGCTTTCGGCTGCGTTGCCACCGCTTACCACTCTGTGCCACGGAGGATCACTAGTGGTAGCATTCCCTTTATGCAACTTCCCAGAGAGCTCACACAATACCTATTTTGCTATCTTTTCTGTGCTTGGCAAGGATATTTTTGTTCTCCCAGTTCTTTTACACTGTTTTGCTTTTTAGTATGTTCTTAAACCTTTTTTAAAAAATGTTTTTAATCTTAAGACGATGTTTTGAAAGCTTTTTTAAGAAACATTTTAAAAGATGTTTTGTTTTAATGTGTTTTAAAGTTTGTTTTTATGATGTTTTAAAGTTTTTAGTGCTTTGGTTTGCCGCCCTGGGCTCCTGCCGGGAGGAAGGGTGGGATATAAATCAAATAATAAATAAAATAAATAAACTGTTTTAATGGGTTGCCTTTAATTACTAGTCTTAAGTTTATTGGCTGTTTTTATTCCCATTTTCTATTGTTTTTAATTTTTTTTATTGTATGTCAACCCCAATAGGAACCAATTGATTGAAGAACAGTAAATAAAAGCATAAAAACTAAGTGGATTACAGCCCAATCCTTAGAATGGAAGTTTTAATTTTAAACTTTACAGTGTCAGGCCAGAACTCATGGGATATGCTATACTGTCACCCAAGTTCAACCACCCAACCCCATCTGGTGTTTAGAATGAAGTGCATAAACCTAGAGTACTGAAAGTAGCTTGGATCATTTGGCTTTTGTTTGGAATACAAAAACCGAAATGGCATATTGCAAGTGTCACAATAAGCTCACAAGGAAACAGTTTTTATCTTGGCTAAAACTTGTTAAATTACAAAGTTATTACCATTGGCTACTCACTATTTCATATACTGCAACTTCAGTTAGAAAAAGCAACTGGCTGCATTAAACAGAGTTTTCTAGATCTTAACTTGTGAAGTTCATTTAACTTTGGGAAAAATTCACCACTGCATCTTTGTCTACAACCTAAATACCTGCTAGGTATTTAGCAACGTTAAATATTCCTAGAAGCAGAAGAGCATTTTCAACAGCTAGGTTCAATGCTTTGCCATCAGCAGTTATGGGAAGTCAATTTACCAGACTGCCTTGGCACTTACGTTTGTCCTTGTGAAAGGGGCTCAGTCAAAATGATAGCTCACATTTTCCTATGCTGTGATTTTACAGGAACACAACATTCAATTTTAATATCAGACCCCAACCCTAAGATCACAGAAAACATAGCCAAGTTCCTTGCTTTAGCCATCAAAACTAGCCCACAATTATTAAAGGAAAAAGCATTCAAAATGGTTTGTATTTTTAACCATTTCTGATTAATACAATTTATTACACTATCATTTTAAAAAGCACAATTTGTGTACATGCATATTGCCTTTTCTCCCTCTGCTATGGTTGTGCTGATAACTCTATACTATATTTGACATTTATGGTCTGTAGACCAAATGAACTGAAAACAGGTTTTAAATGTTAGCTAAGAACACTGACCTCAAACAGAATCAAAAGGTTTCATTAATTCTTATGAGAATACTATGAACTTCATTTCCAGCAGTTTTCCATTAGCATCCAATTTAGTTTTGAATTTCAGGTCCAATTCTTGATTGCTATTTCCCTAATGCCATGGCTGTATTTAGATAAAAACAAGGAACTGAAGTACTCAAGCTAAAAAGGCAATCTAAATCCAGGCAATTTGGGCTTGCTAGACCTTTGGGCATAGAGGAAAAGCAGGAGGATGGGGGTGGCAAGAAGAGATTAGTTTTTCTTGCTATCAACTCATCAAATACACAGGAGCAGCATGTAGATAAAATATTTTACTATATTTGCAATATCTGTGTCAGTTGGTGGTATTTCCTGCTGTCATTTCTATAAGAACCCAACAGGCAAAAGCCAGTCTAATCTCTACCTTAAACCACTCCTGTTACTTATCTAAACTCACCTCTTAAATACTTTGCCTTAGATGTCTGACTTTTCTGTATATTAAAGGTGATTCCTCCTACACCCATCTGTTATTCCTTGCATTGACTGCAAAATATGCTGCATATATTGAAAGTGATCCCTTCTCTTCTCTCTGCAGAATAAAAGATGTTTCAAGCACACTCTTATCTACCAAAAAAAGGAAAGGCATTTCTAAAATTATCATAACAAACAAAGCACTTCTCTCTGAATAGTTGGTTTTGCACCTCCCTTCCTGATGAACTGCATTATCTCCTTTTTCCACAATTTGTCATCACCAAACTACATTTCCTAGGGATTATGTGGTTATACACATTTCAATTAAATGAAATGTAACAAACGCAGGTGGCTTACACCAACAAGATTGGAACAGAAATGGGGCTACTGAGACACAAGAGGGAGGTATCAGCAAAGTCAAGGGGCAACCACAAAAAATAGCCCAATGAAAACTGGGTATGCTCAGCAGCCACAGAATGTGAAATACTAGTTGGAGATAGAAAAGGAAAGAGTAGAGAATGGAATGTTCTGCTTGAAGAAAGATTCTTTCAGAAGAAAATTGCTAGCTAGGGCCCTGAAAGAGCGCGCTCCTGTTAAGAATGCTATTAACATTTTGTTAGAGGTCCTACTTGTGTTTATCAGTGCATATTCCTATTTGTTTGGGAGAAATAAAAGTGATTTGCTTATCCTATTTATGAAAACATTTCTAGAGTAAGCCAGAGGGGGAAAGATTTTGTTTCTGTACTGTTCACAAGTTGACAGCTACTTTTGTCCCAGAAACCTTGTCAGTCAACAGTTAAATATGGCTAGCACCAAGAAATTTGAAATACATTTCTAGTACAATTAACAAACTTCCCCTGATACGATTATTAAGAAGCACTCCAGATAAGCAAGAGGTAACAAGAAAAACTAAAAATGCCAAGACAACTCTTCCAATTGTTATTTAAATGTTCTCACAATGACATCAATCATCTGAAGGAAGAAAATCTAGAAGGCTTCCATGCATATCAATTTTCGTACACTTCAGTGCTATACAAACATGCTTATACACTATTGTCCAGTTGGAAGAGCATCCTAGTCTCATCTAACCAGCACAAAAACGTTGCTAAGAGTGAAAAAATGTACAATCTACAGGTTAAATGCATGATGTCCACACAAGTTACCACACCTCATTCTGGCACAGGTCTACATCATTGCTCATTTTCCTTAGACTGCCCCCATCACGAGTTATGGACATACTTGGCTGTTCTAGGAATGCAGAGGTAGAGTTTGCTTGCTATCTTGCAGACCAACCTAGTAAGTCCACAGAAAATCCTACTTTTCCCAAACTACAGAAAAAATTTGGCTCTACAAACTAGCATTTCACCAGAAGCCATGGACATTAAGTTCCTCTGGGTACTTTCCACAGTGCAATAATAATAATAATAATAATAAATGAACACAAACCGCAACTGAGCACAAGGATGAATTCAACACGGAGCAGCAACAGGGAAGAGAGTAGTGCAGGATCTTTGCCTTTGTGCATTATTACCACGCTAAACTGCAGGTCCCAAACTTACACAGTTTGAACACCAGTGAATTCCCACAACTGCCTGTTGCTTTCAGTACAGATAGTGCTTGAATACTGTAGACTTTGCTTCAACTTCATACTGGCCTGTGGTATGCTACCACTGCAGCCAAGTTATACAGAAACAAGAGAAATCCAGTTGATAGTATCAGCCAACATTGTACATGCATGACATGTCGCTAATTAGCCACATTATCTTCCATAACTTTAGAATAAAGGAATTAATGAAGAAATCAGTTCTAACAACACATTCTAGTTTTATTTATTTATTTATTACATTTATACCCTGCCTTTCTTTTCATGATAGCAACCCAAGGCAGCTTACATATGGTTCCCAGGCAGTCTCCCATCCAGGCACTGACCAGACCTGACCCTGCTTAGGTTCAGCAGGGTGCTGGCCTCATGTGCCTTCAGACCATACCTCAACCCCACACAAATGCATATAAAAGTGCCTTTCACAGATTCCAATTAAACCTGCAACTAAATGGACTCAGGCTAACTGCCACATGAACACATTAAGCAAAAAGAAATTCTAACAAGTCTAATGAAAAGTTGCCAGAACACTATACTGGCCTGATCATATAAACTACTAAAAATGAAAGTTACCTGAAATACATTAGAAAATTCAAGCCTCATATGCCAATTTTCAATCGCATCACATTTACTTAGTATGTGAAAATGTGACACTATTGAAAATTTGGCATTTTAAATATTGGGGCAAGCTTGTCAATCCCTTTCTCCCAAAACAATCCTCAAATTCAAAGGCTTTCCATAAATAGAAGAAAAACATATTACAATTGTTTTTATAAATTTACATCCTAAAGTGAAAGACTTTGACAATAATTCTCACAACCTAGTCTGGATTATTGGAGCACTGCATGAAACTGCAGTACAAGACAAAACACTCATACTGGTACCAAAATGGGCCACTTTTCTCCCTCACTGGTTCTTATTAATTATTCCATTTAAGCGTACAACCCATGACATTACTTTAATTAAAGTCGAGCCATGATATTCCCAACTACTACTCATTAATGCTCAAGGACTTTAATGGAGCATTCAAGAGACCCTTCCCTAAAGCAAAGCAATAACCTAACGTTTGGGCGCTATACAAAAAAAAGGGTGCATGTTTAAAGTACACCGAACTCCCGTCAAGCCTTTCTTTTCGCCAGGCTCTTACCCCACACACCAAGAGAAAACATGCTCGCTGGGCACAAGGGGGTTTCTATCAATATATTCTCAGCGAAAGGCGCCATTTTAGGAGGCAATGGGGAAAAAGGAACGGAGGAATTAGAGAGGCGGACGATGCGACAGGGGGCGCAGGGCTGCGGGGGGGGGACCCGATTGTCTTCGCCAAAACAGGCTACTCCATGAGGTAAAATACCACAAGGCCTCTCAGTGTGTTTTTGGAGGGTGGGGGGCAGATAGCCCCAACCGCCGAAGGCCTTTTCCTTCAAAGACTGCACCTGCCAAGGGACACACCCCGCTCGCTAGCCGCCCTTCCTGTCCCTTTCAGCGGAATCCATTCCCCAGGACTGCCTCAAGGCAAAAGCCACCGGTGCCCCCGCACCACATCCACTTCCACCTCAAGCTTTCCTAGCTCTTCCGCCCTAGCGGGCTGCCGCTATGACTGCATCCCTTGCGCCAATTGCCGCCAACCTGCACTGGGCTCCCACAAAGCTCTATATCGAGCTCCCCCGTCCTCGTTTCCCGTCTTGCAACTCGGAAGGCCACCTAAGCAGACCTTCCCTCATCTCCTCCACCGCCTCTCTTAAAGCCTGGACCCGCCTCCCTCCCTCTACTTTCACCTGGCCACCCTTGCCAGGAAAACATCCCCGACCGCCCGAAGGGCTTCCCTCAGATCTCTCCCTCCTACCAGCAGCCGACCCCGTTTCTTGCCAAGGCTCTTCTGTTTCTCCCCCACGTCGTCCGTCATTCGCCCAGCCGCCCGCCCTCAGGCAGTGTACTCTCCCAGCTTCCCGCGGAGTCACCATTCGCTACCCACCTTCTCACAGAGGCTCTTCACCTGGCCCTCGGAGAGCTGCTTACACTCGTTCAGCTGCTCCACCCATTGGTCGAGCTCCTTGGTGAAGACCTTCTCCTCCATCCTTGTTGCTCACCCAGCCGCAGCTGCTGCCGCTCTCTCCTCCCCTTCCTCTCTCCCTCACCGACACCCACCGCCCGCACCCAACCCAACCCCCGCCGACCACTCTCTGTTCCTTCTTCCCCTTACAGAGATTGAACTCGGGGGGCGCCACTCGCCGGAAAGAAACGAAGGAAGAAAGAGACGTGGCTGACAGAATCAGTCCCAGAGCCGCGAGGAGTATCGGTAATGTGGCAGCGGCGGCTCTTGGGCTCGCTCGTTCTGTCCTCCCTGTGTAATGGCTGCCGCGCCTTGACGTCATCCGGTCGGTTTCCACCCTCCTCAGAATAGCAAAGGAAACTTCTTGCGCCTGCTTGGCCACACCGCCCAAAGAAGGTGTGCGCATGCGTAAAGGGGCCTTTTTTGCAGGTTATCATACTGAGAGGGTGGGACTGCGGTGAGAAACGCGAACGCCAGTGGGAGCAGGCAGCCGCTTTTCTTATCTAGCCTATTGCACGTTCCTTCGAGTAATTATCGTATGGGAACTTGGGAAAGTTTACTTGACACAGTGGCTTCTGGAGGGGAGGGGCATAAAAATATTTTCACTCTTGTTGCTGGCTGGGAAGTTCCCATCGGGAGCACCCACGGAGGGCTGAGGTCTAGTGGCTTCTTCTCCTCATTTCATGGACCCGGCCACCAGCGATTAGTACTGGTAACATGCCGCCCTGATGGAGGGCCAGCAATGGCTTAGTTCTGTCAGTTGAATCAGCGGGTAAAGGGCGAATCATGATGTCCTTTTGGATTTCCAAAGTCAAGCAAGATTCCGTTAGAAACATCAAACCGTAAGACCTGTTCCTCTAAACAATGTTGGTAGAAAAATTGTGTCCAAGGCTCTAGATAAGAGATTACAACAAGAATTAGGTGCTCTATGAAGATCAGGTGGACTCAGTAAAAAAGCAGATACTGTTCAAGCCAAGAGAGAACATTTATTGATATAACTGCAATTGCTGAGAAACATTCACCTATTCCCACTGCTGAGAACCATTCTCAGTTGCTGAGAAACATTCTCACCTCCTTTTGCTAGATGCTGCAAAGGCTTGCTCTACCTATGGTACACTCTTTAAAGAATTGCTGTATCAAAATACTTCCTTACTAGTCTCTAGGAATCCAACATACAATATAATCACCAACGGTTGTTGCTCACCACTGTTCCTTTTACTTATATATGAGGGATGTTCACACTTTACATTCAACAAGTGTACAATCTGTACACCTGTGTACACGAATAGTTAAGCTGTACACTTGTATTATTAATTCATGTGTAAAAAAATGGAAATGGACTGCCTTCAAGTCGATCCCGACTTATGGCGACCCTATGAATAGGGTTTTCATGGTAAGCGGTATTCAGAGGGGGTTTACCATTGCCTTCCCCTGAGGCTGAGCGGCAGTGACTGGCCCAGGGTCACCCAGTGAGCTTGATGGCTGTGGGGATTTGAACCCTGGTCTCCCAGGTCGTAGTCCAACACCTTAACCACTACACATCACTGGCTCTCTAATTCATGTGTAATGTTCACCAAGTGTATAGTCTATGCACCTATGTATACAGTAGCTGAACTGTACAAGCAAACAAGTATGTACTCTTTCACAAAAACACTTGTACATTCAAAGAGACAGCTTATACCTGTGTTCAAGGTAGTGTGACCAAACCTATGGTTGGCCCCTCCCTCCGTATTTATTTAAATTTCCACTCTGGCATTCTTGGTTTCTGTTATTGGCAACAACCTAGGTTTCAGGATATTAAAAAGTAAAGAAAGCAAAACACTCTTGTATGTGGATGGCATCTTCTCATGCTGCATACATTAAAAAGAAACCTCACTGGTTTGGATCCTAAACCAAGTTAATTTAAGGGAGTTCTTGGAAGAAGTTTCCCATACTTTCCTCCCCCAGCAGCCCATCCCATGTTGTTTGGCAGTCATCCCCTCAACCCTCCATAGAGGTTTTTTGGAGAAGTCATAGGTGCCTGCAAGATGTTGTTGTTACGTGCCTTCAAGTCGATCATCACCTATGGCAACCCTATGAATCAGCAACCTCCAATAGCATCTGTCGTGAACCACCCTGTTCAGATCTTGTACGTTCAAGTTCCTTTATGGAATCAATCCGTCTCTTGTTTGGTCTTCCTCTTTTTCTACTCCTTTCTGTTTTCCCCAGCATTGTTCTTTCTAGTGAATCATGTTTTCTCATGTGTCCAAAGTATGATAACCTCAGTTTCATCATTTTAACTTCTAATGATAGTTCTGGTTTAATTTATTCTAATACCCAATTATTTTTCTTTTTCGCAGTCCATGGTATGCACAAAGCTCTCCTCCAACACCACATTTCAAATGAGTTGATTTTTCTCTTATCCACTTTTTTCACTGTCTGACTTTCACATCCGTGCATAGAGATCGGGAACACCATGGTCTGAATGATCCTGACTTTAGTGTTCAGTGATACATCTTTGCATTTGAGGACCTTTTTTAGTTCTCTCATAGCTGCCCTCCCCAGTCCTAGCCTTCTTCTGATTTCTTGACTATTGTCTCCATTTTGGTTAATGACTGTGCCGAGGTATTGATAATCCTTGACAAGTTCAATGTCCTCATTGTCAACTGTAAAGTTACATAAATCTTCTGTTGTCATTACTTTAGTCTTCCTGATGTTCAGCTGTAGTCCTGCTTTTGTGCTTTCCTCTTTAACTTTCATCAGCATTCGTTTCAAATCATTACTGGTTTCTGCTAGTAGTATGCGGCCGCATTTGGAATACTGTGTACAGTTCTGGTCGCCTCATCTCAAAAAGGATATTATAGAGTTGGAAAAGGTTCAGAAGAGGGCAACCAGAATGATCAAGGGGATGGAGCGACTCCCTTACGAGGAAAGGTTGCAGCATTTGGGGCTTTTTAGTTTAGAGAAAAGGCGGGTCAGAGGAGACATGATAGAAGTGTATAAAATTATGCATGGCATTGAGAAAGTGGACAGAGAAAAGTTCTTCTCCCTCTCTCATAATACTAGAACTCGTGGACATTCAAAGAAGCTGAATGTTGGAAGATTCAGGACAGACAAAAGGAAGTACTTCTTTACTCAGCGCATAGTTAAACTATGGAATTTGCTCCCACAAGATGCAGTAATGGCCACCAGCTTGGACGGCTTTAAAAGAAGAATAGACAAATTCATGGAGGACAGGGCTATCAATGGCTACTAGCCATGATGGCTGTGCTCTGCCACCCTAGTCAGAGGCAGCATGCTTCTGAAAACCAGTTGCCGGAAGCCTCAGGAGGGGAGAGTGTTCTTGCACTCGGGTCCTGCTTGCGGGCTTCCCCCAGGCACCTGGTTGGCCACTGTGAGAACAGGATGCTGGACTAGATGGGCCACTGGCCTGATCCAGCAGGCTCTTCTTATGTTCTTATGTTCTTATGGTATTGTCTGCATACCTTAAATTATTGATATTCCTCATTTTTCACACCTCCTTCATCTTAATCCAATCCTGCTTTCCATATGATATGTTCAGCATATAGATTAAACAAATCACACCCTTTCTGATTGGAAACCAATCGGTTTCTCCATATTCTGTCCTTACAGTAGCCTCTTGTCCAGAGTATAGGTTTCGCATCAAGACAATCAGATACTGTGGCACAGTCAAAAGCTTTCCTGTAATCTATAAAGCACAGGGTCAATCTGTAAGCACCTTGAAAGCAATGCAGTGATTACTAGGAGCCAACATGGATTTATGAAGAACAAATCCTGCCAAACTAATCTCATCTCATTTTTTGATCGGGTAACCTCCCTTGTAGACTGTGGGAATGCTGTGGAAATAATATATCTCGACTTCAGAAAGCTTTTGACAAAGTGCCCAATGATATTCTGATTAGCAAGCTAGCTATATGTGGGCTGGATGGAACAACTATTAGATGGATCTACAGTTGGCTCCAGAATCATACTCAAAGAGTGCTTATCCATGGTTCCTTTTCAAACTGGGCGGAAGTAATGAGTGGGGTACCACAGGGCTTGGTCCTGGGCCCAGTGCTCTTTAACATTTTTATTAACGACTTGGATGAGGAGGTACAAAGCATGCTTATCAAATATGCAGATAATACAAAATGGAGGGGCATAGCTAATACCATGGAAGACAGAAACAAAATTCAAAGGGACCTTGATAGGCTGGAGCATTGGGCTGAAAACAACAGAATGAAATTCAACAGTGATAAATGCAAAGTTCTACACTTAGGAAAAAGAAACCAAATGCACAATTATAAGATGGGGTATACTTGGCTCAGCAGTACGACATGTAAGAAGGGTCTTGGAATTGTCGTTGATCACAAGCTGAATATGAACCAACAGTGTGATGTGGCTGCAAAAAAGGCAAATGCTATATTAGACTGCATTAACAGAAGTGTAGTTTCCAAATCGCGTGAAGTACTAGTTCCCTTTTATTCAGCACTGGTTAGGCCTCATCTTGAATACTGCGTCCAGTTCTGGTCTCTGCACTTCAAGAAGGATGCAGACAAACTGGAACGGGTTCAGAGGATGGCAACAAAGATGATCAGGGGACTGGAAACCAAGCCCTATGAGGAGAGACTGAAAGAACTGGGTATGTTTAGCCTGGAGAAGAGAAGACTGAGGGGAGAT
This sequence comes from Rhineura floridana, assembly GCF_030035675.1. Taxonomy (NCBI): domain Eukaryota; kingdom Metazoa; phylum Chordata; class Lepidosauria; order Squamata; family Rhineuridae; genus Rhineura; species Rhineura floridana. Next base: position 102,584,082 of record NC_084482.1, read on the forward strand.
ATGATAGCACTCTTCAAGTACATGAAAGGTTGTCACATAGAGGAGGGCCGGGATCTCTTCTCAATCATCCCAGAGTGCAGGACACGGAATAATGGGCTCAAGTTGCAGGAAGCCAGATTTCGACTGGACATCAGGAAAAATTTCCTAACTGTTACAGCCATATGATAATGGAACCAATTACCTAGAGAGGTAGTGGGTGTCATGGCCCCTTCAGAGGACTTGGAGGAAGAGCCAGAGGCAGAGTTAGCAGACTCAGGAGAAAGAACTAGTGGAACCCCTGAGGACACAACTCTGGCTCTTCCCCAGCTGGAGAATGTCCAGGACCTGGCTGAAGCCCCTCAATTGGATTCTGGGCATGAACAGGAGGCTCCCCTCCCCTCTGCAGAAAGGAGACGGCAGCGAGTAGCACAGCAACAAAGGAAGAGGCCGGGTCGTTTAAGAACAAGCAGCTCTGAGCAGCTGGGAGACTAATCACGGGCACTTGGCTTAGGGAGTCTGTTATAAAAGGCAGTTCATGGCTGCAACAGATTGCTGACTACAACGTCAGTTGTGACCCTTTGCGTGTAATGCCGTTGCTAGCCTCTAGACCTTCGGACTGGACCCCGGGCTTTCTGAACTCTGCTTCCCTACCTGGATGACGCTCTTGGACACTGCTACTGGTTAGTTTGTCAAGCCTTTCTTCTGCCACCCGGCCTCCGTGATCTGCCCGGCCTTGACTGATTTATTGCCAGCTAACTGCCAGCTGCTTCATTACTGCCCAGCCCCCAGCCCTGAAGCTGACAGTGGGCTCTCCGACACTGGAGGCCTTTAAGAGGCAGCTGGACAGCCATCTGTTGGGAATGCTTTGATTTGGACTCCTGCATTGAGCAGGGGGTTGGACTCGATGGCCTTGTAGGCCCCTTCCAACTCTACTATTCTATGATTCTATGATTTCCTTATGAAATTCCTTGGTCTGTTACATTATCCAATGTATGTTTGCAACATGATATCTGGTGCCTCTTCCCTTTCTGAATCCAGCTTGGACGTCTGGCATTTCTCACTCCATATATGGTAAGAGCCTTTGTTGTAGAATATTGAGCATTACTTTACTTGCATGTGATATTAAGGCAATAGTTTGATAATTACTGCATTCCCTGGGATCTCCTTTCTTTGGAAGTGTTCAATATACATCCCAATTCCAGTCTGTGGGCCATTGTTTAGTTTTCCATATTTATTGACTTTTTTTTTTTCAAAATTTGGACAGATTCAGTCTCAGTAGCTTGTAGCAACTCTATTGGTATGCCACTGTTCTGGTGGTTTGTTTCTTCCAAGTATTTTAAGAGCATCTTTCTCCTCACATTCTAAAATTTCTGCTTCTTCATCATACAGTTCCTGCATGAATGAATCTTTTATTTCATCCCGATCAGAGGAAGGCAATGGTAAACCACCTCTGAATACCTCTTAGCATGAAAACCCTATGAAAAGAATGAGCCTACAGGATAGACAAGATGGAACTTTTACTTTGCTTCGGAGCCAGGTCGCTGTGTTAATATCTCCTTTGGAATTACTCTAGCTTTCCTCTGCCATCACAGTGATTTTGACAGATACACACACAGAGCTTGGAAAAGTTACTTTTTTGAACTACAACTCCCATCAGCCCAATCCAGTGGCCGTGCTGGCTGGGGCTGATGGGAGTTGTAGTTTAAAAAAGTAACTTCTCCAAGCTCTGTACACACATCAGCAAATGAAATGCTGATTGACTTATCTGCATTGACTCTCCTCAGTCTTCATGCACACTGTTCACCTTTTTTTTTTTTAAGTGTTGCTCAAACATAAGTGATCAAGACCTCACTTGTGTCTTTGTGATTACATCTTCTGTCATGTTATGTGATGATAACTCATACTTTGTAAACTGGTTAAAGACAACTTTAATTTTAAAAATGTAGCAGGGAAGAGTTCTTTTGTGCCTTGTTTTGGAAATAGGAAGGAATAAAGTTTCAAAATCCTGAAAAAGTGCTCAATGAGGGTACATCATAATGTCATAAGGCAGCATGGAGTCAGCACTGTGAACATCTGACTTCTGCTGCAAGTGAGCAGAACTGGTTTTCTCTAACCTCCACACTGAATAGGGTTAGGTACATATGACAAGGATATGGTGTGTGCCCTGCCAGAATACAGCAACTCCATTCTCTTTTTGCATGCCTGTATGTATCCACTCACTTTCAGAAGGTTCAGCCCCTAATTTATTAGAACTTGTCAACAAATTTAGTAAGCTATCAGGTTGAAAGCTTAATTAACAGGGATGACAGAATTACTGGTTTCGGCAAGGGTCAGTTAAAAGCGATTTTTCATAAAGTGGTCCTTCAAATGGAAGAAAAATAGCCAGTGTTAAACCTGTTGTTATAGTGAAAAGATTCAAAACAACTATATTACCTAAACATATGGGATTCTGATAGATTCTCCCCCATAATTTTTTAAAATGTGGGAGAAATGTTTAGGAAATTCTTGTGGACATCTTTGTGCAGATCACACTTTGCATACCCAAAATTCTAGTTGCCATATTAAGGAAGGCAGAATGGGGTTAGCTAATTTATGTAATTATAAGATATACTTTTTCACGCACAACACAGGCAATTAAATGTGGAAACTATTCTAATTTTCCAGACTGGTTTACTTAGAGCAATAATTGGTAGTATCTCCACTGAAAGGGCAATTGACTCTGTCCTCATCTTTAAGAAAGAACCACCATATTTTATCTCCTGCAACAGAGGCAGCAAGAAATGTGTGGGAAAATGTAGCATGGCAACTGGAAAAGAGACCAATACCCATCGTAAGTTATATTCCCCCAAATGGCACAATATAATGTCATCACTGGGGGAAAAACACTTTATTTGGGGGGGGGGAGTAAAAAATATCAAGGTATACAAACCTTTAAAGATGTTACTAATATCAACAGTCTCCTGGCAAGCAATCCAGACAAAATACAATAATTATGCCTCACTGTAATTAGCGGAGGAAAACCGAATTGGAAGATTCAACCATGAACTTTATGAGACTTACTTCTGCATAAACATGTATCAGATTGCACAGTAATTGTATTAATAAATCACATATCGAACAGATGGAAAGCTTTTTAATCTCAGTAGGCTGAAAGCAAAAAGTAAGGTAATTACAACCTCTGTCGTAGAACTTCAATATGCCAATGATAATGTAGTCTCCGCACATTCAGAGGAAGATCTTCAAACTATCCTAAATGTCTTTGCAGAAGCATATGAAAAGCTTGGCCTCTCGCTTAACATCAAAAAACCCGAAGTGCTTCATCAGCAAGTGCGAACCAATCTCTCTGTAGCGCCATCAATCCAGCTTAATGGTGCGACACTGGCGAATGTCAATCACTTTTCTTATCTTGGCAGCCATCTCTCTGTAAAAGCTGACATCAAAGCTGAAATTCAGCATCGTCTGAGCTCTGCGAGTGCCGCATTCTCCCGAATGAAGCGTAGAGTGTTCGAGGATCAGGATATTCACAGGGAGACCAAAATGCTTATTTACAAAGCCATTGTACTACCGACCTTACCGTACGTCTGTGAAACATGGACCATCTATAAAGATTCCACCAATGCTGCCTCCGGAAAATTATGCAAATTACTTGGGAAGATAGGCGGACTAATGTTAGCATATTGGAAGAAGCAAAGACCACCAGTGTTGAAACAATGATCCTCCAACATCAACGCTGGACTGGCCATGTTGTTTGAATGCCTGATCGCTGTCTTCCAAAGCTGCTACTTTACTCCCAACTTAAGGATGGGAAACGGAATATAGGTGGACAGCAAAAGAGGTTTAAAGATGTTCTCAAAGCTAATTAAAAAAATGTAACATGAGCATCGAGAACTGGGAAGCCTTGGCCCATGAGCGTCCCAATTGGAGGTCTGCCATTATCAAAGGTGCTATGGACTTTGAAGAAGCACGAGTACAGGGCGAAAGGGACAAACGAGCTAAGCGGAAGGCATGTCAAGCAAATCCTCATCGTCACCATCTTCCATCTGGGAACCTATGTCCTCACTGAGGGAGGCTGTGTGGATCCAGAATTGGCCTCCACAGTCACTTACGGACCCACTGTTAAAGACCTTATCTTGGAAGACAATCTTACTCAGCTACGAGTGATTGCCAGTGAATGAATGATCGATCACTATGAAAGTGTGTGTGAAAATCTGATTTAGAGTGCCACATACAGGTTTTTGACAACATGGACATTTAGGTCCTGTCTATGAGAAGACTCTGACTTGAATTACAGAAGGGTAGTATTAGACTGTAGTGTGAACAATAGCCAGGTAGTTGTCTTGTGACTTAAACTGCAAAGTGCCACAAAATGCTTTGTTGTTTTGACTTGAGATAGAAATGTAATTAGTGCAGAGGTGAGAAGGAATGCCTTTTTTTGGCAACAATCTTCACAAAAAATGTGCCCCAGGCTCTTCAGTTCCCTTTTGTTATCTAGTGATGTGTCCTTGTAAGAAAGAATATCAGTGATGTGTGCTACAGCGTTAGAGCTAATTCAAGAAGATGCCTCTTGTGTGAACCAAACAGGCTATATTTGCAATATACTGTTCCCCACTTTTTCACTGTGATTGTTGGAGGATAGCCTGGTGTACATTACTATGCTTCTTAGAGAGGAAAGAGTGCTTCTGTTTTTTGTTCTGGAGTTCTAATCTAGTAACATGCACACACATCTCTCTTAACCGTTTCACAAGACCATCTGAAAATCCTGCCTGTAGATGGTAAATTTGCAGCACTAGTTAAATGGCAACAAATTTTGGGCAAGTTGGATTTCAAAATAGCACTAGGAATCTGCCCAGTATTCTGTAGTAGTTGCTGTAGAACAGCGTTATCCAACCTTTTTTGACCCAACGCCCCTTTGCAAAATCTTTTTGTGCCCAACGCCCCCCTCAGATTAAGTATATGCCAATGCTTCCTATTCTTCCCTTAAAATACGAGTAATGCATAAAAGGTATTTTCAATTACTATTACTGATAGTTTTTATCATGCCTTTTTATTGCACTTAGATTACACATTGAATTCTTATTGTGATTTATTAATATACATACATAGTTATAGAAAAGTAAATAAAATGAGATTTATTATAAAATACTAGTGTGATCCTTGAGCTTGATGAGTTTTGGCTAACTTCACAATATCTGGAGTATACTTGGATAGTAATAGTCTTAATTCACCATGACTAACAATATCCAAACGGTTTCGATTCTTCACTAGTATGCGATTCACTGCACTAAATCCTCATTCAACGAGATGAGAACAAAATCATTCAGTTTACCGGCATTGTTTTGTTAAACAACTTATTGTTGTTTTGTATTATATGTTATATTTTACTCTATGTACGCCGCCTAGAGTGGCCGTTAATTCGGCCAGATAGGCGGCCTAGAAATAAAATTTTATTATTATTATTATTATAAACAAGTTCATTTAAACATCACAGAAACAACAGGTAGCGAGTGTGTCCCATTCTTGAAGAAAACCAGTGAATAACTGACTGCGTCACCCGTTTGCACACGGCACTCATCAGTTGGAAGAATGCGCCCTCCACCAGTACACCCAGCTTATCAAACACTCTCTCATGATTGGTTCCAACATCTCTCAAGACAGCATCGGAACATTACCTAGTGCCGGGGCGTGGCTAATATCCCCATTCCTTGATATGACACTGGCCGCTATTCAGAATTTCTTTACTAAAGAGCACACACTATTTACAGTGTTATTTCCATGAATTGAGACTATTAAATACATTCTAACTGGGGACAAAACAGTTTAAAAATTAATGATTTGTGTATTAAATAAAATTAAACTTAAATGCTTCAACTGTCGCATCAGACAGCCAAATGTCAATATCCCCCTAATGAACCCAAATGCCCCCCTAAAGTTTGTAGTCATGCCAACGCCCCCCTGAAAGGCTGTAATGCCCCCCAGGGGGGCACTACCGTCCACGTTGGGAATCACTGCTGTAGAAGGATACAATTATATTTTGAATACATATATTTTAGATAAGTCTATTTTATTCAGCTCTATAAATAATAAACTATGATTTGATGTGCCAATACAGCATCTCATGAAATCATCCTATAGGATGGAATCTGGTAAAGAGCTGCCTTTCTGAAAGTCAGTGAATGCTTGCCATTGATTTCAACTAATCACATTTTTATTCCACATATTTCTCTTACAAGTGGCAGGTGGTACTAAAGTTAATTACAGTTAATTCAAATTAAGTCAAATTCAAACAGTGAAAAATGAACCTACACAACATGAATCACAGCTAAAAGGAATATCAGAGCAAAATGGATGAACAGTTGGTACAGAGTCTAGTAAATTATTGTACAGATTCAGTAGGAGAAGGCCTTGTTTGATATGAGTTATGGAATTTTTTCTTCACTATACTAATCAGAAATTATAGATAAATGTGAAATTGCACAAAAACAACATTTTAAAACAATGAGATATTCTGAATCCATTATTGGTGAGACATAAGCCTGGAAAAGAAAGGCATAAGCAAATGGATAATGTCAAGACTGTGATAGTTTGTGATATATTTAGGATGCAATCCTGTCATCAGTTACAATATATTTCCATCTAATTGTTTTTAAATGGGATGTAGGTAAATGGGAGTAGGACTGAACATAAAATAATTATCAAATACATACTAGATGTACTGAGAATATGTAATTCAGGATTTACTGGCCTGTTAAATTCTGCAACACATCTCATTTGAATTAATATAATTAATACTGTGTGGAAAGGACATGCAACTTACTTGCCCTTTCAGATTCTAACATCTTTGAATCCCAGGCTTTTCTGTCGGGGTGAGGAACCTGTGGCCCTCCATTCCTCTCCATCTGGCCCTTGAGACTCTGCCCAAGCCCCTTCCCCTCCAGCCCCCACTGACTGGCCCTGTTCCTTGCCCTCCTCAAATGCTTTTTTCTGGCTAGAATAATAGAACAGTAGAATTGGAAGGGGCCTAGAAGGTCATTGAGTCCACTCCCTTCTCAGTCCCAGAATCCAAGTAGTATACCCAACAGGTGGCTGTCCAGCTGCCTCTTGAAGGCCTCCAGTGCTGGAGAACCCACCACCTCCCTAGGTCATTGGTTCGATTGTTGTACTGCTCTAACAGTTAGGAAGTTTTCATGATGTTCAGCTGAAATCTGGCTTGCTGTAATGCGTTATTGAATTGTGATAATGCCTCCTGCTTGCCTGGATAGACATATGTGTGCATATGTGCATAAACATCTGATTTTTGCACGGCTGAAATGTAGCCAACTGTACACAGGAAAGAGCCCTATATGTTGCCCTCCCGAATTTCACCTTTGATCACACCGACTACTGGCATGCAGCCCCCAAAAGGTTGCCCATAAAGGAATGCAGCCCTTGGACTGAAAAAGATTTGTCACCCCTGCTGTACACACTTTCCTGGCAGTAAGCCCTAGTGAACCCGATGGAGCTTACTTCTGAGTTGGCATGCAAAGAACAGCCCTGTTGGCTTATTTCTAATTTATCTTTAGAGCATACTCAGTCTTGGGAATTCAGTTTTTGGTACCAAGTCCCATTGGAATATTTGCCTACAGCAGATGAGGTGCTACACTTGTGACTAGACGATACTGCTCCCAAAAGATACATAGTATTAACAGAGATGAGAAACCTGTGGCACTCCAGATGTTGTTGGCCTCCAGCTCCCATCAGCTCCAATCAGCCTGGCCAATGGTCAGGGATGATGGAAGTCCAGAAACATCAAAAGGGCCACAGGTTTCCTATTCCTGGTGTATAGCGTGCAGTATGGTTCTCAAACTGCAGAGGAGTGCTCACAGGAAAGAATTCACCTCCACAAAAAACATTCCTACTAAATGGACAGGAATGGGACATTTTCAGTCAGGCAACTACAAAATATTTTATGCAGGAAATGAGAAATTAAGAAGAAATGGGGTTGCTTTAATAGTGAGGTAGCAAGAGCAATTAGGAGCTACAATGCAAGGTCTGAGTGAGTTCTATCAATGAGATTAAACAGGAAACCTATCAACATAACCATCATCCAAGTCTATGCTCCAACGGCAAACGCAGAAGACGAGGAATTGGAGAGATTTTACACAGAAGTACAGGAAGAAATTGATCACACACCAAAACAAGGTGTGCTGATAAGTTCTATTGAAAGTCCTATTGAATTCAATGTGGTTTTACACCCAGGTATGTGAGGTTAGCATTGCAGCTTTATTCACAGAAAAATTAGCATAGGGTTAAAGCTTCATATTGGGAAGGTTTTCAAAAGGCTACGAATTAGACAAACTGCCCTCTTCAGCAGCCCAGGAAAATTTAAACTTACTTGATTCCTTATATGTAGAAAACTGACACATTGTGATGGCATCATAAGCTGAATGTACACTTTTATTTCTGTTCAAAATTTAATTGATAAATAAAATGTATGCTTTTTTTTGCAAGTCATTAAAAAAACCTGCATGTACATTTTTGTTATCATCACAGAAATTGTGTACTGTGAATGCCTACAAGATCTTGCTGTAATCTTCTGTTCTGGACCTAGTGCTGGATGTGTGCACACAGAGAAAATCTGGGCACAGGCAGGTACACATGCTGCTATAAGCTTACTCAACTCAAGTGATATTCAGACAAGCAGGAAAAGGCAGCTGTTTTCAGAACTTGCAAGAGGTTCTAGCTATTGCGTGGAGGTCAACAAATCCCGTGTCAATCACAACTCTGGCTTCACTTGTTGGCTAAAAACCTGAAACAGCAGGGATTGGAGCAGACGGCTACTAGTTCATTTTTTTTAACAGAAGTTGCGGGGGGGCAGGTGACATTTTGGTGTATATCTCTTGACCCAGAGCACTTAGGAACTTTCTTTTTAAAAAACGAAAGCTAAGAGTCTCAGACCCCTGGTTGCCCCAAGGCAGGAGAAATGGACCAAATTTACCCATCTGTTCGAAGCCCTGGATGGAGATGCACATTAAGTATAGTAGGGGACAATACCCAAGTGATCATGAGAACATTTGACAATGCATGTGTGATCTTTGCTTTAGAGTTAAGAAGCAGATGGCTTCCTTCCAGGGCAGATGGCAGTGCTCCCACGTAGGCCTAAGTCCTGGCACCTCTCTCTTTTAAAAGGAAACACTGCCCCCACCTCCTCTGACAATGTTCTGAGAACACAATCCAAACGTTAAAAAGGGGGGGGACTTTTAAAATATAACCTATTATGGTGGAACTCCTGTACCTCACTTCACTGTAGAAGGCACTCTGGTGGCTGGTATAAGCAAGACTATCTGTGTTACAAAAGGAGCCAGGCCTGGATGAAAGCCCGACTGATAAAGGCTCTCAATTCCTTGAGATGCCAATAAGGAATAGAGAGGAGACCAGATCAGTAAAAAGTCTTGCCTTTATTAAAACCTTTGCAAAGGGAGGGCCCCAATCAAGTGGCTCTCCCGAATAGCTGACAGTCATCATATTTATAGGCTATAGATGCGTCACATACATAGTATCAGAAATGCATAGCTAATCAAGAATACGTCATTGTTTAATTTCTCAGCATCTGCCTATTCTGGTCCACTTCTCTGTTCTCATCTTCAGACTTCCTTTATCCTTGACCTTTGGTGCTACAAGCTGGGAATAACATCTTTAATTGCTAACGAAGCAGATAAGCGGGAAAATCCCATACTTTTCTCAAAGCAAGGAAAGCAAACATATGTTTCATTTTGCATTATTTGATTTCATTTCAGTATAACATTTTAATTTTAACTCATTGCAACATCTGGGTTGGAAGATCTTCCCCATTTTTATTCTGGCCTAAGGAAGAACACCAGGGACTACTCTTTTACTGAGCATTCATTCTGATTTAACCCACTTTAATTGTGCAAGCCTAAATTTCTAGTGTACACTGGCTTGAATCCTTCCTACAAAATATGGATCGTCTGGAGGTGTCTCGGGTCAAGGCGTTCTGTATTTTGGTAAGGGTGATGAGAGTTGTTACAGGGGACTCCTGTTATCATCCCCCCAAGCTACAATTCCCAGAGTTCCCTGGGTACAGGGAGTGATTGTTAAACCACTTTGGAAATTGTAGCTCTGGGAGGGGACTAAGAATCTCCTCTAATGACTCTTAGCACCCTTAACAAACTACAGTTCCCAGAATTCTTTGGGGGAAGGCATGAATGTTTAAAGTGGTATGATACTTTAAATGTATAGGAAAGATGGGGCCTTAGAAGCTCTTCCTTTAATTCCTGATCAGTGATGTGAAGGAAATGCACCCTGAACTTGTTCAGGAGTTTTAAAACCTTTCTTAATTCATATGTTCAGAGATAAGATATTTCTGAAAAAAAGGCTTTTTCAGTAGTGGCACTCTGGTTATTAGAGGCTCACCTGGTGTCAACAATACAATAATTTCAGCACCAGGCAAACACATTTTTGTTTAGCCTGTTGGAAGTTAATTTTATGGATTTTATTTATTGTTTTATTACTGTATTGGTGTTCTGATTATTGAGTGTATGCTGCCCAGAAATCCAAAATAGAATGGAGTTATAAAAATGTTTAAATTGTGTACATATACATGCATACATACATTCCAAAGATAAGTACAGGCACTGGAAACAAACAAATGCCAAGGATGACTCCTGGTGAGCCCTGGTACAAATGTCGGCTTCCGCTGCTTAAATTAATATGTTAAAAAAACATTGATAATCTGTGTCAAAAGTCTCCCGAATCCTACCATTCACAGACTGATATGCCACATAACGCAATGCATACTTTCTCATTCACTGTTCATTTACAGAAGGAATAAATAGGCAGTTGCCATGGAGATAATATGATGCTACAGCTTTGTGTTGCAATTGAAATTATATGTATTTGGCAATTGGCTTGAACAGACACAAAATCCTTCACAGTGACTCTCTTCCCCCACTCCCTCCCTTTTTAACATTTCTTCAGAGAATCTGTCTCTGCTCTTTCTACCCACACAGAAGGGACTGGCAGCACATTTTGGCTTTGAGAGATGTGAGTACCTGGGAAGGAGACTGAGACCCCAGGAAAACCAACTCTCATGAGCCCTTACCCACAGTAGTATAGTGGCATATTCAGAAGGGCAGGGTCCCTACATGTTAATCACAGCTATGCCCCCTCGCTTTTTTTTTTTTTTGCTGTGTGGTTGAGAATGAGATCCTTGTTAATGTCTAGGAGCCAATCAGCATAAAAGAGGAGAGTGTTAGCAATGAAAAGAGACTTCTCAGTGTTTGACTCACCTCATTTCACTGTGATTGGCTCCAATCAGCAGGAATGGACAAGAAAGCATGTTAGAAGACTCTTCTCAGTGGCTAACCCACTCCCCTTTCATGCTGATTGGCTTGTAGGATGCTGGAGACATAAGGGCCCTGCTGGGACCCTGCTCCCAAAAAAGTAAAGGGTCTAAGATCCCCCCCCAGACCCTGTGCGACTATACCCCTGCTTACCCATATGAATAAACCCAAGGGCATAAGATGGCCAGATTCAGCCCCCCCCCCGGGCTAGAGAGGGAGAAAGTTTCTTGTATCTTTTACAAGGGATTTCCAAACAGTTCAGTTCTTCTTATCCCATCACAAAAAGCCAGCCCTGCCAAAACCCTCTCTTCCATGTATCCATTTGTAGTATAGGAGCCTCATCCCTTTTACCAGGCCCAGCCCCCAACTCTGCAGATCACCATTGCCTTCCTTCTGCTATAGTTCTGGAATGGGGTGGGTACAGATGTGCTATAGATGTTTCTGTTGAACCAGACGGGGGAGTCATTGGAACCTGACTCAACAGGCAGGAACCTCTTGTCCCATATTGCATCGCCCCCCAGTTGCTTACAGGTCGCTGGGACTCAAGAACTGCATGCTGGAAATGCTCTATAGATATGCTCTACAGAAAAAGAAGGAAGGCGTTAGCTGAGATTCAGGAGCCCAGTTAGAAGCAGCAGGGAGACACTCAGTGATTTCAGCTCAGAATCAGTTTAGTTGTACCTTGGACAAGACAGGGCAGTCTGCTCAGGAGAATGGCAAAAAGGTCAGCCCTTTGCAGCACAGTAAGAAGCTCCACATTTCCAGGAATGAAGGGGAAGTGCTGTGGCTCAGTGGTAGAGCAACTGCTTTCCATGCAGAAGGTCCCAGGTTCAATCCCCAGCATCTCCAGGTAGGGCTGGGACATCCCTTGTCTGAAACCCTGAGAATGCTGCTTCCAGTGAGTGTATGCAGACAACACTGAGCTAGACAGACCAATCCTCCGACTTGGCATAAGGCAGCTTACTATGTAGCATAACTTAAAAAATATTTTTATGCAGAGGTATCTACCCAGTTCAGTTACAACTCCAGACACAGAACAAATACTTGTTCATGGTGACAGGCTGAACTGATGATTCTCCTGTGCTGATCAATATAGGTGTTGAGAAAGCTTATTTGAACCTCAATGGGGCAGATGACTTTGCTTACGGAGGTGCCTACTTGACTTCACAAACTGAGAGGGCTTTGATGGTTTCTTTCTGGAGGAGGTTAGGCTTGAGTATGGGGATCAAAATGAAATCTAAAACCCTTGGTCCGCATATAAGCTACATACTTACACAGGGACAGCCAACATAGTGCTGTCCAGATGCTGATGGCCTACAACTCCCATCGTTGCTGACGATTGGCCATGCTGAGCTGGGACTGATGGGAGTTGTAGTCCCACAACATCTGGACGGCACCATGTTAGCTACCCCTGGACTAACAGCGCTCCACACAGGCCAACAAGTTTGATGGTGTAGTCTAACTGTGGTGAGGCACTAGGGACACCTGGCTTACCCAGATATGAGCCAAACAGGAGCACAAAATAGGTATTAAAGTCCATGCCATACATTTACTTTTATTAAAATAGTGATTAATTATGTAATGTCTCCTTTCAAGTATAGAATAATTAGGTATGCCTTCAGGATGGTAAATGAAAAGGCAGATACTATGGTCTGAGGCTTAGTTAGGGCATTTCTCCAGGCAGAGTGGTCTTGTGCCTGCAGCCTAGTACAGTAAAATATTTTCAATCTACTGGTCGGAAAAGAGAATCCTGGAAATGTGGCACTAGACATCTGCCGCCAGCAACAGTGTTGAACATCAGCTTCTGTTCGGGAACAGGCTGTTTTAGCAAGAAATTTAAACGTAAAGGTTCACACATCCTCTCAACTCATTATTGCGCCAGTTTCTAGAGAGGCAGAGAGAGAGGAGACTTGTGAATTTGCCTCAGACCAGGGCATAGAAATACTTGCTATGGCACTGTTAGGTATATAATTAGCATGCAGTACACAAGATGATGTGTCCAAGGGTGGCTAATCTATAGCCCTCCAGATGCTATTGAACTTCATCATCCCTGACTTGGGCTAATCCCTTGTTGATTTAGGCTAATGGGAGTTGGAGTCCAACAACATCTGGAGGGCCACAGGTTAGCCACCACTGATGTAGTCCCATATCTCTAGCTGTCCTGAGGGAGGAAAGTGGATTTCAAAACCAAAAGCCTCAAGGGATTTATGAAAGCGCCTCAGGCATGGTTTTTGTACAGAGGGTTTAAAGTAATATTTTCTCATTTGCTAATCTTGTATCACCTCTTCGGATGCACACCTTAACATGGTGAGGGGGTTTGAGTGTGTTGAAGAAGCCGAGAGCAATGCCGTCAGGAGTCTAGAACAAGATGCTAGACTCCTAGCAGGGGCACCCAAGGTGGAATGGTCAAAGCTGATAAACCAGACTAAGATGCATCCAAACTCAGAGGAAGGCAATGGTAAACTACCTCTGAATATCTCTTACCACGAAAACCCTATGAACAGAGTATCCAAAATGCAACACAAGATAGTGCTGGAAGATGACACCCCCAGGTCAGATGGCACTCACCGAGCTACTTGGGAAGAACAACGGACAAGCACAAGTAGCGCTGTGACTAATGACGCAGCTGGGTCAAAGCCGAATGGAAGCCCAGAGGCTGATGCGCACAGATGCGAAAGAAGAGTCCGGAGTTTTATGACGCACACAATAGGAACATGGAATGTGAGAAGCATGAACCAGGGAAAGTTAGAAATTGTCAAGCAAGAAATGGAATGCATCAATATTACAATACTTGGTGTGAGCGAACTAAAAAGGACAGGAATGGGACATTTCCAATCAGGCAACTACAAAATATTTTATGCAGGAAATGAGAAATTAAGAAGAAATGGGGTTGCTTTAATAGTGAGAAGTGATGTAGAGCAATTAGGAGCTACAACGCAAGGTCTGAGCGAGTGATATCAATGAGATTAAATGGGAAACCTATCAACATAACCATCATCCAAGTACAGGAGGAAATTGATCACACACCAAAACAAGATGTGCTGATAATCATGGGGGATTGGAATGCAAAAGTAGGGAACAGAGAAGAATTAGGAATTGTGGGGAAATGGGGCCTAGGAGACAGAAATGAAGCAGGAGAAAGACTTATTGAATTCTGTGAAGCCAATAATTTGTTTCTTGCAAACACGTTTTTTGAACAACTGAAAAGGCGACTGTACATGTGGACATCACCAAATGGTCAATATAGGAATCAAATTGATTTTATAATTGGTAGCAGAAGATGGAGAAGTTCCATACTTTCTGCAAAAACAAGACTAGGAGCAGACTGCGGTACAGATCATGAACTGGTCATATCGAAAATCAGAGTAAAGCTAAAAAAGAACAACAAAGCAATCATAATGCCAAAATATAATTTAAATAACACCCCAGAAGCATATAAAGATCAAATGAGGAACAGGTTTGAGGCTTTAAACTTAGTTGACAGAGAAGCAGAAGAACTATGGAATGAAGTCAGAGACGTTATCAGAGAAGAATGCAAAAAGACAATACCTCTAGTTAAAAAGAGAGAAAGACTTCAGTGGATGACTGAAGAAACTCTTAAAATGGTTAAAGAGAGAAGGAAAGCAAAAGCAAAAGGAGATAGAAACACAGTCAGAACCCTAAATGCAACAATACAGTGACTAGTACGTAGGGACAAAGAGAACTACTACAACAGTTACTGTATAGAAATAAAAGAGGACAAGAAAAAGGGTAGAACAACAGCCCTGTTCCAAAAGATTAGAGAAATTAAAGGGAAATTTAAACCAAGAGTAGGGATGTTGAATAATCAACAGGGGAACACACTGACTGACCGAGATGAAATAAAAGGAAGATGGAAGCAGTACACTGAAGAACTCTATAAAAGAGATGCCAGGATGACAGATTCATTCACGGAGGAACCATATGATGAAGAACCAGAAATTTTAGAATGCGAGGTGAAAGCTGCTCTTAAAATACTTGGAAGAAACAAATCACCAGGAATAGATGGCATACCAATACAGTTGCTACAAGCTACTGAGACTGAATCTGTCCAAATTTTGACTAAAATCTGTCAAGAAATATGGAAAACTAAACAATGGCCCACAGACTGGAAGTGTTCCATATACATCCCAATTCCAAAGAAAGGGGATCCCAGGGAATGCAGTAATTATCAAACTATTGCCTTAATATCCCATGCAAGTAAAGTAATGCTCAAGATTGTACAACAAAGGCTCTTACCATATATGGGGCGAGAAATGCAGACGTCCAACCTGGATTTAGAAAGGGAAGAGGTACCAGAGATCATATTGCAAACATACGTTGGATAATGGAACGGACCACGGAATTTCAGAAGAAAATCACCCTGTGCTTTATAGATTATAGCAAAGCCTTTGACTGTGTAGATCATGAAAAAATATGGAATGCTTTAAAAGAAATGGGGGTGCCACAGCATCTGATTGTCCTGATGCGCAGCCTATACTCTGGACAAGAGGCTACTGTAAGGACAGAATGTGGAGAAACCGATTGGTTTCCAATTGGAGGTGTGAGACAGGGGTGTATTTTATCACCCTATTTATTTAATCTATATGCAGAACATATCATACGGAAAGCAGAATTGGACCAAGATGAAGGAGGTGTGAAAACTGGAGGGAGAAATATCAATAATTTAAGATATGCAGACGATACCATACTACTAGCAGAAACCAGTAATGATTTGAAACGAATGCTGATGAAAGTTAAAGAGGAAAGCACAAAAGCAGAACTACAGCTGAACATCAAAAAGATTAAAGTAATGACAATAGAAGATTTATGCAACTTTACAGTTGACAATGAGAACATTGAACTTGTCAAGATTATCAATACCTTGGCACAATCATTAACCAAAATGGAGACAATAGTCAAGAAATCAGAAGAAGGCTAGGACTGGGGAGGGCAGCTGTGAGAGAACTAGAAAAGGTCTTCAAATGTAAAGATGTATCACTGAACACCAAAGTCAGAATCATTCAGACCATGGTATTCCCGATCTCTATGTATGGATGTGAAAGTTGGGCAGTGAAAAAAGCAGATAAGAGAAGAACTCATTTGAAATGTGGTGTTGGAGAAGAGCTTTGCGGATACCATGGACTGCAAAAATGACAAATAATTGGGTGTTAGAACAAATTAAACCAGAACTATCACTAGAAGTTAAAATGATGAAAGTGAGGTCATCATACTTTGGACACATAATGAGAAGACATGATTCATTAGAAAAGATGATAATGCTTGGAAAAACATAAGGGAGTAGAAAAAGAGGAAGGCCAAACAAGAGATGGATTGATTCCATAAAGGAAGCCACAGACCTGAACTTACAAGATCTGAACAGGGTGGTTTAGGACAGATGCTCTTGGAGGTCACTGATTCATAGGGTCGCCATAAGTCGTAGTTGACTTGGAGGCACATAACAACAACAACAAATCTTGTATCGTATTTATTGTATTGTAAATTGCTTCCGCTTTCAAATGGGAAGCAATTCATAAATTAATTAAATAAATAACCTTGTTTTTATTCCCCCAGATTTTTTTTGGTCCCAAATAATGCAGTTGCAATTACCCAACTTTCATCTGGTTAAGTATTTCCCTCTCTCCCAAGGGTTCTGCGCAAATTATCAGCTCTTCTGTTTCCCCAGATCCCTGGAGCCAAGGTAGAATAAAAATGCAACATATACAATGTAAATAAATGTCTAATTAACATGTTAATCCATAGCCATCTGCTTCTGGGCAGATAAACTGAGAAGAAGCACAGCTTTATCTGTATATAAGGGGCAAAATCCATCCCTTACAATGAGGAATAGTGCCCCCTCTTCAGATTGTTTTAAAAATAAACTTGCCTTTTCACAGATCTCCCCTGATCATAGTCCCACATTAAAGAAAAAGCAGCTGGAGCTTTGCTAAATGTGAGATGTCCTTCAGAAAGAGAGATGCATAACAAACACGAGGCTCACTGGAAGAAAATGGCAAAGTATTCCTTAATGGAATGATGCTTGTGAGAAATCTATCACCATGTAGTTTATTAAGCAAAGTCTCAAATCTCACACATGCAAAAGGAAAGAAAATATGAAGCAAAAGTGTCAGTTGTTTTCATTTTAATTCCAGTGACTACATTCAAGAGCAGACATAAAATGTATTGCTTTGGAGAGATTTTACTCAGGCTTGGGGCGAGAACACATAGAATACTGCTCTTCAGTAGAGTTATTTTTATTTGTACTCTCTTCCTGCATGTGACTAAATGCTCCAGAAATAATGATAACGTTGCCTTTCAGCCCAGCTGATCATAGGCTTTCTCCTGACCAAATGCCAGCACATGCTTCTGCCATTGATTTTCCGTGACTGGAAAGAGGAGGGAATGGGCTTCTCAAAAGTCATAAATATTTCATGTAAAGCTTATATTAGCTCTTGATCATATCAGTTATTATTATCTTTTGGTCAGAAAGCTATACCATTATACACCGAGATTCACACTAAGGAATTTGTGTATGTTTCTGACCACCTATAATTTTAATAAATGTAGGACTGTAAATGTATTATAATTCAGTATTCATACAGTAGACCAATACCACATTGTTTATCTGCGCTTATAATTATAATGAAGACACACTTTTCAAAGCTATTGTTGAATCATATTTCAATTTGATTAACATTTTTCCCTGTTCCCCTTTGTTCTTTGAACAATGTGATACCAAACTTCATTGCCTGGTGCCTTTGGTGTTATAAATAGGTGGTGATGCAATTAGGATAATTATTGTGGGATTGAATATAGTTTGCATCCTTACATAACAAAATGTTCCAACTCAGAGCCTCTATTAAAAGGGAGGAGTGGAATGTGCTGTGGCAACCTGAAATTATTTATATACAGTATCACTGTTTGGTTACCATAAAATAGATCATGACTGTACCTTCTCTTTTTACTAAGAGCAATTTGCAAATAAGTTTCATTAAACTTTGTGCCTGGGCCCAGCACAGAATTAGCAGGTATGGGGCTCTATAATGACCTGGGCCATACTGCTGGTACTTGTGCAATTAAACAAAAACAGTCATTCAGGCAACCATCAAATGTCCAGCTAATAGACATCTCAGCATTTCTGAATGATAATATTTAGTATTTAGAGCTGGTATAGCACAGTGGGGAGGATAGCCTGGCTGGGAGCCCAGACTGTGAATTCAAATCCCTGCTCGTGTCTCCTGGGTGTAAAGGGCCAGCTAAAGATCACCGCACAGTGAGTGGCTGAGGGGTTACGTGCCCTGCCACCTGTGCAGCTGTGGGCAAGCTGCATAGCCCAAAGGAGCCCAGTTGCCCCCCAGCTGGCAGTTGCAGACAAGGAAGGGGCTGGCTTGTGCAGCTGTGGCAAGCTGAGCAGGCCCTAGCCATCTGGGGAGGACTAGTCTCAGAGGGAGGCAATGGTAAACCCCCTCTGAATACCTCTTACCATGAAAACCCTATTCATAGGGTAGCCATAAGTCAGGATCGACTTGAAGGCAGTCCATTTCCATTTCCAGAGCTTTTAAGTGTTCAAAGTACTCAGCAAATTTTATTGCAGCAATCTATACAACAACCCTGCAAGGTAGGTAAGTATTACTATTCCCATATTGCAGGATGGGAGTTGATACTGCTAAGACTGTGGCTTGCTAAGGGGCTGTTCAGAGCTACAACGCAATGTAGTGGCTAAAAACACTTCAAACTCTGCAGGCCCAGAAACGTATGCGATTTAATCTAAATTTTGTTGGTTATTAGAATCCTGCATCACATTGACATTTTTTCTGGACCTATTTTTCTATCTAGTTAAATTATTGCAACCTTATATTTCTGAGCTGCAAGATGAGCAAGTCAGTGTTGAAGATGCAGGCTGTAATCCAGCAGATTGCACTGAAATGCAGCAACAGATATTTCCTGTTGTCTGTGTATAGAGAGTTCTGTCAGCGGAATACCCATGTGTGCAGGTATATGGATGTCACACAGTCATGGAGGTTTTGTCATGTGATCAGTTATTACTGAGCATGTTCTGGTGGTGAGGAATTTTGCATAATACCTAAAGGGAAGTTGGTCACTATCCAGGAAAGCAAGAAGTGAGATGAAGCGGTCAAAGGCATTCTGTCAGGAGCCTGGAGTATAATTGCTGACTTTGCTGATGGCTACATCTATGACTACTGGGCAACATTTGACCAAGAATGTAGGAATAAATGAAACTTTTGAATATGTTTTGCCAGGTGTGCACCACATGACCTTCCACGCCAAATGCACTATTGTGGTCTGACACTTACATGATGGTTGCTTGCCCCAGGCAGGTTGCAAAAGCAAATCGTTTATTTTAGTGTGCAGCACTGTATGATGGGTAGGCTGGTTATGACTTGGTGGATCAAGTCATGCTGACCTGCCTTTTGCACATCTGGATAAAGAAAGAAAGCTGTGCAGTAATACCAGCTGATGGGATTCATATAGATCAATCATTATTTTTTATTGAACCAGAGAAATAGCAGAGCTAGTAAAGGAGAAAGCAAACCTGATCCATTGTTTACACAGTATCTTTCAGTTCAGCCACGACTATCTTCCACTTGTTAGGTTCACTGACATAATATTTTGAAAGTGCAGGTGGTATGAGGGCAAAAACAGATGTGCAGAGCTCCTGACATTGTTATTAGTAATAAATGGATTATTTATCATATATAATTATTGATTTAATAATAAAGTAGCCTTAAGAGAGGTGTGGTTAATCCTTTTTACCCACATATTGTCTCAGATGGAAATCACAACCCCTGATCCTGCTTTAAGTACATAGATCAGTGATTCTCAAATGGTGCGCCCAGGCACACTGATGCGCCCTAAGAGGTGGCTAGGTGTGCCTCAAATATTATGAAAGTATATTTTAAAAATGAGAAGAAACCCATTTGTATAGCGTAAGTAATAGTTTTCTATAGTTTAAGTTATTTTTATTCATAGTTTAAAATATATTAATATATTTTTAATTTTGTACAGGAAGGGCGCCAGAAAATTTTTATATGTTTTACAGTGTGCCGCGAACCAAGAAAGTTTGAGAACCACTGATAGAGATACTAATTTCCTATCACCACTCTCATTCAGGTCATTCAGGGTAGTAGCAAATGGTGGTGGTTGGGGGGGTGGGGAGAGAAACTGCAATAAATAAAATGACAGAGGATAAAGGCTTAAGGACCCTTCCCCTGACACTGTTGTGGCCTCCCACAGCTGTTCTCAAAAACAAAAACAAAAAAAAACTAAAAGAAAATGCAGAACTCTCATATCACATTTGTTTGGGCCCTAAATCTTGTCTTTAGTATTTTCATATCTCTGAGTGCTGCTGAATATTTTCCCCTCAAAGTGACCATCTCTGTTTAGGATAAACTATATGAAGTGTGACTTGAGACATTGACTGTGAATATCCAGTTGAAGCACAGAGTAGAAAAAAGCAAATACTCTGCCAATCTTAAAGAGAGGTCTGAGGCAGAGATTCCAGATGGCACGGCACTTTGAAGAATGACAGCTGCTGCCAAACAAAATAAGGAACAGCAAGATGATATAAGAGAAGGTTAAAGACACAGAAGTGGTATATTGAGCAAAGGGAATTGTGCAAGTGTTTCAAAAGAAAGGGTGTGTAAGTTACTGTAACCCTGAGGCAGGAATGACTTATCCTAAAACAGGTTTTGTTGGGTATCAAGTAATTGTTTACAGCAAACTACTGTTCACGCAAGAGGACGTCATGGCCTTTGGAATGTTGTATGTCAGGGGAATCTGCAGGCCTCCATAAATTGCTGGACTACAACTTAGTCCAGTTTTATTGATTTTATAGATTTATAAACTGCTTCACAACTTGTCATAACAAATGATAAACTAAAAAAAACCCCTAAAGACAATAAAGACCATGTCTACACAAACTCTAAAAACAATAAAGCCATTCCTACAAGTTCCATCATCCCTGACAATAGGCCATGCTGTCTGGAACTGATGGAAGTTGGAGTCCCATCTGGAGGGCCGCAGGTTCTCCAGTCCTGTTTTATCTAATGGGGAACACCCTCATCAATATAGAAAAGGCAGAAATTGGTGTTACCTTCAACTCTAGTCAGATCCTGAAGAAAGAGAGAATTGTGCTGAGGCTTGAATTTTTCATGAGTACGCTCTGAACAGTATCCTTCCTTACAGACCCTCTCAGATGTTAAGATCAGCAGAGCGGGCCTTCTTGGTAGTTCTGCCACTTTCAGAGGTTTGGGGGAAGGTGGTCCGGGAGAGCGCTTTCTCTGTGGTAGCCCTTAAGTTGTGGAATTCCTTCCCTACAGAGGTGCATCTGGCATCTTTGCTATATAGTTTTCAGTGAATGCTAAAGACACACCTCTTTACCCTAGCCTTCGGCTCCTAAGATGTATGTTTTCAGAAACCATTCTTGTGATTGAAATGTGTTGTAATTATTTTTAATATTGTATTTTAGATTGTGTAACCCGCCCTGGGTTGGTGAAGGGCAGGCAATAAATATATAACAACAACAATAACAATTCTTATCTCCATGAGTGCAGGTAACTAGGATAAGAGGAACAACTTGAGCAATGAGAACAAGTAAATGCAACATTTGTCACATTTGTGTACTGTAATTGGTTTTCTTACCTTGACCAAACAGCCAATATTGGAGGGGGGTCAGATCAGCACTGTAGCTTGGGGAAGGCAGGCTTTAACTCTGCTCTAGTCCTGGTACAAATCAGCCCACTACCACCACCACAACAGGAAGAAAGCTGCCATTGCCACCTATCCCTCCCCTGCAATTCCATCACCATATCACAGCCTATTTGTTCAAAAACTAACAACTACATAAAAGCAAACTATGTGACAAATGTCACATCTAGTTTGGCCACCAAAGAGACTATGCAGGATTCTAGAGAGCTGTGATTAGAGCCAGGTGTATTCGGGGAGGGGCAACATGGTGGCTAGTCAGCTCAAAATGTGACTAACATCTCTTTACCCAGATTTTTGTTAGCTGCATGACAAAACAGAAGTTCAACAGGTAGCACTTTTCTCAGCACAGTGACAGAAGAACTGAACCTACTAAGAGGGGGTTTTTTTGGTCATCATGCAGCTATTTAAGACCCAGAGCCTTTCTGTCATCATCATCAACAACAATGTGGCAAGCACGTTCTGTGGGATCCTCCTATGCCATGCTCATTCCTGCTTTCAGAGATAAACTGTATCTTTAGAGTCCAGTTCCTGCTTTGTGCAGTGTCACAGTGACAGGAACAAGTAGTGCAACCTGTCATGGATGCACAGTTGCAAGGACTTACATTATGAGTGACTGAACTCTTTTAACAGTGACATTTTAACCAAATGAAACAAGGGGCTTGTACTTGTACATCTAAATTGCTCCCTGATTTATATTTTATGATGCAATTGTGAATTATGGGGTTTTTAAAAATGTAGTTATAGGCTAAAACAAACGGTGAGGGTTTCCTCAAAACCCACATCTAGTTACTAGATTTATTTACTCTAGCAGGGCTTTAACTCCACTGAAATGCAGCTGAAAGGAATATAGATATTGGGCAATCATCTTCTACAGGAGAACGGCTATTAAACAAATCCTGCTGCATTTTTCTACATCATGTTTTGAATCAGAGCAAATTCCAATCATATGACATTTCGCAGGGGGGGAAATAAGACTGTTTCCTTGTGCTATTAGAATTCACGTGTACACCCATGCCGTCTTCAGCTCCACCCAAATTCCAATCTATATATTTTACCTTCAGGTAAAACAAGATTGGGAAACAATGCATCAGAATGCTAAAGAGTTGGTAGGGTGGGAGGAAGCACATGTAGTTACTATCTGCTAATTTCGGGAGGGGGTTAACAATCAGCAGAACAGCAGCACTTCCATCTAGAACTGATACACCTTGACTTCAAAAGGCAGAGTTAATGTTCAGTGGAGAAAAAAGCCAGTCTCATGATGTACGATCTCCTCCCAGTGACATCAGCTGAGATTTTGTTAATATAGGGAATGAATAGGCTGGAATTTATAACTGAACTAAATACTGAACTATATACTGAACTGAACTATAGCACTGGACCCCAAATAGGGACTTTTGCCATGACGGTATTTGACAGCCTCATGATGTGATGGGTATGCTTTATTGGACTCATTTAAAATTCCCTCCAAGCCAAACCATAATGGCTGTTACTTCAGAGAGTATAGTGTCTGCCCCCGTTTTGTGGAATAGCGTTCCCGTTGAGATACAAGAGGCACCCACTATCTGCACTTTCCAGAAGGAATTGAAGACATTTTTGTTATGATGGGCTTTTCCAGCTGCATTAATCTCTGTCATGAGGATCCTATTTTGGATTGTTTGTTTTAAACATGTCAGCTGTTTTTTGTTTTAACCTGTTTTTATTGTACATCACCCTGAGATGATTGTGTAGAAGGTGATTAATAAACTGATTAAGGTGGTGGTGATGATAAATAATAAGGTCACATTCCAAACGGTGTGGGCTTTTAAAATTCTCCCATCATGGGAAGTAAAATAGATAAGCCAGAGAGCAGCACATTTAGAGAGTCCTATCTTCATATGCAATTGCACTTTTCTTTATTTTAATTTGTACAATTATTAGTGTGGCAACAGATTATTATGAATCAGTCTAGCCTCTGGCAGAAACGGGTGTAGTTCTTTTGACTTCCATTTTTCACGTTGGTTCTGTCCTATGCTTTCATGCGGGGAAAACAAAAGAACATGCTACAATAACTCATTTTTATTATGTATTGGATTGCAATGGAAGTTCCACTATATGTCAGCTAAGCCAGAAAGGTTAAGAAATGCTAAAAGCAGCTTCAAAATGAAGCACCATGTCTCAATATACGGCAAGAAAGGAGAAACAGAAAGGGAGCCAGGAAATACTATAGCCAAGTGAGCCCTGCATCCTCAAACATTTTGTTTACTCAGAAGTCTCACTAAATTTATTAGAGCTTTCTCCCAAATAAGTGTGCATAGGATCATAGCCTGAACCTATGCAGTTTCCCTGAGACATAATGCCTGCAAGATTCAATGAGACTTTCTCCTAAGCAAGTTTGCATAGGATTTATTTTATTTTATATATTATTTTAAAAATTATATCCCACCTACTTTCTGAGGAATTCAAATTGTATTTCAAAATATAAAACACTATAAAGCAAGAATCTTGTTGGTTCTCCTGGATCTCTCAGCAGCTTTTGATACCATTGATCAATGCATCCTGGAGATGATGCTACTGGATCCAGGCCAGCTCAGCCCCTCCTTATCTCCAGAAAGCCTTCTTTCAGGGCTTTCCACATTTTCAGCAGCTAGCAGGAGGCCAGTTTAGCTGGGACAGCTGGATGGAAAGGCACCTCTACCATATCTAACCCTCCCCTCCCCATCCTGGAGCAGGAGAGGGTTGGATTGCTCTGTTAATGATTTTGATATGTTTATGTTGGTATTGTGAAGAGCAGTATTAAAATGAGATAATTGAGTAATGAATAAAAATCAATTTTGGGACCAGAGGAAACATTTCAAATTTCCAGAAATTGCTGAGGGCACCTGTCACAAAATGGCTAGCATGAGGGCATGGCATAACACAACATGAAAGGATAGTCATGGTGAAGCTTTTCCCATAATTATATTTCCATACTAGAAAAGGCTTGACCTGCTGGATTTTAAAAGCACAAACCCCCAGTTTTTCCCCCAATGCCAACCCTAAACCAAAGCCTAGGATGCCATCCTGTACTGACTTGTCTGAAAGTAAGCCCCATAAACGCCAAGAGAGATACATCTGATTAGACATGTATACCAATGTACTTAAGTTAACTATATAGTGAATTCTTAATGAGTCCCTGGTCTTTAGCTGCTGCAAAGCAGGAGACATGCCTGAGCCTCTTTGCAAAGTTTTAACATTTGCCTTTTGGGGGGAGGGGATTCTTTAGCATTCACCTTATTGTGTAATAGTATTTGCAGAAAATAATTTCTAGGCACTACCTGATCTCAGGTGAACCCGGCACAGGAAAGATGCATCCTAGTTGCTAAGGGAAAAGAATGGGCAAACTACGGCAATTCCAAAGACTAGGAAAAAAGACAGAAGCAGGAAAAATAAATTAAAAGGGAGAGCAAAACAGCAGCTCTTTAAAACCCCAGGGATTCCTATGCCCTAATGTTGAAACAGCTCACTTATCAATCACAGCTCTGACTTCTCTCCTTGGCTAATAACACTGACAGGTGGGAGCAGCCAGTCTGGCTCATTTCACAGAAATTGCTTAGAAGGGGACCTGCACATTTTTCTCCATAACTTTCTTTCTAGGAAGACCAGAAACATGCTGTTTTAAAAACATTAAAGCTCAGATTCTGGGCTACCTACTATGGACACCACTGAAGACCTTTGGGGGCACCCATGGCACTCATGGGCGATGGGTTAACACACCCTGCAGTAGCATAATCCTTTAAGACTATTGTGCTGGCATACACCCCATCCTACCTATTTCCGAGGCATAACATTGCTATAAAATTGTACATAAAATTGTACATGAGTTTTATCACAAACACCAGGTCACAAGCAATAGGCCTGTGGCACTCTATAGGCAAGATCAACACTGTTCACTTTAAAAATGAGACTTTACATAAGCATTTCAATATCAATTACTTGATAGAATTCCCAGGCAGCAGGTGCAGGAAAAGACTTCTACCTGGAAGCCTGAGAGCTAAAGCAGGTAGATAGAGCAATGGTCTAAATCAGTGGTTCCCAACCTTTATGAGCATGGGGCCCCCTTTATAAGCTGAATTTTTTTGTGACCCCCTGTGAGGCGTCCTTCCCTGGCTCTCCCTGTCAGGTTCCTACCTGCGCATGGCTACTGCCTGTCACTAGGCACCACCAGGGACTCCACCAGTCCGGACCGCTGTCTCTTATGATTTCTCTCCCCGCTCTAGCACAGATCTCAACAGATCCCCCTGCTAGGCAACCACCAGTAACGTCCCAATACTAGTATTCCCAGAGACTCTGAATACTGGTATTGTTATTCTCTTCACCGCTGCCACCATTTGTTACAGTTCCCCTTCAGCCTTGGTCATTACCCTACCCTCCCTTCTGGTCTGTGAAACCCCAGCCAAGGATCAGGCCTTTGGTAAACCAAATTAAGTATTTATTACAGATAACAAAGCTAACAAGATTAACAAGATTTCTTCTTAAGGCACATAAGCATATGGTTTTACTCAATACTAAACCGAACTCCACCTCCCTCCTTCTCCACGCTCTCCTGGCAAACAACTCTCTCAAACCCCACCAAGCAATCCACTCTTTCTCTTCTTCCCCCTGATTCCACTCTCACTCTTCCTTTTATACATTCAGCCATTTTCAACACTCAGCCAATCATCTCGCATTCTACTGCCCATTCACTCCCCCTCCTCTTTCACTCCACTTACCATGTATCTTCTAAAACAACAACACTTACCATATATACATTAATATAGGAACATCACATTTCCCCCCCCCTTAAACAACAGCAGAGTATTATTCCTGTTCCAGGATTTATACGTCGCGTTAACAAATAAAAGTCTCTATGGGGAAAATGTCTTTCTTTGTTCCTCTGTCTGGTCACGTCACTGCAGTCCCAGCCACTTGCCTGGAAAGTCCATCGGCCAGTACATTGTCCTTGCCTTTTATGAACTGGAAGTCCACTTGATAGTCCTGTAGGGCCCAGGACCACCTCTGCAGCATAGTGTTATGGTTTTTCATAGTCTGCAACCATAACAAGGTCCGATGATCCGTAGTCACTGTGAATCTTCGTCCCCACACGTATGGGCGCAACTTGTTCAGTCCCCTCACGACCGCTAGGCACTCCTTCTGGACCGACGAATAGTTTTTCTCCCTCGGCGTCAGCTTGTGACTCAGGTACGCCACTGGATGTCTGGTGCCTTCTCTCTCCTGTAGCAAGACGACTCCCAGCGCGAGGTCTGATGCATCTATAGCCACGATGAATGGTTTCTCATAGTCTGGTGCTATTAATATGGGTCCTTGGCACAAGGCTTGCTTCAGTAGATCAAAAGCCTTCTGACATTCATCCATCCATACCACACGCTCAGAACACTTCTTCTTTGTTAATTCATGCAAGGGGGTTGCTATTTCCCCAAAATTTCTCACAAACTTCCTATAAAATCCAGCCACACCCAGAAATGCCCTTACTTGTTTTTTGGTTAAGGGGATCGGCCACGCTTGTATTGCCTCCACCTTGCTCCATAAGGGGGTGATTTTCCCACTCCCCACCTTATGTCCTAAATAAATTACTTCCTTTAGTCCAAACTGGCATTTCTTAGCTTTTATTGTGAGGCCTGCTTTTCTTAAGGCCTCCAATACTGTTGTCAGGTGTTGGACATGCTCAGGCACCGACTTGCTAAAAATGGCCACGTCATCGATATAGGCCACTGCAAAATCTGACATGCCTCGCAACACAGTATTGATTAGTCTCTGAAATGAACTTGGTGAGTTCCTTAGTCCCATGGGTAAGGTCACAAACTCATATAACCCATCTGGTGTACTGAAGGCAGTTTTGGCTCTGGATTGCTCGTCTAGTTCCATTTGCCAAAATCCTTTACAGAGATCTAGTGTAGAGATAATGGTTGCTGCCCCCAATAACTCTAACATAGCGTCTACCATAGGCATAGGATACGCATCTGGGACAGTAATTTTATTGATTAGCCGATAATCAATGCAAAACCTTGTCGTTCCATCTTTTTTCGGAACCAGGACAATACTTGAGGCCCAGGGACTGATGGATTCCCTGATCACTCCTAATTCCAGCATATCTTCCACCTCCTTTTTGATCTCATTCAAAACTTTCCCATTCGCACGGTACGGAACAGATCTGATTGGGGCATGATCTCCAGTATCAATGGAATGTATAACTATACTGGTTTGGCCAGGTTTGTTGCTAAAGAGATTCCTATAGGTTTTCAAAACTCTCAGAATCTCTTCTTTTACTTCCTCCTCTACCTCCTCTGACCATTCCACTTGATCTACCCCTCCTTTGTCTTTGCTTTCCTGTACCAAATCTGGAAGTTCAGGCCCACTTTCCTCAGGGAATAAGGTAACTTGCAACACCTGTGCATCCCTGGTATGGTAAGGCTTCAACATATTTACATGAACCACTTTGCTTTTGTTTAATTGGTCTGTGGTGATTACATATGTCACTGTGTCAAGCCTTTCTCTGATGGTATATGGTCCTTCCCAGTTAGCCTGCAATTTGTCATGTTTCCTGGGTATGAACGCCATATCTCCCACATCATACACACGTTCTCTGGCTGTTCTGTCATACCAGTAACTTTGCTTCTCCTGTGCATGACTCAAATTCTCTTTCACTACTTCCATCATTTGTTTCACTGGTTCACATTCACCCTTTCTCTCAGCAGGCATCCACAGTCTATATAAAATCCCATTCTCACACACAACTTGATTCCTCAGTTTGTCAGTGAAAGGAATCTGTTGGGTCAGCGCTTGTTCCTTTATCTGCTTCAGACTTATATCTTTATGCAGCTCTTCCCTGAATTGATCTGCTTCTTCCCCAGAGACCACTTGATACAGTTTGTCTTCTTCAGCAGGCCTGCTAGTGGTTGCTATGGTGACCTGAGGCTGGCTAACAGATTCCATCCTGTTTGTTTCAGCCCCCCTTAATATGGCTTCTTTTTCTCTGCCAATTTGCTGTCTGGTCACTACATAGATCTTTCCTTGGGCGCCCATTACATCCCTTCCCAGTATTACTGGTTCTTGTTGCTGGGCATTAATGCCTACTTTATATCGGCCCTCTCGGCCTCTCCAAGTCATATCCACCAGGGCCACAGGCAACCTTTCTGGTTGACCTCTCACTCCTTGGATAGTCACAGTTTGCTGAGGTAATATTACCTCAGATTTTATTAAATCTGGCCTCAGTAATGTCTGAGCGGCACCAGTGTCAAGCAATGCCCAATAAGTTGCCCCTTGTACACTCACTTCCTCTCTCAGACTTGAATCAAGGTCTGTTACTTCTGTCCAGTTTATCTGGCAAAACTGAACCTTTTACGCTGCTTCTAAAGCCTTGGGCTCTGTTTTCACTGCCCTTGTCTGAGCAGGATTACTACTGGGGTTGGTAACCTCACATTGAAAACGTAGGTGCCCCGGTCTACCACATTTGTAGCATAATTTCTCCTCACTTTTAGGGTACACAGATCCACTCTGGGGTGTCCTGTGCCCTTCAGATTTTACTGGAGGACTCACTCGCTGTGGTACCACATCCCTTCTGCCAGCACTATATGGTCTGGGTTTAAACTCTCTTGATGTTTTCCCCACCCAGCCAGTTCTATTGGAGGCGAAGTGATCCGCCATCTCTGCGGCCTCCTGCACAGATGTAGGGGAACAGTCTTTGACCAGGAGCCTTATTTCTGGTGGTAACTGATGGTATAATTGATCCAGTATCATGAGGCTTTTCACCTCTTCCACTGACTGAGCTTTGGCACTACTCATCCACTTTCCAAATATATCCATCAACTTTGCTCCCAGTTCCACAAAAGACCTCCCTGTCTGTATCTGGCAGTTTCTGAAAAGCTTTCTAAAATGATCAGGCCCCAGTCTGAATCTTTTAAACACTGCTTCTTTGAATTCAGCATAGGTGACGGGACTGTCTGAGGGGAAATATTGGTATACCTCAGCCAATTCCCCTTTAATCAGGTTTGATAAATACTGCATGTATTTATCTTCAGGTAGCCTCCACAACTGAGCTGCTTTTTCAAAGGTGCTGAGGTAAATTTGAGGATCTTGACCAGGCTCATAGACAGCAAAGTCCTTTGGAGTAATTTTTATTTTTGCTCCATCTCTCTCTTTCCTTGTCTCCTCAGAGTGAAATTTCTCTCTATCAAATTTTAACTTTTCTACTTGTAATTCAGCATCCAATGCTCGTTGCTTCTCCCTCTCCTCAAACCCCAATCTCATTCTCTCAATTTCCAACTCCCTCTGTTTTTCCTTCTCTGCACCTTCCATCCTCAATCTCTCAGCTTCCAACTCCCGCTGTTTATCTTTTTCCTCAGCCTCAAAGACCCGCTGCTTTTCTTTCTCATCAGCCTCCCTCCTCAATCTCTCAGCTTCCAACTCCCTCTGCTTGTCTTTTTCCTCAGCCTCCCATCTTAACTTCTCTCTCAAGTACTCTATATAAGCGGGATTGCTTAAATATCCTTCTGGGGTCTCTTCTCTGACAGGCTGTTTTTGCTGGGCAGTTGCAAATCCTATAAGTGCTACCCTCAATTCATCTACCCCTTTACCCTCGTGAGGTAAATTGAATGTTATGCACTTCTCCACCAGCTCCTCTCTTTTCATTTTTATGTATTCAGCCATGGTGTTTGAGTTCACTCACTCTTTGCCACACACTCTTTGCCAGTCACTCTCACAAGTAATCTTGTTTTGTTATTTCTGTTTGCCACACAACTATTAGGGATTGTCTAGTATTCGTATCTCACTGCTACAGCCAACACCTGTGACGTAGTCTCCTTTGTCACCACGTGTCTTTGGGACTCTCTTTGGTTCGTATCTGGATTCTCTGTTGTTCGTATCCCACCGCTGAGCCACCACGTGTGAGGCGTCCTTCCCTGGCTCTCCCTGTCAGGTTCCTACCTGCGCGTGGCTACTGCCTGTCACTAGGCACCACCAGGGACTCCACCAGTCCGGACCGCTCTCTCTTATGATTTCTCTCCCCGCTCTAGCACAGATCTCAACAGATCCCCCTGCTAGGCAACCACCAGTAACGTCCCAATACTAGTATTCCCAGAGACTCTGAATACTGGTATTGTTATTCTCTTCACCGCTGCCACCATTTGTTACAGTTCCCCTTCAGCCTTGGTCATTACCTTACCCTCCCTTCTGGTCTGTGAAACCCCAGCCAAGGATCAGGCCTTTGGTAAACCAAATTAAGTATTTATTACAGATAACAAAGCTAACAAGATTAACAAGATTTCTTCTTAAGGCACATAAGCATATGGTTTTACTCAATACTAATCCGAACTCCACCTCCCTCCTTCTCCACGCTCTCCTGGCAAACAACTCTCTCAAACCCCACCAAGCAATCCACTCTTTCTCTTCTTTCCCCTGATTCCACTCTCACTCTTCCTTTTATACATTCAGCCATTTTCAACACTCAGCCAATCATCTCGCATTCTACTGCCCATTCACTCCCCCTCCTCTTTCACTCCACTTACCATGTATCTTCTAAAACAACAACACTTACCATATATACATTAATATAGGAACATCACACCCCCTCCCCCCAGGGAGGCAGGCTGGCTGCCAGGAAGGAAGGGGGAAAGCAGCCTTTCTTTGCAGCCTTGCTTCTTTTGCTGCACAAAAAGCCCTCTCCTCTCATTCTAAGTAAGGGTGTTGACAGTAGCAGCAGTGCGAGGAGACGGGAATCAGTGATAGTAATCCCCTCTTCTTCCTGGTAGCCCCACCCTCAGCCTCCTTTGGCATCTGCCATGTATTTTATAGGCAGATGCCTGCCCTTAGTGCGCCTGAAAGACGCTCTGGCGCTTCAACAAAAGGCCTCCCCTCTTGTTTGGAGCAAGGGGGAGGTGTCATCTGCAGAGCCAGTGGAAAGCAGACAGTGTAGAAGGAGTGAAGACTTTTTTTAAAAAAATTAATAAATAATTCATTTCTTTACTTTTCACGGCCCCCTCTGGATTATTTCACGGCCCCCCTGGGGGTCCCGGCCCCCAGGTTGGGAACCACTGGTCTAAATGTTTCATATGATCACCCTCCTCTCAATCAAGATGACAGTCCCAGTTTACATTGAAAATATGAATCAGGCTGCTGAAAGGCATCCCCCATATTACTTTTTGTTTGTTCCTTTATGAGAAATTAATCTCACACCACTGTGATATTTTCAAGATTTTTCTCTACAATTGTTGGGATTAGAATATTTTCTTAAACCAAAGAAATGATAAGGGGAAATGGTTCCAAACAAAGAAAGGTCAGCCCATTGTGTCATGGGGCCCATAGAGAACTCCTGGGAAAGTGATCAGGAGGAGGAGGATTGGGATCCTGGGGAGGGCCCTAGTGCTTTTCAGAGAGAGAGGGCTGAAGTCTGAGAAGACTTCAGAAGTTTTGTCAGTGACAGCCCCACCCCCAAGCTGCCGGCTGCTGTCGGAGAGTCAGAACCAGCTGACAAGCCACCTCCCACCACATTTCCAGAATCCACCAGTTCTCTTGAGCCATCCCCCCACTGTCTCCAGGGAGGAAGGAACAGGCGGCGAGACGGGAGGAAAAGACTGGAGAAGAACTGGCTGACGTGTCTCCCTTCCACCAAGAACTGGCGGCTGCACCGGCATGAACAGACTGAGGACAGTCCCTTGCCTGTGCAACTGAGTGCCCATTTGCTTGCCCAGTTCTGATCCAAGAGACAATTCCCACGCAAGTAGTGAGCCCACTCTGAGCCTACTTAAGTGGTCTTGGGGGGAGTGTCAAGTTGCTGCGACAATATATTCGCTTGAGTAGCCATTTCTAGTAATTTCTTGTAATGTTACAGAAACCCGTGTTATCTGTAAGGTGATCTGTGAATTGCTCTGGTGTTGAATTTTGCATTAAACATAACAGATAAAAGCACATAAGTGATTCCGAGTCAGATTCTAATAGGGTAGGCCAGGACACATTGACTGTTTATTATCATACATGCACACAAGGGTTTACAAGCTTAAGATTTCCAGTTCTTGTGTACTCTATTTTGCTGTTTTGACACCCTGACTCATAAAGTGCTTACAATTTAGTTAAGCCTTTCGTAATCACAGCTTATATTATTTACAGACTCCAAATTCTATGGTTTAACTACTGAGGTAGGAGTATTCATCTGGTATAGTTTTCAGATAAATTCTCATAGGAATTCATATAAATAATGACCACATTGTTCTGAACTGGAGTTTCTCATGTAACATCAGAAGCTTTTTAAAGTGCAACAAAAAGGAATTCTCAATGTCAGTTAGCAGCTGGACACTGGTGACTCAAGGGTCCCTTGCATTTTGTTCATTATAACTGGATAGTTGTACGTCTGATGTAATTTAGTCTCATCCAAGTTTGTGTACTATCAGCGTATAGGATACAAAGGACTCTAACAGTCTCTTAGCTTTTAAAAAAAGTCTCAATTTTTGTCATGTTTTTTTACAGATGATAAACCTCAGAAGGTCATTGTGGTCTGAAAAACAAGGCTTGCTATCAGAATGTATAAAATGGTAGCCTCATGGCCAGAATCTGGATTGCTGTTGATGAGCCTATCAACAATTAGCTACTGTCAGTGACTGTTCCCTCCATAACTGCTGCCAGATAGCTGTCTAGACCTAAAGGTCTGTGCCATAAATGAGAAAGGAAAAGACAACAGCTTGATTCCAGGCTTGTGTTCCTGGATAACACTGCAAATTCACTCTCCCACAAATTAATTGGAGGGCTGGCTCATATTTGTGAAAACAGAACTCCTCTACCCCTGCATTCCATTACGTGAGAGTGACTCATTGCATGCCAGTTTACCTACAAGAAATCTTACCTGCAACAGAAATGTACTTCATATAAAGTATACTTATAAAATGTATCTTATATAGCGTATATTGTACAATGTTTTCACACACAAGAATTGAGAAACTCTTGTTACTCATTATAATTAATGTCTACCAGCTCAGCACACCTCACTGAACCCTGCTGCCACTGGAGAAGAACTATGGAGTGAAAAAGCTTGCTTGCAACAAATCACAAGACAGTAAAACTGAATAGGTAGGCTTTGCTATAGTTATCTCTCTGCATCACTTCTAGTCGTCTTGACTCAATAAAAAAGATTACAAATGATACTCTGACACACATATTGCCATTGTGTTTGACTAGCTGCTGTA
This sequence comes from Rhineura floridana, assembly GCF_030035675.1. Taxonomy (NCBI): domain Eukaryota; kingdom Metazoa; phylum Chordata; class Lepidosauria; order Squamata; family Rhineuridae; genus Rhineura; species Rhineura floridana. The sequence continues at coordinate 102,618,310 of NC_084482.1, forward strand.
AATAGTCACGTTATGTGTAGTGTATACCACTTTTCTGTGTCTGCTACACTCAAAGTGTATATGGCTCTCTGTTAGTACACAGGTTTCAGGCAGTGGCTTTGACATCGAGACTTCCTCACCATCAGTGACAGTCTGGAAGCTGCTGCTCTAGTAGGTTTCCCTGTGGATGCCTCCATATTGTTGCTATTTTGTGGGAGGGATTCAAGCACACACCAGAAACGTAGGTTTGTGCAATTAAAGTGGATTAAAGTGTTCAGTTGCCCTAGCAAATCCACTTTTAAAAAAACAACTACAGCAGACCATTTGCGGTTAGGAAAGTGACAGGGAAATACAAGTGTTGGATGGACAAATGATGAACAGAAAGATATATCAACACATACATCCCAAGCAAATCAGGATGAACTCAGGATGAATCCTCACTGCCGTACAATCTCCCCAAATTAGAATGAATGCTCAGTAAAGACCAGACAGTCTAACCATCACATAAGCTTTGTGCAAACAAATGAGGATGAATGCTCAATAAACAGGTCATCTTGAGGAGCTGTGTTTCTCCTAAGCCTATGGATTCCACGAGTGAACACTTCAAGGACTCCCCTTAAGAACAAGACACAGCATTGGTTCCTGGAGATGAAGGCAGCAACACTGATGATGCAAACAAGGAGTCCAAGCCCTCTCCCTACTAACTTGTTGACAGTCCAGGACCTCTCATTCTGTTATGGCTGAAGTGGAGAGGTTAGCTTTGCAGGGTTCCCATCCAGTCCCATTTGATTATTGCCTTAACACCATGATTCCACTCCAGAAATGTTTCACTAGATAGCAGCAGGGAGTCTGGCTAGAGCCGTTATCAAAATGTATGGTAGGACCAGTGAGAGGACTTAATCTAAAATGGGGAGGCAACATACCCTCCAGTCTATAGGTAGTTCTTCCCAATTGGGCTTCTATTGACTCTTATAATCTCATCTAAATCTGGAGTCACCAATGTGGTGCACAATGGTACCCATGAGGACTTCCCCTGGCGTTCAGGGAGCCTCTGAGGCCTCCCTTCACTCACTGCCCCTTTGTTATGAGGAAGATGAGAATGGTTACTTTTTAGCCCTTGACAAGCAGATAGAACTGAAGGAAGAAATTGGAAGAGTGACTGTCTGCCCACTTCCTATTTCAGCTCTATATGTCTTTTATGGGGTAAACTGGCACCTGAGCAGAATAGTAAGTGGAATGTCCAAGAGCGTCAGAGGGAATGATGAGCAATCTAGGAGACTGCGGGAGAGAAAAGGTGTGTTGAGAAAGTGAGGTGCTAAAGGAGTCTTGAGAATTGTAACAGAGAATGGAGCATCAGAGAGAGAGCATACACACATAGTATAGATCCTCTTGTGCTTTTCAGCGCTGTCATGGCACAAAAACATGGATCCAAGTCACAGATCACCATCAAATCATAGATCACCTCTATGTCCACACATATGTGTTCTGTGAATTGGTGGTTTTGTTGTCATCCCATTTAATCATGATCCATGAGGATCTATGCCTTGAGGAGGAGGAGGAGGATGACTTTGTGCTGGCAGGCACTGAACTTCTTTTTTTACTGTGCAGTCTACCACTCTAAGTTTTAATTTCATGGCTTTTTTCAGGGGGGGGGCTCCATCTCGAATCTTACAAATTCAAGAAGATCCACTTTAATTCTATTGTATCAGACGTTTACCAGAGTGTGTGCATATTCTCTCTCTTCATGCTTATCTGGAGAGTGGAGAGACTGACCTGAGGGAAGGAGAACAGAAGCAACCAAGAGTAGGTGGTACTCACAGCACTCAACATTCCAAATGTGCCCATGGGCCCAAAAAGATGGTAGATCCCCAATAAATTAATATCCAGCTTTGCTATTATATAGGGAACATAGCAGCAAGCAACAAGACAGACCAATGATCCAGTTCGCTCAGTATTGTCTACATAGAGATGTGTACATTGGGAGCAACACTCCAGAGTTTCAGACAGGAGTCTTTCCCAGTGAGGGATTGAATCTAGGACCTTTCAGCATGCAAAGCAGGCCCAGGACAAGGATAACCTGAACTGATGGATCAAGCAATCCTCGCAGGCTGAGGACAGGGTGGAAGCAAATCCATTCCAGACCCCTGAAAAAGAAAAGAAAAAATCACTATTGCTTGTGGAGTGGTAGGAGGTGGGGGAGCTGAACTTCACTGCTATGTTGTGTGCGTGGGGGGGGTAATTTTTAACTGTTGTGTTGGGTGAAGCATTTTTGTTCTTTTTTAGATTTGTTTTGTAGCCACTCCATGTGTTAACAATAGTAACAATGGAAATGATGGCCTCCTCCACCTATAGAAAAAGTTCTTGATTAAGCACCCAGAGAAATCCGGTTATGTCCATGATATGTACAGTCAGGCTCAAAAGCATCTAATTAGCTGAGCTAGAATTGCTTTATTTGTTCAGTCTTTGAAAAGGCTGCAACATATATAATGATAGCATGAGGATTCACTGCCTCATGTTTACTGTCCTCTGTCAAGACCAGTTTAAGTGGGCAGGGAGGGGGTGAGAGATGCATGGGGAACCATAAAGAAAAAACTGCCTCAATTCACTTTGCATTGGATTAACACATCTCAGAAAACTTTTCTGACCTCCTGAAAAATTAAAGCAGTTTAGCAGAACAGTTCAGTTATGTACCAACCAATATGAAAAAATAAAAATAGGGCAGTTTGTGCTGGAATGTGCTTCATAATTCCTGGTATGCCAGCTGGTCTTTAATAACCAGGCTGTTAAAAAAAACAACAGTGCCAGCTCACACTATTCCTCCCACTAGCTTTGGCACAATGGTTTCCAGACATCTAGCTATATAACAAGCGTGTTCTCTCCAAATAACAGCGTAATTCAAATAAATGGAAATCCCACTGACACTGTATTGAATGGAGTTCCAAACTCCTGCTGCTGATGTCATCTTGGTGGAGGTGAAAGTGTCACAGACTTCATCAAAATAATGTGGGGACAAGCAGGCAGCTGCCTAGCCTGCTAATCCCTTCTCCTGTGTCACCTTCCTTCTACATGAATAACTTGTATTTTGCTACTTGCTTTCAGTCACTGTTTTCCAGCAGAATTAATCTCAGTTACACAACTTCACTGCTTTTTAACATCCACTTAGGCCTGGTGCAGCATGTGAGGGTAAAAGGCAGTAGAATCCTGAAGTGGTAGAGTGGACTGTACCATTTCAGACTGCCAGGAGAGGATGCAATTTTTGAATACTATTCCTCCATATAAAAAAAAGGGTCATCCAAAGACATTTTGCTGCCTCAGGCAAAGGACAGGATGGCAATATAATGTTTGTTCACATGTTATGACTTTCTGCAAATCAGAGGATTTTCAAATTGTGGTTCATGAACCACCGGTGATCCAAAAGTTCTGTGGTCCACTGAAACAGTCAAGATGATCTGTACTTGCTCTGCACAGTTTATTTTAATTCACTAATAGGAAAAAAACCTTGCGGTTTAAGAACTTACCTATAGCCAACAGACATTTCTATCAAACTTTAATAAGCAGGGAAATTGGGCAGCTATAGTGAATGCACCAGGAGAGCAGGAGACCTGACCTCCTCTCTGAGATATTGGACTGCCCTACAAATTTGTAAAAATGAAAACACAATTTGGGTTGGTCTTTCATAGTCGAATCCACTTCCTGAGTAGCCTGGAAGAATTTGGTAACATGGGAGGGGAGGAGATTGGGTGGGTGGGCACGGGGCAGAGAGGAAGCTCCTTTCCTTTCCAAAAGGAAAACATTGTGAACGATTTCATTGTTTTTCAGGGTTCCCCCACCTTTTTATTGGTCTTTCAAAGTCCAATCCGCTTCCTGTGTACCTTGGAAGAATTTGGTAATGTGCCTCTGAGCATATGGTGAGTGGTGGCAACCAGGAAGAAGAGGGGGAAGGAGAGGATTGGAAGGGGATGGGGAGGGGTGGAGAGAGAGGGGATAGGAGGGAGGTGGAGGGGAGGGCAGGTTTGATCATTTACATGCTTTGAGTTCAGTGGGATTTACTCCTGTGCAATCATGCTTAGGATAGGTGAAACTGACTTGGGGAGGGGCAGGGGGAGGAGGAAGGCAGGAAGGGGAGGGAGAACGGGGAGGGGAGGGGGACGAGATTGGATAGGTGGGCACTGGGCAGAGGAGAAACCCCTTTCCTTTCCAAAAAGGAAACACCGTGAACAATATCATTCTTTTTCAGAGTTTCCCCACCTTTTTATTCTACAGCAGGCACATGTAGCCTCCCACCCAAATTTAAACCAAAGCTGTCCCTGGCCACATCCACACCAGACCTTTATTTCACTTTAGACAGTCATGGCTTCTCCCAAAGAATCCTGGAAAGTGTAGTTAGTGAAGGGTGCTGAGAGTTGCTAGGAGATGCCCTGTTCCCCTCACATAGCTTCAATCAGAGCGGCTGACTGTTAAATCCCAATGGCCACTGGAGCTCTGTCAGGGGAGATGGGGTTCCCTCTCAGCACCCTTCACAAATTACACTTTCCAGGATTCTTTGGGGGAAGCTATGACTATCTAAAGTTAAATAAATGTCTGGTGTGGGTGTGGCCCCAATTAGGCAAGCCAATCAGCTGTGAGTCTGGCTTTTAGAACACTAACAGTTGGTTCTTACTGAGCATGCCTGGCCTTATCGTTGAGTTCAATGCAAAATTTCTTAAATTAATTAAAAATCAGCCAGGCATTTTTTAAGCTTTTAAACTGCAGAAGATGAAGGTCAGAGTATGGGGCAAGGTCAGTAATAGTAACTCTGTGAACATGGCTGATTTTTAATTAATTTCAACAAATTATGAGAACTCTGACAGAAAAAAGTCCAAAAGGGGTCTGGGTTTTTCCCCTCTTTTTACACTCTGAACTGAATATGTTTTCTTTAATAATATGTTTTTAACCCACCTTTTTTTAAAAAGATGTTTTTAAAGCTTTTTTTAAAAAAGTTTTTAACATTGTTTTGTTTTAATGTATTTTAAGGTCTTTTTATGATGTCTTTTTAGCGTTTCTGTTTGCCGCCCTGGGCTCCTGCTGGGAGGAAGGGCGGGATATAAATCAAATAATAAATAAATAAATAAATAAATAAATAAACTCTTGATTCTCTCTGACTGTTTTGTGTATCGCCATGAAAATTTAGAGGGTTGTTAAGCAAGTGTTTCTGAGTTCAGGACTATAAGTTTTGTAAGGTTTTGTTTTGAAACGAGCTTATGGGAAGCTTATGGCATGGGGGATATTTTCAATTTAACATCGCGGAATGCGAAAAATCCATGCTGACTATAGTATACAGCCACTGTCATGGCTATATAATCAATACCATTTTGACCATTATTGAGCAGGCTAACAATGCCCTTATGCAGAAAAGACAATGTAAGCAGTGGCATTCTGAGGGCGGAGCAGTGGGAGTGGTCCGCCCTGGGTGTAGGCAATAAGGGGGTGCATTGTTTTGAGGCGTATCACCTCAACAGACAGAGAAGAGGCAGCAATGGCGGTAGGAGCCAACAACACGAACCTGTCGGTGTTGGTTCACAAAGCCGGCAACTTGCGCCTGGTATGGCCCGCCCTCCTGAACTTTAACCTGCCATTTTCCTCAAAAAGAGGCACCTGAGTCCCCGGTAGTAGCTTCAGGGGGCTGGAATGGCTGCCTGGGGCTTGGGGGAGGTAGGCAGAATGGCAGCCTTTCAGTGCACTCCAAGACACGTTTACTCAGCAGTAAGTCTTGCTGTGTTCAAACGGGCTTACTCCCAAGCGCTATGTGCACACGACTGTAGCCTAAATCACTCCCCCCATCCAACATCTGGAACTGCAGTTTCAAAATTTGCTGCAGTTGGCAGGGCTTTTCTGCTTTTAAAAGAAGAAAAGCCCAGCCAAATGCAGCAGGTTAGTGTTGACATTTCAGTTCCGGAAGCAGGACTTGGGAAAAAGGTGCTTTAGGCTGCAGTCTTGTGTAGCTACCTGGGAGGAAGACCCTTGGAACACAGTGAGACTTACATTTGAGTAAACATGTATAGATGTGCACTGTAAAGCTACAGTCCTGTGCACCATTACTTGGGAGTAGAGATCTGTCAATGTCGGTTCTCTTGGTTCCTCATTTACATCTTACATCTAAACAAATATGCATTGGCTTGCACTGTAAGGCTCCAGCTCTGTGCACACTTACAGTGGAGTAAACCTCACTGAGTACAGTGAGGTTTACATTTGAGTAAACATGTATAGGATTGCACTATGAGGGCACAATCCTATACTTGGGAGCCTCACTGAACTCAGTAGAATGTATTATTTATTTCTGAGTAAACATGAATAGGATAGGGCACTTCATAACTGCAGTATTCAAATATAGGAAGCCTTATCCTGAGTCAGGCCATTGCTCCATCCTTATGGTCTACTCACTGACTGGCAGTGGCTCTCCATGTTTTCAGATGGGGTTTTTCCCCACTCCATCCACTTTGATCCCAAGTAATTTTGCCTAGGATTGTAGCCATAAACTCCCGTGCAGTTCACATTTACACATTACAGTTTGATGGGCACCCTGTGCATAGATATGGTGTTGTACTCGGTGCCTTTGCCTGGCTTGTACATATGGTAGAAAAAGATGTGAATCCTTTGTTTTCTCTATACGCGGTAGGGTTGCCAGGCTCAGGGCCTGAGAATGATTTTGTATCATTTAGAGAAGAGAAAATTCAGCCAAGTGCAGGTGTTCTTGCAACACTGAAAGGGGGGGGGGAACACAAGGTGAAATTCTCCCTTCCCCCTGCACAACTTTTAAAATACAGAAGGCTGGGCCTGGCAACCAAGAGGTCTTCTTTATCTTTAAAAATTGTGCAGGGGGAAGGGAGAAATTCACCTTGTGGTTTTTCCCATTACAGTGTTGAAAGAAAACCTGCACTTGGCTGAATTTTCTCTTATCTTAAAGATACAGAATCATTCTCGGGCCCTGATCCTGACAACCCTAATATGCAGCATGTGCTCACTAGTTATGTGATATGACCCAACCTTAATAGTCCTGAGGTGTGGTCTGAAGGCACGAGGCATCTTGCTGAAGGTAAGCAGGTACAAGTGCCTGGGAACCACATAAATGCTACCTTGAGTTCCGTGAGGGAAGAAAGGTGGTATATAAACGTAAATAAATAAATGTTGTGTTTTGATCAATTTGGGATAAAGGGTCATTAGAACATAAGTGACTTGCTGGTTCACAATGAAGGTCCGCATAGTCCAGAATCCTTAAAACTAGATAAGTCTGGGAAGTCCATAAACAGGGCATGAAGGCAATAACCAGGTCCCATTACTGCTCTGAGTCATTGTTCTTCAACCTTGGGTCCCCAGCTGTTGTCAGACTGTAACTCCCATCAACTCCAGCCAGCTCAGCCAATGGCCAAGGATGATGGGGGTTGTAGAACAGTGCAAGTCTATGGTTGTAGTGTTCTTTTTTTCATTCCTCATGTGCTGCTTTGCTTGCAAGAACTTTGTTTGCCACTGTGGGCTTTTACTTCATTTTAACGTATCTGATATGAGTAAATTCTACTGAGAAAGAAAGATTTATCCCTGGAATTTAGTCATAGGACCACTACAGAAGTATTAGCATTTCCCCAGTAGTTATGGAATGCTGCAGAATTCTTAACAGATAATGAGGATTTTTCACACCATACATTGAAAGCACATGGCTTTCCCCAAAGAATCCGTCACAGAGCTGCAATTCCCATTAATAAACTACAGTTCCAAGGATACTTTGTGGGAAGCCAGGTGCTTTAAAAGAATGGTGTGGATATGACCTATTTGCAATAAGGTCCATCAAGGCCTGAACAAATGTTTCTTAATGGCTAGGATCACATTTTTTTAAGAATAGGCATTAAAAGAAACAATCAGTGGTTGCCCCTTTCATATTTTGACCCATGAGTGGCTCAAATAGCTCTGTTTATTTTATTTCCACGTTTATCTATCTCTGAATAGGGTTGCAACAGTACAGTAGGGCCCCGCTTTTTGGCGTTCCACTAATACGGTGCCAGTGGGGCGATCAGCGGTAGCGCGGGGAGCTTCAGGGGCCAAGCGTTGCCAAGCGGCTGGAGCTCTCCGCGCTCCAGCTGATTGCGTGCTCCAGCTGATCACTGTCAACTGGAGCGCAGAGGCTGTAGTGCGGGGAGCTCCAGCTGCCGCGCTCCAGCTGACAGCAATCAGCTGTAGCGCATGATCAGCTGTGCATGCTCCAGCTGACAGCGATCAGCTGTAGTACGTGATCAGCTGTAGCGCAGGGAGCTCCAGCTGCCGCGCTCCAGCTGACAGGGATCAGCTGTAGCGTGCAATCAGCTGTAGCGCGGGGATCTCCTGTACTGTACAGCTGATCGTGCCAGAGCAGCAGCAGGCTTCGGGCTATGTCCCACTTCCGGCGATTTTCGCTTTTCGGCGGGGGTCTGGAATGTAACCCACCATATCAGCAGAGCCCTACTGTACAAACAAAACACCATTTATCCTTGGGATGGCAAGGAATTTACTATAGCAGGCTACCTGAATCGATGCTCGATATAATCCTGGAGTAAGCAGTAGCAAGCTTTCACAAAAGCTGAGTGTTGTTTGTTTTGTTTCCTTGTAGGAAAATCGACCAGTGCCTGAACCAGGTCCCAATGGTAGGTTTGTTTAGGCTAACTCATTCAGTTTGTGGATTTAAAAAAAAATCATTTTATGTCTCTAGTTGCATGAAGGGTTACTGTCCACCTCAGGTGCAGCCAATGGAGGCACCCAGCACTGCGACAGACAGACAGGCAGATAGATGAGGATAAGCAGCAAGAGGGAGCCGCTGCCAGCTTTGTTTGAGCCCCAGAGCATGGGATCGGTACTGGAATACGGGAAAGAATGATGGCAAGGACAGTGTGTGCCTCTGAGTGTGTGCACAGCACCTTTCCGGTTCCCTTGAGAGATGTTGTGCAATGGGGCTGAAACACTGTCTGTGTTTCTTTTCTGGCCATTATTATTATTAGTTTCATTTCATGATTATTACTGAAAATAATTTTGTCGTATAGAGGAGGGGGGTGTTAAAAAATGGTCTGCTCCGGGTGTCAAATACGCTAGGTATGCCACTGAGTGTACGTTTTGACTATGGTTCCAGCGCTAAAGGAGAAAATGTTGTTAAATAATTATGTATATGCTTTGATTTGTAGAAAAAAAGCTTATTAAGTGCTTCACTAAGACCCACAGTAATTTTCTAGTGGCTCACAAAAACAAGTTTGAGAACCACTGATATAGATTAATTTAGTTTGTGTTAAACCAGTCTTGTAAAATTATAGGTTATTTTACCTTGTGTTAAGCCAGCCTACAAAAGACTGATGGAACCTAATAGATTCCTGCATGCTCTGGGAGATTTTCCTGCAGAAAAAGCCGATGATCCAGTCTAAATCCTGGCTTTACTGTGGAATGGTGTGATGAGATGGGGAACTGATACAATACTCCTGAGCATCTACTCCAGCGTTGTGGAGCCCTCATGGTTTCTTGGTATTCTGGAGAGCTACCAGCTATAAAGCAAGCCAATGACTAGAAGATGGCCTTGGACCCAGTGGTTTGGACTAACTGCAACTACCCTCTTTTAGGGAAGGTGGTGGACAGGATTGTGGCAGGACAGCTGCAGGTATTCTTGGATGTTATGGTTTATCTAGTCCAATTCCAATTCAGGGGTTCAAGCTTGGCTTATGGGATTGAGGAAATTAGTCCTCCCCAGAAAGTCCCTGAACTACAGCAGCCCAATAAATCACTTTGAGTCCTGATATGGATATTTAATTTTACTCATTTAAAAATAATTTCTCTTTTCCAGTGTTCTTCCCCCCAATGTGTTATGTTTGTTTTGCATGTTCCCAGTAGATAGCTCTATTTTACCCTTTGGTAAAATAGCTGTGGTCAGATGGATCTGTGGAAGCAAAAGAAAACCTAGGAAAATTAGGATTCTCTCCCCACACCCATTCAATATCCTTGTAAGGCTTTTCTTTTTTTAATATGTGTTCCTTCCCTCCTAAACTGAACACCTGTAGAATATGGCAGCCATTCCACCATTGTAGCAGTGGTACATATCACTCCCCTCTGCTATAATTAAGAGTAAAGGTTTATTCTGCCCATGACTTAAAATGGGGGTCACCAACCTTTTCAGGTCTGTGGACACATTTGGTTTTTTGAGCGACTGCCATGGGCACCACCCACTCTGGGCACGTCTCTCTCCTAGATCAGCCCTCCACCTCCAAGAGACAGAAAGAGAAAAGGTGCACACACATGTACTTTTCCTTCCTGGGAGCTGGGAAAAGTAGAATTAATTTGAGCCTTGAAAAGCACATAGAGCTGAAAAACGAAGTGGGAAAGAATGTCACTCCTCCTTCAGTTCTATGTGCTTTTCAAGGAATAAAAAGGTAACCACCCCATAATCTCATGACTAAGGAGCAGAAGCTTTGCGGGCACCAAGACCTCAAGGGTGCTATTACATCCATGACTGCCACACTGATGACCCCTGCCTTAAACATATTATACAATACTTTGTAAAAATGAATAGGTTTGTGACCATCACATTTCAAAATACTTTATTAGAGGATCTACACATGGTATGCAGAGTTATCCATGGAACTTTTAAAATGAAGTTATTTGAAAAGCAAATGTTTTCCCAAGATGCATGCTGTTACACAGGCAAACTTGGCTTGTTTTCATTTTGCATATTTCCTGCATTTCCTGTGTTCTAAATATTAAATTGAAAAATAACATTAGCTGACAGCATTATTGAAAAGTTCACTTCTTCATTAAATTAAAACAATTTCCCCCTCCCCAAAAGACATTTTTGAACATACAATCAACATTTCTAAAACATTTCAACAGCTTTGTAGCAGAAGCCTAGGAAATGCTATAGGCCTCCTTTTGAATGTAATCATGCATTATATTTACTTGTAAAAGACTGATAAAAGGATGGTTATGTTACATGTAACCTCTAATTTTCAACAGTGCAGTAATTGTTTTTTTAGTTTAGTCCAAATAATGACAAAGTCTAGTACCACAATTTGACAGAGAGTTAGGTGTCTGTAAGCCCAATAATTTAAACTGGCTTAGGCACACTTAACTCACTGTTCAGCAACAGCATTCATGTTTTCATACTACCTATGAAAATTACATTTACCTCTAATTTTTCACGATTCTGATCCACGTTTATTAAAGATGGTATTTTAGATACTTCAGATTTCTTTGACTCCCTCTTCAGCACTCTTACCTGTTTAACTTTTACAAACAAATACCTAATTATTTCTAGATTTGGACGTTTTTCTATTCTGAAGTGAATTATCCAAAATGTACAATTCAATAGCTAAGGAAACAAAGAAAATCATTATTTAATTGAAGACTTTGTCATAAAAAATAACTATTTTTTTTTGTTTAGAGCTTCACATTTTCATTCAGATTCTTGTAAACATATATCTCTGACCCTAAGATGGGGGAAAGTAGCGGAAAAGGGAAATTTTCTGCAGAATAATGGCTGGCAGGAAAGGATTTGAGCACCACTCCCCCACCATTGGTCATGCACTCAGTGGTACTGTTTTCCCTGGACTTTGGGACTGAGGTCTGGGGCCCAAATGACCAAAAAAGACAGGCAGCAACATTCCCCCCTTAAAAAAAAAAATTCTACAGTGGAGCTCATCTGTTGAGCTGGATGCAGCCATGCTTGTCACCATGTTCATTTCCCCAGTATGTCTCTGGATCCCACATTTAAAAAGGAAAAGGAAGAAGAAACATCTTTCAGACCCAGGGATGCCAGGTCGGAAGCATCCCAAACCCTGAGATTTCAGGGGCGGGCCCCAGTGATGTCACAGAGTGGGTCCTAGTGATGTCATTAAGCATGATAAATTAAGCATCAACCACAGTTGCTTGGAGTATACAATTGAAAAAAAACATTTCTCTGATTGGAAATTAAGACAGAAATCTTTGCTAAAAGATGGTGTTCCCACGTCCAGCTGAAGTGTCGGAATCATTCCTTCTCATCTCCTTATGGAGCCTGGGTAATCTAGCCTATTTGCTTCTGGCAAGAAGGGTTTAAGTGCCCTCATGCCACCAGAAGGGTATTGTAAGAAGGGCGCCTAGTGTTGTGGAGATATTAGATGGAAGCACTCAGGAGTAAAGATGGATGCCCCCGAAGGCTGCAATTCTAAACACACTTAAGGGACTAAGCCCCAACTCAACAGTACTTACTTCTGAGTAGATATGGTTAAGATTGTGCTGTTGGTAAGGCTTGACTAGGGATCTTCTGCAAAGACATCCATATCCAAGCAGGGTTGGCAACCCCCTGCCTGGAATGCCCTGCCCCTACTTTTTAATATGGCTGCTCCAAAATTCTTTACAGACTTGACCCTTCACTTCAGAAAGAGGTCTGAGAAATGAGTAAGAGTAAGAAGATTCTCTACCCTTTCTGTGTACCCTGTGGGCTGCTATAAACCTCTGCAAAGATATCCATATCCAAGCAGGGTTGGCAACCTGCTTTGACAGCCAACCCAATTCCAATGAGTAAAAACTGAGAGAAAACATACATGGTTTGGTCTATCTTCACAGGCAGTAGATTGGGAACAACAGCAATTGAAGCCACACTTCCCAGTATGTGAATTCTCTTTTATCACTATTTGGCAAGAAACAAACCATCATGCAACCAACAAAGTGCATCATCAGTGGGTTTATGGGGGTTGAGCTGAGCACATGGAACCACTGTTGTTGCTTGTATGGATGTAAGAGAGTGAGATTAAAGGTAAATGAAATGCAAACAGAAAAAGAAAAACCAAAGACAGTTATGATTTCCTAAATGCAATACCATACCAACCACAACAAGATTCCTACAAGTAAGGCAGAAAACTCAGCATCCCACCAGTCAGGATTCCTAACCAAAAATCAAAACAAAAAAAAATCCTGGCAGCCAATCAGCCAAGATCACAAAAATCCCCATGCAGCACAACCTGACCCAGGAGCTGCAGTTAGTGCAGAATACTGTAGCACAATTGTTGACATGAGTGAGACCCTATCAGCATATATTACCTCTGCTCTGAAATCTGCACTGGTTGACGATTTGTTACCAGGCCAAGTTCAAGGTGTGCCATCCATGTTATGGGTGCCACATAGTACTTGTTCTGCTCTTGTAAGAAATCAATCCTTTAGTGTGGCAGTACCTACACTTCGGAATTCCTTGCCTATTGACATTAAGCAGGTACTTTCATTGTACTCGTTTTGGCACCTGCTAAAAATATTTTTGTTTAGGCAAGCCTACCCAGGCATGTAGAAGCTATTATGTTTTTTATCTGTTTTTAACTCATTGTTGATTTTATTATTTTGAATGTTTTTAAATTTATTTATTTACTTATTATTTAATTTGTATCCTGCGCTTCCTCCCAGCAGGAGCCCAGGGCGGCAAACAAAGCACTAAAAACACTTTAAAACATCATAAAAACAGATCTTAAAATACATTAGAACAAAACAGTGTTAAAAACATTTTAAAAAAACAACTTTAAAAAAGGGTTAAAAACATTATTAAAAAACATATTAAGCAATTCTAACACAGACGCAGACTGGGATAGGTCTTAACCTAAAAGGCTTCTTGAAAGAGGAAAGTCTGTCTTTAACAGTTTTTGCCAATAATTGTATTGCTTTAAATCCTTCTGTAAACTGTTTTGAGTTTTTTTTATAATAAAGAGGTATATAAATGTTGTAAATAAAATACATAAATAAATTTTGGAGTCACTGTGGCCCTTGGCTCTCTTTCTTCTTTTAGAAACAAAGAAATCTGCCTTATACCCACTTAAGCCATTTGGTACCATCTAGCTTAGTACTGATGACATGGATTAGCATTGGCACTCCAGGCAATAGTCTTTTCCAGAGATTGGATACTGGACCTTTGTATGCAAAGCATGTACCCTACCATTGAGCTACAGCTCTTCCCCTTTAATATTGTTATTTTCTCTTTAATATTGTTATTTTCAATTCACTGATGAACGCACAACATACCTAGGGCAGATCTACACAATGCATTTAAAGCACATTTGAAGCACATGAGTCCTACCAAGAATCATGGGAACTGTAGTTTGTTAAGGGTGGCAGGAACTATAACTTCCACTTTGGGGAAGTCATGCACTTTAAATTCAAGTTTGATGTGCTTTAAAAGTACCGTGTGGATCTACGTCATGTAAATTGTTTTAATTAATTTTTAAAAATGGACATCAGCTACAAAGTTTACCTGGTGACCATGCGCTACTCACCATCTCTCAGCCTAAACTGCCCCTCAGGGTGAAAATGACAGAGGGAGACCATGACCACCCCAAGGAAGAAGGGCACACTTAAAATGTAGAAGAAATAATCATGTACAACCATAGTGTGAAATCAGATACTTATCGGGACATACTAGGAAGAAAAATTTATATAAGCATTATTGTCAAAGATATTTATTATTTACACAACCAATAAAGATATTTACAGTGCAATCCTATGCATGTTTACTCAGAAGCAAGTCCCGATGTATTCAATGGGGATTACTTAAACAGGGAAGAGTGCACAGGACTGCAACCTCGTGATAAAGAACTTCACTCACCCAACCTAAAATTCAGAATCATGCTACTTTAAAGCTGTTTTGCAACTGTTTTATACTTGTTTTTATGGTTATTGGATCTTAAAGGGATTTATTTCTTGTTGTGAGCTGTTTTGGTTTCCAACTGGCAATCCTACTTCACAGGGTTGTTGGAAAGACTCCATATACACACACACTGGAGATGTAAAAATACATACACCCCATATAATAGTTTATTGTCAAAACCAATCGGTCATAACAGAACATTTTTTTAAAAAAATAAAAGAAGTATTGGTTTCCTACAAAATAAAAGCAGTGACACCTAAGTAAGCCCTGCCTAACTGCTTTAAAAATAGGATTGGAGAGAAAGGTTTACAACACAAACACAATTGTTTGCTATGTTCACTCAAAAGTCCCATTGATATACAGCACAATCCTAACCATGTCTACTCAAAAGTAAGTCCTATTGAATTCAATGGGGTTTGTTCCCGGTATGTGGAATTAGCATTACAGCTTTACTTCCAGAAAAGCGAGCATAGGATTAAAGCTTCATATTGGGAAGGTTTTCAAAACAGGCTATGAATTAGACAAATAAACTGCCCTCTTCAACAGCCCAGGAAAATTTAAACTGGTTTGACTCCTCATAACTGGAAAAGTATAACACAATATAATGGCATCATAAGCTGCATGTACACTTTTTAAAAATTTCTGTTCAAAAATTATTTGAAAGATAAAATATATAATATGCTATTTTTGCAAGTAATTAAAAAACCCTGCATGTACACTTTTATTCACAGCTGAAATTGTTTACTGTGCATGCCTAACAAGATCCTGCTGTGATCCTTTGTCCAGATCTCTTGAACAGAGAGAAAAAGGGTCTTTTGCTACTACTGAAAGCTATAAACTCACTCCGCTTGTGAGATTTTCAGTCAAACAGGAAAAGGCAACAGTTTCTGGACTTGTCTGGAGGTCAACAAATCCCTTGCCAATCACAACCCTGACTTCACTTATTAGCTCCAAATCTGAAAGGGAGGGGTTAGAGCAGCCACCTACAAGCTCATCTAACAGAAGTTGTGGAGGTTGGGGTTGGCTAACATTTTGGTGTATGTCTCTTGTTGATCCAGACCACCTAGGAACTTAATTTTTTTTCAATGAAAGCTGAGAGTCCAGAGACTGGGGTGACTCACCTAAAGACCCAGAGAGGACCCCAAAAATCCAGAGTCTCGTGGCAAAAACCAGAGACCTGGCACCCGATCCAGACCACACCTGGTAAGTTTGTGAAGTAAGGGAGTGACCAGGATGGGTGGAGCCAATGCCCCACTATCACCCACCCCTACGCTTACTAGAAGGTATTGTGAAGAGGTTGTTTTTTTTTATTAAAAAAAATTCCACAGCAGCAAGCATGCTGCTTGGAGGCCAGCTCCAGCCATTCCCACCCACCATTTGGTTGGGTACCTGCCACCATTCCATTTTTTTAACCACTTCAAAGAGTGTGCCTGAACTTCTATCCAATGGCCATAATTCAAAGAACTGTGAAATTAATTCTGTAGGCCCAAGGGAGCTTTAGGCTTCATTTTCTGAAACAGCAGTCATTCCCCCTACCTCCTGTTGCATGGCCAACTGCTTTTGAAACTGTCAGGGGTTGAAGAACAGTTTGTGACAAGTGGGACAGTGCTATTCAAAGGAAAAATCTATACAGAAGATTCATTATAGTATTTTTCATCTTTTTTATTTTTAGTTAAAAGTACCTGCAACTGAGGGTCTCATTTTATTGAAGCAGCAATATTGGAGAGGGGATGTTTAATCTTAAGAAAACCCCACAGTACTTTTAATTGCAGAAAAAGTACAAGTGGCGTTTAAGGAAAGATGCTATTCCAACTGACTCACAAAAAGGCAGCCTTAAAAAAAAAAGTTGAGCACACTACTGTGGAGCACTTTCCACAAATCTGGAAAGGAAAGATGCTATTCCAACACCCTTAATGCAAAACTGAGGGCTAAATCAGCAATCAAATATATTTGTCGATTGCAGCATGAACCTTACTCCCTCAGGAAAAAAAAACCCTATGCCAATTCCTGTATTTCATTTGCATGCAACTTTTGATCTGGAAAGGAAATATGCTATTCCAACTGACTCACAAAAAGGCAGCCTTAAAAAAAAAAAGTTGAGCACACTACTTTGGAGCACTTTCCACAAATCTTACATACTGCTATTTAAATTTCATTTCAGAATAACATTTCAAGCTCATGGCCTTACTACTTATCTGAAAAAATATATAGAAGGTAACAAGCATACTTTCCATTCCTTTCAGTTCTTTCTGTTGCCCCGTTGTTAGTTCCGGGAAGTGAATGTCTTTCTTCTCACATCTTGAAATATTGCGTTTCTTTCTGTTTATGTTGACCATTTGATCAATCTGAGCAGCTCTTTCATACAGAGAGACCTTCTCTACTTGGTTCTAAAAATGGAATCATTATGTATCCACGATAAAATCTGTGTTATGGTTACAGCTTATTTATTTATTGCATTTGTATACCGCTCCATAGCCGAAGCTCTCTGGGCGGTTTACAACAAAGACTATGCATTTGTGTAGGAAATTCTGACCTTGACACAAAATACTAAGAACTGAATCTTTAAGGTCTCTCTTTAGAGGAAGCTTGTATCACTGGCCCAGGATAAATCATTATTATGGGTTAGAAGAACTATTAGAAGTGTTATCTTTCAGACGAAATCAATAGGACTTTTTTCTTAATAGCTGGCAGCACCCAGCAACAAATATATTTCTGTATTCCTCTAAACAGTTTAATCACCTCCTTGATTTACAATGTGTACCAACTATCAAGGAAGAAACTGCCAGCTCTCTTATCTGCTGGATGACTCCTCTCTGAAACTGTAATAGACAAGAGATCTAAATTTGGATTGTATTCCATACCACCTTGTGAGTCCTGAGACATTACACAACCGGCCCAGCACCCAGAATAGTAGGACATTTGCTGTGGCCCATGAAGTCCAGCAGAGAGCACTGGGCTCATGCCTTGCTTGCCACACCACTCCAGCACTTACTGCCATTTGCAATATCACAGCTGTTACTGTAGCCACTAGCCTCCCCCCTGAGCACACTTGCCAACCAGCTTAACCAGAGGAGCTGTGACAGGCTAGGGGCTCATCCAGACGACTGCAAAATGTGTGACACGCCCGCTATGTGTGTTCATTATTTTTC
This sequence comes from Rhineura floridana, assembly GCF_030035675.1. NCBI lineage: Eukaryota > Metazoa > Chordata > Lepidosauria > Squamata > Rhineuridae > Rhineura > Rhineura floridana. Next base: position 102,636,076 of record NC_084482.1, read on the forward strand.
GGTTGTCCAAATGACGTCTCGCGCTGTTCCACATTTTCGTGGGTTAAATCCACTCCTTGCAATACCGGCAAAAATGCGATTTGCTGTTTAAAATTGGGAATCGTCCGCTGTGCCTTCAGGAGGTAGGATGCAATACCACGGACTTTACAGCTGATGGGTGGTTCTTGGGTGTTTCCCCTTGCCCCTTCTCCTCATTCCAGCCAATCACATATCTGCACTTTTGCACAAGTGCGAGAATAAGCCCGGGAAAATTGAACCAATCATCGCAATGGTGGGGTGTTGGGGGGGTCTGCAACTACTGCGCAGATGCATTTTATTTTTTGCCAGCCTGCAAACTGGGCGGCTGCTCTGGGTGAGATCTGCAATGCACAGCAAGCGAGAAAGGGGCTGCTGGTCAGTTTCATGCCTGCCTCCAGAAAGCTTTGTCAATTTCATTCTACTGGCTGGGGTTTTTGTTTCAAATCATTTTGCTGTGGGAAGGAAAGGGAGAAGGAGGGGTGTGTGAATGAAATTGACAAAGCTTTCCAGAGGCAGGCGTGAAACCGACCAGCAGCCCCTTTCTTGTTTGTATTTGTGATATTACGCTTAAATGAATGTATGCTTTTCTGCCTTTATGGATATTTAAGGAAATACACACTCTGGCAATTGCACTTATTTCTCCAAGAAAGAAATGTGTCAACCCCCCTCCTTCTCCCTTTCCTTCCCAGGTGAAATGATTTGAAACAAAAACCCCAGCAAGTAGAATGAAATTGACAAAGTTTTCCGGAGGCAGGCGTGAAACCGACCAGCAGTATTTGCAATATTACACTTAAAGAATGTATGCTTTTCTGCCTTTATGGATATTTAAGGAGATACACACGCTGGCAATTGCACTTATTTCTCCAAAAAAGCAAGAAATGTGTCACCACCCCCCTCCTTCTCCCTTTCCTTTCCGCAGCGAAATGATTTGAAGCAAAACCCCCAGTGAATAGAACGAAATTGACAAAGCTTTCTGGAGGCAGGCTGAAACCCGACTACCCCCTCCTTCTCCCTTTCCTTCCGCGGCGAGAACTCCTTTACAGCCATATTGTGCTTCGTTGCAAAGGGGGAGAGGAGCATACGTCATTTTTTTGCTGACCAACTGGTTGATAGGGGGAGGTTTTAGAGGCGGAGCTTGGAAAAAGCAAAAAGAATGTAGGGGTCTTACTGCTGCGTGTGCAAAAAAGCATTTTTTTAATTGGGAAAGAGTGAACTAAAAGGCAAAGTGAGGACTATCAGATGACAAACTGAATATGGAAACCGTGGATTATCCCGCTCCGTTTGGATAAGCCCTAGGAGCTAAGCATCCAATTAGCTCCCCAGCCAATTATAGCGCCACTGCCATTTGTGAAGGGAAACTGGAGGCTGCCTTTTCAGATGGTTTGGAAACTTCAGCTGGTGCAGAATTCAGCAGACAGACATATAATTGGGACCAGGCCAAATTCAAAGGGCTGGTTTTAACCTATAAAGCTTTATACAGCTTAGGACCCAATTACCTCATGGAGCATTAGGGATGTACTAGAATTCTGCACAGTTCAGATTTGGTACTGAATGTTCCATTTATTCGCTTATTTGTTATTGTTGCAGAGCAGATTTTTATGGAGTGATTTTCCACAGCTATTTTCAGAAACAGGTTTTTAAAAATCCACATCTATAATATTGATATTAATATTGATATTTTGATTGATATTTTCTTCAATTTATTGACATTTCCTTTCAAAATATCAACATTTCCTTTTAAAATATCAATATTTCCTTTCAAAATATTAATATCAATATTTTTCCGAGGTGAAAAAACAGATAAGTAGAAGCAGTGGCCTGCAGACAAAGAACAAACTCAAATCAATACCAGCCTGCTAGCTAGATGGAATACTTCTGAACTGGTACCAGCCACAAGATCCCATCCCAATGTAACATCCCTTTCCACATGAACCTGCCCTGACTCTCAAGTCATCTTTGGAGGTCCTTATCCAAGTACCCCCTCCAAGGGAGGGGTGGATGGTGGCTACATGAGAAAGCACCTTTTCTGCAATGGCTTCTTACCTTTGGAATGTTCTTCTCAGGGAGGTGCACCTGGCCCCAAGTCTAACATCTTTTTCATACCAGTCCAAGGCTGTTTTGTACACTCAGGCACTGAATGCTGATATCTGTTTTCCACTTAAGTTAATGTTTTTTAGCTGCTTGTTGTTTTATGGTGATTGCTTGTGGTAATTTTATGGCAGAAAATGTGTACCTGGGGGGATGTTTAGCGTGAACACTTTTAGTTATTGTTGTATGTTTTTAGCGTGTATTTGTTTACTATATAAGTTGCCTTGAGACCTTCAGGTATAATGCAACACATAATAAAATGATAATAACAGAGCAAAAGCAGTTGAGAATGAGGAACAGCACCCAAAAAACAAAGCAGGAGTTAGGCCAAGATAGTGCTTAGCAAAAGTTTCCAAAAATATATGACTGTTGTTTTATCTAGCATACCAGAATAAAACACAAGGATACCCTTTGCTCTGAAGATGATCTATGGTCAAAATGAATCAGCAAACTTCACATAAAAACTTCCATGGCCCAGCTTGAAGCCTGCTTCTTCTTTCACTCTTCCATGAGTACAAGTGCAAACAAAGGCAAAACCTATACATAGGTCCAGAGACAGAGGCTGCATACACGCCAATCCATTTGTAGCACAAAAATATAGTTTTTCTCAATCCAGAATCATTCATGCTCATCCTCAATATGCTGCTTTCAATCTAGATTGACTCTAGATCCTGCTGTCCACAACAATGGGTGCGGTTACTTGATACATTTTTGAAAATTTCCTTTTTTAGGTTACCCATGCCTTTTCTTCCCTGCATGTGCCTCAGGTGAATGAAGAAGGAAATGGTGATGGTGATATTGGTATACACTCACCCACATCATTGGGTAGGTGTGGATACACCTATTGCCAGGACCGCCTACATCTGTTTTCAAATGGACACAATGTGGGGTAATGCAGAATCAATCTGCAATGAGCTTTTATTTTCGCAATGAAACCAGTTTCTCAAGAAGCACTTTTCAGGGGCAAATATATATATATATAATAGATATAGATGGTGTGGACTACAGAGAAAAAAAATACTCTGCATGGATTCTAGAATAAAATGTTGTGTGTATGCAGCCAGAGAGAGATCTGTTCTCTAGTCCAGATCACTGAAGCCATAACAGCTATGGTCTCGAAGCTAGGAAGGTATGAATATCAGTCTGCACATATAATGCTTAAGCTGTTGCTATTTTTGGCTTATTTAACAAGTGTCCAATACTTGTTAGCAATACCAACAAATGTGCAGATCTTTCAAGAAAAAATATAACTGAGTTAGGGCAATTGACTCCACCTGGAAAACATCTGAAGCTTTGGCTTGCCTCATACTGTTATTCATAATATGGAATCTTACTATTGTGATGAATATAAGACAAATTAAAAGTACACAAAAGGCATCAGCATGAATTTGAGGTAAAGTCTAACATGCCAAATACAACTGGAATCAGTGGAATATTTGTGTTCCACTGATTTTAAAGGTGACTGAGGGCCAAATCGGATGTAACAGCATGAGACCTTTTTGTTTAAATCTGGGTCTACCCTGTATAAAATGTAGGTAGGATGCTGATTCTGAGACCCATTGGTGAGAGAGGAGCTCATTTCCAGTATCAAAGCTGGTCTAAGGAAAAAAGCATATTGCTAAGATGTAAGTTGCATGAGAGGGGGACTGTTCAGCAACCCCATCTGTAAACCCCCATTGGTCAAAAAAATTGAACACTTCCTACTTTATATACAACTGGGCAGACTCAGATGGTTTTAAAGAAAGGGTCTGCTACTCCTGCATCTAGTTTGGTCCTTAGGCAAGTCAATCATTCTCTGGATTTCAACCATTGGTTTGAAGAGATAATATAATAACAGAACCAGATGAACCAAATTAATTTTTAAATGACTAATATTGTACACTTACTTGAGACATAGTCCCTTCTTCCTGACGGTTATTTGGACCAATTTGTCCCACTGATGGCCAAGGACTTCGTCTTTTTTTTGCTTTTTCAGGTAATCTGATGAATAAACAGAGAAATGATGTAACAAATTCATTCCCAGATAAGAACTGAGCTGTTGATTTCTAACTTATGCCTTTAAATTTTTTTTTAAAAAAAGCATGTACCATGTGTAGCATAATCTTTTTTCATGTATGTTTGTGTGTGGAATAGCTCCTCAATAAGAAATCACATGTAGCTTATCTAAATTCAGCAGTTAAAAACTATTCCTTTTTAAAGTTTTTTAAGCAAAAATGACATTTTTCAAACATTCAAATTCCCCACCTGCATTTCGTTTTGCAGTACATACCTTGAATTAGGGCACAGGAAATGTGAGCTGAAATTTGCAGTAAGATTTCCACAGTTTGGGTGGATGCGTGGCATTGTCATAGAGGGTGTTTGTGGAGAATCCTCCTTTATCCCACCAGCATCAGTGCCAGCTACAGCTGGATCAGTGCCATCATTGCCGGTCGGTCTGTTCTCATGAGGAAGGTTTAGAGTATTTTGAGAGAGAGCAGTCCGCTGTGAAGCTGCATCTTCTTGTTCATTCCTTTTAAGATCTGAGATTTCAGATTTCCCCCCTTTCATTTTGATACCTTTGACCTTTATCTCCTTTGTTTTTTTGTCCTTTTCAGTTTCCTGGAACAGGTAACACACACAAATTTTGAACAATTCCTTCTATTCACTTACAATCTGCTCCTAGAAGAAATGCCACATTTCCATCTCCATGGAGTTGAGAGACAAACGAAACTGTACAATTCCTCCCAGAGTCTGAATTCACTTTTAATTTATTTATTTATTTTGCTATACAAGGCCTGCTTCTTCTTTGACATCTTCAATAGGGAAAGCTGTACAGTCCATTCATAATTCTACACTCCCCAAACATGCTTATTTATTTATTTATCCCTAAATCTGCAACTTACCTAGAAAATCTGACCATCCCGAGTTTCTGCCATTTGTTTGCTAGGGCTAGATTTAACTGCCTCCCCTCGGCGCTCTTAGAAGGCCGTTTTCAAAGAATCCCATATGAGAAACGTTTTTGTATTTGTAATAAGGGAGAGATTGAAACAATTGATCATGTTCTTCTTATTTGTGATCTATACAAGAATCCTCGTACTAGATTTATTGTACCACGTATTGAAGCTTTCCCGGGTAGGTCCTTAAAGTGGCTAACAAACTATCTTTTGTCCGACTCGGACAAGAGTGTTTCCGAATCAGTTGCCCAGTTTCTAGTAGTAGCCCAGAATATACGTAAAAATAGTACTTAATAAATTTTAACATCATTTTGCTGATGATTTTGTAATATTTGTTTTTAAAGTGTTGATCTAATCAATTGTATAACGGGTCTATGACCGTATAATAAAATTTGATTGATTGATTGATTGATTGTATTTATATACCGTCCCATAGCCAAAGCTCTCTGGGAGGTTTACAATAACTAAAAACATTAAAAACAGATATACAAATTTAAAAACACATCTTTTTAAAACAATTTAAAACACAATTTAAAACAATTTATTAGCCAACTATGGAACAGGCACATTTGGTGGGAACACGAGAGATGGCCTTCTTGGTGGCTGCCCCCAGGCTCTGGAACTCCCTTCCTAGGGAGGTTAGACTGACTCTCTCCTTGTTGTTCTTCTGTCAACAGGTGAACACTTTTCTATTCCAGTATGCTTTTGGGAACTGACTGCAAGGGCTATTCATAGGGTGCTGTTTTACTGATTTATAGTTTGTGTGTTTTTTAATTGCTATGTTTTAAATGGTTTTAATTCTATAGATAGTTTAATTACATTTTAATTATAACATTCTGTATGTTTCATTTATATTTTTAGCTTTACTTCTTTTAATTTTTGTAAGCTGGCTTGAGTCCCAGTTCTGGGAAAAAGGTGGGATATACATAATAATAATAATAATAATAACAACAACAACAACAACAACAACAACAATAATAATAATAATTTCACTTTCTGGGCCAAATCCTGGAACTGGCATGTAAATCCTGGACACAGAGAAAAAATCCAGAGGGTGACACTTCAGTAAAATATTTGGGAAGTACTGGAACACAACCTAAAAATGATATTGAAATTCTTGCTAGTAATTTGTATTAACAGTAATGCTACTCTAGCGCAGAATAATCTTTAATTCTGTTGCCTGCTTAAAAGTTTATGTCTTCATAAACCATCCTTCTTTAATTTTCCTTACTGTTCATAGCTCTCAAAATATAAAATAGTATAAAATAGCCAAGTAATGTTTCTCAGATTTTCTTGTTATGGTAGTAATCATGACCTCTCTGGGACACAGCCTAACTTATTTCAAAACATCTGATCATGGAGGCATCAGTCACATGATCAACTTTTAACTAATTCAGTCAGGTGTGGCTGACAAACATTGCAACCGGCATGGGCTCAAACTATTGGGAATAGCTTGTCAGTAATTTAAGCATCACATTAACATTTCATTTAAGAATATAACTATTCCCAGAGCAAGCTAAAATACTGTACTAAAATAAATCAAATTCTGCAACTTGTGTAAATTAGTCAAATTTATTTTGTTTCCACTAGTCATCAGGGGCTTAATATATGTGGGATTTGGGGACCTAATATCTGTACAAAAAGATGAGCTAATAGTTAATGGCAAATAATAATTACATGTCTGTAGATATCTATGGCAGCTGCACTGACTACCCAGTTTGAGGTGGCATGTTCCTATCCTATAGTCTTGCTATATGTAAAATAATAATTAACACTCTAAAAATAGTAATTTTGCTTACCTTCACAATAACTTGGCCATTCTGAGACACATTAATATGAACTGTTCGTTTTTCATCCTTGATTTGTTCAGCCTCTTTATTATTGTCTCTGAATTTTGAAGGAGAACTCAGCTTTGCTTCTTGAAGTAATTTGGATTTCAGTTCTGGTAAGAATCTGACAATGAAAAGTGCATTTCTATTAACAAATATATATAAATAAATTTCGGACGGGCAGCCATGTTAGTCTCCTGCAGCAAAAACAACAAAGAGTCTTGTGGTACCTTAAAGATTAACAAATGTATTATGGTATAAGCTTTTGTGGACTACAGTCCACTTCATCTGATGCATGAAATGTTATCCTGAGTAACAGGTAAATATATATAATTAGCCCGGGGGGAGGGGTTGTAAACAGTGAGGTCTGAAGGAAATGAAATACAGAAAAGTACAGATGGTAATTTTCTTATTAACAGCAGTCATTCACAAAAAAGTAGTTGATAACACAGACATCCTGGCATTGGTAAGCCAATGAACACACATAATGTGATAAAAATCCATACTATTGATTAAATCCACAAGTAATAGCACTGAACCTAGTGATGTATTATGATTCAACAGTTTCACGTCGTTGCAGTCTTCTTTTGAAGTTCCCTTGTTCAAGGATGGCAACTTTAAGGACAATTATAGAATGCCCTGGGTCTGAAATATTCCTCCATTGCTTTTTCTATATTGCTATTTCAATTATCAGATTTTATTTATCTATTTATTTATTATTTGATTTATATCCCGCCCTTCCTCCCAGCAGGAGCCCAGGATGGATTTGTGTCTATTTGTCCTATGCAGAATGCAGAAAGGCACTGTTGGCAGAAACTGGCATATTACATTGGAACATGTGCAGGTGAATGATATACACCATCATCTGCCAGGCGATTCTGTCACCTATGGCCTGAATCATAATTACAGTTTTTTTTCTGCTATATTAGTTAATTATCTAACCAATGCTGGGAAGTTATCTAATTTATTTGTTATAGTTTTATTACTTTATATTGTGTTTTAATGTTACTGATTTTTTGTTTTGTGACCAGCCAGAGACCAATTGTTATGAGTGGCTATATACGTGGGGGGGGAAGGGGGGGAATCACCAGCACTGCCTTGATAATTGGTCACTATACTTATTTTATTTTTAGGTAATTGTCACTGTTCTTTTTGCAGTTTCTTCTGACCTTACTCCCTGCATTCCCCAACCCCATCCCAACCATGTTTATATATGCTCGTCAATTTAGAACAACACATCATGCATCTGATGAAGGGGACTGTGGTCCATAAACGCTAATGCCATAATACATTTGTTAGCCTTTGGGGTACCACAAGACTCTGATGTTTTTGCTGCAACAGATTAACACAACTACCCCTCTGGAATATATTTAGGCAGAACTAGGAAGCATGCCAACCACAATACATCTGTTCTACATCTTAGCTGTGGTCCTAAAAGCAAAAACGTTAAAGATTGTTTGCTTATAAGTGCATTATGTTTCATGTAAAACATTTATTTCTCGTTGCAAAACATATTCCAACTTTCAAGTTCTGTTTCAGCCTTGACAAATTACGCATCACTCTGTTTATTGTATTCTAAAGATCAAGGATTCTTTCTTGACATGGTACTTTAACAAAACCTCTTTGAGGTTTGAGAAAACAGAACAAATGCCTAGGCAGATTTGCAACAAATTTGCTCAATGTGCCTCAGTTCCTTTTCGCCTAATGCTTGACAAGACAATTAAGTTAGGAAAAACAATATCATACAGCGATTAATTGTCCATTCCACTGAAAATCAGAACACAGCATGACCTTAAACATTTACTAAAGTCCTGCTGATTTCAGTGGAATCCATTTCCAAATCATTTGCTTAGAATTGCAGCCCTAAGGTCCAATCCATAAGAATCACATGTGTGGATTGGAAACAGGCTTATTATTATTATTATTATTATTTAGTTGCATTTCTAAACCGCCCTATAGCTAGCAGCTCCCAGGGCGGTGTACAACATGATAAAACCACAATATTTAAAATACAGCAAGTGTGTATTGCGCAGACAATATAAACATTATATAAACAAAGTGAAAGAAAACTAAAAAAAATAAGATTAAAAGCTTAAATACTTTAAAATGCCTGGGTGAAGAGGTGGGTTTTTATCTGGTGCCGAAAAGATGACAGAGAAGGCACCAGGCGTATCTCATCTGGGAGGGCATTCCATAATTCGGGGGCCACCACCGAAAAGGCCCTAGATCTTGTTACTGTTCTCCGGGCCTCTGTATGGGTTGGGACCCGGAGAAGGGCCTTAGACATCGAGCGGAGTGAACGGGTAGGAACATAGCGGGAGAGGCGTTCCATCAGATATTGCGGTCCAGTGCCGTTAAGGGCTTTATAGGTAAGGACCAACACTTTGAATCTGGCCCGGAAACATATTGGAAGCCAGTGCAGTTGGGCCAGAATAGGTGTTATGTGGTCGAATTTCTTCGTCCCAGTAAGAACTCTGGCCGCAGCATTCTGCACTAGCTGAAGTTTCTGAATCGTTTTCAAAGGTAACCCTACGTAGAGAGCATTACAGTAATCCAATCTAGAGGTTACCAGAGCGTGAATAACTGAGGCTAGGTTCTCCCTGTCCAGATAGGGTCGTAGTTGGGCTACCAGCCGAAGCTGGTAGAACGCATTTCGTGCCACCGAGGCTACCTGGGCCTCAAGTGACAGAAGCGGATCTAATAAGATCCCCAAACTACGGACCTGTTCCTTTAGGGGGAGTGTAACCCCATCTAGGACAGGTCTGACATCAACCATCTGAGCAGAGGGGCCCCCAACTAGCAGCATCTCAGTCTTGTCAGGATTGAGCTTCAGTTTGTTTGCTCTCATCCAGTCCATTATCGCGGCCAGGCAGCGGTTCAGTACAGCAACAGCCTCACCTGAAGAAGATGAAAAGGAGAAATAGAGCTGCGTATCATCAGCATATTGCTGGAAACGCACTCCATAACTCCTGATGACCTCACCCAGCGGCTTCATATAGATATTAAAAAGCATGGGGGACAGAACTGAGCCCTGCGGGACCCCATACTGGAGCACCCAGGGACTCGAGTAGTGTTCCCCAAGCATCACTTTCTGGAGACGATTCTCAAGATAGGAGCACAGCCACCGCCAAGCAGTGCCTCCAACTCCTAACTCCGCGAGTTTCACAAATGGATTATCCTTTTGGCTTTCTCTTCATCCATCCGCTCCCAGAATAAAAAAGAAAAATGCTGCCTGGAGCCAAGAACACACAAGCACTCAAGATATGTGTGTTTGTATGTCCTGAACAATGTCCAAACCTCTTGAACATGTTGCACTAGTGTTCAAAGCCCTAGGCTGAAAGGCTGCCTCCTTCCCTACAGACCCTCTTGGGTGTTACACTGAGGGGCCTCTCTTGGTAGTTCTATCTTTCTCAAAAGTTTGGGTGCAAGGGAGCAGCTCAGAAAAGGGCATTCTCTGTGGCAGCTCCTAGGTTATGGAATTCCTTCCCCACAGAAGTATATCTGGCACTTTTATTATATAGTTTCAGTGGTATGCTGAAGACGCACCTCTTTACTCTGGCCTTTGACACCTGACCTGAGATATACTTTTTCACAATCCAGCCTATTCCTCTGACAGTAACATGTTTTAAAGTATTTTTAATGTTGAATTTTAATTTGTTGTAACCTTTTGGTGAAGGGCAGGTAAGAAATCAAAATCATAATCATCTTTTAAAGTGTCAGCCACTTGTTGAGGTGGGAGACAGTAAATCTATGCCATCCTGTTACCTTTCTCAAAAGTTGATTAACACTGCCTAACTTGGGACAGCATCAACCACCTCTTTTTTTGGTGATAGAGATTCTCATGTACAGATTTGAGATGGAAAGATCTATCAATTTCAGTTCTGTCAGTTTCTCACTTTTCCAATCTTAAATTCAGTTCTCCACATTTCTGCAGCAATTTGTAATTTTTTTTAAAAATCCTCATGTTAATTTTCTAGCATTTTAATGCAAATTTCTCCTAATACACTTTTGTAGGCAGTTTTGACTAATATATACATTTTTGCATGCTAATTCTCATCATACATTTCTGGATATTTTTTTCACATATTTGTGCATATATTTATTTCTATGCACACTTTCTCCTAATATATGCATTTAAGTAAACATTGTTTGGTTGGCGAACTGCACTGCGAAATTCGAATTAAGTGTGAATCAAATAATGGTTGGGTTTTGGTTCCCAGATTGTTTCAGAAACTGCAAATTTGATAGATTCAGCTTGAAATGTGAACTGAATCAAAATTCTTGCCCATCCCTAGTACAGAATGATGCTGTGATCATTCAGAGAGACAGCTGAAGTACCCATTGGGGCTTTTTTGAGCATTTGTTAATTTTCAGAAACTTGAGCTCAATTTATACAGTACCAAATGTGCAACAACACAGGGTCCTCAAGCGCTATGATGCCTAAATATTGCTCCTGGCACCCAGGATGCTGAACAGTTTAGGAAGCACATTTATCTCATGTGTGCTGTTGTGTATGAGAGTTAGCCTCCTCCTCTTACTTTCTTACAGCACAATCTTAGCCATGTCTACTCAGAAGTAACTCCTACTGAATTCAATGCAGCTTACTCACAGCCTGGTAAAAGGGGTTAGGATTGCAGCCATAGTTCCTAAATGCAAGCAGAAGACACTCACTGAATGAAGGGCTTCCAACTCTGAGGCTATGATTTCCAGTTGAGTTTCAGCCCTGATACCTCTCAGGCTGTGAACACACTAGTCACCAGAGCAAAGTGTTTCCATTGGCCACACCTGGAGGGGAACAGGTTGATCTGCCAATCAGTTGTGAAATCTTTGTGAAGCTGATTTTTTTTTTTTAAAAAAATGCACTCAAGCTGCTCCTACCAGGTTTAACAGCAAAAAGGGGTGGGGTTTGACTAGCATCGTGTGCCCTGGTTATTAGAACAGAGAGGCGGAGATGCACTGGAACTGGCAGAACAATGAGTGTTTTTCTACCCTCAGCTAAGCACAGCCTGGAAGAAAGAGTGGAGGAGAGAGAATAAGCCAACAGGATCTCTCTCCTCACTGGTAGACTTGCATGTCTTTCTTGTCCTTCTTCCAACCTAACTCCTATGTTTTGCAAAAATGTTTGCACTCTTGTACATTGTTATGGTGTTGTGGGAGCTGTTTCTGTATATTCACAAAAATTGCTGGCAAATGCATGGGAGTTGAGTCACAACACAGACACTGGTCAATAGGATGATGAGACATGTAAACAGTTACAATCACTCTGGTGAGAAAACCAAGTTTCCCAGACATTAAATATTGTGATTTGAGTACAGAGAGTATGCAATATCTCACCAACAGAAGCATTATATAGGTGACAATATTTTTTTATTCTTTCCCCCACTCCCAAAAAATTAATAGCAGTTATTTATCATGCAAAAGGTCAAACTTCTTGAAAGGCTCTCATAAGAAAACCTGAGTCCATATTGCTTACTTTTCAACAAATCCATCTCTGGTGAAATATTCATGCTGTAGCAAATCAGCAGATGATATCCTGTCTGCAGGATCCATTTGTAAACAAGCCTGGAAAATAATGGAACAATTATTTTAGAAGGCAGCATTTCTAAAAGTATATATAATATTCTCCAATGGGGAAATGCTTATAATAAAAATATTTACTATATAACATTTATTTGTTATTTAACAAAGGTTTATGGAATTATTATTATTATTATTATTATTATTATTATTATTATTATTATTATTAATTACATTTGTATACCGCCCCATAGGCGAAGCTCTCTGGGCAGTTTACAACAATTAAAACATTAAAAACAAATACACAAATTTAAAAACACATTTTAAAAAAACAACAATTTAAAGCCTGAACTTAATGGCCATATGTATTACTTAAGTTGTGAAGAACACAGTAAACAGTTCTCTTCTCTTCCTCCTACCCCCAATTCCATGCTTTTGCAACTACATTCCCAATATGTTAGTGCAATATAATGATAATAAGCTTGCCAACCATGATTTTTTTAAAAAATATTCTGAGCATGTGCAGTTTCATATTTCAATCTTAAACAATAACACAATCATGACTACAGAAATAAGAGTTTGCTTCTTGTTTCCTGATGCTATATGGGAGTGAGCATCATTTTGTTACAGAAAATGATAATATGTTTTAAAGTATATAAAGGGGGAAAGATAATGCTTCGGCCATCTGCTTGGGGGGAAGGAGGAGCACTTCAGCAACTCATTGGAGTAGGGGTAGAAGGGCAATCCAGGAGGGAAGGTGGGGCTTTGGTGACGGTAGGTGAGGTTGGAGAGTAAAGCAAGCAGGGGCAGTAAGTTACCAGTAAGAAGAAAATACTGCCGCTACCGGCATCAATCCTAGATTATGCCCACACTGCTGGCTCAGAGGTCCAGAACCACTACTTACAAAACTCAACAGAGTATGTATGGAATTCTAGTGAAAAGTGGAGAAGATATTTTAATTGTAATTCAGCTTAACTAATGAGAACTTAAGGTGGTATATAAATAAATATATTTCAGGAAGGAGGGGTTGAGAGTGCTCCCTGCCGAAGGCAACAAAATTTGAACTTTTGGTTCATACTTCATACCACTGCTAACAGACAATTCCATAACCATGCAGCAACCATGAAGGTAACATCTCATTGTACTGATGTGGTACACGGATGCTTGAATTGGAGTTGAGGGGGTTTCTCAATACTTCTGCAATTGTCTATAATTTTGTAGAAAAGCAGAATATAGTGATACAATGTTCAGTCACCAGTCTGAGAAGCAGCTGGCATTGAAGGGCTTTGAATAGGGAAAGTAATATCAGATATTCATACCCTGCTGTTCTTTATAAAACAAATTCAAGTCAGCTTACAAAAGAATTAATACACAATAGTCCAAATTACTGAAAACCAATTTCATACATAAAACCACAACAGGATAAAACAATTCAGCATAATACCAAAAGACAAAAAATTGGCCCACACTAAAAATGCAACATCATCAAAAGGTCTTAGCACTTCATGTTAATAGAACACTTAGCACTTAAAAGAGAGAGCCAACCAAAACTCTCAGGGGAGAGGAGGTTTCACAAACAGGTGCCACAGGATAAAAAGTCCTACACTGTGTCCCAACCAACTATGCTTAGGTAAAAGGTGGGATGCACAGCTGAGCTTCAAATAATGAACACAAGTTTATATGGGAGGATGTCCTTTAAACAAACATGCTTAGGACTTTGTAGGTAAGAACCAGCATTTTGAATTGCACCAGGAAAAAAGATGGAAGCCAGTGCAGATGACACTGGGAGTGAGCATCATTTTGGTATAAAAAACAATATGTTTTAAAGTATATAAAGGGGGGAAGGGGAACACTTCAGCAACCTGTTTGGGGGGAAAGGGGAGCAACTGCAGTGGTACAATCAACAAAGCGGCCTCCTGAAATCAGTCTGGACACTTCCATTTTGCACCAGCTGAAGTTTCCAAACACTTTAAGAAACTACATTTAAGATGCTAACTTATGAATCAATTAAAACTTTCAAGTTTGTTTCTTTTAACAAATCAAGACCAGCTCCTTGAATTGTATCTGACTACAGGGAACACAAAGCTCGTGTCTGTGTAACTTAGGGGTAGCTAACATTGTGTCCTTCAGATGTTGCAGACTACAATTCCTATCAGCCCCAGCCAGCATGGCCAATAGTCAGGGTTGATGGGAGTTGTAGTCCAACAGTAAAAAGTGGCTAGCATCCAAAAACCAGGAGAAGAAAAGAAAGGGGGAAACCCCAAGATGCCAGAAAAAACACATTCTATTTTTAACAAAAGCCCAGTGCGCTTCGACCGACACATGCCTAGGCCTTCGTCAGGGGCCGCAAATAAAATATATACCTTCCCAGAGGCTATGATACCAGTGTACCCACTAGAAGATTGGATGTTAGATGATTACAAACAACTGAGGAAAAAGAATGTGGAAGGGATCCTGGATATTTTTTTAAAATTCACAAGAGAGGAAGAAGAAGAATGTTCTGTTTCGCTACGCAACTCTGCAGGGTCCTACAGGGCATTTGGGCCCAGCCTCCTATAGGTTACGGGCACCAGGCATGCAGAAGGAGATTTGAGCAATTAAGGACCCTTTGTGTTGCAAATCAAGGAAGCTAACAGAGACCTTCAGAGTTTGGTCAGTAAAGAGTTGAGGCTTTTACTTAAGAATGCATCGACAAGCTGACCCCCGGAGAGTGGAAGCTATGGGAATTCCGTATGAAAAATCACCTGAGGCAACAGAAGCTGTTGGATGTGATTACAGGATCAGAACCAGGAGAAGATGCTTCTCGGGAGGAACAAAGAGTTTGGACTGAGCAAGACGAGAAAGTACAGGATCTTATTACGAAATGCGTGAGTAATTCCCAGATCCCTTTAATCCTGAATTGTAAAAATGCCAGAGAGATGTGGTCTGCGCTGGAATCAGGTCACCAGCCGAAAGGTCAGGCACATCTGATTGCAATGTTATGAAGTCTTATTAATTTGCAAATGAGGGATGATTCATTTGAACAACACCTTACTAAATTTATGGTGTTAATCCAAGGGACAGAGGAAGCAGGCACAGTTTTAGATGGACCGGTACAGATTGCCTTATTTCTTGATTCCCTCCCAAAGTACATGGAAACTTTCGTACTTATTTTGCAACAACAGAAAAAGCCTTTGAGTGAAGTGATATCAGAAGTAAGACAGCATTTGTCTCAGAAAGCAGCTACGGTCCTAAGTAAACAAGCTAGCAAAGAAGCTGCTGGCCGACTGGCAGTTAAATGCAGATTTCGGGAACAAAGGGAATCCAAAGGTGTGAAAGCCAAGCGTTGCTATCTATGTGTTCAGAAAAACACCTTAAAGACCAATGTGATAAGAGACAGAGGTCTGAAGGAGGAAGTAATGGATTTAAAGGGACAGAGAAGATGCCAAGAGTTTACAAGTAACTCATGTGGGAAAATGTTACAATAATACAAATTTCTATGTGGATTCAGGGGCAAGTGCTCATTTAATAAATGAAAAAGCTTTTTTTGAGAAATTAACCCACGTGAAGGATCGGTCAGAGTGGTGGATTCGAGGGAGGTGCCCATTAAAGGGGCGGGAGATGCTAAGCTGGTTTGCCAGACTGTAAGCGGCACTGAGGAAATTTATCTGAGGAATGCGCTCTGGACCCCAGGAATTTCTAATAACTTGATATCTGTCAGTGAAGCAACAGACAAAGGATGTAACGTATTATTTGAACAAGATTCCTGTGTAATTTCTAGAGATGGTGAGATTATATGCACAGCTACTAAGCGAAAGGGAATGTATGAAGTTGATCAAAGTCCACAAGCTAATGTTGTAAAGGACTGTTGTAACAAGTCATGTTTGCATATGTGGCATAGGAGATTGGGGCATAAAGACATTGCAAAGATTAATACCCTTCCAAATAATAGTTTAGTAAGAGGCATGAAAATTGAAACCTGCCAAGGAAAGGGGAGATGTACAAGCTGTGTTAAGGCTAAAGACAGCAGACCCAGTTTTCCTAAGCAGTGTGAAAGGAAGACCAAGCGCCCCCTAGAGTTGATTCACAGCGACATTTGTGAAATGCCAATTCCTTCATATGGTGGAAACAAATATATTCTTAGTTTTATTGATGATTATTCAAGATTCACTGTAATCAATATGTTGAAGGAGAAGAGGCAAATGCTTCAGAAACTCAAATAATATGTTGCAATGGTGACCACTAAATTTCAGAGAAAACCACAGATTCTAAGTTCTGATAATGGGGGAGAGTACATGTCTCATGCTACCGAGCAGTTTCTGCGTGAAAATGGGATTGAGCATCAGACCACTGGACCCCACAACCCAAAACAGAACGGAGTCTCGGAGATAAAATTCAGAACGCTAATTGAGATGGTGAGATCCATGCTAGAAGATGCTAATCTCCCACAGAAACATTGGGGAGAGGCAGTGTATACTGCCACCTATCTACAAAATTGTTTGCCAACAAAGGTGAATGGCAACAAGCCTCCATTCAAATTATGGTATGGGCGCATACCCAGTTTGGCTCATATAAAGGTGTTTGGATCAAAAGTGTATGGTCACATTCCACACCAGAAAGGAACCAAATTGGACAACACTACAAAAGAAGGAATCTTCGTTGGATATTTTTCAGAACAAAAGGGATACAGAATCCTAAATCCCAAAACAGAAAGGATTGAAATCCAAAGAGCTGTCTACTTTGATGAAGGTCAAGGTGCATTCCAACCAGAAGGGGCACCATTCCAAGACCACAACAGTGAAGAAGATAAAGCAGAAATACCATACAGTACTACAGATTACAGCGACATGCCAGCACTGGAGGACAGTGAGGAATCAGAGCAAGAAGGGGAACCTGCACAGCCAGAAGGGGCAGCAGAGAGTCCTGTACCAAGACGCTCTAACTGCACCAACAGAGGTGTACCTCCACTGAGACTGTCCTACCTTGCAAGAGCTGATAAACTTCCAGAGCCAGAGACCTGGAAAGATATTGAAACTGTAGTCAAGCATACAACAATCAGGACACTCCTGAGTGTCGCTGCCAACAAGCAGATGCAAGTAGAGCAACTGGAAATAAAAGCTGCTAGAGCATGGAATGACAAACTGAACCAAATACTCTTGAAACAAGGCTATAAAAGAGGCGAAGCAGACCAATGCCTATATAGCAGATTCAAGAATAACAAATGGACTTATATTTTGATTTAGATGATTTACTACTGGCTTATGAGAATCCACAAGACAAGCAAGAGTTAGTAAGTAATATAAGCAAGGAAGTTGAAGTGAAATGTCTAGGAGACATCACATACTACCTTGGAATACAAATTGAAAGAGAGGACAATGGATAATTTCTTCTAAATCAAAGACAAAAGATTCAAGACCAACTTGAGAGTCAAGGACTGAAGGATGCACATCCAGCGCCTACACTAATGGAAGTAGGATACTTGAAACCAGACCAGAACAATCAACCCTGAGAAGACAACGAAAGGTACAGACAAGCTATAGGGAAACTCCTATACATCAGCACAATAACCAGACCAGATGTGGCGTTAGCAGTGGGATACCCTTGCAGAAAAACCAGCTTGCCAAACAAGAAAGACTGGGAAGCAGTCAAGACAGTGGCAAGATATCTGAAAGGCACTGCAAACTTAAAATTAAAGCTATCAGCTACTTGAGATCCTAAACTTCTAGGATATGCTGATGCTGACTGGGCTGGAGACACCAAAGATCATAAGTCAACCAGTGGAAACTTGTTCTACTATGGGCAGTCACTTATCTGCTGGACAAGTCGAAAGCAAGAGACTGTAGCACACTCATCTACTGAGGCAGAGTACGTTTCAACTGATGAGGCATGCAAGGAAATGCTGTGGCTACGCAAGCTTCTACGAGACTTGGGCATATCTGAACCAGAGCCTATCAGAATACTTGAGGACAATTAAGCCTGCATAAGACTCGCAGAATCAGAAGGGCAAAGTTCTCGCATGAAGCACATTGATGTGAAGTTCCACTACCTCAAGGACATAAGGGAGAAAGGACTTCTAGAGATGACCTACTGTCCAACAGAAGAGATGACAGCTGATGCTTTGACCAAACCATTGGGCAAAGTCCGACACCAGAAGCGAGGCAAGATGCACCTTGTAGAATGAACCAAGTTCTCATTGAGAAGGGGTGTTGGAACATATGGGGTTCAACTCCAACTTGTGGGTTGAGGCTGCATGGGGTTAAAAAGGGTAGCTAGAGAGGAGACCTCTTGGTTGCTAGGCTATACCTGTCCTTTGATCTCCTGCTGTCTCTTCCTTCCTGTTAGACTGATATGCAGAAGAATGTTGCTCCCAGTTCCTTCCCTCCTTCCCAGTTTTGTCTTTCTTCTTTCTTGAGAGGGGAGCAGACATCTTTCCTTTGTCTCTCCTCTCAACCAGCATGAGGGCTAGCACTGGGACCAGTGCCAGCTGCTCCAGCATAGCTAGTTAGCTAGATATAGAACTCTTTCCTATCAAGCATGTACTTCCAGAATAAAGTAGTTCTTTCTTATTTTAAAGCTTAAAGTCGCTGTCTGACTAATTTGCAGGGAACGTAGAATCTTAGCAAAGATTCAAACACACACACATAAGCTCGCTCAAAACTCTCCATTCTGCTATGCAACTCTGGGCCCAGCCTCCTATAAAGAATACATGAGCAAGCCTAGTGAATTCTTCTTTGTGGTGGTTGTAATAGTGCAAGCAATTCTGCTCACAGAAGGATATGTCACACCAGCTGTTGTAAGTGAAAAGATTTTTTAAACACAGCTTTATTATGTTATGCATGATTTTATTTTATATGCATATTAATGTAGTGTGTCCTTGCTATTTTATTTACAGCCCCTGATGAAAGCCCAAACATACATCTGCTGAAACATGCTGGGCTCCCGCCAAAATCCAAACACATTTTTTCCAGCATCCTGGGGCCTCACCCCCCTTCTCCTCTCCTGGGAGTTGTAGTCCAACAACATCTGGAGGCACCATACTGGCCAGCCCTGGCAAAACTAGCAAGTCTTCTATAATTTCCTGTGTGGCCCTTATGCATCTCAGGAAGCCAATCCAGCTATAGACCTGCCTAGTCAAGCAGAACAAGAGTCCTTTTGAACATTTATATTGACCATCACTTCAGCTTTATCCAAGCAAAGCTTCTGACTGCTAAGTCAGATGGTCCAGAGCAGTACAGCCTGGTGCCCAGATTTTTTACCATCTACAGAAGTATGAGGACAGCTTACCAATGGAGTTCTAATCATAGGAAAGCTAAAAACAATTCAATTTTGGAATAAATTATGAGAATCTCTTTTAAGAACTACTTAAACTGTCCCCTGATACAATGTATTTGGATATTTTTAAAAAATTACAAAAATCCAATAATGCTTTATAACAAATAGTGGCATTCTTCCCCCACCCCATCAACAGATTTATTTATTTGATTTACATACAGTGTTCGTATCTCCATGCAATTATTTTGCCATTTTGTTATATAAATGAATAAATCTCACTTAATTGCTGTAAACATTGAGCTCAAACTCCAGTTAAGAAAGTTTTGTTTCATAGCAGTTAAAATAAAACATAACCATCCTTCTATTTATCTTTGAAAAGCCCACCCTCAATGATGGAGTACTTCAGGTACCCAGGCCCCTTTTATAGCATAAGAAATACAGAGCTGCTGAAAAATTATTGCATGGGATTCAGCCATTCAGCCAAAAGGAACCATATAATGCATTTTCCCAACACTCAACATATTGTTTCTGGGGAAATGCAATTCCTTTCCAAGCTAGCAGGACCATTAAGATTTGAAGTGCTGTCTGAACTTTATTTCGGAGTATTATGAGCTCTGAAGCCAATAATTTATTAATTGCAAACACATTTTTGAGCAACCAAAAAGACGACTGTGCACGTGGACATCACCAAATGGTCAATATAGGAATCAAATTGATTATATAATTGGTAGCAGGAGATGGAGAAGTTCCATATTTTCTGCGAAAACAAGACCAGGAGCAAAATGCAGTACAGTTCATGAACTGGTAATATCGAAAAGCTAAAGAAAAGCTAAAGAAGAACAAAAAAGCAATCATAATGTCAAATTACAATTTATTTTAATTTAAATAACATCCCAGAAGAATATAAAGATCAAATAAAGAACAGATTTGAGGCTTTAAACTTAGTTCACAGAGAACCAGAAGAACTATGGGGTGAAGTCAGAGACATTATCTGGGAAGAATGGAAAAAGACAATACCTCTAGCTAAAAAGAGAGAAAGACCTCAATGGATGACTGAAGAAACTCTTAAAATGGTTAGAGAGAGAAGGAAAGCTAAAGCAAAAGGAAATAGAAACATGGTTAGAACCCTAAATGCAACAATACTGTACAGCGACTAGTACATAGGGGCAAAGAGAATAGATATCGTATAGAAATAGAAGAGGACAACAGAAAGGGTAGAACAAGAGCCCTATTCCAAAAGATTAGAGAAATGAAAGGGAAATTTAAACCAAGAGTAGGGATGTTGAATAATCAACAGGGGAACACACTGACTGACTGAGATGAAATAAAAGGAAGATGGAAGCAGTACACTGAAGAACTCTAACTTAACACAGTGACCTGGCTCCGAAGCAAAGTAAAAGTTTCATCTTCTCTATCCTGTAGGCTCATTCTGTTCATAGGGTTTTCATGCTAAGAGGTATTCAGAAGTGGTTTACCATTGCCTTCCTCTGATCAAGATGAAATAAAAGATTCATTCACGGAGAAACCGTATGATGAAGAACCAGAAATCTTAGAATGTGAGGTGAAAGCTGCTCTTAAAATACTTGGAAGAAACAAATCACCAGGTATAGATGGCATACCAATAGAGGTGCTACAAGCTACTGAGACTGAATCTGTCCAAATTTTGAAAAAAAATTGTCAACAAATATGGAAAACTAAACAATGGCCCACAGACTGGAAGCGTTCAATATATATCCCAATTCCAAAGAAAGGGGATCCCAGGGAATGCAGTAATTATCGAACTATTGCCTTGATATCCCATGCAAGTAATGCTCACGATTCTGCAACAAAGGCTCTTACCATATATGGAGTGAGAAATGCCAGATGTCCAAGCTGGATTTAGAAAGGGAAGAGGCACCAGAGATCATTTCGCAAACATACGTTGGATAATGGAACGGAGCAAGGAATTTCAGAAAGAAATCACCCTGTGCTTTATAGATTACAGCAAAGCCTTTGATTGTGTAGATCATTAAAAACTATGAAATGCTTTAAAAGAAATGGGGGTGCCACAGCATCTGATTGTCCTGATGCGCAACCTATACTCAGGACAAGAGGCCACTGTAAGGACAGAATATGGAGAAACCGATTGGTTCCCATTCCAAAAGGGTGTGAGACAGGTGTGTATTTTATCACCCTATTTCTTTAATCTATATGCAGATCATATCATATGGAAAGCAGGATAGGACCAAGATGAAGGAGGTGTGAAAATTGGAGGGAGAAATATTGATAATTTAAGATACACATGCGATACCATACTATTTTTATTTTATTTATTATTTGATTTATATCCCTCCCAGAGCTTGGAAAAGTTACTTTTTTGAACTACAGCTCCCATCAGCCTAATCCAGTGGCCATGTTGCCTAGGGCTGATGGGAGTTGTAGTTCAAAAAAGTAACTTTTCCAAGCTCTGATCCCTCCATTCCTCCCAGCAGGAGCCCAGGGCGGCAAACAAAAGCACTAAAAACAATGTAAAACATCATAAAAACAGACATTAAAATACATCAAAACAAAACAACTTTAAAAACATTTTTTAAAGCTTTGAAGATTTTTTTAAAAAAACAAGGTTAAAAAACATCATTTTTTAAAAAAGGTTTAAAAGAAAATTAAAATGCAATTCCAACACAGAAGCAGACTGGGATAAGGTCTCAAATTAAAAGGCTTGTTTAAAGAGGAAGGTCTTCAATAGGCACCAAAAAGACAACAGAGATGGCACCTGTCTAATATTTAAAGGTAGGGAGTTCCACAGGGTAGGTGCCTGACAATACGGAAAAGCTCTGCCAGACGGCTACTTGAGGATGCAAGTGAGGCAGAGAACAGGCCTTCTTCACCGCCTTCACCGCCACACAGTAGCCACGGTTATGATGTTTTACTCGTGCCCAATCAGCCTCAAAGCATGTCTTTAACCACTTGCACTCTAGCCGTCGTCCAGCAGAAACCAGCAATTACTACTAGCCGAAACCAGCAATGATTTGAAATTAATGCTGTTGAAAGTTAGAGGAAAGCACAAAAGCAGAACTACAGCTAAATGTCAAGAAGGCTAAAGTAATGACTACAGATGATTTATGTAACTTTAAAGTTGACAACGAGGACATTGAACTTGTCAAGGATTATCAATACCTTGTCACAGTCATTAACCAAAATGGAGACAATAGTCAAGAAATCAGAAGAAGGCTAGGACTGGGGAGGGCAGCTACGAGAGAGCTAGAAAAGGTTCTCAAATGCAAAGATGCATCACTGAACACAAAAGTCAGATTCATTCAGACCATGGTGTTCCCGATCTCTGTATGGATGTGAAAGTATGCATGGATGTGAAAGTTGGACAGTGAAAAAAGCAGATAAGAGAAAAATCAACTCATTTGAAATGTGGTGTTGGAGGAGAGCTTTGCGCATACCATGGACTGCAAAAAATACAAATAATTGGGTGTTGGAACAAATTAAACCAGAGCTATCACTAGAAGCTAAAATGATGACACTGAAGTTATCATACTTTGGACACATAATGAGAAGACATGATTCACTAGAAAAGACAATAATGCTAGGAAAAACAGGAGGGAATAGAAAAAGAGGAAGGCCAAACAAGAGATGGATTGATTCCATAAAGGAAACCACAGACCTGAACTTACAAGATCTGAACCAGGTGGTTCACAACAGATGCTATTGTAGGTAGCTGATTCACAGGGTCGCCATAAGTCGTAATTGACTTGAAGGCACATAACAACAACAAATGATCATTTATTGGATACTGCCGGGCTTCAAAATCAATTATGATAACCTCACTTTCCCTTCCAGATCTCTACTTTGTTATGACTGTAACAGCAGTGATAACCATGCAAAGGGGGAGCTTACATGGAAGGTAAAACAAAAGGCCAAAGAAGAAATTATGGTACATGTGTCACTGGAAAGCATGTTGGGTTGTAATAAAATTAACAGCTGATACAGTGGGGGTTGATTTCATCAGGATCACGGCAGAAGGGCAAGGGAGATTATTTCCCTAAAACTAAAATAAAACCAAAAAAAGTTTATAGAAAAATGCAATACTTTTCCCAGCTAGCAGGGTCTTTGGCATAAAGTGCTGTTTGTGTTAAAAATTATTGTGTAATTTATTTTATGCTGCATCCTGCCCTGGTAGCAGTATTGATGAAGGGTGGGCTTTCAATGTTTCTAATAAATAAATAATGAATAACCTTTACTTCCCAGTCAAAATCCTGATGAAAACTGCCTGGGCAGGTCACACTCCTATTATGCCTGGGGAGGGGGATCTTTCACTGGTGCCAATAAGAGCTTTTTCAGGGCTAATAGCAGCATGGGGAAGAGTTAATTTTTGTCGCTATCATACCTAGGGATGGAAGGGTTAAAGCTTCCCTCCTCACATACTGAGCTCCTAATGAAAACTCCCTCTTGCACCTGCTATTAATTAAAAAAATCTGACAAGCTTCCCAGTGATGTCTTTAGCACAATATGTAATTTGAAATGGAAATGGACTGCCTTCAAGTCGATCCCGACTTCTGGCCACCCTATGAACAGGGTTTTCATGGTAAGTGGTACTCAGAGGTGGTTTACTGTTGCCTTCCTCTGAGGCTGAAAGGCAGTGTCTGGCCCAAGGTCACCCAGTGAGCTTCATGGCTGTGTGGGGTTACGAACACTGGCCTCCCAGGTTGTAGTCCAACATTCTAACCACTACACCATGCTGGCTCTTATATGTAATTTAGCCCCAAGTGAAGTTAAAGTGTGGAGAGGTCCCCTTCAGTTTCATCTGTTTTTTCCTTGAGACCTTAACGGTAAATGAGCCACTGTAATCCTAACATCATTCATGTCAGATGGGAAAGAATGACACAGTTACCCCAAATTCCAGGACAAAGCTGCCCTCCCAGTCATGAAGTATGGAGCAGATATCATGCCATTGCCTTTGAACTGGCAAAACTATACTGTCAAGATAAAATGAAATGGTGGTATGCTTTGAACTGAATAAGACCCATGCTTTAAAAAAAATGGCAGAAGCGTCTCATCCTTTTCCATGACAGCAAAACACTTTGTGCACACAAAAGCGACTTTGAGCTTTCTAAAATAAGGGTGAATATAATTAATTAATAATGGAAAATCGCTCGTACCCAGGCCCTGGAAATAAAAATGAACAAAGGTGTTGCTTTGAAAGAATTAATATCTAAAAGTATGTTTTCTTTCATAAACAGAGAGCAGCTTATTGAGCAGCCCTGAGCAGCTTATACAGTAGGGCCCCACTCATACAGGGGGTTCCGGACCCCTGCTGTAAAGCAAAAACCACTGTAAAGTGGATCCCATTGACTTACATTGACCAAAATGGCGCCTGGCGGCAAAAAACCGCCGTAAAAGCAGAACAAGCGCTGTAAAGCGGGGCCTTTCTACAATTCACAACTGCTGTATTAGCAGAACACTGTAAAGCGAAGCGCTGTAAAGTGGGGCCCTACTGTAGTTATACCTACTAGGTAGTTATTGCTTTGAAGGAATTAATATCTAAAAATAAGTGTTCATTCATAAACAGAGAGCAGCTTATCAAGCAGCCCTGAGCAGCTAACATATAGTTATACCGACTGGGTTAAGCTGTTTGCTTGCAAATGATAACAGCCTCATCCTCAATGAAAACGAATAGTTAGGGGTTTTTTCATCCTGAGTGGACAATTTACCTGCAAAGGCAGGGACTAAGACCAGTGCTTAGCAGGAGGTTCACAGGTGGGAAAGGGATTTGCAATTTTGAATTTAGGAAGAGAGGGATGAATACTGCAGTTAGCTGGACCTGAAGCAGCCTGGGAGGCTGCAAGGGTCCATAATGTTGCTTTGGGAATTTGATGCAAGAACAGGTTTGCTGCCTATTGTTGGGAGCTATATATCTTTTCCAATGAGCTCAGGTTGCGTATTTGTAAATGCAATACATATTACAAAGACAGTGTAAGTCTCCAGTACTCTCTTCCAAAAACAATTAATAATAATTAAAAATTAAACACTGTAGTACTGCCCTTAGAACTTCTGATTGCTCAGAGAATGGAACATGCAACCATGTTTTTTTCTGGAGTAATACTGTTTGTCAAGCAGATGTTCTATATTTATCTAGGAGCAAGTATTGCCTGACATTATACAACTGGTGCAAAGAGCACACTGTTTAGTCAAGGGGTAGCTGATGTGGAATGATATTGTGGTAAATAGAAGTTTTATGTTACCTTTATTCCTTAATACTTGGTGTGCTTTGGAGCACAAATATAAATTATGATTGGATTCAGTCCAATGTCTTTGAAAGTTTAATACAAAAGCATCCAATAATCAAAATGACTAGCACTTCCTTAGCACAAAAGGTTTGCTGTTGGTATTGCCAGCATTGTTTAATATGCAACAGAGCTGTGCAAAGAACAAACTGAAGATGCCATAATATCTCAATTTCTGGCCAGTGCAATTATTGGTTTGTGAATACTATCATTCTGTCACTTAGAGAGACCTCAGCTTCATGAACCTTCTACTGGATGAATAAGAGCCTTCATTTCCTTGAAACCAGTCCTATCAGTGCTAAGGAAATTATAGCTGGTAAGGGCATTTTATTACTGCAAGCTTCATTATGTATTGCTGAATCAAGTATTGTAGATGTTTGTTCAAGTGTAAATTATAGCAGCACAATATACATTATTGCAAGGGTGCCTGGCATTGCTGTTGCCATTAATGATTTGTTACATTTGTAATGGCACCTTCTTTAACATATACATAATTTTTTATTAAAAATGACTTCAAGCTAAGATCTGATAAACAGGCACTCTACCTAGAAGCATGTTTGCAGAATGTGATCTTCAGAAACACAGCAGAGAAAATGAATAGGAAAAAGTATTTTGCAATTAAAATATTACCAGGAACCATAGTGGACATCCTTCAAGATGACACCAGAAAATAGAGGATGTCTGATTAATTTATACTGACATTGTTTTAATTTTGATTAAACTGGCCTTGACTATTATAGCATGCTTGTAACTTCAACAGATCTTCCACTGCAATTTCACACAGCTGAACCATAGCAAACCCCAACTCTGTCTTGGGGTTACTATATGGCCTGCTAGTCAGTCACATTGCTGTGATTGATCTGAGCAATGTTTCAGGTGACAAGGACCAGGCACAGGCATGAAACCTGATGTGGCATCTCAAATCAGACAAAGCAACCTTGGTAGTTGTTTCACAGCCACTACTAGACAAAATAATCCTGGGGTTTAAAAGGCTGAACTGCCTGTGTTTGCACTGAATGAGGTGTAGTGCAGTACTGTTGTGTATCCCATGCTAAATGTGTTATCACTAATTGCAACAAACAGTTACTGTGTTTTACAGTATGGCCAAGACAAATAAAACACAAACCAATACGCACCATGAACAGTTAGTTACTGAAATTACATTTGTAAATGTAGTCATAGCTCCAATTGCTTTCATTGCAGGGTTGGCCGCATCAGCAATGTTGATACATGTGATACTGTATTTAAAATTCAACAGAATCCTTCAGAGATTGAATGGCTGCTAAATGAAGCTTATATCTCTTTTATTTGGATTTAAAACTCTCGTTTTCTGTCTTCCTGAATTTAGTTTCTAATGGACAAGTTCCACTTGAAAACAATTTATCGTGAAATTAGTTGCTGTCATGAGGAAAATCAGCTTATACTTTAGGAAATGAACAATCTCCTTGTTAAATATTTTATCAATGTTGCATTAAAATGTTGCTCTTAAACTTCTGTCAAAGAAATGAAAATGAATCTGAAGGTGTATGTTTTTTAAAAACGCACCAACTATTCATTTCCTAATAGAAGGGAATGAATGGCAAGTTCAATTATAAAAAAATCAGGGCATCACACACATTGCCCCTGCCAAATGAATAAAGGCACAAAATGGTCGCTCCAAGTGCACCAGGATCCAGTACTATTCAATGCATCCACCATGATCTAGCTGGCCCTTTACTGTAGTGACCTGCAGAACCATCTCACCACAGTGATGGGTTCATGCCACGCCAAGCCCAGCCTGACACAGTAAGGAGAAGACACCTTCCCTAAAACAATAAAAAAGTGCTGGTTGTTCCTGCTTGGACTATGCAGAAAGTCTGGTCAGAGTAACACTGTGAGTGGAGAGAGAGAAGGCCTTGTAGGTATTGGCTGAAAGAACCAAAGAAGCCACTGCATGCCAGTCCCTCTCCATCTTCAAGAAACAAGCCAGTAAGTCTAAGGCAATTAGTTATAGCTAAGACATCCCCAAACCTTAGGATGTTCCCTTTTATGCTATGTTGGTAAGGTAGTCAGCACAGAGCTATGTAAAAACTGAATCATTCTCATTGCTAGCATAGCAAGAGATTCACTATGTTCTTAATGCCCTGGTGAATTAGAATATTTATATCCACTTTATTAGGAAGTGTGACAACAAATATATTGAGAAGTACATGACTCACCTACTCTTTCCCACTGAATCTTCAAACCAGGTGGGGTATCCAAAACGATACAGTAGGGCCCCACTCATACGGCGGGTTACATTCCAGACCCCCACCTAAAAGTGAAATCCGCTGAAAAGCGGAACTCCTTCAATAAAATGGTGCCCGACGCCCCAAAAATGCCATAAAAGGGGAACAAGCGCCATATGAGTGGGGCCTTACTCTAATTTTAGCCACCGTATTACCGGAACGCCGAAAAGCAGGGCCCTACTGTATTTGGTTCTGCCAACGTCAATATTTAAAATTGTCATTCAGTGTAGTAAAACAATGATTTAAAATTAGATGGATTTTTTGTGTGAAGTGTAATAAATTGTGGCTCTCTTAACCTTCTGGCATCAAAGCTTTTAGCATAATTTTTTCTTCAATACCATGTAGGAGAGAAATTAAAAATTGTGCATGAGACTAGAACACTGAAAACCTCACAGTCCTACCAAGAGTTTCTGAAATGTACAAAAGTGGTACCTCATGGGGTCTGGACAGAGGTTTCAAGTAATCAACATAGCCTATTGTTTCCTCTGGAGGGGAAAAAGGAAATGAGAAAGAGGAAAAAGTCAGTATACCATAGTGCACATCTGTGCATCAATCCTAAATACACAAGGTAAGAGAAACATTGATATGCTAATGATAGAATTCAAACTATACCAGACTACAAATAATGATCATCAGTAAGCTTGATACCCAGACCTCTTCTGACATACATGAACCATATCTGCAAGTAGTGCACTGAGCTTGGGATACTTTTTCCTTGCACTTTTAGGGTGCTGAACTTCAGGAAGGACCATCCCTGAAAAAACTGGACTCCTTATAAAAATACTCTGAAGGTGAGGTGTCAGGTTACCTGAAAGAAACAACAACAAAAAACCCAATAAGCGTGAATATGTTCGATAAAAGGTACATTTTGTTGATAAAATCAATCGACCATGGTATCCTTCTGGGAAGACCGGCTGAGTTGGGAGTGGGAGGGACTGCATGGCACTGGTTCCACTCCTATTTGGCGGGTTGGCTCCAGAAGGTGGTGCTTGGGGAACACTGCTCGGCACCCTGGACTCTCCAGTATGGGGTTCCGCAGGGGTCAGTTCTGTCCCCCATGCTGTTCATCATCTACATGAAACCGTTGGATGCGGTCATCCGGAGCTTTGGAGTGCGTTGCCATCAGTATCTTGATGACACGCAGCTCTATTTCTCCTTTTCATCTTCAGGTGAGGCTGTCAATGTGCTGAACTGGTGCCTGGCTGTGACAATGGACTGGATGAGGGCTAATAAACTGAGGCTCAATCCAGACAAGACTGAGATGCTGCTAGTGGGTGGTTCTTCTAACCAGATGGTGGATGTCTAACCTGTCCTGGATGGGGTTGCACTCCCCCTGAAGGAGCAGGTTCATAGTTTAGGGGTTCTCCTAGAACCATCCCTGTCACTTGAGGCTCAGGTAGCCTCGGTGGCATGGAGTGCCTTCTACCAACTTCGGTGGGTGGCCCAGCTACGCCCCTATCTGGACAGGGATAACCTGGCTTCAGTGGTCCATGCTCTGGTAACCTCCAAGTTAGATTACTGCAATGCACTCTATGTGGGGCTGCCTTTGAAGATGGTTCGGAAACTGCAGCTTGTGCAAAATGCAGCAGCCAGATTGGTAACAGAGACCAGACGGTCTGAACATATAAAACCGATTGTGGCCCACTTGCATTGGCTGCCTGTATGTTTCCGAGCTCGATTCAAGGTGCTGGTTTTCACCGATAAAGCCTTACACGGTTTAGGACCACAATACCTGATGGAACGCCTCTCCCTACATGAACCCACCCGTACACTACACTCAGCATCAAAGGCCCTCCTCCGAGGGAAGCTGGGAGTCTGGCAACAAGGGAGAGGGCCTTCTCAGTGGTGGTCCCCAAATTATGGAATGATCTCGTTGACGAGGTGCACCTGGCGCCAACACTGTTATCTTTTCAGGGTCAGGTCAAGACTTTCCTCTTCTCCCAGGCATTTTAGTATATGTTTTTAAATTGTTTTTAAATTTTTTAAATTGTGTTTTTAAATTGTTTTTTGTGTTTTAAAATTTGTATATTTGTTTTTAATTGCTGTAAACCACCCAGAGAGCTTCGGCTATGGGGCGGTATATAAAGGTAATAAAATAAATAAATAAATAAATTTAATCTCAGGAACACTCCTGACACCCTGAAAAACTCTTTCAGACTTTTTATTTTTATTTTTTTTTTTTCAATAATTTTTATTCAGATTTTCATAAAACATACAAGACAAAATCATAAAACATTCAAAGACAAAAAACAAAATCAAAAATAGTTAAACAAAAAGAAAAAAAGAAAAGAAGAAAAGAAAAAAAAAAAAAACAAAAATAAAAAATAAAGAGTAAAATATTGACTTCCCATTTGTCAAAGATCAAATCAGTTATAAGTCTATAATATATAGCAATCCTGTCTCTTAAGTCATATTATAAAATCACTTTCCTCCAGTAGTTATCTTACTTAATCATCAAATCTCATAAACATTACTTTATTCTTTCCACAAAAAGTCAAAGAGAGGTTTCAATTCTTTAAGAAATATATCTATCAATTTTTTTTTCCAGATAAGCATATCGATTAATCCATCTCATTACTAATTATGATAATCTTATTGTCATAACCATAGTCAAAATAAACATTTCAATTAATCCATCACATCAGAATCTGTTAGGTTCAGTAATTTCAGTAGCCATTGTTCTATTATCTCTATTAGTTCCATTTTCCATCTTCCATCTTCAGTAGTCTTGTTAAGTCCAGTAATTTCAATATCCAATCTTCCATTATCAGTATTCCATAATAATCTTGCTGTCAAAGCCATAGTCATATAATAAGAGTCTGATGGGAATTACCTCTATCCCAAATATTTTCTTGCCATCCATTCTGAATAAGTTGCTGAAATACTGCTGTAAAATCATATCTCTGTTCTTTTTTTCAAAATACACTGGGTCATCTCTTAAAAGTTTTTCCATTGTCACATGGCTGCAGTTAATTCCATAGATTTTCTCTATATTGGGCTCCATCACATCATTCCAGTCCAGAAGATAATCCATGCCATTGATAACTTTATCTCTAGAATCTTCATTAATTTCTTCAGAGATAACATTAAGTTCCAAACAATAGATTTTATTTCTAAAGTCCATAGACTCCAAATCTTGTTCCTGTTCCACGTTTGTTCCAATCTCCGGGATCTCCTCTCTCACAGGGACCCCTATTCCAGTCTCCAGGGTCTCCTCTCTCACAGGGACCCCTATTCCAATCTCCGGGGTCTCCTCTCTCACAGGGACCCCTTCCAGGGTCACCTCTCTCACAGGGACCCTTATATCTTTAATCTCCTGCTTCATTTTACTCAATTCAATTTTCGTTATCTCAATCTCATTCATTATTCTCTGAAACATAGTTATTTCCAGATTCTCAGCCACTTTCTTAATTGCCATTTTAAAAGAAAAATATAGGAAAACCACTTCTTATTTCAGCAACAATTGGGTTAATACTCCAAACTTGGTGACATCACAGTATAAACAGAGCAGACAGCCTTATCTCTCCAATAGTTAAGTAAACAAAATGCAGTTCCCAGGATCGAAGCAATTAATGGCAATCGTCAAGAAACAGATTCGTCAAAATAAAATAGACCAAAAAGAGAGTAGTCTCAAAACAGTATAATATTTTTCAAAATAAAAATCTGGAATAGAAATCCCTCTTCTGTGTGTATCTTTAGAATGCAAATCCAGGACAGCTTTTTGCAACAAAAACAGAGATAAGCTATTAATTAGTGCGTAGCAGAGAGAAGTTACGGCTCCCCAGTGAGATGTCAAAAACCGATCAATCTGGCAAATCTCTTTTAAACAGCAACAATTTAAGTCAAGTAAAAGAAAAATATAGAAAGAAGGGTGCTTGCCTGTTAGTGCGTTCTCTCTTAGAAGATAAGATGAACTTTCGCTTTAACAGATAGAGCTTGCTGTTGAAAATCCGTCCCACCTTCGTCGGCTGGACCTCGTCCCATAAATTAATGAGATCTGGTCGTCCCAACAAAAATAGGCTTTGAGGTTAATCTCTTCGTTTCTCCCTACCCGGGAGAAGTTTAATCAGTCAAAAAAAAAAGAAAAAACTGACTGATATATCTGAATAAGCTTCTTTTGAGGCAGGAGCCCGTCTCAAAAGCAGGCACAGGCTAAGTCACCCTTCCCGGAAGTCTTTTTCAGACTTTTTAAAATATGTTTGTCATGAATGAAATTTACACACATTTAGCTATGCTGACAGTGCAATTCTGCTCATGTCAACTCAAAAGTAAGCCCCACAGACTTCAATAGGACTTACTTCCAGGTAAATGTATATAGAATTACAATCTAAAATAATATTGGCAAAGATCTTAATGTAGTCATATTTAAGACTCACTCAAAAAAGTAGCATTGCAGCCCTTATTCCCCATAAAATGGCTTAAAAACATTATATATAGCTAAGAAGCTTCAAAGGTTGTCATCCTAAACAAGCTTATTAAGGATTAAGAGCCACTGAATTTAGCAAGGCTTAGTTCTAGGCAAACATGCTTAGGATTGCAATGATACGATACATTTTCTCTGATAGTCTAAGAAAATATAATAATTAAATTATTCAGAATCATAGAATATTAGAGTTGGAAGGGGCCTATAAGACCATCAAGTCCAACACTCTGCTCGATGCAGGAATCCAAATCAAACCATTCCCAACAGATGGCTGTCCAGCTGCCTCTTGAATACCTCCAGTGTCGGAGAGCCCACTACCTTTCTAGGTAATTGGTTCTATTGTCGTATGGCTCTAACAGTTTTTCCTGATGTCCAGTCAAAATCTGGCTTCCTGCAGCTTGAGCCCATTGTTCCGTGTCCTGCACTGTGGGATGATTGATCCTGGCCTCCCTCTCTGTGACAAACTTTCATGTTCTTGAAGAGTGCTATCATATCTCGCCTCAGTCTTCTCTTCTCCAGGCTAAACATGCCCAGTTCTTTCAGTCTCTCCTCATAGGGCTTTGTTTCCAGTCTCCTGATCATCCTCTTTGCCCTCTGAACCTGTTCCAGTTTGTCTGCATCCTTCTTGAAGTGTGGAGACCAGAACTGGACGCAGTACTCAGGATGACCAGTGCTGAATAGAGGGGAACGAATACTTCATGCTATCTGGAAACTAAACTTCTGTTAATGCAGCCTAGTATAACATTTGCCTTCTTTGCAGTCACATCGCACTGTTGTCTCATACTCAGCTTGTGATCAACAACAATTCCAAGATCCTTCTCACATGTCGTATTGCTGAGCCAAGTATCCCCCATCTTATAACTGTGCATTTGGTTTCTTTTTTCTAAGTGTAGAACTTTGCATTTATCCCTGTTGAATGTCATTCTGTTGTTTTCAGCCCAATGCTCCAGCCTATCAAGGTCCCTTTGAATTTTGTTTCTGTCTTCCACGATATTAGCTGTGCCCCCCAATTTTGTATCACCTGCAGATTTGATAAGCATGCTCTGTATCTCCTCATCCAAGTCATTAATAAAAATATTGAAGAGCACTGGTCCGAGCCCTGTGGTACCCTACTCGTTACTTCCGCCCAGTTTGAGAAGGAACCATTGATAAGCACTCTTTGAGTACAATTCTGCAGCCAACTGTGGATCCACCTGATAGTTGTTCCATCCAGTCCACATTTAGCTAGCTTGCTAATTAGAATATCATGGGGCACTTTGTCAAAAGCTTTGCTGAAGTCAAGGTATATTATGTCCACAGCATTCTTACAGTCTACAGGAGAGGTTACCTGATCAAGAAACGAGATAAGATTAGTTTGGCAGGATTTGTTCTTCATAAATCCATGTTGGCTCCTAGTAATCACTGCATTGTTTTCAAGGTGCTTACAGACTGACTGATTTATGATCTGCTCCAGAGATTTTCCTAGGGATTGATGTTAGGCTGACTGGTCCGTAGTTCCCTTTTTGCCCTTTTTGAAGATAGGGACAACATTAGCTCTCCTCCAGTCATCTGGCATCTCACCAGTCCTCCATGATTTCGCAAAGATAATAAACAGCAGTTCTGAGAGTTCTTCAGCCAGTTCCTTCAATACTCTAGGATGCAGTTTATCGGGCCCTGCTGATTTGAACTTGTTCAAAGTGATTAGGTATTCCTTGACCGTTTACTTATCAATCTCAAGCTCCAATTCTGCCTGTTCTACTTCATGTTTCCCGGGAGGGTCACAGACCCTTTTTTGGGAGAAAACTCAGCCAAAGTAGGAATTGAGCACTTCTGCCTTTTCTTTGTCATCTGTTGTCATTTTGCCATCCTCACTGAGTAGCTGTGCCACCATTTCTGTTCTCTTTTACTATGGACGTACTCGAAGAAAGCTTTTTTGTTGCTCTAGCATCTCTCCCTAACCTCAGCTCATTCTCAGCTTTAGCCTTCCTGACACCATCCCGGCAATTCCGTGATACCTGCCTGTACTCTTCCTTTGTGGCCTGGCCTTCTTTCCACTTCCTGTATGTGTCCTTTTTTGTTTTCAGGTCATCTCTAAGCTTTTTGTGAAGCCACATTGGCTTCTTCTGCTGTTTCCCCCCCCTTTTCCTTGTTGGAATTGCTTGCCATTGCGCTTTTAGAATTTCCTTTTTTAGAAACTCCCACCCATCTTGGACTTCTTTTCTCGTTAGGGTGGCTTGCCACGGAACGATACTTACAATTGTTCTGAGTTGATTAAAATCAGCTTTCCTGAAGTCCGGGGTGCACATATGGCTACTCTCAGCTTTTGATTTTTTAAAAATCAAGAATTCATGTATGGTGTGGTCACTTTCCCCTAGAGTTCCCATAACTGCCACTTCATCCACCAAATCATCTCTATTGGTTAGAATCAAGTCCAGGATAGCTGATCCTCTGGTTGCTTCCTCCACTTTCTGTAGGAGAACGTTATCTCCAACGCAAGTCAGAAATTTCTTGGAAGGACCAAGTTTGGCAGAGTTTGTCTCCCAACAGATATCGGGATAATTGAAGTCCCCCATTACTACTACATCATGCCTCCTTGAAACATTGGCATTTGCTTTTCAAAAGTTACATTCTCGTCTTCTCCTTGATTGGGTGGTCAGTAGTAGACTCCAAGCACCACATTCCTTTTATTACTTGCCCCATTAATTTTAATCCAGATACTCTCGGTGGAATTACCAAGCTCATCTTCCTGTATTTCTGTGCAGGGATATATATTTTTAACATATAGCGCAACTCCACCTCCCTTTTTATTCCTTCTGTTCTTTTTGAACAAGTTATATCCTTCAATTGCTGTATTCCAGTCATGGGAGATCCCACCAAGTTTCAGATACCTATCAAGTCATAATTACCCTCCTGTATTAAGAGTTCAAGTTCACCGTGCTTGTTTCCTTTACTCTGCACATAAGTATACAGACATTGGACCATGTGATTTATGGCTTGGCTTCCTTACTACATTTTTCCGAGGACTGTTACTGGGCCCTATTAGACCCGATCTCTCTGTTCCCATTACTGTGCACAAGCCTTCATCAGTCGTTACCATCAAGTTTACGTCTCTCTCTCCCTTAGGATTCAGTTTAAAGCCCTCCTGATGAACTTCTCCATGCTGTGGCCAAACACATTCTTCCCAGTCCTTGTGAGATGCAACCCATCACTTGCCAGCAGTCCATCTTCCAGGAAGCATAGCCCGTGGTCCCAGAATCCAAATCTCTCACGTCGGCACCACCTTCGTAGCCATTCATTCACATTGAGTATTTTTCTTTCCCTTTCTACTCCTCTTCTAAGTACTGGAAGGATGGATGAAAAAACTATCTGGGCCCCAAAGTCCTTGAGTTTCCTTCCTAGAGCTTCAAAGTCTAGTGCGATTTCTTCATAGCTCCATTTGGCAGTATCATTTGTTCCCACATGGATGAGGAGAAAGGGATACCTGTCGGTGGGCTTGTTGAGTGATGGCAACCCTTCCGTCACATCTCTAATACGTTCTCCTGGTAGACAGCATACCTGGCGAGTCCACGGATCTTCTCGGCATACTTGGGTTTCGATCCCACACAATAGCGAGTCTCCTACTACTTGTACTCTTCTCTTCTTGTTGTGGGGCGTGGTTTCATTGCCCCGCTTGATTGAGCTCCAGCCTCTTGCTTGTTGTCACACGGGGTCTCCTGCAATTCTTCCACCACAGGCTGTCCTCCAGCCTCATCCTCGAGTGGTTGAAAGCGGTTCCATAGTTCCACTGGTGAAGGGTGTCTTCTAGCTCTTCTCCTCCTAACTGTCACCCTTTCCCATGGAGTTTCCTCCACTTCATTAATCCTCATCATTTTTCCTGGGATTCACAGTGCTTTTTTTTTTTTTTTTTTGCACCATCAGGCCCAAAGTACACATTATGACACAGATGCGTGAATGCACCATCTCTTCTGGATCTGGGAAATTGGCCATTTGCCCGTTTTGTACAGGGTTAACACTCCATTTGAAGGAACAGGCTTGTAGTCTGGGAGTGCTCTTTGTCACTAGAGAGGCTCAAGTAGGTTCAGTGGTTAGAAGCACCTTGTGCCAGCTTTGGTTGGTATGCCAGCTATAGACAGGTCTGGACAGGGTTGATCTGGCTACAGTGGTCCATGAATTGGTAACCTCAAGACTTGATTACTGCAATGCACTCTGCATGTGATTGCCCTTGAGATTGGTCCAGAAGCTGCTGTTAATACAAAATGCTGCTGTGAGGTTACTATTATTGTCCATTAATAATCTTCTGGTATCGTACTGTTATTTTAACTGTATTATATCCAGTGTATATTTTATACTTATTATTGATTTTCTGTACACCTCTTTGATATTTATAATGTCCGCAGTTTATAAATCTTTTTAAAAAATATCTTAAATGTTTTACAAAGAGCAACCACAGGCAGGGATGCGTGTGCAGTGCTGATTACGACCAAGGTGTGGGTTTAACAATTTCTCTCCTGTACAGAACTCAGGATAAGGTGTAACTCAACATCCAAGGACATCACCACCAGTATATATATAAAAAAACCTCAGAGAGACCACAATTGAAATTGACAGAGTAAATGGCACAGAGCTATTTTTTCCTGTCTTCATCTTGTGTACACTTAGAACTCAGAAGCAACTCTGCACAAGGGGCAAATTTGCACAAAACAGCTTTGCCTCACAACACATATAGGGACATGAGCAGCATAATGCTAACATTTATCTGCCTAGAACCCTAGCAAGTACCTTGCCTGGGGACTCCAGACACAACCACCCAACAGTAATGCCCATTCCAATTGGAGATGCCAAGTGAAAGCACCTCACACAGGTGAGCAAGGGAAGGGGAAACACTTGCTACAAAGAATAATCTCCCTGTTTTCATCGCAACCTGCCTTCTTTTATATATATGAATACTATATATTATGTGAGCTGTAGAGTTGGGAGCAGGGCCTCCCTCACACAGGGGAGGCACTCATCTCCACATGCAGGTAAGTTCTTGCTTGTAAAAGCAAAGATCAGGTACTCCACTCCAACCACTGCTAGCCAAACATTTATGAGTGCTTTTGCCTTTCAAGGTCACACAGGTCGGATGCAGAACAAATAGCCACTGCACACATAGTGTTTTAATACAACTCTCAAGAGGAAAGGCATAATAACTACATTCAGTCACCACAGTCCCCCCACCCTGCCATAAAGGGAGGCTTAGGCATGATTACTGGTTGGACACTCAGGTGACACCATTCCCTTTTCTCTGTCATCTGTTCTTCACCATCACCTGCTATCCAGGTTCAGAGTCTATGGCTTGTATCCAATATGGCACTACATGACAGACCTGCCACCACAAAGATTTCTACTTGTGCAATGACTCTTCCTCCTCTCCTCCCCCATGCACCCCCAAATATGTTGTAGGGGTTTCTCCAACCCTTCAGAGCAGATATGGGGAGGGCATGGGGCATGTGCAGAGGGAGGATCCTTGTGCATGATGGGGCATGCCACTTGCATACTGCCCTACATGCTCCAGCTGCTGACATGCTCAATGATCTCTGTCCACATCTACCTTCACTCTCCACAAGTTGCTCTTAACTCCTCCTTTCCATACTGGCCATAAGAAAGTCCCACCCCAAGACCAGCAGCAGTGACCAGGATGCTCCGTTGTTCTTTTGTGGGGTTGTAACCTATGTATCCCTGGAAGGCTCCTGAATCCTTGCAAGCTCCATGACAGACATTCAGTGAATCACAGATACAGTATGTAAGGTGTTCCTAACATGGAGATAGAGCTGTGAGGGACACTTGGTAGAAACACACTCACTGTTCTGCGGTTCCAGTGTGTCTCCACCTCTCTGCTGAAAACAGGGGCATACAATGCTAGTCAAACTCTGCCACTTTTTACTGTAAAACCAGGGGGGTCAGATTGAGTGCATTTTTTAAAAAAACCAGCTTTAAAGAGATTTTGCAACTGATCGGCAGATCAACCCGTTCCCCCTCCAGGATTGGCTAATAGAAGCACAGCCTACATCGGCTAACTTGCTGTCTGTTGACCCTGCTGACTGGTTAGCAACCAATGTCTTTCCATTCCAAGATCTCTTCTAACCTAGATGCTGTTCCATAAAAACTTTGACTGTGCCATATATGTCATTTCTTTGTTGCCAGGGATTGAGCATTCAGATCTCTCCTGACACAGTAGGATCTGGCTTCAGCCAGCCTCAATATGGGACTCTGAGGATGTGGGTAGGGGGCATTATGAGCTCAGGGACACTGGTCCCTTACCTCTCAGTTCACTCAGGTTCCATGGGGTGTGAGAGGGTGGGCTTTCCAAGGTGCAAAAAATGGGATGGATGGTGCTGTGCTGTATGAAGCAGTGATTTGGAAGAGGAGAGTCAGACGAGGACAAAGGGAGGAGATGTTCACCTGGGATGCTACCTATCAGGGTCAGCCTATCAGGCAAAATTGCAAGGTGGGTTAATTGGTCACAAGTTGCCAAGGGGAGCAGGTGGACTGGGCTATTGGTCCATGTAGCATTCCCCGATTGACTCAGCTGTGCTAGGGTGAGGGGTTATACCATGAACTTGAACCTGGGACCCTTTGCATATAAAATATGAGCTGATTTACTGCCTAGACCTCTTCTTGCAGCAAGGCCGGCTCACAAAGTTTTGCTGCCTCAGGCAAAGGAGAAGATGGTGTCCTCCCATTCTATGTACAAAAGCCAATTGGGCTGACAGCTTAATCTTCAATCTCTGACACCTTGCTGCTGCTGCTCCTCCTCCTCTCAGCAACTGCCTCATTCTGCCTAATGGTAGGCCAGCCCTGTCCCAAAGCCACTGTGTTCCTGGCATCCAGGGCTTGCCAGCCTGTCCGGGCTCATGGGCAAATTTGCAAACTAAAGAAACTGTTGTGGACAGTACACATACACTGCAGTCTATTCTATTGATTACTACAGAATACGTTTTTCAAGCCTAACTTTAGCAGTGGGGACAGGGCCCTGAAGGTGCCAGGGAAGTCCTCTGTGGGCAGGTGTGCACCATGTTGGCAGCCTGTTGGCATCTATGACTATCACTAGGGGCAGTGGGAAAGACAAATGCCTTATGCTGTGTGTGATTACTATTTGTTCGGTAATTGCTCTATAGCACTTGCAATGTGGATTTGAATCCCTGAAACTCCTTTTCTGTCTGACATTGCTTCTTCTACCAGGCATGCCAAAGACGAATGGGGTCACTTTTTGTCCTTCTCCCTGGTGGAGCTCCTGCTTTCCAATTCCATGCCCTATAGAGTAAGCCACTGAAGCTGCTGCTATCAGTGGGTCTGTGGCTGCTTGTGGCATGTCCTGGCCCTTCCCCTAGTTGTTTGGAAAGTCTTTTTCTCCCTCATTGGGTCTTGAACCCTTGTCCCATGGGTTCTCTGTGCTCTCAGCAGGTGTCCTTGCCAGGGACATTGTAGGTACTGTTTTGTGTGTGATCTTCTTCCTCCCTTTTGTGCTTGTTGTGCTCATAAAACAGTGCTGGTACCTGACTAAAGAAGGCTCACTGCTGCCTGTAGAACTGGGTTGATTGAAAAGGAGACATTCTATGGTATCAACTGATGCATTCTGCATATGGTAATGCAGGTATGTGTGCTACAAGCGTGTTCCCATCATTTCGAGGTCACTGGCTGCCTCCCTCTGTGGGTGGTGATGACTTAGTGGCATCACTTGCACAGAGCTTAGTAGGCTGTGGCACTAATTCTAGATATGCTGGGGGAGTGTCTTTCATTTTGACACAGTCTTTGTATTTGGGTGTTTCCCCCTCTCTCCTCTCATATTGAGCATGCACTGGATACAACAGCCACTCAGTCAGTATAGGAGCAGTGTCTCTTACCTGCCACTCCACCCACAGCCCAAATGTGAGCACAGGGGTGCTCCATGATGATGTTTCTTTTGCAATTTCATTTTTATCAGTACAGAGTAAAAGTAACTAGGCAAGCCACTTAAGCATAGACATTTTCATTCCATTGCTATTGAAATAAATGTGCTTTATATCTGCATTTAAGAATAGTTTTATTTTTGCCACTTAGTGTTTTTTGGCACTTTGGAAGGTTGGAGGGGGAATTTTAACATATATTGTAATTATAGAAGCAGGAGATGTTCCTTTGAAGCTGAGTTGTTTTCTTGCTGTTTACAAAACTGCAAATGTAAAGATTATCTAGGCATCTGTTAATCAAAGGCCTTAGATGATGGTATGCAATATAGATCACTTCAGTAAGCTCATAAAGAAATGTTCAAAGGGCACTTGCCTTGTCTGCTTGCTTACATAAAACACTCTAACAGAGTGATTGCTAAAGGCATATAACTGACAACAACTATACTATCAGCATAACCTTATGTATATGAAACTTGCTCAGAAATAAGTTCCATTGTGCACAGTGGATTTTGCTCTCAGGCATAAGATTGTAATTAGTGATTGCATCCAATGCTGCTATTCCACTTGTGCAAAAGACTGCTGCTTCTGCAATCGGAATTCCCACTCCACTCCTCTCTTCTCTTCTGCAGCCCCTTTGCCACTCTCAAAATCTGGGCAACCCTCAGGAGCAGACTTGGGAGAGTGTGCAGGGAGAGGACAGGATTAGAAAGTCACTTTGCACAAGGAAAACTGTCCACATAACACTGGAAACAACTCTAGGAAGCATGTTACTACTGATAAGTTTATCTAACCTCATTGATCATGGATGTGCATCCGAATGACAATGTTGTTATAAACTCCCATCTCTAGCCTATTCAGGGATCATTGTTATGTATTGTTTATTTTTTATATAACCACCAGTAGTGTGCATTGCAGTTTGCAGAGTACATGATCCTGCCCCAAAGAGCTTATAATCTAAAATTCAATACAAGGAAAACTACAAAGAGAAGGAAAGTGGAAGAAAAGGAAAAGCATGTGTGATTATTTCAGCCACACATACTTAGCTGCTACAGGGAAAATGTTCTTGTTGAGGAAAAAGAATGAAGACAATGTGTGACAAAAGCACACCTGTTCTGCTGTGTTCTGGAAAGCCCTTCTATTAGGAGGAGCCTTTGAAGTGAGGTCTACTGAAATCAGTAATTCAGACAAATGTGTTTAGAAGTGTGCGCTCTATTATTTATTATTAGATTTATATCCCTCTCTTTCTCCCAGCAGGAGTCCAGGGCAGAAAACAAAACACTAAAAACACTTTAAACACACCATAAAAACAGACTTTAAAACATATTAAAACAAAACAACCATTAAAAACATATTAAAACAAAACATCTTTAAAAACATTTTTAAAAAGCTAAAACATCTATTTTTTAAAAAAGAAGGTTGAAAAACATTAAAAAGTAATTCCAACACAGATGCAGACTGGGATAGGGTCTCTACTTAAAAGGCTTGTTGAAAGAGGAAGGTCTTCAGTAGGCGCCAAAAAGATAACAGAGATGGTACCTGTGTAACATTTAAGGGGAGGTAATTCCAAAGGGTAGGTGCCACTACACTAAAGGTCCACTTCCTATGTTGTGTGGAACGAACCTCCTGATAAGATGGTTGCAGGAGGCTCTCACGTGCAGAGTGCAATGATCAACTGGATACATAAAGGATAAGACAGTCTTTCAGGTATCCTGGTCCCAAGCTGTATAGGGCTTTGTGCACCAAAACTAGAACCTTGAACTTAGCCTGGTAGCTAATAGGTATCCAGCGTAATTCTTTCAGCAGTGGGGTGACATATCGGCGATACCCTGCCCCAGTGAGTAGTCTCGCTGTCACATTTTGCACCAGCTGCAGCTTCTGGACCAACCTCAAGGATGGCCCCACATACAGCGCATTACAGTAACCCAGCCTGGAGGTTACCAGATGGACAACAGTGGTCAGGCTATCCTGGTCCAGAAACGGCCACAGCTGTATTACCAGCCAAAGCTGGTAAAAGGCACTCCTAGCCATTGAGGTCACCTGGGCCTCTAGCAACAAAGAAGAATCCAGGAGCACCCCCAGACTATGCACCTGCTCTTTCAGAGGGAGTACGACCCCATCCAAAGCAGGCAACTGACCAATTATCTGAACTCGGGAACCACCAACCCACAATGTCTCCATCTCGGTAGGATTCAGACTCAGTTTACTGGCCCTCATCCAGCCCACCACCAAGTCTAGGCAGTGGTCCAGTGCTTGCATGGCCTCTCCTGATTCAGATGTTACAGAGAAACAGAGCTGGGTACTGTCAGTGTACTGCTGACACCTTGCCCCAACTCCCAGGGGGCCAAAAGATAATCACCCAATGTTATTCTCTGAAAATGACCCTGAAGATAGGATCGGAAACACTCTAAAACAGTGCCTCCAAAACCCATCTCACAAAATCAGCCCAGGAGGATACCATGGTCAATGGTACCAAAAGCCGCTGAGAGATCAGGTAAGAGTAACAGGGTCACACTCCCCCTGTCCTTCTCCCGATAAAGATCATCCATCAGGGCGACCAAGGCCGATTTAGTCCCATAATCAGGCCTGAATCCAGATTGGAATGGGTCAAGATAATCTGTTTCATCCAAGAGTATTTGCAATTGCTGCACCACAACCCTCTCAATCACCTTCCCTAAGAAGGGGGTATTTGCGACTGGGCGGTAGTTGTTGCAAACCAGTGGGTTCAGGGTGAACTTTTTCAGGAGTGACCGGATCACCATCTCTTTCAGGGAGGCTGGAATCACTCCCTCCTGCAAAGATGCATTGACCACACCCTGGATCCACTCAGTAAACCCCCCTCGGCAAGCTTTAATAAGCCAAGAAGGGCAAGGGTTGAGAGAACACATTGCTGGCCGCATCATCGCAAGCACCTTGTCCACGTCATCAAACCACATCAACTGAAACCATTCCCAAGAAATTGCAGCAGACGTTGCACTGGACACCTCACTGGGACGTGGATGAGGCATCAAGATTGCTACGGAGGCAAGCAACTTTACCCTCAAAGTGCCTTGCAAACAATTCACAGTGGGCCTCTGAAGGGTCTAAAACTCCATTTCCTGGAGTTGATGTCAACAGGCCCCTGACAATACAGAAAAGCTCCAATGGACAGCTACTTCAAGGTGCGATGGTGGCAGAGAAATGGGCCTTCTTTGCCACCCTCACCACCGCACAGTAGGCATGGTTATGATGTTTTAAACTCATGCCTGATCAGCCTCACAGCACGTCTTTAAATGCATGTTTCTAAATGTTCCAATCTACTTACGGACAAACAGAGGAGTATTCTGCGCTCAGTTCCTAACTAGAAAAGATCACAAGGGATGTGTGATTGGATCCCCTCCAGCTCTTTTCTCTTCTCCAAATGTAAAAGCAACTAGTCTGGTAAGGAGGGAGGCAAAATGAATCAGGGCTGCAACACTGAGGGGGGGAAGGGGTTAACACTTTCCCCCATGCCAATTTCCTGAATCAAAATTGACCCCCTCCCCCTGAAGTTGCCCTTTGCACCAAAGGAACACACATACAGAAGTCTTGGAGGGTAGGGAAGACTTTTCTGGGCATATGCATTGCAGAATCCTGCTGTACCTTTTTGTGGCAAATTGATTTTTTTTCCAGGTGAAGAACATATTTCCTCCACTTCCCTTAATTAAGCAAATGGCAATTTAAAGCCGAAATTCTATGTTGAGAGATATATTGACTTAATATTGAACTTATAGTAACCATGAACAACTTTTTACTACAATAATTTCTGTAAATATCATCTACAGCAGTACCTACCTACTTTGGTCACAATTTTATGAAGTAGGTCTAGGTCAGAGCTGCTGGGTAGGTAGGGGTTGCCAGTGGCCATCTCGATGATCATACAACCTAAAGCCCAGATGTCCACAGGTCTAAGATCAGGAAATGAACAAAGTGCTCAACTATACAGAGACTGGAGCTACAATAAAGTCAGTGACATCTTTTAAAAAGGAAATTTAAAGAGAGAACTGAAATAACTATAACAGTACAAAAAATTGAAACTAAAAACATGGACAGTTAGTCAAAACAAAGGGCATAAAAAACAAAATATCCACAGAATGTCCACAGAAGTCTGCTGACAGCAAGCAGATGGCTACAAAGGAAGGGGCTTGAAAATTGCAGCCTGGCAGCACTCTAGTCCTAAATGCATTGTGTTGACACGCAGCACACTGATTCCAATGGAACGTGGA
The DNA here is from genome assembly GCF_030035675.1 of Rhineura floridana. Lineage (NCBI taxonomy): Eukaryota > Metazoa > Chordata > Lepidosauria > Squamata > Rhineuridae > Rhineura > Rhineura floridana. The sequence goes on from NC_084482.1 coordinate 102,680,819, forward strand.
TAACTTGTATATTATACAGCCACAAGAGTGGTTGTATACTATAGTCAGCATGGAAAATACCCCCATGCCATTCTGATGCTTCCCATAAGCTCATTTCAAAACAAAACCTTACAAAACGTATAGTGGTGAACTCAGAAACGCTTGCTTAACAACTTCTCAATTTTCATGGCAATACACAAAACAATCAGAGAGAATAGAGAGTTCAAAGTGTAAAAGGAGAGGGGAAAACAGACCCCTTTTGGACTTTTTTCTGTCAGAGTTCTCATAATTTGTTGAAATCAATTACAAATCAGTCATGTTCACAGAGTACCTGTAATCCTATTACTGACTTTGCCCCATACTCTGACCTTCATTTTCTGCGGTTTAAAAGGTAAAAAAAATGCTTGGCTGATTTTTAAAGATTAAAAATTTAAGAAATTTTGCATTAATTATAATGTTGGACATGCTCAGTAAGAACCAACTGTCAGTGTTCTAAAAGCCAGACACACAGCTGCTGGGCTTGCCTAATCAGGGGGCCACACCCACACCAGACCATTACAGTAGGCCCCCGCTTCTCAGCACCCCAATTTTTGGCGTTCCACTAATACAGCACCAGGGAGGCAATCAGCTGGATGGGGGGCTGGAGCTCCCCGCACTCCAGCTGATCGCACCGGTGGAGGGGAAGATCAGCTGTAGCGTGCTACAGCTGATCTCCTCTTCTGGCATGATCAGACTCCGGCTCGAGCTGAAGATCTGATCTCCTCCTCTGGTGCAATCAGTGGGTTAGGTTCCAGACCCCCACGCTACAGCTGATCCACTTTTCAGTGGTTTTCGCTTTTTGGTGGGGGTCTGGAACCTAACCTGCCATGGCTTCCCCCAAAGAATCCTGGGAAGTGTAGTTGGTAAAGGGTGCTGAGAGGGACCCCCTATTCCCCTGACAGAGCTCCAATGGCCAGTGTGGTTTAACAGTCAGCCACTCTGATTGAAGCTCTGTGAGGGAAACAAGGCATCTCCTAGCAACTCTCAGCACCCTTCACTAACTGCACTTCCCAGGATTCTTTGGGAGAAGCCATGACTGTTCAAAGTGAAATAAAGGTCTGGTGTGGATGTGGCCAGTGACAGCTTTGGTTTAAATTTGGGTGTGAGGCTACATGTGCCTGCTGTAGAATAAAAAGCCGGGGGAAACACTGAAAAGCAGTGATACTGTTCACAATGTTTCCCTTTTGGAACGGAAAGGTGTTTCCCCTCTGCCCAGTGCCCACCCATCCAGCCTCATCACCTCACCTCCTTTCCCCTTCCCTTCCTGCTCTCCACCTCCTCTGCCCCTCCCCCAGATCAGTTTCACTTATCCTAAGCATGATTGCACAAGAGTAAATCCCACTGAACCCAAAGCATGCAAATGATCAAATTTGCCCTCCCCTCCTCCTCCCTCCTATCCCCCTCCCCCTTCCTTCACCCCTCCCCTCCCTTCCCCTCCCCATCCCATTCCAATCCTCTCCTTCCCCTCTTCTTCGTTTCCCTCCCCCCTCCCCTTCCTCCTTCCCCATGGTCAGTTTTACCTATCCTAAGCATGATTGCACGGGAGTAAATCCTACTGAACTGAATAAGCATGCAAATGATCAAACCTGCCCTCCCCCCTCCTCCCTTCCTCCCATCACCTCTCTTTTGCCCCTTCCCTCCCCCTCCCCCCGACCCCTCCCCATCCAATCCCCTCCTTCCCCCTCCCCCTCTTTCTGCTGCCCTCTCCCCCCTTCCTCCTTCCCTCTACTCTCCCCTTCCCTCCTCCTCCCCATGGTCAGTTTTATCTATCCTAGCCATGTCTGCATGGGAGTAAATCCCAGTGAACTCAAGCATGCTAATGATCAGACCTGCTTTTCCCCTCCCCTCTCCCTCCTCTCCTCCCCTCTTCCTTCTTCCTTCTCCCCTGACCACTCCAGGCCTCCCTTCCCATCGTCAGTTCCACCTATCCTAAGCATGATTGCAGGGGAGTAAATCCCACTGAACTCATTCATAGGGTTTTCATGGTAAGAGGTATTCAGAGGTGGTTTACCATTGCCTTTCTCTGAGTTTGGATGCATCTTAGTCTGGTGTCTCAGCTTTGACCATTCCACCTCCCTGCTAGGAGTCTAGCCTCTTAAGCATGCAAATGATCAATCCATTCTCAGCAAACTTGCACAGGATCCTATTTCTTACTTCCCGGATTGAAAAGCAGAGAAATTCTCTAATAGGCAAAAAACCTATCCTAAGCATCATTGCACAGCAGTAAATCCCATGGAAGTAAAAAAGCATGCAAATGATCAAACTTGCCCTCTTCTCCTCTTCCCTACCCCCTTCCTTCACCCCTGCCCTCCCCTCCCCCCTTCCCTTCCAATCCCCTCCTTCCCCTCCTCCCTCTCCTCCTCCATGGTCAGTTTTACCTGTCCTAGGACTACAACCTAGGAGACAAGGGTTCATATTCCCACACAGCCATGAAGCTCACTGGGTGACCTTGGGCCAGCCACTGCCTCTCAGCCAACCACCTCTGAATATCGCTTACCATGAAAACCCTATTCATAGGGTCGCCATAAGTCGGAATCGGCTTGAAGGCAGTCCATTTCATTTCCAAGCATGATTGCATGGGAATAAATCCCATTGAACTCAATAAGCATGCAAACGATCAATAAACATACAAATGATCAAACCTGTCCTCCTCCTCCTGCCGGGTTCCCTCCCCCTCCTCCGCTCCCCTGTGGTCAGTTCCACCTATCCTAAGCATGACTGCAGGGGAGTAAATCCCACTGAACTCAATAAGCATGCAAATGATCAATTCATTCTCAGCAAACTTGCACAGGATCCTATTTGTAACCTCCCGAATTAAAAAGCAGAGAAATTCTCTAACAGACAAAAACCCTTACGGTTTAAGAACGTACCTATAGCCAACAGATATTTCTATCAAACTTTAAATAGCAGGGAAATTGGGCAGTTATAGAGAATGCACCAGGGGAGCAGGAGATCTGACCTCCTCTCTGAGATATTGTACTGCCCTACAAGTTTGTCAAAAAGCAAACACAATTTGGGTTGGTCTTTCACAGTCCAATCCATTTCCTGTGTAGCTTGGAATAATTTGGTAACATATGCTCAGAGGCATATGGTGAGTGCTGGCAACACCTACAATCAGCCCAAATAACAGAAACAAGATGTGTGCTATGCTGATTTTGTTTTAGCAGGGTTGAAGCAACAATATTAAAACAATTGATATAGTTCATAGTCACTTTAAATATGTTTGATTTACTTTGCAATTTTAATGAAGTTTCCTATAGTAAATCATTCTCTTTTGCTTCTGCTTCTGTGAATATGTGAAGTACAGCAACACTTTGCAACACTAAAAAAGCTCCAAAAACAATTGTGGAATAATGGCACTGACTGTTCTGCAGAATAGTTTCCAATGGACAAGAGGAGTGTCTCAGTTTACAGAAGATAAAACAGTGGGAGGTGAAATGTAGGAAGATTCTAGGTGTGCTCTATGTTTTTAATTGACCATGCCCATCTTTTCTTGTGGAGTAGTTTAAGCAGGCTGAACACATGCATCTTGGGTAGGCCAAGATTGTTTTTTCCAACAGCTAGAGTCATTGCTTAAGTAGCAACATATTGTAATCAGTCTGATTTTACATCAAACTGCAGTTTCAGATTCAACTGTTAATACGCCCAAAATAGAAATAGAGCATGATCCAGTATGAAGCACAAAAGGCTGTCTTCACCATCATATGACACTGACCAATAAAAAGGCTTTGAAATCAATAAAAATAAATTTGACACAGATTTCTAGGATGAATAATGAGAGAAATATGATTTTCTAGGTTAGATTCTCTGTAGAAACAGTAGTAACACAGAATAGAAGCAAAGTAAGAACAACACCAACAAACATACAAAAATGTAATTCTCCATCTTTGGAGATGACAGGTATTGCCACCACTCACCATATGCTCAGAGGCACACGTTATCAAATTCTTCCAAGCTACACAGGAAGTGGATTGGACTGTGAAAGACCAACCCAAATGGTGTCTGCATTTTTACAAATTTGTAGGGCAGTACAATATCTCAAAGAGGAGGTCAGGTCTCTTGCTCTCCTGGTACATTCACTATGGCTGCCCAATTTCCCTGCCTTTTAAAGTTTGATAGAAATATCTGTTGGCTATAGGTACGTTCTTAAACCGCAAGGATTTTTGCCTTTTAGTGAATATAAATTTATATTTAAGAATTTTCTGGTAAGGCCAATATCAAAATCTCTTCCAGGTGTCACTCATTTTACCTGTCCACCTCAAGGGACTTACACAGATGGCCAGGGCTTAGTATTGTAGGACACTTGCCAATGCCCACACCACAGCAGAGGGTCTGACCCCCCAGAGCCCCCTGGCCCAATTCCTTCTCCTCGTCCTTGCTGCTACTACTACTTGCCCTCTCCAAGCTTATGAGCAGTGGCAACAGCAAGGAGAAGGAGCAGCAGCTTGCACTTGCCTTGCCCTCTTCCTCTGAGCAGTAATGCACATTGAATATAGAGAAGGAGGGCAAGCAAATGCTATGTGGTGATAGTGGCAAAGAGGTGGACCTACGCAGGACATCTTGCCCTTGTGCCCCCCAAAATCTGGAGCTGATACTGCAGTTGGCAGTAGGGAAACCCCTCTTCTGCATAAGTTGCTGGCCTAATTGTATCATGTCCTTTATGTGCAAGTATGTTCAACTGAAATCAATGAGACATGTAAACATAAAATTAGTTTAAGACTGAGGTGCAATTCTAAGGTAACACAACTACTCCCATGTCAAAACACAGCAAACAGCAGAAACCACTTAAGCAAGAGTCAATTGTATTTAAAGGTAAACTGTTTATCTATATCACTGAATTCAATGCAACATGTGCAGCTTTCCTTGAAAACTGTAGGATTACTTACAATGTTCTGAGAATTATTGAGACTGGGTATTTTATTAATCTCCTCCATCAAAAGAAGAGTTACTGTTTAAATGTGTGTCAGGGCGCCATCTAATGTCCCTCTGCTATGCCCCACAACATCCATGTTTATATACATTTGTTTTTTCAGTGCTTTAATGTGAATATCCTTTAAGTTCCAAATATAAGATATATGGCTGTCCAATGCAGACAGGATTAAAAAATACATACTTCCCATATGTAGTATCTTTTAATACCAGCTCTGGAGCTCTGTACCACCGCGTGGCCACGTAATCAGTATAAATATCACCAGGGGCTGCTAAGGTCCGAGCAAATCCAAAATCACAAAGTTTAGTAATTCCACTCTGTGAAACTAAAATATTCTCAGGTTTGATATCACGGTGAATGACCTGGTAAAAGAAGTAAAAAGTAGAATCCAGTTTTAAGAAGAGGTTTTTTTTAAAAAAAGGGAAATTAAATTACAACCAAAAACAATTAAGTAAAGCAATGAAGCTGACAGATGGGAAGAAGCTTCAAGAAAAAAACAGAACTCTGAGAATTTCAAGAAAATCATATTTCTGGTGATGGAAGAAGAAATCTGGATTTGCAGAAATGTGTGTCTGGAATAAAACTGAAGACTATGGGTGTATGTACACTATCAGTTTTAAACCAGTTTGTCCCATCTCCCCCTCCCCTCTAATCCAAGGAACCACGATTTGGTGAGAGTACTGAGAATTATCTATTAGAAATCCCTCCCTAACTCCCAGAACTATAATTTCTGGAATTCCTTGGTGAGAAGGAATTAAATTGCTTTGGCAGTTCAATCTTGCATATGTCTACTCAGAAGTAAGTCCCACTGAATTAAATGAAACTTACTGAAAGAAGATGATAGAATTGCAGCCAAAACATCAATGCTGAAGATATTTGCTATGCCATTATCACAGGCTTTTTACTGTGCATTGTTAGACTGTGTATGCATTACTGGCTTAAAATGCAGCTAGGTTGGTTTTTTCCCTCAATTTGGATCGAAGCAGGTTTTTGGGGGAAATATCAAAATACAGTATTTCATAAATGACAGGATAGATATGGACTGTGGCTCACGTCATGTGTACACAGCCTTAGTTCCTGCAGCTGGTAATGCAGTTGTATATTGCCATTTGCACTGAACAGAACTTGAGTGGGAAGTACATCCTGTGAGTGCACATCCAGCGGTAAATCAGTGTCACACCTGTTTCTAGAGATGTATGGGCATTATTTGATTTCTAATCTAGCATCCTCCTATAGCCTAATGATTTTTCTTTTTAAAAAATCATGTAATAGTTGTATATTTTCAGAATTACAAAGGTGTTTGAGAAGCCTTTTTTGCCATGTATTCCCAATTATGAAGACTATAATGCAGTGGTTCCCAACCTTTATGAGCATGGGACCCCCTTTATAAGCTGAAATTTTTTGGTGACCCCCTCCCCCCAGGGAGGCAGGCTGGCTGCCAGGAAGGAAGGGGGAAAGCAGCCTTTCTTTGCAGCCTTGCTTCTTTTTGCTTCACAAAAACCCCTCTCCTCTCATTCTCAGTAAAGGTGTTGCCAGTAGCGGCAGTGCAAGGAGACGGGAATCAGTGATAGTAATCCCCTCTTCTTCCTGGTAGATCCACCCTCAGCCTCCTTTGGCATCTGCCATGTATTTTATAGGCAGATGTCTGCCCTTAGTGCGCCTGACAGATGCTCTGGCGCTTCAACAAAAGGCCTCCCCTCTTGTTTGGAGCAAGGGGGAGGTGTCATCTGCAGCGGCAGTGGGGAGCAGACAGTGTAGAAGGAGTGAAGACTTTTTTAAAAAATTAATAAATAATTCATTTCTTTACTGTTCACGGCCCTCTCTGGATTAATTCGTGGGCCCCCTGGGGCCCTGGCCCCCAGGTTGGGAACCACTGCTATAACACTTTATCTATTAAATCTACAGTATTGTGCAATTATGCAGAGTATAAAATTAAAGCTAACATCCCCTCATTTTGAGAGGGCTATGACAGGAGATGGGAATAAGGAAGTAACAAGGATCAGCCTATAAATAAAACATATGTCAAATATGTGGGTTTTACATTCATAACCATATAAATGAGGTAAATTAGAGTTGCTACTTCTTTTCCTGATGGCTTTTATCAGGTATGTAACAGAAATACAACAGGTGTAGGTTTTCCTTGAGCTGCCATAATAGGAAAAGCAGTATCTGTTGAGTTTAACATCCTGCAATTGTTAAAGGCAAAGAAACATCTGTCAAGAAATGATGTGATAAGCTGATGCATGCAAATTTCTTTGATTGATTATACAATAAAAATATCCAGCATAATTAGTGCATAAATCAGCACCAATATGTCATACATAGTTTCTAGTGATAGCATACAGAATTGCATGATTACTAAATAGCAATTATTTAACACAGAATTAACTAGTGTATTTAATAGATGTAACACTAAAACCTTTAATAACCAGAAGAGGTATTCAGCTGCAAATACTTCTCTTTTGACATTTGATTTTTCTCCATGATTTCTGTAGGGTACTTACATTGTTGCTGTGGAGATAGTCGATTGCTCGAAGAATCTGATAGAGATACCGTTTAAGTCTTCTGCTGTCCAGTCCATGAGAGTAATGCTGTAGCTCATCTAAAATAGTATGGTCAATAAATTCAAACACTAAATGAATTTTCTTTTTCTGTCTAAAGACTTCAATCAGATTGACCAAGTTTTCATGACGAAATTGCTGTTGACAAAAGAGGAAATAAAGAAAACTGTTTTTCACTTTGCAATACTCTTTTTAAGAATGTTAACATAGCGATTTATCTACTTTTTTGCAATGAACCTAACACATTTTGAAGTGATTCGACAATATCACCACTATGTGTATTAGGATAATACAATATTTTATAAACTATATGTTATAATTTATAAAGGAGAGATTAATAAAACTATGAAGGAGAGATTAAGAAAAATAGTTTTAACTTCATTTGAGTAAAAAAGTAGATGTGCATCCATCCTTTTTCTAGTTTGCTAGTGCATGTGAAAAGGCCACTTTATCTTCCTCATGCTCTCTATTTAAGACATATCTGCAATGTCCATCTCATTGCTGCTGAAATTGTAAGCACACTTACTTGGATGCAATATCCTCTGAAATCAGTACAATTTACACTCATGAAAATGTATTTAGGATCAATATGCCAGATACTGAAAAGGGACCTTATCTCTTTTTGTCCTATATGTTGGCAGATGCTGTATGTTGATGACTTACACCTAACTTTGTGGGTTCTTCTGGATCCATTGCTGTCGCTTGAGGCACAGGTGGCCTCAGTAGCATGGAGTACCTCCCATCAGCTTAGGATGGTGGACAGGGATGATGGACAGGGATAACCTGTCTACAGTAATCTATGCTCTGGTAACCTCAAGGTTAGATGACTGTAATATGCTTTTCATGGGGCTGCCTTTGAAAATGGTTCAGAAGCTTCAAGTAGTGCAGAATGCAGCTGCCCAATTGTTGACAGGTTCAAGGCAAACAGATCATATAACAACAATTCTGTTCCAGTCACACTGGCTAGCTGTACACTTCTGAACCCAATTCAAAGTGCTGGTTTTGACTATAAAGCTCTTTACATCTCAGGAACCCAATATATTCTGGAATGCCTCTCCTGATATGAACCTTCCCGGACCCTTAGATCTTCTTCTGAAGACCTTCTCCAGGTCCCCACTCTGAGAAAACCTTGGAGGATAGTGACAAGGCAGAGGGTCTTTTCAGTTATGGCTCCCCATCTGTGCAATACACTCCCCAGTGGGGTCCGCCCGGCGCCTTCATTGACATATTTTCAGTGCCAGGTAAAGACTTATATTCCCCCCCCAGTCATTTGATAGACTAGAATGATGTTGTTTGTATTAGTGTGCTCAGCTGTCAAAACTTTCTGTGGCTGTATGTGGATGGTAGGTGTTTTATGGCATGACACTTTTTTTTGTTTTTAATAACGTTGTAAGTCACGTGGAGACCTTCAGGTAACACGCAACTAATACATCTAAATAATAATAATAATAATAACTTGTACAATAATCTCATGTAATGAGATTTGTTTATTTTAAAACATTTGTATACTACCCTTCATTCAATAGATTCCAGGGCAATGAACAACAATCATAAATAATGAATTCTTTGTATCATAAAACAATAAAACCATAACGGTGAAAATAATATGATGCAGTAGGTAAAACAGCAGGCTAAGGCATCATACAATTCCTAGGAAAAGAGAAATCTCCTAACGTGGCACAAAGATATACTTTGCCAGACTCCAACTCTCATCAGCCCTGTCCAGCATAGCCAATCATCAGGGATGACTGGAACTGCAGTCCAACAATATCTAGAGGATTACAGGTTCCCATCACACACAGACCTGGGAGTAAAGCCACATTACATCTGAGTAGATATAGTATGTAAAGGGTGATGTCATTAAGCATGTCTTTTTTCATATTGGGGCAATGTTTCCCAGTGAATGTGACTTTTGAGTGCACGGACGCAAATGTTTGAAATATGTGGCTAATATAAAATAATTATATTAATATTGTTAACTATATAATTAACATATTGTTTACTTCATTTAAGGCCTATTAAATATTCTACCAATGTGTTTTAATCCCTTTACATGAGACAAAATACTTTAACTGGTAGTAATACAAAATAATTCCACAATGGGTCTTACTTTTAACAAAAAGAAAATGAACAGCACCAATGTTTGCCTACATATATGACACTTAAAAACACAAGGTTCTATGTATTTTCCACATTAACACACAAAGTCTAAGATTCCTAATCTGGATGTCAGAAAATCTGTTATCACTTCTGAAAAAGCAAGTTTTCAGTCTTCATCATTGTGGAAGAAATCTTGGAAGAAACTCTTATTGGAACACTTAGCAGAAAATACTACTGAATTCATTGAAATATATGTTTACCTGAAACCAGGATGTCAGTCAATTTATTTATTTTAATAAATTATCTTCTGTAATTTTAAAAGAATTTCAGCAAAATAAATCTTACACACACACCACTCCTTTTCTTATTTTGGTATGTATTCAATAGGTTATAATTAAAAGACATATGTAATGTTAATGAATATGTTATCTTTAGTGATATCAGGGTATTGGTTTTCAAAATGACAACAAAAGAAACAAACCTTTAGGAACTTTATCTCTCTCATTGCAATTTTGTTGACAGATTTTTCTGGCTTCTCATAAAATATCTTAATGGCAACTATATGTCCTGTTTCCTTGTGTTTACATTTCATTACTGTTCCATAACTTCCCTCTCCCACTTTTCCAAGGATCTCATACATCTCCATACTCAAGTCTGAAATCTCTTCGGGGAAGAAGAAAAAAGTTATTTTAAAGTACTGACACTTTTTGTTGTTTCTTAACTGAATTTCACAAATAAATTTAAGAAGGAGCTATTCCCTCCAAGAGAGAACTTTTTCAACCACTCAGTTTTATACCTAGCAAACAATGTAGCTGTTAAAGACAGTAAGTCCCACTAAAAGAAATTAAGAGCTGTGAATATAAAGTCATTCTGTTATTTTTTTCCCATGCAATTCCTCACTGCTACGATGAAATCTTTATTTATTTCAACAAGACTTGGCTGATTACATCTCTAGGTAAGTAACTAGGAATGGACTGCACCAGTATCTGCAAAGTACATTTGATACCCTGGTTTGGATCGTCTCTGCATTATTGTTTGTAACTAGGGTGAAGTATGTATAACTGAAATAATCACATATTCTTCCTCTATCTATGCATGCCTCCCTTTTCCTGTTGGGTCTTTTACACTGTTAGATTGGGATTGGGACCTGTCACACCTGTTATCTGTAAAGTATCATGTCACGGATGGCACTATAGAAATAATTAATAAATAAATGCCCTGGACTTTTCTTACACTTGTTGCTACTACTGGTGTTCCCATTCCACAACCCTTTGCAAATAGTTTTGATCAGAGCAGTACAATATAACTGAAGTGGCTTATTTCCTGGCTTCATACTGTGAAAAAGATATCATCCTCAATTCATTGTTTGATTTGAGACATCGCACCACACACAGGCTCAATACCACAATTCATTTCTGAAAGACTTCACTGCAAAGTATATGGAAAATGCAGATGCACAAAAGAGCTGCTTGGAGGTGGGGAAGCAGGGTAGATGTCACTTTTCCCCACCCATCCCAAAAGAGATAGCATCAGGTCACGATGGGGTTGGCGCCTGAATCGTTTGGGTCTGTTATCCCAGTCCATTTATGTTCTGCCGACTTACACGCGTGATGACAGTTCAGGTGTCCCTCTTCTTCTCTTCCACCCCCCTCCACACGGATCAGGCACGTGGAGCATCACCCTGTCTGTTTTTGACGGAAACCTTAACAGTCTCTGAAGAAACGCTTTGGCCCACATCTGGGACACTGGCGCTGAAATGTTCAGGCTCAACCTCTGCCGTGTCACTTCTGTGGGCCCCCTTCTGTGGGCTTGGATGCACCACCTCACTTTAAATCTCTGCTTTGGAGTCAGTGGCATGTATGCATTTGTTTTACTACTGACTTGTGTAAGCCGCTCCAGAAGCCTTTTTGGCCAAAGAGCAATAAATACTGAGACAATTTTTTTTTTTAAAAAAAATCCTTTTCCTTTTTTTGTTTTTGTTTACTTCTGTCGGTCTGTGCAGGAGTGGGGTCGCGAGGAGTCCCAAGCTGAAGCTGGCTATTCTTCCTACCGTGCTGCTGTCCTTTAGCCACCCGCTATCCCCGGCTTTTTCTGAGGCTCCACAATCACACCGCCCTGCTGCTTCCCTTCTTTCTCGCGTCATGCATCACATCACTGCCCCCGGGGCCATCCTGGTTCCCGGACGCACCAAACCAGCCGCCAACACCTCCTCCCCCGCCCCCTCATCAAAGGTACCTCTGCTCTGACCTGCTCCCGGGAACTCCCCATGTTGACTCTTCCCAGGCCTAGCCAAGCAAACCGGCCCTGTTACCATGACGACCGTCGGCAATATCAACAGCCGGTCTGCTACGTCAGGAGGGGCGGTGCTTTTTTTTAACCTCATCACGTTCTGTTGATTCCGAGCCGGGAAGGACGGCGAGGGTTGGGTCTTGGAAACGGGTGGTGACGTTGGCTTTCAGGCAAAAACGGTGAACAAGGATCCAGTTAGGTCCTGTTGCTTAACAAAATTTCGGCGGACAACCATTTCACTTCACAAGACGTCCGACCTCTGTTGGTTGTGGGGTTGTCTTGTAAAATGTCGGCTGCCCTAGATTTCCCCCACCCCCCCCACTCAGCTTTGCTCTTACGTTGTATACTGTACTCAGCTTACAATGTGTTCTTACGTGGGTTTCCCCAGCGCAGAGGTTTCTGGGCAGTGCAATCCAAAGGCTGCAATCCTACATGCACTTACTAGAGGATAAGCCATACTGAATGCAGTGGGCCTTTTTCTCAATCAATATGCTCTGTTAGTTTCCTTTAGATGATGGAACAGTGTCATTGTGTGATAATCCACTTTATGTACAAATACACGAGTGTTACGTGGTGATAAACAGGTATCCTTACAAGGCAGCAGATCGCACAGAAAGCATCCTGCATCCCAAGTTTCAGGTAGAATCTCAGATTGCCTATACATCCTCCAAACTGCCAACTACTCTCTCTGGCATACAAAACTAACTGCCCTCCACTGAGCCGATGGGGATGTCACCTCCCCCAAGTCTGATGGGAATCTCATTCCAAAGGCTTCCAACCATTAGGAAACGATTCTGTAAAAGTTCTACCCAATACTCTGCCTACAAAGGAATGGCTGGCCAACATCCATAGAAATTTATTACTCACCACTGGATATTTTTCCTTCTCATCCACAGCATCCTGACTTTCACATGTGCCATTTTAATTATGACAGTATGTGAACATGTTTGAAAATGCAGTGGAAAGTTATGTCTAATAGGAAACCACCATCCACCACCTGTATACTGGAAAGGTCAATGAGAACTAAAATATACACAAATATGTACATACAATAGACACAAACCAATGGTCTATTCACAGATTTAGATTTACACCCCTCCACGACAAAGGAATTTTTCAAAACAGAATAAAATTTTTAAAATAAAGTAAATGAACACAGTGCCTTTGTCATCAATAGTTCTAGCTAGCCATTTATGTGCATCCTTGTGTATCTTTTACATTCTATGATTTATTCCTACATAATTAAATACTATAGTTTTAGGACAAACCAATAATCCTTGATTGGTGATGGGTCTGTGTTTGGCCAGCCTGATTTCAGAAAGTGTATCAGAAAAGTGAATCAGAAAGCGTATCTCCATTCTCAAAACCAGTGCCATGATTTTATTTATTTAGATGCACTTTATGCAGGAACATTGGTCTAGACAAAGTATTAGGGTTCAGAATTGTTCCTTTCACAGAGATTGGGAGGAATCATTGCTCATTATGGATGGCATAGTTCATGCAACACAATGTATAAAGCCAAAATGGTATTTCTTTTTCACTTATATTTCTGAGCTGCCAATTGAGCTTTCAAGGGGTTTCATGATTGCTGGCATAGAAGGATTAAATATTTTTACTCTTGGTTTATTTAGTAAAATCCTGGCAGGGTTTTCCAGTTGCTAACTGCTACAAAGAGAAATGTGACTGTTCAAAACTTTGCCTCCTAATACCAAATGTATGGGTCTGCTGGTGATATGGTTGTTATTCAGTGACGATGGAATATGATGACATTGCACATGCTCAGAAATGGTTTGTTATTACTTTTTGTATTCCAGTGCTGAGCCGTGGATCAATCTGACTCCTCAGAAATATTCCTTGTTGCATTTTGGGCTCCAAATTACCCTCCTCAAAAATCACCTCTCATTTACCCATTGTATATATAAAGCCTGTTTGCCTGGTCTCTCTTCATTTTTAATGTGCTGCACCCTCCAGTCCTCTCTAGAAGGTGTGTCTTCACCCAAAGAACCAATGCGACTAACAGATGTGGGGAAAATATGTGTGTCTGAGCGCAGAGAGTTGTACTACTTCCTCTACTTCTGCCACTAATGACATAAGGGTTGCTAAAAAAGAATTTGAGGAGCACATTGCTAAGAACATAAAAACCAACAACAAAAAATTCTATAAATACATTCAAAGCAGGAGACCATCTAGGAAGACAATTGGACCCTTGGATGATAAGGGAGTCAAAGGTGTACTAAAGAACGATAAGGAGATTGCAGAGAAGCTAAATGAATTCTTTGCATCTGTCTTCACAGTGGAAGATATAGGGCAGATCCCTGAACCTGAACTAACATTTGCAGGAAGGGATTCTGAGGAACTGAGACAAATAGTGGTAACGAGAGAGGAAGTTCTAAGCTTAATGGACAATATAAAAACTGACAAATCACCGGGCCCGGATGGCATCCACCCGAGAGTTCTCAAAGAACTCAAATGTGAAATTGCTGATCTGCTAACTAAAATATGTAACTTGTCCCTCGGGTCCTCCTCCGTGCCTGAGGACTGGAAAGTGGCAAATGTAACGCCAATCTTCAAAAAGGGATCCAGAGGGGATCCCGGAAATTACAGGCCAGTTAGCTTAACTTCTGTCCCTGGAAAACTGGTAGAAAGTATTATTAAAGCTAGATTAACTAAGCACATAGAAGAACAAGCCTTGGCTTCTGCAAGGGAAAGTCCTGTCTCAGTAACCTATTAGAATTCTTTGAGAGTGTCAACAAGCATATAGATAGAGGTGATCCAGTGGACATAGTGTACTTAGACTTTCAAAAAGCGTTTGACAAGGTACCTCACCAAAGGCTTCTGAGGAAGCTTAGCAGTCATGGAATAAGAGGAGAGGTCCTCTTGTGGATAAGAAATTGGTTAAGAAGCAGAAAACAGAGAGTAGGAATAAACGGACAGTTCTCCCAATGGAGGGCTGTAGAAAGTGGAGTCCCTCAAGGATCGGTATTGGGACCTGTACTTTTCAACTTGTTCATTAATGACCTAGAATTAGGAGTGAGCAGTGAAGTGGCCAAGTTTGCTGATGACACTAAATTGTTCAGGGTTGTTAAAACAAAAAGGGATTGCGAAGAGCTCCAAAAAGACCTCTCCAAACTGAGTGAATGGGCAGAAAAATGGCAAATGCAATTCAATATAAACAAGTGTAAAATTATGCATATTGGAGCAAAAAATCTTAATTTCATATATACGCTGATGGGGTCTGAACTGGCGGTGACCGACCAGGAGACAGACCTCGGGGTTGTAGTGGACAGCACGATGAAAATGTCGACCCAGTGTGCGGCAGCTGTGAAAAAGGCAAATTCCATGCTAGGGATAATTAGGAAAGGTATTGAAAATAAAACAGCCGATATCATAATGCCATTGTATAAATCTATGGTGCGGCCGCATTTGGAATACTGTGTACAGTTCTGGTCGCCTCATCTCAAAAAGGATATTATAGAGTTGGAAAAGGTTCAGAAGAGGGCAACCAGAATGATCAAGGGGATGGAGCGACTCCCTTACGAGGAAAGGTTGCAGCATTTGGGGCTTTTTAGTTTAGAGAAAATGCGGGTCAGAGGAGACATGATAGAAGTGTATAAAATTATGCATGGCATTGAGAAAGTGGATAGAGAAAAGTTCTTCTCCCTCTCTCATAATACTAGAACTCGTGGACATTCAAAGAAGCTGAATGTTGGAAGATTCAGGACAGACAAAAGGAAGTACTTCTTTACTCAGCGCATAGTTAAACTATGGAATTTGCTCCCACAAGATGCAGTAATGGCCACCAGCTTGGACGGCTTTAAAAGAAGATTAGACAAATTCATGGAGGACAGGGCTATCAATGGCTACTAGCCATGATGGCTGTGCTCTGCCACCCTAGTCAGAGGCAGCATGCTTCTGAAAACCAGTTAACGGAAGCCTCAGGAGGGGAGAGTGTTCTTGCACTCAGGTCCTGCTTGCGGGCTTCCCCCAGGCACCTGGTTGGCCACTGTGAGAACAGGATGCTGGACTAGATGGGCCACTGGCCTGATCCAGCAGGCTCTTCTTATGTTCTTATGTTCTTATGACACTGATGCTGCCAGCGCCACCAGAAGTGGTGGAAGAGGGAGACCCTTTCCACAACAGGCTACCACCACAGAACAAACAAGGGCCAGTTTGGCCTCCCTTCTCGCTCACCTCATAGCAGCCATTGAGCATTTCAGAGCTCTTCCCCACATTTACTCACACACACACAGGGGCATTTTCACGGTTGGCAAGAATTCTACATCAGCTGTAAGATTGCTGCTACTGCTATCAAAGAACACAGCTGAGCCATGAGGGGTGGGAGGAGGCCTGCTGGCACAGTTCAGGAGGAACACTTTCCCAATATGCAGTAATACCCACTGTCTGCTTCAACAGGAATCCTGTCACTTTATCATGGATATATGCCTTCCAAATTGTGATCTATGATTAGAATAATGGATAGCAAATCAAAAAGATTCATTCTATAGTTCTAGTTTTGCAACTAATCTATTCTAAGTGACCTTCATTTCTTTCCTTCCTACCCGTTGCCCGTCAGGTAAGAGTTCAATCATAGCTTTGTTATTACAGACCATGGCCTAGTTCACACATCACTTTAACCATAGTTTAATGTGAACAAGCGGCATGCTAGCTTACAAGGCCCAGAAGATTCCCTGGCACTCCTCCCCCACTCCTTGTGCTGCTGTACTGCAGTCAGAACAAGCAGTCTGACTTGTCATGACACCAAACCCCAGGCTCATGTTTTGTTTCTTCCAAACAAGCCATGAGTAACCAAGGTTTGTTCTTGGCTTACTGCTTGTGATTTGCTTGGGAAAAACAAACCATGAATCCAAGTTTGGATGATACCAAACGCTGGCTTGTTTCATCCGCAAACACTGGCTTGTTTCATCCACAGTGCAGCAGAAGCGGGTGGGGTGGGGGAAAGCACCCCAGGAAGTTTGAGCAGCATGCACCAGTATCCTGCTTGTTCACATTAAACTATAGTGCAGGAATAATCAACGTGGTGCTCCCCAGATGTGGCACTATAAATCCCACCAGGTCAACAGCAAGCCCAATGATCTTCAATTATGGGAGTTGTAGTCCACCAACATCTGGAGGTCATGTTGGCTACCCTTGCTTTAGTTCATTTTAAACAAGGGTTTCATGTAACATGTGAACTGGGCCAGTGAATACTGGAAAATGTTTCATTGCCTGCATGGGAAACAGCTTTTCAGTTGTATAGCGGTACTTTGTCAATGTATTTCTGACTCCATATGAGATTATTCTACACTAGCCCCCAGTTCCTGCATACAAATTTATTTCATATACCTTGGGACTTCACAACTCTATTATTTCCCATCTATGCAAGAGCCAAGTAACTCCCTGGGTTGCATCTCCAATTTCATGGACATTGTTTCTGACAACAATCATAAAGCTTTTATTGTACACCCCAAAATCCACTTAAGGAGGTATAATTGCGTTTAGGATTGATTTTCCCCATTGTTAGAAGAGCTAAATTTTAACTGGTGCCACTTCTTTACCATCTACCTAGCTCCTACATCTTTTCTCCAGCACTCTTCCCTCCCCCACCTGCCTGCCCGCCTTCCGATCCAAAACACACTGTTTTTCTTGCAGCAACAGTTTAGCTCCAGCCTGAGTTAACTGGACTTTCAGCATGGGCTATGTGATTCAGTTCCAAATATTGTGTTTTGGACAGAGATGTGGGATTCCAATATTGTAATAACATCATCTTCATAGCCCATTTTGTTCACATCATTAACTGGAAAATCAATGCCTGCAAATCTTATACATGTCTGCTCAGAAGTAAGACTAATTGGTTTCACTGGGGCTTACTCCCAGGTAAATGGGTATAGGATTGCAGTCTAAGGCGATTGTACACTTAACTGGAGAGTAAGGCTGCAATCCAATACACATTTACCTGAGAGTAAGCCCAACTGAACCTTATTTCTGAGTAGACATGGATTGGATTGCAGCCTTAGTCTCACTGAATATGAAGTGGGGCTTACTTTTGTGTAAACATGCATACTTATCGCATCATAAGTTAGTTTTTAATTAAATACCAGGGCTTTGGAAACACAAAAAGTACAGGATAAAAATAATCAGGCAGATACAATGCCATATCCAGTCTTTTCTCCTCCTCCCCCATGTAAGATGGATTTGTGGCTACAGGACAAACTAGAAAAAAATTAATAGCCAGTCAAGTGAGTTTTTTTAAATGTACTAGAGACAACATTTAGCACATGATCAGATGCTGAACCATAATCAGATGCACTTCTCCAATGAGGGAGCAGTGACTTATGAAGAAGTAACTATGTAAAAGAATGAAATGAAAATGGAATTACTATCATTATGGTATTATTTTTCCTTGAATGAATAAGGTCACTGATGTTTTGACTATATGCTCAAATATAAGGCTTATATAACAATAACAATATTCCAGTCTGAAAACTTACCAAATCATACATTAGTGAATAAAGAATTACATAATATCACAAATTAAAAATATTTTCACTTAAGTGAAAATGGTGAATAATTGCAATTATATATTAAGGCTGCAATCCTATTACACACAGCCCAAGGCTAACCATGTCTGCTCAGAAGCCTATTGAATTCCATTGGGGCTTAATCCCAAGTGTTTTAAACAGCATGTGCTTCCCAGCCCAGGCCTCTCTTCAACTTAAAATTAGTTAAAATCTGTTAAAAAGTCTGTTCTTTTTCAAAATTGATTTGTCATAGTTTTTATTGCTTTATAATGTATTATACTGTTGTGTTGTGGTTTCATTTTTTTTGCTTTGTGAGCCGTAATGGGAATTTGTTATAGAGCAGCTATTTAAATGTAAAAACTCCAACATCCAGCTGGACAATCCTGTATGAGGACCAACCAAAATGTCACAAAATAGTGGGAAGTGTTTGAATTATCCAGAATTCTTCATCAGGAAAGATGTTATACAAATCAGTCGGTAGGGGGATAAGAAAAAATAAAAATACAAAAGTTAAGTTGGAATGTTGTAGCATAAGGTCAGCTTGTAGACTCAGTACTACCAACATGGATTTATTTTTATTTTATGTTTAACACTTTGCTTGATTCTAATAAAGGCATTGCTCAACTTTGAATTTTGGACCAACAAGGCTTATTTTTATATAAATGTCGTAAATAACAGTGCAATCCTAACCAGGTCTACAAGGAAGTAAATCCAATTCAGTGAGTCTTACTCCCGGAGTTAGGACTGCAGCCTTAGCGAATAACAAAAACGATACAGTATTGTGAAGCTCTGAAATAAAGGGCAGATAACTTAAAAATCCATCACTTAAAAAAAACAACATCTGCAACACCTCCTGTCAACTTATCCACATCGATGTATATGTGCCCCAGCCAGCTTGGCCAATGGATTGGGCTGATGGGAGTTGTAGTTCAAAAAAGTAACTTTTCCATGCTCATAGGAGTCGTTCCTTCCCTTCCATCCTCGCTCTATCTAGAATCTTGTAGGTAAAATGTACAAAATATCTCCCGCGTGAAAACCTTGCCCTGTTAGACCGTAGGAGAGCCAACCAACCTGACTCCCTCGCTCTCAGAGGGGGATGGGAAGTCCCTCCTCTTCTCGCTGGCGCCTTGGTACGTTCCTAAGGCGTTCTCGGTCCCCTCCCAAGCAGGAGCAGTAGTACAGTCGCGAGGGGTGGCTGGTTCCCTCCCCCACCGGCGGAGGGAGACGCCATTGCGGAGTTGTTTGTGAAGCCGCGGAGCAGCAGCAGCAGGAGGCGGCTGCCGGGGGAGGAAGACAGCCGTGTTGCCAGGGGTGCTGAGGCATTTGGGGGGCAGGGATTATTTTGCCATCAGGGGAGCGGAGGGTATAATGTCCACTCCAGCCAGACGGAGGCTAATGAGAGATTTCAAGAGGTAAGCGCTTCTCTTCCTTCCTCCTCTAAAAGGTAGTGGCTCCAAAGGCCAGAATGCCTCCTCCCGTTATGGAGGGGAAGCCTGAATGCCCTTTTTTTGGCCCTTCCAAGTCAGGGGAAGGGGGGGGGCTCTCTCTATGAAGGGGAATATTTCTTTTCCCCTTCTCTACCCAAAAACTAGTGGGAGGACAAAGAGTTCGGGAGCTCCTACTTCCTCCCCGTCAAGATCTGCGGTTGCCCCGCACCAAGTCTGCAACCCCCCTTCCCCTTTAAGGAAAATAAAATCAAGGTGCCTCTAGAAAAACAAGTACTGCGTTAGACAAAAAACGTAAAGGCTTTCTGATCTTTCATCATCTTCTTCCAGCCTCCCCCCCCCCAATAAAGAGAAGATTCTTATAGACCTTTTTGACTGATTCGAGAGACTTCTCGTATTCGGCTTTGATAACCCTTTGTATAATACATATCTTGTTGATATAAATGAGTTGAATTGAAATAGACTGGATTGATCACGTCACAGGTACAAGTGACCCCCTCTAACTGAGGGAAATGACCCAGGATGCCAGTTTGTTTATAACATGGGGCATTACTTGGAAATATTGACTAGGGCTGCAATCCAGCAGATGTCTACTCAGAAGTAAGGTCCATTGGGTAAGTGTGTATTCGATTGCAGCCTTGATCTATGGTTTTAAGAAATCATTTGATTTCTCACTCCACCCCCCTTCACTGGGCATGCAAGTGGCCTTTGAGGTTTGCTGTCTGGAGATATTAAAGGCACATGTTTTCCTCTTCACAAGCCCAGGGGAGCAGACAGGAGTTACATAAAAGGCACAATAAACGTTATGGCCAAGGAAGGGAACTGAGAGGTCACTGATCTATATTAAATAGCAAGCCCTGCTATTTCAGTTTAATAGAGCTTTTCTGTGCTTTCCATCCACTGATCTCAAAGCATCTTGCCAATGTGATGCTTCAAAAATCAAAGAAATCATTGTCACAGCCTCAGGTTACCCAGTGAGCCGAAAGTGGAGCTGTAAATAAAACTTCCAGTCCAGTATCCTCCTCCTTCCTTTGGCCACACTGAATCTTTTAATCCCCAAGGATCTCCTCCAGAGTAGAGTTTCAGTGTATTTGGAATTAACTCCATTCTGTTCCCTCATGGCTTGGGTTATGCAAAAAGAATTGGTATATAAGTTCTAACTTGGTAATGTAAACTCTTTGAAAGGCTTTTAGGGAAGTTAGGGAAATTGTGGAGAGAAGCATTGGATTTTATTTTAGCTATATAACCAGCTGCTTTCTTCTTAAAGAGTGGTGAATAAGTTAGCTGTGGTTAAGTGAATGTAATAAACATTTCAGTTGTGACATATAGAAAATGGTAACTTTCTCACATGGAAGTAATTTGATGGTCTCTATTACAATGGAGGTTGGTGGTGTTTCCGTGTTTGTTTAGGGTTACTTCCTATAATTGCTCTTTGTCTCTTAGCTTTTACTGACATCTGGAGGCATTTGAGGAGGTTATGCTGAAGTTGGCAAAATGATGACCATTTTATTTTCTCAAGCAGATTGCCAAGAAAGACATCCTCTCCAAATTGTCTTTCCTGGCACTGCAAATGGGTTCCACAGAGAAATATGTTCATCTCCTATAAGATTACAGTATATAACAGTTAATGTTTAGATTGCTACATTTAATATTGTAATAATTCCAGTGTAACGTTAACCTTGTAGTCAGAGATTCAGCTATAGGGTTTCCAAGTTTACTTCAGGTTGTAATTAATAGAGGAGAAAACGAAAAATTAATTTTATGAATAGGTGAATATTGTAAGATGAGATCCAATGGATCCTGAATTGCCACAGGATTGCAGATAGTTTTCTTGCTCCAGTATGACAAATGTGGTTATGCCACAGAATAGAATGGGTGTGCAAAGCTGTGATCCTGAACAGAGTTTTCTTGAATGAATTCCATTGAAATTAATGGGGATTACTCTGAAATAAATGTGTTAGATTAATTCATCATCGAAGCTGAATTTAGCTCTGGGAACCAGGTCTTAATATTGCCAAATTGTTTTTAATAATTGTTTTGATACAGCTAGAAGGTTCAACAGATAACTTTCAGTTTGTGTCTATTGGCTTAATTTGTAATGTCTGACCTAAGACATCTTGTGTTGAATTTGGAACAACATTAAAAAACCTGTTATGGCCCTAGGAACAAGCATTATTCACCTAAGACACCAAACAACTGTGGCTTGAGTTGGTGAAATATTTTGAAAACTGACTGAAAAGTTAGAAAGGATTTACATTGCACTTACAGTAACTTGCTACATTTTTTGATCAAGTGTTATGTAAACTAGGACTGTCCCTTTGAAAGGATATTAAATGCACTTTAACAATAAGGGCTCCCTAGCTTACACATTTCTCGAGCAACTTTACTCATAAAACTAATGAGGAAGACATTTTAACTACTGAATGGGAAAGTACCCAGCAATAGAATTCTCAAAATGGAATGCATTTATTTCAAAGTACATTCTAACATAAGAACATAAGAAGAGCCTGCTAGATCAGGCCAGTGGCCCATCTAGTCCAGCATCCTGTTCTCACAGTGGCCAACCAGGTGCCTGGGGGAAGCCCACAAGCAGGACCCGAGTGCAAGAACACTCTCCCCTCCTGAGGCTTCCGGCAACTGGTTTTCAGAAGCATGCTGCCTCTGACTAGGGTGGCAGAGCACAGCCATCATGGCTAGTAGCCATTGATAGCCCTGTCCTCCATGAATTTGTCTAATCTTCTTTTAAAGCCATCCAAGCTGGTGGCCATTACTGCATCTTGTGGGAGCAAATTCCATAGTTTAACTATGCGCTGAGTAAAGAAGTACTTCCTTTTGTCTGTCCTGAATCTTCCAACATTCAGCTTCTTTGAATGTCCACGAGTTCTAGTATTATGAGAGAGGGAGAAGAACTTTTCTCTATCCACTTTCTCAATGCCATGCATAATTTTATACACTTCTATCATGTCTCCTCTGACCCGCCTTTTCTCTAAACTAAAAAGCCCCAAATGCTGCAACCTTTCCTCGTAAGGGAGTCGCTCCATCCCCTTGATCATTCTGGTTGCCCTCTTCTGAACCTTTTCCAACTCTATAATATCCTTTTTGAGATGAGGTGACCAGAACTGTACACAGTATTCCAAATGCGGCCACACCAGATAGATAGCTGGTTTCACACAGTGGGTGAGAGGTGAGCTTTGTGTCAGGAAACCTTTAGTTCAGAGCTCACCTCAGCTGTTATAAGCATCCTTGGATAAAGTGTATGAAGTTCTGAACCTTTGAAATCCACTATATAAATGTTAAATATTATTATGCACTCAAGACGTCTGAATTACTCAGAGAAAGTACATTTTGGTTGAGTATTTCATTCAGGCTGACTTAAGAGTTAATGCAATCCATGCTTCCTCTAATCATTATATAGGAAGCTACCTTATACTCGAGTCAGACCATTGGTCCATCTAGTTCAGTATTGTCTACACTGACTGGCAGCGGCTCTCCAAGGTTTTAGGCAGGAGTCCCTGCCAGCCCTACCTGAAGATGCCAGGGATTGAATTTGGGATCTTCTGTATGTAAGGTAGATGCTCTACCACTGAGCTACGGCCCTTTCCCTAAATTCTGTTTGCATGTGAAATCTTCATAGCTAAAGGATTTTCACAGTGTGGTGTTCTTGAAGCTGCAACCAAAGCTATCTCTGAACAGCAAATAGGGCTTAATACTTTGTCTGAGACACTGGTGTGCAAATTGGCTATCAAGTAGCAAGAAGTCACGTTCCTTTGCTCTCCAGCCAAAGTTTTTAGGTAGCTTGTGCTGTTGAAGTGAGCATGCTTGAAGAGAACTGTATACATGCAGGGTAGTTTTAAGGCCAAGGAACTGTAGACTGACATCATATCATGCTGTATATTTGCTGTTATGCCTAATGCTTGTCTGTGGGAAGTTTTCCTTCCCAATAAACTTAAATTTAAGCAAACATGATTAAAAGAATATAACTAATATTGCAGTGGTACAGTAAGAATGTTTGTATATAATAGTGACATAATTAGAGCAAGGGGGCTATCATCAGAAGATTTGGGCTGCAGTGTCACCAGTATGCTGATGACACACAGCTCTATCTCTCATTCAAATCTTCACTGAGGTTGGCTGTAGAAACCCTGTCCAAGTGCCTGGAGTCGGTGAGTGGCTGGATGGGAAGGAATAAGCTGAAGCTGAACCCTGACAAAACCGAGGTACTGTTTGTGGGAGACAAGGGAAGGTTGGGGGATGTTGACCTGGTGCTCAATGGGGTACAATTGCCCCTGAAAGACCAGGTCCGCAGCCTGGGGGTCATTCTTGACTCCCAGCTGTCCATGGAGGCTCAGGACTCGGCTGTGAGCCGGGCGGCGCTGTATCAACTCCATCTGATACGGAGACTGCGCCCCTACCTTCCCAACCATCTGCTCCCATCTGTGGTACATGCCCTGGTCTCCTCTCGCCTAGACTACTGTAGTGTGCTCTACATGGGGTTACCCTTGAAAACGTCTGGAAGCTGCAACTGGTACAGAATGCAGCGGCTCGCTTGAGTAAAGGCAGCCGCCGGCGAGATCACATCACTCCAGTGCTGAAGGAGTTGCACTGGTTACCAGTTGTTTTCCGGGCCCAATTCAAGGTGTTGGTTCTGATCTTTACAACCCTATACGGTTTCGGCCCAGTCTATCTGAAGGAGCGCCTCCAACATCATCTGGGATGCCGCTCAACAAGATCAGCCTCAGAAGGCCTTCTCTCTATCCCACCAGTTAAAACAGCTAGACTGGTGAGAACTAGGGAGAGGGCTTTTTCAATTGTGGCCCTCACTTTGTGGAATTTCCTCCCAAATGATCTCCGCCATGCCCCCTCTATGATGAGCTTCCACCGGGCCTTGAAGACCTGGCTCTTCAGGCAGGCTTTTGGGGTGGGTTAGGTTTTATTATTATTGTTGAGAGTTTTAATGTTTTAATGTATTTGTATGTTTTTATTTTGTACGTCGCCCAAAGTGGCTGGACAGCCAGCCAGATGGGTGACTAATAAATTTAATAAATAGATAAAAATAAGGGGAGGCACACTCTTGTATAGTATAGAGGTCATATTTGCCACATGGAAAGAGTTAACATAGTCTGCTCAGCTTTTCTATAAGAGGTGTCCTGACAGTAATCCAGCTTGAGGGATTGAGCGAGGTGTAAAAAAATAAGATGCTTCCTGACTGTATTCAGGCAAAATGCTTGGGAATTTTTTTGGAATGGAGTAGCATATGGGTTGAAATGGGATGTCAAAGCACACTCTGAAATCAAATTGTTCCACCAACCAAAATAAAACAGCACTATGATTATTAATAATAATATTTTATGTATATACCACAGATTCATAAAATGTATCTCTGCAGTGCACAGTCTCAAAATCAAAACCACGTAACAAAATTGATGATGTAACAAAATTGAAGTAAAATATATTAAAGAAGCAAGTGCAGTACAAGGAGGTTATAAAAACAGTAAATTGTTTTCATAAGTCTTGTGTCTTAAGTTGGCACCTAAAACTCATTACAGATGGTGCCAACTTGATTTCATTGGGTGTAAATTTTCCTAACCCCATGCCCATGTACTAAATGCACAATTTCTTATTGAGGACAGCCTGACACTGCCCGGCACTGTACATGCCTTGATGGCAAATCGCAAAGATCAAGGAGGGACAGGGTTGATAAAAATCAATGATTGTTTTTTTAAAAAAATTAAAAATTGGATTATTAAAATTTAAATTGGATTTCAAAATTGTCTTAAAACAATGAGTAAAAAAAAGAGCTTAGGTCAAAGATATCATCATGATACTAATTATACAACTTCTAATTATATTCTATGAATATGTTAACAGC
Organism: Rhineura floridana; assembly: GCF_030035675.1. Taxonomy (NCBI): domain Eukaryota; kingdom Metazoa; phylum Chordata; class Lepidosauria; order Squamata; family Rhineuridae; genus Rhineura; species Rhineura floridana. Next base: position 102,706,549 of record NC_084482.1, read on the forward strand.
AGTTTATGGAGATGGGAGATAACCTGATCAGTTCTATTCTGCAGGTGGTGTATATGAAGTGCTTGCTCTTTCTCTCTCTAAGTACAAAGATAGAGAAGGCTTTATGTACTGACAGTAAGACCTCAAAGTTAACTTGACAGAGTACTGATAGCCAGTGGAACTCCCTTAACACAGCTGCAGCTTCCACACTAGCCTCAAGGATAGTCCAGTATAGAGTACGTTTATTTATTTATTTATTATTTGATTTATATTCCACCCTTCCTCCCAGTAGGAGCCCAGGAGACTATGTTACAGTAGTCTATCCTAAAAGTTATCACTGTTTGAACCACTGTAGTCAAGCTATCTTTCTTGATCCAGGAGTAGTCGCAGCTAACGTACCAGCTGAATCAACAGCATTAATTTCCTCTGATCTGTATATCTTTCAGTGGTTTTCTGTGTTTCATACTGCCATAATTTATTCCTTCAATAGATAGCTTTCAGTACATGTGCAAAAACCGTGCAGTTTTCCGTGTAGTTATCTCAAAGTGGTGGACTGAATCTTATTTGCTAGGTAGTTTTATAAAATCAAAGCTGCAGCTTTATCTGTTTTATGATCTTTTTGTTGTCATGATCATTTGATGATTTAATCCTGACAAGAATAATTATCTCTATTTTCAAAGTTCAGAGGTGAGTATAAGAACATAAGAAGAGCCTGCTGGATCAGGCCAGTGGCCCATCTAGTCCAGCATCCTGTTCTCACAGTGGCCAACCAGGTGCCTGGGGGAAGCCCGCAAGCAGGACCCGAGTGCAAGAACACTCTCCCCTCCTGAGGCTTCCGGCAACTGGTTTTCAGAAGCATGCTGCCTCTGACTAGGGTGGCACAGCACAGCCATCACAGCTAGTAGCCATTGATAGCCCTGTCCTCCATGAATTTGTCTAATCTTCTTTTAAAGCCGTCCAAGCTGGTGGCCATTACTGCGTCTTGTGGGAGCAAATTCCATAGTTTAACTATGCGCTGAGTAAAGAAGTACTTCCTTTTGTCTGTCCTGAATCTTCCAACATTCAGCTTCTTGGAATGTCCACGAGTTCTAGTATTATGAGAGAGGGAGAAGAACTTTTCTCTATCCACTTTCTCAATGCCATGCATAATTTTATACACTTCTATCAGGTCTCCTCTGACCCGTCTTCTCTCTAAACTAAAAAGCCCCAAATGCTGCAACCTTTCCTCGTAAGGGAGTCGCTCCATCCCCTTGATCATTCTGGTTGCCCTCTTCTGAACCTTTTCCAACTCTATAATATCCTTTTTGAGATGAGGCGACCAGAACTGTACACAGTATTCCAAATGCGGCCGCACCATAGATTTATACAATGGCATTATGATATCGGCTGTTTTATTTTCAGTACCTTTCCTAATTATCGCTAGCATGGAATTTGCCTTTTTCACAGCTGCCGCACACTGGGTCGACATTTTCATCGTGCTGTCCACTACAACCCTGAGGTCTGTCTCCTGGTCGGTCACCGCCAGTTCAGACCCCATGAGCGTATATGTGAAATTAAGATTTTTTGCTCCAATATGCATAATTTTACACTTATTTATATTGAATTGCATTTGCCATTTTTCTGCCCATTCACTCAGTTTGGAGAGGTCTTTTTGGAGCTCTACGCAATCCTTCTTTGTTTTAACAACCCTGAACAATTTAGTGTCGTCAGCAAACTTGGCCACTTCACTGCTCACTCCTAATTCTAGGTCATTAATGAACAAGTTGAAAAGTACAGGTCCCAATACCGATCCTTGAGGGACTCCACTTTCTACAGCCCTCCATTGGGAGAACTGTCCGTTTATTCCTACTCTCTGATTTCTGCTTCTTAACCAATTCCTTATCCACAAGAGGACCTCTCCTCTTATTCCATGACTGCTAAGCTTCCTCAGAAGTCTTTGGTGAGGTACCTTGTCAAACGCTTTTTGAAAGTCTAAGTACACTATGTCCACTGGATCACCTCTATCTATATGCTTGTTGACACTCTCAAAGAATTCTAATAGGTTACTGAGACAGGACTTTCCCTTGCAGAAGCCATGCTGGCTCTGCTTCAGCAAGGCTTGTTCTTCTATGTGCTTAGTTAATCTAGCTTTAATAATACTTTCTACCAGTTTTCCAGGGACAGAAGTTAAGCTAACTGGCCTGTAATTTCCGGGATCCCCTCTGGATCCCTTTTTGAAGATTGGCGTTACATTTGCCACTTTCCAGTCCTCAGGCACGGAGGAGGACCCGAGGGACAAGTTACATATTTTAGTGAGCAGATCAGCAATTTCACATTTGAGTTCTTTGAGAACTCTCGGGTGGATGCCATCCGGGCCCGGTGATTTGTCAGTTTTTATATTGTTCATTAAGCCTAGAACTTCCTCTCTCGTTACCACTATTTGTCTCAGTTCCTCAGAATCCCTTCCTGCAAATGTTAGTTCAGGTTCAGGGATCTGCCCTATATCTTCCACTGTGAAGACAGATGCAAAGAATTCATTTAGCTTCTCTGCAATCTCCTTATCGTTCTTTAGTACTCCTTTGACTCCCTTATCATCCAAGGGTCCAATTGTCTCCCTAGATGGGTCTCCTGCTTTGAATGTATTTATAGAATTTTTTGTTGTTGGTTTTTATGTTCTTAGCAATGTGCTCCTCAAATTCTTTTTTAGCATCCCTTATTGTCTTCTTGCATTTCTTTTGCCAGAGTTTGTGTTCTTCTTTATTTTCTTCAGTCGGACAAGACTTCCATTTTCTGAAGGAAGACTTTTTGCCTCTAAGAGCTTCCTTGACTTTGCTCGTTAACCATGCTGGCATCTTCTTGGCCCTGGCGGTACCTTTTCTGATCTGCGGTATGCACTCCTGTTGAGCTTCTAATATAGTGTTTTTAAACAACTTCCAAGCATCTTCGAGTGATGTGACCCTCTGGACTTTGTTTTTCAGCTTTCTTTTTACCAATCCCCTCATTTTTGTGAAGTTTCCTCTTTTGAAGTCAAATGTGACCGTGTTGGATTTTCTTGGCAATTGGCCATTTACATGTATGTTTAATTTAATAGCACTGTGGTCACTGCTCCCAATCGGTTCAACAACACTTACATCTCGCACCAGGTCCCTGTCCCCACTGAGGATTAAGTCCAGGGTTGCCGTCCCTCTGGTTGGTTCCATGACCAACTGGTCTAGGGAATAGTCATTTAGAATATCTAGAAACTTTGCTTCTTTTTCATGACTGGAACACATATGCGGCCAGTCTATGTCCGGGTAGTTGAAGTCACCCATTACTACCACATTTCGTAGTTTGGATGCTTCCTCAATTTCATATCTCATCTCAAGGTCTCCCTGAGCATTTTGATCAGGGGGACAATAGATCGTTCCCAGTATTAAGTCCCTCCTGGGGCATGGTATCACCACCCACAACAATTCTGTGGAGGAGTCTGCCTCTTTTGGGGTTTCGAGCTTGCTGGATTCAATGCCTTCTTTCACGTATAGAGCGACTCCGCCACCAATACGTCCTTCCCTGTCCTTCCAATATAGTTTATATCCAGGGATAACCGTATCCCACTGGTTTTTTCCATTCCACCAGGTCTCCGTTATGCTTACTATATCAGTGCTGTCCTCTAAGACCAAGCACTCCAGTTCTCCCATCTTGGTTCGGAGGCTCCTAGCATTAGCGTACAGGCACTTGTAAGCAGTGTCTCTCTTCAAGTGTCTTTGGCACTTGTGGTTTGGCCTGTGGTAATTTTGCTCTTCTGAATTTATATCCTGTGCCCCTGCTCTCACAATGCCTACTTCTAGGCCTACCCCTTTTAAAATTTCATCATTTCTTTGGTTTTTATCCCAGGGGGGAGGTTTATTCCGAACCACACCTTCCTCAGCTCCTGTCGGGTTTTCCCCCTCTGTCAGTTTAAAAGCTGCTCTGCTACCTTTTTAATTTTAAGTGCCAGCAGTCTGGTTCCATTCTGGTTCAAGTGGAGCCCGTCCCTTTTGTACAGGCCCGGCTTGTCCCAAAATGTTCCCCAGTGCCTAACAAATACAAACCCTTCCACCCGACACCATCGTCTCATCCACACATTGAGACTGCGAAGCTGGGCCTGTCTGGCTGGTCCTGCACGTGGAACCGGTAGCATTTCAGACAAAGCCACCTTGAAGGTCCTGGCTTTCAGCATCCTACCTAGCAACCTAAATTTTGCTTCCAGGACCTCACGGCTGCATTTCTCCATGTCGTTGGTGCCAACGTGCACCATGACTACTGACTCCTCCCCAGCACTGTCTACCAAACTATCTAAACGATGGGCGATATCCGCAACCTTCGCACCAGGCAGGCAAAACACCTTGCGGTCTACACGCCCATCACACACCCCACTGTCTATGTTCCTAATGATCGAATATAGATCGAGTATAGATCCTTATGTAGCCAAAACAATATCATCCAGATGCAAGAGGGTTTGGCAGGCTTGAGCCAAGGTTTGCAGAAGTACCAACAAAATTTGAAGGAAAAAACACCTAAGAGTTGAGTGGAAAGCAAATAAACTCATGAGAACTGAGCCTGCTCATTCCCAGTGAACATGAAGGTGATAGATTGTCTGCTTGGTGTGCAGATGGCCCCTGCTTCAATCCCTGGCATCTCCAGGTAGGGCCGAGTATATCCCATGCCTGAAACCCAGGAGATCCACTGCCAGGCAGCCTAGTAGACAGTACTGAGCTAGATGGACCAATGGCCTGTCTCAGTATAAGGCAGTTTCTTATGTTTCACAGGATGCTGACTAACTCGGGGAGACAGAAAATCAAATGAGAGGAGGAATGGGTGGAATATCATGGAAGAGGGCATGGGAACATTCCACACAGCTTGTCCTGAATTGGGGAGAGAGAATGTGTATATGTATAATATATATTCTGTGTTCTTAGCCATAGCAATCGTTATCATTGCCAGAGTAAACTAATAAAACATTTGATTACTGATATGATTCTGATTATTGTCAAATTAATATCTGTGTGTGCTGTGGATTTTTAACATGTTCTGCTTTTTTTGTTTAAAGATTACAAGAAGACCCACCTGTGGGGGTCAGTGGTGCACCATCTGAGAACAACATAATGCAATGGAATGCAGTTATTTTTGGGTAAGTGAAGAATTTCTTCATTTTAAAGAAAATGAATATATTCTAAATGCTTTATTTTGTGTGAGACTTCCACAAATGCTAAATAAGAGAACTGAACACACCTTGGGAAATGGATGATTAAGGGCGAGCTCTTACTCCCTGAAGCCTTCAGTATAACAGTGCAGCATGGAACACAAATGTATTTTCTTTTAAACTTTCTTATGATATTAAATGTATGTGTATGAACATGGAACTTTTAATTAAAAGTGGAACAAATTACCATCAAGATGTCTCAGTGTCTTCATATTGCTGAGCACTTTGGCTGAAAACTCCAGGGATTGCATTGCCTCAAATTATAACTTTGCAAGTGAGACTCTAGATATTTCAGTTGATCTGTATGGAGTCGGAGAATCAAATTTGTTTTCAGTAACACATTTAGCTAACATACTGACTAGAGTTTTATGGGAACCTAAATTGTAGGAAATTGTGTGAGTTCTGTTTGTTCATTTACTTTAAAGAATTATTCTAAAAAGATCTTGATTCTTTTTGCAGGCCAGAAGGTACTCCCTTTGAAGATGGTAAGTTTTTCTTTGACCACAAGCCATAATAATACTAAAGCTGCAATCCTAACCCACTTACCTGTAAGTTCCATTGAATTCAACAGGACTTAGTTCTGAATAGACTTAGTTAGAATTGCACTGTAGAATATAAATAAAATAAAAAATCAATAGTACTTGCACCACTTATTTAAAGGGACTTTTTGTCACTTATTTCATTCAGGTTTGCAGCCCAAGTACACAGAGTGTTAATCATTCCAATGATCTCTTGAAGTAGGTCTGGTTGATATTACTACAATCACACCCCTGATCTAAGGTTGGGTCATTTGGAGTTCTAATTAACCATGTCTACCAACTTGGAAATACATTAATCCCTGAATTTGGCAGCCGTTTCCACTGGAGCTCCCTCTGCCCCTCCCTGAAATTTCTATCTCCAGTGACAATGCCATCTTGGCCAAAATGGAGAGCCTGGAGTAACAGGCAAGGATCCAAAGAACACATAATCAGTTGTGCATGTCCAAGAGAGTCTTGGACCTGTATTTCTTGAATTAGCACTCCCCCATCACATGGAAAATCCATTTTAAAATTTTGTTGTTCTCCCTCCCCCCATTTTTTTCCTGAGCTTGCCGACATCCTTGGGTACCCCTAAAGTAGCTGTTTGGCTTTTAGCCATAGTTCCATTCAGCACAGCACTCAGATGCAGAATAGAGCAGTCAAATGTAACTGTTGATGGACAGCTTGGGTGTCTTCCAAATGTGATGTTAAAGAAGAAAAGAGTAGGCACACAGAGAGAGACAGAGTAAGCAACATCCCCACCCAAGAACTGGACCTAAAAGCAGACCCTCGGTATGATTTGGAGCTTGTATTCAGCAGAGCCAGCTAAGGGCTGGAGAGAGTTTGAAGGGCCAGTTCACATCAGTTCATTCCTAAAACATTCTAACATTTTTCATGCTTTTTTGGTTATGCCTGGCTTTGTCCATAGCACATGATCCTGATTCCTCTTTTGATACTGAAAGTAAAAATAACTGAAAATTCCCTTGAGCTGATTTGTATATAAAACTGTCTCAGTGAAAATAAGCACAGCAAAGTATATGAATGTTATTGCAGTGATTTAAGCAGACTTTGAGCTACCTGCTTATCATTCCCAAGTGTTGTCTTGAAGAACATTTTTTTTTAAAGTTGGAAGTTTTCTGCTTCACAAATTGCAAAGGTTTTGTGTATAGATCTGTATATTCACTAATAGGCAAAAAAACCCTTGTGGTTTAAGAACATACCTACAGCCAACAGATATTTCTATCAAACTTTAAAAAGCAGGGAAATTGGGCAGCTATAGTGAATGCACCAGGTGAGCAGGAGACCTGACCTCCTCTCTGAGATATTGGGCTGCCCTACAAATTTGTCAAAATGCAAACACAATTTGGGTTGGTCTTTCACAGTCCAATCCACTTCCTGTGTAGCTTGGAAGAATTTGGTAACATCTGCCTCTGAGTATATGGTGAGTGGCTCCATCTCCAAAGATGGAGAATTGCATTTTTGTTGTTTGTTGGAGTTCTTCTTACTTTGCTTCTATTCTGTGTTACTAATGTTTCTACAGAAAATCTAATCCAGAACATTTTATTTCCCTCATTATTCATCCTAGAAACCTGTGTCAAATTTATTTTTATAAATTTCAAAGCCTTTTTATTGGTCATATGATGGGTGAAGATAGCCTTTTGTGTTTCAAATTGGAGGTTATGTTGAATTTTGGGTGCATTAGCAGTTGAATCTGAAACTGAAGTTTGATGTAAAAACAGACTGATTGCAATATGTTGCTACTTAAGCAATGACTCTAGCTGTTGGAAAAAAACAAATTTGGCCTGCCGAAGATGCATGTTTTCAGCCTGCTGTATTTAAACCACTCCACTTAAGGAAAGGAGGGCACAATCAATTAAAAACAGAGCACACCTAGAATTTTGCTAGAATATATTTCACCTCCCACTGTTTTATGTTGTGCAAACTAAGACACTCTTGATGTGCACTGGAGACTATTCTGCAGAATAGTCAGTGCCATTATTCCACAATTATTTTTGGAGGTTTTTTAGTGTAAATTTTGCAAAGTGTTGCTGTACTTCACATATTCACAGAAACAGAAGCAAAAGAAAATGATTTATTATAGGAAACTTTACTAAAAGTAAATCAGACATATTTAAAGTGACTATCTGAACTAGATCAACTCTCCTAATAATGTTTCTTCCTCCCTACTAAAACAAGATCAGCACATGTCTTGTTTCTGTTATTTGGGCTGATTGCAGGTGTTGCCACCACTCACCATATGTTCAGAGGCACGTTACCAAATTCTTCCAAGCTACACAGGAAGTGGATTGGACTGTGAAAGACCAACCCACATTGTGTTTTCATTTTGACAAATTTGTAGGGCAGTGCAATATCTCAGAGAAGAGTTCAGGTCTCCTGCTCCCCTGGTGTATTCACTATAGCTGCCCAATTTCCCTGCTTTTTAAAGTTTGATAGAAATATCTGTTGGCTATAGGTACGTTCTTAAACCGCAAGCTTTTCACCTATTAGTGAATTTCTCTGCTTTTTATCTGGGAGGTAAGAAATGGGATCCTGTGCAAGTTTGCTGAGAATAGATTGATCATTTGCATGCTTATTGAGCTCAGTAGGATTTACTCCCCTGCAATCTTGCTTAGGATAGGTGAAACTGACCACAGGGGATGGGGAGGGGGGGAGGAAGAGGGAGGGGAGCAGGGGGAGGGGAGTAGGGAGGAGAAGGGCAGGTTTTATCATTTGCGTGTTTGATTTCAGTGGGATTTACTCCTATGCAATCATGGTTAGGATACGTAAAACCGACCATGGGGAGGAGAAGGGGGAGGGGAAAGGAGGGGATTGGAACGGGATGGGGAGGAAGGGGCAAGCGGGAGAGAATAGGAGGGAGGAGGAGGGAGGGTGGGTTTCATCATTTACATACTTTTTGAGTTCAGTGGGATTTATTTCTCTGCAATCATGTTTAGGATAGGAGAAACTGACCTGTGGGAAGGGCAGGGAGGGGAGGAGATTGGGTGGATGAGCAGAGGGGAAGCCCCTTTCCTTTCCAAAGGGAAAACATTGGGAACAGTACCATTGCTTTTCAGGGTTTCCCCCACCTTTTTATTCTACAGCAGCCACATGTAGCCTCCTACCCAAATATAAACCAAAGCTGTCCCTGGCCACATCCACACCAGACCCTTATTTCACTATAGACAGCCATGGCTTCTCCCAAAGAACCTGGGAAGTTTAGTTAGTGAAGGGTGCTGAGAGTTGCTAGGAGATACCCTGTTGCCCTCACAGAGCTTCAATCAGAGTGACTGACTGTTAAACTACTCTGGCCACTGGAGCTCTATCAGGGGGATAGGAGTCTCCTCTCAGACCTTTTCACAAACTACACTTCCCAGGATTCTTTGGGGGAAGCCATGACTGTCTAAAGTGAAATAAAGGTCTGATGTGGGTGTGGCCCCCTGATTACCCATGCCAAACAGCCCTGAGTATGGCTTTTTGAACATTGACTGTTGGTTCTTACTGAGCATGCCCGACATTATCATTGAGTTCAATGCAAAATTTCTTAAATTAATTAAAAAATGGGCAGGCATTTTTTTAACTCTTAAACTGCAGAAAATGAAGGTCAGAGAATGGGGCAAAGTCAGTAATAGGATTACAGGTAGTGAACACAGCTGATTTTTAATTAATATCAACAAATTATGAGAGCTCTGACAGAAAAAAGTCCAGAAGGGGTCTGGTTCCCCCCCTCTTTTTAGACTTTGAAGTCTGACTGTTTTGTGTATCGCCATTAAAATTTACAAGTTGTTAAGCAAGCGTTTCTGAGTTCAGGTCTATTAAGTTTTGTAAGGTTTTGTTTTGAAACGAGCTTATGGGAAGCATCAGAATGGCATGGGGGGTATTTTCAATTTAACATTGTGGGATATGAAAAATCCACACTGGCTATAGTATACAGCCAGTCTCCAGGCTGTATAATATAGCTTATTGAAACAAGTGTTTTCTGTCAGCTTAACACAGAAAAGCTTCAGTCATTAATACTGATCACATTGGAAAGTGGAGTAGTTGACTCTTGGGAGTCTTGCAAAGAAGTCAGCAAAAGTTACTGGTTGAAGTTTGTAACCTTTTCTTTTTCTTTTTTAACTTGTTCCTGTCGGTTGTAATTGTAAAGGTGGGGTAAAGCCCTTTTGATAAAGTTTCCCTGCCTGGAGACCTTAGTGGCTGCAGTGAAGTAAATGGCTGCTTTCAAGCCAAGACACCTGAGGTTCTTATGCATAGCCCATGGGATCTTGTTAGTACAGGGAGAATGCCAGCTGTCATCACAAAAAAACATGACAGCAACAATGTCTCGTGACTTCCTTGATGAAAAGTTGCCTGCCTGTGTCCTGCCCATAGATCCTGTTAGCTGTTGATACTTGGTTGGATGTAGTGAAGACACCAAAGTTGTCAACTGAATGTGGATGGTTCTTTTCTTTTGAACTGTCCCTTTCTGAATATGAAACACACACAGAGGGAAACCTCAAGTTAGCACCAAAACAAATTATTGCCAAAGACATGGAAATATATTGAAACCTACATATTTCTAAGAGAATTTTCCTCAGGACAAAACATTCTTGCATCCCTCTCAAAAGAAAATTCTGGCTGGGATTACTGGGAATTCAAAATATCTGAAGGGCATGTGGTCATTCTAGAGCAGGGGGAACCAATGTGGTGCCCTGCAGATGTTATTAGACTACAACTTCCATCAGTCCCAGCCAACATGACCCATGGTCAGTGGTGATGGGAGTTGTAGTACAGCAACATCTGGAGGGTACCACATTGGTAATTCTTGTCTCAATAAAGTTTTAGTTTGAGAGAGAAGCTCACCTGTAAGTATTGTCCTAGGGGCAAGTTTTATTTTACAAAAGTGGAGTTTTTAATGTGTTCTGTGCGAACTTGAAACTTACTTCTCTCATTTGTGTATGCTTTCCCAGCTGCCAACCCTTTTTCTTTTGTGCTTTCTCCTATGATGTGTTTGATCCATATTGAACAACTTCAGGTTTATCTACACACTAAGCTCCCACCACACACAGACATAGAACACATTTTTGTGTTTAGAAATAGTGTGAAATGCATCTGTATCTCACATACATTTGTGTGTGAGAGAGAGATCACACACAATGATCTCAATGATGACACTTTCTGCAGATAAATTCTTTTAGTAAATATATAATGTATGAAATATATTATGTATGAAGAAACCCTTAATGGCTATTCATCAGAACCATTAATCAATAACAGCTTGAAATGCATATTGTATAACTGATAAATTTCTGAGCTAAACAGGTTTGCCAGACAGCTACCTTGAACTTCATTATGTTTAGTTTTTTAACATCACACCAGTGTTGAATTCCCAGCCTGTGGAAATCCCATAGAAATCCACATTAATCTGCATTTTTTCCTGCAGTTTATAGCTGAATAACGTACATTGTGTTTTAGGTTCTATTCCATATTCTTTTGAGTGGGCTGCTAAGGATGCTGATGTTATTTCTATTCTTAGCTGTGTACTGCAGTGTTTTGTTAACGCTTGAAATAAAAATAAACACTTAGTCTAGCATTATTTTTAGAATAGTAGGCCCTGATGTTAATCATAAGTGCTTTTGAAAAAATAGATTAGGTTATTGTTTTGCTACTGTATGTATATTATGTAAATGTTTTTAATAGCCTAATTATATGACTCTAAACTGCTTCTTGATGAAATGGCATATAAATGTATTAAATATATTAAATGTCATGTTTTGGCTTTCAAAAGCAGATTCATCTACATTAGTTCTTTTTTCTTTGTCCTTCCACTCTCCCCCTCCCCTTTTTTAAATACAGGTACCTTTAAACTAGTAATAGAATTTTCAGAAGAATATCCAAATAAACCTCCAACAGTTAGGTTTTTATCAAAAATGTTTCATCCCAATGGTAAGTGTTCATGCGGCAGGTATAAAACCTTAGGTGCAATGATGCATTCTCTGGTATTCAACAATGTTTAATATCCTTATCAATTGCTGGAGATAATTGTCACGGCAGTTACGTAGACCAGAAATTCTTCACAGCCTATAAGCGATACTTTTTAAAAACAGTATTATTTGTATAATCAAAACATAGTAGCAATCACAAAAATAAAAACGAATTTTTACAGTTTGTTCTATTGGAGAGCAACAAAGATCCTTCTGATTAAGGGAATTGCTTTGGAGAGGTGCTTTGGAGGGTGCAAGGGGGAAGGAGAGAAAGATCCATTGCATGAGTCGCGTGCTCTGCTGGGTCCAACTCCCTACATCTGCAAAATCCACAGCCTTAATGAATGCATTGTTGGAACTAGAGCTGTAATTTTTCCTACGTCTGTTCCTTTTCACAACTTTCTTAAGATTAGCCACTTAATTCTTCATGTGTGGCATATAGCTGCTTCTCCATAAGGCAAGGAGAGCTGAATTAACTAGGAGTAGTGTCGATGTTTTCCAAGCACTAATTCGATCATTTGACAAGATATTGAGGCCCTATGTACAACAATTCTTTAAAAAGATTTCCCATTTTTTGTTTTTCCTGTAGCCTGAGTTTTTAAAAAGCTGCTCGCAAATGCACAACTGAAGAGGGGGAATGAGGGATTATTATTGCTAAGCTGGCTAATATAGCTAGACACTATACAGGGTTTTAAAGACAGTGAGCCCACAGGCTCCTAATGTACAGGAGGACTGCTCCCCTTTTGAGAGAGAAACGTACAATCTCTGCTCTGTGTGTGCATGTGCCCATAAAGGAACTCTCTGATTTGTGGCCCAAATATTTTCCTATGGTAAATAAATGGGTTAGAGATAGGATGTTCCTTCCTCCTGTTGTTGCAAAACCAAACTTCTTTCACATAATTATCTTCTGATTTTGCATCAAACATTACAGGTCATGAATCTCCATCAATATGTTTAAATACAGAAGGATATAGAAAAATATTTTTCTTATTTTAAATCTGTGGAACTAGAATTTTACTTTGATTTTCTTGCTGCCCAAATAATTAGATGCCTTCTGCGTGTGGGGTTTCATGTTTTCCTTCATGGAGCCTGCACAAATTTTTAGAGCCCATTTCCCACATGAAATAAAACTGCAGGTTGCCTCATTGGTGAAAAGTTACTGAGTGATAGACTCTTCTCAAGAATATAGCTTGACCGTATGCATGTTTATTTTGCAATAAATCTTTGCTTACATAAATTATTGAGTTCAGTACAAATTAAAATGCTGAGTTTTTTGAGAAATATACCACCCATTCACACACAGAGTTCAACTGGCATAAATTTGAAATAATAGTGCTATAATTTTAAAACCTTCTCTTTTTTAGTATATGCAGATGGTAGCATATGTTTAGATATCCTTCAGAATCGCTGGAGTCCAACATATGATGTCTCATCTATTTTAACCTCAATTCAGGTAATCTTAGTAAATAACATACTACTCTTTATGCTAGTCTACTCTTATCAAAAGCTGATGGGGAAAATTGCTAATGAAAATTGACTGTTTTGAATCTTAAGCAATTTATTACAGTGAATAATTTGAATTGTTTCTAATCACTGTATGGCTACTCAGTCATCTTTGTCAGAAGTGCTTGTCAAAAAGATTCAGTTATTTTCTTTTACTGTGTCAGTTTAGACTTTATACTAGATGTAGCAACTGCAAGAACAGGGATCATTCTACTTATAATAATCAAGCATTGCATTGCATTCTACTCTGGTTAGATATTTTCATTTTGATGACTATCACTCCTTGGGTTTTTCTTCTCATTTTTGGCTTCTTTTCTCCCTCCAGTCGCTGCTTGATGAACCCAATCCAAATAGTCCTGCCAACAGTCAGGCTGCACAACTTTATCAGGAAAACAAACGTGAATATGAAAAAAGAGTTTCAGCTATTGTTGAACAAAGTTGGAATGATTCATAAGAAATTACTACTTCATTATCCGACATCCTCATAATCATCATGTACAATTTAGCTCGCGATAGGAAATGCTACCAGAACTTCTCAAGTGCCACGTTTGACTTGCATACAGATGTGTTTGCAAAAATAATTCAGTTTCAAAACTCTAAAACCTTGTGTACCTTGATTAATGTACTTTTTATTGCATGTTATGACCTAAGTTATTGCTACATAAATTTGTAATATATCCTGTTTGTATTTTTTTCAAAGTGTATAATGTTGGTGTGAAGTTTTCATGACAGAATATACATATTTTGTAAATCTGTACTTTTTTCAAAAAATTGAATGCCTTATTTTTGAATTCTTTAGATTTTTAAATAGAACAAAAATCACTTAACAGAGTTTTATATATAAAATATTTCATGTAAAGCTGAAATACATAACCTCAGTGCAAGACATTTTTCTGTCACTTCTTTCAAGTTTTCTTTTTCATGGGCTCACATACCTCTTGCATGCAGACTTAACTACAAAAATACATTACCAGGAAGCAACTCCTATGTGCATTTTAAAATTCTGCCTACATAGGTAAGAGATTTTTTTTTCTAGTGGTGGAAAAACATTACAGCTCTCAAACTTTTGTGTGACAGAGAAGTACTTGGAGCTCCATTGTTTTAAACATGGATTTTAATACTATTTATATTTTCTTACATGGTGCTCTTTCTTTGGGTAGACTGGCACAGAAGCTGTCTTCCAGCAACCCTGTGAGGTAGGATAAAGTGTGAGAAAAATGGGCAGGCCCATCTTTGTGAATTTCATGTCTCAGTGGCAATTTGAACCCAAGTTCTCCATACCCAAACTTAAAACTAGTCATACTGGGTGCATCTTAACTGGCCAAAGCCCTTCACAGGAAATCAAGTGAATATGGTGCAGTCCCATTACTGAATAAGTTGGACCATTTTTCTTTGATGTACTTACATATGCATATGCACTGGATGATTCTGGATTGTACCCAATTTTACACCTCTGCTTACATAATGCTCTTTGCCTGTGTATGTCTGTGATTGAAAGGGGAAATCCCCCTTTCTCCTGTAGCCCCCAGTGTTACCTCTTGTGCTATTTCAGATGCAGAGGGAATGGAGAAGCTGTAAGCATTGGTTTCCTTCCTCCTTGTGTTAAATCTTTGCAGGCAAGGTTTAGAACTAGGTATCCAAATTTACATAGAATCAAAATTAGAATCTAAACCTGTTTCAAATGGGTATGGAAGAAAATGTGATGGTTCTAATGGCTAGGGCCCTTGCAAGATGGCTACTTTGAACCACATTTATGATGAGTGTGAAAAAGTGCAAGAAAGCCTTTGCATAATATTTTCCCTGTTTAGTACATTTTTATCCCACCTTTAAAGTGGCTAATAATAATACAATAAAATGGCAACAAAATAAACAGAAGGCAGGAAAAACAGCAATAAAAGCAGCTCCCATCCTCTGGAAAATCAGTTAAAATCAATTTCAGCATAGTTAACATGTCAGCTTATGGGCCAAAGCTAAATGAAAATGTCATTGCCTGCTTGTGGAAGGTTATTAAGGCTGCGTAACCCCTTCTCTCCCTTGGCAAAGCATTGCAGAGTTTAGGAGCAGTTAGTAAAAAGATCCTCTTCTGAATCCCCATCAAAGGTGCTTCAGATGGTGGTGAGAGACACAAGAAGGGTTTCTCCTGAGCATCTGTGAGAATGCAGTCTTTCAGATAACCTAATCCCAAGACATTTAGGGCTCTGTAGCACTTTGTATCAACTAGCACTTTGAATTGTACCTAAAAACACACTGCTGGCCTATGAAGTTGTGATAGCATGTTCCCTATAACAGCCCAGTCATTAGTTTGGCTACATCATTCTGAACACTCTTCAAAGGCAGCCTCATGTAGAGTGTTACAGTAGTCCAAATGAGATGTAACTAAGGCACGTATTAGCAGTGGCTTGATTTGACATTTCAAGTAACAGGCACAATTGGTGCAGTAAGCCTTAGCTGTGCAAAAGTGCTCCTGGCCTCTGCCAAAACCTGGGCATCCAGACTCAGGGCTAAATGCAGTGATGCACCTTAACTATAACCCTGAGTCTTCAAGGGAAGTGTAACCCTGTCCAAGACAGGCTGAACACCCACCCCACCACATCCTCTGATATACAGTATCTTCCAACTGACCAGGGGTGTCTCTTGTCTGGATTAAGCTTCAGTTTGCCCTCAACCAGCTAATTACTAACTTCAGATACTCATTCCAGAACTTGAACGGCTTCCATGGATTTAGGGGAGAGTTGAGTTGGGTGCCATCAGAATATTGGTGTCAGCAAACCTTTTTGCTGATTGGTCAGTGAAGTATTTTTATGATAAATATTTCAATATTTCCACTGACACATTTTGAGAAATTTGAGGCCAAGTCAAGAACTACAATATGATTTTGTTTAATACTTCTAAAGATTCCTGAGCACAGGTGGGTTTGGTACTTTCTGGATTAAGGAATTGCAATCCTAGATCACTGCAGTGACAAGATTCTACTGTATAATTTGTTTACAATTCTGAAAAAGTAAAAGTTACTGCCTATTATGATGTGGAAAACTCCAATTTATGAAAGTCAGTAACAGAATTAACAGTAAAATCAAATAGCCTGAATTTACCTTTATGTGTCCCGTTAAACACATTAGAAAACTTAAAAAATCACCAGCTAGAAGCACAATTCTTTAAACATAACCAAAATTGAAGGTGCATGAGTTTTCTTTTGAGCTATATAACTGCAGCTATTTGTACAAACATCTCATTCAGTTTTCCTTGACTGCTGTGCATATGTGATCTTTGTTATGGTTAAGATCATATTACATCTATATAAATAGTACCCATGTACTGATATCAGAATACATGTTGCTATAACAACCTTCTCATTAACAGGCATCTAGGTCATTTAAGGCATGTTTTTGCTAAACAAAAGATAAACACTACTCTGACTGCAGAATATGCTTACTGGATGAACTGTAGGGATGAGAACTCTAAAAAGGATTGGGAAATGTTAACAAATTCTCAGGGATTAGCATCATGTTTATATAAAGCTTAGAAAGGAGATGTAATACAAGCAATCACTTGTATTAAAGTCCCTTGGTTTGGAATACATTATAATATTCTCTTGCAATAATAGATGTAAAAACAGATTAAATTAAGGGTGTTGAAGTTTACAACCAACAGTAGGAAATGGGTCTTCACAATCAACTATTGGTATTTAGGTGGATATTTTGGGCTATCAATAATAGTTGCTAAAGTAGGAAATGATAAAGCATGAGGGGTTTGTGGTGGAGGGGTTAGAAAAGAAAAATAAAAGCATGAAGTAGCAATATAGCCCAAGTTCCTGCCATAAAATTTAGGACCAGACAACAAGTGAGAATCTGCGCTGCAACTAAATTGTGCTTAGCAAGACTGCAAATGGAGGGGGGGTGCATGTATTTCCAGCCAGTTGTAGGGTGGGGGTAGAATATTTCCCTTCCAACCTCAGATCAAACCTGTAGCTGATCTGAGAACATGCTACAGATGCTGCTGCAAGTGAAGGCAGACAATCCTGGCTTGATCAACAAATCAGCTGACCCAGGAGGTGTAAGGCACTGACAGGGTATACTTTCCGTTTCACAAGTCCATGCAGGGATGTTGTGCTAGTGGTAGCAGTACAGGAATCTCCTAGCCTAATATGACAGCAAGCCTCTGGTAGGAGTGATGTACATTTAGAAGTACATTGCCCAGAAGCATAGGGAACAGTAGCTTAACAACCCTTTCCCTACATTAATAGCCACTTGGAAGAGTGATTGGCGATAGGGGCTATTTAACTCATTCCCTGCCTAATGTATCCAATCCCAATCTTATGCCATTGTGGCATCAAATAGCCTTCCAGCCATGCATTTGGAACGCTGTGGAGGAAATCTTTTTGCGAGGAAGGTACTTTGGAGCAGAGAACTGGTGAGATAGAAAAGGTAAGCGCCCCTCATCACCCCCACTTTACTATTTACATATCCCTTCCTGAAGCAGCTTTTCAAACAGGACTGTTAAGGTAGTATTACAGACAATACAAGCATTAACAGCTGCACCTTGGGTGGTGGTGGTGGAGGAACAACGTAGGATTGTATCCAACCAAGTCATCCTGTCAGTGCAAGGACTTCCACCTGCATGATGGCACTTCATCTCCCTCTCTTCCCCTGCACCCCCCAATCTATTTGGGGATTTCTCTAACTTTCTGGAGCGAATTGGGGAGAGGGTGAGAGGAAACAGCAAATCCTGTTGCACAGGTGGAAGCACTTGCGCTGAACTTTCTTTTTGGATACAATCCATAGAAGCTAGGCTTTGGCACATTTGTGCACAAACTTCCTTTCCATATAGTAAGTAGACTAAACCCGCCCTGGCAGGCCAGTGTGGCTTACATTCCAGGTACCCAGAAACAACTGCCAATTAATTATCTCTCCCATATCAATGACTATCACACAAAGGTTAGTTTTTACCTAGTCATTAAGCAATGAAAAGTAATAAATGTAATATATATACCAAACGACTGAGATGTAACATATTGAGAACCTCTGCAGACAGCTGGCTCATTGCCAACTCATAGGCCCCATGGACAAATATCTGGCCTCCAGTAGGGCTCGCTGACACAGGACCTGGTCTGTGTCCTCCCCCCTTTTATTTTTTACTTTTTCCTTTGGTCTGGCAGTGACAGCACTTCAATGCAACTGGATGCAGCAGCAGCACCATTTTTATTCTTCTACAATACAATGCATTTGTAACTAAGATGCATCCAAACTCAGAGGAAGTCAATGGTAAACCACCTCTGAATACCTCTTACCATGAAAACCCTATGAACAGAGTATCCAAAATGCAACACGAGATAGTGCTGGAAGATGAGACCCCCCCACGTCAGATGGCACTCATCGAGCTACTAGGGAAGAACAATGGACAGGCACGAGTAGCACTGTGACTAATGATGCAACCAGGTCAAAGCCAAAAGAAGTCCGGAGTTGTACAACGTACACAACAGGAACATGGAATGTGAGAAGCATGAACCAGGGAAAGTTAGAAATTGTCAAGCAAGAAATGGAATGCATCAACATCACAATACTTGGCATGTGTGAATTAAAATGGATGGGAATGGGATATTTTCAATCCGGCAAGTACAAAATATTTTATGCAGGAAATGAGAAATTAAGAAGAAACAGTGTTGCTTTAATAGCGAGAAGTGATGTAGCAAAAGCAATTAGGAGCTATAACACAAGGTCTGAGTGAGTGATATCAATTAGATTCAACGCGAAACCTATTAACATAACCATAATCCAAGTCTATGCTCCAACGGCAACCACAGAAGAGGAATTGGAGAGATTTTAAGCAGAAGTACAGGAAGAAATTGATCACACACCAAAACAAGATGTTCTGAAAATCATGGGGGACTGGAATGCATAAGAAGGGAACAGAGAAGAACTAGAAATTGTGGGGAAATGAGGTTTAGGAGATAGAAATGAAGCAGGACAGAGTCTACTGAATTCTGTGAAGCTAATAATTTGTTTCTTGCAAAGACATTTTTTGAGCAACCGAAAAGACAACTGTACACATTGACATCACCAAATGGTCACTATAGGAATCAAATTGATTTTATAATTGGTAGCAGAAGATGGAGAAGTTCCATACTTTCTGTGAAAACAAGACCAGGAGTAGACTGCGGTACAGATCATGAACTGGTAATATCGAAAATCAGAGTAAAGCTAAAGAAGAACAATAAAGCAATCATAATGCCAAAATACTGTACAATTTAAATAACATCCCAGAAGAATATAAAGATTAAATAAGAAACAGATTTGAGGCTTTAAACTTAGTTGATAGAGAACCAGAAGAACTATGGATTGAAGTCAGAGACGTTATCAGGGAAGAATGCAAAAAGACAATACCTCTAGTTAAAAAGAAAGACCGCAATGGATGATTGAAGAAACTTAAAATGGTTAAAGAGAGAAGGAAAGCAAAAGCAAAGGGAGATAGAAACACTGGCAGAACCCTAAATGCAATAATACAGCAAATAGTACATAGGGACAAAGAGAACTATTACAATATATATTGTTTAGAAATGGAAGAGGACAACAAAAAGGGAAGAACAAGAGCCCTATTTCAAAAGGTTAGAGAAATGAAAGGGAAATTTAAACCAAGAATAGGGATGCTGAATAATCAACAGGGGAACACACTGACTGACCAAGATGGAATAAAAGGAAGATGGAAGCAATACAATGAAGAAGTCTATAAAAGAGATGCAAGGATGACAGATTCATTCACGGAGGAACCATACGATGAAGAACCAGAAACAGACATTAAAATACATTAAAACAAAACAACTTTAAAAAAATATTTTGTAAAAGCTTTGAAGATTTTTTTTAAAGGTTAAAAAAAGGTTAAATAAAAAGGTTTAAAAGCATATTAAAAAGCAATTCCAACACAGAAGCAGACTGGGATAAGGTCTCAACTTACAAGGCTTGTTTAAAGAGGAAGGTCTTCAACAGGCACCAAAAACAGAGATGGCGCCTGTCTAATATTTAAGGGTAGGGAGTTCCACATGGTAGTTGCCGCCACACTAAAGTTGTGCAGAACAGACCTGATAAGATGGTATTTGCAGGAGGCCCTCACCTGCAGAGTGCAGTGATCGAGTGGATATATAAGGAATAAGACAGTCTTTCAGGTATCCTGGTCCCGAGCTGCATAGGGCTTTGTGCACCAAAACCAGAACCTTGACCTTAGCCCTGTAGCTAACAGGTAGCCAGCGCAATTCTTTCAGTAGTGGGGTGATATATTAGCAATACCCTGCCCCAGTGAGTAGTCTCGCTGCCGCATTTTGCGGCACTCCTAGCCACTGAGGTCACCTGGGCCTCTAGTGACAAAGATGTATCTAGGAGCACACCCAGACTACGGACCTGAGAGTACGACCCCATCCAAAGCAGACAACTGACCAATTATCCGAACTCGGGAACCACCAACCCACAGCGCCTCCATCTTGCTAGGATTCAGACTTAGTTTATTGACCCTCATCCAGCCCACCCCTGAGTCCAGGCAGCGGTCCAGGGCTTGCATAGCCTCTCCCGCTTCAGATGTTACAGAGAAAGAGCTGGCTGTCACCAGCATACTGCTGACACCTCACCCCAAATCTCCTGATGACCACTCCCAAAGGCTTCATAAATAGCATGGGGGACAAGATGGTACCCTGCGGCACCCCACAGCACAACTGCCAGGGGGCCGAAAGACAATCACCCAATGCTATTCTCTGAAAACGACCCTGGAGATAGGATCGGAACCACAGTAAAACAGTGCCTCCAATACCCATCTCACCAAGTTAGCCCAGAAGGATATCATGGTCAATAGTATCAAAAGCCGCTGAGAGATCTAGTAAGAGTAACGGGCACATTCCCCCTGTCCTTCTCCTGATAAAGGTCATCCATCAGGGCAACCAAGGCCAATTCTGTCCCATAACCAGGCCTGAACCCAGACTAGAATGGGTCAAGATAATCTGTTTCATGCAAGAGTACTTGCAATTGCTGCACCACAACCCTCTCAATCACCTTCCCTAAAAAGGGGATATTTGCGACTGGTCGGTAATTGTCGCAGACCAATGGGTCCAGAGTGAGCTTTTTCAGGAGCAGTCGGATCACCATCTCTTTCAGGGTGGCTGGAACCACTCCCTTCTGCAATGATGCATTGACCACACCCTGGATCCACTCGGTCAAATCCCCCTGGCAATCTTAAATAAGCCAAGAAGGGCAAGGGTCTAGAGGACACATTGCTGGCCGCATCATCGCAAGCACCTTGTCTACCTCATCAAGCTGCATCAACTGAAACCATTCCCAAGAAGTTGCAGCAGACGTTGCACTGGACACCTCATTGGGGACTACAGTAGATGTGGATGGGGCATGAAGACTGCTACGGAGGTGAGCAACTTTACCCTCAAAGTGCCTAGCAAACAATTCATAATGGCCTCCAAAGGGTCTAAGACTCCATTTCCTGGACCTGATGTCAACAGACCCCTGACAATATGGAAAAGCTCTGCTGGACGGCTACTTGAGGATGTGATGCGAGGCAGAGAAGTGTGCCATCTTCGCCACCCTCACCGCCACACAGTAGGCACAGTTATGATGTTTTACTCGTGCCCGATCAGTCTCACAGCACGTCTTTCACCACTTGCGCTCTAGCTGTCGTCCAGCAGAAACCAGCAATGATTTGAAACAAATGCTGTTGAAAGTTAAAGAGGAAAGCACAAAAGCAGGACTACAGCTGAACATCAAGAAGACTAAAGTAATGACAAAAAAGATTTATGTCACTTTAAAGTTGACAATGAGGATATTGAACTTGTCAAGGATTATCAGTACCTTGGCACAGTCATTAACCAAAATGGAAACAATAGTCAAGAAATTAGAAGGCTGGGACTGGTGAGGGCAGCTATGAGAGAACTAGAAAAAGTCCTCAAATGCAAAGATGTATCACTGAACACTAAAATCAGGATCATTCAGACCATGGTATTCCCAATCTCTATGTATGGATGTGAAAGTTGGACAGTGAAAAAAAGTGGGTAAGAGAAAAATCAACTCATTTGAAACGTCGTGTTGGAGGAGAGCTTTGCACATACCATAGACCGCAAAAAAGACAAATAATTGGATGTTAGAACAAATTAAACCAGAACTATCATTAGAAGCTAAAATGATGAAACTGAGGTTATCATACTTTGGACACATCATGAGAAGACCTGATTCACTAGAAAAGACAATCATGCTGGGGAAAACAGAAGGGAGTAGAAAAAGAGGAAGACCAAACAAGAGGTAGATTGATTCCATAAAGGACGCCACAGACCTGAACTTACACTATCTGAACAGGGTGGTTTATAACAGATGCTATTGGAGGTCGCTGATTCATAGGGTCGCCATAAGTTGTAATCAACTTGAAGGCACATAACAAAAACAATGCAATGCTATATGTATGGAATCCAGCCATGCAAGCCCATTGCTCCTTTCAGGACTGCTTCCTGACTGCCTGGCCGTAGCAGCAAATGCTGAACTATATATGAATCAAAGGTCTGCATAAGGTAGCTTCCTGTGTTCGTAAGAGTGTTCATCTTCCCATGTGAAGTACTGCTCTAAAAAACTTAGCTTACTGAGGTTAATACAAAACATTGTATGGGCATCCATTTCTTTAGTTATTATGACTAGCAAAATACAACATCATAGTTTTGAATAGCAGCCTTTAACCTTCTCAGACCAAAGGCCCACCAATTCCAAACTGCATAGTGGACTTTTTTTTTTGTCATTTATGTCATTCTTAATCCCCTTGCTGAAGACCACATCTTGTAGAATAAAGCAGCCAAATCAGATAGATAAAATATTTTTATTTTGGAGTCACCTATCAGTTTTAGAATGTATACATCTTTTAGGTTCAAGACAACATAATACAACACAACCCAAAACAACACCATTGAAAATGCTACAATTTTAGTACAAAACACACACAAAAATTCAGTAGAAACAGTTGCTCACAAAACATTTTTACAAGCCTGCTTTAAAAGGAATTTATGCAATAGCTTAAAAGCCTGTAAACCTGTGCTCTAGTGGGGCTCAGTTAGCAAAAGTTCTTGTGTAACATCAGGACAAGTTACAGAAAGGACTTCGCTCCATCCCTCATTACAATGTGTGCATTTGTAAGAAGTTTATGGGCTTCTTTTGATCTATGTTTCTCTGTCTCTAATATAGTCTCCATCTCAAAGGCGACACACGCAAGTAAAGAAAACGTTTACTTTCAGGAACACTAGCTGCTCCAACACAGGGACCAGCCCTGAAGATGTGGTTTAAGGCTGGCCCCTATCCTTGAGAACACCCACTCGCTTGGCACTCTGGTTGGTGGGCTGTATACTACCTCTGGGGCTACAATGGCTATGTAATGCCTGCTTCTAAGGTCTTTAGAACATGAGCTGTGTAAATGAGATGGGGTACAGGAATGAGAAAAGTGAATCTCACTGAAGATATAGTAGGTAAAACAGGTGTGGAGAACCTTTGGCCCTCCAGATGTTGCTAAACTACAACTCCCATCAGCCCCAGCAAGCATGGCCAATTGCCAAGGGTGATGGGAGTTCTCATCCAATGACATCTGGTGGACTAAAGGTTATCCACACCTGAGGTAAAAGAAAGAAGACAAGAGATAGCAGAAAGAAAATTGAACTCTAATAACTGGAAGACCACAGCCAAAAACGTAATAGCATTAGTTAATTGACATTGATTTATTCAAGAAGTTTGCTGTTACCAAGTAACTAGTAGTGGTTTTCAGGTGGGTCATTGTGTAGCATTTTAATTGTTCATTAATTGTTTTTTAGATGTATTAAGTTTTTTATTTTATTTGATAAAGAATCGTACTTTACAACAAAAAGGTAAGCCATTATGCCACCACACAATGTGACATTGGGAGCAGGGGGCAGTGTGAAAGATGGCTGACTGGATGTAGGGTGCCCGGGACGGCAGCACAACAGCCAAGGCAAGCAAGTTGGGGTGGGGTCTGTGGGTGCCAAGGGGCGGACGGGCTATGCAGTGGCAGCTGCAGCCTGGGTGGCTGAGTGGGCAAAAGGATGGTGGTGCAACAGCCAAGGCAAGCAGGTTGGTGTGGGGCATGTGGGTGCCTGAGGGGTGGCGAGCAAGTACTGGTGTCATGGCCACACCCGTTGGATTCAGACTCAGACCCGCTGGTATATTTTTCTCTGTTATGTTTAATGTGAAATTCCAGTCTAGAGCGCTTCATGGTTCAGCTTGCAGGTTACACAGAATTCTGCATCTCTACACAGCATAACTAGGCATGAATACTCAAAGCTAAGACAGTGTAGCAGCAAACAGACACATCCCTAACACCCTTAAGTAGGTTTGGGATGGGCTATTTCTACTTGAGTGAGAAAGTGTCACAAAACAGTAATGCGTGAGCAAACGAGTACTCTTTTAATTGGAGAAGTGGGGGCCAGCTGAGCCTCCAGCTGCAGCTGTCTGCATGTCTGAGGCAATGGTGGTAGTGGCACCTCATTGAGGTCCTCCTCCTCTAGAGGAGGTGTGCACAGTGGCAGTGGCTTGGGCAAAGAAGGTGTAGAGGGGAGAAGGGGCTGGTTCTCTGTCACCTAGCATTCCCTCTGTTGTAACTGGAGCTAAGGGAGAGGAGTTGTCACTGTCAAAACAGCTGAAGCCTTCTGCAAGTCACTGGGATCCTCTCCTAGGTCCCATTCTGTCTTCTTCTCCCTCCAGGAAGGCTCCACGGGGCTTGTGAAAGCTGGTAAGTGGCTCACATGGTGGCAGTAAGAGCAGTAGTGGCCTACACAGCAGCAACAGAAGCCGTGACAGGAGGCTGGTAAGAAGCCTAGGCAAATCAGTGGCTTTGCTCCAGACGGAGTAGAGTGGGGTGAAGGGCAGTAAATGGCAAAGGCAGAGCAGTGGCAGCCTGGGCAGGTGGGAGGCCAGTATGGTTTGCGAGTGCCCAGGAGAACAGAGCAGTTGTGAGGGTCCCTGTGCGTGTGTTTGGGGGTGCCTGGGATAGGTGTGTACAAGTCCCTATGTGCATGTGTGTGTATGGGGGTGCCTGTGGTATGTGCATGTGTTTGGGAATGGGGGTTGATAAGCAAAGCAAGCAGGAGGTTCTACTCCCCAGTATTTAAATATTTAACTCCTGAGTGATTGCAGTCTATTCTTCCTCATCTGAATCACAGGCACCTGAGACATTATAGTTGGCATCATCAACAGAATTGAGGAGTCTAAAACAGAGCAATCATCTCAGAACCATCCTGACCCTTGCTGGTGACATTGCTTGTGATGAAGTGGCAAGGTTATAAGCTCAAGCATCCAGGGTACAAACTCCATTACCCTATTTCTTTGGGCCACCCCGGGTTTTCAAGGACAAAATATGCTGGGAAATGGGCAATATCTGGGGAAGTTAATGCTATTCTGCAATGCATGATTTGGTTTAAAGAGTTGCCTAACAGAAAGTAGAGATGCTGATGGCCATCAAATCAAAAGGAGGTGGCAGAACATATATTTTAAGAGGCTAGGATGCATGCTTGAAATGGGCACCCTGTCTGAACTAAAACAAAAGACTCTGTTCAAGAATTCAGGACTCCACTGAACATTTGAGGGAATATTCCCTAGGGCTCCAGCAGACATTTAGCAGCAATTCACCAGCTGGAAGCATGTGGGGCCCAAAACACAACAAATGCTCAAGGAGAGATTTGGGGAAGGTGTGTATGATGATGCTATGCACAGCAAATTAAAATTACTCTTTTGTCAAATGAGAAAAATCCTTTCTTCTATTTTAAGGAGAATTATTTCTCAGAAGCTTTATGGCAAATAAGTGAGGCTTTTGTAGAGAATCTTGCCAGAAGTATGACTGAAGCAGTGCCTTGCAGCAGAAGTCCAGCGATGCTAATTGTGCACAGCCAGAAAAGAGGAAGAGACTAGATGAAAGGAGCTAAAGCAACTGAAATCAGCAAGAGGACATTGGAAAAGATAGAGAGGGAGAAGCAAAAGTTGCAAGTATGACTCAAGCGAGTTATGAGGCTGAAGAATAGTCAGAGAACATGACACAGAAGAAGGGATTGCTAGCCAGATGATAAATTTGATGAGAATGGCAGGCCTATTTGGCAAAGATGTGGATAAGCAGGGCACATTGCCAGAAGATTATAGGAAAGAAAAATGATGTTGGCAAGAGCACTCATGAGCTGGATAAGTCCAATAGAGCTCTGGAGCAGCTGATGAGACAGGTGCAAGAGATGGAACAGGAGAGGAAGCAGTGATCCATGGCTGTGGCTTCCAGAAAGAAGCTGGAAATGGAGATAAATTTCCATAGGAACTTCACTAACAAGAATCAAGATGGAGCCATTAAACAGCTCTGGAAGTTCCAGGCCCAAATGAAAAACTACATGCATGAGCTGAAGGATACATGTACTTCTAGATATGAAATGTTAACACAGGCCATAGAGAATGAAAAGAAATTGAAGAATATGGAAGCAGAGATTATTCTAATGCAGGAAGAACTTGCACATGTTGAACATGCCAAATGTCAGGTTCAGCAAGAGAGAGATGAGATTGCCAGTGATCATGGCATAGGAGCTCTAGTTTAGGAGAAACAATGCTTGAAGGCTTGGATAGCTCTGCTTGAGAAACAACAGTTCAGTACTGAGTTGCATCTCAAGGAAGATCTTCATATTGAACATAGATCATATTAATAGCCAAAATAATGAAAATCCTCACCAGCAACTTGAGCACTGGAACAAGGAATTTAAGGCCAAGCTGCAGAAAATGGAGAATGCTCTGAAGTTTAAATACGAATATTCCATCACTGTTCCGGAAGCAAAGATAGTACAACTGGAAGAACAGGTAATGGTAGAGCATTTGCCTTGCATGCAGAAGGTCCTTGGTTCAGTCTCCAGCCTCTCCAGGTAGGGATTGGAGACATCCCCTGCCTGAAATTCTGGAAAGTCACTGCCAATCAGTGTTAACAATACTGAGGTAGATGGACCAGTAGCCTGACTCATTATATGGCAGCTTCCTATATGCTGGGCAAAGATATATAAGGCCACAAGCAAGAGATGCAATGTACTGAGAAGAAGCTGAAGAGTGCTGCCCTGCAAGTAAGAGATAAGAGTTTTAATGCTGACAAGGAAACCCTAGGTGAAATTCCCACAGAACAATGGTTTCAGAAACCTGGACAGGAGGAAGTGAGCTCAGCCAATTTTGACTGAGAGAGCATTAAAGCAGCAGTCTTCGAGAAGCCAAAGGCATTTCTCTCAGGAGTTCACGGGAGTGGTGGAATCTCTTGCTTATGAAGGGGGGATAATAATATGTGGCTCTGCATGGCTTAAGGAAACTAAGGCAGCCATTTATTTTATTTATTTATTGTTTGATTTATATCCCACCCTTCCTCCCAGCAGGAACCCAGGGCAGCAGCCATGTGGGATAACTGAGGACATGTATCATTAGAGAATGGAAAAGTATGTAAGGACCACAGAACACAGGGGGGCGGGGGGGGGGGAGAGTGAGTCTCAGTTAAGGAAAAAACTGTTGGTGCAGGTATGTAAGAGTAGGAGACTGGAGAGAAGACACAAGACAGTAGCAAAATTATGAAGACACTGAAAAGAGGGGCCTAATGAAGAAGGGACAGGAAAGGACAGAGCAGATAGAAAAGCAAACTCTGATAAAGACCAGAGACAGCAACTGCCACCTAAATAGCAGCAGTTAACTGCCATCAATTCATTTACTCAATAAATTCACTGTTGCCAAATAACAAGCAGTGGCTTGTGGGCAGATCATTGTGGAATGTTTTTATTGTTCATGAATTGTTACAATTTTCATTTCCTGGTTGTTAAGGTTTTTTTTAATGATAAAGAAGAAATTCCCACATTCTTTAATTCCAAAGTGATTGCGGTCTGTTCCTCCTTGTCCCAATCACATTATAACTGCATCTGGCCAGATGTGTGCCTTGTGTATCCAGCAAGTCAAAAGTTCTATGCTTGATGAACCCAAGTAAAAAAAGTGAACAATCACAAGATTCTGCCAATGAATTTATTTTAAAATGGGGTCAACCAGACAGCAGATCACAATGCTCTCCATACTATCTTCCCATGCCTGGTGATTTGCTGATACTGACTGTTGCCCCAATCACCACTGCCCTCTGGAGTTCTAGCCACATGTGGGCCTGGTAGGGGTGTAAGCAACACTCCTACTGCAAGTGTCACTAGGGTTGCTCCTAGGCTCTCTTTCCTCATGCCCCTCTTCTACACCATGCAGACCCTCTCCAAAAGAGAAGGGATGTAGCCTTAAGTCATAGAATAGTAGAGTAAGGCCATTGAGTGCCGAACTTCCCTTCAGCCTTAGATCATACATGGGGTGAGCATGTACTCCTTCTGCTCTCCAAGTAGTTAGAGTCACACATTTGTCTAATGCTACAGCTTCTTAACCAGGGCTATCACCCCTGGGCATCCACTGCTGGCTAACATACAGCTATATATTCTCCTTCAAAGATATTCACTAACGGGATGACTACTCAAGGGTGGCAGTTACAATGCCAAGTCCCTCGGTGACATCCTTTAAAAGGCTTAAGGACCATCACTACCTACAACACAGTAAGCCACTGGTTCATGCTCAGAACCCTCCCGACCCTGGGAACTATCCACCTGTGCCACCTTGTGAAGAGTCTTCTCCTGCCTCTGCAACATGAAGAGGGTGGAGTTCCATCTGTGCTCAGATCCTGCATAAGGCAGTGTCACAACACACATACCTCTGCCACCTTCTCTCTCTCTCAGCAACTTACTGCCCTTCACGCTGCAATTAAACTGCACTGTGATCTTTCTATCTCAATAAAATCACAACAATCACTGCAACCACCCTACTTGTCCATCCCACTAAACCCCTAGGGTATCCCTCGCTACCAGATAGATGTGGGTGACGAACAGATGCCCACAAAGACACCATCCTTCACCATCTTCTTCATATTGCTCGTGTCATCTACCACCTTAAGCCCCTGGTGAGACCTACGTCCACATCCAAACATCCCTCCACCATATAACTTGTTAAGAACCTGAGCATGGAGCAGGGTCCACCTGTATGCTAGTGCCTGTTCCACGTACCACCACTAAGCAGTCAGAGAGAGGCAGGCATACTTACACTTTGGCTGCTCCAGATGCAAGGTTTGCCTCTCAGCTCTGACCAGCTGGGCCTTCACTTTATCCCTGGCAACCTGGTACATGGAGGGTACACTCTGCTAAACATTGTACATGTTACATCTTTAACCTGGGGGAGGACCATTGAACCAGGCCACCCTCCCAGTTTCTAAGAACATAAGAACATAAGAAGAGCCTGCTGGATCAGGCCAGTGGCCCATCTAGTCCAGCATCCTGTTCTCACAGTGGCCAACCAGGTGCCTGGGGGAAGCCCGCAAGCAGGACCCGAGTGCAAGAACACTCTCCCCTCCTGAGGCTTCCCGCAACTGGTTTTCAGAAGCATGCTGCCTCTGACTAGGGTGGCAGAGCACAGCCATCATGGCTAGTAGCCATTGATAGCCCTGTCCTCCATGAATTTGTCTAATCTTCTTTTAAAGCCGTCCAAGCTGGTGGCCATTACTGCATCTTGTGGGAGCAAATTCCATAGTTTAACTATGCGCTGAGTAAAGAAGTACTTCCTTTTGTCTGTCCTGAATCTTCCAACATTCAGCTTCTTTGAATGTCCACGAGTTCTAGTATTATGAGAGAGGGAGAAGAACTTTTCTCTATCCACTTTCTCAATGCCATGCATAATTTATACACTTCTATCATGTCTCCTCTGACCCGCCTTTTCTCTAAACTAAAAAGCCCCAAATGCTGCAACCTTTCCTCGTAAGCGAGTCGCTCCATCCCCTTGATCATTCTGGTTGCCCTCTTCTGAACCTTTTCCAACTCTATAATATCCTTTTTGAGATGAGGCGACCAGAACTGTACACAGTATTCCAAATGCGGCCGCACCATAGATTTATACAACGGCATTATGATATCGGCTGTTTTATTTTCAATACCTTTCCTAATTATCCCTAGCGTGGAAGTTGCCTTTTTCACAGCTGCCGCACACTGGGTCGACATTTTCATCGTGCTGTCCACTACAACCCCGAGGTCTCTCTCCTGGTCGGTCACCGCCAGTTCAGACCCCATCAGCGTATATGTGAAATTAAGATTTTTTGCTCCAATATGCATAATTTTACACTTGTTTATATTGAATTGCATTTGCCATTTTTCTGCCCATTCACTCAGTTTGGAGAGGTCTTTTTGGAGCTCTTTGCAATCCCTTTTTGTTTTAACAACCCTGAACAATTTAGTGTCATCAGCAAACTTGGCCACTTCACTGCTCACTCCTAATTCTAGGTCATTAATGAACAAGTTGAAAAGTACAGGTCCCAATACCGATCCTTGAGGGACTCCACTTTCTACAGCCCTCCATTGGGAGAACTGTCCGTTTATTCCTACTCTCTGCTTTCTGCTTCTTAACCAATTTCTTATCCACAAGAGGACCTCTCCTCTTATTCCATGACTGCTAAGCTTCCTCAGAAGCCTTTGGTGAGGTACCTTGTCAAACGCTTTTTGAAAGTCTAAGTACACTATGTCCACTGGATCACCTCTATCTATATGCTTGTTGACACTCTCAAATAATTCTAATAGGTTACTGAGACAGGACTTTCCCTTGCAGAAGCCATGCTGGCTCTGCTTCAGCAAGGCTTGTTCTTCTATGTGCTTAGTTAATCTAGCTTTAATAATACTTTCTACCAGTTTTCCAGGGACAGAAGTTAAGCTAACTGGCCTGTAATTTCCGGGATCCCCTCTGGATCCCTTTTTGAAGATTGGCGTTACATTTGCCACTTTCCAGTCCTCAGGCACGGAGGAGGACCTGAGGGACAAGTTACATATTTTAGTTAGCAGATCAGCAATTTCACATTTGTCTCAGTTCCTCAGAATCCCTTCCTGCAAATGTTAGTTCAGGTTCAGGGATCTGCCCTATATCTTCCACTGTGAAGACAGATGCAAAGAATTCATTTAGCTTCTCTGCAATCTCCTTATCGTTCTTTAGTACACCTTTGACTCCCTTATCATCCAAGGGTCCAATTGTCTCCCTAGATGGTCTCCTGCTTTGAATGTATTTATAGAATTTTTTGTTGTTGGTTTTTATGTTCTTAGCAATGTGCTCCTCAAATTCTTTTTTAGCATCCCTTATTGTCTTCTTGCATTTCTTTTGCCAGAGTTTGTGTTCTTTTTTATTTTCTTCATTTGGACAAGACTTCCATTTTTTGAAGGAAGACTTTTTGCCTCTGAGAGCTTCCTTGACTTTGCTCGTTAACCATGCTGGCATCTTCTTGGCCCTGGCGGTACCTTTTCTGATCTGCGGTATGCACTCCAGTTGAGCTTCTAATATAGTGTTTTTAAACAACTTCCAAGCATTTTCGAGTGATGTGACCCTCTGGACTTTGTTTTTCAGCTTTCTTTTTACCAATCCCCTCATTTTTGTGACCGTGTTGGATTTTCTTGGCAATTGGCCAGTTACATGTATGTTTAATTTAATAGCACTGTGGTCACTGCTCCCAATCGGTTCGACAACACTTACATCTCGCACCAGGTCCCGGTCCCCACTGAGGATTAAGTCCAGGGTTGCCGTCCCTCTGGTCGGTTCCATGACCAACTGGTCTAGGGAATAGTCATTTAGAATATCTAGAAACTTTGCTTCTTTGTCATGACTGGAACACATATGCAGAATATGCTAGAATATGCACATATGCTAGAAGGGCTTTTCGGTGAGGGGGTGATTAAAGGGAGAAGAATAAGAGTCTTTAGTACCATTTTTAATCTGAATCAAGATATATACATTAAAAACCCTCTAAAATGAGTATCCAGAAAAATAAAAAAAACCAGCCTGATTTAAAATGCATCTCAGAAGTGATGCTTCTTGCAGTATCCAGATTACAGTCTTCCATGTAACCGAATTGTGCAGCAGGATGAAATCTGGCATTTCTTCTCTTGGGTACTAGAGCCGATTCTTAAAAGGAAAAGTGTACAGTAGAAGTCAGTTAAGTCTATCACAGTCACATCTATCTTAAATAATGAAATGATCCTAAAAATGTTTAGTTTGTTAATGAATTAAACTAGGATCCTCAGCTACCAGAAATCCTTCAAGAGGGCATGATTGTTCTCAAAACCTGTAATTTATCCTGGTAGATTAACTAAAGCCCTACTCCCAGTTTATTCAGCTATAAGTGATTCTAAAAGAAGTAATTAAAAAGAAAATAGCTCCAGACTAATGGCTGATTCACTTAATCATTTCAGCCCTTGGCAGCCAGCCCTCCAGATGTTGCAGTGCTCCAACCCCCCAACCCCCAAATCCAACCAGCACAGCCAATGATCAGGAATGTTGGGAGTTACAGTCCAACATACATACATATGAAATCATAAATCTTTGCATGATATGAATTGCTGAACTCAGCACTAGTTTCCCCTGTGGCTACCATACACTAAAATGATCATAAATGAATGAGCCCTTGAACACAGCATTATCCTATGTTAGTGTTACAAATACAAAACTGTGATTTTTATAATATAACTGAGAATATAGTCTGATGAGTGAATACTTGACATGTTACACTGTTTGATTCTTTTTCTGACGCTTATAACACAACAGATCAAACTGGTTTTCACCTCCTCTGCTATATGCTTAGCACAATATGTATACTGGGGCAATTTTCCGTAGTATTTTAAGATATTGTAGGGCTATGCAATAATCAAAATGCTATTTATTTATTTACTTATTTATTATTTGATTTATAGCCTGACCTTCCTCCCAGCAGGAGCCCAGGGCAGCAAACAAAAGCACTAAAAACATTTTAAAACATCATAAAAACAGACTTTAAAATACATTAAAACAAAACATCTTTAAAAACATTTTAAAAGCCTTTAAGACACCTTTAAAAAACCCAAAAAGGTTAAAAACATATTGTTGTTTAAAAAAGGTTTAGTATAGTGCTGTATTTGCCCCAAAATTCTATATTTTGTGAATAGTTAAAAATATGAGCTTAGAAAAGTGAGGGCAACTAGTATATGGGCAGAGGAAGAAAGAGATCTGTCAGGCAAGAGAAAATGAGTGATTTTGGTAAGAACACAGGAAAATAAGAAGAGCCTGCTGGATCAGGCCAATGGCCCATCTGATCCAGCAACCTATTCTCACAGTGGAAGCCTTTCATCTGCTTCTAGTTTTTTCAGCTTGTCCCTAAAGATGCATGTTTGTATTCAGTCTTTCCTCTGCAGCTATAGAGATAGAACATGTGAAGTTTATAATGGCATCAGGTTATGTAAGTAAACAGGGCAGTAACCAACTAACACACTCCATTAGTACTTCCGCTTGTGCACTGAGACTTTCCTCCTCCTCCACCCATGCCCTTTCCAAACCTGCTCCAGAGGATTGGGGGAACCTCTAGAACAGATTTAGGTGGTGCTTGGCAGGGGGAGGGAAGGGAAGAAGTCCCATTGCATAACTGGAAATCCTTGCACTGACTTAGTGCTACTTTGGATGCATCCCATAGCTTTTAAGAAAATTAAAAGCAAAAGGTTGTACCCAATAGTGGTTTTGCAGCAGTGGAAACAAGGCAGGGGCATCCATTTTTTTTTAAAACCAAATCTCCCCCATCTACTGCAGCCCTCTGCACCATATCCCATACTCTTCAAGAGGTTCTGCTTTTGGGGGGGGGGAAGCTGGATGCCTTGACATTCATGAATATAACTGCTTTCTACTGGTGTAAATGGGAAACAGCCCAAATATGTTTACATTATTAGGTATAACTCCCAAATGTAATCTGTGCTTCATGAAAGCAGTTTTCCAAAGTACTATAATATTAAAAGAGAGAGCGAAGTCACTTTTGCAGAGCTACAATAAAATATTCAGCACAGGATCATAACATTCTTGTTTCCAATTGAAATAATTCTGAGTATTAAGAGATCCTACTAGTGCTGTCACCCATGTATGTGCAAACCTGTTTTAGTGTTTTCAAAAGTACGTTCATTCAGCATTTCAGGTTCCCTACCTAAAGAGTTCCAAAACCCTGAATAGTCACCTTTTTCATTAATTCATCACGGGTTGTGAAATGTGGAGCATCTTCAACTTCAATCCCCTCAGCCATTTCAGTTACCTTTTCCAAGAGATCTTTGTTGTAGCTGAACAATAAAAATTAGAGTTAATGAGATATTTATGCAGTACTTTGATACATTGCTAGTCTCCGTTTTCTATACTCACAGTTCATGCCCTTGTAGTTTTAGAAGTTGAAACTGCAACATACATTAAAAGTAAAAAGCCTGAAAGGGTGAGTAGTGAAAATTAAGCTGCTCTAGACCAACTCGATTTTTAAATTAAAAATAGCATATAGGCTTCTCAATACCTATATGCAACTGGTAGGCAAAATATTGCAAGCACACAATATTCAAATTACTTTTTACATGTGATAGCTTTAAGAATCTGAGCTTTTATTTTAAAAGAAAAAGGGTCAATTTTAACAGATGAAATAAGCTTGAAAAGTTGGTGGCAAATCCTACAATAAGGCTCAAAAGCTAGATAATTATTTTCAGATTTAGAGTGCAATTATGTTCAGATTTAGAGTGCAATCCTATGGTGCCTGGGAGGGTTTCCCAGGGATCACAGAATATAGCAGATCTCCTTCTCTGCAGGCATAAATAGAGGTCCATTCTCAGATGCCACTCTGTAGTGGTGTTCCACTCTCATTGCTCCTCTGTTGTCAGTGCTCTAGCAGTACAAAGGATAAAAAAGAGGTGTTCTGGGGATACACTTTTTTCACTGGACATGCCCCCAGAATGGGGAGGATTGATGTAGCAATTTTCCCTCTCATAGGAGGAGGGAAGGAAAAGATTAAAGAAGGATAGTGTGGGAAGGAAATGTGAAGAGGAAAAAAAGTAAGAAGCCACCACCATCTGCCCTGCCAGTTTGAGCCCAGGAGAGCTTTGGAATTGGCTATTCTTCTGCCATGGATTCTCCCAATCCTGCCCCATACATCAGCTGTTGCTATATTTTTAAAATCTTCATTTCTAAGCTTCATGCATATTTAGATATGTTTGCTGCCTATATTGTGTTAACAGTATCAGAGATCTTCTGCATGCCGCTAGTTGTTGGTGTAACTGTTATGACACAGGCTGTAGTCTACGCAGTGAGAGGGTGGGGAGGCAAACAAATCATCTACCTCAACTCCTCCTGTAATCCTCACTGCTGCCACCAAATGAATATTTAGTTTTCCTGGCTGCCTCCAAAACACAGCTCTATATCTTGTGGGACTTAGCATCCCAGCCAAGTCACTATACTAGATAGGGTGGGAGGGCAATTAGGCATGAAGTAAAAATCAAAGCATCAGCCCAAGTTTAAACCAACAATAAATATAGTTTTTTTTTACTAAATGCTTTGAAAAGCAGCAGTTAAAACAGTTTGCCATTGTACTTCAAGGGAGAAAAAGATTTGAAAACAATTTTAACCATAACAGCAATTAAAAGAAGAACATAAAATGGAAAAATGCATTCACATAAATTTCAGGTTATATTCACTTGCACAATGAG
Organism: Rhineura floridana; assembly: GCF_030035675.1. Lineage (NCBI taxonomy): Eukaryota > Metazoa > Chordata > Lepidosauria > Squamata > Rhineuridae > Rhineura > Rhineura floridana. The sequence goes on from NC_084482.1 coordinate 102,742,297, forward strand.
AGTTGTCCTTTCATTTCCTCTCCTGCCTGTCCTCAGAACATCCTTCAACCCTCATCATTTTGAGGATGCATGAGGGGCCGCAGAGAAGAAGAGTGCAAGAGAAAGTTCCATTGCACAAGTTTAAGTCTGCTACTCGAGCAGAATACCAGCATTGGATATGATTCTTAGACAAAGTGCTTAGACTGGAGATAACTGTTTGTGCCTGATGTTATATGATGGCTGGTAACTTACAGGTGGGTGTGGTTTGCCCAAAATGGCCTTACAGACCAAACATTAGAGGCCTAGAAGACCTAATTAGGCCCATGGACCAGAAGTTTTCCACAACTGGTCAAGACTTTCCAGTTTTGTCGGACCTAGCAATGAAGCAACTTCTTCCAGCTCATTCTAGTTCACTGGCAGTGTAGCTTCCAGCTTTCTTGCTTCTACACTTCCCTTTGCCGCTGGAGTACTGATTTTTTGCAGCACTCTCCACCCTGGCTTCCAAATTCCAGCACTTTCTCTAATTCTTCTTCTCTTTAGGTTTTTACAGCATTGCAAGGTCAAACTATTCTAGCTGCTCCCTTGCCTGTTTCACTTATATGCATTATTCCCATCCCACACCCACTTAGCCAATCAGAAGAGCAGTAGAATTTTGCTAAGTTTGCTCTAGTATTTTTCTTCTGCTCCCCACTTTCAAGTTTCAGTTTGCTGGGCTGATCTTGTGAACCTCCTGGCAAGAACCTCTAAACTGAAAGCAAATTATTTTATAATGAAAAGAATGGCCATACAGTTTCACACCTTTACAATGGTTCATCAAGATAACATGCCTTGAGCAGAGTCATGAAAGGTGAGATGCATGTATTATGCACTATTCAGCCTTAATAGGGATCACTCCAATTCTCCAAATTCCTTTTAAGGCTGCAATCCTTAATACACTTACCTGAGCATAAGCACCTTTGAACACGGCAAGACTGCAATCCTAACTCTACTTACACAGGAGTAAGCCCCTTTGAATTCAAGGCTATTTCTGAGTAGATGTGATTGCATTGCACCGTTTCTGAATCAACATACATAGAATTATGGTGCATCTGAGCATTTTTCAAAATCTGTGTCATAGTTGTCCCATATTGAAAACACACATCATGACTGTAGGGACAGAAATACGCTTCAACTCTTCAGCTCACAATCATTTATGAGCAACCTTTTACAAGCGCTAGTTAACCATTTTTAATTACAGCAACCATGCAGACTAGTGGGGCAACAGGAACACGTTAAACATATTCATCTGCTTCACTTATAGAAGACAGCTTCAAAAGAAGTAGCTGCGTTGACCTGTAGCAGCAAACACAACAAATAATAAAACCATAAGGTACCACAAGGCTCTTTGTTGTCCAGGCATTTGGGGTATGGTTATACTTCATTTCTGGATGAACTTTTTACTGTGTAGTAGGTAAAAATATAACAGATAGAACTATTTCCCAAGCAGGAAAAGACAGATGGGGAAGCTTCACCTAGTGAATTTCAGCCTGTCGTGGACCCGTAAAAAGGCTTGGAGTAAAATAATCACAAGGAGAAACGTCCTTGAGAAGAAAGCGAGAGAGTTTCAGCCCCTCTGAGTGGACATGGGGAGGAAGAAGGGCGGTACCTGCATCCCAGGAAGAGGTGATTAGCCCAAACCATAGAGAGCGAGAGTAAGTGATCTATGAGCAGAGGAGAAAGCGCCGCCACATCTCCTGGCGAGATATTGCGGACGATGAAGGCGCGCCGCGCCTGCCAATGCTTTTCATTTTCCGAGTAGGAGCGGAACTGTTCGGGGAATTCAACCTCGGCCTCGTTATCCTCACTCCCCATCCCTCTCGCTCTTCCGTACAGCCCGCCAGAAAAACAACTGTGTGGAAACGGATGTGACGTATGTAACACAGCGGCCTTTCGAGGAAAAAATAAAATGCTAACGCATAACATTGTCGCTCTACCCTGCACGCTCTACTGCTCGGATGGTCACAGTGCGGCGCCAGCTGCTTCATGGGGGTGGGGGAGCTCGCCTTGTTAAGGTACGCATGCGTCTGGAGGAAGTATTGGCTCATCCTTCGTTTTCCAGCCTTACTGAAACTAGAGAATCTCTAGTTCTAATGAGGAGTGTCAAATGGACGTCGTAATCCCGCCCCCTTGCCCACTTACTGCTATCAACACGAAACTACCCCCCACCCATCCTGTATTAATGCACCGCTGCCTTTTCCTACGATCGCGGTCATTCCATAGCCACACCTGACGTCATCAGGATGCCAACTGCGAGGTTTCTCTTCCTCTGTGCGTCTTCCTACAGGAGGCTGTCAGAAGGGCCAACTGGTTTGTGTTTGATTGCACCAAACCCACTGACTGAAAGGAATATTCACTAATTGCCGCCCTGGGCTTCTGCTGGGAGGAAGGGCAGGATATAAATCAAATAATAAATAAATAATAAGAAAAAAATCATTGCGGTTTAAGAACATACCTATAGCCAACAGATATTTCCATCAAACTTTAAAAAGCAGGGAAATTGGGCAGCTATAGTGAATGCACCAGGGGAGCAGGAGACCTGACCTCTTCTTTGAGATATTGTACTGTCCTAAAAATGCAAACACAATTTGGGTTGGTCTTTCACAGTCCAATCCACTTCCTGTGTAACTTGGAAGGATTTAGTAACGTGCCTCTGAGCGTATGGTGAGTGCTGGCAACACATGCACTCAGCCCAAATAACAGAAACAACATATGTGCTGTGCTGATCTAGTGTTAGCAAGGAGAAAGCAACAATATTAATAAGTTGCTATTGGTCAGATATTCACTTTATGTTTGATTTACTCCACAATTTTAGTGAAGTTTCCTACAGTAAATTATTTTATTTTGCTTCTGTTTCTGTGTATATGTGAAGTACAGCTACACTTTACGTAATTGATACCAAAAAAACCTCCCAAAACAATTGTGGAATGATGGCACTGACTACTGTGCAGAACAGTCTCCAGTGGACATGAGTTTCTCAGTTTGCACAAGATAAAACAGTGGAAATTGAAATATATTCTAGCAAATTTCTAGGTGTGCTCTATGTTTTTAATTGACCATGTCCACCTTTCCTTAAGTGGAATGATTTAAGTATAGAAGGCTGAACACATGCATCTTGGATAGGCCAAGTTTGTTCTTTCCAACAGCTAGAGGCATTGCTTAAGTAGCAACATATTGTAATCAGTCTAATTTAACATCAAACTGCAGTTTCAAATTCAACTGTCAATGCACCCAAAATAGAATATAACCTCCAGTTTGAAACACAAAAAGCTTGTCTTCACCATCATATGACATTGACCAATAAAAAGGCTTTGAAATTAATAAAAATACATTTGATTTGACACAGACTTCTATGATGGATAATGAATGAAATATGATTTTCTGGGTTAGATTCTCTGTAGAAAAGAAGCAAAATAAGAACACCAAGAAACATACAAAAATGTAATTCTTCATCTTTGGAGATGCAGTCCTGAATGCAGGTGTTGCCACTACTCACCATATGCTCAGAGGCACATGTTACCAAATTCTTCTAAGTTATTTATTTATTTATTTAGTTATTTATACATACCCTCCCTTTCTTTTCATGATAGAAACCCAAGGCAGCTTACATATGGTTCCCAGGGCTTCAGCAGGGTGCTGGCCTGATGTGCCTTCAAACTATATCCTGGGAACCTACACAGGAAGTGGATTGGACTGTGAAAGACCAACCCAAATTGTGTTTGCATTTTGATAACTTTGTAGGGCAGTCCAATATCTCAGAGAGGAGGTCAGGTCTCCTGCTCTCCTGGTGTATTCACTATAGCTGCCCAATTTCCCTGCTTTTTAAAGTTTGATAGAAATATCTGTTGGCTATAGGTACGTTCTTAAACCACAAGGTTTTTTGTCTGTTAGTGAATTTCTCTGCTTTTTAATCCAGGAGGTAAGAAATGGGATTCTGTGTAAATTTGCTGAGAATGGAGTGATCATTTGCATGCTTATTGAGTTCATTGGGATTTGAAAATGGAAATGGACTGCCTTCAAGTCGATCCTGACTTATGGCACCCTATGAATAGGGTTTTCATGATAAGCAGTATTCAGAGGTGGTTTACCATTGCCTCCCTCTGAGACTGAGAGGCAGTGACTGGCCCAAGGTCACCCAGTGGGCTTCATGGCTGTGTGGGGATTCGAACCCTGGTCTTCCAGATGTAGTCCAACACCTTAACTACTACACCACACTGGCTCTCTCAGTGGGATTTACTCCCCTGCAATCGTGTTTAGAATAGGTGAAACTGACCAGAGGGAAGGGAAGGGGGAGAGCTGGAATGGGAAGGAGCTGAGGAGGGGGGGGAGAGCAGGTGAAAGGCAGGTGTGATCATTTGCATACTTACTGAATTTAATGGGATTTACTCCCTTGCAATCATGCTTACTATAGGCAAAACTGATGACAGGGGAGAAAGAGAAGGGGGAGAAAGGGAGGGAAGGGAGGAGTGGGGAGGGGAGAGGCAGTTTTCATCATTTGCATGCTTATTGAGTTTAATAGGATTTACTCCCATGCAATCATGCTTAAAGGTAAAGGTGTCCCCGCACTTGTAGTGCGAGTCGTTTCCAACTCTTAGGGTGATGTCTTGCAACGTTTACTAGGCAGACCGTATATATGGGGTGGGATTGCCAGTTCCTTCCCCGGCCTTTCCTTACCCCCCAGCATATGCCGGGTACTCATTTTACCGACCACGATGGATGGAAGGCTGAGTGGACCTTGACCCCTTTTACCGGAGATTCGACTTCCTCCTTCCATTGGAATTGAACTCTGGCGGTGAGCAGAGCTTTCGGCTGCGTTACCGCCGCTTACCACTCTGTGTCACAGAGGATCATGCTTAGGTAAAACTGACCGGGAGAGGAGACAGGAGAAGATTGGAGGGTGGATACTGGGCAGAGGGAAAGCTCATACTGCTATGTAATCATGGTTAGGATAGGTAAAACTGACCATTGGGGAGGAGGAGTGGGGCAGGAGGGGAGAGCAGAGGGAAGGATAAAGGAAGGGGAGAGGGGAGCGGAAGGAGGGGGAGGGAGAATGAGGGGGTTGGAGTGGCAGGGGCAGGGGAGGGGCAAAGGAAGGGGAGGGGGGCAAAGGAAGGGGAGGGGGGCAAAGGAAGGGGAGGGGGGCAAAGGAAGGGGAGGGGGGGCAAAGGAAGGGGAGGGGGGGCAAAGGAAGGGGGCAAAGGAAGGGGGTGGGAGGGCAGGTTTGATAATTTGCATGCTTATTGAGTTCAATGGTATTTACTCCCATGCAATCATGCTTAAGATAAGTAAAACTGACAGTGGAAAGGAGTAGGGGGAAGGGGAGTAGGGGGAAGGGGAGTAGGGGATTGGAACGGGAGGGGAGGGGATTGGAACAGGAGGGGAGGGGATTGGAACGGGAGGGGAGGGGATTGGAATGGGAGGGGAGGGGAGGGGAGGAAGGAGAGGGGAGGGGAGGAAGGAGAGGGGAGGGGAGGAAGGAGAGGGGAGGGGAGGGGAGGAAGGAGAAGGGAGGGTGGGTTTGATCATTTGCACACTTTTTTAGTTCAGTGGGATTTATTTCTGTGCAATCATATTTAGGTTAGGAGAAACTGACCTGGGGGAAGGGCAGGGAGGGGAGGAGATTGGGTGGATGGGCAGAGGGGAAGCCCCTTTCCTTTCCAAAAGGAAAACATTGTTAACGGTATTTTTTTCAGGGATTCCTCCACCTTTTCATTCTACAGCAGACACATGTAGTCTCAAAGCTGTCCCTGGCCCACATCCACACCAGACATTGATTCCACTTTAAACAGTCATGGCTTCCCTCAAAGAATCCTAGGAAGTGTAGTTTGTGAAGGGTGCTGAGAGTTGCTAGGAGACACCCTATTCCCCTGACAGAGCTTCAGTCAGAGGGGTACTGTTCCACCACTCCGGCCATTGGAGCTCTGTCAGGGAAATAGGTGTCTCCTAACAACTCTCAGCACCCTTCACAAACTACACTTCCCAGGATTCTTTGTGGCAAGCCATGACTGTTTAAAGTGGAATCTCTTTAGTCTTTATTGATATATGGTCACAGACCCATTCAAATAAAATAATCAATAAAACGTCAAAATAGTTAAAATACAGAAATAAAAAAGTATAACAAAAGAAATAACAGTTAAGAAAAAAGAATCCTCTTGTGACTTCTTTGGGCAGAAAAGAGGAACTTGGCTACTGTCTCTGTTGCAGACTTGTTAGAATCAGCCAGGAAATATTTCAGAAATAGGGTTGCCAGGTTCAGGTCCTGAGACTGATCCTGTATCTTTAGGAGAAGAGAAAGTCAGCCAAGTGCAGGTGTTCTTGCAATCCTGTAATGGGAAAAACCACAAGGTGGGATTCTCCCTCCCCCCTCCACAACTTTTAAAGATACGGAAGACCTCTTGGAGGCTGAGCCTGGCCTCCAAGAGGTCTTCTGTATCTTTAAAAGTTGTGCAGGGGGAAGGGAGAATTCCACCTTGTGGTTTTTCCCATTACAGTGTTGCAAGAACACCTGCACTTGGGTGACTTTCTCTTCTCCTAAAGATACAGGATCAGTCTCAGGACCTGAACCTGGCAACTGTATTCAGAAACCAGTCCACAGGCCTACCAGGAAAGTTCTTCATAATAAAGCCAAGTAGTCTATTATGATCCTCCCTATAAAAGTTACAATTAAAAAAAACATGATCCAGGGACTCAACTTCATCTTCACAGGGACGCAGCCGATCCGCATGAAGTGGAATCAATGTCTGATGCGGGTGTGGCCTCCTGATTAGCCAAGCGAAACAGCTGTGAGTCTGGGTTTTTGAATGTTGACAGTTGGTTCTTACTGAGCATGTCATAAATTTCAGTATTAAATTTTTTAAATTAATTAATTAAAAAACAGCCATGCATTTTTTTAACTTTTAAACTGCAGAATATGAAGGTCAGAGTATAGGGCAAGGTCATTAATAGGATTACAGGTACTCTGTGAACTTGCCTGATTTTTAATTAATTTCAACAAATTATAAGACAACTGGCAGAAAAAAGTCCAAAAGGAGTCTGGAATATTTTACTCTTAGACTTTGAACTCTGGATTCTCTCTGAGCATTACATGTATTGCCATGAAAACTTAAAGGGTTTTTAAGCAAGCGTCTCTGAGTTCAGGACTATACGTTTTGTAAGAATTTGTTTTGAGTTTATGGGAAACAGCACAATGGCATGGGCAGTATTTTCAATTTAACATGGCAGAATGTGAAAAATCTATGCTGGCTACAGTATAGTCCCACTCTCATGGCTGTATAATAACATACACACCCTAGCATTGCTAAGACCCCATTTGCACTATACATTGGGAACTTTAGTTTGTTAAGGGTGCTGGGAATTGTTACTAAACCTCTATTTCCTTCCCGTACACTATGTTCAACATCAAAGGCTCTCCTTTGGGGACCCACCCAGAGAGAAGCCCGGAAGGTGACAACAAGGAAACGGGCTTTCTCTGTGGTGGCCCCCGAATTATGGAATTCTCTCCCTGATGAGGTACGCCTGGTGCCAACATTGTTATCCTTTTGGCGCCAGGTAAAAACCTTCTTGTTCTCCCAGGCATTTTAACATTTTAATATCTACTTTTAACACCTACATCTATCACTCACAATCTTAATTTTAGTAATTTTAACATTAACATCTTAAACAGCTTAATATTTTAACTGATTTAATACGTTTTTATACTTAACATTTTAGGATTGTGTCTGTCGTCGTCCATGTGTTTAACTATGTTTAGTTATTTTGTTATATTGTTTCAATGTGTTTGATATATGATTTTAATTGTATACTGGATGTTTTTATGCTGTAAACTGCCCAGAGAGCTTCGGCTATTGGGCGGTATAGAAATATAATAAATAAATAAATAAATAAATAAAGCAAGCTGTAGTTCTCAGTGTGGTTTAACAATCAATCCCTCTTCCCAGGGAAGTCTGGGAATTGTAGTTCTGTGAGGGCTGGCTCAGGGGTGCAGGGCAGGCTACAAGACATGCATAGCTCTGCCCAGTCCTGCCCCTTAGCATTTGCCACCTAAGGTAGCTGCCATACTCTGCCTGATGGCAGGACTGGCCCTAGAAAGGACTTGTAACTAAGAACCTCTACCTGAGTTTTATTTCTCTCTCAATCCACTTTCTTTTTGTATCATGTCTTCTTAGAGCACAGGTTGCCAACTTGGCACCCACAAAGGCTTTCATTGGCACCCTGGAAGCCCAGACTCTGAACTTTATTTTTCTTTTTTTAAATTAAGTCTCTAGCCCTCCTAGAAAAAAGTTATAAAGCAAAATGTGCAGATACCCTTTTAAGTGGTTTCTGTAAAATGAGCCAGCCTGGCTACTCCTGCCAGTCAGTGTTTTTAGCTAATGAGTGAAGTCAATAAGTAATATCTAGACACCAGGTAACAGAAATTTGTTTTCGTTTTACATTTTGAACTCTTGATTCTTTCTGAGTGTTTTGTGTATCACCATGAAAATTTAGAGCAGTGATTCCCAACCTGGGGGCCATGACCCCCAGGGGGCCCGTGAAGAAATCCAGAGGGGCTGCGAACAGTAAAGAAACAAACTATTTATTAATTAAAAAAATAAACTTTTCACTCCCTAGACACTGTCTGCTTCCCACTGCCACTGCAGATGACACCTCCCCCTTGCCCCAAACGAGATGGGAAGACTTTTGCTGAAGTGCCAGGGCATCTTTTAGACACACCAAGGGCAAGCATCTGCTTATAAAATACATGGCAGATGCCAAAGGAGGCTGAGGGTTGAGAAACCAGGAAGAAGAGGGGATTACTATCACCGACTCCTGTCTCCTCGCACTGACGCTGCTGACAACATTCTTACTCAGAACAAGAGGAGAGGGCTTTTTGTGAAGTAAAAAGAAGCAAGGTCTGCAAGGAAAGGCTGCTTTCCTCCTTCCTTCCTGGCAGCCAGCCTGCCTCCGCGGTGGGAGGGGGTGTCATGAACTTTTTTGAGCTTATAAAGGGGGTCCTGTACTAATAAAGATTGGGAACCACAGATTTTAGGATTGCCAGGCTTAGGGCCTGAGAATGATTCTGTATCTTTAAGAGAAGAGAAAATTAAGCCAAGTGCAGGTTTTCTTGCAACAAATGGGAAAAACCACAAGGTGAAATTCTCCCTTCCCCTTGCTCAACTTTTAAAGATACAGAAGAACTTTGGAGGCTGGGCCTGGCAACCAAGAGGTCTTCTGTATCTTTAAAAGTTGTGCAAGGGGAAGGGAGAATTTCACCTTGTGGTTTTTCCCATTACAGTGTTGCAAGAAAACCTGCACTTGGCTGAATTTTCTCTTCACTTAAAGATACAAAATCATTCTCAGGCCCTGAGCCTGGCAACCCTAATTGATTTAGGGGGTTGTTAAGCAAGCGTTTCTGAGTTCAGGAGTTTTGTATTTGAATGAATTTGTATGTGAAGCAGCAGAATGGCATGAGGGGTATTTTCAGTTTAACATTGCAGAATGTGAAAAATCCATGCTGGCTATAATATATAGCCACTCTTGTGGCTGTACTATGTGTGTTTAGCAGCCCTAACCTAAAGTGTTAAATTCTGTGCAAAACTTTGTTAAAAGTAAGGAGGTATCCACACCATACATTTAACTTGCCTTAAGCCTCGCTGAATTCAACAGGACTTACTTCTAAGTAAGCATACCTGATTATCTGTCTGGACACATTATACATAACTCTTGATGGAGAAAGCAAATCCTAACTACTAAAAAGAAGATGCATGTCCTTGGGTTCATGCCCCTAATCTATTCCTGCAGGGATTAATCTGCCCCTCAACGCTGTTCTCCAGATTAATCTTTACCTCAAACTGACAGTCTATCTCTAAATGTAAACGGATCAAAAGTATTGTTGTGTTGATTAAAACCATGATTCTCACAGAGTGGTCAAGCCATTTTACAGAAGATGAGCTAAGTAAAAAAGGCAAAATACTCCACAAGGGACAGGAGTGTCATTTTAGTTTGCTCCTGCATACTTCAATATTAGGAAATTTACCCATGACCATCTCTAAAGCTATACATGAAATGGTTTTTTAAAACACCACTTTATACTAACAATTCTTATTTCAGTAAAGGGAACTAAGCCATATGGAGTAGCTTGGAGATTAGATTATGCAAGCACAAGGTTTATAGCTCAATGTTATGCATGTTTACTCAAGAGTAAGTGTGCATTGGATGGCAGCCATTTACTAGCATGCCCACATCTCTATTTTTAAAAAAAACAGGGTTGGGAAAACTAGCCCTCCAGATGTTGTTGGCATGTGACTCTCATCACCCCTGACCATTGGCCATGCTGGCTGAGGCTGATGGAAGCTGAGAGTCAAACTACATTTGAAAGGTCACAGGTTCCCCATCCTTGTTTTAAAATGTAGTCTAGCATAATCAAAATAAGACCTTTAATTAATTTCACTTTCTCTTAATTATACTTAGAAAGGCTAGTGCACACACATTAGAGAGGCTAATGAACATACAAAGCCCATTATAACAAAGTGTATGCTTCCTGAATCCCTGAAACTAAACCACTCCCAGAGCCTGACCAGATTTCTCATCTTGTAGAAACCCTATTTTGTTCAGGTAAAAATAACTCCTCGTTGATTTCCACTATCATTCCACTGTCCCCTAAATCCCCAAGGCCTAATTTAACAGAAATATCTGAGAAGAGGACGCCTGGGGCTACTAGAAGCCTGTGGCATGTTCTACAGTGTAATTAGCTCAGCAAAGCCAATAGATTTCCTTATAGCACATTCTAGCTAATACATCAAGGGACAAATCAAGGAAGAGTCTGAGTACTTTCTGGTTCTTTATTGAGCTCTCCTAATGTATAGCAGGAGATACCATTTGGACAGGCTACCCCATTTACTAGTCCTCCTATGATGAAAACATGCTCCTCTTCACCACTCTTTATCAAGATGAGCCCCCACACCCCATCCCCACTTAGTATGACATTTTTCCTATTTAACTTATAAATGCTGTCTAGCCCTTCTCTATACTGTACTGCCTTGTATTATGCTGATGTGCTCCCCACTTCTGTCTCATTTCCTAGAAAAGTAGCCTACCCATTCCCCCCTTTCACCCTCTACCTAATTAATTCACACTTACATGGAAGTATGTCCCATTCAGCTCAGTCTAGGATAGCACCATAAGATAGCAATCCTAAACGCCATGGTGTTAAGTCCTATTGAACTCAGTGGGGTTTCCTTCTGAATTACCATGCTCAGAATTGGGCTTCATAGACTTCAGCAGCTTGCAATGAATGTTGCTTTTCAGATCAGCTGGCATAGGGCTACAAGTTGGTTCAAATTATTGCTTTTCCTGTTGCCTGTACTCATTAAAAATAAATCCTCACACAGCATGTAGATACAAGTTAGCAATGTCTGCAGTTGAATATTTATAGTATTTGGTGAGTGCAGAATGTTCAGCAGCCTTCTCGTAGTTCAAGAGCAACAAGGCACGATAATCACAGAGGTCTTTTGAGGAACACAAAAGTGATTTGGATATAGGTTTCGTTTTTCATTCTCATAATATCCTAAGTAGTCTGGGTAAGGGGGTGAGAATTTCTAGAATCTGCCGCAGTTTAAAAACAGTGGCTGAATGTAGCATTGACTTGCTATTTTGCCCCTTCAGATTTCATTTTTTCCACCTTCTTCCATGTGGGGTACTTCCTTTCCTGCACTATCTGTCAGAGATGCAGTGCATGAGCAAGGCTATCACCTTTTTGAAAAGATTATTTAAGCCAGTCTGTACTTTAAACCTGTAAAAATATAGTTACCTTTAGCAAGGCAGATTCTCAGTTTTGGCTACATCTATTTACTACAGATTAGCATGAAACTTAAATTGTATGCAGGTGTTAGGGTTAAATTGAAACCCCAGTGCTTGTAAAATTATAGTTCACTTGTCCTACCCAAACCAGCTTGAGCATCATGGGAAATAGAACCAAAGTGGCCTTTATTTGACTCTTGATATAAAATGTCGGTTTATTTCCTGGTGACCTGACCCTTACCTACATTCCAGTGGCTCGCATAATAAAAGCCGGTTTAAGCTGGACACGTCCCTACTATGCATTTCTGTATCACATTTATGCTTATAACCTTGCTTATTGTTACTAATGTGCCTTGCATAGGAATGTCAAACGCTGTTCCAATGTCCCACAAACCTTGACTTGTAAAACTCCTTTGATACGTAAGCAAAGTAATATCATGTCTGTCTCCAGTTTAGGGGGTGCCCGGTTGCAGCTGGGCCTCCCCTCAATAGTTGCCTTTGTCTGCTCCTGCATAGTGCTTATCTCAAGGACATGCGAAATATGCAGACATAGAGTCTAAGAGATAGTCTTGATGTTTCCACTTTGTCCTTCCCCCTGTACCCCTTTACCTCCTTACATATGCCCCAAAGCTATGACAGTTAGCAATTGCTTCTTTTGTATTTTATGACGTGAACCCGATATTGTAAACTTCGGGGTAAGCCTATATAAACCCTTGAACACCAATAAACGAGGTTCCCATGCTGGCCTGCTTCGGCTTGTAAGTATTGGGTCCCCTTTGCAAAGGTTTTTGTCTCATGTTACTTGATCTCTGATAGTGGGTTCATTTGCACTCAACTCCGCACTCTTCCCGGGTGTAATAAGCGAGTTGGGGTTGACAGGGCGACTTGCATGTTGGGTTTGGACCTAACAATTGGGGGCTCGTCCGGGATCCCTTGTGCGGACCCCCTTTTTGCCATTGCACCCCTTAATTTGATAACAGGCGCCACGAGAGAATTTTCTCGGTTATCAATAAAAGCGGGCGGCTTTGACACTTTGGGGATAAAGCACAGTTGAGGAAAACCCGCTATCAGACGTCATGGGAAATAAAGGGAGTGTGCCAGTAAAGGACAGCCCTTTGGGAATAATGTGTATGCTGTGGCAAGAGGAGGACTTGCCTGTGCGTAAGAGAGGCCTGAAAAAGAGAAAGATGATTGAGCTCTGTGCGGTAGCAAGACCGCGGGTAACTGCAGTATTGGCACCGAGTGAACGGTAGCCAAAGAGTGGCTCCTTTAAACCCGTTCCTTTAAGAGGAGTAGGGGAGCGGATTGAGGTAAAACATTCAGATTAATTGCATTTCTGGCTCCTATGGCAGATGGGAGTGCAGAGATTGCAGGGTTTTTACAATGCTGAAAGACAGATCTTTGACCGGTGAGGCCCCCCCTCCAAGTTATTTTTCTGAGGATGACTCAGATAGAAGAATGATTTTAAGTCGTTCTATTATGCTTTCCGCGCCAGCGCCGCCTTCCAGCCCCGAAGGCGGGGCTCCTTGGCCGGCGCGGAAACAAGTCTCTTCCGATTCAAGTGCTGAGACGGAAGAGAAGGATCCAGGAGAGGGGCCCTCAGGGGGGAACGGTCACGCGCTTGCGAAAAGGAGAAAAAGAGAAAAAGAGAAACGGTTATTGACTAAGGAAACGCCATTGATTGTGCGAGACCAGCCGTACCTGGACGCCCAGGGACGGGTCAGACTCCTAGGTGTGTAAGGCTTGTGTTTTCCTGGGAAGTAAGAACGTAAGAATGGTAATAGGAAGGATTTGCATAAAAGAAATGTGTATGAGTTGGGTACCCAAGTGAGAGGTTGTATGCGTATAGCTTTTTTTTTAGTTTATGTATGAAAGTTTTTCTGTGAGTTTGTTTTCAAGGGAACTTTCCTTCCATTACTGTCATTCATAAATCATGCTGATTTTACCTTTTCCTCTTTTAACTGCTTGGATCAGCTGCGCTGCCCACCTGTTCTCTTAGTAGTTCTTAGCATTTTTTTTAAAGAAAGTATAGGATTTGAACTAAGCGATTCCTTTTAGAATGTCAGGATTTCTTTTTCTTTTGTTCCTGTACTGGGTTAACTCCTTCTTCCCTTCCTCCTTATTTGATATGAATTTAGATTATTAAGGTTTTTTTTGTGTTTGTCTGTCTTGCTTGCCACAAATTACTTGTGTGCATCTTCCTTCCTGATGTAATGTTTTATATCCTCCTTATCTCAGTCAAATTGTTTTCTCCAGTCTGTTGAAACAGTGGGATGATTGTTTTCTCTGCAGCAGTCTTATGCTTTAAGTCTAACGTGATCCCTATGGTTTACTATGTTTTATATAAAGACGGATTGGCTGTGTTTTCCTTATTATTGTGCTGTCTGTTATGTGATTGTAACTTATTAAATATAATTTCTTATTTCAGCCCTTGCCGTTTGACATTAATCCCAATAGCAGATGTTCACAGAGGGGGGGGATATTTGTCTAGAATAAGTTTTGCTTTTCATTATTTGTCAGTTATTTCTTATCTTGTAAATGTTACGTTTCTTTTGACGTGGTTCTGTTTTTTGTTTGTTTGTTTGTTTTGTTACTGCATGTTGAGCCAGAATTACAGAAAAGGGAAAGAGATTGGTTTCCCCCCCCCTTGTTCTCTAGATCTAGCACAAACGTATTAAGCATACATCTTGAAATCAGGAAAAGATACTAGAGTTCCTTTTGTTTAGATTAGACCTGAACCTTTGGCTGTTGCTGGTAGATAAAAGCCTGGCACAGTTAGTTTTTCTGTCAGTGGCCAAAGGGGCAAAAATAACAAAATTACTTTTGAAACTACTCTACCCATTTACCTGTATATAAAGGGAGGCAATTGTAAGTGCCAACTAAATTTGTATGTAGTGCCTTGTGGGTAGAAATGTTTTCCTCCCCCCATACACTTTGACAGGGAAGAGATACCCATGAATTAGAAAGGTTGTAAGTAAAATGAAGGATTCTAGGAAATAAGTTATTTTGATGGTAGAGGAAGGATAGTTTGAGAAATATTTATTGATGGTAATAAGAAAAGGGAAAAATGACAGGAAAAGGGAAAAATGACAGGAAATAACAAAATGTTGTATGTGGGTTTTTTTTTCTCTCTTCTTCATCATTGTTGCTAGATTGTGGATTAGAACCTATACCTGTTTAAACTTTTGAACTTGGGTAAAATATATATATATATATATATATATATATATTTGGAAGTCAACAACAAAACTTCTTGAAGGTTCTTTCTTCCATAAGGAAAATAAAACCTCTTCTTGAGGTACTCGATCCCAGGTAATTGTTTTAAATTTGTCTGTGAAATGTATGATTTGCCCATTTCCTAGATAGGCAAAACTGAGGCCACCTTGCTGTTTAAACCTAATGTGATGCCCTCTTGTGACTAGGTAAATTCATTAGCAAAAGGGGACCAAAATGCAGAGCTTCCAGCCACAGTAATTGTCTACCTCATATTAGAATTCACATTGGGAATCAATATTACTTTGCTTCCAAAACAGAAACTCATCCCCAGTTGCTCTTTGACTGAAGATGGACCAGGACTTTCAACAGGAAAATGCTTTCCTCATTGTCATACCTTGTGCATATAAATCACACTATTACTAATGAACTTTTTTCTTTTAAAATGATGTTCACAATTCTAACGCATGTTAGTGCATTTATTCCTTGGCAGGCACTTAGAGCAACTGCTCCACATACAGGATGAGCACCATTGGAACTCCCTGCTGATTTGGAACAGAACTTAATCTATTTGTGCCAATAACATCTCTTTGTTTTGCATTCATAGCAAGAGGTATAAATCCTTTTTTCTCTGCTTTCCGTGGCTACTTTTCATGAGCAAGGCTCTACATAGCCAGAGGATGGGGAAACTCAGAAGTTTAGAATATGTTGTACTGTTGTGTGTTTTGTCTGTCTGTTGCAAAAACAATATTTTGGTTTTGTCCACTTTGATCAGAAGTCTCATCTGTGGCCATGGATGTTTTATTTTTATATTTTCTTTCCTGAACTGAAGTGTTTTCTCCCCAAGGAACATTTTCCTTTTGCGTGTGTATCACAGAAGATTTTTATTTTGAGACATTTTGGACTCGATCTTTGAATTGCTCCAGGACCAGAACACGATATGCAACTGGCATGCTATTTTCCTGTATTGCTGCAATAACAGCATAGAGGCCTGCTTCATTCTACCTAACCACAGAACTATTTTCGGGCCTATTTTGGCCAGCAACCTGAAACGGGCACCTTGTGCAAGTTTGCAATCTTTTCATACAGTCCCTCGGGGGGAGGGGGGGGAATGAAGATTCTTTCATTATTCCAGTTTCTCTGCCTAGCATCAGCAAAAGACACACATGTTCAGTGGAAGCTGTAACTGAACATGAACAGGAACAGGATGAACTTTGTGCAAGCCATCCCACAGTGTGTTTATTTGTTTTATTTACTTGTTTTCTTTGTAATATTTCCATTGTAATATTGAATGTAACTGTTTATGCATTGTCCTTTAAGAATGTGTTGTTGTTATTGTTTTCCCTTCATAATTTATATGTTATGGCTGTTTTGTTCTTTAGATGTTTTTACTTTTCAAATCCTTCTGAGTGATTCTGTAATAGGGGTTTACTGAATTTGACTACTTCAGATGTGAGGTTCATCAATGTGAAGTTTTGACCCATTTGTTTATTTTCTCACTCTGTCATTACAATGGCTAGGAATAGGTAACAATTAATGTGAATGGATGTCAACACCATAAGAATCTAGGAAGATGATAGTTTGGAATTCCATCAAGATTGCTTTTCTCTCAAAATGATTAATGTATCTTATGGCTTTTTCATGCTAAGAAATGAATTAAGTTCAACTATTGTATATTCTGGACATGGGTGCATGTGCCTTAGAACATTTTGTGATTATGATGTTATTGATAAGTACTATATACAACCTATGCTAACATTTCAATAGATGCCTTTGTGGTATTAAGGAAATGGTAGGATGTGATTTTCCATTTAAAGTCCCTGTATGGATCATCCAGAGAATATTAGTTAATCCAGATTTGTTTCAACACACCGACCTAGCTGATCTTCAGACACTACCTTCTCATCCTATGTACAGAAACAATTAGAAGCAGTTAAACAAATGGGGGAGCAAGTACACTCTAGATAGCACATGATTGCCATACAGTCACTTACATTATAGATAAGCACTCACAGATATAGGCACATGGATGATTTTGGATTCTCTGTTTGGCTGGGATAAGGATGCCAAAGAAGGTTTAACCCTTATAATGCACCCCATTGTGGTGATTTTGAATTCTGATCTTTGTCTAATTAGTCCTTGTAATGTGTATCCATCTCATATGGCACAGTCACACCCTGGAAGTCAGTATTGGAGCCAGGGGGCAGAACGGTGCTTGCTAATATGTGAAAGGTCATCTGTGTACATCTGCCTTTCACATAAAAGAAGGGAGTGGTACGGCTTGGCTAACCCCGTTTTGGTTCAAGTGGAATCTAGGAGGTGCAAAAGCCAAGAGCTATAACTTCCACCCCAACTCACACATACCCCCACGGCTGGTAATGCGTTCCAGAGGTTTTGTGCATAGAAAAACAAGGGCAGAGTTAAACGCTGTCGCATAAATGTTATCTTAATCCTTGGCGGATACACCCCCATCCACAGGGAATCACATTGCTCGTTAGAAATAGCATTAGTTTTCCTTTTTTCTTGACTAGAAGCACACATATCGGAAAATATATACAGACATAGGGGGTCTTCTTATATTGAGACCCCCCCCACTGGCCTGGACTTTACAGGAGACAAGGACAACCAAAACAAGGAACACACACTTCACCACATGGATAAGTGGGAGTCCCCTTTGTTACTTAAGGAGTACAGTCTCCTTTGCTTCCTGCTACAGCTTAAAGGAGGTAGAGGAGGGCTTGGTGATAAGCGGTTTAGTAAGAAGTGAGGTCTGTGTGACCAATACATGTGATATACCCACTTGAAAATGGCAATTGGACTTTGAAGAATGGGACATAAAACAGTGGGTAAGGTAATATTACTGTTGAGATGGTAGCATTTGTTGCATTTGATTTTCCTTTGGTCACTGACTTGTTCTTTTCCTATTGGGCTTAACGGGTCGCCAAATGCCTGCTGGCCCATGGTGGCTCTGTGAATTTTGGTCTAGCTGGCAGAAGATATTGTTTTATGTGATTATAGTAATAGTTTTTTTTAATTATTATTACTGGATGTTGTTACTTGCAATGTATTTCTAATGTTATTCAGTTAATGTCTATAGGTCTCTGAGTTTAGTTTTAGGGACCAAAACCAAGCAAACGGGCCATTCTAGTAGTATCAAAAGGTCCAGTCATACTTGACAGTTCCTTGGTCGATGTACTGAAAAGGGAGTTGAGCAGACTGACGCAAGATTGTGTTTTATGTTGTAATAGTTATAGTATTATTAATAGCTGTTTGTTGCTGTATACAATGCATCCCAAATTTAATCCAGCTTGCTTCCGCCTGCCTGCATAGGCTGATTTCTTCATTTTCCCGAAAGCCGCAACCGACTTACATGGAAATGGCTTTGAGACCGATTCGGCAACCCAAACAAAGTAATACAGCTACCTGAGAGACCAGTTAGTCTCTCAGGGCTGAAAGGGGGGACTGTTAGAGTTAAATTGAAACCCCAGTGCTTGTAAAATTATAGTTCACTTGTCCTACCCAAACCAGCTTGAGCATCATGGGAAATAGAACCAAAGTGGCCTTTATTTGACTCTTGATATAAAATGTCGGTTTATTTCCTGGTGACCTGACCCTTACCTACATTCCAGTGGCTCGCATAATAAAAGCCGGTTTAAGCTGGACACGTCCCTACTATGCATTTCTGTATCACATTTATGCTTATAACCTTGCTTATTGTTACTAATGTGCCTTGCATAGGAATGTCAAACGCTGTTCCAATGTCCCACAAACCTTGACTTGTAAAACTCCTTTGATATGTAAGCAAAGTAATATCATGTCTGTCTCCAGTTTAGGGGGTGCCCGGTTGCAGCTGGGCCTCCCCTCAATAGTTGCCTTTGTCTGCTCCTGCATAGTGCTTATCTCAAGGACATGCGAAATATGCAGACATAGAGTCTAAGAGATAGTCTTGATGTTTCCACTTTGTCCTTCCCCCTGTACCCCTTTACCTCCTTACATATGCCCCAAAGCTATGACAGTTAGCAATTGCTTCTTTTGTATTTTATGACGTGAACCCGATATTGTAAACTTCAGGGTAAGCCTATATAAACCCTTGAACACCAATAAACGAGGTTCCCATGCTGGCCTGCTTCGGCTTGTAAGTATTGGGTCCCCTTTGCAAAGGTTTTTGTCTCATGTTACTTGATCTCTGATATTGGGTTCATTTGCACTCAACTCCGCACTCTTCCCGGGTGTAATAAGCGAGTTGGGGTTGACAGGGCGACTTGCGTGTTGGGTTTGGACCTAACACAGGCTCTCACCTAAGAGTGGAACTTACTTCCAAGTAAACATGTATAGGTATGAGGTGTACCTAGTTTTGAAAAAGATCAGAACCTTTTTCAGGACCAACATATAGCATCCTAATGAGATTATGTTTAGTTGCAGATACTGCCATTTTGGCTTCCTTTGTGTATACCCTGCCATTCCTAATGTAAGCCTGCCTGTTTCTCTGTTCCAAGTTCTATTTTTCCCAAATTCAAAACATACACCAGCACATACATGCACGTGCATGTGTGTGCACGCATTGTATTCTGCTGGGATCGTACAGCCTATTACAGCCTTTCCCAACCTTTGGGTCCCCAGTACGGTTGCCAGGTCCATGGCCTGAGACTGATTCTGTATCTTAGGAGAAGAGAAGATCAGCCAAGTGCAGGTGTTCTTGCAACTCTGTAATGGGGAAAACCACAAGGTGGAATTCTCCCTCCTCCCTCCACAACTTTTAAAGATACAGAAGACCTCTTGGAGGCTGGGCCTGGCAACCGAGAGGTCTTCTGTATCTTTAAAAGTTGTGGAGGGCGGAGGGAGAATTCCACCTTGTGGTTTTTCCCATTACAGAGTTTCAAGAACACTTGCACTTGGCTGACTTTCTCTTCTCCTAAAGATACAGGATCAGTCTCAGGCCAAGAACCTGGGAACCCTAGTCCCCAGATGCTGCTGGACTACAATTCCCATCTTTCCTGACCATTGGCCATGCTGGCTAGGGCTGATGGGAGCTGAAGTCCAATAACATCTGGGGACCCAAAGGTTGGGAAAAGTTGGTCTACTACATGCTCCTGTTTTTAACCTTACCCATAATCATCTGCCTAGCCCTAGTTCATCAAGCCAACGCTGCAGCAGTTCACTTCCGAATACTATGTGGTTCATCTACCCATTTTCTCTTCTTTACTCCTTGCACAGCCCTATCTTGGCCAAGAATCTGTGTACCAGGGCATTCCTATTCCCTCTAGCATATGATGTCGTTTCCATGCTCTTGTTTTCATCCAGTATCAGTTATTAGCCTTCCATTAGTAAGGACATGTTGATACCTGGGAGGACAGAAGCGAGTGGCAAAATACACAGGGAAAGTGCACTTGGGGAGTGCGAGGAAAAGTTTATTTATGTGTGAATATTTTTTCCTAGCCTTGCATTTACTCTACACCAAAATGTAGCATGGGATTTTCTTTTACCCCACCCCCCCAAAAAATGTTGGTAGAAATTAAATGCAGAAAATCTTGATTGTTTTAGAGCACAATTTTATACACACCTACTTAGAAGTAAGCCCCATTTAGTTCATCTGGATTTACTCCCAATTAAGTATGTATAGGATTGAGCTCGTGATATATTAAAGAGCACTATAAGGTTAAAAGGTGGTAATCCTATTCATGCCAAGAAAGTGTGGTTGCATTGTAGGTAGCTTTTCTAGGACAACGCATTTCAGCAAATAGCTTGACTAGGGCTGCAGTCCAATACATGTCTACTCAGAAGTAAGTTCCATTGGGTTAAATGGAACTTATTCCCAGGTAAGTGTGTATTGGATTGCAGGCTAGAGCTAATGGCGGGTGGGGAGAGAGAGAAGTATGTGGTGGGTAAAAATATGTTCTAAACCATTCGTGTAGATAGCTTTCCATAGCTTTCTAGCCAAGAGATCAGTTTTACTGAGCAATCCGACGGATTGGATAAGCCTTTATTCCCAGTCATTTCCACTGAACCGATTACTGTCAATGTAAAAGTGTGTTTTCCAGCTATATAGTTTTCTGTACTGACTCGCTGGCACAGCACTGTATCATCCCTCCAGTTCTTTTTTCTTCCTCTTCCTGAGAACGCATCCTGACCTCTTCAAACTGGATGCTGTTTAGCCATGAAAACCACTGTCAGTTTTTATATGAATTCAAGATAATATGTATGTTTGGGGCTTTTAGTTTGCCTGCAGTTCCTTTTGCTGTCTTGCATCTTTCATATTATAGTTAACCATGAGCACAGAATAGACACAAAGAAAAAAAAATTAAAGATAAGGGTTGTAATTAACATCATAAGACTGCAGAAACAATCATATGCCCCAGAGATGTCCTGTCATTCTTTGTTTTTCCCTGTTGCATTTTTAAAGTGGTATATTTTGTTGGATGTTAAATGAAAA
This sequence comes from Rhineura floridana, assembly GCF_030035675.1. Classification (NCBI taxonomy): domain Eukaryota; kingdom Metazoa; phylum Chordata; class Lepidosauria; order Squamata; family Rhineuridae; genus Rhineura; species Rhineura floridana. The sequence goes on from NC_084482.1 coordinate 102,763,730, forward strand.
TGAATATTTTGGTCCATCTCATTATTTGTGTGTCTGTTAAAATGGCATCTCTTGAGTTCATATGAAGCACTTGTAACATAAGCAGCATTAGACTGACAAAGTGGGCTTGGTGGGGGCGTGGTTTGCCGGAAAACAAGACAGATGCTTAGTCCTGTACCTCCCTCTGAATCTGGATAAAATTAATTTGGATGGCAAAATAATGTAACAATCTTGATGATACAATAGCATGAACCTAAGGGATACGTGTTTGCGCCCATCATGGTCTTCAGCTAAACTTCCTAGACTTCAAGATGAACCTGACATAGAGAGCTGTCAGAAGCAGATGGTGAAATTGACAAAGAGCATGCTGCTGGAGGAAAGGCTGCCAAAGGCATGAAACTGGTAAGTGTTACTGGGATCACTATGGAACCTGATGAATATATTGATAAAAATCATAAAGCACTCTCCCAAGACTGGGCAATGGCGCTGGAACCATTGGATACTAAAATCTCTGCTCTCAGTTTGAAATTGGATGATATAGCCAAGATGGTTAATAAAGCTATGAACCTGGGCTTAGAGCATCAGCCCGCAGTTTTGAAACTTAAAATGATGACTGTGGATCTAGACTACTGCTTAGCTGAACAGGAGGATAGAAACTGCTGTCAAAGGATCTGCTGGTGAGGGATCCCTGAACGTGAGGAAGGGACAGATATGCTGCAGTTCTTGGCTGCTTGCTTTAATACCCCGCAGCTTGGATTTACTGTATTGGCAGAGGACTTTGAACATGAATATCAGGCCTTGGGCCCCAGAGCCCCCTCAGAGAAATGCCCACACAATATTATTTCCCATTTTGAAAGATGCAAGGTCAAAACCAATGTTTTTAAAGCACTCTGCTTTAAAATATATAGATCACCAGATCAAGGTGTTTCAGGATGTGAGCCTAGAGACTCTGAAACTGCAAACAATTCAGATACATTACTAGGGCACTATAGGAGGTCAGTATTCCCTACCGTTCGGGTTTTCCTTTCAGACTGATAATAACTTACAAAAGCCAGATGATGACTGCTCCTTATGAGGGATAGGCTGAAAAAAATCTTGCACAAATTGGAATAAATGTACTTGCTGAGGTCTGGCAGTGGCAAGATTCAATGTATGGAAGAAAACCAGTGCTGGAAAAGGAAGGAGAAACGTGATAACAAAAAAGCGGTGGAAGCAACAGACGAATCATTGTAATATTTCACTGTGCTGCCCTTGGGTGGAATGGCTGGACTAGTACAAGTGTCATCAGTAACGTACTCATTTTGAACAGCTTTCTATTCTGGGACGATCACACGTTAACATCTTTTGAGGACAGCTCCAAGCCCCCACATACCCTCTGATGCCAGCAATATAACTGTTGTTCCTATGTTTACGGAACAGGGTCAGAGAGGGATTTAATGGTTTGTAGTTTATTGTTCTGTGTTCTGTATTTATGTGCTAATAGTAGGGTGGTTGTAGAGTACACGTTTTGAGTGTGTTGAGGGGAAATTTGAAGATGTACAGGGGTCAAGGAGTGTGTTTGAGCAGAATCATCACACCTGACAGTATGGCAGGTGATCAACTTAACATAGTTTCTTTTAATGTCAATGGGCTGGGTACGGTGATTAAGAGGGCAAAGTGGAAATGGCACTTAAACAGGAAAGCCAGCATGTCGTACTCTGATAAGAGATGCTAGGAAAAAGTCAGGAGTGATCTTGAAAGAGAAGTTGCTGGGGGAACAAGTGTGTGCTCCGGGCACCTCCAAATCAAGAGGAATGGCTTTCCTTTGTCCAAGAAAATGTTTGTTTGCTAGAAAGCACTCTTGATGATGGAAGTTGCTACATATTTGTTAAAGGTTCTGTGAATGGGGAGTGTTATACCCTTGCATTTCTGTATGCCCTGAATAAGGGGCTACTGGGATTCCTGAGAGATATGTTTAATAAATTATCCTTGTTCAATAAAGGACATTTGATAATAGGTGATGATCTGAATGAGGTAATGAATCCTAGCCTTGATAGAAGCAACAAGAGCCTGCTAGGATCTGGTGGTCTTTCTAAACTCTTGTGACCTTATCCAGGACTGTGAATTAATAGATAGCTGGAGGGAACAGCACCCCTCAGAACGAGATTACATGCTTCACTACTCAAGATTTAGGTTGCACTCCCACATAGATTTTATTCTTATTGACAAGGGAGTTTGGAATAAGGTGGGGTGTCATGCATTGGCACAATAGCAATTTATGACCATGCCCCAATCTCTTTACTGAGAGAGGGAGCAAGAAATAAAAGAGGTAATTGCTAGACAGAAGAATGGGAAAACACTGGAACTAATAGTTTTAGCAGGAAATTTTATAAGTCCTTCAAGGACCAGTTGATCCCTCATTTACAACAGTTATTTAATCCTATCCTGAATGGAGCAGATATCCCAGACATTTGGAGGGAATCGAGGATAGTGGTTTTGTTAAAACCAGATAAGAATCCAATGCAGTTATGGTCTTACCACCCAGTATATTACTTATCAATTGTGATGTGAAGTTGTTAACTTCCATCACAGTTAACCATTCAAATACTTTTATTGGCAATCTGATGGATACAGAGGAATACCTAGAAGCCAGACCGCTGATTCTATCAGGCAAATCTTGAACATAATGTATAGAATGAATGCAAGACACCAAAAGGCTGCTTTGATGTAACTTGACACCTTTAAGGTATTCGACAGTGTGGAATGGATTTTTATTTTTTTTAAAAAGCTTATTCAGTGGATGAAATTTGGGAAGAAATTTGAGCAACTCATAAAGCATTTATATTCCACCTATAGGGCAAGAATTAGAGTTAATAGATCTGATACTCGTTCTATTTGCATCCAAAGAGGCACAAAGCAGGGCTGCCCATTGTTCTCCCTGCTTTTTGCGCTTATCATTGAGGTGTTGGTGATCTAGATAAGATCCTCCCTGGCAACTGAGGAAGTGAAAACTGAAAACAAGGAGCACATTATCAGTTTATTTGCAGATGACACACTCTTGTCGGTAGTGAATATTCCACAGGCCTTACTACCTATTGGTACTATATTTATGGAATTCAAGGTAGTGGCAGGTTTAGAGATAAACTGGTCCAAATCTAAGCTTCTATGCCTTAATCTCTCCTTAAACAACTGGACTTGTAAATCAGTTCTGGTTTAGAATTATGCCATGGTGACTTTTAATATTTAGGAGTAGTTATTACAAAGGACTGACAGCAATTTAAAAAGAGGTACTTTCACATAGTGAACAGATAAGTGATTTGGCACTTACATACCTGGAAACATGTCCCTCTCTCTTGGTTTGGTTGATGTGCGGCTGTTAAGATGTCACTTCTACCTAAGCTCCTTTTCATTTTCCAGGTGTTGCCAACAACCATTTCCAATAAGTGGTTTAACTCACAGCAGAAGGCTATTAAGAAGTTTGTCTATGACGGCAAGTAGAATTGTGTTGCTAAGAACACACTGTACAGCCCCAAATGAGGGGCAGACTTGGACTACCACACTTGCAGTCTTACTACCATGCACAAAACAATTATTTCATATACAGTAATCACAGTCTCCAAGTTGATAGTGTGGGTGGACTTGAAGTTAAACCAGAATCCTTTTAACTGGAGGGCCCTCCTGTTTCAATTAACAAGTTGGTTTTACAGAGAATTGAGAACTCCTTCCTGAGATCTACTATGGTCATTTGGGGAAAATGGATGGAAAAAGTTAGCACCATCAGTATCTCCTCTTGTACCTATTTTGGAGCATGCTAATTTTAGACACGAAGACAAATACCTCCAATATAAGGGGTGGGAATCGAGTGGGATCGTTCATCTCTGTGACCTTTACAAGAATGGACAGCCCTTGTTGGGAGCTAAATTGCTTTTGAAAGTCAGGGATTTGAAGACCTCCTGGGTTCAGCTTCAGCAGATTTGCTTATTTGCTTGTTCTCTTCTCAAACAGGGGTTGTCGCTGAGAAAACTGGCATGGTATGAGCATCTGTGTGTGAATGTGGATGATAGTTTTAAAGGGTTAATTTCATGTGTATACAAGGCTCTGATTGGGAAGATGGCTGGAGACTCTATGGGTATGAAGTGGGGATGGGAGTTGGACCTGGGTTGTGAGCTACCAGCAGAGACTTGGAATGCTATGTGGGTGAAAGCGCCCTTTAAACCGATGTCTGCTAACATTCAATAAGGGGCATTTAAGATAGTCCATAGATGCCACTGGATGCCGCTGAAATTGCACAGCATAAACCTGACCATCCCAAGAGATTGCTGGAGAGGATGTGGGGAAGTTGGATTCCCTCTTTCACTTGTGGTAGGAATGGAGCTTTGTGTGTAACTACTGGGATGGTGTTTTTGCTAAAATTTCTGATATCACAGGGCAATTGCTGGAACCAAAACCCTCATTGGCCCTGTTATTGATAGACAAATGAGAGGATTCTGATAGGGAACTGGTTGTTCTTTTGCTTGCAGCAGTTTGGCAGGAGCTGGCATGCCACTGGAAAACTACAGGATTCTCAACAAAAGGGTGGCTAAATAAAATTTGGGAGATGGCACGGCCAGAATGCCTAGCTTTTCAGAATAGGATAATATTTGGTAGAGCTAAAATGACAAATTTGACAGAATCTACCCCCTTTTTTTTGTCCTGTGTGAACCGAGAAGGTACTTTTTACAGCCTCAGCTCACCCAAATACAGTTATGGTGGGGATATATTCAGGGAATGTCTGAGGATTCTATAGTACTTATTGTCTCTGATTGATTTCATATCCTTTTTTCAATGAGTGTTTGCAACTTTTTAAATCCGTGCCCCTCTGTCTTCCATAGTGTATCAATCTGTATGTATTCTCCTATATTTAGTTCGTTTACTATGGTTTTGTTGTATTGTTTCTTGTTGTTTGATGCTCTCTAAAAAAATTATAGTTCTTCCCTACTTTTGCAATCCCGTCCCCCATGACAATCAGAACATCTTGTTTTGGTGTGTGATCAATTTCTTTCTGTACTTTTGCATAAAATCTCTCCAATTCCTCTTCTTCTGTGTTTGGTGTTGAAATGTAGACTTGCATGATGGTTATGGTAATAAGTTTCCTGTTTAATCTAATTGATATCACTCACTCAGACCTTGTGTTATAGCTCTTAATTGCTTTTGCTACATCACTTCTCACTATTAAAGCAACCCAATTTCTTCTTAATTTCTCATTTCCTGCATAAAATATTTTGTAGTTGCCGGATTGAAAATGTCCCATTCCCATACATTTTAATTCACTTATGCCAAGTATCGTAATGTTGATGTTTCCATTTCTTGTTTGACAATTTCTAACTTTCCCTGGTTCATACTTCTCACATTCCATGATCCTATTGTGTACATCATACAACTATGGACTCTCCTTTCGCATCTGTGCACATCAGCCTCTGGGCTTCCATTCGTCTTTGACCCAGTGGCATCATTAGTCACAGCGCTACTTGTGCTTGTCCGTTGTTCTTCCCAAGTAGCTCAATGAGTGCCATCTGACCTGGGGGTCTCATCTTCCAGCACTATCTTGTGTTGCATTTTGGATACTCTGTTCATAGGGTTTTCATGGTAAGAGGGATACAGAGGTGGTTTACCATTGCCTTCCTCTGAGTTTGGATGCATCTTAGTCTGGTTTATCAGCTTTGACCATTCTGCCTTGGGTGCCCCTGCTAGGAGTGTAGCCTCTTGTTCTAGACTCCTGACGGCATTGCTCTCAGCTTCTTCAACACTCTCAAACCCCTTCACCATATTAAGGTGTGCATCCTAGAGGAGGGAGAAATAGAGGAGAACTTTTGTGGGGAAATGGGGCTTAGGAGATAGAAATGAAGCAGGAGAGAGTCTTACTAAATTCTGTGAAGCCAATAATTTGTTTCTTGCAAACACATTTTTGAGCAACCAAAAAGACGACTGTGGACATCACCAAATGGTCAATGTAGGAATCAAATTGATTATATAATTGGTAACAGAAGATGGAGAATTTCCATACTTTCTGCAAAAACAAGACCAGGAGCAGACTGTGGTACAGATTATGAACGGTAATATGGAAAATCAGAGTAAAGCTAAAGAAGAACAACAATCATAATGCCAAAATACAATTTAAATAACATCCCAGAAGAATATAAAGATCAAATAAGGGACAGATTTGAGGCTTTAAACCTAGTTGATAGAGAACACAGCTTGGAAAAGTTACTTTTTTGAACTACAACTCCCATCAGCCCCAGCAAGCATGGCCGCTTGTGGCAGTTGTAGTTCAAAAAAGTAACTTTTCCAAACTCTGATAGAGAACCAGAAGAACTATGGATTGAAGTCAGAGACATTATCAGGGAAGAATGCAAAAAGACAATACCTCTAGTTAAAAAGAGAAAGACCTCAATGGATGACTGACAAAACGCTTAAAATGGTTGAAGAAAGATGGAAAGCAAAAGGAGATAGAAAAACGGTTAGAACCTTAAATGCATAATACAGCGACTAGTACGTAGGGACAAAGAGAACTATTACAATAGTTATTGTTTAGAAATAGAAGAGGACAACAAAAAAGGTAGAACAAGAGCCCTATTCCAAAAGATTAAAGAAATGAAAGGGAAATTTAAACCAAGAGTAGGGATGTTGAATAATCAAGGAAAGGAAGATGGAAGCAATACACTGAATAACTCTATAAAATAGATGCAAGGATGACAGATTCATTCATGGAGGAACCGTATGATGAAGAACCAGAAATTTTAGAATGTGAGATGAGAGCTGCTCTTAAAATACTTGGAAGAAACAAATCACCAGGAACAGATGACATACCAAAAGAGTTGCTACAAGTTACTGAGAGTGAATCTGTCCAAAGTTTGACAAAAAATTGTCAATAAATATGGAAAACTAAACAATAGGCCACAGACTGGAAGTGTTCAATATATATGCCAATTCCAAAGAAAGGGGATCCCAGGGAATGCAGTAATTATCAAACTATAGCCTTAATATCCCATGCAAGTAAAGTAATGCTCAAGATTCTATAACAAAGGCTCTTAATATATGTGGAGCAAGAAATGCCAGATGCCCAAGCTGGATTTAGAAAAGGAAAAGGTACCAGAGATCATATCACAAACACGTTGGATAATGAAGTGGACTGAGGAATTTCAGAAGAAATCACCCTGTGTTTTATAGATTACAGCAAAGACTGATTGTGTAGATCATGAAAAACTATGGAATCCTTTAAAAGAAATAGGGGTGCCAAAGCATGATAATTGTCCTGATGCGCAACCTATACTCTGGACAAGAGGCTACTATAAGGACAGAATATGGAAAAACCTATTAGTTCCCAATCAGAAAGGGCAGGGCCGACCACAGGCATGCCGGGGCCCTTGGGCACCAGCCTGCCCCAGGCCCCGGCACTCCCCTTCTGTGATTCATGGCAGGATTTGTACAGCGGATCGCAGGGCGGGAGATCCCAAGCTGCTCGCCATTCCCCCACTCTACTTACCTTTCTCTGTGCTGTTTTTTTGGCTGCATGCACTGCACACACATTGCTGCCATCAATCAAGATGGTGGCAGAGGCTTCAGCCCCTTAGGAAAACCTCGGCCTCCATTTTGATTGATGGCAAACCTGTGCGCACAGTGCGCGCAGCTGCAAAAAGCAGCAGAGAGAAAAGTAGGTGACGCGGGGGAATGGCAGGTGGCTTTGAAGTTCCTGTCCTGCTATCCGCGGCAGCAATCCTGCTGCGGATTGCGGAAGGGGAGTGCAGGAGCCCCTCAGGGGCCGTTGGCCAGTGCCCCACCTGGCCACCTTTTAGAACCAGCCCTGAGAAAGGGTGTGAGACGGGGTGTATTTTATCCACCCTATCTGTTCAATCTATATGCAGAACATATCATACGGAAAGCAGGACTGGACCAAGATGAAGGAGGTGTGGAAACTGGAGGGAGCAATATCAATAGTTTAAGATATGCAGATGATACCATACTACTAGCAGAAACCATTAATGGTTTGAAACGAATGCTGTTGAACGTTAAAGAGGAAAGCACAAAAGCAGGACTACAGCTGAATGTCAAGAAGACTAAAGTAATGACAACAGAAGATTTATGTAAGGTTAAAGTTGATAATGAGGACATTGAACTTGTCAAGGATTATCAATACCTTGGCACAGTCATTAACTAAAATGGAGACAATAGTCAAGAAATTAGAAGGCACCTAGAACCGGCGAGGGCAGCTATGAGACAACTAGAAAAGGTTCTCAAATGCAAAGATGTATCATTGAACACGAAAGTCAGGATCATTTAGTCCATGGTATTCCTGATCTCTATGCATGGATGTGAAAGTTGGACAGTGAAAAAACTAGATAAAAGAAAAATCAACTCATTTAAAATGTGGTGTTGGAGAAGAGCTTTGCAGATACCATGGACCACGAAAAAGACAAATAATTGGGTGTTAGAACAAATTAAACCAGGACTATCATTAGAAGCTAAAATGTTGAAACTGAGGTTATCATACTTTAGACACATACTGTAATGAGAAGACCTGATTCACTAGATAAGACCATAATGCTGGGAAAAACAGAAGGGAGTAGAAAAAGAGGAAGGCCAAACAAGAGATGGATTGATTCCATAAAGGAAGCCACAGACCTGAACTTACAATATCTGAAGAGGATGGTTTATAACAGATGCTCTTGGAGGTTGCTGATTCATAGGGTCACCATAAGTCATGATCAACTTGAAGGCACATAACAACAACAAAATCAATAAATATCAACCTTAAAAGTCCAACAAGTTGATGATCATTTATTTGTCTGCATGTATTTATTTTTTCTTAGGAGTTTCTTGTAGTTTTACCAAACTAATAGTGGATTAGTACTTTTTGTAGGCCAGGGAAAAAAATCAAGTGGAATGCCTTTTTTGTATAGCTCAAACATTTGAAATTTGGATAAGGAAATATATTATACGAAATACAAACAATTTTAAGGCTACAATCTTATTGAATGCATAAAGAGGAGTAAAGCCCACTGAAAACAGCAGGACTTAGAACTAATTGAACATGTACAAGCTTGCACTCTTGGGCTGCAATCCTGCACATTCATTTGGGAATCTTGTATTAAGCCCAGATGGACAACACTGTGATTTTACTTATGAGTGAATATGCTTAAGATCCTACTACTGAAAAGACTCTCATCTGGGGGTTGGGTAGTTCTTGGTCTAGTTCCCTGACTTTTTTAGTAACGTTTGGGAAGCTATCACATCTAGCTGAACATGATCTATACCAACTGGTATAGTGGCTCTCCAGGGTTTCAACCAGAAGTCTTCCTCAATCTTACCCAAAGATGGCAGGGTTAGAACCTTGGACATTGCAAAGCAACTTCTCTGCCACTGAGCTATGGTATTTCCCCTTTGCCCAATGAGTTTGGGCAAATCAGCTAGACAGAATGTATCTCCTTCTAGCATACTATAATTGCTATGATAGAAGTGGGGAGGGGTTTCAAGAAGAGTGGTGTTCACCCTCTCAGTCTTGCATATTCTTATTCAACAACATTGTATGCACAAAGATGTGTTTTGAACCTTGCAGGAGGAAAAGCAGCTTGGGTGGCTGGGGGGAGAATTTGGATTCAACAAATTATGAATGGGGAATGACTTAATGCACCCTTTCTCCCCCCTCTGCTTCAAATTGCAGCCTCCTGAAGTATTACATGTTAGCCTGTCTAGATGATTCTGTGAGCTGAGGTTGGGTTCCTGAATCCTTTCAGTTCCCAGAACTACTTGTAAGCAAGTTGTATGAATGACCCATTCCAGCTACCATTTTCATTAATCTAATTTCATTTATATCCCAGCTTTCCTCCAAGGAATTGAAGGCATTGTATGTGGTCCTTTCCATCCCCATTTTATCCTCACAACACTCTGTGAGGTAGGTTAGGCTGAGAGATTGTGACTATCCAGTAAGCATCATGGCTGAGCAGAGACTTGAACCTGGGTCTCCCTGCTCCTATTCATAAAATCATAAATAGTAGAGTTGGAAGAGACCTATAAAGCCATCGCGTCCAACACCCTGCTCAAAGTCCAACCATACCTGACAGGCACCTGTCCAGCTGCCTCTTGAATGCCCCAGTGTTGGAGAGCCCACCACCTCCCTAGGTATTATTATTTAATTTGTATACCACTTAATACTTCAAAAGAAGCCTCTAAGCGGTTTACAGTGTTATAAAAAAAATCAAACAAAATTACACATTTAAAACATTACAAAAGATAATCTTAAATATCAATATATCCTAAAATAACCTAAAAATAGGTAATTGGTTCCATTGTTGTACCACACTAACAGGAAGTTTTTCCTGAAGTTCAGTTGAAATCTGGCTTCCTGTAACTTGAACCCATTGTTCCGTGTCCTGCACTGTGGGATGATTGATCCTGGCCCTACTCTGTGTGACAGACAACCTTTTAAGTACTTGAAGAGTGCTATTATATCTCCCCATAGTCTTCTCTTCTCAAGGCTAAACATGCTATGTTTTTTCAGTCTCTTCTCATAGAGCTTTGTTTCCAGTCCCCTGATCATCCTTTTTGCCATCCTCTGAACCAGTTCCAGTTTGCCTACATCCTTCTTAAAGTACAGTGTCTAGAACTGAATGCAGTACTCAGGATGAGGCCTAACCAGTGCCAAATAGAGGGGAACTAGTACTTCATGTGTCCAACACTCCACTCTTGTTTATGTAAACTGCTTAGAGGTTTTTGATGATTAAATGATATATAAATCCAGTTAAATAAAATCAGTCATTACACCACACTGGCTTTCACTTTCATGACATAGGATTATTTCAGCATGCAAAATCAAGTTGCTCCCTGTACACAGGGAAATTAATGTACATGGTTGTTCAGAGAATGAAGCTGTCCTCCACCTGAAGTAGAATAAATTCAGTGAATAAAGTGGTTATTTTTGACAAGAATGACACCTGGTCAATCATAGCTTAATATGTATAGGTGGTACATATAAAAAGGATAGCACAGTGATAAAGTGATGCTTTTAATGTGGAAGGTCCAAGGTTCAATCCCTGGCTTCTCTGAGAAAAGGGCAACCAAAGTGATCAAGATCTGGAGCAGGTCACCTCATGGGCATCTGCAAAGATCCTGAGGGGGGGACAGTTGCAATCCCTGGATGAATCACAACCCCCAGATTCCCAGGTTTATATTTTTTTAAGTAATTGTCTAGCATTTGTAGAACCCAAGATACGAGGCAAAAAGTGCAGGTACTGTTTTCCACATTTGTTTTGTGAGTAACTAGCCTGCTTCCTTTCATTGTTGTTAGCCAATGAATGAAGTCATAACAATAGGAAAATGTGGTTACCCTATTACTTTAAAACGATTGTGTATTGCTTGTATGATCCTAAAGCAGCCTTTTAGTAGGAAATTATCTGGTGGCAGCAGTGGATGTAGTAATTCTATGACTCCTTAATTATGTAATTAGTTAATACAAGTTGTTTTACTGCATTTTGGACCCTGAGAGTTATAAATACAACCACCTCTGAGACCTTGCTGTTGACAGTTGAAGAAAGACAGCATAAGGCTGGATGAGCCATCATTTGACTTGGAATAAGGCAGCTTTCATATGTTAAAATGATAGGGTGGAGTTGAAATGACGTTAAGAAACTCTGTGGCTTCTGTTCCTGCTGCATTTTCACTGTCCAAGCAACTGGCTTGGAAGCCCTCCAAGTGGTTTAGAAATATGGTATTCTGTGATTACATTCTGTTAGCCAGAATTGGTTGTGATCATTCATTTCCTGCATTCAGCTGTTATGCAATGTTTCTGTGTTTTGCTGAAGAGGTGCTGGAGGAAGTGAGCATTGTTATAGTTAGTGGGAGAAACAAAAGCTTTTGAACTACAGATTTCTGGTAATAAAGAAAAGCGTACCTCCTACTGTTTTCTGGGGAAAGTGGATGGAAGAAAACCTCTCATTCTAAAGTGTTGAGTACAATTGTTCTATGCAGTTCTTGGGAAATGTCCGGCTATAATCTGCATAGTTTCTTTCCAAAACTTTGGCAGAAAATTAAAAGAATAGCCAACAGGATGGGGAGCAAATTCTATACCAACAAACATCATCCCCCATAGAAGACATTCTTGTGTTATATTTTGTAGAAGAAAAGTGGGGGTTTTCCCCCTATAAAGAAACGTAATGTCGTTATTTCCTTCAGCTGATGCAAATGTAATCAAGTATCTGCTTAGAATGAATTTGAAATATTTGAAATATCATCTGTGTTTTGTGGGCTATTTTATCCCAGGCATCCCACTGTTTCATAAAAAGGCTACATTCCCTGTGTTGCTCCTATTCATATGTTTTGGCTAGTTGGGCTACCATAGTCCTCGTGTGGCTTGTGAGTTTTGGATGCACTGAATACTCTCCAGCCCTTTCAAAAGCACCATGTTCAGTCACCGAAGAAAGCCAACTGTGGTAAGGAATCAACCCAAGCTGGGGGGAAAAACCAGAATGGTAGACAGCATCAAACAGACTCAGGAAGACTGAATGGAGAGAAGAGATCTTTAGGTTTGGCATGAAAAAGGTCACTTTGAAAAGAAGTGTTTTTGGTGGAGTGGATCAAGTGAAGACCAGACAGACAAAGATAAGAAGCAAAGGCTAATACAGAGCTTGGAAAAGTTACTTTTTTGAACTACAACTCCCATCAGCCCTAGGCAACATGGCCACTGGATTAGGCTGATGGGAGCTGTAGTTCAAAAAAGTAACTTTTCCAAGCTCTGCCCTAATAAGACAACTTAACAAGGTTTGTGAAGTTGAAAGAGGAAAAGGGAGATGGGACGGTTGCTGGAAAGAAAGGAGGAGTCAGGCTAGGTAGGAGTAGAGGAAATGTGAATATGTGGGAAAGCAAAGGAGAAGCAGCCAGAAGGCAAACTGAGATTAAAGGAGATTGCATGTGGTCACAGGAGCAGATCCCTTGTCTTCTGTAATAATTCTGAATAGGCATGAAAATGTGATGTTATTGGACACTAATACATGCATGTAGATACAGTCACTAGCAGTGTCAAATTTAGACGTATTTCCCCTGCTTTTGCATAGCATGCAGCTAGCTAACTGCACTGTTTTCATTTCTGGCTTATTGAGGCCATTTCACTAGCCTTGTAAATGGCAGGTAGGAGTCATGGCCACACTTTGGATTACTGCCACTTCTGTAAGATTTTTTTTAGAAGCAGAGTCATCAACTCCCATTAACCAAGCAGAGTTGTGTGTCCAGCATTCTGTACTGCACACTTTACTCTCATTTATCCCATGATGTGCAGGAAGGCAGGAGATGGGAGCAATCTCCATTCTTGTTAACAGAAATTGTGTACCTCATTCTCTGTGCATTGTGCTGAGAATGAACGGGGAAAGACGTGTTCGGAATCAGCAAAAAGCTTCTTCTATTCAGCTGGAAGAACGCGCTGGCTGTAGGCTGCAAGTAGAGAGAAGAATTGGAAACAATTGCTTAAAAAGAGAATTGGTTGGATTTCTCCTTAAATTTCTGCTGAGGCAATGACAATGTGGAAGTGTTTTGCAGCCTTGCTCCCAACCTGGTTGCTAACCTTTGTGTTGAATGCAATAGTGCTGTTACTAGCACTTTCATTGGTACGTCAGTTTTTCATCTCTGTGCTGGCTAATGGATAAAACAGCCCCAGTAACACAGTTGCTTATTTTCCAATATAATTATTTCTGAGTATTTCTACATACAGCTCTCTGCTGTGCTGCTTTGATAGGTGAATCCTTAGCATTCTTCTACATCTTCCCTTCAGGTGGCAAAATCAGGTGGCAGCACCTCACTGTGACATGCTTTCAACCTCTAGTGGCATCCCACTCCCTCTTCTTGACTCTATAATTAAGCAGGAGGTGGCAGATAAACACTGACTTGTACACCCCTAATAATGCTACTTTCTGCTTTGACTGAACACCGGAGAGCATCCTAAACATGAATGAACAAAGCCTCACAATGCCATTGAGAACAAAAACAATGGGGAATTAAGGTCCTATTTACTTGAGCTGTTTGTGAGCAGTTAAGAGCAGAACCATGTCATTGTGCAGCAAAAGCAATCAACCAGGAATATGAACTCCAGAGTCCACAGAGTGCATGCAGTTTACCACCCAAAAAAATGCAAAATGCATGTTATTCCAGCCAACATCCAAAATTTAGAAGGAACCAAAAAAGACATCTGGTTAATTTTTTGAGGGTGGGACCATGCTTCTCTCTCTCACACACATACACACACACATGCACACAAAACACAAGGGGTAAGATGATCTTTCAGGTCCCAAGACAATATTTGACGTCCCTAGATCATGAAGCTCAGCCATTAATTAGAAATATGCTGGCTTTTAAGGCCCCAATACTGGTTACCTGTCATGACATTTTACTGGTTTGACTGGTGGAGTGCTGGTTGGCTGGCAACTCTCTTTAGGTCATTGGCACAATATCTCTGCATCTTCAGATCTCTCCACAGCAGCTGCCAATTACCATAGGCTACCACATAGATGTTCAAAGAGAATCAAAAGGATTCCAGATTTAAGTTTTTGCCAAGAGGGCCTCTCTCTCTCTCTCTCTCTCTCTCTCAGTAAATTAGTTTGCTAATGTCTCCAGTACAGCAATCCTGAAGGGTCATACTGGGATGATCTGAATAATTATTTTTCAATAATAATTTCAAAAGTAGGAATACTCAAAACAGGGTGGTTTTGTTCTGTCTGCAAAAAAAAAAACAACCTGAGATATTTTCTGTGAAGAAGATGGAAACTTACATTCACAGTCTTCAGCACAAAGCAGCTGTCCACCAGGGATGCCCACATAGATCTTCTGTCTTCTGCCTCTCAGTTCTTCAGTAGGTGGACTAAACAGAATCTTACATATAGGTGTTGCTTCCTGGGTCTACCCTTGGAAACTTAAAGCAGTGGAAGATTAGGAAGGTGGGTGTGTGGGTGTGCATGGGTGTATAGGAATATATCCCCTTCCTTTCCAGCTCTCCTTTAACTGGAAGTTGGCAGGAATTGTGGCCTAATTTATTCCCCTACCTGTCTGACTCCTCAACCTTCTCCTAGAATTTCATGTTCCATTTTAAAATGCCCCACTTTAATTAACTCCAGGATTTCCAGTATTTTTACTGGCCCTGCTTCTGTGCCTTTTAGCAGTCATCTGACATACAGAACTAAATCAGTTCTCACCACTTTATTTCTAAGAAACCATCACCTGCAGGTAAGGCTTTTTGGATGAAGGCAGAGAGGCAGAGCTAGAAAAAGAGAACAACTCTAGTCAACCTAGGTAGCTCATTTTCTAAAACTCTGTTCTGAATGTTTGTATTGTATCTTTCCATCAAGGAACTCAGGAGGGCACACATAGGTTTATCCTATTTACCGTTACATTGCCTCTCATTAGTGCTGGACCTTTCTTTGAACTGAATGCCTGCAAAAGTAGGGATGTTTTTCACTTTGAAGAGTTGCCATGATTGTAAGGCAAGACCCTCTTCTCTTGGTCACCTTTTGAGTAATCCCAAACTGCTGCTTCTCAAAATAAATGACACAGGCAAAAGTGGGATGCTTGAAACAGGAAGGGGCAGCTTTTAATGCCAATCTGGATTCACTCTTGCATAGTGTTTTGGTGCCATTTTAGCATTGCCAGCTTTTTACTAAGTCCCAGTCCTATGTCTCTAATAGGAACCGGACATGCAGAAATCAGACAGATGAAGCTTTTCCCATCACATCCCTGTGCCAGAAAATGCTTTACCTGCTACATTTCTGCATGCCCGGTTAATGTTAAAGGCATGGGAGCAGGGGTAGTCAAACATTGGCAACCTATGGCTATGTTGATCCCAGAGAATAATAGAGACAAATATTGTACAATCACCTGCTTAATGGAACAACTTTTCAAAAATAAGCCACAGAGCTCATCTAAGTTCTTACTGAAGCTGAATCTAGGACAGTTTGGTTAGTAGTTTCTGTGAACTATTCAAGGGTGGGGGAAGAGAATAATTGTGTCATCTTAAATGTTGTGTGATTTGGAGGACTGTGGTCCACTTGTACCTTAGGTTATATCTACACCATGTGTTTACAGTACTCTTATACCTCTTTAATAGTCATGGCTTCCCCCAAAGAATCCTGGGAACTGTGGTTTCAGGGTGCTAAGAGATGTTAGACCCCTTACAGAGCTACAGTTCTCAGCACCATTGACAAACCACACTTCCCAGGATTCTTTGGAGCTGTTAAAATTGTATAAGCGTGCTCTAAATGTATGGTGTGGATGTGACAAGGGTCAACCTTACCGCTAGGTAGAGTGATATGACTGCCTCAGGCAGCAGATGCTGTCTGGGTGGGGGGTAAGCAGTGACAGCAGTTACCTCACTGTTCCTCCTGAGATCTCTGGACGTACCCTTCAATTGGAAGTCAGAGCTGTGAGTGCCATGTGGCTTTCCTATATGGCACCCCCATAACTAGCCTGCTGCTGTCTGATGCAGTAGAACAAATGAGGAAGCTTTTCCAGCTTGAGGGCCACATTCCCTTCTGGGCAACCTTCCAGGGGCCACATGCCAGTAGTGAGAGGGGCCAGAGACAAAAGTTGGCTGGGCAATGAATCTGAATTTTACCGTCGTACAGTAGGCTAATTTACACACTCACACATCCCTCTCTATTCTCCGGTCAGGAAAGCAAGAAGCATTATCAGAGTCCAAGGACACATTCCATCCAGGCAAAAGCACTCAAGGAGGATTCAAAGCCTTGGGGAGATGGGGTGGAGGTGGGGTGACTGTGGAGGGCCTGGGGAGAGTCTCAAGGGCAATAGAGAGAGGCCTGGAGGGCCACATTTGATGCCCAGAACTGAGGTTTCCCATTACTGTGATAGACTATACTATTCTATTGCTAGTATTGAAATATTGATTCAGCTGCCAGTCTAGTTGGCTTCCATACATGGAATGTTGTGTGTATCTGTGCATGTGCCATCTTGTCCTTCACCTCAGGCTGCAACGTGTATTGGGCTGGCTCTAATTCCTCATCACCAGGAGCAACCAATATGGCAGGGCACTCTGCAGTGCCTGACAGCAGTGCAAGGCTGTCACCCCTTTTCAAGGAGGAAGGGAGAGTATGGTTCTCACAGGGGAATCTGCTATAGGTCCCTGTGCATGTGTAAAGTGATCCTGTGGTGATAAAAGAGGATTGTGTGATTATGTTGATTGTCTACACATGTGATTAACAGTAACAAAGCCATTTTTGTAACCAAAGCACCAGGAGAAAGTAGCGGAGAGGTGGTTATGTATCTGCTCTATACGTTCCAAGAGTTTGTTGACGATACTGAGATGGGGCTCCTTTGTTCCTTCCTGTTGTGTTTTTCTCCCTTTTCTGATGACACATCCACACTGTGCACGTAAAGCAGTTTTATACCACTTTAACAGTCATGGCTTCCCCCAAAGAATCCTGGGAATTGTAGTTTATTAAAGATGCTGCCTCACAGACCTATGGTTTCCAGCACCCTAAACAAGCTATAGTTCCCAGGATTCTCCATTACTGTTAAAGTGGTGTGAGTGCTTTAAATATGTGGTGTGGATGTGACATGAAGTAATTCTGGTAGGCATCTTCCCCTCTCTCAGTGGCCAATAAGGACATGCTGTACCCTGACCCACACATCTACCTATCACATGATGAGCAGTAGTCATAAATTGTAGCACACACTGCCTTACTAAGTAGACATATGAGTTTAGCATACATCTTAGAGTTATTTGTTAGCCTGCTGCAAAGTTATCTTGATTCCTAAAAAGTAAAGAGGTTGTGCTAATGATGGTCTGCGTTTATGTATACATACCAATATTGGTTTCAAACTTTACAAGGTTGTTTATCATTATCTGTGTGGCTTCTGATAAACAAGTTGCATGTGCTAACCTGAGGTAATGCCTTGAACTGGAACCCCCTTCACTTTTTGAGAATTCCACCAAAGCCACAGCAGCATAGTAGTTTAATCAATGATTGCTAAAGAAAGCAATGTGTCACTTCCTGAGAATGCAGGCGTGGGGCTGCCAAATCCTCTTTGATGAGCAGCAGTGCAAAAAGGAGAAAATGGTATTGATTTCTGGGGGGGGGAGTCACAGAATTGTCTAGGAATAGGAATCACTTCTCAGTCTTATCCCACAAGCTTTTCAGCTGCAAGGCTCTCAAGGGGCTAATTTGTTTCAGGTGATTTCGTTGCTCCCAGCCTCCCAGTAGCCCTTGTAAAAGGTAGGAGCTGTATGTTGCTGGCTGCTGACAGGCTCACGAGCAGTTTGTACTTGGAGTCCCCTCAATTGTCCTTTGACCTGTGTCTGAATCCTTAAACCTGCCTGCTTTCTTTGCATCTTTGTTTTTCTTTTCTTTTCAATGCCAAATGCTTAATTTTCATACACAAACATGAACAAAGTTATGACAGTAGATCAGTATTACACTTCATTGCTCTATTCTATTTCGTCCTTTCTGTTGGTGCCTTTCCTGAACCTGTATGCCCTCAGTGCACTCCATTCTTGTTGGTCTACAATGTGCCCATCTGACTTGAGATCTGACCCATGATTCGGCAATGCCCCTTCCATCTCTGTAAACTCCCAAGACAGGTCTAAGAGTTGGCCAAAGGAAAGCCTTCCATCTGAAGCATTTGTTGATCAAATTTACTGCAGGGGTGAGGGAAGTGTAGACAATTCCCAAGGTTGTCAATGAATCAGGAGAAATATAGGGACCATTAGGAGCTACAACGCAAGGTCTGAGCGAGTGATATAAATGAGATTAAACGGGAAACCTATTAACATAACTATCATCCAAGTCTATGCTCCAACGTCAAACGCAGAAGAAGAAGAATTGGAGATATTTTATGCAGAAGTACAGGAGGAAATTGATCACACACCAGAACAAGATATGATGATAATCATGGGGGACTGCAATGCAAAGGTAGGGAACAGAGAAGAACTAGGAATTGTGGGAAAATGGGACTTAGGAGACAGAAATGAAGCAGGAGACTTATTGAATTCTGTGAAGCCAATAATTTGTTCCTTGCAAACACATTTTTTGAGCAACCTAAAAGACGACTGTACATGCGGACATCACCAGATGGTCAATATGGGAATTAAATTCATTATATAACTGGCAACAGAAGATGGAGAAGTTCCATACTTTCTGCGAAAACAAGACCAGGAGCAGACTGTGGTACAGATGATGAACTGGTCATATTGAAAATCAGAGTAAAGCTACAGAAGAAGAACAAAGCAATCATAATGCCAAAATACAATCTAAATAACAGCTCAGAAGAATATCAAGATCAAATAAGGAACAGATTTGAGGTTTTAAACTTAATTGACAGAGAACCAGAAGAACTATGGAATGAAGTCAGAGACATGATCAGGGAAGAATGCAAAAAGGCCATACCTCTCATTAAAAAGAGAGAAAGACCCCAATGGATGACTGAAGAAACTCTTCAAATGGTTAAAGAGAGAAGGAAAGCAAAGCAAAAGGAGATAGAAACATGGTCAGAACCCCAAATGCAACAATACAATGACTAGTACGTAGAGACAAAGAGAACTACTACAATAGTTATTGTATAGAAATATAAGAGGGCAACAAAAAGGGAAGAACAAGAGCCCTGTTCCAAAAGATTAGAAAAATTAAAGGGAAATTTAAACCAAGAGTAGGGATGTTGAATAATCAACAGGGGAACACACTGACTGACCGAGATGAAATAAAAGGAAGATGGAAGCAGTACACTGAAGAACTCTATAAAAGAGATGCAAGGATGACAGATTCATTCACGGAGGAACCATATGATGAAGAACCAGAAGCTTTAGAATGTGAGGTAAAAGCTGCTCTTAAAATACTTGGAAGAAACAAATCACCAGGAACAGATGGCATAGATCTCCTTTGTGGTTTGTCAACACTAGTTCAGTTCCCTGGTATGGAAAATGATATTAGTTTTCTATTTTTCTTAGAAGATCAGCAATTTCCCATTTCTTTAAGAAATCTTAATCCTGATTGTAGATGCCATCAGGAGCTGATAATTTGTCCATTTTTAATATGTCAAAAAGTCCCTGAGCTCAGTATCTTGTGATGTCTATTTTATTCAGTTCATCAGACCTCCTTCCAGAAAAAGTCTGTTCAGGCACGAGTAACTGACCTACTTCTTTCACAGTGAAGGCAGACACAGAGAATTAATTCAGCTTCTCTGCAATCTTTCTATTGTCCTTTAGCATATCTTTCTGTCCGTTCCTATTCTTTCTACCTCTGCAGTATGGAGGCAGGGACTCCTGGGTGCCCGCGTTGGTGGTTATTATTATTATTTATTAGATTTATATCCCACCCTTTTCCCCAGTAGGAGCCCAGGGCGGAGACACAGAGGTTCCCATGTCTTTTTTCCAAACAAGTGTTGCATCAGGGATTCTGGAGCTTGGACCAGGAAGCTCTGTGTCTCAGACTAGTCTCAGATACCTTTTTCCGTATATAAAGTAATGGTTCCTTATTTAGTAATATTAAAATTTAAATATTAGATAAGTAACCCTTCCTTGAAATAAGGAACAAGGCCCAACCCAGCCTCACTTAGCCCAGTGAGCTACTGTGTGCACCAATACCTCAGAATTACCATTTCAAGTTGACAATGCTACTCAGGCCTCAAAGCCCTCTTAAAATAAAAAAAGCAAACAGTGATGTTCAGTACAGCATAGTCTCCTGTGATTGGCAAGCTTCAAATGCCTATGGAATGGTTGGTATTATACAGCCACAAGAGTGGCTGTATACTATAGCCAGTATGGATTTTTCGCATTCCCAGTGCTAATCACCCCATGCCATTCTGATGCTTCCTATAAGAAGCATCATTTCAAAACAAAGCCTTACAAAATGTATAGTCCTGAACTCAGAAACGCTTGCTTAACAACCCTCTAAATCTAAAGAAAAACAGTCAGAGAGAATCGAGAATCGAGAGTTCAAAGTGTAAAAAGAGAGAGGGAAAAACCCGACCCTTGTTGGACTTTTTTCTGTCAGTGGTCTCATAATTTGTTGAAATTAATTTAAAAATCAGCCATGTTCACAGAGTGCCTGTAATCTATTACTGACCTTGCCCCATACTCTGACATTCAGCTTCCACAGTTTAAAGGTTAAATAAATGCCTGGTTGATTTTTAATTAATTTAAGAAATTTAGCACTGAAGTCAATGATAAGTCTGGACATGCTAAGTAAGAGCTAATTGTCAGTGTACTAAAAGCCAGACTCACAGCTGCTTGGCTTGGCTAATCGGGGCCACATCTACACCAGACCTTTATTTCACTTAAATTGTTTTTAAATTGTGTATTTGTTTTAATGTTTTTGATTGCTGTAAACTGCCCAGAGAGCTTCGGCTATGGGGCGGTATACAAGTGCAATAAATAAATAAATAAAATACTGTTATGAGCATGGGGGTTGGAATGGATGATCCCTGTGGGTCCCCTTCCAGCCTCTGATTTGGAATCCTGTGCCTTGGAATGAGGAACTCCCTCTGCTGGTCAGATGAGTCTCTTTTGTTAAGCTAATAGAGTGGCCATGTAGGATAATGGGTCTATCAGTTGCCCAGCAACTGATGAATGGGCCAGGTAAACCCTTTTGTCATTGAAACTCTTCAGAAGAGCCTCCCCCCCCCCAGGAGAGGCTTGCGTTTTTAGTTGTGTCCAAGAATTGCTGGGGACTGGAGGCAGGCAGAGAGGCTGGCTCTCTGCATCATGGCTATAGGATGCCTTTTGTAACACTGATGGAAAAACTTGATATTGGACTGCTGATGCCTTGAACCCCTCCATCCTAAGCTCAGGTTGGAATGTGTGTAAATAAATAAACCATATTTCATAAAGACACCACAGTCTCCGCTGACCTTCTTCCCAAAGGAAACCAAACCCTGGATGAGTGCAGGGACCCCTGAGATCTCATTGCTCGGAGATTGGGGAGGCACACAACAATACTGTTCCCAATGTTTTCCTTTTGGAAAGGAAAGGTGCTTACCCTCTGTCCAGTGGTCACCCACCCAATCTCCTCCCCCTCCCCTTCCTGCCCTCCTCCTCCCCTCCCAGCCCCTCCCCCAGTTCAGTTTCACCTATCTTAAGCATGATTGCACAAGAGTGAATCCCACTAAACTCAAAACGCATGCAAATGATCAAACCTACCCTTCCCTCCTCCTCCCTCCTATCCCCTCCCTCTTTCCCCTTCCCTCCACTTTCCTTTGCCCCTCCCTCTCCCTCCCGTCTCCCCTTCCAATCCCCTTCTTCCCCTCCCCCTCCTCCCCCCTCATGGTCTGTTTTACCTATGTTAAGCATGATTGTATGGGAGTAAATCCCATAAGCATGCAAATGATCAAACCTGCCCTCCCCTCCTCCTCCTCCCTTCCATCACCTCCCTTAAGTCATCACTTAAGTAGAAACATATCGTAATGTCTGATTTTACATTAAACTGCAGTTTCAGATTCAACTGTTAATGCACCCAAAATAGAAATAGAACATAACCTCTTGTTTGAAACACAAAAGGCTGTCTTCACCATCATATGACATTGACCAATAAATAGGCTTTGAAGTTAATAAAAATAAATTTGACACAGATTGCTAGGATGAATAATGAGAGAAATATAATGTTCTAGGTTAGATTCTCTGTAGAAACAGTAACACAGGAAAGAAGCATAGTAAGAACACCAACAAATATACAAAAATGTAATTCTCTATCTTTGGGGATGGCAGGTGTTGCCACACCATATGCTCAGGGGCACATGTTACCAAATTCTTCCAAGCTACACAGGAAGTGGATTGGACTGTGAAAGACCAACCCAAATTGTGTTTGCATTTTGACCAATTTGTAGGGCAGTACAATATCTCAGAGAGGAGGTCAGGTCTCCTGCTCCCCTGGTGCATTCACTATAGCTGCCTAATTTCCCTGCTTTTTAAAGTTTGATAGAAATATCTGTTGGCTATAGGAACATTCTTAAACCGCAACGTTTTTTTGCCTATTAGTGAATAAATACTAGAATCCTCATCTGCCTTTGCCTGGTATTGCTTGCTGAAATCCAGCTTCTAATTCAAACCACTGACCTCATGGCAGTGGTGTACCAAGGGCACAGCTGTGGGAGTGGTCTGCCCCGGGTGCAGGCAATAACGGGGTGCATTGTTGCACAGGCGACTACAACAGACAAGCGAGCTGGTATGTTTGTTGACCACTTGGGTGCTGAATTCCACGCCTGGCTAGGGCGGAAACAGCAGCCTTTGTATGCTAATGCCCATGGGTTGTAGGGCTGGCTGGGATCTGTATAGTTTGAAAGGGGGTGGAGATTCCAAAGGGAATGCATGGCTGTGTTTTGTTCTGTTTTTTAAAAGCGATCTGCTCTGCACGCGCGGAGCTTATCTCCTGTGTCGCTCCTTGTCCTGGATGCGGACAAGTTTCTCGTGTTGCTTCTTTACGCTTGCTTTTCTCAGAGTTCCCCCAGCGTTTGCCAAAGTAGCGCCCCCCCCAAAAAAACAGGTCCAGTGAGATGGAGAGGCCATAGCACGTGGCCTTTGCAAAAGTGGGAGGGGAATGACCGTGCTGGTGGTCAGTGGGTGAAGAGAAACTCCATTGTTGCATATTAACAAGTTCAGACCATAGAACAACAACAAGGGTCAGTTTCCACTGGGAACCTTTAGATGAAAATGGGTGCTGTGCTACTTTATGCTTTAATGGAAAGGGTATCAACTTCTAGTTGGCATGTGGGGGTGTCCAAGCTAAAGGAACCCTTTCAAAGAAGTTTGTAGTTTGCGCAGCCTGATCTTATGAAGGTTTACAACAATGATAGCACAGTGATTGTAAAGATGAAGAAACAGAACTTGAGTTAATTCAGTTCTGTCATTTTATGTGACCGCTTGGAGTTATTTGTGTTTAAAATTTAAAACAGTGAAACAGAGTATGAACTGCGAGGTGTAATATTTTTGTTTTGTTGTTGTTGTTATGTGCCTTCAAGTTGACTACGACTTAAATGTAAATGTACTGCCCTCAAGTCGATTCTGACTTATGGCAACCCTATGAATAGGGTTTTCATGAGGCTGAGAGGCAGTGACTGGCCCAAAGTCACCCAGTGAGCTTCATGGCTATGTGGGGATTCGAACCCTGGTCTCCCAGGTCGTAGTCCAACACCTTAACCACTACTTCATTGATTTTGCAGCCGGCAATATCCAATAAATGATCATTTGTTGTTGTTATGTGCCTTCAAGTCAGTTACAACTTATGGCAACCCTATGAATCAGTGACCTCCAACAGCATCTGTCATGAACCACCCTGTTCAGATCTTGTAAGTTCAGGTCTGTGGCTTCCTTTATGGAATCAATCCATCTCTTGTTTGGCCTTCCTCTTTTTCTACTCCCTTCTGTTTTTCCCAGCATGATTGTCTTTTCCAGTGAATCATGTCTTCTCATTATGTCCCCAAAGTATGATTACCTCTGTTTCATCATTTTAGCTTCTAATGGTAGTTTTGGCTTTGTAGCAGCCCTGATCACAGTTTCTTAACAATCACAGCTGCTATGTGAGACAAAGGGGTTTTTATAGTTACACCTGCTTGCTGGGATTTATAAATAGCCCACTGCTTGCGTCTCTTTAAATCAACCTATTAGCTGTGTTGTAACTTTATTCCTGCAACACAATTTATGGTCTTATGATTTACTTGTGTGTGTTATGTGCCTTCAAGTCAATTACGACTTATGGTGACCCAATGAATCAGTGACCTCCAATAGCGTTTGTTATAAACCACCCTGTTCAGATCTTGTAAGCTCAAGATCTTACAAGATCTTGTGGCTTCCTTTATGGAATCAAGCCATCTCTTGTTTGGCCTTCCTATTTTCTACTCTCTTCTGTTTTTCCCAGCATTATTGCCTTTTCTAGTGAATCATGTCTTCTCATTATGTGTCCAAAGTATCATAACCTCAGTTTCATCATTTTAGCTTCTAGTGATAGTTCTGGTTTAATTTGTTCTAACACCCAATTATTTGTCTTTTTTTCTGCAGTCCATGGTATGCACAAAGCTCTCCTCCAACACCACATTTAAAAGGAGTTTGTTTTTCTCTTATCCGCTTTTTTCACTGTCCAACTTTCACATCCATACATAGAGATCAGGAATACCATGGTCTGAATGATCCTGACTTGAGCGTTCAGTGATACATCTTTGCATTTGAGGACCTTTTCTAGTTTTCTCACAGCTGCCCTCTCCATTCCTAGCCTTCTTCTGATTTCTTGACTATTGTCTCCATTTTGGTTAATGACTGTGCCAAGGTATTGAATCCTTGACAAGTTCAATGTCCTCACTGTCAACTTTAAAGTTGCATAAATCTTCTGTTGTCATTGCTTTAGTCTTTTTGATGTTCAGCTGTAGTCCTACTTTTGTGCTTTCCTCTTCAGCTTTCATCAGCATTCTTTTCAAATCATTTCTGGTTTCTGCTAGTAGTATGGTATTGTCTGCATATCTTAAATTATTGATATTTCTCCCTCCAATTCTCACACCTCCATCTTGGTCCAATCCTGCTTTCCGTATGACATGTTCTGTGTATAGATTAAACAAATAGGGTGATAAAATACACCCCTGTCTCACACCCTTTCTGATGGGGAACCAATCGGTTTCTCCATATTCTGTCCTTACAGTAGCCTCTTGTCCAGAGTATAGGTTGTGCATCAGGACAATCAGATGCTGTGGCAACCCCATTTCTTTTAAAGCATTCCATAGTTTTTCATGATCTACACAGTCAAAGGCTTTGCTGTAATCGATAAAGCACAGGGTGATTTTCTTCTGAAATTCCTTGCTCCGTTCCATTATCCAACGTATGTTTGCAATATGATCTCTGGTTCTTCTTCCCTTTCTAAATCCAGCTTGGACATCTGGCATTTCTCATTCTATATATATTAAGAGCCTTTGTTGTAGAATCTTGAGCATTACTTTACTTGCATGGGATATTAAGGCAATAGTTCGATAATTACTGCATTCCCTGGGATCCCTTTCTTTGGAATTGGGATGTATATTGAACGCTTCCAGTCTGTGGGCCATTGTTTAGTTTTCCATATTTCTTGACAGATTCCTGTCAATATTTGGACAGTCTCAGTAGCTTGTAGCAACTCTATTGGTATGCCATCTGTTCCTGGTGATTTGTTTCTTCCAAGTATTTTAAGAGCAGCTTTCACCTCACATTCTAAAATTTCTGGTTCTTCATCATACGGTTCCTCCATGAATGAATCTGTCATTTTATTTATTTATTTATTTCATTAAACTTATAGACCGCCCCATAGCCGAAGCTCTCTGGGCGGTTCACAAGACAAGAAACATCAAAAATACAATAAACGTGTAACAATATAAACACATTAAAGTTTAAAATGTTAAAAATCCTGGCATCTCTTTTATACAGTTCTTCAGTGTATTGCTTCCATCTTCCTTTTATTTCATCTCGGTCAGTTAGTGTGTTCCCGTGTTGATTATTAAACATCCCTACTCTTGGTTTAAATTTCCCTTTCATTTCTCTAATCTCTTGAAATAGGGCTCTTGTTCTACCCTTTTTGTTTTCCTCTTCTATTTCTAAACAATAACTATTGTAATAGTTCTCTTTGTCCCTACCTACGAGTCACTGTATTGTTGCATTTAGGGTTCTGACCATGTTTCTATCTCCTTTTGCTTTTGCTTTCCTTCTCTCTTTAACCATTTTAAGAGTTTCTTCAGTCATCCATTGAGGTCTTTCTCTCTTTTTAATTAGAGGTTGTCCTTTTGCATTCTTCTCTGATAACGTCTCTGACTTCAATCCATAGTTCTTCTGGTTCTCTATCAACTAAGTTTAAAGCCTCAAATCTGTCCCTTATTTGATCTTTATATTCTTCTGGGATGTTATTTAAATTGTATTTTGGCATTATGATTGCTTTGTTCTTCTTCTGTAGCTTTACTCTGATTTTCGATACGACCAGTAATAGTTTGGTAAGTGCAAATTTTAGTTCATATTTTAGTTCAAATTTTCACTGTCTGCGTTTCTTTTCTGGCCATTATTATTATTCGTTTCGTTTCATGATTATTACTGAAAATAATTGTGTCGTATAGAGGAGGGGGGTGTTAAAAAAATGATATTCTCCAGCTGTCAAATATGCTAGGTACACCACTGCCTCAGGGACCTGAAGCACCATCCATGTCTAGATTTGTGTACAGTAGCCCATGGCCCTAAGTAGCCTGCCCTGGCATGCTTGCCTCTTCCTCCATGAAGATGCGTGCTCCTACATTTTCCCATGTTCGGGGAATGTGTGTTGACCACAAAGTCTTCAAAATACCATGAAATTGTTCCCAAGTTCACTTAATTTAGAAGACCTCCTCTGTGGCAGAGACTTCTCACACACTAATGCCCATGTGGCTTAAGCCAAACCACATGGTAATTGTTCTGAGTATGCGGAGCCTCACTTATTTTCAACCACATGTATATTGTAACATGGAAACATTCTCTATGGCTTTGAAATCTTCCACATTTTGTTAAATTGTCTCTGCAAAAGATCTTGTGGTTCCCACAGGCTTTTGAATATGAAAGTCCAGGCGAGGCAGAAAGGAATTTTTGACTGAAGGCTCTGAGATGAGAGGCATTACCAAGTCTGGAGTACCTGCTCAATAGGGTCAGCTGAGACCATAACACAAAAAGCATCTCTGCCTATGCCATGTGCCCTCCACAACAGAGGAGGTCCATGCCTTCCATAGAGGCACAGTATGCAGTTCCATTCCCACCCCCACCCCCATTAAATGTGGGAGCTGCCACTTAAGCATGAAACAGTTTAACAATGGGAGAAATAAAATGTAAAATGTACTGATGCTAAACCATATTACAACAGTGAATTAAAGAAAAAGAGTATTTGATGATACTCTGTCATCTTAAAAACACACATGTAAAAATGAATTTCCCTTTCGAGAACTGTAATTTTATGAATGAAGAAGCAGGGCAGTCAGATTTCTAGCCAGCTTAAATCAGAGCTTGGAA
Source organism: Rhineura floridana (assembly GCF_030035675.1). Taxonomy (NCBI): domain Eukaryota; kingdom Metazoa; phylum Chordata; class Lepidosauria; order Squamata; family Rhineuridae; genus Rhineura; species Rhineura floridana. The sequence goes on from NC_084482.1 coordinate 102,791,673, forward strand.
AAGGTACTTTTTAAAACTACAACTCCCATCAGCCCCAGTCAGCATGGCCACTGGATTGGGTTGATGAGAGCTGTAGTTCAAAAAAATAACTTTTCCAAGCTCTGGCTTAAATATACATCTGGAGTGCATATTTTTGTTTCCATTAGGAGCAATAGCTCTTGAACACCCGAGGCATGGGCTTGCTAGAGATAGCATAGTTCAGCATACAGGCAGGCAGACAGAGGCAGAGCCAAAATGTGATTCTCCATCCCTGTGAGATACGGTTTTTCAGGCTCAACCACCCAAACAGGGCCACTGGTTGCCCAAGGGACCCAAGGCCCAAGTCTTTTATTCCTGATCTCCCACCTCTTCCCTCTTTTTAAAACTTTGTTTACAGGGTAGCTGAGTATGATGCAAAGTGCAGTGCCAGTGAGACCCCACCCAACCACCATCTTCATTGGTTCAGAGGACTAAATGTGTGCCTATGCATAATTATTTACTGAAAATATTTTTGGCCCACCCGTCATCAAATGATCTCAGGGCAGGTTAAAAGCTTAAGAATACTAACAAATGTCTAATTACTCTCAGGAGAGCAATAACATAATTAAAAATCCAATTTCTACACCAATAGGATGGGCAAAAATGTTCCTGCATAAGGTTGATGAAAGTTGCCTAGACTCAATCAACCCAAGCAAGAGAAAACAATGAGAAAGAATGAAGCATCTGTAACTAAGGTTGTTTAAAACAGAGAAACCACATACCATTGTAACACACCCAAGAACTAAAGACATCTTATCTTCCTTTATTATTTCTGTATAGTTATTTATTTTGATGTTCTGTACTTTTTTGTATATAAATAAATAAAACCTTCATTTAAAGAAAAGGAAAAAAAGAGCATTGGCACCAACCACATATCTAAAGGGGGGGGGGAGAGATTCTAGAGGCAGGACTCTCCAATATGGAGAAGGTCCTTTCCCATATAACTCCATAGTATATTTCACCCAACAGCAGCATGCTCAAAATGGCCATATAAGTCACTGTAATGCAATTAGACTTGTTAGTATGTCTAAACTTGTTATGAAATATTATTCAGGTCAGAAAGAGTTAATAGAATGCTAGGAGATGTGGGTGATGTATGGCTGACAGGTGGGAGGGGGTGTGTGAGTGAGAGTTCTGAGTGGGTTTTGAAAGAGAAAAGTGGTTAAATTGGCTTGGAGGAGATAGGATTAGGGATTGTGGACATCTGAGGTGCTGGGGGAGGTTTTATTGTGGTCAGAGGGGTAGGGTAGGTAGGTAGAGTAGGGACAACAACATCTTAATAATTATCAACATTTAATATCTTGTAAATAATAAAGTTTGTTTATTTTTAAATCCTGTGTGTCAGTTTGGTCACGTGTGCCACCGAATCAGGGTCCTATTCTATACCTATAACTATACCAACTATACTGACAGTCTACACCAGTGGTCACCTTTTGGGAGAAAAGATGGTGGGACTGAAGGTGATGACTCAGGGCCAGCGTTTTTTAAGAAAAAAAACAAAAGAAACTGAATTTTATAAGGCCTAGAGAAGTTACATGTTTGCTGTAGCTTATCAGTAAAATACGTGCTTGGAAGCTGCTGTTGTAATGGCTAACTTGGAATGTAGATAGGGGTGGAGAAATTAAGGTGCCGTGTGCATAAGAAATGGTGGGCATAGTTAGAAGATCAACCAATGGAAAGGTGACAGGTTGGCATTAAGGGGCCAATTAGAACGTGCTATGAATTTTTGCTTGCAATGTATAAAAGTGTGACACCCCATAAGGGTGTGTGCTTGTTTTGTGAATTATCGCCTTGTATCTCTTTCTGGCAAGAACGAAATAAAGTTTGTTGGACCCTTCAACCTTGGTGTGGTCATTTGGCTGTACTGCGCACCGGATAACGGACCCATTTGGGGGACAACAAAGGCATATCTGACCTAGCATGAAGCAGACTTCCTGGAAGATTTCAATGGGGAATCAGGACATGGAATCCCAGAGACATATGGGGACATCACAGTCATCATATGCAAATTTGAGTCATTGGCCTGTGCCCTGTGTCTTTTGAGTACCTAGCAATGCCTCTGAACCCAAGGACAGCCTGTCTCTCTCTCTCTGTTACGTTTGAAATGGTTTCCGTTATTCAAGTGGCCTCATTGCTGGAAGATTTGGTCTGAGAGGTGGCAAAGGACTATTTGAATTAATTTAAAAAAGTCATTTTTCTCCTATCCTTTACTTCACTCACAATAATGGTGTTAACGCTTCTTTTTAAAGCCTACCTTCTTTTCCAGAGCTTAGTAGTTAAGAAAAACAAATTACTTGTAATCTGTTACTTTTTTGAGGAACGAGTTGATAATTTCTTTACATTTTGATCTTAACAGAATGAGGAGTAATTTTATTACTTTTGCTGTGGAATTGCAATGTTTCCAGCATTACTTTTGGGTATTACTGGAGGGGTGGGGAGGAGCAGGGGAAGTCTTCTGCTCCTCTGATTTGTGGATGAAAATCATGTGCCTCAAACTGGGCTTCTTCACAGCATTGCTCTTCTCTTGTGCTCTGTGGGTGTTTAGGAGGAGTCGAGGGAGGAGGTGGAGAGCAAGATGGGAGTGGATTGAAGAGAAAAAATTGTTAAAATGGATGGTTGTGGAGATAAATGGAGGGAGAAACAAACCTGGAGGGCAAGGATGTGGATGAAGGAGGCAGCAGTGGAATGGAGATAATGAACTGTGGAGGTGAGAGACGATGATGATGATGTGTGTGTGTGTGTTAATACTGTGTTTGCACTTGGTGTACGAAGCAGCCCCTGCCACCCTCCCTGGCTACTTTGCTGCATTAGCAGTGTTTTAACTTTTTTGCACCCCAGGGGAAAATGTTTGCTTGGGTGGGTGTGCCTTTGATGATGGCAAGGCAGGGTCCGGAGGGGTGGTTGAGTGAGAAAATGACCCTTGTTGGCTGGGAGAGTGTGTGAGTATATGTGTGGGAGTGTTGCACTTGGTTTGTTGTGCAAAGCTCTGAGCAGTGGCCTCTGCCTCCCTTACCAGCAGAGAGACCACCACTGCTATCTTACGGATTAAAAAAATATATTCTACTACCCCCCTGTGTTTATTTTTAATGTTTTAGGTTACTTAGGTGTGCAACAGCCAAGGCCGGCACCTTGCAGGCATTCTAGTTTTTGTTAAGTAACTTAACTGTAATTGTAGTGATTACATTTGAGTAACAGTAATCAGTTCCTTTCAGAATAATTGAATATTCAGAATATTCGTTTTTGGGGACATGTAACAGTAATTGTAATTTATTCCTTTTTAAAAGTAATCTTCCAAGCTCTGTTCTTTTCAGTGTCAGGCAAAAAAAAAAAGTTTATCTAACTCAAATTCTCCATCACCTCTGTACTTCAGTAAAAGTGAGGAAATGTATTCAAGCCATAATCATACCAGAAGATACAATTAGCTCAACCTCCCCCCGAAACAGAATCAGGGTTCAGTTATACCAGTGGTCATCAACCTGGCACCCTCATGTGCCTCAAATCCAGTGAAGGCCTTATTTGGTGCCCCGGGATAACCCATAATTCCCAGATTCCCAGCTTTCATCCCCCCCTCTGAATTTTTAGAACCTGAGATTTGAAGCAAAACATAGACACCATTCTTCTCATTTTTTGTGAGAAATTAGTGTGCTCCACCCTTTCAGTGTTTTACTTTGCCCCCCTCCCCTGGAACATTCCTGCAGATACCCATGTATGTGAGAGAGCGAGAGATGTATGTGTGGGTTGTATTTGTTCTCAGCAGTGTAGTGGCAAATTCAGAAGTGCAGGATCCCTTCATGATAGTTACACCAGGTCCTCTCGCAACCACACCCCTTTTTCCACTTTCTCTTGTCTCCTTTGCTCTCTGAGTTGTCTCTGAGCCCACACTCCGCTACAACAGATGTCTCTAGGAGCTAATCAGCATGAAAGGAGAGGCTGTGTTAGCTACTTGGAAGAGTCTTCTCAGTGACTGACTTACCTCCTTTCAGCCTGTTTAGCTCTAATCAGCACAAAAGGCCAGGACTCTCCTCAGTGGCTAATACACTCCCCTTTCTTGATGATTACCTCATACACAGGGACCTGACTGGGACCCTGCTCCCGAAAAAGTAACGGGTCTGCAATCCCTGCAACCCCAGACAACTACAGCCCTGTTTGTACTGGGGAATGCTCCCTGTTATTACAGGTAGATGATAGCAGCATCATTGTATGTGTGTGAGAGAAATCAATTATTGCTTGATCTCCACTATCAGGACCAGCAGGACACAGCTGACTTCCCATGGCAAGCATGAAGTTTTCTACGGGGTGGAGGGCAACAGCAATTACTATGCTCTCTTTAATTTTGCTTTATGCCACACCCTCATGGCAGCCATTTCGTGATATGCTATGCCCCTACTGTAGCCATTTTGTGACTGGTGCTCACCTTACTTTCTCAAAATTCAGTATGTGCCTGGTGTCCACTGAATTATATAGTGTCATTCCGACAGAAAGCAGCACTTAAGGAAATAAAATTCACCCTAATCTTAGCAACCATTGTAGCATACGGTGCAATTTTAAGAAGCTTCACAAACACTGGATACTGTCTGGGCTTTAGACTGGCCATATAGGTTCACATTAAGGAAGCCAAAACAAAGAACAAAAAAACACACAAACCCCCCACATCCCCATACCCTCTAACATTTCATAGAAAAAAGGGACATGTCTAATATTCTTATTCTCATACCACAGATCACTGCCCAGGTTCTCCACCCCCTCCACTTCCCCCTCGCCTCTCCCCACTCAGCCCAGCATTACACCATTGCTGAAATCTCTCCTTTCCCCCCTGTTGTTTGCTGAATTCATTTGCTCAGCAGCCGTTCAGTCACCACAGATTTAAAATCCAAGGGGAGATTTGTTCTTTGGGTTAAGAATATACTAAAACAACAACACGGTTCTGCAATATGTTATCAGGAGTCCAAAATATACCTCAGTGGCTGCAGTGTGTAAAATAGCAGGTTGTGCCTTAGAGACAGGCTAGATCTGGGTGGCTGGAGACTCCATGGCTCTCCTGGGGTAGTTGGACTGTAACTCCTGTCAGCTCCAGCTAGAATAGTTAATGGTCAGGGATGACCACATATGCTGACTGGGGACGAGGGTCTAGCCTGTTTTTAAGGTGCAGATTCCCTGTCCCTACTGTAGATAGAGCAGTCATCTTCCACCACCAAGCCATCTTCACAGATGTAAAGTCTGGTTTCGTATACAACGGTTTTTTAAAAATGTTCTTCTAAGTCATTATTAGTATGAGTTCGAGTTAGACAATCTGATTCTTAGTCAAATATTAGTCAGGTACCCAGTTTCTATTTTATTATCTTGAGCTCTCTCTTTTTTCCTCTCCTTCCTGAGAAGAATTATTGCTAACACAAGATGGAAATGCAGCATAAGCTTAAGAAAATATAGTATCTAAGGGCAGCAAGTTTCCAAGGTCATGCTTTCAGTGTAAAGTTTGACTATCATGTTAAAAGCCCATTGAAGGTAATTTTTTTCAAAATCAATCATCTGAATACATCTTGTTAAGCATACGGATTCTCTTCATAGATTACCATGTAGTACGGTCTAACCTGGTTCTTTCCATTATGTTCCTGTGACTCATACTTTGGAAGGAAGATCATTTACTCCTATTATATTATATCAGGGCTACATTTTAGTCCTCATCCCTCACTGAAACAAAGTCTAATACACATTTGTGCATATTATCCTCTATTCCCTTCCCCACAATTGGCTCTCCACTGTCAACTTTTAGGCTGCAATCTTATACACACTTATTAGAAGTCCTTTTGTAATCAATGAGCATGGCCGGCTTTTGTAATCAATGAGCACTCCCCTCTTTAGGGTGGGGGAGTAGCGCTCTACTTCCGCAATCTGTGGCAGAATCACTGCCACAGATAGCACTGCCCACCTGTTCCCTCACTCTGCCTACCTTTCCTGTGTTTTGCGGCTGCGCGCATAGCGCTGCCCTTAACCAAAATGGCGGCCAAGGTTTCCTTAAGAGGCTGAAGCATCTGCCACCATCTTGGTTGATGGCAGCCTTGCGTGTACATAGCACGCATGCGTGCCATCAACCAAAATGGCGGTGGAGGCTTCAGCCCCTTAGGGAAACCTCAGCTGCCATCTTGGCTAATGGCAGCACTGTGCGTGCAGCCACAGAACAGAAAGATAGGCAGAACAAGGGAATGGGTGGGCGGTGCAATCCGCCGCAGTGTGTGCCGGGGCCCGGGCATGCCTGGAGCCAGCCCTCTCAATGAGGCTCACTTCTAAATAGACTTATACAGGTTTACACTATTAGACTGTAAGTTCTTCTGAGCAGGCTGGGATCTCTCTTTCTCTCCCCCCTTGCATTTGCTGTGTAAATACTATAACATTTGTTATGACATTGCTGTAACAAATTACTTTAATAATTATATTTGTTCTTGATCACATGCATATTTTATTTTTGTGGGGGACCCCCCTTTACTTTTACTTTTTATCAATTGCCCTTTGATTTCTAGATTTTGCCTTAATGTAACTACTTATTGTTGTATCTGTTCCAGTGCGTCTCAACCTCAGTTTTATGAAAATGGGGGCACACGACACTAGTTAAACTCTACCCCTTTTTACTTTAAAACCTGGTCGGATCAACTTCAGTGCAATTTTTTTTTATTCAGCTTCAGACATATTTTGCAGCTGATTGGTAGATAAACCCATTGCCCCTCCAGGTGTGGCCAATGGAAATGTTTTGCTACAGGCTCAGGCAGAGACAGTGATTGGCCCAACTCTCTGCTGAGGGCGGTCCTGAAAGGCCTGAGGAAGGGAGGCGTGTCCATCTGACGGCAGAGTCACTTCAAAATGCAGCCAGAAAAAAACATTCTCACCGTTTTTGAAGCAGCTAGTGTGCCCACAGCCTAAACCTCATCATGAATCTGTCTAGTTCAAACTATTTAGTTGTAGCAGCTAACTCAAATTCCATGATTCTCAATTGTTAATGACTAGCATTATTTGGAATGGGACCTCTGAAACATTCAGCAGAAAGTTCTTGTACTGCTTTTTTGTATTAAGTATATATTGACGGTACTGTGTTATATCAATAGTGAGCATAACGGAGATCTGGTGGAATGGAGAAAACCAGTGGGATACGGTTATCCCTGGATATAAACTATATCGGAAGGACAGGGAAGTACGTATTGGTGGCGGAGTCGCTCTATACGTGAAAGAAGGCATTGAATCCAGCAAGCTCGAAACCCCAAAAGAGGCAGACTCCTCCACAGAATCGTTGTGGGTGGTGATACCATGCCCCAGGAGGGACTTAATACTGGGAACGATCTATCGTCCCCCTGATCAAAATGCTCAGGTAGACCTTGAGATGAGATATGAAATTGAGGAAGCATCCAAACTAGGAAATGTGGTAGTAATGGGTGACTTCAACTACCCGGACATAGACTGGCTGCATATGTGTTCCAGTCATGACAAAGAAGCAAAGTTTCTAGATATTCTAAATGACTATTCCCTAGACCAGTTGGTCATGGAACCGACCAGAGGGACGGCAACCCTGGACTTAATCCTCAGTGGGGACCGGGACCTGGTGCGAGATGTAAGTGTTGTTGAACCGATTGGGAGCAGTGACCACAGTGCTATTAAATTAAACATACATGTAACTGGCCAATTGCCAAGAAAATCCAACACGGTCACATTTGACTTCAAAAGAGGAAACTTCACAAAAATGAGGGGATTGGTAAAAAGAAAGCTGAAAAACAAAGTCCAGAGGGTCACATCACTCGAAAATGCTTGGAAGTTGTTTAAAAACACTATATTAGAAGCTCAACTGGAGTGCATACCGCAGATCAGAAAAGGTACCGCCAGGGCCAAGAAGATGCCAGCATGGTTAACGAGCAAAGTCAAGGAAACTCTTAGAGGCAAAAAGTCTTCCTTCAAAAAAATGGAAGTCTTGTCCAAATGAAGAAAATAAAAAAGAACACAAACTCTGGCAAAAGAAATGCAAGAAGACAATAAGGGATGCTAAAAAAGAATTTGAGGAGCACATTGCTAAGAACATAAAAACCAACAACAAAAAATTCTATAAATACATTCAAAGCAGGAGACCATCTAGGGAGACAATTGGACCCTTGGATGATAAGGGAGTCAAAGGTGTACTAAAGAACGATAAGGAGATTGCAGAGAAGCTAAATGAATTCTTTGCATCTGTCTTCACAGTGGAAGATATAGGGCAGATCCCTGAACCTGAACTAACATTTGCAGGAAGGGATTCTGAGGAACTGAGACAAATAGTGGTAACGAGAGAGGAAGTTCTAAGCTTAATGGACAATATAAAAACTGACAAATCACCGGGCCCGGATGGCATCCACCCGAGAGTTCTCAAAGAACTCAAATGTGAAATTGCTGATCTGCTAACTAAAATATGTAACTTGTCCCTTGGGTCCTCCTCCGTGCCTGAGGACTGGAAAGTGGCAAATGTAACGCCAATCTTCAAACAGGGATCCAGAGGGGATCCCGGCAATTACAGGCCAGTTAAATTAACTTCTGTCCCTGGAAAACTGGTAGAAAGTATTATTAAAGCTAGATTAACTAAGCACATAGAAGAACAAGCCTTGCTGAAGCAGAGCCAGCATGGCTTCTGCAAGGAAAAGTCCTGTCTCAGTAACCTATTAGAATTCTTTGAGAGTGTCAACAAGCATATAGATAGAGGTGATCCAGTGGACATAGTGTACTTAGACTTTCAAAAAGCGTTTGACAAGGTACCTCACCAAAGGCTTCTGAGGAAGCTTAGCAGTCATGGAATAAGAGGAGAGGTCCTCTTGTGGATAAGGAATTGGTTAAGAAGCAGAAAGCAGAGAGTAGGAATAAACGGACAGTTCTCCCAATGGAGGGCTGTAGAAAGTGGAGTCCCTCAAGGATCGGTATTGGGACCTGTACTTTTCAACTTGTTCATTAATGACCTAGAATTAGGAGTGAGCAGTGAAGTGGCCAAGTTTGCTGATGACACTAAATTGTTCAGGGTTGTTAAAACAAAAAGGGATTGCGAAGAGCTCCAAAAAGACCTCTCCAAACTGAGTGAATGGGCAGAAAAATGGCAAATGCAATTCAATATAAACAAGTGTAAAATTATGCATATTGGAGCAAAAAATCTTAATTTCACATATACGCTCATAGGGTCTGAACTGGCGGTGACCGACCAGGAGAGAGACCTCGGGGTTGTAGTGGACAGCACGATGAAAATGTCGACCCAGTGTGCGGCAGCTGTGAAAAAGGCAACTTCCACGCTAGGGATAATTAGGAAAGGTATTGAAAATAAAACAGCCGATATCATAATGCCGTTGTATAAATCTATGGTGTGGCCGCATTTGGAATACTGTGTACAGTTCTGGTCGCCTCATCTCAAAAAGGATATTATAGAGTTGGAAAAGGTTCAGAAGAGGGCAACCAGAATGATCAAGGGGATGGAGCGACTCCCTTACGAGGAAAGGTTGCAGCATTTTGGGCTTTTTAGTTTAGAGAAAAGGCGGGTCAGAGGAGACATGATAGAAGTGTATAAAATTATGCATGGCATTGAGAAAGTGGATAGAGAAAAGTTCTCCCTCTCTCATGATACTAGAACTTGTGGACATTCCAAGAAGCTGAATGTTGGAAGATTCAGGACAGACAAAAGGAAGTACTGCTTTACTCAGCGCATAGTTAAACTATGGAATTTGCTCCCACAAGATGCAGTAATGGCCACCAGCTTGGACGGCTTTAAAAGAAGATTAGACAAATTCATGGAGGACAGGGCTATCAATGGCTACTAGCCGTGATGGCTGTGCTCTGCCACCCTAGTCAGAGGCAGCATGCTTCTGAAAACCATTTGCTGGAAGCCTCAGTAGGGGAGAGTGTTCTTGCACTCGGGTCCTGCTTGCGGGCTTCCCCCAGGCACCTGGTTGGCCACTGTGAGAACAGGATGCTGGACTAGATGGGCCACTGGCCTGATCCAGCAGGCTCTTCTTATGTTCTTATGTTCTTATGTTCTTAATAAGCACACCTATCTAATTTTATCGTATGACTAATGGTCTCAGAATTAATGAGGAAACATCCTTAGTTTTAAAGTGAAGGGCATGTCATTCAGCTGTGTGCTCTGAACCTTATATCCATGGATTTTGAACGTGTACTGAAAACAAGATTACAATTTTGGTTTTCTTACATTTATATCCCATCTACCTTCCGTTGTGGAACTCAAATAAGTATAGATGTGGTTCCCAAGTAGTCTCCCACCCAAGCACTAACTAGACCCAAACCTGCTTAGATTCAGCAAGGGAGTGGCTTCATGTGCTTTCAGTCCATACCCTGCAACCAATAGAATAAACCTATTGGATTTCAAGCAGATCAACTTATATCCCCAAATGTCTGGCAACTTGAATGGTTTTTAAGAAGACTATGTCTGAACAACCCAGAATTTAAGTTCACTCTTATATCAGCCAGACGCTATAAGTACAGCAGCACTTGGGAAGGTCTATAGCATTCAGTATATTCAATATATCAAGCACCACAAGTCTCTAGATACTCCCTTCTTGCAGTACTGAATTATTATTATTATTTGGTCATGTAAACTTTTAACATTAGGTATCTCTTGAACAGAAAGCTGAGTCATCACACAGGCCATTAGCTTTATCTGCAATAAAATTTAGAGTCTAGTAGAAACCCCCAGGCCCATATGGTTTCACATCTGAATTGTTTTAAGTCATTAAAGTAACAACTTGAAATAACCCTCCTTTCCCCATATGTTTAGGAGTGTGCACATTCCCTTGTACAAAGCAACTCCTGCCAGCCTTTGAAGAGCATTAATCTTTCTTTGATCTGCATGGAAAGAAATGGTCCAGTCTTATGCAGCTCTGTTTCTTTCACAAGTACCTCATCCAGAGAATAATATTTATGGTTGCCAAACATTACTGATTTTCATCAGGCCAGATTAATCAGAATTTAAGTTACGTATTTCCATTCAGACACCAAAGAACCTTAAAAAGACTTAGTCTTATCAGGCCTTTTTGCAATAGAACTAAAAATGCAAAGAAACTTTATATTTTTGAAACAAATTAAAATAATTGGGTAGGAATAGGAAGCCATTGCTGCTAACCACAGATCTTGCCATGGCTATGATAGTCTCTTCTAGCTATTGCTAACCACATTTAGAAGGGTGTTTTCTTTTCTTTTTTGCAGATTCGCTTGGTAGTACAGTAGAACTTCAGATTTAAATGACCAAATACCTCTCTTCATAATAAATAACCTTTAAGAGAAAAACTACATATTATGCAGTAGATCCTTGATTTATTACTACTACTTTACCTGAAGGGCTCAAACATGCATTTTTACATTTATGCTACCCACATTTTTATACAACTTAATAAAAATATATAAGCGGTTTACATAAAAGCAATAAAAACACAACATTCCATAATATTTCCTAAACGCTTGATAAAAACAAAATGTGTTATGCAACTATCACAAATAAAACTCAGCAATATACAAAACCAAAAGTTAAGAGTCAGAGTCCAGGAAAGCTTGGGTAAACATATAAACTTTTAAGAAGCAGTTAAAGGTCATTGTTGTCTCCTCCTCACAAATTACACAAGGAGGGCATGCCAGAGGGTGAGTGTTATCACTGAGAAAGCCCTTTTCTTTACCAAGTGATAACCAGCTGCCCATAGTAGAACAGCAGGGTCTCCTTGGAAGGTCTTAAAGATCGGCTTGATCTATACCAGAGGAGGCACAATGTCCTTCAGACTGATAAGCGGTCAGATGGAACTGCTATATAGCTCCTTGAAGAAAAGATGATACAATATCGAGATATCAGAATGAAAAGGTTTATTCAATCACATCTTAGATTACCTGAGATTCCTTTTACCAGAGGTCTCAACACTTAGCTTGAAGACATCGACATTCTGATCCGTTGGAATGAGAGTTAGTAGAGGGAGACCTAAAGTTAATAAAGTATGCCTTAACTATAGAGCTATGTTAGCCTTATTAGCAACAGAGTGACTCTTTCTTTCTTGTCTTTCTCACAATGTGAGCTTTTGTGAAAATAAAAATGTTCTCAGTAGTGACCCAGCAACATATATATGCATTACTCACATCTGCCTCTTACCCTTCTTCTAAACCTGACTTCCCCAACCTGGTGCCCTACAGAAGTTTTTGACTACAACTTCCATTATCCCTGATGATTGGCCATGCTGGCTGGGACTGATGGAAGTTGTATTCCAAAAAATCTGGTGTGTATCAGTTTAGGGAACATTACTTTAAAATGGGTGGGGAATCTGTGTCTCTCCCAGCTGTTGTTGGACTCCAGTTCCCGTCAGCCCCAGCCAGCATAGCTAACAGCATGGTTAACAGGCATGGTGGGTATTGTAGTCCAACAACATCTGGAGGGCCACAGGTTTCCCTTCCCTGCTTTAAAAAGCTCATGGCAGCGTACATGGGAAGCACAGAATGTGTGAGATCCTCAATAGACTATATGTTGCTTCATGATCCCTTTTTTTCGGTACAGGAAAGATCTGCTCATTGTCATTCTCGGCTCAGGGAAAATATACATAACGTGCAATATGAACAACTTGTACAACTTACACAGCAATATGATTATCACCACAAATTTCAGTTATGATAACGGGCATCAATTTCTGTGGCTGGCACACAAATCTAAACATAGCTGCAATTTGTTTTATTTATTTACAAACATTATAAAGCACACTTCCATTGAATTTCCAGGGTGATTTAGAAAAGCAACATAATATATAAATTAAATATAACAAACAAAATGTTAGAGAGAATATATCTAAGAATACATTTATAAGCCTGGATGAATAAAACGTCTTTGCTCAGCTCTAAAAGGAACAGTCCTCTCTAGGGTTCCACTACTAAAAAGACTCTTTCTCATCTCCACCTGCCTCCTCTTGGATGTTGAAGGCACCTGGAAGAAGATTATCTCAATGCCTGGGCCTTTGAAGATGACCTCAATGCTTAGCCAGGTTGGAATGGGAGCAGGTGTTCCTTCTGGTCCCTGGGTCCCGAGCCATGTAATGGTCTGAAGGTAGGCACCAGCACTTTGAATTGTGTCATTTCCAATTGATTGTGTTTTCTAAGTGCGTGAAGACAGTTGCTGTTGCAGTGAGTATAAATTAAGATCAACCTGGAGCTGCATTTATCCATTCCTGGGACTGATGACAGAGAAGGTGGGTTGATTTTCAGATGGCCAGGTGTTAATAAAAAATCCAGTTGGTACTTGTATAGTACGAATCACAGGTTGTACTTGGTTTTTGTGATTTTTAATTAATGGGATATGTGGTAAGCTATAGTATATGTTTTTAGAGGTCTGCTTCGCAACAGGAGGAATTCTTTTATCTCTGTACAAGTGGGTGGATTACAGCTTAGCAGCATCTCTTACTGGAATTCAACATGAATAGAATTTTCCCCAAGAAATTAGGACATTGTTATACAAACCTGAAAAAGACTACATCTAGTCAAAACAGACTTTAAAAGGTACTCTGTATTATTCAATGTTTGCATGGGACATTGCAACCATGAGAATATGAGTTACATTTTTATAACGTTGTAGTTCTTGTTGTTGGTATTGGGGGGGGGTGTCATTGTTTATAGCTTTGTCTTCTTTCATTACCAGCATCATTTTTCCCACAGAGAAGGCTCAGTGGAGAGCCTAGCTGATGCATTTGGAAGTAAGGAAACAAGCTTCAATGGCAGCCTTGTTTGTTTATTATTTGTACTTATACTCCGCCCCTCACCAAATGATCCTAGAGTAAGTTACAAAAATGTCACAATTAAAGCAGGAACCATTTCTATTCAAAACATAAAACCACAAAACGATCAATAACAAAGTAACAGCAGAAGAAAACAGCAGTGTATAGCAATGTAGAAGGAGGGAAGAAGACATCCATTCAGTCAAAGGCCTGGCTCCTGGCTGAAGAGATATGCCAGCCCTTGACCAACTACAGATATTTTGAGCCAAAGACATTTAAGGCTTTATATATAAATGTTAACATTAATTGCAGCTTTTGAACTATTTTCAAGGGCAGTCCTATGAAGAGCACATTGCAATAGTCCGCTGTGGAAGTTACCATATTGGATCACTGTGGCTGAGTTATCCCTATCCAGGGCCATAGCTGCAGAACCAGCCATAACTGGAAACAGGCCCTTCCAACTCTACTATTTTATGATTCTATCTTGACCTCTCAGTGGCTTTGATAGCACTGAAAAATCCTTTTGTAGTGGCTTCGGGGGTTGGGAATTGGGCACTGTATTGCAGTGTTTCTGCTCCTGCCTCTGAGGCCACTACTTTCAGATAGAAGCAATTGCTCAGCACCTTGGGATCTAACCTATGAGGTTCCCCAGGGGCAAATCTTGTTCTTCATGCTCTTGTAACATCTATTCCAGGGGCCCTGCCAGGCCTCACCATTTTGTCTGTGATGTCGTTTTGTTCAATCCATGCCCACCGGCCCTATATCTACAAAATGATTTTTCAGTGCTATCAAAGTCACTGAGGTGTCAAGGTAGAATCATAAAATAGTAGAGTTGGAAGGGCCTGTAAGGCCATTGAGTCCAACCCCCTGCTCAATGCAGGAATCCAGCTTAAAACATACGTGACTGTCCAACTGCCTCCTGAATGCCTCTCCAGTGTTGGAGAGCCCACCATCTCCCTAGGTAATTGCTTCAATTGTCATACTGCTCTAACAGTTAAGAAGTTTTTTCTCATGTTCAGCCAAAATCTGGCTTCCTATAACTTGAGCCCATTATTCCATGTTCTGCACTCTGGGATGCTCTAGAACAGATCCTGGTCCTCCTCTGTGTGGCAACCAGGGGTGTCCCTAGATGAGCTGACAGCAACTGGCGCCCTAGGCAAACCATGCAATTGGTGCCCCAAACCCCAACGGCAGATCTAGGCTGAAGTTTTTGGTTATCTGGGAAACATTTTGCCCCTAAATTCCATTTAATGTTTTTAAAGTGTATTTATTGAAACAGAGGCGTAATTATTTAGTTTGTCCATCCATCCATCTGTCCAATGTTTCTGAGATCAGATAAAATAGAAAACTCTTCAGATTACAAATTACAAAATTCTGCGAATTAAAAACACTCTGTGCTCTTAAAACATAACTTTCCTTGTTTTAAGTTTTGAAAATTCAGTTGATAGTTATATTAAATCCAGTTTTCCAGCTGTTTCATGTTCTATATTGACATTGCATCGAGTACAAGTCTCATTGTTGAACCTTTTAAGTACTTGAATAGTGCTATCATATCTCCCCTCAGTCTTCTCTTCTCAAGGCTAAACGTGCCCACTTCTTTTAGTCTCTCCTCATAGGGTTTTGTTTCCAGTCCTCTAATCATCCTTGTTGTCCTCCTCTGAACCTATTCCAGTTTGTCTGCATCCTTCTTAAAGTACGGTGTCCAGAACTGGACCCAGTACTCAAGATGAAGTTTAACCAGTGCCGAATAAAGGGGAGCTAGTACTTCACATGATTTGAAAACTATACTTTTTTAATGCAGGCTAAAATAGCATTTACCTTTTTTGTAGCCACATTGCACTGTTGGCTCATATTTAGCTTGTGATCAACAAAAATTCCAGGATCCTTCTTACATGTAATATTGCTGAGCCAAGTATACCCCATCTTATAACTGTGCACTTGATTTCTTTTTCCTAGGTGTAGAACTTTGCACTTATCCCTGTTAAATTTCATTATGTTGTTTTCATCCCAATGGTCCAGCCTATCAAGATCACTTTGAATTTTGTTTCTGTCCTCCAGGGTATTAGCCATCCCTCCAATTTTGTATCATCTGCAAATTTGATAAGCATGCCTTGCACCTCCTCATCCAAGTAATTAATAAAAATGGTGAAGAGCATTGGACCCAGGATTGAGCCCTGTGGTACTCTACTTGTTACCTTCCCCCACTTTGAGAAGGAAGCATTGATAAGCACTCTGAGTATGATTCTGTAGCCAACTGTGGATCCACCTGATAGCTGCCACATTTAGCTTGCTAATTAGAATATCATGGGGCCCTTTGTCAAAAGCTTTGCTGAAGTCGAGATATATTATGTCCACAGCATTCCCACACCATACCCGATCAAAACATGATATAAGATTAGTCTGGCAGGATTTGTTTTTCATAAATCCATGTTGGCTTCTAGTAATCACTGCATTGTTTTCAGGGTGCTTACAGATTGACCATTTTATAATCTGCTCCAGAATTTTCCCGGGGATTGATGGCAAGCTGATCTGTAGTTCCCAGGGTCCTTTTTGCTCTTTTTGAAGATAGGGACAACACTAGTCCTCCTCCAATCATCCAGCACTTCACTCATCCTCCAAGATTTCACGAAGATAATAGGCAGTGGCTCCAAGAGTTCTTCAGCCAGTTCTTTTAATACTCTAGGATGCAGTTTATCAGGCCTTGGAGAGCTGAACTCATTCAAAGTAATCAGGTATTCCTTGACGATCTGTCTATCAATCTCAAGCTGCAATCCTGCCCCTTCCATTTGTACTTCACGTTTGTCAGGAGGATCATAGACCCTCTTTTGGAAGAAGGCTGAGCCAAAGTAGGAATTGAGCGCTTCTACCTTTTCTTTGTCATCTGTTATCATTTTGCCATCCTCATTTAGCAGCTGTACCACCATTTCTTTTCTCTGTTTTTTACTATGCGTACAACCCGAATAAAGCTTTTTTTGTTGCTTTTAGCACCTCTCACTAACCTCAGCTCATTCTCAGCTTTAGCCTTCATGACACCATCCCTGCAATATTGTGCTACCCGTCTGTACTCTTCCTTTATGGCTTGGGCTTCCTTCCACTTCCTATATGTGTCCTTTTTATGTTCAGGTCATCTCTTAAGCTTTTTGTGAAGCCACATTAGCTTCTTCTGCTGTCTTCTCCCTTTTTTCCTTGTTGGAATTGTTTGCAATTATGCCTTTAGAATTTCCTTCTTTAGAAACTCCCACCCTTCTTGGACTTTTCTCCTTAGGGTTGCTTGCCATGGAATCTTACTAATCATTGTTCTGAGTTTATTAAAATTGGCTTTCCTGAAGTCCAAAGGACATGTATGGCTACTCTCAGCTTTTGTTTCCTTTAAAATCAAGAACTCAAGTATAGCATGGTCACTTTTCCCCAGAGTTCCCCTAAATGCCAGTTCATCCCCTAAGGTATCTGTATTGGTTAGAATCAAATCAAGGATAGCTGATCCTATAGTTCCTTCCTCTACATTCTGTAGGATAAAGTTATCTCCAACATAAGACAGGAATTTATTGGAGGGGTCGTGTTTGGCAGAATTTGTCTTCCAACAGATATCGGTAATTGAAGTCCCCCATTACTACCACAACATGGCTCCTTGAAACACTGGCAATTTGCTTTTCAAAAGTTTCATCCTCTTCTCCTTGATTGGGTGGTCAGTGGTAGACTCCAACCACCATGTTCTTTATATTCCTTGTCCCATTTGTTTTAATTCAGATACACTTGGTGGGGCTACCAAGCTCATCCTCCTGTATTTCTGTGCAGAGATACATATTTTTAACAAATAGTGTGACTTGGCCTCCCTATTTCTTCAGTTCTTTTTGAACAAGTTATATCCTTCAGTTGCTATATTCCAGACATAGGAGTCTTCCCACCAAGTTTCAGTTATACCTATCAAGTAGTATTTACCCTCCTGTGTTAAGAGTTTGTCCCATTTGTTTCCCATACTCTTGAAGGCCATGTGATTTATGGTCTGGCTTCAGTCTTACATTTTTATGAAGACTATTATTGGGCCCCATTAGAGCTGTTCTCTCAGTTCCTGTTACTGTGCATAAGCCTTCATCAATTGTTACCAGGTTTATGTCTCCCTCCCCCTTAGGATTCAGTTTAAAGCCCTCCTGATGAAGTTCTCCATGCTGTAGCCGAACACATTCTTCCCAGTCCTTGTGAGGTGCACCCCATCACTTGGCAGCAGTGCATCTTCCAGGAAGTGCAACCCAGGGTCCCAGAATCCAAATCTCTTGCATTGGAACCACCTTCGTAGCCATTTGTTCACTTGGAGTATTTTTCTTTCCCTTTTACTCCTCTTCTAAGTACTGAAAGGATGGATGAGAAGACTATCTGGGCCCCAAAGTCCTTAAATTTCCTTCCCAGAGCTTCAAAGGCTGATGTGATTTCTTCATAGCTCCATTTGGCAGTATCATTTGTTCCCACATAGATGAGAAGAAGAGGGAAACATGTCAGTGGGCTTCATGAGTATTGGCAACCCTTCCATCACTTCTCTAATCCATCCTCCAGGGAGACAGCATACCTGGCAAATCCATCTATATAAGTCAACTCTTTGGAGCTCATGTTATATATCAGACAGGCACCATCTCTGTCGTCTTTTGGGTATCAGTTGAAGACTTCCTCTTTCAATAAGCCTTCCTTCACCTCCTCCCTCAATGCACTCGAAAGCCTAATCTACCTCTGGCTCCTTTCCCTTATCTATCTGGAGAAGCTGGGGCTCGACCAACTCTCCTCCCTGCTCCTGGGGCTCAACAGTCATGAACCACCCTGTTCAGATATTGTAAGTTCAGGTCTGTGGCTTCCTTTATGGAATCAATCCATCTCTTGTTTGGTCTTCCTCTTTTTCTACTCCCTTCTGTTATTCCCAGCATTATTGTCTTTTCTAGTGAATCAGGTCTTCTCATTATGTGTCCAAAGTATGATAACCTCAGTTTCATCATTTTAGCTTCTAATGATAGTTCTGGTTTAATTTGTTCTAACATCCACTTATTTGTCTTTTTTGCGGTCCATGGTATGTGCAAAGCTCTCCTCCAACACCACATTTCAAATGAGTTTATTTTTTTCTCTTATCCGCTTTTTTCACTGTCCAACTTTCACATCCATAGATAGAGATCGGGAATACCATTCTCTGAATGATCCTGATTTTAGGGTTCAGTGATACATCTTTGCATTTGAGGACCTTTTCTAGTTTTCTCACAGTCCTAGTCTTCTTCTGATTATTGATTATTGTTGCCATTTTGGTTAATGACTGTGCCATAAATCTTCTGTTGTCATTAATTTCTTAGTCTTCTTGATGTTCAGCTGTAGTCCTGTTTTTGTGCTTTCCTCTAACTTTCATCAGCATTCGTTTCAAATCATTACTGGTTTCTGCTAGTAGTATGGTATCGTCTACATATCTTAAATTATTGATATTTCTCCCTCCAATTTTCACACCTCCATCATCTTGGTCCAATCCTGCTTTCTGTATGATATGTTCTGTGTATAGATTAAACAAATAGGGTGATAAAATACACCCCGTCTCACACCCTTTCTGATGGGGAACCAATCAGTTTCTCCATATTCTGTCCTTACAGTAGCCTCTTGTCCAGAGTATAGGTTGTGCATCAGGACAATCAGATGCTGTGGCCACCCCCATTTCTTTTAAAGCATTCCATAGTTTTTCATGATCTACACAGTCAAAGGTTTTGCTGTAATCGATAAAGCACAGGGTGATTTTCTTCTGAAATTCCTTGCTCCGTTCCATTATCCAACGTATGTTTGCGATATGATCTCTGGTTCTTCTTCCCTTTCTAAATCCAGCTTGGACATCTGGCATTTCTCATTCTATATATATTAAGAGCCTTTGTTGTAGAATCTTGAGCATTACTTTACTTGCATGGGATATTAAGGCAATAGTTCGATAATTACTGCATTCCCTGGGATCCCTTTCTTTGGAATTGGGATGTATATTGAACGCTTCCAGTCTGTGGGCCATTGTTTAGTTTTCCATATTTCTTGACAGATTCCTGTCAATATTTGGACAGATTCAGTCTCAGTAGCTTGTAGCAACTCTATTGGTATGCCATCTGTTCCTGGTGATTTGTTTCTTCCAAGTATTTTAAGAGCAGCTTTTATCTCACATACTAAAGTTTCTGGTTCTTCATCATACAGTTCCTCCATGAGTGAATCTGTCATCCTGGCATCTCTTTTATAGAGTTCTTCAGTGTCTTGCTTCCCTCTTCCTTTTATTTCATCTCGGTCAGTCAGTGTGTTCCCGTGTTGATTATTCAACATCCCTACTCTTGCTTTAAATTTCCCTTTAATTTCTCTAATCTTTCGGAATTGGGGTCTTGTTTTACCTTTTTTGTTTTCCTCTTCTATTTTTAAACAATAACTATTGTAATAGTTCTCTTTGTCCCTAGCATACTAGTATACTAGTAGCTATATTATTGCATTTGGGGTTCTGACTGTGTTTCTATCTCTTTTTGCTTTTGCTTTCCAGCTTTCTTTAACCATTTCAAGAGTTTCTTCAGTCATCCATTGAGATCTTTCTCTCTTTTTAACTAGAGGTATTGTCTTTTTGCATTCTTCCCTGATACTTCTGGGATGTTATTTAAATTGTATTTTGGCATTATGATTGCTTTGTACTTCTTCTGTAGCTTTACTCTGATTTTCAATATTAGCAGTTCATGATCTGTACTGCAGTCTGCTCCTGGTCTTGTTTTCACAGACAGTATGGAACTTCTCCATCTTCTATTACCAATTATATAACCAATTTGATTCCTATATTGACCATTTGGTGATGTCCACATGTACAGTAGTCTCATATAGTTTAGGTATACCACAACTTTTACATCTGTGGGTGCCGCAGGGTACCATCTTGTCCCCCATGCTGTTTAACATCTATATGAAGCCCTTGGGAGCAGTCAACAGGAGATTTGGGGTGAGGTGTCAGCAGTATGCTGATGATACCCAGCTCTGTTTCTCCATAACATCTGAATCGGGAGAGGCCGTGCACGCCCTGGACCGCTGCCTGGACTCGGTGGTGGGCTGGATGAGGGCCTATAAACTGAGTCTGAATCCTAGCAAGATGGAGGCGCTCTGGGTTGGTCAGTTGCCTGCTTTGAACGGGGTCATACTCCCTCTGAAAGAGCAGGTCTGTAGTCTGGGGGTGCTCCTGGATCCATCTTTGTCGCTAGAGGCCCGGGTGACCTCTATGGCTAGGAGTGCCTTTTACCAGCTTCGGCTGATAAGACAGCTGTGGCCGTTTCTGGACTGGGATAGCCTGACCACTGTTGTCCACGCACTGGTAGCCTCCAGGCTGGATTACTGTAATGCACTCTATGTGTGGCTGTCCTTGAGGTTGATCTGGAAGCTGCAGCTAGTGTAAAATGCAGCAGCAAGACTGCTCACTGGGGCAGGGTATCGCCAATATGTCACCCCACTGCTGAAAGAATTGCACTGGCTGCCCATTTGCTACCGGGCCAAGTTCTCGTTTTGGTGTACAAAGCCCTATACAGCTCGGGACCAGGATACTTGAAAGACCGTCTTACCCCTTATATACCCAGTCGATCACTGTGCTCTGCACGTGACGGTCTCCTGCAGATACCATTTTATCAGGAGGTTCATTCTGCACAATATAGGAAACTGACGTTTAGTGTGGCAGCACCTACCCTGTGGAATTCCCTCCCCTTAAATATTAGGGAGGCGCCATCTTTGCTATCTTTCCGGTGCCTTTTGAAGACTTTCCTCTTTCAACAAGCCTTTTAAGTTGAGACTTATCCCAGGCTGCATCTGTGTTAGAATTGCTTTTAATATGTTTTCTTTAATATGTTTTTAACCCTTTTTTTAAAAGATGTTTTTAAAGCTTTTTTAAAAATGTTTTTAACGTTGTTTTGTTTTAATGTATTTAAGGTCTTTTTATGATGTTTTAAAGTGTTTTTAGCGTTTCTGTTTGCCGCCCTGGGCTCCTGCTGGGAGGAAGGGTGGGATATAAATCAAATAATAAATAAATAAATAAAAAATAAAATAATCAGGAGTGACGATTGCTGCATGGATTCAGATTCCTTTCTATTTGCATACATTTTTTAAAATGTTAATTTCTTGTTTTCTTTTTATTTCAAAGAACTGTGCCACTTTTAAGGACATAATTTGTCAGTACGCTCAGCTTACAACACAAAGTATTGATCAAAGGACAACTGGCAACTCTTTTATACACTGAAACAGAAATCCAAGCAAGCATCAGAACTCTGCATCAGCAACTGTAAGTTTTTTAAGCTTCCATCAGCATTTCTATTGCACCACATTCCACTTAGCACACATGGTTTTATGGAGAAAAACAGATTTTCCCAAGCAAACATATTATATTAATTAAGCTTCTCTTCCCACTCAGGTTATGACAGACAGAACCATTGGCTAAAATTAGGCTTACCTCCTCACCCTTTAATTAAATAACAATAAAGTATAACAATAATTTTGTTTGTTTGTTTAAAGCATTTATATATCAATCTTCTTAAATATTTATCCCAGGGTGGTTTACAATGCACATTAAAATCACAAGCAACTTCAATAAATTAAATTAAACACAATTAAACAAAACAATTAAAATTAGTAAAACAATAACACAATTAAATAACAATAATCTGGAATACTGGAGTAAAGGAGTTAATTCCCTGTGTTTAAAATACAACCCACCCAATATGTGAAATACAAATTTAGCACATCATAATGTTCTAAGTGATTCACAAACATTTATTACAGTGATTGCAACAAACAACCCTGTAACAGTGTAAGGTAGGAATCTGTGGCATTGGCCCTGTAGATGTTGTTCGACTACAACTCCCATCACCCCTGATGGTTGGCCATGCTGGGCTATATGGGTTCAGCAACATCTGGGAGGACACAGGTAAGCACCCCTGCTGGAAGGTAATTCAACAATCTTATCCCAATATGCTCAGAGATATGCACTGGTTGCAGTTTGTTACTGGGTTAGGTTCAAGAAGTTACTATTACTATATAAAACCCTTAACATGCTTGGAACCAGTTTACCTGAGGGATCACCTTACCCCATATATGCCCAACTGACTGCTTCAATCTGCAGAACTGGCACTATTGTAGATGTCAGGCAATATTCATTCCACACGTCTAAGGAATTGATCTTTTAGTATGGCAGCATCCACATGTTGGAATTCCCTGCCCATTAACATCAGGCAGGTGTTTCGCTATATTATTTTGGCACCTGCTAGAAACATTTTGTTCATGCAAGCCTATCAATGCATGTAGAAGATCACATGCATTTTAATTTGTTGTTAGCTTAACTGTTTAATTATATGCTAATTTTTTTCAATACCTGCTTTTAACTCTGTCTTTTATTACAATTTTAATGTTCATTCTTTGTAAAAAGCTTAGAGGTTCTATTTACAGTCAAGCAGTATATACATTTTGTTAAATAATAAAAAATATATATTCCAGATTGGAACTGAGGCTGAAGGACAATGGCATGCCTAAGGCCTCCTAGTAAAGTGAAGGCTGAGGTAAGATTTAAACTAGGGTCTTTCTGGCACACAAGTCAGCCTCTTAACTGCTACCTTGATATAGGCTTTAAACTGTACCACTTGCTTTCAGTGGGGCTTACTTCCACTAACTAGCTGAGTCTAGGAAGTGATGAATGCCTCTTTGAAAAGAAGGGGTAGTCCTGGCCATCTTGAAAGTGGTGATGCTTTTCAAGTGTACACAGTTGGTTGGTTTCAGTGTTTTAAGACAACTGTGTCTCTCCCCTATTTAAATAGGAGTGAAATTCTTTGACATTCAAAATGCCTAAAATCCCTGTTTCCTTGTAAGCAGAGGAAGACTTAATCAACAATGTCCTGATTTCCAGGAGATGCATTCCCACCCCCTCTCTCAACTTATTACTGTCAGGCTTTCCTAAAATATATTTGCATTTAGACAAAGGTATCTTGATTGCAGCTGTTTTGCAGAGAAGAGGCAAAGAGAGTGGACGTAGCTTAAAGAGGCTAAAATATACTATATAATAGTTACAGTGTGTAAGGGGAGCTTGTGATGTTCCTAAAAACTGAGAAGCCTACTCTTATTGTTCGCTTTTCTTTTTCTTCTTTGGATCTTTATAAACCCAGTAGCACAAACTAATCAAAAGGGAGAAGTGGAGGAAAAGATATGGAAGTGTATGTATGGAATAGTACTTCCCTGTGTGTGTGTATGTGTGTTTAAACACCAAAAGGAGGCTTGACTCGGGGCAATAACATAGACTGAAAAGAGTAATATTGTAGAGAAAATACCATCTGGACTATTGAAACTGTAGCAGGAGGATTCAAGACTAGGTCTGAAATGGCTGGGGAAACGTTCATTAAGCTGTGGCATGAATGTAAAATAGCGTTGCTTAAAATTCATATTGCTTTTGCTTAATCAAAAGAAATGAACACTGAATCTTTCATGAAAAAAATGAGCAAACCTGGGACCTTCCGCATGCAAAGCAAGGACTCCTTCCACAAATACACAGTGCCAACAAATTATGGGCAAAACAGAAGCACATAGTTCAATTCAAGTTCACCCAGTTTGTTCTTCTGCATTCAGGATGTTACAAAGCTCTACTGCAGTGTAAAATGTACTTAGGAAGACTAAGAAAACATCAAACATACACATAGTGGAATGGGAATTCTTTTAATTTATTTCCACCCACAATAATGATCTTGAAGCTTAAAGGCACAAAGAGTCTAAAGAGCCACCTTGGGCCCCTACTGGGAGGAAGAGTGGGATGTAAATCTAATGATGATGATGATGATGATAAAACACTTATGAGAGAATGAACTTGAAGATTAACTAGAATTCATTCAAAGTTATTCCGCAAAATGAACTTAGCTCACATTCTGCTCACCCAGTAATTATGGGAATGACTTTCAGAAGTTGTTCAAAGATTTTTGAACTAATTCAGTGAATTTAGTTAAACTAAACTACAGTAATACCTCAGTTAACAAAGTACATGTGTTCCTGGGCATTACTTCTTTATCAGAAACTTTGGTACCAGTGGTAGGAACAACATGGAAAGACCAGGGATAGGTTCCTACCCCACAAAAAAGAAAGGCAGTTGAATATATTTCAACAAAGTTTGTATTCAAAACTAACAATCCGCATTTTTGAAATGAAACAACCAGCTCAGGCAAGCCTTGCATACTGACCACTTGAAGGCTTCTTCCAAAATGTATCCAAGCATGCCTGCATTGCCTTTTTTCTTTTATCATGTAGCATCTTGCTATATTTATTTTATTTATTATTTATTATTTCAATTTATATACCGCCCTCAGCGAAATAGCTCTCAGGGCGGTGAACAAACAAAATAAAATACAATATATCATAATAAAAATACAAAAACATATACAAACAAACAACGAAAAGCACAGCAAAAACAAAATAAATACTACAAAAATTAAAATACAGATTAAAAGATTAAAAAAGTTAAGAAGATTAAAATGCCTGGCGCCGAAAAGATGGAAGCGTAGGCGCCAGGCGTACCTCTTCGGGGAGGCTGTTCCACAACCCAGGGGCCACCACAGAAAAGGCCCTAGATCTCGTAACCACCCTCCGGGCTTCCCGATGGGTTGGTACCCGGAGGAGGGCCTTAGATTCTGAACGAAGTGAACGGGTAGGTTCATAGCGAGAGAGGCGTTCCACAAGGTATTGAGGTCCCACGCCGTGTAAGGCTTTATAGGTCAAAACCAGCACCTTGAATCTCGCCCGGAAGCAAATAGGAAGCCAGTGCAGACGCGCCAGGACAGGTGTTATATGCGAAGACCGACTGGTCCTCGTCAATAATCTGGCAGCTGCGTTCTGCACCAGCTGAAGCTTCCGAACTGTCTTCAAGGGCAGCCCTACGTAGAGCGCATTACAGTAATCCAATCTTGAAGTTACCAGAGCGTGGACAACGGAGGCGAGGTCGTCCCTGTCCAGATAGGGGCGTAGTTGGGCTACCTGACGAAGATGGTAAAACGCATTCCGTGCCACCGAGGCCACTTGGGCCTCGAGAGACAAGGAAGAGTTGAGAAGAACCCCCGAACTACGTACCTGTTCTTTCAGGGGGAGTGTAACCCCATCCAGAACAGGGTAAGCATCCACCATCTGAGCAGGGAAGGCGTTCACCAACAATGTCTCGGTCTTGTCTGGATTGAGTCTCAGTTTATTAGCTCTCATCCAGTCCATTATCGCGGTCAGGCAACGGTTCAGCACATCAACAGACTCACCTGAGGAAGATGAAAAGGAGAAATAGAGCTGCGTGTCATCAGCGTACTGATGGCAACGCACTCCAAAACTCCTGATGACCGCACCCAGCGGCTGCATGTAGATGTTGAAAAGCATGGGGGACAAGACCGATCCCTGGGGAACTCCACAATGGAGAGTCCATGGTGTCGAGTGATGTTCCCCAAGCACTACCTTCTGGTGACGATCCGCGAAGTAGGAGCGGAACCACTGCCAAGCAGTGCCCCCGACACCCAACTCCGCGAGTCTCCCCAGAAGGATACCATGGTCGATGGTATCAAACGCCGCTGAGAGATCAAGGAGAATCAACAGAGTCACACTCCCCCTGTCCCTCTCCCGACAAAGGACATCATACAGGGCGACCAAGGCTGTTTCGGTGCCAAAACCGGGCCTGAAACCGGATTGAAACGGATCTAGATAATCGGTTTCATCCAAGAGCGCCTGGAGTTGGCTGGCAACCACCCGCTCCAAAACCTTGCCCAAAAAAGGGACATTCGCCACCGGTCTATAGTTATTCAGATTATCTGGGTCCAAGGAGGGTTTCTTTAAAAGAGGTCTCACTACTGCCTCCTTGAGGCTACCAGGGACTACTCCCTCCCTCAAGGAGGCGTTAACCACTTCCTTGGCCCAACCGGTGGTCCCAGCCCTGCTAGCTTTCACTAGCCAAGATGGGCAAGGATCCAGAACAGACGTGGTTGCCCGAACCATTCCAAGCACCTTGTCCACTTCCTCGAGCTGCACCAACTGAAACTCATCCAATAAAGAAGGACAAGGCCGTGCTCCGGACACTTCAATGGATTCATCTGTCACAACATCAGAGTCAAGGTCCCTGCGGATACATGCGATCTTATCTTGAAAGTGTCCAGCAATTTCGTTGCAGCGGGTCTCAGATGTTTCCATAGTATCGTGGGGGCCAGAGTGTAAGAGCCCTCGCACGACTTTAAAAAGCTCCGCTGGGCGGCATAAAGATGATCTAATAGAGGCAGCAAAATAGAGCTTCTTTGCTGTCCTTACCGCTTTTGTATACAACTTATTGGTGGCACTTACCAAAGCATAGTTGTATCCACTGGGAGTTTTCCTCCATCTGCACTCCAGCCTCCTCCTCTCTTGTTTCATCGCTCTCAGCTCCGGAGTATACCACGGAGCGGTATGAGCTCTACACCGGAGGGGGCGCGCGGGAGCGATCATGTCAATAGCCCGGGTCATTTCCATATTCCGCAGTGCGACCAGGGCCTCGACAGGAGCACCGGTCCTATCAGCCGGAAAATCTCCCAGAGCCCTCTGAAAACCTACGGGATCCATCCGGCTCCGGGAGCGGATCAACTTAATAGATCCTCCACCTTTGCAGAGGGAAAGAGCCGCTGTGAGTCTAAATCTCAACAAGTGGTGATCTGTCCATGACAATGGGGTAGATGAAAAACACCCCACCACCAGATCACCATCTCCATGTCCAGTGGCGAAGATCAGATCAAGAGTATGTCCCGACACATGCGTTGGGCCAGTAGAATATTGAGACAGCCCCATTGTTGTCATGGAGGCAATGAAGTCCTGAGCTGCGCCAGATAAGACAGCCTCGGCATGGACGTTGAAATCCCCCAGTACCAAAAGTCTAGGGGATCTCAACAGCACCTCCGAGACTATCTCTGTCAGCTCAGCTAAGGAAGCTGTTGGGCAGCAAGGTGGACGGTACACCAACAGTATTCCTAGTCTCTCCCTGGCCCAATACAAGGTGGAGACATTCCAGAACAGTTGCCATCTGGACAGGGTGCTTGGTGAGAGGAAAAGAACTCCTATAGACCACGGCGACCCCCCCCTCCCCGGCCCTCAGATCTACCACAGTGCTGAACCAAATACCCGGGTAGACAAAGCTGGGAAAGAGCAACTCCTCCCTGATCAGCCACCCAGGTCTCGGTTATACATGCCAGGTCGGCACCCTCCTCCAGGATTAAATCATGGACAAGTGAGGATTTATTATGTACCGACCTGGCATTCAAAAGCAGCACTTGGAGATCCGAGAGCTGGCTGATAGGACAACCAGCAATCCTGTGGATATGAGGAGAACCGGAACAAGGCACAGACACAATTTGTCTGGGACGAGTTTCCCTTACCTGGCCTGTTCTCCTCCTAACACCATACCTCCCATTACCCGTCACTACGTTAATTGGGCCCCCCGAAAGCCCCCCCACAAAGGATGGAATCTTTTCTCCCAGGCACATGTTAAAAATACACAAATCCACACAGACAAGCAAACATACAAAACATTCACCCCACAGTTAACCCCCCCCAACAAACAACATTAAAAATTAGTTAATCCTCTTCAAGCAGCAGTCTGAAGCTCTGAGCACGGTTCTCCACTCCATACACTTCAGGAGACAGGCAAGGGGCAGCACCCCCCCCCTCATGCTTGCTCTCTTTCTCTCTCTCTGCCATCCTCTCCTACCCTTGAGCAGACCCGTCTGCAGTAAACAGTGCTTCCGGGGTACCCAAAGCACTGTTTGCTATAGAAGCACTTGCGCCACTTGGCAAGGAGCGCCATTCCAAGCCACATATGAGAGAGATGCCTGCAGCAGCCCCAGTCTAGTAGCCAAGGAGCCACATTCTGACTATGTCAGTGTGTGCGCACACACACACACCCCGCCCCCAAAAAAGACTTTGTTAAAAGGAGCTTCTTTCCTGGAAGATTTGTTAACTGAAGTATTACTGTAGTTCATTCCAAGCACTGCTCCTGATGTAGGTGGAAATACACCTATGTTGGATTGATGAAGATGATTGGTGTAAAGCACAACCAATCACACTGTGGTGTAATCCTGACCTCATAGTAGGAGAATTAAATAACTAGGACTCAAATCAACAGTGAGTGGGAGGAGAACAACAACAATGAGGATGACTCAGTCACCTATCTAACTATCTTGAATTGCGTGAAGAATTAAAAATAATGATTAAAGCCTGTTAAGGGATATATAACCTGCAATAAGTGGTCTTGAGTGAGCACCCACAGGATCAGTTTCTCCCTTCTTGATGAATTTCTGTGCTAGCTCTATTATATTACAGCACTTCCCGCATTCCATTAAGCATTGCTCAGCCTAGCTTGACAAGCAACTTGGCTGCTGTATCCTCTTGTCTTGCAACTGTGTGAACAGCTTGCACTTTGGAGCAGTTTTCTGTATGCCTAGGAGCAGCCAAAAGCCAAGGTGGGACTGCACAAAGTTAACTGAAATGCAATGCGCAAAAGCGTTAAGTGATCCAAATGTTGATGGTTGAAATTTGGAAGCCAATTATAACAGTTGACAGTCTTTTAAGATGCAAAATGACATTCTTGCAAGGCTTTTGTAGACCTTGCTAACTGAGGATGCTTGCTTAATAGCCTTAGAAAGCTGAGACTGAACAATCCACCTGCTGGGTGTGGGCACTGGGGACTGAAGGAAACAGTTTGACAGTTTTGAAAATAGTGAGAAAAATAAAAATAAGTCTGAGTGTTTGTAGCTTTCTACAGAGAAGCAGTCTTGTTGGAGCTGCTTGCTGTCGATTTGGAGGAGTGCATGCTGCCTTAAAGACCAGCTTTGTCTGTCTAGTTGCCTGCTTGCAGCTCTGTGCTTCACTTGTATTTTTGTAAAGAAACATTTTTTAAAAAGTAAGAGGTCCACAGTATTCACTTGAGAACTAATCCTGTAAAATGCTGCTTCTGAAACTTCCTACCACTCGGGAGTGTGCAAGGGGGCGGGGAAAACAAGTGGGGAGAGGAATACCAAATTACAAGCCTGGGAGTTTTTAATTATGCTGATTCATTCTAGTTTCTAGATCTGTTAAGTGGAGACATCAAACTGAATTTTAAAGTCCTTTTCATTCAAGGTACAAGTTTAAGCCACACAATAACCATTAAACTTTATCTGTGACCTATTTAATGGTCAAGTCACTACATTACTATTCCATTTTTTCCTAATATATCAGCAAGTTTTTTACTAGGCTTCCAAATGCTGTTGCAGCTTGATTTATAGAAAATGCTTAGTCACTGACATTAGCTCTGCTTTTTGTGCATGCTTTTAAAAAAGAGACATTCCTTAGTGTTTTTTGTTTAACAGCACTTTATGCGAAGAAGCCGTAGCTGCCCTGTTGTTGAGAAAGCTGGCTGACCATCTTCCTAAAGGTCCTCCCTTATGGCTGTAGATGAGCTGTGGTGTAGTAGTTACACCATCAGACTAGGACTGGGGTAACCTAAGTTTAAATCCCCTCTCAACCATGAACTTCACGGAGTGCCTTTTGGTTAGTCACCATTTCTCAGCCAAGTTTTCTTCACAGGGTTATTATGAGGACAAGACATGTATGCTGCCTTGAGATCCTTGGAATATAAATATACATACAAATAAATGATTATAAATGGGATGTAAAAGAATAAAACTTCTGAAACCAATGGACATAAAATCAGCTACCTGCAAAAAGTGCAGGCAACTGTTTTTCCTAAAGTCCAGCCAAAGAACAAACAAGCACATAAAATCCTTTGTAAGTAATCTGTCACTTTTCTCCCTGCCTGATGAAAAAAAGTGCTAATTTCAGTTTAAATGCCCTACTTTTAGAGGAAGGACACCCTTACAAATGTGAAATGTCTGGAGTTAGTTACTTCCGCCAATTATTAATGATGGGAAAACAAATGGATTGTAAATTTGATGTGCATAAATGGAAATGGACTGCCTTCAAGTCGATCCCAACTTATGGTTACCCTATGAATAGGGTTTTCAAGATAAGCTGTATTCAGAAGGGGTTTCCCATTGCCTCCCTCTGAGGCTCGTCCTCCCCAGCTGGCCAGGGCCTGCTCAGCTTGCCACAGCTGCACAAGCCAGCCCCTTCCTTGTCCGCAACTGCCAGCTGGAGGGCAACTGGGCTCCTTGGGACTATGCAGCTTGCCCACAGCTGCACAGGTGGCAGGGCACGTAACCCCTGAGCCACTCACTGTGGGGATGATCTTTAGCTGGCCCTTGACATCCAGGAGACACGAGCGGAGATTTGAACTCACAGACTCAGGACTCCCAGCCAGGCTCTCCTCCCCACTGTGCTATACCAGCCTTCTGATGTGCATGGAAATTACCAAAAAGAGGAAGGATGTGGAGTGAACACTTACAGCTATCTTGGAAATATATTGCTGAGAGGTATACAGAGCCATTAATATGGCTTGGTCATTGGTGCTAGACAAAAGATGCTAGTGGGCAATTTAATCTTTAATCCCCTTATAAAATCTACCTTGACTCACCCTTACGCTGGTCATTGACAGTAACAATACAGAATCTGAATCTTGACTCTTAGTGTGTGTCTCTTTCAGCAGAAGGGCCATATTGCCTACTAGGCAGCCTTGGGGTGGGGGATGCCAGTGGTGGCCAAGCCCAGAAGCAAAAGTAGGCAGAGCAACAGATGTGGTTTTTTGTGTGGAGGTCTCTGCTCTTACCTTTGGCTGAGGGACAAGAGCTCTTCTTCGGCCTCCTCCTCCTCCGTGGTGGTGGGTGGCAGCGGCAGAGGGGGATGCATCTGCAACAGGCAGATTCCGTCCCTACTGTAGAGGCTATCCTGAACTTTTATTTATTTCTATTGATAGACTGCTTAACTGTACACAGACCTCAAGGCAGTTTACAATAATGAAAAATAAAATACGTAAATATACAGTAAGCACAATTTCAAAATGATTTTTATTAAGAAAAATCCAAAAACATCAATACACAATCATAATAATCATATCTATAAAGCTAAGATGGGAGGAAAATGACTAGGCAGCATGATCCAAACTCCCAACCCACATAAACAACCATTCGCATTAACCACTAACACATTCTCATTCTCATTATTCATTTCCATGACTGCTACAACTATTCACTTCCTCATGCAGTATCTCTATCACCAGTCAACCACTCATACCCAAACCATTCACGCTCAACAATACTACAACCCTCACACACTCACTTACACACACATAGCATAACATTAGTCAAAGAAGGGCTAGTTAAAATTCTGTTGTGAGATGCAAAACTTTTTTTTCCGGGGGGGGGAGGTGGGGTGTGTGTGTTAAATAGTGGGTGGGTTAAATACCTTGGTAGCCAAGGTAAACTGTATTCCCCACCCCCCTCCTATTCTCCAACTCTAGAACTGTAAGCTAGACGCTATTGCTTTGGATTTGATTGGCAGAGATTAACTGAGACCTCAGCTAGTACTGAATATGATTCACAAATTAAAACATTTGCTAAGAAATATACATATTGCCAAGTAGGAAAGATGTGACGACAAGTTATAGTTCACATATTTTATTTGACCCCAACCGGCAACATTTCAGTAGAATAGAGTCTTTTGAATTTGACGTCAGCATCTGTGAGCTGTGTAAGTAGGTTAGTTGTAGCTATCATTCATCATTCTAATATGAATTCCACAACTGTGCCATTGTTAGTAACAGCAAGAGAACACTCCTGAAATACCCTACAGAGTAACTGGTTGTACTTGGCATAGTAGAGCAACAGTCATAGTAGAGCAACAGTCTTTTTCAGCAAAGGCATTAAGTGGAGTAGGAAGGGATTAATATAAATTAGTGTACAGACCAGGAATCATCAGAGCTGCTTGTGGTCTTTATAATGAGGTATGATTCACACAACCTTTTCCAGGGATGAAAGTAGATTACACGCCGCCGCCCTGATTATATTGATTACTCTAGCCTACTGATAAAACTGGGTGAAAATATTGTCCCCTCCCATCTCTTGGAACTGCCCATTTGCCTTTAACAGCTTCATGATGAGCAAAGATTGAGCAAATACAATTCCTGATTGCTGCCTGTTACACAATTGATAAAAACAAAGGGAGCTTGCCAGAAAAAGGTGCAATCTCTGAAATTATGGGGCAACTATTCTCCTGTGGCACTGCCACAGCACCTGGGGAGCAGGGCCAGCAACCAGCACTGCAGCATGAGCAAATTGCTACACTTCTCAAGTGTACCGCACTGCCAAGTTTTACAGGTACTACTCAGATTCTAGGAATGCTACCTGGGGCCTGTTTAGGGCAGGACTGGGGAATCTGTGGTCCTCCAGCTGTTGTTGGACTCCAGTTTACATCAGCCTCAGTAGCGTGGCCAATGGCGAGGGATGATTGGAGTTGTACGTTCAGTAGCATCTGGAGGGCACCATGTTGACTGTCCCTGTCCTGGTTTACACAATATTGCCTGGCTCTAACCCTTATCATTCCAGATATATTAGGGGAATAGGTGCAGGCAATATTATGTTCAATTGTTCAGTATGAAGCAGGCCTACTCCTGGTTTCCTGCATTCTACCCAATAAAAAGAAGCCACTTTTATTATGAATTGATCAATGAAAAGAAAGAAGCAATAGCTCTGCTAATTTGTCAGAATTTGGTGGAGGGAAACTGCATCTTGGTATGACTTTCCTTCTAGACCAAGGATGAGAAGCCTGTGGCCCTCTAGGTGTTTTTTTCCCCCCCCAATTAATTTTTATTCAAATTTTCAAAACCAAAACAATACAAAAAGAAAAAACACAAATCCATAACTAATACAATAAAAAGAAAAAATATATAAAAAAATTGACTTCCGATTTGTCGTAGTTCAGCTATAAGTCTATAATATATAACAAGCCTATAATCTATCTTATAGATTATAAAATCACCTTCCTCCAGCGGTTATCTTAATTGGGTACAAATCTCATTAACATCATATCATTTTATTCTTCCACAAAAAGTCAAAGAGAAGTTTCCAATCCTTGAGATATATGTCCATCAATTTTTTTTTCTAGATAAACATGTCAATTAATCCAACTCATCAAGTCTACTAAGTCCAGTAATTTCAAATCGCTCTTCTTCCATTATCCGTATTGGTTCCATCTTCCATCTTCCATCTTTACGTGCCCAATAATCTTGCTGTCATAGTCATATAATAAGAGTCTGATAGGAATTTCCTTTTTCACAGATATTTTCTTGCCATCAGTTCCGAACATATCACTGAAGTATTGTTGCAAAGCCGCATCTCTGTTCCTCTTTTTTAAATGATACACTAGCACATCTCTTGAAGATTTTTCCATTGACACAAAACAGGGATTAATTCTGTTAGCTTTCTCCATTTCAAGTTCCATCAAATCTTTCCAGTCCAGGAATTTTTTTGAACCGATAATATCTTTATCTCCAATCTCTTCAATTCCTTCAGTGACAGCGCTGAGTTCCAAACCGTAATATTTGTCTCCAGGATCCATCACAGCCAGGAAATCCAAATCTTTTTCCATATCCATATTTAATCCAATCTCCATAGTTTGAACCTTGCCTTTAATTTCTCTTTCATCCTTTTTTGGTTTTCCAGATCCCTCTTTATTCTCCTTTCTCATAGAATCCTGAATTTCTTTCAGCTCCTGTCTCATTTCGTCAAATTCAATTCTCCACGCTTGACTATTATTTCTCAGTTCTTGTTTTATTGACTTAATCCCATTCATTATTTTCTGAAACATGTCTAAAGATAAAGTCCCTTCTTGTACATCCATGATCTTCTTAATTGTCATTCTTAAAGCCAAAGGAACAAAACTCCTTCAATTTTCAATGTCCCAAGCAAAGAGCAGTTTATTTCTTTATCCAGTTACAAAGGAGTTAATCTTTCAAACCAACTGGCGTCACACTCTAGACAGCCCTTATCTCTTATATGCCCAGAAGTGCAAAAACAGCTTTAGTTCACAGCGTCCAAAAAACTAGTAGCAGAAAAGATGAGCAGATTCGTCAAAAAAAAAAAAGTAGATCAGAAAAAATAGTCCCAGACATATATTACACCAAAGTCTTATAAGTCATAAAGAAAACCCTCATCCGTTGTAATCTTTATAATGCTATTTTCCATGTCAGCTTTTTGCAATAAAAAAAGATAGGCTATTTTTATTTTCTTCCCCCTTAGTTCCGTGAGTAAAAAAGAAGGAAAGTTTTGGCTCACCCAGGTTTTCTTAATTGCTGATTCTTTGACAAATCTCTTTAGCTGTGTAGATAAGAAAGTGATAAGCGTAGACAGGAGAATGCTTGCCTGTTAAACCATTTTTCTAAAAAAAAAAAAAAAAACGGGTCACTTTTTCAGCTGAGCTAGCTAGAAATCCTCGCTCCGTCCGAGCTGCTGGAAGACCTTCTTTCACAGACAATTCTGACGAATTCCAGTCTCCAACAATCACAACAAAGCTGTGTGGGAAATCTCACGTTTCTTCCTTATCCGGAAGAAATTATCCCCAGTCAAAAAAGACCCTTCTGACTGGATTTAAAACTGAAAAAGTTTCATCCAAGACGGGAGCCGTCTCAGAGGCTGCACAGGCGGAGGGATCCTCCTGGGAAGTCCCTAGGTGTTGTTGGACTCCAACTCCCATCAGATCTCATCATCATGGCCAGCAGTGAGGGACGACAGGAGTTATAGTCCATCAGCATCTGAAGGGCAACACGTTCCCCATTCCTTTTCTAAACTGATCCTTAAAATTACAACCTCATAAAGATTACACAGTAATTTCTGGAAGTAATTGCAATTATTTGCTGTGTATCTTACTGTGGTGCATTACTATCTGTAGTCTGGAAGGATTGTGTGACTTTATCTGGAGGAGCTGCTTTGTGGACAGTCCCATCTTGCAGCTGGGGACAGAGCTTGGATTTGTTGATCCTTTTTCCAGTTTAAAGGTCTGGTTATTGCTGTTAACTCTAAAGTACAAGATTTTCTTCTCAGGCAATTTATGAAATCCTTGAACCTCAAACTCTGCAGGTGGTATTATGGGAGAGAGAAGCTCAGGTTCTGCTTTGAGCTGCTCAGCTCACATCATTTGAGACACCAATGCACACCTGTCCCTTCTTGCTTTAAGGCATTTGGCAAAATAGTACCAGCCTCCATGATCCTGTTAGGACAGAAGTCAAGTCCATATGGTAGCCTGATGTTCGTCTCCTGTCATGCCAGGTCTGGCTGTTTCATTAGACAGAATTAGGCAGCCACCTCAGGCAGCAGATACTTGGAAACAGAGCAGCAGCATTCAGATATTAGACAATACAGTTGATGCTTATCTCTTAAGTGAGTCTCCTGCCTTCAGGTGCCCTTTCTCAGTGCCAGTGTTAAAGTAAGATTCAGGTGCCAGTGTGGTTGACTTCTGTGTGTGGCACTAGGGGATGACAACTTGTCCTTTGCCTTGGACAGCAAAATGACTTGGGCCAGCCCTGTTTAATGCCATCATGTCTAGTCCATGAGGTTCACTACTCTTATAGTTATGGCTGACCCTTTGGTGATCTTTCCATGCCCCATCCTGCATCTGAGAAAGAAGAGAAAGTATCCTCCAGTATGGAAGGTGTAAGTGTAAAGTTTGTATTGTTTTGTTTTAAAAACAGGAAAGCTTTTCCTTCCAATATGCAGCCCTCGCACTGGAGGTTTGCTAGGAAAAGATGCCGTCAGGGCCTGCTAAATTCTTAGACTTCTGACCCCACAGATTTGTGCTAATCTTGCCCATTAACTTTGCCTCCTGTCTTCTTGTCTTGCTATTTTCCCTACTGGCCCAAGAGTAGCCTCCTTCTGAAGCAAATCTTATTTATTGTATTTATTATTGTATTTATATCCTGCCCTTCCTCCCAGCAGGAGAAATCTTACTGATTCCAGGCCAGGGACTCATACTGATATGATTTAACAGACCATTTCAACTAAGACATGCCTGAGAGCAGGGATGGCTAACATGTTGGGTTCTAACTTTCATCAGCCCCATCCAGTCTGGTTGATTATCAGGGATCTTGGGAGTTCAGCAACATCTGCAGGGCCACAGTGTAGACATCTCCTGCTGCAGAGTGCTTTGTGCCTCTCAAAGGCAAATTACTGATACCTCAGCCCTTTGAGGAAATAAAAAATATATCTCTAGGTGTTCTTAGTATTCCTCTCCTAGTTGAAATATCCCCTAGGGGTCCCTTATAGCATATCAACTTTTTCCGTGGTAGGACTTCAGTGCTTTAAATAGTGGCTTGACAGGCAGAATTTTAGCAGGTGAAGCTTTTCCTGTTATTTCCATGCCAGGAGGAAAGTTTCAGCAGTTAAATGT
Organism: Rhineura floridana; assembly: GCF_030035675.1. Classification (NCBI taxonomy): domain Eukaryota; kingdom Metazoa; phylum Chordata; class Lepidosauria; order Squamata; family Rhineuridae; genus Rhineura; species Rhineura floridana. The sequence goes on from NC_084482.1 coordinate 102,828,752, forward strand.
CTGTGATTAATGAGCCCTGCCAGAAAGAATCAGGTTATGTCTTCATGTGAAAATGACAATACTGGGTGGAGGCGTGGCTTGCCAGCGAGCTCAATGACAGCTTGAATTTGAGGCTCTGTACTCCACAGGACTGTTAAGGTGTAAAGAGTGGCATCTCTATGCGGTTTTATATGCATACAAGCTTACTAATTTGAAAGGTAATGCAGCAGGGATTTCAGGGACCGAAATCTAAATTTGCAAGGCTTGATCTTAGAAGTGAAATTGACTACGGCCTGTCAGAGGTTTCTGACATTGACAAAGGCAATCTGGCGCATGGAGGAACAAAATATCAGAAAGACACAAAAGGTTTGAGTCTCCCTACAATGATAGGGAAGCAAAGAAAGCTCTTGCAGGGGAATGGGCAGCTGCCCTTCAACCATTGGAATCTAACGTAGGAGCTCTGACTGGTCAAATAGTAGGGATCACAAAAATGGCCAACGTGGCTATGAATTTGGGATTGGAGACTCAGTCAGAGCTGCAGCTATTAGAAATGGTGACTGAGAAGCTCAAATTAAAAATGGAGGAACAATCCGATATGGATCACACAAAGAATTTTTGCTTAAGAGGGGTCCCGGAAGGGGAGAATGCTTCCCAATTTTTGATGGGTCTGGCTGAACAGCTTGGAACTCGGCATCACTCTGTCTCTAGGTGACATTGAATGCTCACATAAGGTCCCGGGACTGAGATCCTGGGGCAGTGATAGGCCCCGCAATTTTGTTCTGTGCCTTGAGCATTTCCGAACAAAGGGCTTGGTATTTAAAGCACTCTGGAATTTGTGGGAGTTAAGATTTGGAAAGGAACCCTTAGAAGTTTTTCAAGATATATGCCCTGAAACTCTATGGCGCCACAGAGCTTTCCTCCCTTATATAGTGATCTTAAAAGAGGCGGGAGTCTCCTACCGCTGGTGCTTCCCCTTCAAATAAATTGTTCAACATAAGGGCAAATTCTACAGTGCTAGTGACGAGCAGCAGGTGGAAAATTTGTTGCACGATTTGAAGTTGGCAACCTCAAATGATGCAGGTGAAGTGGAGAGAAACCCCCTTAGTAGCGAGAGAGGCCAAACCTGGGGCATTTGAAAAGCAAAGAGAGACAGGAGAAACTCCTTGACTCCTTCATAATCTGCTGGATCTACTGTGTCTAAGAAAAGATTGTGTGTCGCTTTTCATAAATAATCACTCGGTTTTGAAAGCTACTCTGGTCCTAGTGGACAATGGGGATAAGAAATCTACACTTCGGTCAGTGTTATCGCCTGCCTTCCTGAATGATCTGGGGCTGAACCCACAAAAGCTCCAGACTCCACCCTTGGGTGGTAGGTTTCATTTCAGGAAATTGTTGTTGTTATGGTTCATGTTTCTTCAATTTATGTTATCATTCAGTTGCACTGACACGGGTCTTTTGACTACTCATCTGATACGATTTTTTGAAAAAATTGACAAAGTTTTTGGGCACCACCTCTTGGAATGACTTACCATAGCTAAAGATTCATCTCTGTATGTGGTCTCTTTTAACATGAAAGGCCTCGCCTCTGTAGTTAAACGGGCCCCGGTGGAAGCAGACCTGAAGAAAGAGCATCCAGGTGTTATATTTTTACCAGAAACCAACCAGAGAAAAAAACCCCAAATTTTGACTGTTGAAAAGTTCCTAGTTAGGAGAACAACTATGCACACAGGGCTCTTCTAAGTCAAGAGGAGTGACAATTATTTTGGCAAAAAAATATGTCCATTTATTCTTGATAAGTATATTGCGGATCCAGAGGGAAGATTTCTATTTGTTAGATAAGCCTTTCCCAACCAGTGTGCCTCCAGATGTTGTTGGACCACAACTCCCATCAGCCTCAGCCAGCATTGCCAATGGTCAGGAAAGATGGGAATTGTGGTCCAACAACATCTGGAGGCACACTGGTTGGGAAAGGCTCTGTTAGAGACTCGATAGGTGCTCAGGACCTCACCTTGGGATGTATGTACACACCCAACAGAGGCCAGCTTGCCTTTCTTAGCTCTGTCCTGGATGGTCTCACTGATTCAAGAAAGGATAGATTATTCTGGGGGCGATTTCAATTTGTGCATGGATAATTCACTCAACAGATCAGGCAAGAGACTGTCATCTTCTGTAGGGGGACAACAACTTCTAGATCGTATCCTTAGCCATAACTTACTAGATGTTTGGAGAGAGAGAGAGACATCCAGGACAGAAGGACTACACTTTTCATTCCTTAAGATTCAAATCTACTTCAAGGCTGGATTATATTTTCATCACTAAGGATTTATGGTAAAGAGTGGCAGGAGCTGGGTTGGGGGCCATTACGGTCTCTGACCATGCTCTTGTCACATTGGATTTGGCTCTGGGGGATTCTCCTCCAGCTACATGCAACTGATCATTTCATCCCAGCCTGCTGGCCGATGCAGTGACCCAAAAGCATTTGAAACACGCATTGGATTTTTATTTCAAGGGGAATGATACTCTTGATGTTAATATTCAAGCCCTCAGGGACATGATGAAATCTGTTATGTGAGGTCACTGCATTAGCAAAGCAAGTAGACACAAAAGGGAGCGGGAGATGGGCATTACGGTACCGGTAGCAGAAATTTCTTGCTTGCAGGCAAACTATCATAGGGCCGGTTCAAAGTGATGATATAAAAGGCTGTTGGCAAAACAGCAAAATTGCAGATGCTGGAAATGGGTAAAATCAACACAGCACTGACATATTTGCATAGCAAATATCATGAATTCAGCAGTAAAACCTCATGTCTACTGGCACATTTATTGAAACAAGAAAAATGAGAAATCTGATAAAGTGTATTGTGACCAAAGAGGAAACTCTTTGTCATGATACTAAAAGCATTAGTGACATCTTTTTGGACTTCTACATATCCCTGTATTCATTGAACAATCCCTCAGCAGCATCTGTCAACTATTATCTAATTCACATGGACATGAACAGACTGTTTGATGAGCATAGAGATTTCCTTAATGCTGCAGTTATGGAAGAGGAGGTGGGGGAAGTGATCAAAAGACTTAAAAATGGTAAAGCCCCAGGATCTGATGGCCATAACAAAGATTTTTACAAAGCTTACACCTTAACGTGGTGAGGGGGTCTGAGAGTGTTGAAGAAGCTGACAGCAATGCTATCAGGAGTCTAGACCAAGAGGCGGGACTTCTAGCAGGGTCACCCAAGTGGAATGGTCAAAGCTGAGACAGCAGACTAAGATGTATCCAAACTCAGAGGAAGGCAATGGTAAACCACCTCTGAATATCTCTTACCGTGAAAACCCTATGAACAGAGTATCCAAAATGCAACATGAGATAGTGCTGGAAGATGAGACCCCCAGGTCAGATGGCACTCATCGAGCTACTTGGGAAGAACAATGGACAAGCACGAGTAGCGCTGTGACTAATGATGCAACCATGTCAAAGCTGAAAGAAAGTCTGGAGGCTGATGCGCACAGATGCGAAATGAGAGTCCAGAGTTGTACGATAACAGATGCTATTGGAGGTCACTGATTCATAGGGTCGCCATAAGTCATAATCGACTTGAAGGCACATAACAACAACAATAAGGTGAAATTAATACCATGGCTTACCAGGCTTTACAATGATATCCCTGAGGGCACTGCTATCCTTAATTCTTAGAAGTCCTCTAAAATAGTGGTCATTCCTAAACCAGGAAATGATCCGATTCAAGCAGGGTCATATCGGTCTATATTTATTTTATTTATTTATTTAAAATATTTCTATCCCACCCTTCTACCCTATAATAGGGCACTCAGGGCAGCTTACAAAAATAAAATCAAACACGTACATAATAAAATTGTAAACAATAAAATCACAAAAACATTAAAATACATAAAATGCTATTGAAATACACAAAATACAGTATACAACACTGAAGATCAATACTAGAGAAGGATCAGTGAACTTAAAGAACACCTTCTTTTAAGAGGATATCCTTTACATATCATCGATTGCAACATCCACCGAGATTCCATTCTGTCCAGAGAAAACCTCCTCCATCATACTGAGGTGTCAAAGAGCAGAGAGCAACGGATTCCATTTGTGGTAGATTTCCATCCAGCATCTCCTAACTATCACCGAGCAATCAAGGAGAGCTACCCGTTGCTGGCAAACTCTGAACATCTTGCTAGAGCCATCAGCAGCCCTCCTGTTGTAGCATTTCGCCAACCTCCTAATTTGCGCAGACTGTTAGTGAGAGCTGTGCTTAAGCCACCTGTCACCAATCCTGGGTCTCATCCTTGTCATTTCAAATGCTGTATCACCTGTGTGTACCTCAGGGAGACAGGTACTTTTACAGGCATTAAGACAGGCAGGACCTATTACATCAAACAGAACATTACCTGCAGGTCCTGCAATATAATTTATTTCATCAAATCCAAAAGACCAGGATGTCATATCCAATACGTAGGTAAAACACAACTGACCTATGCACATGCTTCAGAAACCACAAATCAGCAATCTTAACAAAAAAAGTGGAACAACCAGTTGCAAAACATTTCAACATGGATGGTCACAGTCTGTTGGACTTTTCTATAACGGCGATAGAGATGCCAACAGATCCAGCAGCATTGACTAAAAGGGAGAACTTTTGGATTTACTCTCTGGACACATTGGCACCACAAGGCCTGAACCTGGAGGACAGTACCACCACAACTTAGCTTCTGCAAATGAAGCCCCTCTGAGCATTCCATCCTCAAAGCTCTATAACTGCCACCTTTGGCATTTGTATGTTAGCAGCTGATGAAGGCGGAAGCTGAAACGTTTTGTTAATACAATATAAACCTCTGTTTTGTTAATCACAATTACGTTCACTCACACACACACACACACATATATAGGGAGTGGTACTAAAGGGGACTACAAGGGTAAAATTTAACGTAGAAAGCATAAAATAATGAAATCAGTGTCAGGCTCTACCTTCAGGCCCTCCCAAAGGCTCTCCGGAACAAGATCCTTTTCAGAAGTCTCCAGAAAACCATCAGGGAATGAGCAGAGCGGACTTCTTGGAGTAGGGTGTTCCAAAGCTTGGGGGCCACAGCTGAAAAAGCTCTTTCCCGTGTGCCTGTCAGTCTAACGTCTTTCACTCCAGGCACGCAGAGGACACCAAAGGCAGATGATCTTAAATCCCAGGCAGGTACTTATGGGCGTCAAAGGTCCCTCAGGTACGTTGGTCCAAGACCATTTGGGGCTTTAAAGGTTAGAACCAGCACTTTGAATTGGGCCCGGAAGCAAATTGGGAGCCAGTGGAGTCGATAAAGCACAGGGGTGATATGCTCCCTGCGCCGTGCTCTAGTTAACATTCTGGCTGCTGCATTTTGAACCAACTGCAATTTCTGAACCATTTTCAAAGGCAGCCCCACATAGAGTGAGTTACAGTAATCAAACCTCGATGTCACCAATGCATGTGTCACTGCGGCCAAGTCAACTGCATCCAGGAACAGACGCAGCTGGTAGACCAGTTTGAGTTGGCCAAAAGCACTCCTGGCTACCGCAGCCACCTGATATTCAAGCAGCAGGGCAGGATCCAGGAGGACTCCCAAACTGCAGACCTGCTCCTTCAAGGGGAGTGCAATCCCATCCAGAACAGGTTGCAACCCCGTCCCTGGCGCAGTTTTTCCCTTGGCCAGCTGTACTTCCGTCTTGTCTGGATTAAGTTTCAGTTTGTTAGCCCACATCCAGCTCTTCACAGCTTCCAGGCACCGGTTTAGGATGAGCACTCCCTCCCTGCAATCAGGTGGTAGGGAGAGATAGAGCTGATGACCTCTCCCAGCGGTTTCATAGCTTTAATTAATTCTGATACGAAGCTGCTGTCTAATGGTTGCTAGATTGAATACATTCATATGTCACTATATTGCCTCAGATCAAATGGACTTCATTCCTAATCGCAGTATCTCTGACTCTACTCGGAGCGTTTTAAAATGTAATACATGAAGTTCAGGACATGGGCTCATCTGCTGCACTAATCTTCTTGGGTGCCTTCAAGGCCTTTGACTGTATTGAATGGAGGTTTCTTTAGACTTTGTTTGAAAAAATGGGCTTTGGGGAGAAATGTATGCATTTGATTCACCAATTCTATTCCAAGTCATATGTTAAAGTTATGGCCAATGGCTCAGAGTTGCCAGAAATACAACTTGCTAGGGGTACCTCCTATTATTTGCTTTGGTCATTGATGGGTTGCCTGTTTGAATTAGGGAGAATGTGGAGACTCAAAGTCAGGGGAGTTGAGCACAAGCTCAACCTCTTTGCAGATGACATGTTGCTAGTGCTAAGAAATGTGAGGGCAGCCTTCCTCAACTTAATCATACCATAACGAATTTTAAGTACAGTAGCAGGTCTAGAACTAAACTGCAAAATTGGTGATATTACTGATCAGCTTCCTCCCTACTGAAAGAGTTTGGCTGTTCACTAATTCTGCCTTTACACCTTGTTATGGTGGATTCAAATATTTGTGAGTCATAATCCCAAAGGATTTAAAACAAATGAGGCACAGGTACTTTGGGGACACCTTTTAGTTCAACATTGAGAGCATTGCTGAATTGGAAACATTTAAATTTGAGCTGGTTGGGGAAGATTGCAATGGTTAAAATGTCTGTTCTCCCAAGGTTTATCACATTAATATTATTGATCGAGGTGACCTATGCAAGCAAATGCTTTGCAGGCTAAACTTAAAGGGGCAGAGATCTCTGACATTATTTGAAGCCTTTGCACTTGACCCGCTCAACAGCTTAAAGGAGTGGCATTGGAGATTTACAAGATGCTCATAGGAGCTACAGTGGGAGATGCTCACATTCTGTGTGTAGTCTAGGAGGGAGATTTGGGCACTAAAGTCAATGAGGTGTGGTGGGAAGTGATTTGGACCAAACCACAATTGAAAACAATTTCAGCTAAAATCCAAGAGGTAGCACTCAAGACTACACACCATGGGCACTGGACTCCTGTCCAGCTGTCAAGGATTAATAAATCCCTTTCTCCTTGCTGCTGGTGTGGATGTAGAGAGAGGGATCATTCATTCATATGTGATGGGGATGCCAGGTGGTTAAGAAATTTTGGGACTGGGTAATCTCTGTGATTTCTAGAATTACCGGTCAGTTTTTGAGTCCTGAACCTGGCCTAGCCCTCCTCACTTTAGAGAGTGACTTGAACCCCTCATTAATCCACAATGAACTGGTCTCGCTCTTGCTAACAGCTGCTAGGCAAGCAATGGCAAAATGATGGAAATTGCATGATAATCCCTCTAAAGTAAAATGGTGGTCATATGTTTGAGAGTTGGTGCTATCAGAGCTTCTAATTCAGCACCTTAGAGTTTTGAGAGGGGAGGTGAAACATGATCACTTTGATGTTGTATGGTTCCCATTCCTGAGTTTTCTAAACAACTCTTCTGAAGTGATCCAACCCCCTTCAACTCATGCTTCTTTATGGCAAGGTTACTTGTCTAATATATGAAGGCTGTAAGAGTATATTGATGGAATAATATTTTGTTACCCTGTATACTGTGTTATCTGTGCAACATTTTAAATTTTTGTTAACTGTTCTTTCTAAATAAAATAAAAGTTTGCAAAAACAAAAAATGTTCTAAAGACACAGGCCCTGGCCCAGGAATGGACATGAAGCCACTTAACAGACTTGATGCACCTGGCCAGTTTGTTGTTAGTCATTATTTCCTGCAAGGGAATCAGTCCAGTGTATGAGGCTTCTTCATGCCATTTCCAGATGTACTTGCTGGACTTCCAATGATTCACATATGAGTAGAAATCTATCATGTATTGTACATGTATGGATCTATTAAATTGTAGCCTGGATACAGAAGCATTTATCTAAGGGGTTCTGAAGCCTTTGTCATAAGGTTAAGGTTTAGTTTTCTTCTCCGTACAAAGTGTGTTTCTCTGAGAACTGTTGGTAGGGTGTTGCTTGTGAGATTTGTGGGTGGGATGAGTGGAGGAATTGTTGGGATATCTGTAGGTCTGTGGAGGAAGTACTTGCTTTGCCTGCAAAAGGCCGCAGATGTAATCTGTGCCACCAGGAAGGGCTAGTAGTCCAGGATCATATGTAAAAAAATCACCCCCCATAGCAGAATTAGTGAAAAGAATGTGTGGTTGATTTTATTTGATAGGTACATAATTTCCATGGTGTAATTCTGTTGCATGTGGTGTATAGTTTTGATGACATCATCAAGATGGCTGCCATCAAAATTCACAAAATCATGAATATCTCTGTAAATAGTGGATAGATTTTAATTTATATGGTCTCAATTTACAGATAAATCAATGAGCTACAGAAGAACAATAATTTCCATGGTGTAACTGGTGTGTGACACATAATTTTGATGATGTTACCAAGATGGCCACCATCAAAGTTCACAAAATCATCAATATCTCCATAACTAGTGGATGGATTGTAATTTTTAAGGTCTCAGTTTAAAGGTAATTCAGAGAGTTACATAATAATAAGTAACCAAAAACTCAATAATTTTCACTGTACTTTTGTTATTATATCCACAGTTCTTGGTTTGTAAGCATATACTGTAAGGTCATTTTGATTGTGTTGTATTTTTTTCTGTGTATGTTTCAGGTAAACAAATATAATTGCTGCCCTGGGTTCCTGCTGGGAGGAAGGGTGGGATATAAATAAAATAATAAATAAATAAATAATAAATAATTGAACTGTGGATGGAGTTATGCAGATTGATTAGCCTTCATCATCCAAACACAAACACGTGACTGGTATAGACTTTGAATTGTGTCTGTTGTGTCAAGAACAACAAAAGGAGGCTTTGGTTGAAAACTCAAAATCTACACAGAAACTACTTGATGCTGTAAAACTTGGAAATAAATGTGAAGATGGTAATTACAAACTGTTGGAAGAACTATACCAATACAAAGCAAAGTGGAATCTGTCCTGTTACAAGCAGGGCATGCACACAGAGAATGTGGAAAGATTACAGGCTAGATAATGATAAAAAAGTGGCAGAATGTTTGGCTGGTGAAAGCACAATAAGAAGGAACAAGGCTCCCTCCGTGAGGTCAAAAAGTGCACAACTACAAAAGAATGTCTGCTTCTTTTGTGATAGACCTGAAGCTCGAAGGCTTCCATTACACATTGTTTCCACAATGGATGCGGGTCAGAAGATCTATGAGGTGGTTCGGATAAGTGAGAACAGCCAATGGAAACTGAAGGTGAGTAGGTGTGTTGATCCAAAAGATGCTCATGCATATGATATATCCTATTATCAAGTATGCTACATGAGAAATGTAACCAATGTCTTTCAAAGTGTGCAAAAACCTGCTCAAACACCACCTAATTTGGCAGAATGTGAAAGTCAGGATTGAGAGTCTGGTAGAGGCCCTTTTGGAAGATAAGATTCTTTCAATAGAAGAAGCTGAGAGACATTACAGGGAAATATGTTACTCAAAAGGCATTAAAGAGGAAGATATGTCAAGAGGAACCCTGAAAACACTAATAGAAAACAAACTTTGAAATGGACATAGAATTCAGCAATCCTGTCTCCAAAAACCAATCATAGTGTATTCATTTGAAATCGGTTAAGAATGCAGTACTTTCAAATGCAGGAGCAGCTGCCAACTTAAACTCAAATATAAAGGTTCTATACCATGCTGCTAAAATACTGCGGAAAACCATACTGACAGAGGAGAAGACAGGTTCTATATCTGAGGACCAAGTAAGACAGGCAATATCACAGGAACTGATATCCTTCTTCAAGTGGTGTATAGGTGGCGGAAGTAAGCTTGATACCATGCAGAGTGATATCCAATTTTTGGATCAGAGGGAAGCTGTATTATCACAAAGTCTTATGTATCAGTGCCTGACAGAAAGGCAGGTCTCGTATTGCACTTCAACTTCAGTACGGCATACACATTACCTTCCACTTCAGGCTGCTGTCGGCCTAACAAATCATTCAAAAACTTGTAGCAAATTTTTTGACTTCCGGGAAGGGTGACTTAGCCTGTGCCTGCTTTTGAGACGGGCTCCTGCCTCAAAAGAAGCTTATTCAGATATATCAGTCAGTTTTTTCTTTTTTTTTTGACTGATTAAACTTCTCCCGGGTAGGGAGAAACGAAGAGATTAACCTCAAAGCCTATTTTTGTTGGGACGACCAGATCTCATTAATTTATGGGACGAGGTCCAGCCGACGAAGGTGGGACGGATTTTCAACAGCAAGCTCTATCTGTTAAAGCGAACGTTCATCTTATCTTCTAAGAGAGAACGCACTAACAGGCAAGCACCCTTCTTTCTATATTTTTCTTTTACTTGACTTAAATTGTTGCTGTTTAAAAGAGATTTGCCAGATTGATCGGTTTTTGACATCTCACTGGGGAGCCGTAACTTCTCTCTGCTACGCACTAATTAATAGCTTATCTCTGTTTTTGTTGCAAAAAGCTGTCCTGGATTTGCATTCTAAAGATACACACAGAAGAGGGATTTCTATTCCAGATTTTTATTTTGAAAAATATTATACTGTTTTGAGACTACTCTCTTTTTGGTCTATTTTATTTTGACGAATCTGTTTCTTGACGATTGCCATTAATTGCTTCGATCCTGGGAACTGCATTTTGTTTACTTAACCATTGGAGAGATAAGGCTGTCTGCTCTGTTTATACTGTGATGTCACCAAGTTTGGAGTATTAACCCAATTGTTGCTGAAATAAGAAGTGGTTTTCCTATATTTTTCTTTTAAAATGGCAATTAAGAAAGTGGCTGAGAATCTGGAAATAACTATGTTTCAGAGAATAATGAATGAGATTGAGATAACGAAAATTGAATTGAGTAAAATGAAGCAGGAGATTAAAGATATAAGGGTCCCTGTGAGAGAGGTGACCCTGGAAGGGGTCCCTGTGAGAGAGGAGACCCCGGAGATTGGAATAGGGGTCCCTGTGAGAGAGGAGACCCTGGAGACTGGAATAGGGGTCCCTGTGAGAGAGGAGATCCCGGAGATTGGAACAAACGTGGAACAGGAACAAGATTTGGAGTCTATGGACTTTAGAAATAAAATCTATTGTTTGGAACTCAATGTTATCTCTGAAGAAATTAATGAAGATTCTAGAGATAAAGTTATCAATGGCATGGATTATCTTCTGGACTGGAATGATGTGATGGAGCCCAATATAGAGAAAATCTATGGAATTAACTGCAGCCATGTGACAATGGAAAAACTTTTAAGAGATGACCCAGTGTATTTTGAAAAAAAGAACAGAGATATGATTTTACAGCAGTATTTCAGCAACTTATTCAGAATGGATGGCAAGAAAATATTTGGGATAGAGGTAATTCCCATCAGACTCTTATTATATGACTATGGCTTTGACAGCAAGATTATTATGGAATACTGATAATGGAAGATTGGATATTGAAATTACTGGACTTAACAAGACTACTGAAGATGGAAGATGGAAAATGGAACTAATAGAGATAATAGAACAATGGCTACTGAAATTACTGAACCTAACAGATTCTGATGTGATGGATTAATTGAAATGTTTATTTTGACTATGGTTATGACAATAAGATTATCATAATTAGTAATGAGATGGATTAATCGATATGCTTATCTGGAAAAAAAAATTGATAGATATATTTCTTAAAGAATTGAAACCTCTCTTTGACTTTTTGTGGAAAGAATAAAGTAATGTTTATGAGATTTGATGATTAAGTAAGATAACTACTGGAGGAAAGTGATTTTATAATATGACTTAAGAGACAGGATTGCTATATATTATAGACTTATAACTGATTTGATCTTTGACAAATGGGAAGTCAATATTTTACTCTTTATTTTTTATTTTTTATTTTTTTTTTCTTCTTTTCTTTTTTTCTTTTTGTTTAACTATTTTTGATTTTGTTTTTTGTCTTTGAATGTTTTATGATTTTGTCTTGTATGTTTTATGAAAATCTGAATAAAAATTATTGAAAAAAAAAAAAAAAACTTGTAGCAAATTTTTGGTGCAGCTTATGCATGGTTTAGAATCCTCAGTTGACTACAGTAAAATTGTTCAGTTTGAGACAGCTTTAGCTAATGAGGTTTTGCGGCATATGGAATATACATCCCACCAAATCTTATGAAAGGGAGATTTGTCAGGTAAGTTTGTACAAGTGTCAGGAAATTCCATCTGAAAAAATAGAAGAGTATATATTTAAACAGAATTTGCCTAAAATTACAGATTTTCAGAGACAAGCTATTAATGGTCCTATTACGTCAAGAGAAATATCTGAAGCTATAAGTAAAATTAAATTAGGAAAGGCACCAGGACCGGATAGACTATCAGCAGTGTATTACAAATGTTTGGAGGAGGAACTCTTATTACCTTTACAGTATACAATGAATTCTATTTTGCAAGAGGGGAAGATACCAGACAGTTGGAAAAATGCCAATATAACATTAATACCTAAAGAGGAGCAAGACCTAACCAAAACAAATTATCGGCCGATATCTTTATTGAATAATGACTATAAAATTTTTACAACGATTTTGGCAGAAAGAATGAAAATAATATTGCAACAATTTATTCAGGAAGATCAAGCGGGGTTTCTACCTAAAAGACAATTACGTGACAATGTCAGGAATGTTTTGAATGTGTTGGAATACTTAGAACAACGAAATGATAAACAAGCAGCTTTGATCTTTTTAGATGCTGAGAAAGCATTTGACAATTTGAATTGGAAATTTTTGTTTAAGGTCTTGGAACAAATGGATTTTGGAGATAATTTTATAAAATGGATTAGATCTATTTATACATCTCAGAAGGCACAGATAATTGTTAATGGGGGGTTAACGGACTCATGTGAAATACAAAAGGGTACAAGACAGGGGTGTCCATTATCTCCTCTTTTATTTATCTTGGTCTTGGAAGTGCTGCTTAGAGATATAAGGCAAGATAAAAGGATCTCGGGAATAAAGATAAAAAAAGAGGAATACAAATTGAGAGCATTTGCTGATGATTTGATAATCGTATTAGAAAACCCTTTGGAAGGAATTAATGTATTGATGGACAAATTAAAAGAATTTGGACCGTTAGCAGGATTTAAGATCAACAATCAAAAAACAAAGATGTTGGTGAAAAATTTATCTTCAAGGGAACAAAAAGAGTTGATGGACAAGACAGATTTTAAAATAGAGGAAAAGTTGGAATATTTAGGTATTATTATGACAAATAAAAATTCAAAGTTGTTTCATAACAATTATGAAAAACTATGGACAGAGATTAAGAAAGACTTGTTAAAATGGGATAAATTACAATTGTCATTAATGGGCAGAATATCCATGATAAAAATGAATGTATTGCTGAGAATGATGTTTTTGTTTCGAACAATACCTGTAACATCCTCTGATTTACCTTTTAAACAATGGCAAAAAGATATTTCTAAATTTGTTTGGCAGGGGAAAAAACCAAGAGTTAAATTTAAATTATTACAAGATGCCAAAGAAAGAGGAGGACTGGGATTACCAAATTTGAGACTTTATTATGCTGCCTGTTGTTTAGTCTGGATAAAGGAATGGTTATTATTGAGGAATAAAAGACTATTGGATTTGGAGGGCCATAATCTGAAGTGGGGATGGCATGGATATCTATGGTATGATAAAGTAAAAGTTAATGTGGATTTTAATAATCATTTTATAAGACGTCCTCTGTTGAAAATATGGAATAGATATAAACCAAGGTTTTACTTGAAAATACCATTATGTGTCTCAAGTCAAGAAGCATTTTATAGAAGAGAAATGGCTGGAAAAGAGAAATGGTTAACTTATCAAGAACTCTTAGAAAATGTACATGGAGAATATATAATGAAAGAGAGAGAACAACTGATAAAGGAAGGATATAGTTCTCAATGGTTTGTCTATTTACAATTGCTAGAGAGATATAAAATGGATAAGAAAATGTATGGGTTTGAAATAAGTAAATCTGATTTTGAAATAGGTTTGTGTACAAATGATGAAAATATAATTGCGAAAATGTATAAACTCTTGCTGAAAATGGATATGGAAGAAGAACAAGTAAAAGAGTGTATGGTAAAGTGGGCAAAAAACTTTGGTTATAATATACAAATGGATCAATGGGAAAATATGTGGAAAAAAGGCTTGAGATTTACATTATGCTATAATCTTAAAGAAAATTTCTATAAAATGATGTATCGTTGGTACATGACTCCAGAAAAGTTGTCAAAAATGTATAGTAATGTTTCTAATGTTTGTTGGAAATGTAAACAACAAGAAGGATCATTTTATCATATGTGGTGGTTGTGTAAGCAGGCAAAATTATTTTGGGCACAGATAGGTAGGATGATGCAAAAAATTCTAAAGATAAATATACAGTCAAAAACAGAATTTTTTTATTGCGTTTTATGGATAAACAAATAGAAAAGAAATATGGAAGAATAATATTATATATGATCACGGCAGCAAGATTATTATATGCACAAAAGTGGAAAATGGAATCAACACCAACAACGGAAGAATGGCTATTGAAATTAATGGACTTAGTAGAGATGGATAAATTGACATGTTTACTTAGAGAAAAATCAACAGATACATTTCTTAAGGAATGGAAGCCTCTCTTAGACTTTTTGTTGAAAGATAAAAATGAAATGATGATAATGGGATTTGACGATTAATTAAGATAGACTATGGAAAAAAGTGATTTTGTATGTATTAAGGGACAGGTTTGATATATATTATATATTTATAGCTGATCTGTGACAAGTCGGAAGTCAATTTTTTTTATTTTCATTGTTATTGTGTTATGTTTTTGATTTTGTTTTGTTTGTTTTATGAAAATTTGAATAAAAAATTATTGTAAAAAAACAAGAAAGGGAGATTTGTCTATTGTGGTGCAGATCATTTAGATTTTCTTGAGGATACACCAGATGGTAAGGGAACCCTCCATGCAACTGTTATGACTTGCTATCAAAACTGTTTGTTCATGGGTTAAAGCTCATGGTTTGTGTGGAGGAAACAAACCATGAGCCTAGATTCAGATGACATGCTGAGCCAAACCATGAGCATCCCAATTGGAGGTCGGCCATTATCAAAGGTGCTATGGACTTTGAAGAAGCACGAGTACAGGGCAAAAGGGACAAACGAGCTAAGCGGAAGGCACGTCAAGCAAATCCTCATCGTGACCATCTTCCATCTGGAAACCTATGTCCTCACTGTGGGAGGCTGTGTGGATCCAGAATTGGCCTCCACAGTCACTTACAGACCCACTGTTAAAGACCTTATCTTGGAAGACAATCTTACTTGGCCATGAGTGATTGCCAGTGAAAAAAGTGAATAGCCGGAGTACCTCAGTAGCCTCTCTGGGAAACCAATGGCTGTGTGGTTGCGCTACACCATGGTTTGGCTTAGAGTTCCAAGATCAGTTTGTGAGACTATTCTTTCCTGGCAGAAGCAAGCAATCAGGTATCTTTCCATTGGTCCTTCCCCAACATTTGTGGTATTTGCCAGGAGCAAACCACAAAGCAGTAGGTAGAAAATGCCCATATTAATGTGCTTGATTTGCATATTTAGGAAGTAATTACATACTAGCCTGCTCAGCTTTGGGGAACTAGGGTCTTAGAATCCTAGCTGCACCTGGGGTCTTTGCTTGTTGCTGATTGGAGCTTTGGTTTGGGGCCTTTAACTGTAACCTGACACTCCAAAAGTAAGCATATGAAGTGTTTTCCACCTCTTATCCCAGGCATTTTAACAGCATTTGAATAGCATGTGTTTTAACTTGCCTATCGGTTTTTATGGGTTTTAATTTGGTATGGTTTAAATTTGTATACTTGTTTTTTATGTTCTTAATTGTTGTAAACCACCCAGAGAACTTCAGCTATGAGGCGGTATATAAATGCATTACAAAAAAAAAAAAAAAATCCATGCCAGCAAAAGATTCATTTCTGCATTCCACTGATGTTAAAGGCACAGGAGCAAGGCTAGTAAAAAGTCGGCAACTTTACTCACAAGAAACAGTTACTTCTCACTGTTCTTTGTATATTGGGGAGTGGAGTGAGGGGGAAATCCCCTGTCCCTTCTAAATAGACAAGTTCCAACTTTTGCCTTTGCAAGAAACAAAAGACTGATCTTGTAACCAACACACCTAAAATCCCTGTGATTTCATGAGCGGGAAAAATGTCCTTGTAGCCACAGTTCCAGACATCAAGTCATGAAAGCTCACTCTAGTTCCTGGCCATAAAAGATTTCCTCTCCCATTTTTGCCTCCAAATTTTCATTTCAGTGTTGGCATTACTGCTCTTGCTATTGGCCCAAGCTCTCTGGCTTTAAAAGTATCTCTCTGAGAAAAGAAACAATGCCATCAGCCAACAAGATCTCAGGGATTATCTAAGGACTAAATGTTAAGCAGGCAAGACCACAGAACCTCTCCTGAGTTCTTATTAATATGCCAACCCTTGTTTGCCAATATTTAGTTTGAAAAAAGAAAAAAAAGGTAAAAACAATTTGGTGCTGTCACTTTAATGAAAGTATCACTTGACAAAACCAACAGAAGAGAGAGACATTTGCAACCAATTATGTTATTGCTGATCAGTCAAATTGCATTGAAAATTACATGTTGAGTTTTATTCAGGGCTGCTGATAAATTAACTGGCAGCCTAGCACTGAGATCCAGTATCAGGTTAATATATCACATTGGTTTAATTTGAAATGCCAAAAAAAGAAGAAGAAAAAAGGAGGGGGGAAGCACATTTGTGGCTGGAGGCTAATATAAGCTACATGGGTATTGGCACAGTATAGCCATAGCCATCATTAGCAATGCCCTGAGACATCCCCCTGCTTGTACCCTTGACTCAATCAAAAGCAATAGCATTGCAACAGGGTATAAATCAGAGTGGGATTTGGCTGCCTCTTCTGTAAATTCATAGCTGCGGCTACTTTTAAACTTCTGCTTTTACAAAATAGAAAATTATTTCTCATAACCACAAGAGGAAGTTGGGTACTTCAGCATATAATTCAGAGGTTACCAAATTGCTGGCTGACAATCAGTTTAAAGAAGAATACTTGCTTTACAGTCTGGCTTCTGGAGAAGATAGTGATATTTCCTCCCCACTGCAGATGCAAAAAAGTGACATTTCCTCCCCAAGGCAGATGCACTTCTCAGGGGTTTATGCATAGCTCCATTTTCTTAATTAGTACTGACATTTTGAGCTATCCTCAGAAGCTTGATGGGGGTGGGGGAAGACCCAATCAACTGATCTTTTCAGAAAATAGTTTTATTTAACTACATGGACAATTACAAGTGAAGAAAGAGAATTCGTATCTTAGGGCTGAATTAAAAGAATGTTGAAGATGTGACAATTTTTTACATCCATGGCTATTGGATACATACAACAGAATCCAAGCTGTATGCTGATGACATTTAAAATCTTCACTCAGGAAAAAAAATATGTAAATTGATAAAAAATGTATGCAGATTCCCTTTTACTCTAAATTTGGATAAAGTTAAGGCATGCAAATGTTATGTTTGCTTTTGAAATCTGATAGTGCAGGGTTGGAGAGCCCATGGCTGTCCAGATGTTATTGTACTTTAACTCCCATCAGACCCCGGCCACCATGGGCAATGAGCAGGGATGATGGGAGTTGTTGTCCATCTACATTTGAAGAGCTACAGGTTCCCTAGCAGTGTATTAGTGCCCCCCCATCTATTTTTTGTCCTGGCAGGGCTTCTCCAGCAGCCTCCCTAGCAGAGGTGACTGGCTGGTGCAGCTGTGGCATTTGGGAATGGGATATATGAGAATGAGTTTCCATCTGGGTTATACAAGCCACAGGATCTAGTAAGACAGATGAGAGGGCATCCAGAGTGAGGATAGGGAAGAAGGGCTGGACTTGTCTTTTATGCATGATTGCTTGAAGAATAAGGGGTGTAGGGATGACCTTGTGTAACTGCTTGTCTATGGATTGTTCTCTCTATTGTTTCCCTTTCCATTCTGTAGGGGTTAAAGAAGACAGTCCTGCAGGTTCCCAGTCAGATTGCCTTTTGTTGCTTCTCTGTTGGGAAATAGAGAGAGATTGAAGGGCAAAGGAAAATTCTGAAGATTCCATGAGTCTGTTCTCTTAATAGGGTTGCCAGGTTCAGGGCCTGAGACTGATCCTGTATCTTTAGGAGAAGAGAAAGTCAGCCAAGTGCAGGTGTTCTTGCAACTCTGTAATGAGAAAAACCACAAGGTAGAATTCTCCCTTCCCCCTGCACAACTTTTAAAGATACAGAAGATCTCTCAGTTGCCAGGCCCGGCCTCCAAGGTCTTCTGTATCTTTAAAAGATGTGGAGGGGGGAGGGAGAATTCCACCTTCTGGTTTTTCCCATTACAGTGTTGCAAGAACACCTGCACTTGGCTGACTTTCTCTTCTCCTAAAGATACAGGATCAGTCTCTGGCCATGGACCTGGCAACCCTAGTTCTGTATTCCTGATGTAGAATGTGGTATGGCTGCCTCTTCCCTCTCTTGGGTTAAAGATATACTGCTAAAGCACTGGTGCAAGGCATTTCTTGTTCTGCAGTGCAAAGTGGTATAATGTGTATCTCAAAGGCAGTACTGTGGAACATTTCAACTGTTTTTGCTCCTGCTTCTTCGACCAGTGGCAAATGCAGGGCAGCTTTTGCAAGGTAGTTTCCCTTTGAAAGAGAACCCTGGAGAGTTGTAGTTTCTTTGTAAGCAACTATTTATAGAGATGCATAGGATGACCAGGTATTATAAGGACAGAGCAAGAAGCCCTCAGGCGATGCAAGTTGCAAAGTAATATGAGTACATGTTTCAGATTTAATTTAACTCAAGCGTTATGGGCCCCAGTTTAGAGACAATTGTCTTGTCAATCAACCTGAATTCTGGTCATTGTAAACCAAAATTCTAATGACAGAGTCTCCATTCTGTTCTACCTGATGAGCTCTTACACCATCAACAAAGCAACAAATGAGCAAATGCAGTTATGCTTTCTCTTTGTTCAAGAAGATGCCTTCACATGCAGCCCAGAGTATACCTTCTTTATTTATGGTGAGAATGTGAACATCACACTTATCTTCACACACTTAATGTTTAAAACCTAGGTGTTTGGATAAACTGGTAACTTAAATGTTCCTGATATTTAATTACCACAGCCAGAACAAAGAGAGGTGGAACAGGCAGCAGGTTTTGAACTACAGCATGAAATGTCCCTCTTGAGAGGCAGAGTTTGTAAAAACAAAGATGGAATACTGTAACGCTGTAATTATTCTCATAACTGAACTTGAAAGGCAGCTTATCTCTAACAGTGTTCCGTTATACCCAAAGTTTTAAAGTTAATTTTTACTGTGTTTTAAAGTTTTCTTGGTCTATAATTTCAGCCTATGTGAATATGTCACCCAAGTACAAAGACTGGAAGTGTTGAAAATTAGAGTTGTAGTTTTCCTTTATACGGGGGGGGGGCACCCACTGGCCCAAGGAAGTTGAGAAGCCTTTCTAAATGCACAACACAATGGTAAATAAACATGCATTTGACACTCAGTTGTTATGGGTTGATCAAAATCTCTTCTCCCTCCACCCCCTCCTTTCAATCTAGTACATCCACTCTGGAGAAATACAGCACTTTTCCACACTCAGTCTGCAATATTTTGTCCCTGGGAAAATTCCACCTTTCACCCCGTGCTGTTATCTACTGTGATAGTGAGTGCTATGTACCGATGTTTGGTTCAGAGGCTGCCATTGGTGTAGACTGCCAAGCGGGACACCATATCGCATACACATATAACCAATGCAGAAAGAATTGCACTCACTGCCAATTTGCTGCTGAGCTAAGTTTAAAGTACCTCAGATGACTTACAAGGCCCTGTAGAGTTGAGACCAGGATATTTGAAAGAACACCTCCCCCTTTATAGATCTACCAGCCCACTATGGTCATTGTACAGTTTTCAGCGGATGCTGCAGATACACCTCTTTACACTGGATATCTGATATCTAATGGTGTTTAATATTGTTGCCACCCCAATCTCCAAGCGGTGAGAGTTCTCCAGGGATCCCTGTGCTTGCCCAGGGTTTGGCTTCCTTGGAAAGAAGGGTAGCGGAGTCTGTGGTGTCTTTCTAAAATATGGTTTGTTTATTTACACACATTCCAACCTGAGCTTAAGATGGAGGGGTTCAAAGCATCAGCAGTCCAATAGATCTTGCTTTTCCATCAGGCTTACAGGAGGCATCCTAAAGCCGTGGTGCAGGGAGCCAGACTCTCTGCATGTCTCTAGTCCCCAGCCTTTCCTCAGACTAAACTAAAAACACAAGCCTCTCTTATGGCCTCAGGAGCGGGGGCTTTCCTGAAGAGTTTCAATAACAATAGGATCTCCCTGGCCCATTTGCTAGTTAATGGGCATTTGATAGACCCATTAGCCCACTTGACCACTCTATTAGATTAACAAAGGAGACTCATCTGACCAGTGGAGCAGGTTTGTCCACTGCAAAGCCCACCTCCAGGTGCGGGGTTCCAAATCAGAGGGTGGAAGGGGACTCATAGAAATAATCTATCTCAACCCCCAAACCCATAACACTATGTTTAAGCAGACTGTCATTATGGACTGTCATTATGTTGTATACCACCTTGATACCTTGTGGTTTTAAGGCAGCATATAAATAACATATTAATAGATAAATAATATGTAGAAATAGGATATAGTTGTTTGAGTTTTGCACACAACTGCTGCACAGTGTAAATAATAACATTAGTGGCAAGCAGCACCCCATCCCATATCTGCTCATTTTTGTTGTGACCTCTTAAAACCTTTTAACTGTATTTTAATTATTTTACTTCTTAGGAAGCAAAGTAGTGTATCTCTCTCTTCTCTTCTCCCCTCCACCCCCCATAAAAATCCCACAGCAGAAAGTCTGCTCTTGCTGCAAGGCGTTCTGTATATTTTTCATAGGGATGAGACAATGCATCACAAGCTCTGGACTAGGGCTAGCAATAACATAGCTCAGTGACTTATCATCTACGCTCTGTGTGTGTGTGTATGCGTGCATGCATGTGTGTGTAGTTTATTTGCAAAATAAAGAGTTGGATGTTATAGAGTTGGACATAAGGACCTTTGAGTAATGAGATCATCTTTTCCAAAAGACACAAGGTTTTTAATTTATGGGTGATGACTTTGTTGTAGGTGACTTCCAATTTATTCACTAGTCATTTTATGTTCTTCTCACCAGTGTTTATGTTATGTATCTAGAGATATCATTCCAAACAATATACAGCGCTCTTTTCATTGGTGTCTGTCTCTTGGAACAAGTCTCTCAGCCCTTTAGGCTGCCCCTCTCTGCATAATAATTGTTTATCTTTGCTCTTAAAATGTTCCTTCTCTGAGTTTTTTCTGTCCAAGAGTGCTTAGATCACTTCCCTTGTTTCACCATAGCTGGGAATTTTTAAAGCCCTTGATTTACTTTTTTTCTGTAGCACCTTCAACTTCTTCTTCCCCAAATGGGGATTCTGGAATTTTGAAATTCAGTGAGGTGGAAACTTAGATCCACCAAACCCCTGCTTGGGTGAATTGAAGTGCCCCTTCACCACCAACCCCCAAGCTAGTTAAGAAGGTCAGGGATGTTGGAAGTGTGATGCAAGTCAACTTGGGTGGGTGTGTATGGGATTAAAGTAGATAGAAAGAGGAACCTCCAAGCTTCCTAGACTTTCTGACCTAACCTGTGCTAACGTTCCTTCAAGTGCTAACTGATACTTAGGGGTTGCTGACTTCATTTCCTGACTTCTCCCTTCTTCATCCCACCTTGAGGGAGGAGACATATTTCCTTTGTATCTCTCTCCAGCAAATATCAAGGAGCAAACATGGCTCTTTGTACCTCCAACTTCATTAGTAAGAACTAGAAACTCTTTTCTATCAAGTATGTCTTTCCAGTAATAAACTAAGCGTTCTTAGAAAAATAAATGTTTCAGTGTAATTATATCCAGGGAAAAGGGTGTTCTTCAGATAAGATTCACACACAGCTCAGCTATGGTGCTGTTTTGCTACTCTGCTAAAAAGGGAGTCCCTCTTTAGGTGCCACAGCAAAGAAACACACTAGTCATGCCTAAATCAGGAGCTAGAGGTGCATTATACAATAGCTATAATATGTGGGTCCTACTTTGGCGTTTCAGGGTTGTTTTTCACAGTACGTGAAATTCACAGGCCAGAAATAAATGCTTATTAAATGAGAAACAAATAGGCCACATGGCACAGGGAAGCACCTAGTGCTCATTGTCCCATTCATCTCCTTGTGGGTTTCTTGGCAAAAGGGTTGGAGTCCAATCTTAGATAACAACCAGAGGGTATGTTTCAATGTTTTTATTCCTTTCACTTTTTGAGTGAAGTAAGAGATGCTGAGACCTAGGGCTGGCCCCAGGACATTTTGGTATCTGGGGCTGAAAATACAAACGGTGGCCTTCCCATAATAGTTGTAGCAGTAAATCAACCAACAGTTTCCTACCCTTTAATATCACCTGAAGTTTCACACCTGAGACAGACATTTAATTCTGCTGAATGTAGGGCCGGGCTTGCTTTGTACATGAATATCAGAAATTCTTTTGTTTCTTAAATAATAACAACAGGAATAATAACTACAATAACAACTATTATTATTATTGGGGTTTTTTGTTTATACAGTACTTGACCACTTAGCACATTTCTGGCATGTGCCTTTCCAGTAAATTCCAACAACCTTCTATACGGTAAGATTTAATAATAATAATAATAATAATAATAATAAAATTTAATTTATGTGTCGCCTATCTGGCCGATGGCCACTCTAGGCGACGTACATGTAAACAGTTAAAACACAATGTGATAAAATACATTAATACAATATATAAACAATACAGCAGCAACAACAACATTAGTGCAGGGTAAGAGGCATTTTAGTCATAAAAGTTAACCCTCCCCGGAAATCCCAAAGGCCTGTTGAAAGAGCCAGGTCTTTAAGGCTTTACGAAATACATTTAGGGAAGAGGCGAGCCGTAGATCTTGTGGGAGGGAGTTCCAAAGGGTGGGGGCTGCCACTGAGAATGCCCTCTCTCTAGTTCCCGCCAATCTAGCTGTTTTTGTCGGCGGGATTGAGAGAAGGCCCTGTGTGGCTGATCTTGATTTAACACATTGCATCCGGGTTTAGGGAACCTGTGGACCTCTAGATGTTGTTGGACTCCACCTCCCATTAGCCCCAGCTAGCATGGCTGATGGTAAGGAACAATGAGTGTTGCAGTCCAACAACATCTGAAAAGGCACAGGTTCCCCACCTCTGCACTACAGAAAAGGAGCCTGCACCTTCCATCGTTGGAAGTGAGTAACTGAAGCTGGTCTTAGCTCACTATTGAGCCATTCTTACTAATGCAAGAGGAATCTTTTGTCTAAGCACCCAGATTGTATCCTGCTCATGTCTACCAACAGGGGAAAAATAACATTCCTGATGAATGCTGACTTTTGTTTTTCCATTACCCTAATCTTGTGAAGTAAATTGAGACTGATTAAGAGTGATGTCCAAAACCATGTCTGTCTACAGTCTGATAAGATGGAGTGGCAGACAAGTATCACTGCATTTTAACTTTGATGTTTTTTTAACAGAGCAGGTCACTGCTCATTCTGAGAGTAACCTGGAGAAAGTGGATTTGCCCTTCCTTGACTGATGATACTACAATTTACCCTTGAACTTGCACATTCTCGGGAAAGTTTAATCAAGTTTTGATATCGTGTTTGTTTTCACACATTTGGCTGCAATCAGATTTTCTTAAAATAAGTCTCCAAACATTACCTTTACATTGCCTGCCATGTACATTTTAGGGCACAGGAAGCCTCAAATGTACCCACTAGAAGCAGGAGAAAGAGGGAGTCACTGAGATTCAATGCTACTGCAAGGGCCCTCGAAGGCAGCTTCAATGGACCCGGCCATGTCAGCAGATTAGCACACTGAGCATGCATGCCTGCCATCACCCAAGATGACAGGGCTGTGTTGACACCTGTGACCATCTTGAGTGATAGTAAGTATGCACGTGCAGCATGCTGATGCGGTGCTGCAGGAAGTTGCATAGCCTGTGTGTGTATGTTGCCTAGGAAGGTGGCTGCCGCTCCACGTTCTATGCCAGCATCAGGTTGCAGGGTGCATGCGCCATGGATTGCGGAGCAGGAACTAAACCTGCCCAGCCCCAGCAGTAGGGGCCCGTCAGCCCCAGTGGCCCATCTCACCACCAACGGTCCTTGGCCAGTGCCCAAACTGGCGGCCTGCTGGTGCTGGGCCTGGCCACTACTATAGAAGGCCAGAGGACAATATTGCTGCTATCAGGTGATCATATGATTCAAAGGATCAATAGGTTTGTTCTAGGACGGGAGGAAAATGTCAGGCCCAGAGCTGAATGTGGCCCTCTAGGCCTCTCTATCTGGCCCTTGGGTCTTTGCCCAGGCTATATGCCCTCAGGCCATATCTCTCATAGGTTCCACTCTGTGCCTTCCTCAAAGGCTTTTGCCTGGCTGAAATGTGTCCTTGAACTGTGATAATGCCTCTTGGTTGTCCGGATGGAAGATAGAGATGTGTGCACATAAAAGCCTCTGACTTTTGCGTGACTGGAATATAGCCTACTGTACAAAGGTAAGAGTCACATCTATTGCTCCGTCCATATTTGCCTCTGGTCCCACCCACCACTGGCATGAGGCCCCCAGAAAGTTGTCCTCAAGGAAATGAGGTCCTTGGACTCAAAAAAGTTACCCACTCCTGTCCTAGGAGTAACCAACGAGGTGCCCTTGAGATGTCATGGACTTCAACTGCCATCATTTCTGACTGGGGCTGATGGGAGTTGTAGCGTAAAATATGTGGAGGGTGCTACATTATCTATTTATTATTTATTTATTTATTTAATTTCATTTTTAAACCGCCCATAGCAAATAGCTCTCTGGGCGGTGTACAAAAGATTAAAAATACAGAAATACAAAATATCACAATAAATAAACTGAAACAAAGAGATTTAAAATTGTAACATGAAACACATTAAAATGCCTGGGAGCATAGCCAGGTCTTAACCTGGCGCCGAAAAGATAGAAGCGTCGGCGCCAGGCGTACTTCTTCGGGGAGGCTGTTCCACAATCTATCTCTGCTATACAGTTTCTGACTATGACCCGGCTCCTCAGTCTGCTCAATTACTTTTTCAGGTAGAAGCTTCTTCCCTCCAGGCTTGACTACCTGCTTACCTCCATACTGCCAGCAGTAGCATACATTCTAATTCTCTTAAATGCTATGGTCACAATATTCCTGTATGCGCAACTGGTGGGAGAAAGGCCACACTTTTGACTGGTGCAAAATGCAGCAGCCAGGTTGTTAAGTAGTACTGACTGTTACCATGTGGCTGGCTATTGGAGAGAGGGCCTTCTTTGGATTAAAAATGAATACAACATAGAAGTATGAAATGGGCTGCTAGACTCGGATGCCAGTCTTCTAACATGAGGGGCTACTGAGGGATATTTTGGAGTCTGCTGCTAAGCTACAACCTCGGAAACCCCCTTTTCTCAACACAACTTTTAAAGAAACCAGCACTGTAATGGTGGGAATTGGCTATTTAAGATAAGCAGAGACGCAGAGTAGAGACGTGTGAAGAAGAGTTTTATTGTACTAAAAGAAGCACACACACGTTTTAATCTTTTATCAGGAGTAACACATAAAAACTGAGCGCGAAGTGTTGTCTTATCCTCCCTGCTACGTAGTGGCCGCTTACAAATCATCAAAAAAGAGGGCAAAAGGAGGCATGGATTTATCTAAAAGTTGCAAATGCTGATTTTATGTACATGTGCAAGTGTAGTAATAATTGCTGTAATTTAAATAGACATGCAATACATTTCACTATAGTGAGAAGGACTGTGATCAGTTGACTTGTGTGTCTCTTCAACCTTTTTGTTGTCCAAGTGTGGTGATGGGCAGCTTCAAGGCCCTGACTGCTCTCCCTTCTTGTGGTTCTTTATCTTTAAACTGGACTTGGACCAGACAGCCTTTCAAACAGAGTACTCTTTCAAAGTGAGCACTGTCATCTGCAACATCAGAAGCATGGCCACTGTACTGCTCCTACAGCATCAAAGAGCAGCACAACTTTTCTTTGTGATGCCTGAATGCCATAACCAACAAGATGCAGAGAAGCATTGTAGTGGATTATCATAAGTGTAACCATTTCACCATTAGCCTGCACTGGCCTACAGGATGCATCATTAGTTGGCACATGATACACAAGCAGAGGAGAAAGTTTACAGAATTCTCGCATATAAAGTGGCTTGCCTGACAAACGTTGTGTTGCACATTTTGTTTGGTATGGGCATAGAATGGAACATGGAAGCGATGTGCCAGTTTCTCCTGGTCTAGTTTTGCTTGTATTTTTAGGATCCCAGCCTTATTTTTAGGATCCTGGCTGTCACCCTAAGTCTTTCTTCCTTAGCAGGATAAAGAAGCCTCCAGCTGGCTGAAGAAGCTTATCAGTCCTGTCTGTCTGGGTGTTAACAATCTATTTGCCTAAGTACCTGTCACATTCACATGCCCTGTTTCCATTGTGACTCACTATATTTGTCTGAACATTTTTTTTCCAGCTCAGCAGGGTGTGTGTGTGTGTGTGTGTGTGTGTGTGTGTGTCTTCCCTTTCTAGGTGCTACTATTCTGGAGCAACAACTAGCTATATATAAATGTTGCCCAATAGTAAATCAAACTCATTTACTATTCCTTTTTTTTACTATTCCTTCATCCCACAATAAACTGGAAAGCAGCCTGTTTGAAACTACAAACACATCGTACATGTAAAGCACATGACTGCCTCCTGCCCAAGAATCCTGGGAACTGTGGTTAACCCCTCACAAAAACAGTTACCAGCACCCTTAACAAATGACAATTTCCCAGAATTCTTTGGGGAAGTCATGTGTTTTACATGTATGGTGTGTACACAGAAAAACACTCAAAATATATTTTTCACTGAGCTCCTAAAAAATAAGCTGTCATCCTCCTTTCTGCTTTAGGAAAGCTTTCCAAATACTGCCTCCTGGCAATCCCTTTGCTCTGTCAGTCAGTCAGAATTCAGGGATAGGATTCATTGCTCTTTGGTGATGCTTCTAGGATTCCCTGCACTTGCCAGATGTATTAGGGTATCCCAATACATCCCTACTCTGGAATGATATCACTGCCCATGTGATGGCAAACAAAGTGGGAATCAATGCTGCACAGATCCTCCCATTTTAATAAGCTTTGTGAGATGTATACAGCCACATGTAGGGTGGCCAGTGAAAAAGATAAAATTTCTGCTTGTCATGCAAGGAACACCTGAAATAAGACTGAATAAAAATGTTAATAACAAAAATGTTTATAATTTGTGTTTTGAATTTTTTAAAAAAGTATTCCAAATAAACTGAAATGTTGAAAGTAAATTTACATTTTGCTTGCTTGCACAAAACATGGAATTCAATGTTTGTCATTAGCTAGTTCCAGCAGAACATGGGTGCAAAGGCTAAACTGTAACAGCAAAACTGAAATACCAGATATGGTATTTTGGTTCTGAAATGCAGGCTGGAACTGTAATCATATGCATTCTTACTTGGATGTAGGTTCTACAGGACACAGTGGAGCTTACCTTCAAGCAAACAGAATCAGGCTGTGAGTTTCAAATGTGGATCTTTGAAACTGGGAAATTTAGCAATGCAAAATCCTAGTTCCATTTTTGGTAGCTATAATCAGAGTAAACTGTTAGACCTACTCTGCACCCCCAGACTGATTAACATTTAATACATATTTTGCCATTACAGTTTAAATCATTTTGGAATGCTGCTTTGACCTGCTGCATTGATGCTACAGATTGATTCTCTTTTAATGGCAGACAAAATATTTTTGGGTCAATTAGATATTGATGCCTTACTTGTGCAGTTTGTATTAATGGTAATTCTTGTAGGGCTGAATTCTGCTTCCACAGTTTATGAGATCCTGAAACAGATCTTTATAATTTATAAGGAAAGTACCTGGAGATTATCATTTGGGAACTGTAGAATGAGCATACAGATGTTTTGTGAACTATTCTTGTATTGAAATGCAAATAGAAGATGTTGACCAGGATCCTGTTTTTCAATATTTTGACCTTGCATAGTCTACTACATATTCCTACTGTGCTCAGGTTTGTTGCTTTGCCTTAAATAAACATAGTACTTAACATTTCAAATTACTCTTGAGGAGTCTCTGAAACATAATGAGTGCAACCCATGCTTCTACTGAGTTTGTTACAGAACACATCATCTATGAAATTACTCTTATATAATCCTGTATTATCTCTAGGCTGGTGGACTACCCCACTCCATGATATTCATTGAGTCAATATTTGTTGTAATGAAAACAGAATCACCAGAACGACACTTCTAAGTCATGATAATGGTTTTACACTTTAGAATCTCTACTACAATGGCTTTTTCTTTCTTTTATCAGTGCCTCAGTAGTGAGAGCACAACAGAAAACTATTCAAGTGTCATCCATACATATATCATTTATACAACTGCAATTTATAATGCATATATTTTAAATGCATTTTAAGCCAAATTAAATTCTAAAATGCAGTACTTAGGGAAAACAAATGTGGGAAAACAAATGTTCTGTTCTAACAATGTGTATGTGTGTACACACACACACTCCATCCTGACATGCAATAAATTGAGCACTTGCATTTTTGTAAATTTTCCCCTTGGGAATTGGAGGCTTTAAAACTGAATTCTCCTCCATATCCCAGGAGAAATGCTGTGGAAATTGACTAACCACTTTCTGAAGGAAATCCATATATGTTGGATTTATGCAGTCTTAATATATGTAACCTGACCGATGTATCACAGAACTATTAGTGGGAAAACTGCAGGATTAGCTATGGGAATCCCACTACTGTGGTAGGATTCTTTCTATGCAACACCTGTAACACTTCAGTTTGACTTCAGGGCCAGTTATGGCACTGAAAGCTTTAGTCAGGACCGGCCCCAGACATGCTGGGGCCCTTGGGCACAAGCTGGCCCTGGGCCCCGGCGTGCCCCTTCCATAACTTGCGGCAGGATCGCTGCCGCAGATTGCACGGTGAGAGCTTTGGAGCCCCTGCCATTCCCTTGCTCAACCTACCTTTCTTGGCTGTTGTGTGCGCAGCGGTGCCCTTAACCAAGATGGTGGCCGACATTTCCCTAAGGGGCTGAAGGCTCTGCCACCATCTTGGCTCATGGCAGGGATGCGCATGTGTAGCACGAGCCGATAAAGGTAGGTTGAGCAAGGGAATGGTGGGGGCTCCAGAGCTGTTGTGTGATCCGCAGCAGCAATTCTGCTGTGAATCATGGAAGGAGAGCAGAGGGGCCCTCGGCCAGGGCCCCACCTGGCCGCCCTTTGGAACTGGCACTGGCTTTAGTCACTCTGGTTGATGACATTTGTCAAGAGATGCAGAGTGTGACTCTGCTCATTCTCCTACACCTCTTGGCGACTTTTGATACCATTGACCATATCCTTCTGGAGCGGATCAGAGAAGTGGAGGGTGGGGGCACTGCACTTCAGTGATTCTGCTGCTACCTCCAGAAAGTAGTTATGGGAGGCCACTGTTCAGTGCCATGGGAATTGAGGTGTGATGTCCTGCTATTGAGTACCTATCTGAAGCCACTGGAAGCTGTCATTAGGAGGTTTGGATTGAAGTGCCACCATTATGTGGATGACACCCAGCTCTATACCTCTGTTCTGTCTGAATCAGGAGAGATGGCTGAGGTGCTGAATTGTTGCTTGGAGGTGATGATGGTTTGGATATGGGCCAATAAATTGAATCTGAATCCTGAAAAGACACAGGCATTATGTGTTATGAGTTCTCAAGTCCAGGAGATGGGGAGATGGCCTGTTCTGGATGGGGTTGCATTCTCTTAGAAGGAGCTGGTCCATAACTACATTGTCACTGGAGGCTCAGGTGACTTGGTGCTAAGAGTGCCTATTTCCAGTTATGGTTTGCCAGCTACGGACCCTTTTAGATACAGATGACTTGGCCATTGTACTGAATACAGACTGGATCATTGCAATGCATTCTATGTGGGGCGACCCTAGAAGACAACTCAGGAACTTCAAGTGGTCCAAAATGCAACAGCTAGATTACTACTTAGACCTCGCATAATCCGTTTAAAAATAGCCGCTTGGTTGCCAGTTCATTTCCGGGCTCAATTCAGGATGCTCATATTAGTGTTTAAAGCCCTAAACAACTCATGCCCCAAATATCTGAAAGACCATCTCCTTGCTTGCAGATGCTCTTGGGTGTTAAAATCAGCATAGGGGCTGATATTGTGTGGGTGCCGTGCAAAATTTGCATGCATGAGCAGCAGTGAGTTCACAATAAATTGCTGTGTGGAACCAGCACCCTGTGTTGGAAGAAACGAATTCCTATTATGCAGCGATTAAATGTATAAAGCCTGTTTATAAACTAAAATGAAACTCTAACCAGGAGCCTTCATTTTCGGCAGCACTCTAACCAGGAGACACCCCTAAGCCTCTTTGCAAAGTTTTCACATTTGTCTTTTGGGGGGAGGGGGATACTGTAACATTCACCCACACCTGTTGTGTAGTAGTATTTACAGAAAACAATTTCTAGGCACTACCTGATCTCAGATGAACCCAGCACAGGAAAGCATCTTAGTTGCTAGTGAAAAAAGAAGGGCAAACTATGGAGATTCCAAGAATGAGAAAAAAAAGTCAGAAGCAGGAAAAGTACACTCAATGGGTGGGCAAAACAGCAGCTCTTCAGAACCCCAGGGATTCCTATTGCCTTGTATCCAATCAACTAACTTACAGTCTCAGTTCTGACTTCATTTACTGGCTGGTAGGCAAGAGCAGCCAAGCTGGCTCATTTCATATAAATTGCTTTGAAGGGTACCTGCACATTGTTCTCCATAACTTTCTTACTAGGAGGGCTAGAGATTTACTTTTTTAAAACAAAAAGAGAAGAAAAGCTCAGACTCTGGGCTACCTGCTTGGAATGCCTCTGAAGGCCTTCATGGGTGATGGGTTGGCGACCCTGTAGCAGGGGATTTAATAGTGGGCTGTAGGAAGAAATGGAAGTGAGCCCAAGAGGCACAGCAAATATAAGTGAAGCAAGAATTGATAATACAGGGATGCAGAAGGATCCAGGTAGGAAGCTACAGGAGAGCAGTAAGTAGGCATAGGGCCTTTCTGTCCCCATCCAGTTGAATACGGCTCCTAAAAAGATCCATTGCTCCTTAGCAAATGTGGAATATACTCCTCTAGCCTGTCCTCAACAAGATCCCACACGTCATCCTTATTTGCCCTCTTCCCGCCTGTAGGATGCAATGCCACTTCCTGATTCTTGAGGCTGCTTCTATCCTTACAATAAATTATGAATAGAATGTATACACAATCTAATTAATATCTGTGGCAATAAGTTGCACAGGTGTTATTTGGGTGTTTGGGGCTGCCTTATTGTGAAAGCTGCTAGAGCTTTCATTTCGTTTCCTGGCTCCTGAAATTTCTCTACTTTGAAATATTTAGTGGCTTTTATAGCCAACTAGCAAGGTTTGTTGCAAGTAATTATTGTGAAGTAATTTATAATACATTTTATGTACTCTGATTTAGTACTGTTGTGTATTATAAACTTCAGAAATTATTATTATTTAATTATGATTAAATGCAAAGCATCAAAAGTGTGAGCAGCACCTGTTCAAGCTTTCAGCAATCTCAATCTGAGATATATTTATGGGAAAAGTAAGTAAAAAACTTGTTCTTTTAGAGAGCCATCTTTACTTACTGATTTAAGACTGATTTAAAGCCCAATAAAAGACAAACTCTTTGTTACAAAACATCTGGTAATTCCAATTGTGTCTTCATCATGCAAAGGCTATTTCCCTTTTTCCTCTTGCAGATAAGCACATTCAAGCAGGAATATGGTCTTAGTGAATAAAGATGAAAGAAAACAAGAGCAGGCTTCATCTCCATATATTATATTTCTTATGTATGAAACTGTTAAATACATCATTCTGCCTTTTTGGTAGAGATAAGTCCTTTTGGGGTTGCCAGTAAAGTCTGCAACACCAATACCACACTCCACTCACATTATTGAACCATTTTCAGGGCTAGGAAGCTGATGTTTTTAGTGGTGCAGAGAAACTACCTCACCAGTGGCTGCTACTGCCTGACACAGCACCTGACTTTTACTCTAGCCCCTCCCTCCAATTAGCAACATGTCTTTTTGTTGGGAGTTATTCCTTTTCGATTTATCTCAAAAAACATAAAAACATAGGAGGGTGCTGGTGGGGTTGCAGGTTACAAGATGGGAGAAGGGTAAAGAGAACAGGCCATTTGATTGACCAGTGTCCAGGAGCAACATGGGTTATACATTTGACCGAATTCTTCATCCCCAAAAGTCTGCTTCAGGTGTGTGGAATGTGCGTTAAAAACACACACAGCAGGAATTAGAAGACTAGCTCCATCCCCCATCATTGCTGTTCCGATTGCCCTCTTCCATGATAGAAAATTAATGTTCTGAAATACAAGGAAAGCCTACATGAGTAGATAGGATCCCTGCTTCAGAAGATCACCCTCCGACTTATGGAAAGTAATCAGAATGGTGATGAAAGGAGATAGAACCATCCCTCACAAGTCCAAGACTTGGGTAGGTGGCCTGTTCTGGATTGGGTAGCACTCCCCTAAAGTAGCCTAGATTCCAGTCTGTCACTTGAGGTTCAGGTAACTTCAGTGGCAAGGAGTGCCTAAGGCCAGCTACAGCTGGTTTGCCGTCTACAACTGTTCTTGGACTGGGATAACTTAGTCATAGTGGTTCTTACTCTGATAACCTCCTGATTGGACCATTGCAACATGCTCTGCAGGGCTGTCCTTGAAGACAATCTGAAAGCTGCAGCGGGTGCAGAATCCTGCAGCCTGTTGTCATATGGGGCAGCGAAGTGGGATCATATTATACTGATCTTGAAAGCACTGCATTGGCTGCCAAGGAGCTACTGAGCCCAATTCAAGGTGTTGGTTTTAGTGTACAAAGCCCTGAATGGCTTGGGACGCAAGTATTTGAAGGAGCGCCTTTCCCAATATTGTCCAACCCAAGTACTGAGATCTGTAGGGAAGGCCCTATTCATGGTGCTGTCAGTGACTATGGCCTTCAGTGACCTATGGCCAGGGGTGGGGGATGCAATATGAAACAGGGCCTTTTCAGTGGCAGCATCTCTGGAATTCTCTCTATGTTGAGATCAGGCAGTGTCATGCTATTCTAATTCAGGAGACAACTAAATACCTATTTATTTCTGCAGGGCTCTGGAACATATGAAAAATTTCACTATTGATTTAATTTAATAACTGACCATGTTAACGGTGTATTGTGTTATAAGTCATTTTAGACTGTGATTTTTAATATTTGCTTTTTATCTGTATTTTTTAATGACTGCTGTTAGTTGCCCTGGGCTCCCTACATGAGGAACGGTGGGGTGCATTATTGTTATTATTTCACAAACACAGAACAACTAAACAGGGCTTATATTTCTCACAGAGCAGCTGCTGCAAATGAAAAAAAAGCTGTTTATGATCACTAAAAAATAAGAATACCACAAAAAAGCAGCACAACAACAGAAGACAATTTATTAGTGATAAAATCTTTGGCTTTAGTAAAAACAACTCCAGCTAGTTCAAACAAGTGTGAGAGACAGAGCAAAATGTATACTATGCTTTTGTTGTTGATGTATTCCATTGTCTACTGGAGCATGCAAAGCACATGTACAGCAGCTAAACCATTTTGTCCATCCAATTCTTCACCCTATCATGACTACTGATGATCATAACAATTCACTACACTTTGATTTTGTTCCATATGTCAGACAGAAGGCAACCCATGATTGGAGTTTACAGAACCAAATGGATACCTCTAAAATATCTAGTGTGTGGTTAATTTCAATCATATTATAGCCATTATGCCCTTTATCTGCCACAGGACATGTGTGTTTGAAGGGCCAAAAAATGTAATACTATGAAACACTATGGTCTGGCAGATCAGAGGAAGAATCAGAGCTTGGAAGTAACTAGTTACAAGTAACGAATTACTTGTAATTCATTACTTTTTTGAGTAATGAGTGGGTAATTCCTCTACATTTTGATTGCAATAGAACGAGGAGTAATTTTACTACTTTTGTGGAGTAATTGTAACGTTTCCAGAATTACTTTTGGACATTACTTGGGGGGGAGCAGGGGGAAGTCTTCTGCTCCTCTGATTTGTGGATGAAAATCATGTGCCTCAAACTGGGCTTCTGTATAGCGTCGCTCTTCCCTCAGGCTCTGTGGGTGGGTAGGAGGCAACGAAGGAGGAGGCAGAGAGTGAGATGAGGTGGAGTGGAGAAAACAATTATTTAAAAAAACGGATAGTGGTGGTGAAGAATGGAGTGGAGGGAAAAAGGGTCCGGAGGTCAAGAACATGGATAAAGGAGGAGAAGGAGGCAGCAGCAGAATGGAAAGAAAGAACTGTGGAGGTGAAAGATGACAACATGTTTTGGCACACAAAGTGGCCTCCACCACCCTCTCTGGCTACTGTGCTGCATTTGCAGTATTTTAACTTTTTTGCATCTCGGGAAAATGTTTGCTTGAGTGAGTGTCCCTTAGTTGGTGGCAGGGCAGGGTCCAGGAGGTGGTTACGTGAGAGAGATTATGCTTGCTGGCTGAGTGGGGGGGGGTTGCACTTGGTTTGACATGCAAAGATCTGAGTAGTGGCCTCAGCCTCCCTCCCCACAACCCTTACCAGTGGAGAGACCACTATTGCTATCTTATGAATAAAAATAATTATGCTCCTGCCTCTGTATGTGTTTGTTTATTTTTAATGTTGTTTTAGACTACTTAGATGTGCAGCAGCCAAGGCCAGCAGCTTGTAGGCATTTTTCAAAGTAACTGAAATGTAATTGTAGTGATTACTTTGGAGGGAAAGTAAAGTAATCAGTTACTTTCAAAGCAATTGCAATTGTAACGGTAATTACTTTTTTGGGCCATGTAACTAACTTATTACTTTTTAAAAGTAATCTTCCTAGCTGTGGGAAGAATCTATACACAGGTGTGGAAACAAGATGAGAAATTGACCCATGAGTCTGCCAAATAATCTGCCTGTGATTCTGTGTATGATACCCCTGAATAGCTTTTTTATTTCTAAAATACACCAACAATTTCTCTGAATATGTATGTTAGAGAATTAGTAATCAATAAATTAGAGGCCTCTTGATTTAATGAATGCAACATAGTGATCTGAAATGGATTAGGCTTTGAAAACCCAAAGAGGATACACTGACCAAGAAATGCACAACGGTCTAAAAGCTTACGGTAATGTTACCACAGAGATAAACATAAGTGTGAAATATTGCACACAATATGAATGGTACTATGAAGGGCTCATTCATTTGGCTAAGTTCCATTTGTTCCCTTTGGAATATGTCCTATGATCATTGGGAAATATATGAGTGGTTTTCCTAAAATAACTGCCCTGAACCTTCCAGTGGTTCTGAAGCATCCCAAAATAGTTTGAATGTACAATTCCAATACATGAGGTAAATATATAAATATCTCTGTCAGTTGAGACACATCTTTTTAGTGTGAGTTATTGCCTTGTGGCACCACAAGAGCACTTATTTGAGCAAGAAAAATCAACATCTGAATTGAGTTTGCAAAGTTCTGCAATATAGAAAGCTTGCCAGTTTTGTGACATTTTAGTTGGTCCCAATGAAGGTATTGCCCAGCTCTGCATTTGCTCTAATACTGTATAGATAGTTTAAATTCTGATAGTTTTTTTATCTATGGTTAATAACCTTTATCTGCTTAACTATCACAGTAATAGCCACATTTTGCAGATCAGGAAATAAGGCTAAGAGATCAGAGACTGGCCCAAGGCAAGCCAATGAGATAATTGAGGTAATTCGAGGCTGCAAGTAAGGGTCCAGCAGGCCAAACTGCAACAGCCATTCTAGGTGATGTGTCAACACAAGATGCTGCTGGATCAGGTCAATGGCCCATCCAGTCCAGTATCCTGTTCTAACACTGGCCAACCAGATGCTCATGGGAAGCCCACAAGCAGGACCTGAGTGCAAGAGCACTCTCCCCTCCCCCAGGGTTTCCAGAAATGGGCATTCAGAAGCATACCTTACTGCCTCCAACTGCAGAGGCAGCGCATGGCCACTGTGGCTAGTTCCCATAGAAAGACTTATCCTCCTTTAATTTGTCTAATCCTCTTTTATAGGCATCTAAGTTGGTGGCCATCACTGCCTCTTGTGGGAGTGAATTCCGTAGTTTAACTATGTGTTGTGCGAAGGAATACTTTATTTTGTCTGTCCAGAATCTTCCAACATTCAGGTTTGTTGGATGTCCACGAGTGTCAGCATTATGAGGGAGAAACGCTTTTCTCTGTCTACTTTCTCCAATGCATCATTTTACACAGTTCTATCATGTTTCCTCTTACTTGCCTTTAATCTGAATTAAAAAGCCCTAAACGCTGCAACCGTTCCTCGGAGAGCAGTTGCTCTGTCCCCTTGATCATTTTGGTTGCCCTTTTCTGAACCTTGGTGGCAGATTACATTTTCCCAACCACAAAAGTTTGAGTGGTAGGAAAATGCAGTTGTCATCCCAACAGAAGCACGTATGTCTGGCTCTCCCACCACATGATTAATACTTGCACATGTATTGTACCGCCCATGTTGATAATCTGTAAAAGCCCTTAGCAAGCCGTGGTAAATCTTGAACCCAGAACTTTAGTTTTGAATAAGTTCATGGAAAAGTTATACTTCTGAAAAGGTACAGCTTTCTGAATTAAACCTCTGTGGGGAGCACTGGAGAAGGCAGAAGATTAACAAGTGACTGTGGTGTGTGATTAGGGATGTGCCAAGGGGAGTGAGGCTAATGCCTTGGGTGGGCTGGAATCGATCAGGTAGATGTCCCCTCCCCTCCGCTGCGTTTTCCCCCTTAGTGAAATAACTGCTCTTTTCTGAGAAGTCGGTGCCTGCCTGAAGCAGGCAGCGGTGGGTGTGGCCAGCTGGATGTTGGAGCTCCTCTTGCCTGCTGCTGCCGCTGCCGCCGCCACCACAGAAAACAGACAGGCAAGAGCAACAGCAACAAACACCCTTCCAGCAACGGAGTGAAGTGTATTGTTTGTGCATCACAAGGTCAAGTCGAGAACTACAGGAGGGCGGACCTGGCTCCTCTTCTTCCTGTGCAAACTGTGTAAAGTTCTTTCTCGATATGCTTTAAGGAAACCTTTTGTATCAGGGGAAAAGAGACCATTTGGAGTGATGGAAACAAATCGGCTCAGTGGGACAAAATGCGAAAAACAGGGCGGCGGGGCAGAATAGTACCGTTCAACCCCTGCCCTCAAATCTCTCCCTCCCCTTGGCACGGTTACTGAAAAAGAGCAAGTGCTTAGCGCCAGCGTGCTCCCGGCTAGAAGTGATCTGTAGAACTATTTGAATTAAAAATGACCCCCCCACTTGTCTCTCTCAATTTCCAATGCCGCTTTTCTCACCTCAGACGCAGCCGAATAACTTTTGGGACCCACAGGGTAACGATTCTGCTCTGATCTCAATTTGCCCCGCCACTTTGCCCCCCCCGCCACCTCTCGTGCACTTCTGGTTAATGCAAACCCCCAGTCCCTATGCGCGGTTTTCGCGATGAGGGTCTCTTCCTTCCCCTTGAAGGGTTTTTAAAAACATTTTTTTGATATCCCCCGCTCTCCGCCTTGCACCTCATCTGTTATTTGCAAGAAACGTCTTTTTGACGCAGGAAGAAATGGCAAATTTGAAGTACGTCATTAATATGGCGCCAAAAGATTTTGTTAAATATAAGCTTATTTTCTGTAAGGTTGCAGCAGCAGGCTAGTGTGTACGCCTGTGCATAGCTCCGAGGAGGTGAAAGCGGAGGGGGGGGGGAGAAAAGGGGGGGCGTGTGTCTATACGAGAAGGGGAGGAAGCGAAGAAAGTGTTGCAGCTCTGTGATCTGTGTGTGCGCTGCCGCCGCCGTTGTGTGCGCGCGAGGCTGAAGATCATTGCGAAAGTGACCTGATCAGGCTTGTAGAGACAGAGACAGAGAGAGGGAAAAAGGAGAGCGACTCAGTGTGTGCAACCCGACCCCTTTCCAGCTGCCCAGGGCACAAGAGAAAAGAGATGGGGACTCAGCGCATCGGAGGGAGGTGAAGGCGAGGGAGGGGTGGTGGGCGAACAGTGCGTCGGGGTGGGAGGCAACACATGCCGAACACAATCAGGGATGGGACCCACGTCTGCTGCTGCACCTGGACCTGCTGCTCGTCAGGAGAAAACAGCAAGCAAGAAAAGAAGAAATTGAGGGAAGGGGAGTGAGGGAAAGGGGAAGAAGGTGGGGTGAAATCGCCAGCATCATCCTATTTTATATACTCCTTTGAAGAAGTCTCTTCTTCGCCAGCAGGGGAAAAAGGAAAGAAAAAGGCAGTTGCAGAATTTCGGGCAATTGCAAAGAGATCCGAAAGAAGTCTGGATTTAAAAAAGAAACACGCACGCAGGGCTTTCTGGATTTTGCACAGAGCGGCCATCTCAGCTGGAAGCAATTCTTTGGAATTGATTTTTTAATTTTTTGTTTTTGCATCCATGGAGTTACTTTGTATCTACTCCTAAAAGAAGGGCATCATCTTCGGATCCTATAAGGGGGATGGTTTTCCCCCTGCGCAATGGTGCCGGATTAATCTTTGCAAAGGGAGATTCCATGAGCGGTTACGTTTTTAGAGCATCTCTCCCCACACCTCTCTTATAACCCGAGGGATAGTCTCAACTATTGGAGGACGCTCTTTCCCAGTCAAGGTAAAAAGGGTGGAGAATTGCTCCATTTCTTTGCAGCTTCTCTTGAATTCCCCCCCTCGCATTTGTTTTACTGCTCCCTGACTGTGCTGCCTGAAAAGGAGGAAGGGGGGGGGAGGAGAGCGTGCAGCGTTTTTAGACATTGATTGCGCATGTTGGTCAGTCATGTTTTAAAAGGGAGACGGTAGGAATGTAAACAACAACTTTTTAAAGGATCGGGAGCCTTGAGAAACGTTTCCTCGAATTAATGACTGCGGCAGAGCTAACCCCAAAAGGTCTCAAAGAAAGAGGGTGGGTAGGAGAGAGGACTAAGCACAGTTTACTGAGGTGGAAGGAGGAAGAAGACGATCGAGGGGGAAAAAGGGGGTCGAGAATATGGACCCAGAAGGGGGAGGGTGAAAAGTGCGTGGTGTGTGTGCTGTGTGGCATGTATAAGTGGGAGGAAAAGGGGATCGCGCGGCAATTAGGAGAGACACGAGTTTCATTTTTGTTGATACGCAGCACGTTTTAGAGCCTTTGCATGTCTTCAAGCTGGTGCACCCACATGATCGGCTCCTCTCACGTGCTGGGGTTGTGGGGTCCCTGCCAGCTCCTGCAACGGACACAAACAATGCGCCCAAGAGGCAGGCAGGGAAGAAGAAACGCCGGCCTTTACGAGGGTGGGAGAGCCCCACTGGGCTTGGAACGGCACAAGCTTTTCTGGGGGGCTGATGGCTTTTGCAGTCGCGCTGTAACACAGCGAGGGTGGGCGGCTGGCGGCGGCGGGCGAGAGTCACGCCGCTGGGGGGCATGGATTGATTTGGGAATGGAAATGTACAGGGAACGGCTGCAACTGAGCTGCGCGGTGGGGATAAGGACTGTAGGGGGCGTGGCTGTTGTTTACCTTCTCAAACTCTCCCGGCTCCCAACGGGCTCCTCCGGGGGCGTCTCATCTTCTCCTCCATCTCTGCTACTGAATGCCTCCCTCCCTCGGACTCCTCTTTCCACCCCTCCCGAGGAGTCCGCGTTCACACTGCCTTCTTCCCCGCCCTCCCGTACAGGCTTCGCACTTTGCCTTTGGTAGGCATTCCTTCTTAGAGAGACTCATCATCTTATCTCCGCCCTTCTTTCCTACTGGTGCAACCCCCCCCCCGGCTAGAATTGCTTCTCATACGGCCATTCCTTCCAGGCATATGGGGCGAGAGACAGACCGCAAGGGTTAAAACCGCTGGCAAGTGGCAGGTTCTGCCATGGAAGCCGGGCCCTCCCCCTCATTCCAGAAGAGTGTGGGGTGGCTGTGGCTTACATGATACTAAGGACAAGGCACCTTCACCGGTGAAACCTAAAGGCTCCTTCACCCTCTCTTTTTGTTCTTTGGTCTCTAGGGCCGAGTCCTGGGTCAGCTTAACCCTTATATCTTTCTTCATTCACACCTTCTTTTCTGCCACAGGTGCCACTTAGACTTTTCCCAAGTGCTGAACACGTTTCTGTCTTGTGTCTTTCCTCTCCTGACCAGTCATCTTTCCCAGTGGATGATCCTGAGGGCTGGCATTCTTAACCGGTGAGATAACCTTCAGGGTTATGGAGCCTTTGGCCAGGTGTTGTTGAACACCGACTCCCAGCATGGCCAGTGGTCGGCGATGATAGGAGTTGTAGTGCAACAACGGCCGGAGAGCACCAGGTTGGCTACTCGTATGCCTTCAGCCTCCTGAACTTTCATTATAGTAGGAAGTTATCTACTCAGTGAAGGACAGGAAAACAAACAAACCTTTAGGAAGCTGTAGGTTAATTTGGGTGCTGGAAGATGTTCTTAATCAACGTGAAATAAACAAATACATATCTCCCTCCACGTTCCTCTCAGCACTCATGTTTTCTTTCTTATATTTCTGAGGGGAATCAAATTAGGCCTGGTTCAGTAGTTTTCTTTTAAAGAGTATGCTCTACTGTATTTTAATACAAAAAAAATCCTTTATAGTTTATCGCTTAGTGACTCTGTTCCTTCTTCCATATGTTCTCTGTTCCTTTTCCAAACGCTTCGGCTTGACTTCCTTTTACATGTGATTTTTGTACTAGCTTCTGATTTTCACACCCCTACCCAAGATTGTTCCTTTCCCTCTTCTTTAATATCCTTTGATGCATTCTGCACTTTGCTGTTACCCAAGCACCCTCTGTGCCCCACTGGGATCTCCCTACGCTTCTGTCATGCTACCAGTCTCACATTTGGTTATATTCTTTCTGTTCTCTCGCCCCCTACCCCTTGCTGGTTTTGTATGTCATTGAGACATTCGTACTTTCTTTTGACATCTTTGCATTGCTTACTGGTACACTGCAGCTGTCTTCTCTGTTAGTCCCTGACAGTACTGTCAGCCCTCATAGATGTTCAAATGACCATCTTCGCTAGCATCAGTAAACCCCACAGCAACATGACCACACTCAGTCTGATCCTTTTTGTTTGCCACTTGTTGATATGCCGATGCCTCTCTCCTTTAGGACTATGAATACCTGGAATTACCATATTTCTCCAAGACTGCTTGGTGGATTTTGGGATATTGCCCAGAAACTCATGTGTAAACAGAAAATGCATGTTAGCTTCCGTGTTAACTGTTGGATAATCTGCTCCCCGGCATCCCAAGACAGTTGGTTTATCCCTGCCCCTTTCTCCCTCAGTCAACTGTTAAACCTCCTCTAGTAACATCATCCTATGTTACTCTTCTTTTATTGCTCTCTGTGAATGGTACTTGATGGTCCTTGCAATTTCCAAGTGTCTCCCTCATTTCGTTTTGCTTTCTCTCTCTTCATCTTCATCTTGAATAGAATACATATACGTAAAACAGTACATAAGAATACATAAAAACAAGCATCTTAATCTGTCCTTGCTTGTGTGTATGCATCTTTCTTAAAGGAAAAAAGCATAAAGGTTGATTTCTTTCAGAAGTTTTGGAAATTGTTGGGGCCTCCCAGCTATCTCCCTGGAATATAAATTAATCTTTTTATTCTCCATCTCTGAAACTTCTGAGCATACTTTTCTTACAAATCAAATGTCCGTCTTTGATGGTGCAGCTAACAGTGCTTTAATTTTAGGATCTTACATTAAATGTGAGTTTGGGAAGATGGAAATGCACCTGATGATCATACAAAGCAACTGAATTTCAGATACAGCTGCATAGATCGCTAGGTGCTATGAGCCTTATGCGCAGCAGCAGCTGTTTGCAAACAGGCAATTGATTATTCCTCCAACTGTCATTAAACACAATGCACTAATGTGGTAATTCTGTATTCAAAACAATATCAGAAAGACCTTTGCAAATGAGGCTTTGGATCCTGCTAGGGCAGCAGTTCACTTCCCTCATCTTCTCACAGGGGTTAAGCAGTCTTCGCCTTAAGAACTATACTTGACTTTTAAACATTTGATGGCCTCTGAAGTTTTGAGACTAAATGAAAAATAGTTTGTATAAAGGTCAGGTTTGCTCTTCTGTAAGAAAATTCAACCTGGGTTTTGACATTCAAGTCTGCTGCAACAGGGTAGGAAAGTAAACTTATCTCTTGTTTATAGAGGCTGATTGTATGTGAAATTTCCCTAAGGTACTTGCCACTGAGGCATACTTGGAATAAGTACAATTGTCTGCATTAAAGTGATCAAATGTTGAGAAGGAAAGGGATTTTAATGTTATATTGAAGAACGCATTTTGGCAGGGGCAGTTTTTATCATGCAGTGATGAAAAAAGCTACCCCTGCTGAAATTGCCTTGTCTATATAATTGAAAATATAGAAACCTTGGCTTCCTTTAACTCCACAGTTATAATACATAGTTATAAGATGGGGGATACTTGGCTCAACAATACTACATGCATGGAGGATATTGGGATTGTTGTTGATTGCAAGCTGAATATGAGCCAGTAGTGTGATGTTGCTGCAAAAAAGGCAAATGCTATTTTAGGCTGCATTAACAGAAGGATAGTTTCCAAATTGCATGAAGTATTGGTTCCCCTCTATTCAGCACTGGTTAGGCCTCATCTTGAGTGCCACGTCCAGTTTTGGACACCACACTTTAAGAAGGATGCAGACAAACTGGAACAGGTTCAGAGGAGAGCAACAAGGATGATCAGGGGACTGGAAACAAAGCCCTTTGAAGAGAGACAAAAGAACTGGGCATGTTTAGTCTTGAGAAGAGAAGACTGAGGGGAGATGTGATAGCACTTTTCAAGTACTTGAAAGGATACCGCATGGAGGAAAGCCAGGATCTCTCCTCAATCATCCCAGAGTGCAGGACATAGAATAATGGGCTCAAGTTGCAGGAAGCCAGATTTCAGCTGAACATCAGGAAAAACATCCTGTTAGAGCAGTATGTGATGCGTCCTTCCCTGGCTCTCCCTGTCAGGTTCCTACCTGCTCGTGGTTACTGCCTGTCTCTAGGCACCACCAGGGACTCCACCAGTCCGGACCGCTCTCTCTTATGATTTCTCTCCCCGCTCTAGCACAGATCTCAACAGATCCCCCTGCTAGGCAACCACCAGTAACGTCCCAATACTAGTATTCCCAGAGACTCTGAATACTGGTATTGTTATTCTCTTCACCGCTGCCACCATTTGTTACAGTTCCCCTTCAGCCTTGGTCATTACCTTACCCTCCCTTCTGGTCTGTGAAACCCCAGCCAAGGATCAGGCCTTTGGTAAACCAAATTAAGTATTTATTACAGATAACAAAGCTAACAAGATTAACAAGATTTCTTCTTAAGGCACATAAGCATATGGTTTTACTCAATACTAATCTGAACTCCACCTCCCTCCTGGCAAACAACTCTCTAAACCCCACCAAGCAATCCACTCTTTCTCTTCTCCCCCCCTGATTCCACAATTCACCACCTCACATTCACCCAGATTTACCTGTCATCCTTTCATTTATACTGTCAGCCATTTTAAACATTCAGCCAATCATCAAGCATTCTATTGCCCATTCACTCCCCCTCCTCTTTCACTACTTACCATGTATACTCTAAACAACCAGCACTTACCATATATACACTAATATATAGGAACATCACACAGTACAACACTGGAACCAATGACCTAGGGAGGTGGTGGGCTCTCCAGCACTGGAGGCCTTCAAGAGCCAGCTAGACAGCCACCTGCTGGGTATGCTTTAATTTGGATTTCTGCATTGAGCAAGGGAATGGCTCAGTGGCCTTATATACCCCTTCCAACTCTGCGATTCTATGATGATTCCTATCACCCTAGTCCACATAGGAGCTTAAAGTTGCTTTAACTTTTCTTCTATTACCTGGAGGCTAAAGCCTGGCTATGTTTACCCTGCCTTAACCTTCCTTGTATGAAGCTAACAGCGAGTAAAGAAAGTAGTAACCTGACAAGTCTGGTTGTGTGGATGGAGCCACAGGTACTCCTTTGGCAGTAACCCACACTTTTAATTAATCTTCTAATCTTTACATATAATTTGTGTTTTTAAAACAACAGAAACTGAAGTACTCTTGAAAATGGGAGATGGGAACAGTAGACTGAAATATAACTTAAGAACAGCAGTCAGATACATACGTGGCAGCTGCTTCTGATTTTTGTCTCGATGTTGACTAGTTTGGGACAACAGCGCACAATTATGGAGAACAGGAACTTTCTGCTAGGGTTACTACTTGTGAGCTAAATCTCTGTGGCTATGTGGCTCCAGGAATAGCTTCAGTTAAACATTGTAGACAGCAGAAGTTATTTTTCTCCCTTTGCTAGTAGTGCAGTAGCAACTGGCTTTGAAAGTTGGTTGCCAAATCATCTTTGCCAATTAATGTCGGACTCTAAAATCAGCATCTGGAGTATCCATAGTCCTTTTTTGGCTACCCACCATCTTTCAAGTATTCTATATAGAGTGGGGTATGCTTAATTGTTTTTATTGTTGTTTTTTATATGCTTAGACTAAGGGTGGGGAACCTTTTTCAGCCTAAGGGCCCCATTCCCTTCTGGACAGCCTTCTGAGGGCCACA
This sequence comes from Rhineura floridana, assembly GCF_030035675.1. Taxonomy (NCBI): domain Eukaryota; kingdom Metazoa; phylum Chordata; class Lepidosauria; order Squamata; family Rhineuridae; genus Rhineura; species Rhineura floridana. Next base: position 102,873,544 of record NC_084482.1, read on the forward strand.
TGCCAGTGGTGGGTGGAGCCAGAGACAAAAGTGGGTGGAGCAACAAATGTAAATTTTTATCTTTGTACAGTAGACTTGTTTCTACACCCACTCACACCCCTTTCTGTTTTCCATCCAGACAAGTAAGAGACATTATCAGAGTTAGAGGACACATTGCAGCAAGGCAACAACACTTGGAGTGTGAAGCAGGGCCAGTGAGAGGTGTGGCCTGGAAGAGTTCTGAGGGCCAAATAGAGCGGCCTGGAGGGCCACAGCTGGCCTCTGAGCCTGAGGTTCCCTACTCCTGGCTAAGGCTGCAATCCAGTACATGTCTACTCAGAAGGAAGCTCCATTGGGTTCAATGGGACTTACTTCCAGGTAAGTGTGTTTTGGATTGCAGCCTTAGACATTACTATTTTGGTGATGCCCGTCTCTCCTCCCTGTATCTAGATTACTATGTTTTATTATCATTAGCTTGTCTGTTTAGGTCTCTGGATAACCAAAGGGTTAAATAAATGAAGAGAGCCAGGAAAGGAAAGTAGAATAGTAAATATGAGCAATCAAAAGTCCTCCTAGATATGGAAAAATGCAAAGCAGACAAAGTGAACAGGAGAGAGTTTTGTTTTAAATTTCAATAAGCTTAGAAGTTGCTCCGGGAACCAAGATAGTGAGCATGGCTAAAGGGGGGAAAAATCAACCCCAAAAAGTACATGCTGATCATAGCACGCAATGCTAGTTTAACTCCTCAATAAAAGCAAGCATGAGCCCCTTGATCTTGGCATGTCTGAATCCACAAGCTCTTCAACAGCTTTTTGCTAGGTGATTGCAGAGACAAAAATGTGAAGTAGCTTCACTGGATCCATCCAGCAGCTGCTCTCTGGATGCTAAAGACCAAGTGATTTCAGATGGAAGCTGTATGAGTCATGGGGTGGGAGACAGAGAGAAAATATGGGCTGTTCCGTTATCTCTGAAAATGGCCAAACAATTCCTCTCCTTCAAAATTATGTTTTCATCCTGATACTCTTTTACCTAATTAATTAAAATACTCATATGCTGTCCTTCAGACAACAAACTCTCTCAGGATGGCTTGTAAGATCATAGGAAAAAATCCAAAAGTGATTTTAAAAATGTAAAATACAGTGCTATAAAATAATACAGCAGAACACTGAAATGCAGACTGGCAAAAACCCAGCAGAGAGCAGCTAAAATCACCACATTAAAACTGGCTAGCTAACATGCTAGAAGACTTGGGCGAATAAAAATGTCTGTACTAGTACTGTGATCTGGTTTGGTAAGCCTCCCTGGGGAGGGCATTCAAAATGTGCAGCACCAGAGGTGAAAAGGCCCTCTCTCTAATTACTACCATTGTACCTTCAAAAGAATGAGGACTTGGAGAAAAACCTCAGATGACAAATGCCAGCTCTTGGGGAGGTTCATGCGGAAGGAGGCAGTCCTTCTGAAACCCAGGTCCCCAGCCATTTATGGGTTTAAAGATCAGCACCAGCACTTGTGACCAGAAACTGACAGGCAAGCTATAGTCATTTCAGCCATTAACTGTATTTTGAACTAACCTTTGTGAGAAGTTTATAAAGTTGCCCCACATACAGTGCAGTGCAGTAGTTTAAATTAGAGGTTACTGGAGCATGGATAACTGTGGTTAGGCCTGGAGGGACTGCAGTTGGTGATGGTGAAAAGTGCATAATGTGACAGAGGGCTTAATTGACAGCACTGGATAGATCAGCTCTCTCAAAACACAAACTTGATTCTTTAGGGGAGTGTAACTGCTCAGAATGGGGTGGATGCCACCTGTCCAGCAAGATAAATCACGTACCACCTCTGTCTTGTCATAATATAGCTTCAGTTTATTGGCCCTCATCTGGTCCACTATTGAGCCTTAACATTGGCCCAGTTAGGATGTGATACTAAACCATATGTGCATGAGCTGAATCAACCTTGGTTAGTTACACAAGCCAACTTCATAGCCAGTGTTTTGAAGTTGACTTGTTTAGAAACTAATCACAGTTTGTTTTTAACCACAGTCATCTGGTTCATATAGAAGGCAAAGCCAGGATTCTGTAACACAGACAAAATGCTAGCGAAGCCTTCTGGCCATGCAGGTGGAAGCGAGGAGAGTGGGGAGCTGCAGCTTGTGCACTTAGTGATAAACCACAGTTTATTGTGTGCAAAGCAGTGCCAGCCTTACCTGAATTTTATGGAAAGGAGAAACAGCTTGGTGGTGTTATCATACTTGCCCAATTCAGGTGTTCAAAATAATACGTGAGGGCACAAACTGTATAGGAGGTGGGTGGTAGTGGTATGTGGCTAGCCCTGTCCCCTCTATGTCTGATCTTCACATGCATGAATGGAGATACTAAACATGCTCAGGGTGTGCAGGGTTCCTGGTTGCAGGAAGGTTACTGAGCGCATTCAGCTGAATGCAGATCCAGATCTTCATGCTCAACAAGTGAAGGTCTCTAATGGGGATGTTGTCTGCAGAGCCTTGCTGCCCTCTTCCTGCGTTCAAATGGAGCACCCAAAGAAACCAACTGATAGCACCATAATCTTGATCTCTGGACAGTTTCTCAGCAACTGAAGTAGATGTTGAAACAGCATGCGAAACAAGATGCATCAATAGTGTAAAAACTGCAAGGCCAAGCAGTGATCTTCCATAATCACTTTTTACTCCTGTTTTTACAGATAGGTGTAGAAGACAGTGCCTCAAACCCCAACCCAGTTGTGGTTGTGTCTGATTCAGAGGAATGGCATGGTTGATGGTATCAAAGGCCACTGAGAGGTGTAGGAAAATTGGCAGGATCACAGTTTTCCTGTCCTTTTACTGGTGTAGGTGATCAAGACTGTTTCAGTGTCAAAACCAGGTGTGAAGCCAGATTTAGATATGTTGTAACTGGCAACAATTTACAAAAAGAAGAAGAGGCAGGAAGTAACTTTTCTCAAAGGACAACTCCCAAGTTTTGGATCCTTCTAAACAGGACTGTTAAGTGGGAAATGATTATAAGAGCACAATCCATACTTTCCACAGGTCAGTTTCCTGTATAGTTTCCAGATAATGCAACAGGGGTGTAGATAAGTGCAGAGCTTTAAATATTATGGGACTTTTCATTCGTTCCAAGTGCTCCTTTATTTGTTGCTGCCTCCTTACGTTAAAATGTGTAAGGAATTACATATTCAGATACATGTATATCTTATATTTTGGACAGTTGTGAGGGAAACTGGTTACTTTTTAGTGAAAGCTTTTACATCAGAAATGGGAAACCTATTCAGTACCTGGGCTTTGTTGCAAATGAATCTGGAGCTGGAGAGTGCAGTAATTTGCACATCCTTACTGTGGGATGCCCCACACATAACCAGTGGGAATGGTGCACTTATCATACTGTATGGTTATTCTGAAGTTGTTAATTTCAAATGTGAAGAAACAGTCCAATATTGATATGTAAACACAGGAAATGAAAAACAATTGCAACTTTTTGTTTGATTCCACGTTTCTGATTCTTTGGTGTTTTCTCAGTCGTATTTTCAAGCATGTTTCTCAGTGAGGACTAGAAACTAACTTAAAAATGAAAACCAGAATTCCCAGAATTCTTTTTTTAAAAAAACCCTCAGTATTCGGCACAAAAAAAATAGACTTTGCACATACAGCATGGGAGTGGGATGTTCACCTTTGCTTTTCTGTTATGGAACAGGAAAATCCCTCTCCCATGGGAGATATGCAAGGTAAGAATATATGGCCAGCTTGTGCATCATGCTTGATGGTATAGATAGATGCAAGAATTTCTCTTCGGATTACTCTCAGATCATTCAGAGAGAAATCTTAGAATAACTGGATATAAAAGTAATTTTGTTTTTATCTGCACTGTCTAATTTCTAAGTTATTTGGCATACAAGGGCTAGCTCCTTAGTTTAGATATAGAAGATAGTTGCATGGTTTTGGTTGGTCCACTCTCTTCCCTTCTCCACTTTGTTGTCTCCTCCAGTAGAGGGCCTGCTGCTCAGTTTGGAAACTGCTCTATGCTGCAATAAGACAAACAAAATTAAAAATTCTCAAAGAGAGAGGTGGAGTGGAAAACAATTGGGAAGGTCGGTATTTAGAAGGGGCAAAGAACACAGAGTGCAATCTGAACCATGTTTACTCAGAAGTAAATCCTGTTGAATTCTATGGGGTTTACTCCCAGATACGTGAGATTAGGACTGCAGTCTTAGGCACGGTTAGGATTGCATCCTAAGGGTTAAGCATCTTGATACTAACAAGGGCAAAGCACAACAAATAACAGGTACCAAGTCAATTCCATGCATTAAATAAAATATTTATGGAACCATTTAAATAAAATATTTAGTGAATCATATAGGTATTATAGAAGGAACGTTATTCATATTTCATTGACGCTTGGCTTATGTATCTCTTTTTGTTTCATGGTATTGTATGTCGTTCATAAGAATCCCAAAATGTACAGTATACTGTTAAAGCTCTTTTTTGGAAGGTCGCTTCTTTTCTCCCCCTTTCATAATGTGTCTCTTCTCTTTTGTTCGCCCACTAAAGGAAATATTAAGACTTCCAATTGTTCAGTGCGGATAACTGGAAAATGAAGAAGTTAGATTTGTTATTATTCCCCAACATCTGAAGTTTGAAAAATGCAGAGCGCAAGCTGAATGAAATGCTAGCTTGGTCACTGTGCCATGTTCATAAAAATGCACATGCACAAGAGTCACAACCCTTATATTTTAACCGTTTTAAAGGGCGGGAACAACAAAGCGCTATCAATAGTGCATGGCCGTGGTTGACTTTGCAGGAATCTGCACTATTTCAGCGTACCTATTCCCTGGAAGCCACATAATGCTGGTGATTCCAACCATTTTGCTGTAGACTAGACAACTGTAATTCCATATTGAGATGTACCCCCTTGTTTCTCTTTTTTATAGGAGATTTCTGTGGTGCAGGGGTGGCTAACCTATGTTCCTCCAGATGTTGCTGGACTACAATTCTCATCATTCCTGATCATTGGAAGGACACAGGCTAGCCACCCCTGCTCTTGTGCTCCCCATTCCTAGAAACTCTAGGAAACTCCCAAGTAGGTGAATCCTGATATATCCCTGATTCATGATGGATCTTGACAGTTTGGGGGCTGGTACATGGAAGAGCATTGCATATATATGTATGATATCTCATCTCATCTCATCTGCAATAAGAAAAATTAACCTCTAACACAGCGTTCACTTCTAGGATACAGTAAGTATAGCAGCAGGTGTCTAACACACATGCAGTGTATTGATTCAGGCTTTAGTGTAGGGATGGGGAACTTGTAGCCAGACTGCATTCCCCATCATCCTTGACCATTCCTCCTGCTGGCTGGGACTGATGGGAACTCGAGGCTAACAACATCTGGAGGGCACTGGTTCCTCACCCTTCCTTTGGTGAGACTTTCTCACTTACCATCCAAATCCCGGCAGTCAACAATAGCACAGTTTGAATCTCTGCTATAGAACTGTACCCCCCGCTCTTTAACTTTCCTTTTCACCAGTGACCATTTTGTTCTGACGTTTTCTCCTGTTCTGCTTTCTTTTCTTGATACTTCTGCCCTCTTCTCATTACTAGAGCAAGTGTCCACTGACTCTTGTTTAAATAGTCTTCCTCAAAATGATAAAGAATAACGTCCACCACTTGACAAATAATGTTTTTTTTCTTGATGTCACTCCAGCTTTTCCTACAAAACCAAAACCAAAAACTACTTTCTGAGTCAGACTATGTTTGTAATACAAAGTGGGAGCTATAACTAGAGCAAGGTTTGCCAACCTTTGGGGGCAGAAGGCATATTTAGAATTTTAAAGGTGCTGTGGGCACCAGTCAGAAAATGGATGCCTTGGGGTTTGTGATGGCATAGCACAAAATAGATGCAATGGCAGTGGTATCACACAAAATTGCTGCCATATCTAAATGAGCAGAAAGAGACAGGATCACGAAATGTTGCAGGCATGCCCCCCATCAGCCGCCCTGCCAGGCACCTATGTCAGCCACCACCATGTACAGTCATAGAGAGAAGCTTGTTATATCTCTCCTCTGTTTAGAACATGTGGGAGGGTGAGTGTCCAATCCAGGCACCCAATGACATGCAAGCATGTTCAAGGGACAAATGGCTCCAAACCTCACATTTACTTTGCTAGCTTCAGGTTTGAAGATGGGCTTGGAATGCTTTGAGCACATGCTGAGCTCTTATCATACACAAAAGCTCTAGAAATCTGAATTTGGCTGCTAGCCATTGGAATACCATAAGCATGGCTTCTTTGCTTTTTATTATGGAAAAGTAATTTTAATATACAAAGTAGGTTCTCCCCTCCCCCAGCTATATATCTCTTAAGAATTTTGTACTGTTTCCATGTGCATTATATGTAGGAATTCTGAATCCCCCACCTGATGAGGGAGACTGAGGGATGAGTGCTCTAGCTCCACCTCTCCATCACCCTCCACAAACTGGTAGGATAACTTCTGCAACAGGGAGCCTTTTCTACTTGTGAAGATTCCCTCAGTGATTTTCCAGACTTTTCAATTATGCAGGGAACCTACATGAGTAGAGCAGGCTTCATATGTCAGAAGTTAACCCTCCAACTTGTGAAGTGAGATGGGGACAGCTCTTTGTCTTCACTCATCCTCCTTGCATGAGGTGTTTAGAATTCCTAAACAAGACTGCTGTTGTCTTTCCAGATTCATGAGCCCTCTTGTCTGAACCACGAGGGAGGCTTGAGGTAGTATATGTGGGTCTGGGCTGCATCGCATCACAGTGCAGGTGAGTGCTCATATGATTGCAAAGGCTTTTAGCCTCAATTTCTTCTAGCATGCTACTTTTCTATATGCACAGATTTTATTTTTTGTATAGAGGAACATTCAGTCTATGATCCACTTGCAGTGTGAAGTGGTGCAGCCCAGATTTAGGGTTACAACCTAACTGAGTGGCTAGGCCTAGGCCTTGCATAGTTTTGATTCCCAAACTAGAGGGGAACATTTTATGGCAGTGGGCAAAGAGAATCTAAATATCGGAGGAGAATGAGAACCTGAGGGTCAGTATAGTAGTATCTAAGAAAAATATTAGCTGCATTTTCTAGAAACTACTGAACAGTTAACAGAAAAATTAAGATGCAATGAACTGTAACAACTGAAGTGTCTGAAAACTGATTCCTAGAGGAGAATTACTGATTCAGAAAGAAGATTCCTAATGTGCCACCGGGGGTGCTGTTTTCTTTTTTTAATTCAGGTATGTAGGAAGAACAAACAAGAAAGTGGTTTCTTTCAGCTTTGCCACAACTTGAGAAAACACAGAATTCAGTGTGCATTTTCCTTGACCACCATAGCACAAGAAGTCACTAGAGATGGGAATATACGAGCTGAAGAACAGCCCGTTAGGCAATGCATTCCAAAGGCAGATTATTACATGACCAAACAATTTTTCCTTTTCTGTAATTTGCTTTCCTAAGAAGGTATGTTTAAACAAATTAGTGATATTAAAGATAAAGATACCATTCAGATGTTGGAGTGATTTAGGAATTTGCACATTAGGGTTGCTGTATAATTTCCCCTTTCATGTTAAAAAGTGCCACTCTGGGAGAGACTTACCTCCCAGTGAAAAGTACTTTAGATTTTATTAGCATCTCATTTTATTCAACTTCCTAGTGACCTGCCACAGGGGGAAGACTCAGAAGTTGCCTCCTGCAGTTAGCATTGTCAGCTTAAAGTGTACATGTTTTTTAAAATAAGCACTTTGAGGCTTTGTGGATTCTTAATACTGCTGCAGTGCTTATTTCTACACCAGGTAGGCCAACTGGTTGAGCTGTGGGGAACATTTCATGCAGAGGTATGCTAGTATAGAATTTTTTGTATTTTATGCCAAATCGATGCAATATATGTCATGCAAAATAATACTGTGTCTTCTGAAAAGTTGTAGTGCTTATGATACGCTTCTGGGGGACAAGGCTGCTAGGATGGTATGTATGACTTACTTATGCATGTGTATCCTTATCACACTTTTTAAAATAAGCATACATAAAAATATAAGTAGAAGATAGGTCTGTCAGTGGTTTTTAACAATTAAAGTTAAGTGGACTGTCTCCTTGCTGGGGCCACACAACAAGCAATGTCCATTACTCGTATACTTTGCTATGGGCCTCCAAAGGTACGAAGCAAGGAAATTCTTATGTTCTTAAGTGAACGTTTTCAGATAAAATGAGGAAACTGGCTATTGTAGGTCTGCATTTTCTCTGTCTGAGAGAATGACATAGCTTACATGTAGAGCAGAACCAAGAATGCAGAGAATGTCATTTCCCCTGCTGGATGGGGCAACCTAGTAATCTAATCAGCAGGTTGTGGTTATTTAGAGACTCTGGAACCACATATAACATTCAAAACTGGAGACGATTGACTCAGCCATTCTTCCAAGTGAAACGGTGAGGGCACAATACAGCTTGCTGTTAGGAGGCTCTTTGAAGAAAACCTTTGAAAGAACAATCATCCTTCATTTCTTTTGGAAAGCGTGTATTGTAGAGGAAGAGCTCTCAGCCCACATTCCTACAGTGCCTAATGACATTGCCTACCAGTGGTCCTCTTTGTACGTAGGGTAAAATTACTGCCAACACTGGGACTTCCCTTGTCATCACTAAGCGTGGTGCCTGTGCCATGCAAGCATCACTGCTCCACACTGTTTCTGCCCCATAGTGTGTCATCCTGTGATTGAACAAACCTTGAACAGTGCCCATGGTTCAGTAAACATAAAAGGCAAACATAGTTGTCAATCTGTTGCACATAGATTTCAAAGAGTACAGTGGGACTGTGTTGTAAAAACATTCTTAGATGCTTAATCATCTTTGGCATCTTTAGTTAGTAGATCTGCTGAAGAAGATTCTTGCCTAGGAAAACTCACGATAAATGTGTTAGCCATTAAAGTTCCACAATATTTAGTTGCTTTTTGCTTCAGCAGACTAACACGGCCATTCTTCTTGAATATTTTCCTTTAGCAATGAACTCACTAGGTGGCATTAGGCAAGACACTATCATTCAGCCTCAGAGACCCCCATTTGCACTATGGGGATAATAATACTGACCTTCCTTACAGGGTTGTTGTATGCCAAGGGAATGTATGTGGGGTACCTTGAGCACTAAATATATAAATGCTCAGCATTATGATGTGATTATTTACAACCTAAAAGGGCTTCATCATAATATCACACGTTATACAAGTATGACAGAATGATTGCTTCTCAGCTTGGTGCCAAGGGAGCGGAGGCAGGTTTTGGTAGCATCATTTTATAAGTGAGAAAATGACGTATAACATAGAAAAAGCCTGGTGAGCTCTGCCAGGTCACTTATTCACTCCCCGATTCACTCTTATGCTGGCACCAGGACTCTGGAGTGCAGTGCATACTCGTGTAGGTCCTCTGAATGGCACAAGAAACTGTGCCACAGCTGGTCACAAGATTAGGTAGTTAAATCCTTGGTGTCAGTTGATGGAACTTAACTCAGTAGAATTTTCTAGATCTGACTCTCACTTTCAACTAGATTTTTTTCCTCCTTTATGGAATGGCATTAAGTATGACTCACAGCATTAATTATGACCCACAGGTGTTATATTCCAGGAGACAAATCTTAAGGCCTCAAACAAATCTTTCTCCATCCTTTCTTCATTCCAAACAGCAAGGAGCGGCTCTTGTTACTGTTTTGTTGTTGTTGTTTTTTTAAACCCTGACCTGGTCAGCAAAACCCCACTAGGAAGATGCTCAGTTGGAATTTCAGTTTCATAAACTGTCTTCAAATCCATCTGCAGCATCTTTTTCTCTCTCTGAAATCTAATGGCCCTGAAGTGCAAGGCTGGTTTAATAACATCTGTTCCCTCTGAATTACTGGAGAAAAGTATTGATATAGCCATATTGTCAAGAAGTAATTTTAATCATGTTTTGACAGGGCAATTCTTTACCACAGTGTTGTCAGTAAAAATGTTTATGTTACTTTGCTGTTGTTATCCTTCATAGCGGTATGGTAAAACATTGCACATGTGCTGGAAATGGAGGCAGTGCTTAGGATTTTATGATTTAGTATTTATGGGAATTCCTTTGCGGATTGTCATCTTCTCCAAAGGATAATAGCATCCTGTGGTCTTGTCATTGAGTGCAATTTTCTCCTAATAGCTCTTGTGATTAAACCACAAACAAGACTATTTTCCACAGTTTTGTTCTTTCTTCTGTCAATCCGAGGGGGGGGGGAAGTGTGTGTGTGCTGTCTAGGAAAAAAGCATGTGTGTGCGTGTTTGTGTGCTATCTGGTAACTGGTATCTTAGAGAACCCCAGGCCAGTAGGTTAAGGTGTCCTATGATGACTTGTGAGATAATTTTGTATATGGGGATAAAATACATGTATGCTGCTTTAGTTACAAAGAAACCAAGTGTGTTTTTGAAAATGCACAGAGAAGAGGCAGAAGAAGACAAGGCCTTTGCTCTTAGAGGTTGTGTATGTATGTGGCTTTAAATTCCCTGTTGCAGTGGGGAAAGAGCCATGGCTGCTTCTGCCTGTTCCTCCCCTAGTCTTGGCATTCCCTTTTCCCCTCCTCCTCCTGCTCTGGAGAGCAGGACTCCAGCTGTGCTACCTGGCAGGTGGCAGAGGGGGAGGAGGAAGGTGAGCAACAGGAGGAGGAGGTGACGGAGGAGGCAGGAGTCTCACAGCTGCTGCTTTTCCTGCTGTCAGGGAATCTAAAGCTTCTTGCACATTCTCCAGGTTGCATACTGGCAACTGTGTGTTTTAAAAGGAACAGATGTATTTGAAATACATGTCTCATGAGAAACAACTTTGTGTTTTACCATTTTAGTTCAGAGCTATGTAAAGTAAAGATGGGCATAAAAACGTATGCGCAGTTTTGCTGAGACAACATATGAAATGATCACTCACTTGGTGCCTTGATTTTAAGTATTTTGCTTTGAATCTTTTGTCAACAAATCCAAAATTCATTTTGTAACTGTTTATGCTGGTAATAAAGATTCAGCTTTGAATCTTGTGGCTCTGGGAGCAACTGTTCTGATAAAGAAATACATATAGTGAGGGGCAATGAACACTGCATTCTGTACACCCATCTATGCCTGGTATCACCAGCATGGTGTCCATGGGTGCAATAATGTCCTTAAGGTCATCTCCAGTGCCTGTGAGGGCTCTGGAGCCTCTCCTCGCTCACTGCCCCTTGGTCATGAGGTGGTGAGGATGGTTACCTTTTTCTCCCTTGAGAAGCTCAAAGAGCTGAAGAAGAAAATTGAAAGAATGACAGTGTTTCCCATTTCCTCTTTGCAGCTCTTTATGCTTTACAAGGTTCGGATTAATTCTACTGGATCCAACTTTTACCCAGATTGCTTGGAAAAGCATTGTGTGTATATGCATGTGCACGCCTTCATTCAGGAACGTGTAAGTGAAGAGACCAGAGAATGACACCCACAGGACTTGCTCAAAAATCTAAATATGCCCACAGGTGCGCAAGGGTTAGTGACCCTGATTTATGCGATCCAGACTGGATATAGTGAATTTGTTGCCAGATAGCAACAGGGTATAAGGTAAGAGAAGGTGTAGCAAGGATGGATGGGCTCATTTGTGTTGCACAGTATACCACTGTAGTTTTATCCAACACAGTTTGCTGTGAGCACACCATCACCGCTATGTGTTTCTATATAACTTGTATGTGAGTCTTTGCTGCCCTTGACATTATTCCACTCTCAATATCTCAGTCACTTGGATCAGTGGAAAGTAGGAGAAGGCACTTTGAATTAGCCAGTGACACTGCTCTAAATAAATAAGAATAAGAGTCCCGGCTGCCAATCCTAGAAATAAATTGGATCATGTCTGTGCTGCATGGTGCTATGGTCTGAAGGCACATGAGGCCAGCACCCTCCTGAAGCTAAGCGGAGTCAGGTCTGGTCAGTGCCTGGATGGGAGACCGCCTGAGAACCATATGTAAGCTGCCTTGGGTTTCTATCATGAAAAGAAAGGTGGGGTATAAATGTAATAAAAAAATAAATATATATATATAGTGTAAGGCAATCTGATTTCAGTGCACATGTGACCCATGGGCTATGCACAGATGTGATTCACCTATCTGCACCATAGCATGGAGATTATTGATGTAGATGCAATAGGTTGATATGCAACAGGCATCTGGTATATTTCTTCCTCTTGGGAATCATTTATTTTTGCAAACAACAATATTCACACAAGCATACAAACAGCGTGAGAGGGACTCGTAGGCTTTTTTAGTGTTAGATGTAAAAACACCCTTAATGCCACTTATGGTGAGCTCTGACCAGAGATACTTGCACATGTCCCCACTGTGCATGTACCAATGGAAACAGCAGAAGTTATTGATGCAACACAAGTGGTGTTTTGAATGTTTGAAAGCCAGTTAGAGTTTTGCTACATGGACATGATGAACTGAAGTAAAATTAGCTTCTTCACAACAATTATGATAGTGCTTTTGTTGAAAAACTGTGTATCAGCAATATAAATCGGGTGGGGAACTTGATCTGGATGGTGGCCCAGATTCTTATTTTCCCACTCTACGGAGTTTGACTGTTGGGCAGGGCCACTCATGTGTCACTCACCTGACGTCAGGTGACCTGTTTTTTCATAGAGTTCTACAAGGCTGTTTCTGGAAGCCCCGACAATCCGCTGATCATTTGGGCTTGCCAGGCAAAACCATTTGCTGATAATACTTTTAAAAACCCATTTGCTGATTGTTTTATTTATATATATATTTGTGTGTGTGTGTGAGTGAGTGAGAGAGAGAGAGAGAGTAAATAGAAACAGCTCCTTTCTTGAAATATCAGCAAATGGTTTTACGTAAGTACCAAATTGTGTAGTTTCAGCATCAGTCCTTTCTTACTGTATACATAAGTCACTAGCTAAGTGGTGGGCAGTTGAAATCCCAGCCTCAAACTGCATACAGCAGGGGGGGGGAGCTGTGGCCCTCCAGATATTGATGGATTTTCAGCTCCCATCAGATCCAGCCAGCATGACCAAAGGTCAGGAATGATGGGAGTTGTAGTCCAGCAGCATGTAGAGGACTATAGGTGCAAATCCATGGCATGTAGGCTACTCCATTTATTAAGACATTTTTGTGAAGAGCTTGCCACATCGATTTCACAGAATAAAGAAAAACACTCTAAAAATAGCTGTATATAAATAGATTCATGCATATTGAGGCAGATGACACAATTATTATGCAACAGGTGGCTAACCTTTGATCTCTAGTTGTTATGGAACTACACCTCCCATCATCCCTGATTAGTGGCCATGCTGGCTGGGACTGATGGGAGTCACACAGTTCAACAGCATTGTGAGAGCCACAGATTAGTTATCCCTGTTTTACAGAATGCAACATGTAATTGATACAGTTGTAAAGACTTGTAAAATGGAATCGAACTGAACAGCCAATTTCTTATTACAATATATACAGTCACAAAAGCTCAATAGGAGGTTAGTTTGCAGTTAGTATACAGAAAACTTAATAATGAGCATAAATTTCCGGTGAGTCTCACAACCACCCACTGTAAAAAAAGAATTTCTAATAAGAATTGACTTCACTCTTGTGTGATAGTCCTAAAATCTTTATGAAAATCCACTGAATTTGTTGTTACTGGCTTGGTGAAATCTGCATGGCAAACATTTACATAGCAGTGGGTTGTTGCATTGAGCAGCCACCATGTGGTTTAGATTTCAGATCATTGCCATGCGGCTATTTACTTGCCCAAGACCACATCTCCCCTCCCTGCTGTATCACAATCTCCAGAGATTCTTTCATCCTTAAGCAGAAGTCCTACAAAGTGAAACCATTTGAAATCAAGTCAAAGTCCCATGCTGTTGTTGGTTGTGGCCTTGGATGGTTTCCGAAGGGGTTTTCCCAAACCTTAATTTACTGGTTTGCACCATTGGATAGAAGTTAGTGTAGTAACACTTGGTTCCCTGTTTACATGCAGGGTATTTGAATTCTCCATGCTGTAGCGATGGAGATTGCTTTGTATTTATTATGGAATTGTTTTTGGATGTTATGGTTCCTATGCATGCTGCATAATTAAAAATAAAATACATACTGGTGGCAGGTTTAGAATGGAATTGTTACTGCACCTTAAACTGCTGTGATTCAGTGATGTTCTTTTTCACTCTTTAAGCCCCTTGGTAATTCTCTGTCATTAGGCTAAGTATTCAGTGGTATGGTGGGTTAATGCGATGTGTGGATATCCTGAGATAACAGTGATTTGGTGCCATAATGAGTTTCCTGAACAGTAAGTGTAATGTTCAATTTTTTTTGTTACAGATGGAAGAGAAACGGCGAAAGTACTCGATCAGCAGTGATAACTCAGACACCACTGACAGTAAGACCTTTAATTCAAGGCTTTGAACAAGATAACTAAACGATTCACCTCCAGCAGGGAAAGCATTTGAATAATTACCTTGGAGACAGCCAGGGAAGGCTACATTTTACTGTGTAGTTCCTGAACGATAAATTGTACTCGGGGATTGCTTTTCAAAATATGCTACAAGCAGTTAATATCCACTTGCATATCTGTTGGTGGGTGCCTTTTGTCTGATCTAAGTGTCCTCCTCCTCCTGTGAATAGTGTGGGCAAGAGGAAGCCATAACATAGAAAACTTTGACCCAGATAAAACCCTTATTAGATAGTATATTGGAAATTGTCTTCTCTTGTGAGAGCATACTCAAGGGATGCTCGGCTTCAGAAGGGAGCAAGCTGTTTGAAATGAACTTCAAAACTAACGTGGACTTTGGCTGGACTGAAAGGTGTCCGATGACTATATTACAGGAACAAAAAAGGGGAGGAAGGCACCAGAAACAGGCAAAGCCTCAAACCTGTGCTCAGAAATACATGTTTTTAACTGAAAGATGCAACATGACCAACATGTTGACATACACCTTTCTTTTTCAATTATTATTTCCAAGCATCATTTTGAGGTTTTGAATGTTTTTTTCTTCTGGTTTCTTACATTATACAGGTACCATATGGAACCCTTTCTGACTCAATTTTCCATCATTAAAATGTCTGGTTTGGGCTCTTAACAAGCCAAGGGCAGAACTATTAGAATAAAAACAAATCCCATGAGGTTGACTGGGTAAATTGTAGTTTGGGACCTGCAACATGAACACAGCTTATTTTAGTTTGCAAGCACTGTGGAATCTTGTCAGCAACTCCCCACTCTTAGTTACCTTTAAACAAGCTACATGATGTGGCATTTAAAACCGTGTGACAATATACAGCCACTGTCTCTTCTTGGAAAAGGAAGGTCATGGTTGTGTGTACAGTTACTCTGCAGGAGAGCATTTGTCAACAGTTTAAACATCACCTGCTGCATGAATACCAAAGTCCAACTGAGATAAGGCTGTGCAGTTTAATATTGCAATTAACAGTGTTTTAACCCCTCAAGAGCCCTGAAGCAATACAGAAAAGTTTTGAGAACTTTATTTCTTGGGGTTAATTGTAAGAGATGATACAAAAGTCTTGTTCAGCAACTTGGCAGGGTTATTTTGTAAGGAGGCAAGTCCATCCCTTGGGCAGCCTGGTGCTGAGAGAGGGGCTATTATCTCAGTGGCAGAGCACATCTCAGCAGGCAGAAGGTTGAATCCCTGGCATCTCCAGTTGAATGTGTCTCCAGCAGCAGCACTACCTGACACTTTTGAGCAGCCTTCCCGCTGGTGCTCTCTACATGTTGTTGGACTCCCAGCAGCCCCAGCCAGCATTTCAGATGGTCAGAGAAGACAGGAGTTGTGCTGGTCTTTGACCGTAATAAAGAATGATTTGATTTGATGGGAGTTGTAGTCCAAAACATCTGGAGGGCACCAGGTTGAGGAAGACTGATTTAGACAGCTGCTGCTAACAGCACGGGCAGTGCCGGTCTAGATGGTCTGACTCAATAGGAAGCAGCTTCATATGTTTACAAGCCTTATTGTCACAGATTATATTCACCCAAATATGCTTTGCCTCCTGGGTTGGTAATTTGACACCAGATGATGCCTCTCAAGGGGGCAAATATGTCCTAGTGATTTCTAGTTGCTGCCTGAAATACCAGATGGAGTTTAGGATTTCTTCCAAATTCTACTTTTTAATACAGAGGTGTACGCACCTAGGACTTGTCACATGCAAATACAAAATGAGAAGAACAGCACATTATTACCTTCTTACATTATGTATTTCAGAATAGAGAGCCCAAAAGCTATATGCAAAGCACAGAACTATAATCTTCTACACTGTTCATCAGCTCGTGTAAGAGTAGCAATATAATGCAAAAACTGCCTTGTCCTGAGATTTGATGGTAGGATTCATCATACAGATACTCTCAGAAAAATATCCAAAATAGCATCACACACATGTAGGCCTCAGCATGGCCTATATAGCACTACTTTGATGGCTTTTTACCCCTTGAAGACAATGTATGTGCATCTTTACAAATACAGGCATGCTGGCAATGAGGTCATCTACCTATTCATATTTATAAGCCTCAGACTCAAGGGGGAGTTGGCATTTGGGAAGGAAAGTCTCCTTTCCTGACTCCCGGAATAAAACAGCTTCTTCTGAGCTGAGAAAACAAAAAGAAACCAGTGGCAGCATAGCATTCTGTGTCATGATTTAATTGAAACAAGTCATCATCATCATCATCTGTTTATTTGCGTGCCACTTTTCCACAAAATTATGCCCAAAGCGGCTCACAATATGCCATATGAAAAATAACTCAAAACATAGTCAAGCAACAAGCACCATTTTAGCCTGTAGTACCCATGCTGCATGGAGAGCCTTTTAAAAACTGTAGAGGCATGACCTCTAGCACTGGAGAGATCAGAGCAGAGCCTCAGCTAAAACGTTTCGCTTCTGTGGCCTTCTGCTAAATAGCAAAACCACATAACAATACCCTAAGCTAGCATCTTAAATTAGATCAGAAAAGACTGACACAATTATCAAGAGTTTGTAATCCTTGAATGACTGTAATCTATGAAATCCACTTATTCCATGACTACTTTCATAGGTACTTGGCACCTCTTGTGAAGTACATTCAATGACCAATGAAATTAAGGCTTGTTGATGGTACTTGAGATCCTACAAGGGCTCTTACCAGGCTACTTCATTGCAGACCTCACATTTTCTACCACGTCTAAAAACTCATTGTTGTCACTTAGTAAAGCGTCTGAGTGGAGTCTTGCTAGAGACTCACCCTTTATGACTATTAGGGGCCTAGGAAGCCGCCTTAAACTAAGTCAGACCATTACTCCATCTAGCTAAGTATTGTGTATAGTGACTGGCAGTGGCTTTCCAGAGCTTCAGACAGTCTTGCCTAGCCCTAACTGGAGATGATGAACCTGGGACCTTCTGCTGTACCACTGAGCTGGGCCCCCTCCTCATTGTTCATGGCAACCCTTGTTTTTATGGCCCCTTTGGTATTTATGTCAACACACATTTAACCTCTTCACTGTAAACAGTGTTGGATGTGTTGTTCTCCACAGCCCTAAACAGACGTCGTATAGCAAGGCCACTGTAAATAGGAAAAGGATTTTTTTTAAGTAACCATAAAGCCAGCTTTATTTTGAGCATTTTATTAGTACTTTCCTGTGGGACTATTAGTATGGATGTTATGATGTAGAGAAGTTATTTTGATTACAGCCACCATCAGTGTAATCCAAACAAAATGTGTCTATGGGGTAACTTACATTTTTTGGTATTGAGTCAGTGTAGGTTGACTCACAGTGGCTAACTATCAAGAAGCTATCAAGTTGGAGAAGCAGAAACAACAAATGCCAACAAATGATTGTCCCAAATGGTTAGAGCTAATTAGAAACCACAGCTTTATTATTAGTTTTCTAAGGTTTCTCCACTCTCTTAGGCATAAAGCTACTAGCCCAAAGGAATAAACGAAGTAACCGAGTTAGATGTTTCAGTTGGATTGGTATTTTCTCCAGACCCAGATGCCCACCCAAATTACAAGCATTTTGAAAAACAATAGTAGTGTAGGCCATTCAGGACCATCATTTAGGACAGTGGTTCCCAGCCTTAATGACTACAGGATCTTCTTTGTAATCTCAAACATTTTTACGACCCCCACATGCAAATTGTTGTAATTTTAGTCTCTGTTAATTGAAAAAATACATAATGCAGCGTTAAATAATGTCACTTTTTATTCATCACAAAAACAAATATGATGATGATGATATTTATTACCTGCCATTCACCACAAAGTTCCAGGGCAGGTTACAGCAATATAAACAACTTTTAACAAATTTTGAAGGAGATAAAAGTAAACCACCCAGAGCAGTGAACAGATGCCAGGGCATTTGGACTGTAGTTATAAGTGTACCAACTTTATACAGCAATGCCTCCTCTTCAGCATTCAGCTCAGGAAGCTCCATATGACAGTAATAAAAATGTGTCTAACAGACAGAATGTCAACAGGTGAAGCTTTCCCCTTAATTGTATTTCCATGCTAGAAAATGTTTGATTTAATTTCTGTTTAATTTCTGCCTGCCATACAGCTGTTAAAGGCACAAGAGGCCTGCTCTCCCCCAATGTCACCGCTAAATCATGCCAAGAAATCAAATTAAGAGTAAAAACAACAAAAGTTGGGCAACAACATATTTTAAAATATTTTAAAATATAATTAAAATGAACATATACACACTCACGCCTTGATAAACAGCAAGAAGAATACACTGAGCACATGCAATTTCACATTATTAAAACTTACTTGACCCATCATTTTTTTGCTCACTTACTGCCTTGGCTCTGCTGCTAACTCTCAGCCTAGTTTACCTCATATGGTGTTGCTCCATTGAATTCTAGAGGACTTACTTCTGAGTAGACCTAATTAGGATTGCATCCTAATTATAGACATACATTTTTACTTCTTTTAACCAGAATGATGCATCTTTATACTTTAAAGCCGCCTATCCCCCCCAAAAAAGTCATGCAGGTTCAAAGCTTCAACAGAATCTTAGTCTGGTCTGATTACAAGAATTAGTTTTACCTGGGACTAAGCTGCATTAAATATGAAGAGACTTACTTCTGAGTAGACATATATCCATTGTATAATTATAAGTTAACTATACAGTGAATTTTTAATAAGCAACCAGGTGTGTATTCATGGGGAGATGTTCCAGGACTCTGTCTTGTTCCTTATTTGGCAGACGGGCCCCTCCTGGGGTCCCTCTGTCTCTATAGCCAGAGCCAATCAGCTCAATCGATCTTCCCTCACTGCTGCTGACAAAAGGGGGTGGGGAGAGGAGCTGGAGTTTGAATAAGCCCAGCTGGGCCCTTCTCTTGATGCACTCACTCAAGTGCTGCTCTGCTCTGCTCTCTGTGTGGTGGGAACTGACTGTGCCAGCCGGAAGGAAGGAAGGAAGGAAGGGAGGAAGGGAGGAAGGGAGGAAGGGAGGAAGGGAGGAAGGAAGGAAGGAAGGGAGGAGGAGGAGGAGGAGGAGGAGTGGAGGTGGCTGCGCACACATGCTGTACAGGCTTGCAAGTTGGTGGTGCACATACTAGCCATTAATTATACTTTTTAAAAATTAATAAATCTTCTATTGGCCTTTTGTGACCTCCCTGGGATGACATCACAGTCCCAAGGTTGGAAACCACTATTTTAGGAGAAACCTATGTTGGTGGGGTTTCCAACCAAATAATGTATCTGAGGCAAGGAGATCACTTGAACAAGAGGCAACAGGAGGGAAACAAAGTTGCTGGCCTCACATAGGACCAATTTATATATCCACTTTTAGGTTTCACCCAGTAGCTTTTTCAGCAGTTCTCAGTACCACAATTGGTGTTCAGGTTGCAATTCATATGTCCTGAAAAAGCTTTAACAAATTGAACAACCTATTGCTATTGCCCAGGTTAAATAAAAATCTGCTTTTCCTCTAATAAGTCACTCTGCAGCCATGGCAGCTCTGTCGTATGATTCTTAACCTCTATTCCGTTTCAAGAAGATTGCTCAGGGCAGATAAGAAGACTTACTCTTGGTTATGTTAAAACAGAAAGCCCATGGTTTCCTTGACCTTTTGTTGAAATCTAAACCCTTCCTATCATTTCTGAGACACACTGACATTCCATTTGAAACAACCAGTAATGAGGAGATACCAGCTAAACCTTTCTCATTGACAATGGCTAGCTTTTTCTCTGAGGAATTTTATTAGCACCCCACAATATTCTGGAATGTCTCTCCTGATATGAATCTACCCGGACCCTTAGATCTTCTCAGACCCGTCTCCAGATCCACCCTCTGTGGGAGGCTTGGAGGGTGGTGCAAGGGAGAGGGACTTTTCAGTTGTTGTTCCCTGTCTGTGGAATGTACTCCCCAGTAAGGTTCACTGTGTGCCTTCACTGACATTGCTGCCCTGGGCTCCTTCTGGAAGGAAGGGCGGGCCATAAATTTAATAACTAAATAAAAATAACTAAATAAATAAATCATCTCAGTGCCAGGTAAAGACTTACCGTTTTCCCCAGGCATTTGATAAACTGAGATGATGTCTGTTATTAGTAAGCTGCCAAAGCTTTCTGTGGCTGCATGGGGGTGTTCTTGTTTTATTGTTGTTTTTTTTAGTATGATATATTTGTTTTTGCTTTTAACATGGTTGTAAGTCGCTTAGAGACCTTCAGGTAGCAAGTAAAATAATAATAATAATAATAATAAACAATAATAATAAAGTGAGCAGAGTACACTGCCTCACTGGCAGTCCAGGATTACATTGATGGGAGTGGAAGATGTTCAGTTGCTCATTGCACTGAGTTCACAAAGACCAGATTCATCATAATTGAGCCACAAAATTCTAGTTAAGTTGGGTTTTTAAAAAAAAACAAGGAAAGACAAAATGGTCCATTAAAGTTTGCCTGGGTTTAAGAAACTGAGAAACTAAAGGCTTGGCATATAAAAATATTTGCTTTAAATCTTGGGTTTACTTTAAAACACTTCAACAGCTTTTGAAACGAGGCAGCTGAGGCTTCTGAATTAAAGAACCATCAGGTTACAAAGAGCCTAATAAACTGTTCAGTTCAAGATTTTTACACAACTCTTTCCACTTTTTGGTAGTTCACTTTCAGGACTGATGGTGGGTAACATGACGCTATTGCAGGGTATGAGCAGGCCAGCCTACTCTGTGGTTGAAAAGAAGGAGCAACATTGACCACATCAGTTTCTGTCCAGTCTATGAAAAAATAATGTGGGTTGTTTCGCTGAATTGGCCTCATGGATAATTTGGATAATTAGACAAACGGATAAACAGGAATGCTATTTAGAATAAAACTGACACAGCACTTTGTGCAGGATGATACCAAGGTCATCTGAGAGAACTAAGTTTTCAAAATAGCTAAGGTTTGTTCACAGGGTGGAGGGGAAGTGATTTCATTAATTAAAGCCACTTGAGCCAAACATTTTAAATGTTAGAGCTAAGCTGGAAAGTTACAAAGTGATCGCTTCTGACTGAAGGCCCACCATTCTTGAATTCATATTTCCGGACAAGGATGGAGCTGACAGCCTGCAGAAACCACTGCCTCTGAGTCAGAACCATGATGAAGGCAGGTGTTAAAAATTTTATGATAACATTAATCTTTGTAGAAGGACTTTGGAAACAACATTAAGGCTTCTTGAGGACTATTTATAACTATATTTGTATACAGCGATTTCATTTAAAAACATCAAAGCAGTTTATGTGTTAAAAAAAGAAAGAAAACAAACCCATACAGTAAAAACCATTAAAAATACAGTAAAAACAAAGGCCAACTATTGCAAAAAGACATCTTAATTGCCTGCATAAGCCTGGCAGAACAGAAAGGTTTTCAGCAGGCATTTAAAAGTTAAAACAGAAGGCTCCTGCTGAATGACACTGAAGGCTCGATTTTGTGTAGATGTTAAATGAGCCTTGCCAATTCGGGCCACTCCTGCAGATGTTCTTAGTGACTGAGCTGGGATCTAAGGGTTCAGGCAGTCCCTAAGGTAGCCTGGATCTAATTTATTTATTTATTTATTTATTATTTCAATTTATATACCGCCCTTAGCGAAATAGCTCTCAGGGCGGTGAACAAACAAAATAAAATACAATATATCATAATAAAAATACAAAAACATATACAAACAACGAAAAGCACAGCAAAAACAAAATAAATACTACAAAAATTAAAATACAGATTAAAAGATTTAAAAAGTTAAGAAGATTAAAATGCCTGGGAGCATAAAAAGGTCTTTACCTGGCGCCGAAAAGACGGAAGTGTAGGCGCCAGGCGTACCTCTTTGGGGAGGCTGTTCCACAACTCAGGGGCCACCACAGAAAAGGCCCTAGGTCTCGTAACCACCCTCTGGGCTTCCCGATGGGTTGGTACCCGGAGGAGGGCCTTAGATTCTGAACGAAGTGAACGGGTAGGTTCATAGCGAGAGAGGCGTTCCACAAGGTATTGAGGTCCCACGCCGTGTAAGGCTTTATAGGTCAAAACCAGCACCTTGAATCTCGCCCGGAAGCAAATAGGAAGCCAGTGCAGACGCGCCAGGACAGGTGTTATATGCGAAGACCGACTGGTCCTCGTCAATAATCTGGCAGCTGCGTTCTGCACCAGCTGAAGCTTCCGAACTGTCTTCAAGGGCAGCCCTACGTAGAGCGCATTACAGTAATCCAATCTTGGAAGTTACCAGAGCGTGGACAACGGAGGCGAGGTCGTCCCTGTACAGATAGGGGCGTAGTTGGGCTACCTGACGAAGATGGAAAACGCATTCCGTGCCACCGAGGCCACTTGGGCCTCGAGAGACAAGAAAGAGTCGAGAAGAACCCCCAAACTACGTACCTGTTCTTTCAGGGGGAGTGTAACCCCATCCAGAACAGGGTAAGCATCCACCATCTGAGCAGGGAAGGCGTTCACCAACAATGTCTCGGTCTTGTCTGGATTGAGTCTCAGTTTATTAGCTCTCATCCAGTCCATTATCGCGGTCAGGCAACGGTTCAGCACATCAACAGACTCACCTGAGGAAGATGAAAAGAAGAAATAGAGCTGCATGTCATCAGCGTACTGATGGCAACGCACTCCAAAACTCCTGATGACCGCACCCAGCGGCTGCATGTAGATGTTGAAAAGCATGGGGGACAAGACCGATCCCTGGGGGACTCCACAATGGAGAGTCCATGGTGTCGAGTGATGTTCCCCAATCACTACCTTCTGGTGACGATCCGCGAAGTAGGAGCGGAACCACTGCCAAGCAGTGCCCCCGACACCCAACTCCGCGAGTCTCCCCAGAAGGATACCATGGTCGATGGTATCAAACGCCGCTGAGAGATCAAGGAGAATCAACAGAGTCACACTCCCCCTGTCCCTCTCCCGACAAAGGTCATCATACAGGGCGACCAAGGCTGTTTCGGTGCCAAAACCGGGCCTGAAACCGGATTGAAACGGATCTAGATAATCGGTTTCATCCAAGAGCGCCTGGAGTTGGCTGGCAACCACCCGCTCCAAAACCTTGCCCAAAAAAGGGACATTCGCCACCGGTCTATAGTTATTCAGATTATCTGGGTCCAAGGAGGGTTTCTTTAAAAGAGGTCTCACTACTGCCTCCTTGAGGCTACCAGGGACTACTCCCTCCCTCAAGGAGGCATTAACCACTTCCTTGGCCCAACCGGTGGTCCCAGCCCTGCTAGCTTTCACTAGCCAAGATGGGCAAGGATCCAGAACAGACGTGGTTGCCCGAACCATTCCAAGCACCTTGTCCACTTCCTCGAGCTGCACCAACTGAAACTCATCCAATAAAGAAGGACAAGGCCGTGCTCCGGACACTTCAATGGATTCATCTGTCACAACATCAGAGTCAAGGTCCCTGCGGATACATGCGATCTTATCTTGAAAGTGTCCAGCAATTTCGTTGCAGCGGGTCTCAGATGTTTCCATAGTATCGTGGGGGCCAGAGTGTAAGAGCCCTCGCATGACTTTAAAAAGCTCCGCTGGGCGGCATAAAGATGATCTAATAAGAGGCAGCAAAATAGAGCTTCTTTGCTGTCCTTACCGCTTTTGTATACAACTTATTGGTGGCACTTACCAAAGCATAGTTGTATCCACTGGGAGTTTTCCTCCATCTGCACTCCAGCCTCCTCCTCTCTTGTTTCATCGCTCTCAGCTCCGGAGTATACCACGGAGCGGTATGAGCTCTACACCGGAGGGGGCGCGCGGGAGCAATCATGTCAATAGCCCGGGTCATTTCCGTATTCCACAGTGCGACCAGGGCCTCGACAGGAGCACCGGTCCTATCAGCCGGAAAATCTCCCAGAGCCCTCTGAAAACCTACGGGATCCATCCGGCTCCGGGAGCGGATCAACTTAATAGATCCTCCACCTTTGCAGAGGGAAAGAGCCGCTGTGAGTCTAAATCTCAACAAGCGGTGATCTGTCCATGACAATGGGGTAGATGAAAAACACCCCACCACCAGATCACCATCTCCATGTCCAGTGGCGAAGATCAGATCAAGAGTATGTCCCGACACATGCGTTGGGCCAGTAGAAAATTGAGACAGCCCCATTGTTGTCATGGAGGCAATGAAGTCCTGAGCTGCGCCAGATAAGACAGCCTCGGCATGGACGTTGAAATCCCCCAGTACCAAAATCTAGGGGATCTCAACAGCACCTCCGAGACTATCTCTGTCAGCTCAGCTAAGGAAGCTGTTGGGCAGCAAGGTGGACGGTACACCAACAGTATTCCTAGTCTGTCTCCCTGGCCCAATACAAGGTGGAGACATTCCAGACCAGTTGCCGTCTGGACAGGGTGCTTGGTGAGAGGAAAAGAACTCCTATAGACCACGGCGACCCCCCCTCCCCGGCCCTCAGATCTACCACAGTGCTGAACCAAATACCCGGGTGGACAAAGCTGGGAAAGAGCAACTCCTCCCTGATCAGCCACCCAGGTCTCGGTTATACATGCCAGGTCGGCACCCTCCTCCAGGATTAAATCATGGACAAGTGAGGATTTATTATGTACCGACCTGGCATTCAAAAGCAGCACTTGGAGATCCGAGAGCTGGCTGATAGGACAACCAGCAATCCTGTGGATATGAGGAGAACCGGAACAAGGCACAGACACAATTTGTCTGGGACGAGTTTCCCTTACCCGGCCTGTTCTCCTCCGAACACCATACCTCCCATTACCCGTCACTACGTTAATTGGGGCCCCCGAAAGCCCCCCCACGAAGGATGGAATCTTTTCTCCCAGGCACATGTTAAAAATACACAAATCCACACAGACAAGCAAACATACAAAACATTCACCCCACATTTAACCCCCCCCAACAAACAACATTAAAAATTAGTTAATCCTCTTCAAGCAGCGATGGCAGTCTCGAGCCCCCCATCCAAAAGCAAACCGCAGTAACGGCACCAGGACAGCAGCACAGCACCAAGCAGTAACAGCAGCACCCACACGCGAACAAAAAACGGCGAAGGTAGCAAAGATGTAAGCCGCAATGGTAGTGTCCTGGGCAGCGGCACGGCCGTCAGCGGTAATAAAAACGCCTGCAACCCGTGGCGGCGATGGCGGCGACAACAGGCCGCAGCGACGAAGTCCACCGGCAGCAGCACGGCCCCCCCGGCGATGACAATGCCCCGCGCGGAAGCGGGCGGCGGCAGCAATGGCAGCAGGACGGGTCACAGCGGAGTCCCCAGCAGCGACACGCCCCTCAGCAACAGCGACAACATCCGCATGCAAGCTGGCCGACAGCGGTGGCGCGGGCCGCGGCGACAGAGTCCCCAGCAGCGACACGCCCCCTAGCAGCAGCGACAGCGTACAAGCGGGCAGACGACGGCAATGACGGCGCGGGCTGCGGCAACGGAGTCCTCAGCGGCGGCGCGCCCCCCGGCAACGACGACAACGCACGCACGCAAGCGGGCCGGCGATGACAATGACGGTGGCACAATGATGGCGGGCGGGCGAACAGGCAGCAGCAACGGCGGCAACGCAACACCACCGGCAGCAGGGCCCAAACAGGCCGCAACAATGCACACACACACACAACAGCAGCGGCGAAGGCCGAAACGACGTTGAATTGCTTTGGAATAATTACAGTTGCTGAATGCCCAGCTGCCTGTAGCTTTCCCTCAGTGCTCACTAGCAGCAATTGTTCTTTCAAACGGTGGCAGCTGCTGTTAATTCAAGTCAGGGGGAGATTCCCAGTCTGTTACATGCATTCCTGGTAAGCACCATTCTTATTTCTAATTATTTTGAAATTCTTCTGTAGGAGGCGTTTAGTTGTCTTAGTGTTCTTTTAGTCAGAGTGATAAAGTATTTTAAGACTCTATCTCTGCCTTCTCGACCTTGAAGTACTTACTTTTAAAGGGATGTTTTCACTACAGTAGCTCAGCGTCTCCATCATTCCTTGTAGCACAACACGATAAGAGATAATGGAGCTAACTTTTCAATTCTTCACTCGTTGTTCACTAAGTTGTTCAGGACTTTGTAAATTAATACAAGGACCTTGACCCTGGCTCAGTAGTGGATGGGCAGCCAGTACAGATGTTTTAAAAGTGGTGTCACATGTTGTTGGCGATGTGCTCCCATCATCACTCTGGCCACCGCATTTTGTACCAGCTGAAGTTTCTGAACCAGGGCCAAGGGCAGCCCCATATTGAGCTCATTGCAGTAATCCAGCCTTGAGTTTGCCAACACATGGACTACAGAGTCAGGCTATCCTTGTCTAGGAATGACCATAACTGACGAATGAGACAAAGCTGGTAAAAGGCACTCCTAGCCACAGAGGATACCTGAGTCTGTAGTGACAAAGGTGAATCCAGGAGTACCCCTAGGCTACGGATCTGTTCCTTCAGAGAGAGTGTGATCCCATCCAGAACAGGCAACTTGCCTATGCCCTGGACATGGGTACCACCTATCCAAAGAGCCTCCGTCTTCCTAGAATTCAAGCACATTTTATTGGCCCTCATTCAGCCCACTGCAACATTCGAACACTGATTCAGAGTGTTCACAGCCTCTCCTGATTGAGATGTTATGGAAAAATAGAGCTACATTTCATGAGGATACTGATGACACTTTGCTCCAAAATGCCAAATGTCCACTCCCAACAGCTTCATATAGATGTTGGATAGCACTGAGGCAAGAATAGTACCCTGCGGAACCCCATAGCACACGTGCCAGAGGCCCGAGGAACACTCACCCAGTGTTATTCTCTGGACGTGGTTTTGAAGGTAAGAGCAGAACCTCTGAAACCTATCCCACTGAGTCGTTCCAGGAGGATACCTTGATCAGTGGTATCAAATGCTGCTGAGAGGTCAAGCAGAAGTAGAAGGGTTGCACTCCCTCTGTCTCTCTCACGATAAAGGTTATCCATCAAGGTGTCCTAGGCTGTTTCTGTTGCGAAACTGGGTCTGAATCTGGATTGTGATGGATCTGGATAATCAGTCTCATCCAGGAATACCTGCAATTGCTCTACAACCACCTTTTACACCAATTTTGCTAAGAAAAGGGTGTTGGCAACTGGTCTATAGTTGTTACACTCCATTGGGTCCAGTGTGGGCTTTTCAAGAAGTGAATGCACCACCGACTCTTTAGGGGCAGTGGGTATCACACCATCACACAAAGATGTGTTTACCATACCAGTGACCCATTCAATCACCCCACTCTGGCTAGCTTTAACAAGCCAGAATGGACAAGGATCTAATGAGCAGGTGGTCGGGTGCATTACTGCAAGTGTCTTGCGCCATATCATCAGGCTGCATTAACTGCAACTGATCCCACAATACTGGGTTCGACATTGCATTGGACACCTTGGCTGGAACTGCCACAATAAGAGCATCTAAATCACTGTGAAGCCAAGCAACTTTGGCCTCGAAGTGTTTAGCCAACCGGTTACAACTGCACACCGTGTGCTCCAGAGGTCCACCCCCTTAGTCTGGAGGGACCGACCTGTGGACCACATGGAACAACTCAGTTGGGCAGCTACTTGAGGATGCAATAGAGGCAGCAAAAAGATCCCCCCCGCCATGTGGTAGGCCCAGTTATGAGCCTGAACATGCACTCGGTTGGCTCCGGAGTGAGATCTATGCCAGTTATGCTCTAACCCTTGCCACTTCATCGACTACAGCTCCTCAGTACACCAAGGAGCAAAGTGGGCTCCACAGCACCAGAGAAGAGCGCTCAGGAGTGATCAAGTCAATGGCCCTACAAGTCTCACCATTCCATAGCAAGAATAGGGACGTAACAGGATTACCTGCGCTACCCACTGGAAAATCCCCCAGAGCAGTCAGGAATCTATCATATTCCATCAGTCTCTCAGGTTGGACCATCCTAACTGGTCACCCCGCTACGGGTGAGAAGCCTGGGTTACTTGCTTCACATGTTTTAGTAAGGGCACGATTAATATTTATTTTTATTTATTTATTATTTAATTTGTATCTCGCCCTTCCTCCCAGCAGGAGCCCAGGGCGGCAAACAAAGTGCTAAAAACGCTTTAAAACATCATAAAAACAGATCTTAAAATACATTAAAACAAAACAGCGTTAGAAACATTTTTTAAAAAACCCAACTTTAAAAAAGGGTTAAAAACATTATTAAAAAACATATTAAACAATTCTAACACTTGGTAGGTCTCCTCCAGAAGGTGGTGCTTGGGGAACATTGCTCGGCACCCTGGACTCCAGTATGGGGTTCCGCAGGGGTCAGTTCTGTCCCCCATGCTGTTCAACATCTACATGAAACCGTTGGGTGCGGTCATCTGGAGCTTTGGAGTGCGTTGTCATCAGTATGCTGATGACACGCAGCTCTATTTCTCCTTTTCATCTTCTTCAGGTGAGGCTGTCAGTGTGCTGAACCGGTGCCTGGCTGCGACAATGGACTGGATGAGGGCTAATAAACTGAGGCTCAATCCAGACAAGACTGAGATGCTGCTAGTGGGTGGTTCTTCTGACCAGATGGTGGATGTCCAACCTGTTCTGGATGGGGTTGCACTCCTCCTGAAGGAGCAGGTTCGTAGCTTGGGGGTTCTCCTAGAACCATCTCTGTCACTTGAGGCTCAAGTAGCCTCGGTGGCACGGAGTGCCTTCTACCAACATTGGTTGGTGGCCCAACTACGGTTGGTGGCCCAACTACGTCCCTATCTGGACAGGGATAACCTGGCTTCAGTTGTCCATGCTCTGGTAACCTCCAAATTAGATTACTGCAATGCACTCTATGTGGGGCTGCCTTTGAAGACAGTTTGGAAACTGCAGCTTGTGCAAAATGCAGCGACCAGATTGGTAACAGGGACCAGACGGTCCGAACATATAAAACCGATTCTGGCCCGCTTGCATTGGCTGCCTGTATGTTTCCAAGCTCAATTCAAGGTGCTGGTTTTGACCTATAAAGCCTTACACGGCTTGGGACCACAATGTCTGATGGAACGCCTCTCCCGATACGAACCCACCCATACATTATGTTCAAGATCAGAGGCCCTCCTCCGGGTGCCTACTCCAAGGGAAGCTCGGAGGGTGGCAACAAGGGAGTGGGCCTTCTCAGTGGTGGCCCCCAAATTATGGAATAATCTATCTGACGAGGTGCGCCTGGCGCCAACACTGTTATCTTTTCGGCACCAGGTCAAGACTTTCTTCTCCCAGGCATTTTAGCATGTGTTTTAAATTGTTTTTATATTGTTTTAAATTTTAAAATTGTGTTTTAAATTGTTTTTAAAATATGTGTTTTAAATTGTATATTTGTTGTAATGTTTTTGATTGCTGTAAACCGCCCAGAGAGCTTCGGTTATGGGGTGGTATACCAGTGCAGTAAATAAATAAAATAAATAAATAAAATAACACAGACGCAGAAATTGTTTCTGTCGAGCTCCTAATCTTTAACACTAACCCCCTTTGAAATGTACTGTACTGTGTTGTTCATCAACAACTCACTGGAGCAGATTCTTCCATCATTTGGGAATCAGCATCTGTTGAATAGGTCAGGGCCCTTGAGTGCAGTGCTTTATGAGAGATACTTTTTTCTAGAAGTTAGGTTTTGGTTCCTTTAGAATCTAAGTGCCATATCTGGAAAATTTTAATCCTACATCTTATTCAACCCACAAGATGTTGCTTGAATATTTAGATGCTCAATAATGAAAGCTGCAGGTATTCAGGACTTTTGAGGTGCTGTTTCTTGTTAGACAGCAGACACCATTTTGACAATGGTTCAACTTTTCTTTATGTAATTCTTGCCCTTCTCTTAATTATTTTCTTTCTTTTGAAGGTCAGACAACTTCAGCTTCAAGATGCTCCAAAATTCCAAATACAAAATCTGGCTGGTCAAGACAGAAGGAGAAGAAACCCTCAGAGGTTAGTTTCATGTTTCTATTTAGCCCTTGTGTTTGGTATATGTATGTGTGTGTCTGTGTGTAGTTTTAAACACAAAAGATAATACTGAAATCTGAAGTTAGGGGCAGCACTAAGTTCTCATAAGGGACAAATTCATGGAGGATAAGGCTATCAGTGGCTAGTAGCCATGATGGCTATGCTCTGCCTGCATAGGTGGAGGCAGTATGCTTTCAAATTCCAGTTGCTGGAAATGACAGGAAGGGAGAGTGCTCTTTGCACCCAGATCCTGCTTGCGAGTTTCCCATGGGCAACTGGTTGGCCACTGTGAGAACAGGATGCTGGACTAGATGAGCCACTGGCCTGATCAAGCAGGCTGTTCTCAGGTTCTTAAGGGTGCTATGATGCAAGCCTTGGATAGAACTTCAGATGCAGAGAGGTCCTCTGCTGATAAGGGGAATGGATGGGCTTCTGCAGAACTCATGTGAACCCTGAACTCAGTAGCATTGGACTCTGAGGGTGGAATTATTTCAGGATTTCCCACCCAACTCATCTCCCAAAAGAGAAGCACCCAGCCCTTGGGACTTCACCAGGGATCAGTAACACTAGAAGGAAGAGCATGTCTCTCGCCTAAGAAACTCACCAGTAATTCTAGTGAACCCAGCCTGAAGATGCAGACAGCACATCAGGAAATTATCCATCACCATTGTAGTGCAGGGCCAGGACTTTGCCTCTTTTAAGACCTGTCCAGGAAGCAGTTGGGGATGTGTCTAGATCTGGTACAAGGAATTGCAGCTATACACCAGGAACCAGCTGAGCCTTGCTGGAGCTGTCTAGTTGCTGTCCTTGGTCCTGGAATACCTATTATCTGCTGACATTCATTGCACTTCTGATCCAGGTAAACCTCTAAGGGTTTAGCCCAAACTCGAGCCCAAGAACAAGGCTTTCCAAATAAAAGCCCCAGCAGACATTCATTCATTGTCACTCTGATTCTACTTTTGCTGTGAAGTGGTAGCACCTTAATTGCATGTTGATGTCTTATTATGTCTGTATCTCTTTTTAAAAAGTTTTGCAAACTAGAATGGAGCTCTTGGGCAAGTTGTGAGCAAGCAGAAGACATCCAGGATTGAGGTGGTGGATGGCCACCCATACAAAAACTCAGGAATGGTCTTGTCCATTGTTTTACAAAGAGCTCCCTAAAACTTAGAGCTAGCCTTGAGCATATCATTTATAGATGATGGAATGTTACCATCCTTGCAGTAGTCATGGATAAGTCTATTCCATGAATGGGTCTGGCACAATGAGAAATACTCCAGTGGACTTCCTTATGGCTTCTAGTTCCTTTAGCTATTTTAAGACAGTATCTAAATTTGGCTGACTGATGAGTATTCTCAGCGGCTCACAGTTTAGAGTTATCCTGTGTCTTCAACATAAAGCAGTTTGTGTGTGTATATCAATTTTAGCTACTTATCACTGCGAAAAAGACAAATAATTGGGTGTTAGAACAACTTAAACCAGAACTATCACTAGAAGCTAAAATGATGAAACTGAGGTTATCGTACTTTGGACACATAATGAGAAGACATGAATCACTAGAAAAGTCAATAATGCTGGGAAAAACAGAAGGAAGTAGAAAAAGAGGAAGGCCAAACAAGAGATGGATTGATTCCATAAAGGAAGCCACAGACCTGAACTTGCAAGATCTGAACAGGGTGGTTCATGACAGATGTTGTTGGAGGTCACTGATTCATAGGGTCGCCATAAGTCGTAGTCGACTTGGAGGCACATAACAACAACAAATCACTAAAGACACAATGGTTGAGACTGCCAGACTAGTAATGTCTGGGGTGAAAAACCCTACATAGAGCAGGAATACTGTGTGTAGGAATTTATTTTATTTATTTATTTTAAAGGTCATTGGCTACTTTTCCATTGAAAACTTTGCTTAAGGCAATGCCCAATAAAATCAAAGGCATAGAATAAAAAAACCAGCAAAATACAATTCAGTAGAGCAGTTCCCAATAGCAGAACACAAAAATTCTATAGATCAGTTACATCCTATAGTTTCACTGCCTGGTATTTTTGGTGAAGAGCAGCTTATTTTACAAGAAAGGTTAGTTATGCATATTTCTGTAGGCCCCCAGCAAGTAGATGACACATAAGCACCCAGCACAAGAACCAGGCTCCAATCTGAAGGAGAAACAGCTTGGTTGGCTCTTCCAAATGACATCTCAAGGTTGGAAAACTTCTCTCTTTGTTTGCCTGAGATGTCATTCTCCATTGCTCTGGTAAAAACTATTGCTTTCCAAGATACCATGTTTCAGGAAGCATGCCTTTGCACAGGCTGAAAACACACAGTAACCTTGACTGAAAATATGCATTTTGTTGCCATGTGGGAACCAGAAAAAACACACATACCAGGTGCTTTTAATGCATTTATTTATTGTAGATATATCTGTATGTGTGGTTATTGAGAAAGAGATGAATCAAAAGCATACAGACAGGTTTGAATAAAAGGCCTGGTGGAGCCTTAAAACCTTTCCCTATCATAGCACTGGTGAGTCTTGACTGCGGTTTAACCATTATGAAATTTTATTTCTGAATTTTGGAATTATTTTGTAATAATTCTTAGAATTAGCTCTTTCAAGTGTTCCACATACAGTGGCTTAGATCCGAAGTTGCTCCTCTTTTCACATTAGGGAGGGGGTAGTGTCTGCTAACACCTCCCTCTATCAGCAACCTCTGTCCCACACCATATCCCAAATCATTCCCAAGGGTTTCCCAGTCCCCAGAAGCATATTTTCAGGGAACTAACTTCAGAGGGAAAGTGGAGGTGTGAAAACCCCATTCCATGAATATGAATTCTGTTATGAATCTAGGCTCTTATCTTGTAATCTTAATCACAATCCTGTAAGGTGGGTGAGTACTATTATTATCCCCATGCTGCAGATGTGGGGATTAAGGCTGGGAGATAATTACTTGCTTAAGCCTACTAGCAAGGTCATGGCAGAGGTGATACTCAGGGACTTGATGATTCATAGCTTAGTCTCTTACTCTGTATGTTGGCTCTCTAAATGAGCTGTTAGCTGTAACACACTAAAAAACAGCCTTGAATTCTGGAAGGCTTGAGGTTAAGATTTTCCAATTTAAATCACTTTGTATAAGTTGCCTTACAGGGTGAAGCCCTCTTGTATAGCAGCAATTTCCTTGCCATATGAATGATCGAGGGCTGTTCCTGTTCATGCTATGTTCTAGTTCCATCTTTGGGCTGAAATACCCTTTGTGTTCCCTCTTGGAGCATAAGCAGGGGAGATAAGGAATCAAAGGCTGTAGTGCTACATAGTCATTTGCTAAGTCAAGAGTATGCTTATTATGAAAGACAGTGTGACAAGTTATTAGCTATATGCATTTGCTGTGCAACTGGAAAAACTAGCTTCTTTGCACGGAGGGAAAAACCTCCACTTAGCCCTTTGTCAACACTGAGGTCATTATACAGCATTGTCAAGACACCCAGCAACAATTTATTTTTGGTACTGGTTTCAGATTCCTGGTGCTGGTTTCAGATTCATTCCTTCCCGGCCTGTCATTCAGCGTATTGGGCTTTCTGCTCCTTGCCTTAACATTATGTTTTGCTATTAGAGGGGGGAAAAACCTACCTGTAAGCCTGAGGTCCATTCCAAACAACCAAGATGGTTGTCTTGTTTATGTGAAGGTGAGAATATAGAGTCACAACACAATATAGGCACTGGCCTGCATATGCATCAGCAATATGGTTTACAAACTTAAGCCTTGCCATGGTTTGTGTGCCATGGCTTTCCTTTGGCAATACAAAATGTATTCCTTATAACTGCCTGAGGATATATTGGGCTGGCCAAAGTTTCTCGGACTAAAACAGCGTAGTGAAATGCATCATGTGGGTGGAGTTGCAATGAATATCGCTGCCTCTGTTCCTCATACACGGGATCTGGTTACAAAGCAGACCAGGCTCCTGCTGGGAGGAAGGGAGGGATAAAAATAAATAAATAAATAAATATAGAAAAGCACAATCAAGGATATTAGGAAATATGTTTCTGTTGGCTGCCATAGTATTGGTTAACCAGATACAATAGCTGTACATGAAAATGATGACTGTATGCTAGAGTTGCCAGGCTCAGGGCCTGAGAATGATTCTGTATCTTTAAGACAAGAGAAAATTCAGCCAAGTGCAGGTTTTCTTGCAACGCTGTAATGGGAAAAACCACAAGGTGAAATTCTCCTTTCCCATGCACAACTTTTAAAGATACAGAAGACCTCTTGGTTGCCAGGCCCAGCCTCCAAGAGGTCTTCTGTATCTTTAAAAGTTGTGCAGGGAGAAGGGAAAATTTCACCTTGTGGTTTTTCCCATTACAGCGTTGCAAGAAAACCTGCACTTGGCTGAATTTTCTCTTCTAAAGATACAGAATCATTCTCAGGCCCTGAGCCTGGCAACCCTAGTGCAGTCATATACAAGTCTACTCAGAAGTAAGCCTTGTTGAGTTTAGTGGAACTAGTTAAATGTTTGTAGCTTGGTTTTAGATTGTGAAGTTTTTATATGCTTGTTGTATCAGATTCTGTAATTTTATTGTATTTTATGTTAACTGCCCAGAGAGCTATTGCTAGTCGGGTGGTATATAAGTTTAAGAAATAAATAATAAATAAAAAATAAACCTAATCCCAAGTAAATATGTATAGTAGCCTTTCCCAACCAGTGTGCCTCCAGATGTTGTTGGACCACAATTCCCATCTTTCCTGACCATTGGCAATGCTGGCTAAGGCTGATGGGAGTTGTGGTCCAACAACATCTGGAGGCACACTGGTTGGGAAAGGCTGATGTATAGGATTGCAGCCCTCGTTGCCTAGTCTAGGTTCCAGTCCACATCCAAGTTAACTGAAAGCATTAAGATGAAAGCCAATTCATTCCCATGGCTCTAAATCTCTATGTTGTTGTTTGTGCAGGCCTTGGAACTCACATCTCCATTCCTTGCCAAAAGGTCCTGAACTTTAAGCAAAACAAAGCATTGCAATTCAAATTAGGCATGTTTATGAAAAAATGCCTTATCTGCTAGTTAAAAGCAGTTTTATTCTGTGTTTTAGTTTTAAAGACCAAAACACAATCAAAAGCGTTAGATCTCAGCCAGAAGCAGATTTCACACAAACACAGACTAGTTAACCAAAGAGAAATGAACTCTAGTATTTTCCAATGATCCTTTAAGACAAACTAGGTATGTAGCAGTTCTAGCTTCACCAATCTTATAGATGCCTTTGAGAGCATTGGCTGTTGATGGGGGATTTAAAGTGGCAGTTGAATTCTAGCGAGACTGGCTATGCCACTAGAGTTTTTGTAGGCAAGTAAAAAAGCCTTGAAATCAATATAGAAAAATGTCATAAGAAAGCAAGCAAGGAGATTTTACAAGGAGGCTGATGGGGAGAGAAAAAATGTGAAGTGGTAGGATATGAATCAGAAGTGGTTTTGTGCCAAGGCAGTGAAAAGCAGCACATCGTGGGAGCTGTGGAATTGCAACCATCATGTAGAGTTCTGACAAAACTGCTGACCGTTATCAGCCTCAGGTTTTTCTTATTTAGACATATCACCGGAATAATGAAATTGAATCTTAGATGCAGGAAGAAAGTGGCTCCTCAAATGGCCTTGCTTCCTCTAGAGTAGGCTCCAGTGAGCCTCTACTTATGGGGATGTAGTCCAGCTTGTTTCAGTGTTCACAGAGCATCTGTGCACTTCTAATTCTAATGGACCTCTGCATGTATTTATTGTAGACTGCTAGCCCTGCATACGCTTAGGCTGCTTAAATTGCATTGACCAGTGGATTTTAAGTAGCTTAATTGTGTGCAGGTTGTAACTTTAGAGATTTCTGTTTGCTTGTCTCTTTTGATCTTTGACTGTCCAAACATTTTGTAAACCTTGGGCTGGGCTGGATTCTGAGCTGCAAACAAGCAACTATGGAAATTTACAGAGATGAAAACCTTGTCTCATTAATATAACCTATGAACTATGGAGACAGTATTATCACAAACTGATAGTTGAGGAACTTCAGTTACCAAGAATGGCCTAAAGCATTTGCTCTGTCTTTAAGAGCAGTTCCAGTCATTATCTGTTGCTTTTGGACACAGACAGAATATGCAAGTGGAACACAGGAAGCTGTTGTATACTGAGTCATACCATTGATCCATCTAGCTCAGTACTGTCTATGTTGACTGTTAGCAGTTTTCCATTGTTCCAGAGGGGGGAACGTTCCCTACCCTATTTCGAGATGCTGTTGATTAAAGCAAGGACCTTTTGCATACAAAGCAGATCTCTACCATTTTGCTCAGAGCTTGGAGAGGTTACTTTTTTGAACTACAACTCCCATCAGCCCAATCCAGTGGCCTTGCTGGCTGGGGCTGATGGGAGTTGTAGTTTAAAAAGGTAACTTGTCCAAGCTCTGATTTTGCTACAGCCCATCATTCATTGATCCCATTTGCACCCTGTCTTTCCACCACATGCATCCATAAGTGAATGTTTTGCAGGTGTATGAATTGTAGCTTTCCTCAAAATATAAATGTAAGTGGGTCTGAAAATAATCTGCCACTCCTCCCAGTTTGAAGACTGTAAATTATAGTTCTGTAGGTCAGTAAACACACTTGTTTAGAACTGATCCTGAAATTCAGTGTTTTGTTTAGTATGGGATATACTGACCATCACACCCATGCAACCGTAAGAGCCATAATGTTTTGTTTAAACTGCAGGGGTGTTATACTAGCCTTGAGTGCAGATTAACCAAAGCAGAGGTTTCATATTGGAGTGTTATGCTGTGGTCAGTTACTCTGGGGTAATCCCAGTGGTTTCAGTGTAAGTACTCCAGGATTCTGCAAAGCAAAGCCTTAGCCTCATTTTAATACTTTTGTAACAGTGTAAACTGAGCATTAAACAATTGTTCCAACACATTAATGAAACCTCTCAGTGTGAACACTACACAACCTACATCTATTTCAGATTGTTCCTTTATGGGCAAAATCTACACCTGATAAAGTATTCAAATTAAGCAAATTTATGCAAAACTACAGATCTGCTAATTAAAAGCAGTTCTAAGCAGGAATTTCTGCGGTTTAGTGAAGATGTCTAAAAAGAGAAAGATTACCACTCCTGAACACAGTAGCTTGGAAGTAAATCCCACTGTTTTCAGTGGAACCTACATTCAAGTAAGCATGCTTTGGATCAGTACTAGAATCTCATAGAAAGAAGAGGTGACACAGTTTTGGAATATTGGCTAGAAATAATGATACTTTCAGCAATGGCAAGTTAGTTCATTGTAGATTGATCAAACAGTTTCTTCTGGATTCTGTCTGACTTCAAATGCCCATGAAGGCAAGGTGAAAAAGCAGTAGGCCAGTTGGCTTCCTGTAGCTTGGCAACTTAAAAACACAGTCCACTGTTCTATTGAAATCCAGCTACATTCACTGGATTTTAATACTCTTTAGAACAAGGTGCACATTGGTGATGAGCTTTGACCTTAGGTCATGGCATTAGTTGAAGAAATAGCATGGACTCTCAGAGTGCACTTGCGTATTGTATCTGATGGGGGTATGAATTGGGTTCTGTGATACCAAGGCATTCCTACCATTTGCTGCATCCTGATTGTCAATTTCCATGTCTGCCTGATGTGGGTGTATCATGGAGAGCAACACTGGGATTGGTGGTTGATGATAAAGTACCATGAATGAATGAATAACGGGGTGCTGTCATTGCTACGTCACATTCTTTTTTTCCCTACTGGTTTTTGTTTTGTTTTTGATGTTGCCACTGGGGGAGCAGGGGATACCATTTACCTACGCTGGTTTGAGCTCCAGCACAGCAGCAGCCATCTTAACTGTATCATAGGATTGCCCTGTCTGCCTGGCTACAGTCCTATGGACATAAGTCCTATTTAGTTCAGTGAGACCTGATTTTGAGTAAAGATGCTTAAGATCAGGCTGCAAGACCCTGAGCCTATACACTGCTGGTCATGATGCGTAGAACATAGGATTGGCTATAAGGCAGCTAGTGCTGGTGTAAGGAGACTCCTGTCCTTGCTCCAGCTTTGGACTCTTGCCCCATCTGTTGCACCAAAGGAGGGGCAGTAGCCATAGGAATTGTAGCAAGGAGAAAAGATAGATTAACAGGGCAGAACAGTTCAGCCATCTCCTGCAGGCCTCAGACAGCCTCGGCTTCTAGCCCAGGAACTACAGAGGGAGATAGGATCCGGCAGCTTCCAGAACATGCATGCTATATATTGTATAGCTTTGAAACATCAGCATTCCTGAGCTGTTCTGCTAATGCTGCTGAATGGCTATAAAGCAAGATGGCATTCTTTATGGCCCATAATCCGTCATCCTGGATAGCACATATGTGACTCTTCGCATCGTTAGAATATGCCAAGAATTAGTTGCGTTTAGAGATCAGTGGCCCATCTTCTTGCAAAGCCTTGCCTGATTCCGCACAGAAAAATAAATTTCACTTACTTTGCTCAGCAACATTTCTTTAATGTAATTCTTATGATTTCATGTTCACCCAATCAAAGTACCCCCCCCCCCAGTTGAGAGCCATGATCAGTTGTTTGGGCTCCAAGAAGTAAACAGTCATGCTGGTTGGATTATCTTTTGTATTGTCTGTGGCTAATATATGTGGCTATTACTTCCTATTGATTCAAGGCTTTTAATTCTTCAGAAGTGTTTAAAAAGAATACCAGCCCACTTTCCTGAGTAGACAATAAATAAGAACCTTGCAAATAGCATATTGAAACACAATTGTGGTGATTTGATTTAACCTCTGCCAGTCTCAAGAGCTCAGAGGAGTGGGATTGACATATATTTTCATTGGGCTGATTGTTAATGATGGTGTTTATCATGTTAAAGCAGTGGCTGACACAGAACCAATAACTCAGAAGGAGAGCTACCAGTCCGGCACCTGCAGCACTACTTGAGCTTCGTAATGCAGGGATTCTGACTGGCTTTGGCAGATCCAGATGTTTGCTGTAGGTTCTCTGGGAGCAGGGAGCATTCTCTGGGTGAATGAATTCTCCATTCGCAAACTGAGTTTGCCAAGAAAAGCACTGAATTGATTACACAAAACCAATTATTTGTACAGCGTACATATTATCAGAGAAACTGGTTGGCAATTTAGCCATCAGTCAGTACAGCGGTCTCAGTCCCAAACAGTTGTGCCTAAATCCCATTGAAACCAATGGAACACATTTATTGAGACTAATTTAAATCCCCTTCCTTTCAGTGGAACTTAATGGCAAAGGATTGTATCCAATGGTGTCCCTCAGAGGACAGGAGGCTCATCAACCAGCGGAGGCTTCTGGCAGCAGAACACCAAAGGAAAGTGGTTTTAGCTGATTTCCCTTTCCCCTGCAGTCCTCCCTTTTTGGAATTGCATAGAAATAGTACAAGGGGGCTGCAGGATGGAGAGGAAAGTGGCAAAATATACCCTCCCCATTGTGCTGATGAGAACCTCATCAAACAGCCTTCCATCAGCAAAGGGATAGCTTTGGATACAACACAAATATTACATGTATTGCTATTGAAAATGAGTGGGACCTACAACAAAATGTTGTGGTGTATTCTCCCTCCTAAAAGAAGTGCTTCTGTTCAGTGTTCCGTCAGTCATTCTACATTTTACATTCTGTGGCTACTTAACATACTTGGTCCTTCTTGGGCCATTTGGGCTTTTTGCCCCCTTAGCTTTTTTTAAAAAAAAGATTTTTTTTTTTTACTTTTGCAAACTTTGGGGTTTCCCCAAGCATGCTGATACTTCCTTCTTGGCTCTCAGTTGCTCTGCTCTGAGCTGCTATCTTGCTGGCAAACACTACATTGTGGTTGTTGTTGTTGTTGTTTATTTCTACTCCACCTTTCGGCCAAAAGACCCTCAAAGTGGCTTACAAAAAAACACAAATATAAAAATACATCAATAAAATACATCAATACATCAATAAAACAATACAATTTACAATTTGCAGTAGCCAAAACATAAATAAATAAATAAGGGTGAGAAGAAGGATGGGCACAGGAGAAGTCCAAAGAAATGGATCTTGAGGGAAAGACCTGGAGGAGAGATCCTTTTTCTCCATGACGACTGAGATGATGGGTTAGCGAAGCCATGCTACTCAGAGTGGATTTTAGTCCAGCCACCACCGACTGCCCCAGCCCAGATGATCAAATGGCACCAGTCTCTTCGCTCTGGGCTCACTCCTCGGCGGCTGCTGCTGTGGCTTCCCTTCCGGCTCCTGCGCCTTCTCCTGCCCCATCAGTGGCAGTAGTGGCTTGAGCGAGCCTGGCGTGGGCCTCAAGGGCCTCGCAGAACTGCTCGAGGCTGACGGTGTGCTCCCTGCGGCTCAGGCAGGCCTCCAGCCAGCACACCAGTGCGGCATGATGCTGAGAGAGGAGCGGCTCTGCCGGGGGAGCCTCGTGCAGGTAGGCCACCTCCTCCTCCCGCAGCCAGGCGTGGCGACATCGTTGAGGAAAGCGCTGTGGGCTGGAGGAGGAAGGCAAGGTCGACGATGCCTCCCTGGCTTCCATGGTGCCTGGCGAAGGAGTCTCGTTGGCGACGGTGCTACTTCTAGCGGCTCCCTCTCCCATCTGTCCGTGGATGGTGGCAGTGGATTTAGAACGCAGGTAACTGCTGAATGTCCTGTTTTGGTATTTCAAGAACTTCCCTGTATATCCCCTGTTCTTAAGCTACTTGCTTGAGGGCAACATCTTCACAGCGAAAATAATAGGATTTAAAAGTATAAGAGCCTGGTTCCCTTTAGGCTCCACAGAATGCCCTTAGGTGAGTCAAGATGGAAATAACAGAAATGAGTTTACTACTACAAGAAGTGACTAACCATTTTGCTTGCCTTTAAGCCAGTGTGGTGTAGTGGTTAAGGTGCTGGACTATGACTTAGGAGACCAGGGTTTGAACCCTCACACAGCCATGAAGCTCATTGGGTGACCTTGGACCAGTCACTGCCCCTCAGAGGAAGGCAATGGTAAACCACCTCTGAATACAGCTTACCATGACAACCCTATTCATAGGGTTGCCTTAAGTCGGAATCGACTTGAAGGCAGTCCATTAAGCAAGGTTGAAGAGAAAGTCTGTGGCCCAACAGGTCACCAAAATGTTTTCCTAAGTTGCTACACTACTTCCAGGCCACCTCTTCTCTGCCAGGACTGCTTGAAGCAAAGCTGAAATAATGTACCCCCAACCTCACCGGAGCAAAAATTCAAAAGGCCTTGCTGCACCATTTGGACATTTAATTCATGTCTATCTATCCCCTTCTTTCCCCTCATTGTGGCACCTGAAGCACATATCTTCACCCTGCTGCATGGTAGACTGGCCTTGGCTTCAAATGCTATTGCTTTCCACATGCCTTCCTTTTCATACTTTGTTTTTCTCTCCAGATGAAGGCAGAAAGATAAGGAAGCCATTCTCTTAAGACATAAATTTTGCTTGGGACATCCTCATCTTGACTTAAGCAGATTGTCTCTTGCCCAGTGGCTGGAGAAAAGCCAAATAAACTAGATCCATAAAGCAGATTCTTGTGAGGATATATACAGCATGCAATAAATTTAGATAGCGATGCCTTTTCCCATGCATTGGTGAAATGTGAACAGTATAAATGGCAACGCATTGTAACTACATGCCAGTCTTAGCCTGTCATTTCCCCCCTGATCAATCTATCTTTCTATTAAATTAAAGGTGTATCCCTTTAAACAGTTCTCATTGTTTGGCGAAGCAATTAACATCTTCCAAGTAGATCAGTGGAACTGGTGTTGCTAAGCAGCAGACCTTTAAAGATAATTTGTCAATTTCTGCAGAAGGAAGAAAATAATAAACAGTCCTATTAAGGGAAAATTGCTTGTTTTCCAGTGCGCAACTCCCCCCCCCCCAGGTCTTCAGTTCACCATTGCCCAATTTAGTCTTTATTTAGGTTCTATAAATAATTCAGAATTGAGTAGAATGATTGAGTCTAATCCCAGATAATTCAAAACAAAAGGAGGAAAATGTTCAGATTACAGTTTGAGCATATTTGCTGTTGGTTGCATTCCAGACAACACTTGCGGTTTCTACAGCATTCTGTCACTTCTAAAGTGCCCTGCGTTGATAATTCATAGTGCTGCACATTTCCAGTTCTACATTGAAAGAAAGCATCGCTGCTAGAGCAGTGGCACACTTCCTAGCCTTTGAACATGGAGGCTTATTGCTTCAGAGGGGGACTAAACAAGTGAGGTGGTAGATACTGCAAATCCAGGCTGTGTCATGTTCTACCATCGTCAGGGAAATGGATGCAATCATAGTTATTTGGCCTAATATTAGGACTAATCTACTATCTCAGTTCTGATCTGAAAAGGCAGAAGAGGCAGCTTGGGGGAATGGCAGGGGAGGAAAAGATTTAGTGAAGGAAAAATAGAAGCCTGTAGTCTGTGTGAATACTTTGGTGAGAAATTGGTCCCAAACATTCACTCCTGATTCCGCAGTCCTCTTAGACCTTTGATACACTGTGACTGTTGCGTGTTTTTCATTCATTCCTGGCTTACTAGGTTATCAAAGCTTTGCACACAGCGCTCAGTGTGTGTCAACTTCTCAGGAAAGAAGATGCCACCGGTGGCTGCAGCAGGTGAGAGTGTGTGCAAACACAGAGAAGCCGTGACC
Organism: Rhineura floridana; assembly: GCF_030035675.1. NCBI lineage: Eukaryota > Metazoa > Chordata > Lepidosauria > Squamata > Rhineuridae > Rhineura > Rhineura floridana. The sequence goes on from NC_084482.1 coordinate 102,916,514, forward strand.
CCCATTAAAGCCACCCTGGTGACTTAGAATAAATTAAATAAATTGCACCAGGTAGCAGCTGGGAACGAAACAAAAACAACAACAAACAACTACCCCCACCACATTTCATTTTTATGGTAAGGAGCTCCCTTGCAAAACAACAAGATTCCATTCTCACCGAGGCATATGTCAAGCAGAAGATGGCTCCACCTGCTGCCACAAAAAGAACCCCAGAGTGATTGATGTTTAATGCTTGATCATAACTGCCTGTGTGCCTGCAGCATGGAAGAGTCCGGGGGGAGGGGAGCACAGAGGGTGGGTGAATGCAGTGAAAGGCTTCAAACTGTCAGGTAGCTGACCATCAATTAGGCGAGTTCATTCATGGCCTCTCATCAGCTCACCCTCTGCCAAAAGGCCTCCAGATGGTGGGGAGGGCGAGGAGAGAAAGCACTTTACTGCAACAATAACAGAGATTACAGAGGCACGCTTAACTTTGGTGACATTTGGTCTGTGAATGAAACCTCCCCTCCTTTGTAGAGGTTCGCGGTGCGGGAGTTCAGACGCTGCTTGGATGGGACAATATAAGCAGATAGACAGCCAGATTAGATGGAGTTAGCTTTTATCTCCTGATCCCCTATTAGAACTATTTGGGTGATTCACTCCATTGGAGATTCCCATCTGTGGTTTTCTTTCTTTTTTTTACATGGAGTCTGCAAACTGTGTCATCCCTGAGCACTAATGTATCATACAGTGTAATTGACTTGAAGGTATATAACAACAAAACAGCTTGCCATTTAATTCTGTTGAGAAATTTTTGTTTTTGTAGTGTACACCTCGGAAGTCATCCCTGCAAGTTAAAACATAAAACTGGTAGGATGGATTTCTGGCTTTCATTTCCAATTTGTTTCCACTGCATCTTAGGACAAGCCACTGTTTCCCTCTTGTAACAGTTTTCAGAGGGGTAGCTGCAGTAGTGTAGTGGCAAATTCAGAAGTGCAGGGTCCCTTCATGATAGTCACAGCCATATCCCCTCATAGCCACACATCCCTTCTAAGATAATAAAACCTTCTAAAATAGAATAATCTGCCCAGGCTTGAATATTGCTTTCTGCTTCTCTATCACTGTCATCATTTGACTGTCCTTTCTCCTGTCAATGAGCTCTTTTGAATTACTGAATTCAGTGTCTACACATTTGTCTCCTGCTGCTACTTGATGATGTAGATTGGATGCTGTCATCAGGATTCATTGTATCTTCTTCTGCAGTTACAGAATTCTCTACTCTCCACAACTTGCCTTGGTTTTTTAAAGTAGGAACTTATAAGTCTTGTATGCAACTGACACTCGTTGGGACTCTTTTCAGTGGCTAACATACTGCCCTTTCATGGTGATTGGCTCATAGGATGCTGGAGACATAGGGACACTCCTGGGACCTGGCTGCCAAAAAAGTAAGACCCCTCAGAACCCCAGATGACTACACCTTTGGGTACTGTGTTAGTCTCTTGTGGCAAAAACTGAAATGAGAAAAATCCCTCTGACCTCACTATTTACAAGTCCTCACCACCTCCACACAGCAATGTGTATAGGTACCTGTAACTCAGGATAACACTTCATGCATCTGATAAATTAGACTGCAATCCATGAGAGCCTATGCCATAGTAAACTCCTTGGTCTACGGTGCCACAGGATTCTTTGTTGTTTTCTGTCATGTGTACCAGTTAGGGTTGCTAGGTTCATGGCCTGAGACTGATCCTGTATCTTTAGGAGAAGAGAAAGTCAGCCAAGTGCAGGTGTTCTTGCAACACTGAAATGAGAAAAACCACAAGGTGGAATTCTCCCTTCCCCCTGCACAACGTTTAAAGATCTAGAAGACCTGTTGGTTGTCAGGCCTGGCCTCCAAGAGGTCTGCTTGTATCTTTAAAAGTTGTGCAGGGGGAAGGGAGAATTCCACCTTGTGTTTTTTCCCATTACAGCTTTGCAAGAACACCTGCACTTGGCTGACTTTCTCTTCTCCTAAAGATACAGGATCAGTCTCAGGCCATGGACCTGGCAACCTTAGTACCAGTACTCTTGTTTCACTAGCTGCAGAATGTATTGGTAAGAGTTGCATACTCAGATTTACCGCCATCTCTGTTCATAGATACTTGTAACTTTGCCCGACAAGAAGACCTAACCTCTATCCATCTGATAATGCTCTGGTTTTTAATTGAGTTTAATAAAACTAGGTTCAAATTCTGTGTTTATCCGTAGCAAATCAAAATGTATTAAGGTCAGACAAATGAAGAATTTGAAGCTATTTGGGATGCTGGTGTTAAGGGCTTGGCAGAACTAGGGACTCGAGCTTTGCATCAGCAGGACTATTCATGATGGCTTCAGGACCTGGGCTAGAATGCCTATAATGTTTTCTGACAGACTAGTAATACTGCTAGTGTTTGCATGAACCAGTCTTTGTTTAATAAACTAGAACATGCATACCAGCTCTTTTCCTCCTGCTTTGTGTGACTGGAAAACAAGCCAGGAAGCCATAATTAGCCATAGCTTCCCATTTTGTGCAAACTGGGAAACTTAGTTAACTAAACTTATTTAACTGCTTCCAAAAAAGCCAGGATATGAAGCTATAATTTCATGCTGGCTTCTGAGTCCTGGCTTGTTTGGAAGGCATTAACCGTACTTACTGGTCCGCATGTACGGTGAAGCTGTGGTTAAACGCAGCTTTCTGGTTTGTTTCCCTGCTTGCACAGGAAAAAGCATTTTTCCCTGAATGGCTGAGAACCTCAGAAGGTTTTGTTTTTGCCAAACTGTGGTTTGCTGTGCTGTCTGGATCAGCTAACATCGTTTCTGAAAAAAAATATTGATCATGATAACGACAGTTCAGATGATGTGGGAAGCTGTGGTTAACTGAAAGCAGAAGGGAGAACTTCTGAACTCCTGCTCCTCGGCTGGGCTCGCAGTGGCTCATTCACTTTATGCTAAGCCATAATTTAGTTTGATGTTTGAATGTGGCCTATGTAACATGAGAGTGGAGGGAAAAGGGTACTTGTTCAAGGTGCAAATCTCTTGGTAGTGTTTAAGCAAAGCAAAAACTATTTGGGATTCCAGCTAGCAATCCTTTCCTGGAGACCAGGGGAGGCAGAACCCAAGTAGTATCGCTTAAAATTTCCTTCCTATGATATAGTTGCAACATGTGCTTCTCAATTAGCATGCTTTAAAATGGGATTAGACCAATTCATAGAGGAAAGGTATACTCAGTGTCTATTAGTCATAAAAGCTAAAAATGGAACCTCCACATTCAGAGGCAGACCACCTATTGATGATTAGATGCTGGGAACAAACAACAAGGGGAGGACTATGTCTGTGAAGCTTTTGCTTCTGAGTCTTCTCTCAGGTATCTGACTCGTTACTGTCGGGCAAAATGTTGGACCAAATACTGTAGTCACATTGTTTCGCTTAGGCTGTTCAGCTTTTTTGGGAAGCATTGCTGCATGCTGCTTGTTTTCTGAAATGGTTCTACACTGTAGTACTTATGGGGAACTTCCAGTGTTAATTTTTTAACTTGCTTTCTGAGGCTGTTGTCTAAACCTGCTGTTTTTAATCCCGGTCCCATTCCAGCATTGTTTTTGCCTGGGTCACTTACTGAAGTTGCTCTTGCCAAGGTTTCTAAATGTTGGTATTCTGGACAAATCTAAGAGTTTCTTCTACATCTTCTTTCTTCTTGGGCTCTCTGTCACTTCGATACTGTTAATCATGTCATCCTTCCTAATCCCTCAGGCTGTCATCTTCCAGAATTCCTCCTGTCTCTCTAAGCGCCCTTTCTTTGATCACTTCCCTTTGGTTCTTTCATTCCCCAAGGGAGTTCAAGAGAACTTAGTCTTTCTTTCTTTGCTCTTGTCACTCTGCATGATAGCTCTTTGCCTGCTGTTTTTACAGCAGAAGTTCCCATTGCAGAAGAGGCAAGCTACTTTTAACATGGAATAACAGCTTGTCTCTTGGGCAGAGCTTGGAAAAGTTCCTTTTTTTGAACTACAACTCCCATCAGCCCCAGCCAGCATGGCCACTGGATTGGGCTGATGGGAGTTGTAGTTCAGAAAAGTAACTTTTCCAAGCTCTGCTCTTGGGCAGTAAGAATTACTGATGCAAAAGCAGCACTACAGGTTCTGGAGACAAATGAACCTTCTGTGGGTGTCTGTGTTTCTTTCTAGCTGTCCTATAGTCAGCAACTCCGGTATTTCATGCTTGGCCCTTGAAATTCAGCAAAGACAACATTCCCAATCTTTTTAGCAAATCTGTTTCCCCTGCTAGGCTTTATTTGGGGTAGGGGGTGGGTGACTGTCGGGAGAGACTTTGTAGTCTCTCTTAATAAGCCCTTGTCCGCTCTGTCTGTCCTTCACTTCCGATATCAATGCTGGGGTTTGTTTTAGGCCTTTAAAACCCTGAAGTATTTAAAGGTTGATTTTCAGAGATGGAGAGGGAAAGGTTTAAAATGGACAAGAAATACTGTGATTAAACCACATCCAGTCTATGGTGGGCAGATTGTCATGGTCACCAATGCTAATAGACACACAGTACTTAGCAGACCAGGCATCTGGTGGAAGCTCTGTAGGCAAGGTAAAAGGCTTTGCTTTATCTTGTTTGCTCTCTCCCTTTAGGATATAGTCACTTGGCAATACAGAGTAACTTAAAACTGCCTCCAGCCTGATATACTGATGGAGAACAGCAAACACATGGAATGTATTTCTAAAAGGGCAACAGTGGTCATTATGTTTTAGAAAAGGTCCTAGATTAGCATTGGGCTTTCTTTCTTTCTTATTAGCTGTCTTATTGCCTGATAACCAGATATGCAAAACTGCAAGAATTCTGACATCTTTTGCAGATCCTGTTTTGTGTTTAATTAGCATTTATCTTAATCTTATTTTAATTTTTTTTCACACCAGCAGCTTAATCAAATGCTACTGCAACATTTTTAACAATTATGTTACATTGGCAGATAGAGACTTCAAGGAAACTGACCTTTCTCAAGCCCAGACTTATAAAGAGTAGGCTGTTAATTATGTTTTTATTGGAAGATGCATCCCGACTGTGTCTGGGCAGTTCAGCTTTGCTCTGTTTAGATGGGGTTGGAAATGTTCTCCAAACAAATGTGGTGGACAGAAAGAGCTGTGGGTGTGGAAAGAGGGACCCTGACATTAGAAGAAAAGGTTGCTAATGTTTTTGTACTTTAGCTTTAATTGGGTTATCAGCTGAAGCTTCAAGGATTAAATGACCTAAATATTAGGTCTCTGTTGGGGTTAAATGTCCCCCTTCCTATAAAGATTTGTTTTCCAAAATGCCTTCTGGAGCATTTTAGCTCTCTATTGAAAGTATAAAACTGCCTTTGAATCATTTATTACAGTTCACACTGAGCAGTAGTAAGATTGTTGAGAATAAGCACTGCAAACAAATTAAAAGGCATTTGAAGAAAACACCGGATCCATCTCCATCCACGTGTAAGATGACAGAGTAGAGAGAGACTGATTAGAGCTGGTGGTATTTGAGTATTATTGCTGATTTTGTAGATTACAGTTTCAGACAGTAACATATGGCAGAAGGAAAGAGAAATCATCCGTTTTCATTTACAAATTACCCTTTATTCCCTGAGAGGCAGGATTTCTGTAGTTAAATCATAGCCTAATTCCTAGTAGAAAAGCATTATTTACCATGATAGAATTGTTCCTGTTAGGGAGTTATTTCTTTTAACCTCACAGTGTACCTTAGGGGATGTCTGGAAGGAAAATGGGAAGAAGATGAGCTTAATAAATATCCATAGGGGTTGCAATATTCTCATGACGGCAAGGCTCAGCATAGATCTTAGTGTAGCACTTTCATGGGTCACTGAGAATCTGTGTGTGGCTGCAGACTCTGCATATTTGAAAAGACATAGGCTACCATTTTGCTTACTCTTTCCCCTTTTTCTCTAAATAAGCTTTTCCCTTTTGTTTTTTCCCCCATGGATGATAATCTTTTATTCTTTTCAGAGAAAATGAAAGACAAAGCTTTGTGCTTATCAAGCTCCTTTGCAGTCTCAGTGACCTACCGTGCAGGTAGTAAGACATTTAAGATGCATTAGATGCCATAGATGGCATTCTTTACAAAGTACATATCTCTTAGCCAAGACGATGATATGATTTTGGAGAGTTATATTTTCTGCCAAACTTGAGTCCTATCAGTCTTTGGACCATTTCATAAGTTAAATCAAACTTAGGTATATACTCAACAAAGAGCTGTAGTCCATCACAGTTTCCTGGCAAATGGACATTAACAATTCACTTATAAAAAAGTAATGTGTGAAGTAGTCCTTTGTTAAAGCAAGGTTTGCTGTGCAAAGAAAAAATGTTTAAGCTTGCAGACAGGTAAGAGCACTTCCATTGTGCCTAGCAGTTGCAGAATGTTCCTGGTTACTATTACTCAGAACTAGTAATAGTTCTGTTTGTTGTGAAGCTTGTTGAGAAGTCTGACTTCAGGGAGACGAGAAACGGCCAGACAAAGACATTTCACTTTGTTCAGCAGATAGTGTTGATTCATACATTTACTGGTCTGGAAATCCCCTACACATGATGGAGTTTGATTCATGTGCTTGTTTACCACCACAATATAGGCATGCATCTAGTTCCTACAAGCCTTCTAGCTTGAAAACTGGCCTATAAAAATAGAATAAATTGGGTGGTATGTTTACATATCTATATTGTTTCACGAGTACACTTGATGCCAATGTTATGGATGCCATATGCATGTTGATGGGGAACTTTTGTAACTCACTACTTATATGGGGTTTCCAAGACTGATATAAAGTGTATGAACAGGTCTGTCTTCAGAACCACATTAAAACATGGGATTTGAAATCTTCCACTAACGTATGTACATACTTCATTTTCTCTCCCAATCGAATCATGCACAAAAGTTAAGATGGAGGTTAGAAAGAAAAGAAGCTTCTACTTCTCTTAGCAACCATCCATCACTATTTAATTTAAAAGCAGAGTATGTATGTAAATCTGGGATGCTCCTTTCAGAGAGTTTACTCTACATTTACTTGTAATATACTATAGGCATATATTTTGAATTTGTAGTATTTGTATTTTACTTTCATGCCTGAATAAAATTACAAGTTGTCTTCCCACCAGCTTCTCCCAAGCCCGCTACTCATTATGGGAAGTACTGCGTATGAGCTCTTTTGAACCTCCTCAAAGCAAAATCTAGAAAAAGTGAAAGGTGACTTGAGCTACTCAGGCTAGAAAGACTTGGCTGGCTCTCTACCAACATCCAAGTGCCACACTCTGTTTAAATGTAGGTGAAATGCATGCATCTCGGCTCAAAGCCACCTTACAAAATGTGAAGGCTGACATAACTTCTAGCTAGCCTTTTGCAAGTCAGATACCAGCCATGCCACGAGAGTTAAACTGAATGAAAGTAAATGAGTATTTTATAGATTCACCTGTGATCCTTTAATTATTTGAACAACTGGTGATAAAACACCATTAAGAACATACATGGTCACACTTCACCCCAGAGATTACAAATCAGTACACTAGGCTGCTGACCCAGAATAAATTTTCTTAGACAACAACATCAGTCTTAACCATTTCTAGCTCTTAGGAAAAGGAGCCAAGGATATTTGTGGTATAGCCTATTCAGACAGAAGTATTCGAACTGCTGTGAGGGCCAAACTTTCTTTTCTTAATAGTTTTCTCTTCTACCAGAACATCTTGCAACTCTCATTACAGGGCAGAAATTTGATGTTAAAAAAACGTCACTTGTGCTCCCTTGCTAATAATATTCAACTCCACACCAAGAGCTGTCTGTAGTAGATAATGATCTTTAGTAGATAATGTGACTGGGGTCTTTGGCCATTATAAACTAATTATTGGCATTTTCCTTAACAATACTACATGCAGTTTCCATTTTGCTTTTGGAATAATCCCAATGGAGAATCAAGCCATTTGAGGTTAATGTTATGTTCAATTCTGAAACCAAGGCAATTCAACCTTTTCATTTCTACAAGAGTTTTGTGGGTGTTAAAAGAAAAAAAATGCTTGCACTTAACCATTCAGTATCTTTGGTGCTTGTTGAATTGTGTTGTGATTTGAAAGAGATACTTTCAAGAGATCAAGTACAGGAGGGTTTTTGCTGATTTGCCTACAATAATATAAAAACGAAACATGCATGAGAATCAGGTGACTGTGCAGTTGCACTGCTGCATTATTTGGACCAGCCATTCAAGTAGAAGAAAGAAAACATCAGCATGTCCTAGGAAAGGCTAGCACAGTGGAAAATCTGAGTCATTTCAGTTAGTAAATTAGTTTTAAATTAAATGTTTCTGTGGCTGCTGTGTTATGTCCACCCGTTGTCTGAAGGAAAGACCAGGGCTGTGGAGTCGGTACGCCAAACCTTCGACTCCGACTCCTCTATTTTTCTACTGTCCAACTCCGACTCCAACTCCTCTATTTTTCTACTGTCTGACTCCGACTCTTACTCCACCCAAAATTGCTTCTTGTCAATCAAAATTTATTTGGAAGTCGGAGTCGGTACATTTCTTCCAACTCCTCCCAAAATTGCTCCTGACTCTGACTCCGACTCCACCCAAAATTGCTCCCAAGTCTGACTCCACGACTCCGACTCTGACTCCACAGCCCTGGGAAAGACAGTACTTTGTCTTTAGAAAAAGTGGAAGACCAAACAAGAGATGGATCGATTCCATAAAGGAAGCAACAGAACTGAACTTACAATATCTGAACAGGGTGGTTTATAACAGATGCTGTTGGAGGTTGCTGATTCATAGGGTCGCCATGAGTTGTAATCGACTTGAACATAACAACAGCAAAATAGAGTAACTTTTTTTGACAAATGCCAATTTCAAATCATGATCAATGTGTTGTTCATAAAGCTTATCGATGCTATACTTTTCTGTTGATGGGCAGAGCAATCCTAATCCTGCCCTGGAGATAATTGGAACTGTGGTGTCCCTGCTACATCTAAAGCCCTACCAGCTCCTGTTGGTCAAGGCAGAAAGTGTGTGTCTGTGTGTGTGTGTTGGTGCTGGTTGTTTTGTTGTGCCAGGTATTATTATTATTATTCATTAAATTTATGTCCCACCCTTCGTCCCAGAAGGAGCCCAGGGCAGCAAACAAAAACACTTAAACCCCCTAAAACATCATAAAAACAGACATTAAAATATATTAAAACAAAACATCTTTTTAAAAAATCTTTAAAAAATCTTTAAAAGCTATTCCAACACAGACGCAGTCTGGGATAAGGTGCCTACTTAAAAGCTTGTTGAGGAAGGTCTTCAGTAGGCGCCAAAAAGACAACAGAGATGGCACCTGTCTAATATTTAAGGGGAGGGATTTCCAAAGGGTAGGTGCCACTACGCTAAAAGTCCACTTCCTGTGTTGTGCGGAATGGATCTCCTGATAAGATGGTATCTGCAGGAGGCCTTCACCTCCTGTGAGGTTACCAGTGCATGGACAACAGTGGTCAGGCTGTCTCCGTCCAGAAACAGCTGTCTTACCAGCCGAAGCTGGTAAAGGCACTCCTAGCCACTGAGGACACCTGGGCCTCTAGCGACAAAGGTGGGCTTCCACCATGCAGTGAGCTAGCTTAGGATTCAGCAGATACATTGCTGGCCCAACTCCACCCCGTCCTACTCCTATAACACCCCATTTTGAGGGCTTAAGAGGGCTACTGCTGGTGGGAGTACAGCTTCACAACTGTCCATGCTCTTCAAGTGCATCAAGGACCTCTGCATCAGTGGAAGCAAGTAGAGGGACATCTCCTCCCAATCCTTCCAGGGGCACGGATTGTTGGTTGGAATTGATCCCAAAATACTGATGATCTATAAATGCAGTTGTTGTTCATCTGCATGACATTACAATGTAAACATTATAAAGTATATAGGAAAGAATCATGTCTGTTCCAAAAAAGGTTTTCTTCCCATGAACAAAATGAAGTTGGTGTTTATAAGGTGCTCTTCGATGTTCTAATATCAAATTATGAAATTCCCAGAATTCCCTCGTTAAATAATAACAATAAGAGAGCACTTTTTGATCTCATGTACATTACCTCAGTAATAGCAACTTTGGAAGACAAGCCAGTATTATTCCAGTATTGTAAATGGTGAGATGAGGACAGTGGTTTGCCTCAAGCTAACTTATGTGTTCATGGTTGAGTGGAGTTTGAACCAGGGACTTCATGGCCCACACTTTTATCCATTAAATAGTTCCTGTTTCTTCCTAATTGGGAGAGTCTTGCCTGATAGCTTCTTGTTTGGCTCCAAGTGATGGATGTGTGGGTCCTAGATGAAGAGGGACCCAGTTGGCAGTGGTGGAATCAATGAGGCGTTGACTCCAGTGCTTCACGTGGCCACACAGCTCTACTGCACATTCCAAAGTGCTCTCTCCCTCACCATGGAGGACACTAGCATTAGGTTTCAGATTTCTCTCTCTGGTGTCACAGTGCTTAATGATTGTTCATTCCTTGCTATATCTCTGTGCCAAGGAAGAAGGGATTGAATTACATGAAGATGTTCTCTCTTCCCTTTTCTGTGCCCCTTCCATGCCTTGCTTTGGAACTCTGTTTGATGAGCTTTGTGGCAACATTATTTTATGAGGTGCCCCCATTTTCTTTTATGGTATTTTACCTCCATGAGCCACAGAGTGATTTATTCCAGGAAGATCTTCTCCAGAGACCATCAGAGGAGGATCAGATAATTGACTGCATTTTATCAACAGGTGAAGGAACTGAGGAAACCATGCATCCCTGACCTATATGTTATATCAAGCCTAATGAAAGGCTGCCAAGACATGCAATAATAACAGTTAATTAATGTATGATGTATTGATTGCTCTTAGGTGGTAAGCACTGGGGTATTATGGGCTGGTCCCATTTTCTTCTATGGTATTTTACCCCCATGAGCCCTAATTGGTAACAATACTATTATTTAAGGATCATTATAATACTGTCTAGTGTTAAAATACCTAGAAAAAAGTCTTGGGCTTTTCTTCCCCAGCCTTCTTCTTCTTTCTCAGCCTGAGGGTGGAGTTCCAGACAGTCTGCCAAGTGAAAGAGATAAGAATGCTGAGAATAACGCCAACAGTATAAAAGTAACCTACTCAAGTTACCTTTAGAAGTCTCACTGAGAGCACAACCTGACTGGTGCCTCTCCGAGATTACACAATGTGTGACCCCATGTAGGCAGCAAAGTTGACTGATAAGAAGGGCTATAAATATGTGAAGAACACAGTGTCATTCACCAGTGCTTTTAAGACTGGTTGAAGATGCAGCAGTTGCTGAAATCTGGCACACACTGGGTGAGATAATTTTTCTCTTTCTTTCTGGATAACAACTGGAGGTACAGATATAGGTACTAAGATACTAGAGGACAACCATATATATTGCAATGTAACTGATTTGATTTTGACTTTGACTTATTGGCTAAGGCTAACTATATGCATTCCTGTAAAACATTAAGTGTTAAGATGTTTAAGAAATAAATTTCATCAAGCTGCTCCGCTGTTGAACTCCCATTTATTTTTCTGATATTTCCCAAGAATTCTTGGGTAGGAATCTTCAACCATTAACCTGCCTGTTTAGATGATTGCTGTTGGTAAACATGCACGCTTAGGCTTGCACAAAGCCTGACATATAAGGAATCTGAATAGCCACAAGGTGAATGGGATAATGTAAGAACCCTCCATCCTGTGCATTCCCAAGATAGAGACTGGCCTGGCAGTTTCACTTACTTAGGCATTGCTCATTCTCCAAAACGTAGGAACCTCTCTTCCATGTTTATGCTGTTCCCTCTCTTCTCCTTCTTTCTTGTCAAGTTTCATTATTAGCAAGTTAGATAGGCCTAATTGCATCTCAGTCAACAATCTTTCTCGGTGGCCTTGAGGAAGCTGCTGCCTCTCAGTTTAGGCTTCCGCACGGGGTCATTATTTATTTATTTGATTTATATCTTATTTATTTTATATATATCCCCTGCCCTTTCTCCCAGTAGGAGCCCAGGGCGGCAAACAAAAACACTAAAAACACTTTGAAATCATAAAAACAGACTTCAAAATATATTAAAACACAACAATTAAAAACTTATTAAAACAAAACATCTTTTAAAATATTTTTTAAAAGCTTTAAAAACGTTAAATAAGGTTTAAAATATATTTAAAATATATTTAAAAACCATATATATTATGAGGCTAAAACATCTCTTTGAACTCCTTAGAAAAACGGACCCTTTTCAGCCCTAAGGCCACATTCCTTCATGGGTAACCTTCTGGGGCTGCATGCCAGCTTTGGGCGGTACCAGAGGTAAAAGTGGGCCGAATGAACGATGCAATTCAGATTTGTACAGTACACTACATTCCAGCCATGCAAAAACCACCAGTTTCTACACACTTGCATACATCCCTCTCCATCCTCCATTCTGGCAAGCAAGAGACAGTTTAAGGACAAATTCCAGCCAGGCAAAAACACTCAAGGAAGGCATGGAGGAGGGCCAGTGAAGGGTGAGTCCTGGGGAGGGGGCCTAGGAAGAGTCCTGAGAAAGGCTGGAGGGATGTATCCCTGCCTGAGGTTCCCCACCTCTGCCCTAGACAGTGGGTGTGATACAAATCTTCTGTCATTTTTGCCATTTCCTTTATTGCCTCCCTACCTTCTAGATTGTAAGCTGCTGAAGGAAGGGACCTGCCTTTTTTTCCCTAGTGGTACAGACATATATTTGACAATCACCATATATGTTGGTGGCCCTATATAATATCAAAAACAATGTGACAAAACAATGTTAGGCATTTACAACATCATTAGTACAGAGCTTAGAAAAGTTACTTTTTTTGAACTACAACTCCCATCAGCCCAATCCAGTGGCCATGCTGGTTGGGGCTGATGGGAGTTGTAGTTCAAAAAAAGTAACTTTTCCAAGCTCTGGTACTACTACCAGTATTGCTACTACAGTTAGCAATAAGTCAAAATCTGTGTTTCAAACCTGAGAGTATCCATCTTTTGGGGAGCAAATGGCAGCTATTGTCTGACATTTTGAAAAAAGAGTTGTACTGGAACAGTTCACAGTATGAATAAACTAAAGGGGATGACTCATCAGAGAAAGTTTCAATCAGACAGATTTTTGTGGGCTAGTGTAAATAGTGGAGAAGTTTCAAGAAAGCAGTGAAAGAGAAAACAAGCAGAAAGCAGGGTTCAGTAAAGGTGCCCTGAAGTCACTCCAGTATTTCTTCCCGTGAGTAAGGGGAAAGAGTGAAACTGTACTAACAAATGGATTCCTTGTCGAGCAAGTACCCATACATCCTGGGATATGACGACATTCCCTTCAAAATTCTTTATGTGGCACCCTACTGCTCTCACCCCAGGTCTTCAGAGTCCGTTGTGTTTAATTGGTCCCTAGTTTCCCTTAACAGTGGCTCTGTTTGACAATATTCAGTATTTATGTGATAGTTCAGTTTGTATATAAGAGTTAACTGATTGACTATCTAAGGCCTGGAGACGTTTTCCCTCAGTACACAGCCGAGGCCAGTGGGAGACCTGAGCATCCTCTTCCAAAGTCTTCTGCCTCTAACTGTCCACGTGTTTTCTTCTTTTGAAGGTTTTTCGCACTGATCTGATAACAGCTATGAAGATCCCAGATTCTTACCAGCTGAGCCCAGATGAGTACTACATCCTTGCTGATCCATGGAGACAAGAGTGGGAGAAAGGTGTTCAGGTTCCAGCGAATACAGAAACAATCCCTGAACCAATGGTTAGGTAAGTAAGCCTGATAACTATTTCTTCTGGTAGTAAGATACCTTCAGTGTTTTTTTTTCCTTAGAGAGTGCCATGTTCTGCCTTTATATTTCACTGAGGAATGGTTTTTTGTTTTTGTTTTTAAAAATTGTCTACCCAAGGTAAAAAAATAATGTAACGTGGAATTTCAGCTGTGTTAGAAAGGGGAACAACGATGATAAAAACAATGATGGTTGATTCTAGATGTAGAGGATAGTGCTGTGGGTCTACGTTTCCCTATTAGGGAGTTAAAAGTGTCAGGCCCACTGTCACCATGTGGCATCCTCAGTCAGCTGTTGTGGGCTCCAACAAACAATTTCTGGTTAAGGGCTGTTTGATAGGCCTGAGAGAGTCTAACTGCTTCTTTGAAGTATCTTGGGCTCTGAACTGGAAGGCAGAACCACCATTACTTTATCTGTACCACTGTCCAAATGGAGCCAAATGACTGCCAACAGATACGGGTTTGCAAACATGACATGTTGGTTTAAAGAAGTTAGAAACTAATGAAAGTGTTATGTGCACCTGAAAATGAGCTCTCTGTGTGAGGGACACAAACTCTCTGAGGCTGCAAGCTTAACCCTGGATACCTAGAAGTAAGCCCTATTGAATTCAATGGGACTTACTTCTGACATGGTTAGGATTGTGCTGTTCTTCCAGATAATCAGTGGATTCAGGCAGCCAAAAGCCAGCTGTTAACCAAGTAAAAACCTACTGTATGACACCTACAGGTTGCAAGGTGCATTATGTGGAAGCTGCTGAGGGGTAATGGTTCCCAGGGTAGTGCTAGATTTTTTACCCTTCTGATCCTATGTATTCTGATGACTTGCAGGTCACAGGACAACTGGCAAATTAAAGTGAAGAGTGTTTGACATAAACGGTGAATGGCCCCTGTTTCACCAAGTTCTGTTTCTTAAAATTTACATAGATCCAAATGGGAGAGAACCACATTATCTCTCTCATGTTTCTGATTGCTACATTATATAGGGTCAGTTGAAGCACTGAAAATGTTCTCCATGCATTCATATTCTGACCATTCCCAGGGATACATTCTTCCATCATTTGGACTATCTGTGGATATAGCTGCAGCTTCCTGGAAGTGATTCCCACAACAGTGTGCTGCTACACCAATCACCACTGGAAATCTGTGGCTTTTTCCATGGACGTCCTATGACTCCTCATGGATGAGGTTGTTTGTGAGACACCCCCATGATAATAGAGAAGTATTGTTATCGCTAGGACATATTGACACAATATACACAAGTGAGTGGCTGGTTTTGAGGAGTGCATGGTGTTGAGTAGCCTTTTGCCTTTTCTTTTTTAATGCTATATCTTTTAGAGTAGATTTTTCTGGCTTGGTGCTGTGATAACCCAGCCTGAGACTTCATAATAAGACACAACTCTAAATAAACAATTGTTCAAGATTCTACAAAAGAATTCTGGCAGAAGAGGGTTCCAACCCCAAATCTCCCATTTCTTGGCAACCATATTAGCTTCTTATTAAATGCTGAAGTCTGAATGGAGACGGTCCTGTTTTAATTAACGCAAGGCACTTCTTGCACATGATGTACAGCAAAAGCAACTGACTGCATTCAAGCAGGCTTGGGCCAATAACTTCTCTGCTTCTGCATTTTACCCGTTTCTTTTTTCTTTCCTGTGGCTTTTCAAGTCAACTTTGATATGAAATATCTTGGAGCTTTCTGCACTTAAAAGATGTTACATGTCATTCTGGAAGCCACTGTTAATCTGCAAAAATCAATGCGTTGACAGAGCTCAGGAGGATTTTAAGCACATTAAAGTGTTTTCAGATTTCATGCAGGAAATCTCCCATCCCCCAGCAAAGGATGGAAATATTTTACTAAAGTCAATAACTGCCTGAAGCACAGCTTGCCCGGCAGTGACAGCAGCAACAGCTGTTGGTGCAGGAAAGTTATGAAATAAACTTTTGTGCACTCATCTCCTTCCATAAGGATTTGGGGGAGGGGACGACGACGACTGGAAAACAACAAAACTTTAATGAGGAATCTAAATGCCTTCAAAAAGAAAGCCATAAAAAAGGAATTTGAAGTTGATTTAATCCTTTGAAAATGCTGGGTGGAATATCTATTTTTACCAACTTTGATACACAACCACAGTCTGTAGTCATAAACGTCCTGCTCTAGAGCTGAAGGTTGATTTTGGTGCCATGTCAAGATGAAAAATGATAGCTTGGCATTGCCTAGGCCAGAGGTGCCTATTTAAAGCCAGACTAAACGGATTCACATTTTTGCAAGTAGGCTTTTCAGGCAAGTAGTTTGTTTAACATGATCTACTCTTTCACCCCACTGAGGAGGCAACTGAAGACTCTGGCCACAGTCCAGCACAGAGGTAGGCACCCTTAAACCCTTTGAAATCAAGGCCTAAGCATATCTAACTCGATGTTGGACTGAGGCCTCTGAGTGATAGAGACCAAGAGAATGCATGTGGGGACTGTGCTATACAATGGTTCAGAGGGGGAGAAAATTCTGTTGCAGTTCTCCAAGCATTTATCTGAGTGAGGAAATGCTATCCTATCATAGGGCTGTTGTGCTTCAGCTTTCATTATTCCATCATATTTTCTAAACCAAGGAATGACCTATCGCTCGCCAACAAGCCATTGGTGGCATCTTGCAATACCATCTGAAGAAAACTCTGACTCTTGAGAACGTGTTATGCTGAACCTGTTCATTCTCAATCAGTCAATCATTTATTTATTTATTACGGTCAAAGACCAGCACTATAAAATTTTAAAA
The DNA here is from genome assembly GCF_030035675.1 of Rhineura floridana. Lineage (NCBI taxonomy): Eukaryota > Metazoa > Chordata > Lepidosauria > Squamata > Rhineuridae > Rhineura > Rhineura floridana. The sequence goes on from NC_084482.1 coordinate 102,933,052, forward strand.
CAATAAAACATATTGTTCATTCTGGTCTGTCAATTTTCTTGCACCTGCTCTGAGTCTCAAGCAATGAGTTCTGTAAACCAAGCACTGATTCCCTACACACCCAAGATTTCTGGGATCTGTTTTTCCTTTTTTTACTAGAACCCCGAGATCCACTAGCCTTAGCTAGGTGCAAAATTGTTGCTCAGAGGGCAGAGCCAGAAGCAAAATAAGGTGTGGCTCCACTATTGCACTCCACAAGCCATACACTGGAATAATCTCTATATGCACGAATAAATCTACATCTGAGTTACTACAGATGAGGGATTCCAACATCTGTTTTTGTTGCTACTGTTAAATCAACTGCTTGTCAGTCTACTGCAAATCATGCTGCGATCTACCAGTAGATCCTGATGTACTTTTTACCCACTCTGGCAAGAGCCGGTGATCAGAGCAGGGAAATGAAGGGAGTTTGATGTGGGATATCAGCAACATAGCCCAGAACTGTCCTGCTTTTGGGAATCAAGTGATCCCAGAGAGCCACATGCCACTGCCTGCTGTCCTCCCTCAGTCTGGTCAACTCATCACTTAGGGAGGTCACCAGAATTCCTCTTTAGCCCCAGACTGTCTGCTCCTGGTAGACCTGATCATCTTACACTACCCAGGAGCATCTTTCACGGTTCTACAGGACATGTTCCTTTTCCTTGACTGTGGGTAGGTGCCACCCAGCAGGGTTCATCTGTACTTTTCTCCGTCCCCTTCCTGTATTCATCCTTACTCAGCCATCTGCACATCATTCTAAATCAGTGAATGGAGATGGAAACCACAGCTTCCTGTGTCAGTAATGCAGGTGCATCTAAAGTGCCCAATATTTCCTGCCAAGTAGCCATTTCAGTTTGCAACTTCCTACATTTTCTCATAGGCTAAAAACAAGAGTCGCATTTCCACAGAAACATTTTAAGGCTGCTCATCTCCCATTTAGGTTTCAAAATAAGGAGTGAGTTTTCAAGAGTGCCACTATCATCCAGCAAGGCTATTGTATGTCAGTTGTGGTCACATTTTAAGGATTGATGACATAGCCACTTTGCCCTGGCATAAATGACTGTAGTTAGTGCAGGCAACAGAGAATTGGGAGTGTGGAGTATAAATAGCAACACTGTTGGATGTCTTTATTGCAGCAAACAGGAAGGAGGGGCAGGGGATGTATGTGTGTATTGTTCCTTCTCTGAATACCCCAGGGGCATAATCATTTGTCCAGGTGTTTTCCACTTTCTATCATACGCTAGATGATAGTCCCATTCAAAAGAGGAAGACAGATTTCAGACACAAGGTTTGTGACTTCTGGCTATAAATAACACTTTGCACATTTTGCTTTATGACAAAAATATGCACCCTCAACATTCCGTACATGTGAGACCCTGGAAGTATGTTTTCTGTTTTATTCAAAAGCAAGTTTCAAATAAAACTGAGTTTATAGAGGGATTTCAAACTCTTCTGAAATATTCTTTCAGATATTACAAAGTCAGTCCTAGCTAGCTAATGTTAGAACAGCTGTAGGAAGACCATGAGATGTCTGAAATCACGTTTTTCCTGTAAAGATGAAGCAGCTACATAGTTGGCCATTTAATGGTCACTCTCATCTTTTTTTCCCCAGAGTGACTGCCCTGAACCAATTGAATAAAATGTCCATGTTTATGAAGGAGCAGGTGCTTCAAGTCTTTACAGAGCTGCCCATGTTTAATAATTGGGTAGATTATTTGGATTGATTTTGTGCCATCTGAAAGTAGTGACAAACCTTCATGCCAAACAAGCCTTGGAAAATCTCACCTCTTCCTTGGAAGTGAGATTCGATTACACATAAGGGAGGGATGGCTCTCCCATGCATTGTAGCAATTACTCCCCTCTATCTTGGAATGTCCCTTCCCATCCCTACAATATTTTGTTGTTGTTATGTGCCTCCAAGTCGACTACGACTTATGGCAACCCTATGAATCAGTGGCCTCCAAGAGCATCTGTCATGAACCACCCTGTTCAGATCTTGTAAGTTCAGGTCTGTGGCTTCCTTTATGGAATCAATCCATCTCTTGTTTGGCCTTCCTCTTTTTCTACTCCGTTCTGTTTTCCCCAGCATTCTTATCTTTTGTAGTGAATCATGTCTTCTCATTATGTGTCCAAAGTATGATAACCTCAGTTTCATCATTTTAGCTTCTAGTAACAGTTCTGGTTTAATTTGTTCTGTTGTTGCTATGTGCCTCCAAGTCAACTACGACTTATGGCGACCATATGAATCAGTGACCTCCAGGAGCATCTGTCATGAACCACCCTGTTCAGATCTTGTAACTTCAGGTCTGTGGCTTCCTTTATGGAATCAATCCATCTCTTGTTTGGCCTTCCTCTTTTTCTACTCACTTCTGTTTTTCCCAGCATTATTATTTTTTCTAATGAATCATGTATATACACTTTATTTATTTTATTTGATTGATTGATTGATATCCTGCCCTTCCTCCCAGCAGAACATGTGGGGAGAGCCTCATAGTCAATCAAAATTATGTTCATGCAGCACATAAACTATGGAATTCACTCCCACAGGAGGCAGTGATGTACACCAACTTGGATGGCTTTAAAAGAGGTTAGAGAAATACATGGAGGATAAACATATCAACGGCTACAAGCTGTGATGGCTATAATCTGCCTCCACAGCTTCTGAATACCAGTTGCTGGAAACCGGAGGAGGGGAGAGTGCTATTGTGCTCAGGTCCTGTTTGCGGGCTTCCCATAGGCATCTGGCTGGCCTCTGTCAGAACAGGATGCTGGACTAGATGGGCCATTGGCCTGATCCAGCAGGGCTCTTCTTATGTTCTTGTTGAGGTGGCAGGTGGAGAGGAAGGTAAGAGTAGATGACTTAAGGAACCTCTTCATGAACAGAAGAATGACATTTTTGCCAGTTACGCTAGACCCTTCCATTACAACATTTGGAATCTCAGACCTTAGTAGTTTCTCTTCCTCTTACCATTTTGTTTTACTTTGCTCAGATAAGCAACACAGATGACCTAATACTTGCTCAAATAAAAACGGCACCCTCTTTAAGGTCTCTTTATAATGGCATAGCGTAAATGCCTCTTTCAAAGAGGAAAGGGTTTTAGCCAGCAAGGAGACAAATGCCCTGTGGTCTGTTGTGCTAATGTTGTCATTCTTGACAGTGATTTACACTGGAAATTCCTAGAGGGGAAAAGAGCCATACCAAGGCCTGGAAGCCACAAACGGAGGCAACAGCATGTTATGACACATTTAGGAAATAATTCCACTGCATGCCATATGCAAATAATCTTCTTTAGTTAGCAAATGTTTAGATGGTGAGCAGAAAAGGTTTTTTTTCTGGAAGGGAAAGACGGAAACAAGATAATTTCTCCACCTGTTCCTCCTCCACTCCCAGCAATGAAGCAGCTGGTTTCTGAAGGGTAAGATTTTTTGCCTTTCTTTTCATCTTTCAGCTGGGGTATCATAAACCAACATCCTACTTCCTAGGTGCCTCTAGAGGTGCATGTGCCAGACTGAAAATTAGATTGTGGGATGTTTTTCTGGTGTTCATGAATGACAAAGCTATGCGTTAGGAAAGCAATGAAAATTTATTTAAAGCATGTACCCCAGCAAGTAAAATAATTATGAAATGAAAGCTATATTGAAACCAGTTGGATTCAAGAAGTAAGAGTGCTCCCAATGCTGTCCCTGAATGCAAATGAAGAGGTTATGGTTTTGTTGGATTTCTGATCCAAAGGTCTTCTGGTCACAATCTTCGTATCGTCCACATTGAAAGTCTGTTTGATTCTGTGTATGAATTTATTTGCTCTCCATCAGCCTTGTTTCTCTGACCTGGCAAAATTTAGGCACGGGGGTCTTGCACCAGGGACTTTGGAAAGTCAGGCCCCCAAGGCCTTCCTCTGTGCCCCAATGTGGTAGCTTTCCAAAGGGGGAAACTAATGACCAGGCTATGGTCTGAAGGCACATGTGGCGAGCTCCCTGCCAAAGCTAAGCAGGGTCAGGTCTGGTCAGTGCCTGGATGGGAGACCGCCTGGGAATGATATATAAGCCGCCTTGGGTTTCTATCATGAAAAGAAAGGCGGGGTATAAATGTAATAAATAAATAAATAATAAATTGTCATTCAGCATTATCACTTTGAAAACCCAGAGGATGGTATTGTAGCTACCATGTGGCAAATACACCCACTTGTGCACCCATTTTGGCTGTTTCCAGAAACATTAGACCAGGCCCCATCGCTGATTCTTTTATTCATGATTTTCCTTACCCCAGTGCAGTTCAATTAAAATAATTATACTGGGAATAGAAGGCATTGTTCTATTTTTGTGATGTCCTTCAGAGACAGACCAGTTTTGCAGACTAATAGATCACAACTCCCAATTCCTTGACTTGAACCACTACACCTGTGTCTCCTAGTATAAAAAGAAATCCTCGAATTGGCCAGACTCCTTTGACAGCATTTATAGATTACAAGTTGTGTTCACAGCAAATGCTGTTTTTAATATTGATACATTTACTATGCCTGGATGTGAACCTGGCACATTCTCATATAATTCTAATCTAGGTTTTGATGATGATGATTTTAGTTGCTTTTTTCAAATTGAAAACTCAAAGTTACATTACATTAAAATCAAACTTACATTAAAAACAAGAATAGAAACATCCTAAAATACTTAAACTGCATAAAAACAAAATCCAACTTCTCTCCACCTGACTACAAACAAACAAAAAAATAAACTCCAAAAAAACTGGGTGAATAAAAATGTTTTTACCTGGTGCCTGAAGACAGGCAGCGATGGCACCAGTGTGGGAAGCCACCTCTGAGAAGGCCCATTCTTGTGTTGCCACACCGTGCATCCCTTAGAGAGGGCACATGGAGAAGGCCCTCATGATGAATGCAGGGTCTGGATTGGTTTATGTGAGAGGCGGTCCTTGAGATATTGGGGTCATGAGCTGCATAAGGCTTTAGATCAAAACCAGTGCTTTGAATTTGGCCCAGAAACTAATTGGTAGCGAGTGCAGCCATGCCAGAATTGGTGTTTTCTGACTGTCTTGCTCTGGTCAGCAGTCTGACTGCTGAATTCTGCACCAAGTGCAGTTTCTGTACCATCTTCAAAGGGAGCCCCACATATAATACATTGCAGTAATCTAACATAGAGGTTACCAGAGCATAGACAGCAGAAGTTAGGCTATCCTTGTCCAGATAGAGACTTAGCTGAGCCACCAGCGAAAGCTGATGGAAGGCACTTTGCACCACCGAAGTCACCTGGACCTCAAATAGTAGATCCAGAAGTATCTCCAAACTACACACATTTTCCTTCAGAGAGAGTGTAACGCCTTCCAGAACAGGCCATGCCCCACACATCCAGTCTGGGGAGTCACCCACTAACAGTGTCTCAGTCTTACTTGGATTAAGTTTCAGTTTGTTGGCTCTCATCCACTTCATCTAGCACATCCACTGCCACACCTGCAGATGTGAAGGAGAAATAGAGCTGCTTATTATCAGTATATTGCTGGCAATGCACTCCAAACCTTCGGAGGATCCAACTCAGCAGTTTCATGTAAATGTTAAACAGCATAGGAAATAGAACTGAACCCTGTGGGACCCCACACTGAAGGCTCTGTGGGCCCGAGTAACAGGCCCCAAGCACCACTCTCTGAAAAGAACCATCTAAGTAGAACTGGAACCACTGCAGGGCAGTGCTACCCACCCCCAACTCAAGACACTTGCTCCAGAAGAATAGCATGGTCAATGGTGTCAAAAGCTGCTGATAGGTCAAGGAGGATTACACACTCCTCTCTCAAAGCATCATATAGTGTGACCAAGACAGTTTCTGTGCCAAAACCTGGCCTAAACATTGATTGAAATGAATCTAGAAAATCAGTTTCATCCAAGAGAGCCTGGATCTGGCCCCACAACCACACACTCAAAAACCTTGCCCAAGAAGGGAGTATTAGCGACCAGCCAATAATTACTTAGATTTCCTGAAACCGGGGAGGGTTCTTGTCTTACCACCACCTCCTTTAGGCAGGCGGGGACCACCCCCTCTTACAAGGGAGCATTAATCACCTGCCTGGCCCAGCTGACCATCTCTTCCTTGTTAGTTTTTATTAGCCATAAGAGGCAAGAGCGCAAGTGGTTGCTCGAACTAAACCAAGCACCTTGTCCACATCCAACATAACAGGGCTAGACAGTGCTCTGGACACCTCTTGAGCTTCATCCACTCTAACAGTGGAGTTGAATTCCCAGTGGATGCAAACGATTTTATCTTGAAATTGTTTTGCAAAAAAGTCACAGTGAACCACCATTGGTTCTACCAACTCCTTAGGGCCAGATTGTAAAAGGCACTGCACTGCCTGGAAATGCTCTGCTGGACAACACAATGAGCATGCAATGGAAGCAGCAAAATATGTCTTCTTAGTCGCCTTCACTTCCATTGAGTAGGTTCAATAATGGGCATTCACCAGTGTTTGATTGCATTTGTCTGGAGTTTTCCTCCACTTGTGTTCAAGCTGTCTCCCAACTTGTTTCATTGCCCTCAGCACTGGTGTATACCAAGCAGCCGACTGAGCTATATCAAGTGGGAGAGGGCGCTCAGGGACGATCATGTCCATAGCCCAGGCCATCTGGGTACTCCACAGATCAGCCAGGGCTTCAACAGGAGCACCAGTCATACCAACTGGAAAATCCCCCAGAACCATCTGGAAACCAATTGGATCCATCAGCCTTCGAGGGCGGGCCATCCTAATAGGTCCCTTGCCTCTGCAGAGGGGAAAAGGAGCTGAGAGTCTAAATCTCAACATGATGTGATGTGACCATGACAAGAGACTGTTAATATCCCCCACTCTCAGATCACCCTCTTTCTGCCCGATCGAGAAAACTAGATCCACTGTGTGGCCTACCACATGTACAAATAGCAGTAGTAATAAAATAGCAATTGTTTGTGTTTGATGTAGTTCTGTTAGATGTGGCTACAGTTCTTTTGTTTTGATGCTAGTAGATGATGTTCAATAAAAATTGTTGCAAAAGTTGCAGTGTATGTTACCTTGGCATAGGATTTATCAAAATCTTTCATGTAATAGGACATTTTGTGGAATGTAGTCTTGTTTTTCTGAAAATTGGGAAAGTTAGCAATAAATTTAGGGATGCATCATAAATGTATCTTCTTCAAAGGAAAGTTTTAGTATAACTATCCCATCCTTTGAGTACTTATCTCTTCTTGAGGGGCACCTATCTCCTTTGCCTGCATCCTAAACAGCCTTGCTGATTCAGGTAATTATGATTTAATAGGGTTTCTCAGCTCTGCATCAGTATTTTAGAATTGCAATGATAGCAGTTGTATTTTATAATGCTTCTGTGTTATTGACTAACTTCATTTATTTTATATTATGTAATGTGTGATTAAGTTCTGTTAAGTAAATGAAATGTATTTACCAAACTTACATGTCTAAGACTCCTCCCTGAACTTTAAGTTTCTGTGTGTTAAAACAGAGGGTGACTAACTCTCCCCCTTAACATGGCATCTGTTGCAGAGGGAGCTAAGGTGACCCTTAACTGCCAGACTCAGTGTCTGTTACATAGAAACCGTGCTTAGACTTTTACTCTGAACAAAACAAATTTGCCATACCAGCTCTCCAGAGATCAAGTGATGGAAACCGCCAATACAGTTCCACCTGAGACGGTAAAGCTTCTGATTCTGGCCTGGTTCCTCACTCCGTGCAACTCTTTCAGGTATAAACAGAGCTATTCCTGTTCCTTCTTACTTGCAAGCTGTATGGCTAGTGCCCACTTTTCTCCAGACTGCCAGCCCTTGCAGTTATTTTGTTCACCCTAGGCAATCACTTCTCATTCATCCTTCTCTGTCAAAGGTGTGCTATTTTAGTCAAGGGAAGTGCATTTTGTAGAAACCCATTGGCTACAATAATGTGAATCAGTAGCTCCCTTCTGTAGTTTATCTCCAAATCACTTGGGGAGTGGAGGAGAGAGTGAGGGTGGGGCCACACCAGCTAGCCTCAACCCCACAATCATATCTTCTGTTAATCCCAATTTCCACCATCCACACATTGAGGCTTAAGATCCTCATGTGATTGATTGATTGATTGATTGAACATGCAGGGTTCTAAGTCATGCAGGAAACCTACACTTGTAGAACAGGCTGTCTGTTGCAGATCTTGACCCCAATGTGTGGTGGGGGTAGGGGCAATAAGTACAGCTCCACTTTCCCCTTCATGTAATACGATGGGAGAACAACTGAAGGGGGCTTAGTGACTCACTTAAATGAAAGGATGGAGGCCTTAGTGCAGCGGTGGAACACCTACCTTACAAATATAGAAGTCCCAGTCTCGATCCTGGGCATCTCCAGTTAAAAAAGGCTCAGTGGGAAGGCAGGGAAAGACCTCTGCCTAACACTCTGGACAACTAGTTGGACCCATGGATCTGTGTTCTTGCTCTGTATAAAGCAGGTTCATATGAAGATGGGTGAGAAATATTCAGTTAGAAACATGTTTCTGTTGAACAGAGATTGGAACAGTTTTTGATAATAGTTGTATTTCCGTTTTTGTAGTAATATATCGAAAATGCTTTTCAACACTGCTGCAACTTTTTGGCAGTGCTTTTTCTGTGTATAATTCGGTGTAATATGAACCTGTTTGTAAGTACATTCTGGGTCACTGAGCAACTATGCCTGATGAATGTTTACAACATCATCAAGGTCTGGTGTGTTAATACTTCCTAAACAGGGATGCTTGATGAGAACTTTCAGAGTGTGACAGAACTTAAATCAGTATCTTCTCTTATTCTTGGATTTCACATTAGCACATGGTGAGCTGGTTCAAGTGTCATGATGAACCAGGGGTTTTTGTGACAGGAACAAGCTGCAGTGAAGCTTGAACTTGTACACTCTCCCTCCTCTCTCCCCAGGCACAGCTGCAAAGAGCAGATTAGAAGGTTTTGCTTCTGTTTTTTAACTGCGGCTTCCAACAAACAGTGGTTTGTCTTAACTATTGTTTGTTTGAAACAGGCCAACTTCAAACCATTGAGTTCAGTGGCACTTATTTCCAGGTAAATATGTTTAGGATTGCAGCGTTACATGCATTGGCCTCTGGTGTAGCCTCCCATTCCTACCCCGTAGCATGTTAGTTTGAATTATTTGCCGTCATTCCCCTTCTGTATAGAGTTCTACAAACTGCACCATATTTTTTAATGGTAATTCTAATTTCTTGCCAAATTCATCCCTCTGAGTAGGTAAGATTTGGTAGATTTCTGTTCAGCTGTACAGGGTTTTAAGCACATAGCAAATGTATGAGTGTGCACACACACGCCAAATACAGTTCATATTGACCTTTAATACGTGATTGCATATGAATACATATTTGTTTGCTTTATTGAAATACTTCTGGAAACATTATGTTGCTTAGATAATTAATCCCAGTCCTTTTAATGTTAATAACTCTGCTCTAGTTCAGGCCTACACAACTTATGCAAACAGAGCCTGCCAGCCATATATGTCAGCCCATCAGGGTTTCAGTAAAAGGACAAGCAGGCAACTGCGAACAATAGGGGAGGGGGCTGACAGATCACAATACATGGCTAGTGGGTTATAAATTGTGCAGCCTGCTCTAGCTTTGGCTGAACAGTAGTGCTCCTTCCCCTTGCCACTCCTTTTCTCTCTAGAAGGCATTCATTTAGACAGTTTTGTAATTGTTTCATTTAATTGAAATGTGTCTGTGTTCAGACATTTGCTGTCTATGGTTTGTTGTCAGAAGAGAGAACTGTCTTGTGAAAGGGTTGTTCAATTCTGTCCTCTCACATTCTTTTTAGACCCAGCTTAGCATGGATCAGTTCATTTTGGGATTGATGCCACCATTTAGATTATGATGTGTGCAGAAGAATTTGGAAATTGAGCTAGCCTGAATTATTTCAGCTGCTGTAAAATCAGTTCTCCATCACAGATGGATGTGGGTATATTGGGGGAAAGGAAAAGAAAGCACAAGAAAGTGAAAAGAGAACTTTAAACTTATTGTGTGTGGGGTGGGGGTGGGGAATTGTCTACATTTTTTGTTGTTGCTTTGCCTGCTTGAAGAACTGATTGGCTATGGAAGGAAGTCTGAGAGCACACAGTTCTTGAAAACCTTGAATTTACTCAGGGGTAAATCATAGGAAGTCGTGAGATCTTTTCTTCCTGGATGAACTCCAAAGCTACAGTAACTCCAGGCATATCGTGTAACATTGTCTCAAACAACTCCTCAACTCCTTTTCATGCATCGTGTTTATCTCCATTGTAAGTTCTTCGGAAGAGGGACCATTTAGAAGAAGGTTAATTGTGAAGCCATATGACTTGTGTTGTGGTGTTACATACCTCACTCTGTTTTCAACAATTTATTTACATAAACACGGTCTCAGTCTCAGGCTGACAAATGAGTATGCAATTCCCTCTATTACCAAATCCCCACCACGCAGAGGAGCATTTCATTCCAACCCTATCTTTGAAGAATATTTATTAACAGCTGGTGTATCTAGCAGCAAGTATACAACTGATTCTACAAATTTAGTATCAGTGAACATTGCTGATTTTTACAATGCGGCAAATTTTCCTTTTGCCATACAATCCCTTCACCCCTCCTCCCAAATCTGTCCCTTTGTTTTTGTTGGAATGGAGCCAAACCTTTACTTGTTCTGTAGTGTCTTGATTTGATTTATATCCATAAACAATTCCATAAAATACTGAAAATGTTCCTCTTAATCTCTTGGGTTTTAATAATAGACTCCTGATTATCTCTGAGAGACATTGCTATAGGTCATGAGTGCTTGTATTCTCAAGGTCTCTGTTTTCGTCTACATGGCAGTTATCTTCTGGATGATAGATTGGAGTTTAGACTTAAATAATTCATTTGCTCAGCCTGTCAAATTTTGCTAGAAATATTAAAGTGAGAAAGGCATGAACATCAACACTCTGGACTTATCTAGTCGGCTGAGTATCAAGCTATTTTAATATAGTGATAACAGCTTGGGATCTATTTTAGAAATGTTGTCTACTGGGTGGCTGCTTAGTCTTCCTGTTTATTTATTTATTTTTAACCCGTTTAAAAACGCATCTTCAAACACCTCCCCCAGAACAGATTTTCGGTGGAATTTTCAGAACCGCATAGGAATGTGGCCAAGCTGTATGCTGCATGTATATTTGTTGTGAATGCACTATTAATTAATTATATTGTTTTTATATTGTTTTAAATTTTTTAATTGTTTTTTAAAAGATGTATTTTAAATTGCATTTGTTTTTAGTTACTGTAAACCGCCCAGAGAGCTTCAGCTATGGGGCAGTATACGAGTATAATTAATAAACAAACAAACAAACAAACAAATAAATAAATTTATATCCTTCCCAGAGAGGCAAACAAAAACACTAAAAACATTTTTAAAGCATCTTTGAAAATAAATCCTTTAAAACAATTCCAGCACAGACGCAGACTGGGATAAGATCTCTTCTTAAAAGATTTGTTGGAAGAGAAAGGATGAATAATGGGATTTTTAGTGTTGCTTTTGTGGATCAAAGGGGGTAAGGGCATAAGCTGCCACTTAGTTCAGTTGGACTAGATCGCAGTAAAGTCGGCTAGGCAGGTGATATGGTCTGCAGCCTTGAGAACCTTCTGTATTTCTGATTAAGAATATATGAAGTTGAAACATTTTAACAGGTCTTTGCATGAGTGATGAACTTGTTAGATATGTTGAGATTTCAGAAAACTGTTTCATGCAAAGGAGTTAAAACTGCCATATGCACATATGTCATTTGGCACAAATGATTTAAAATATGATAATACAGCTGTCACAAGAATAAATAATTCCCGTTGGGGTGCATGTGATAACAATGAAGACGTTCCTAGTCCAAGGTGAGTTTGTGGCAGGCTTACAGAAAGTAGCAGAACAGTTTAGGATTGAAGCCAGACAAAGAAAAAAAGAAATTCTCTTTTCTGACTCACTGTTGCAGGCTTTGTTCACTGTGGCTAGGACGGATTGTAAACAATCATGGTAGGGGTTTTAAATTTCATTCCTGTGATGAAGTGGATAAAGTGCTGGAACTGAATGTGAGAGATCCAGATTGAAATCCCTGCTGAGCCACAAAGCTCATTGGGTGGCGTTGAACCAAGTCAGTGTCTCTCAGCTTAGAATTCTTGGGCCATTAGCATAGTCCTGTGGATTCTTTTGACCTGCAGCGTCAGGGGAGAGAGAGACAGATAGGGCTCTTGGCACAATACTTTTCCAGTCACATCTCAAGAGCAGGTCTCTGGCTTCTGTGCTTCCTCTTCCTCCACCCACCCACCCGTTCATGTCACAGTGCATAGAAAGAAACAACCAAACTGGGAGATCCCATGTATGTTTGCTAATAACAATTATTGTGTGGCTTGGGAAAAATGGAGGAGAGGCAGACAGGGTGTGTGTGTGTGTGTGTGTGTGTGTGTGTGTGTGTGTGTGTGTGTGTGTGTGTGTGTGTGTGTGTGTGTGTGTGTGTGTGTGTGTGTGTGTGTGTGTGTGTGTGTGTGTGTGTGTGTGTGTGTGTGTGTGTGTGTGTGTGTGTGTGTGTGTGTGTGTGTGTGTGTGTGTGTGTGTGTGTGTGTGTGTGTGTGTGTGTGTGTGTGTGTGTGTGTGTGTGTGTGTGTGTGTGTGTGTGTGTGTGTGTGTGTGTGTGTGTGTGTGTGTGTGTGTGTGTGTGTGTGTGTGTGTGTTCAAGTCGATTATGACTTAAGGCAACCCTATGAATCAGCAACCTCCAGTAGCATCTGTTGTAAACCACCCCATTCAGATCTTGTAGGTCCCGGTTTGTGGCTTCCTTTATGGAATCAATCATCTCTTGTTTGTCTTCCTCTTTTTCTACTCCCTTCTGTTTTCCCCAGCGTTATTGTCTTTTCTAGTGAATCAGGTCTTCTCATTATGTGTCCAAAGTATGATAACCTCAGTTTCATCAGACCAGCTCCTAATCTCAATGGACATAGAGAGAAGTTCAGGATTATATATCGGTGAACTGTCTCAAACATACTACCAGCTGATAAATTATACTCTAGACAGTGCTAGATCTGGAAGTGTCTCAAATCAAAGCTATGTCTCTAGTAGTACACTTTAGATGCCAGCTCTCTCTGAAGCGCTCTTAAAAAAATGAGGGATAAGGTTGCTAACACATTGCTAATTTCAATTTAATGAGCTAGCTCCTATTTGAGAATTGGTGAGAGTGGTGCCAAAAGCTTTGAAAGGGAGAAGGATGGAGCAATACATTATCTGGAGCCAAATTACTAACACAAAAGCATCTGGAATTATTTATCTAATTATGAAACCTGCATAATATTAACAGAATTCTTTCAGCAATGAAACGGACAAATTTTCATTTGCATCCTTTGGTTAAAAAGGCAGTGTGGAAAGCATTGCTCTCCCCCACCAAACCGACAAACTATAATAATTCACTTTCTGATAACAAATATCAGAATGACGCTAAAGAATGGCAAGATGGCTGCCACAAGGGATCATAGTGCCCTTGATGTACGGGGCAGCTAGAGCCCATATGTAGTGCAATATAAACAGCCCAATGGCTGTTGATTCCCACTAAAAGGTTGGCTGGCCTCATGGGAAAACTTATTAAACTTTAAATCAGCATATGCTCCCTGCTGCCATACTTAGTTTTAAAATGTGTGAAATCAAAGTCACGATGACATGGCGCATGCAGTTCATGCACAGAGCTGGGTTCTGTGTGTGGACTGCCTTTTGCCTATCCTGCACAGAAGGGTTTTGAAGGCAGGGTGGGGGTGATGCAACCAGCAGCCAGGGAGTCTTATCGTGATCCACAGATGTTTGTTTCCAGACATTTCAAGCTCTCCGTTGACTTCAATGGGAATGTCTTAACTTATACCACTTCTTCTGCAGGTATAGCATTACACACTATTTGATTTGCTTTCATGGAATCATTTGTAGTTTGTCTACCAATGGGTATGATTTAAGAAAGCTCTTCACTCTTTCCTAGGATTTCATCCTTACCCATTCCATAATAATATCACTAGGCCTTTCTCATATCTCAGGATCTGTGGTGGCTTGTAAATAAAGCCTGTGAAATTTTATGTTCTTAAATTCATAAATTTGGCAAATGCTCTAAATAGCTTTACCAGATATCTTTAATAAACAGCTATCAGAAAATGAAAAACATCCCTTTTACAATACAAATATGCTTAATTTTTTTAAGCTGTGGTTTTTTGGTAAAATAATTCCTGAGTGAATGAAGGTGGCGGTAATAACAATGGGAGCATTTACTGAAGGCTGCTGGGAGAATTATCTTCCCTTTGACTTTAATAAGCTGATTTATTTATGGACATTGGCTGAGAAGACTTGGAATACAGGAAAAGAGAAGATGACTGTCTAAAGCCCTTGCCATAATAAAATTAAGGATTTGCATAAGGGTATTGCTATATGGGATGATATAGGAACAATTTGTATATCTTGTATACAGAACCCTCAGGAGTTTGCTCAAAAATTTCTTCCACCAAGCAAAAGCTTAATGATTCACTTTTTAGTTCTGCTGGCTCGTTTTTCTTCTAAGCACCTCTGGCAATTTCACACATTACTCAGAGGCAAGCCTGAATTGTTTTGTTACAGGGAATGCCAGTATTTCTGGCCAATAGCAGTTCTCTGACAAGTGTACTTGTACACATTTGCAAACATGCTTGCCATATTTATACTTTACATTGTTAAGTGCACACTTTTTACATTGTAAGTGTGCATTCAAAAACATAACCAGAAGTGGCCCTCCACTTACTAGGACTAATATTTTGCTATGCCTCTGGTGCTTTCCTAAGTGTGAGGGCTGGTTCATCCATTTGCAGATTTGCCCTGACTGGACCTGATGTCATGTGCGACAAGCGTTGTCCCCAGATGTAGCTGCAGCTAACCAGAAGTGATCACTGATTTGCAGCAACTGAAAATGTGTCCCAAATTTATAAATCACCACTAGGGCTCTGCATCTCTTTTTGTGGATATCCTGGCCCATATATTGCATTATCCACACAAATGTGTCCCCAAGGGTAGTTGTCTAGTGAAGATTTGAAATATCTGAAATGGCCCCTGGCTTCTAAGTTAGATGACACTTTATAGTGCATTGTGGTGCATTCTTTCATAGCTACAGTTAGGTAAGTGCTTAAAATCATTCAGTGTCCTCCCTTACAGTGTAAATACTTTTTTTAAAGAAGCAAACAACAAAGATATACATAAAGTAAGGATCCGTTCTGGTGTTTTGAAATGGCTGCAAGAGAAGAAAAGTTATAGGTGAAAATAAATTATACTTCCTTCCATAAAGGAAGCCACAGACCTGAACTTACAAGATCTGAGCAGAGTGGTTCATGACAGATGCTCTTGGAGGTTGCTGATTCATAGGGTCGCCATAAGTCGTAATCGACTTGAAGGCACATAACAGCAACAACAACAAGAGAGAAAACCTCTGGACATCCTGTTGAAGTAGATAGCCAGGCAAATGGTTTATCTATTTCATGGTCACATACTGTATCCCCTAGCAATTAGAAGCTATTTAAGGTCTCTTGGGTGAGAGTGGCTTACACAGGGAGTGGAGCCACAGCAATGTCCTTCCAGCAACAGAGTTGCTGGCACTTATCAGGAGGGGAGAGGAGATGGTAAAGTCAGAGCTGGGAACAACAGTGGGAGCATCTGATTGGCTCTTCTGGTGCATCTGCACAGCCTTGACCTCACTGCCTCCTCTCCTCTCTCCCTCCCAGTAAACAGTAGCATCTCCACTGTTGGAAGGCTATTGCTACAGCTCTGCCTCATTGAGCAAGCCATTCCTGCTCTTGGGATTAATTTTTAAAAGGAGTGTACCACATGTTTGGACATTGATCTCATATGCTGCCTTTTATGGAACCACTGTGTCACTTCCTGTGTTCCCAAACTACCAATCTCCACAAGTCTGTTAGAGGCCTCGGTGAAATGGAGCAGCTCCAAGGCCCAAAGTGTAGTCATGGTTGTTCAGCCAGGAACAACCTGGTAACGAGAGAGGAAGTTCTAGGCTTAATGGACAATATAAAAACTGACAAATCACCGGGCCCGGATGGCATCCACCCGAGAGTTCTCAAAGAACTCAAAGGTGAAATTGCTGATCTGCTAACTAAAATATGTAACTTGTCCCTTGGGTCCTCCTCCGTGCCTGAGGACTGGAAAGTGGCAAATGTAACGCCAATCTTCAAAAAGGGATCCAGAGGGGATCCCGGAAATTACAGGCTAGTTAGCTTAACTTCTGTCCCTGGAAAACTGGTAGAAAGTATTATTAAAGCTAGATTAACTAAGCACATAGAAGAACAAGCCTTGCTGAAGCAGAGCCAGCATGGCTTCTGCAAGGGAAAGTCCTGTCTCAGTAACCTATTAGAATTCTTTGAGAGTGTCAACAAGCATATAGATAGAGGTGATCCAGTGGACATAGTGTACTTAGACTTTCAAAAAGCGTTTGACAAGGTACCTCACCAAAGGCTTCTGAGGAAGCTTAGCAGTCATGGAATAAGAGGAGAGGTCCTCTTGTGGATAAGGAATTGGTTAAGAAGCAGAAAGCAGAGAGTAGGAATAAACGGACAGTTCTCCCAATGGAGGGCTGTAGAAAGTGGAGTCCCTCAAGGATCGGTATTGGGACCTGTACTTTTCAACTTGTTCATTAATGACCTAGAATTCGGAGTGAGCAGTGAAGTGGCCAAGTTTGCTGATGACACTAAATTGTTCAGGGTTGTTAAAACAAAAAGGGATTGCGAAGAGCTCCAAAAAGACCTCTCCAAACTGAGTGAATGGGCGGAAAAATGGCAAATGCAATTCAATATAAACAAGTGTAAAATTATGCATATTGGAGCAAAAAATCTGAATTTCACATATACGCTCATGGGGTCTGAACTGGCGGTGACCGACCAGGAGAGAGACCTCGGGGTTGTAGTGGACAGCACGATGAAAATGTCGACCCAGTGTGCGGCAGCTGTGAAAAAGGCAAATTCCATGCTAGCGATAATTAGGAAAGGTATTGAAAATAAAACAGCCAATATCATAATGCCGTTGTATAAATCTATGGTGCGGCCGCATGTGGAATACTGTGTACAGTTCTGGTCGCCTCATCTCAAAAAGGATATTATAGAGTTGGAAAAGGTTCAGAAGAGGGCAACCAGAATGATCAAGGGGATGGAGCGACTCCCTTACGAGGAAAGGTTGCAGCATTTGGGTCTTTTTAGTTTAGAGAAAAGGCGGGTCAGAGGAGACATGATAGAAGTGTATAAAAATTATGCATGGCATTGAGAAAGTGGATAGAGAAAAGTTCTTCTCCCTCTCTCATAATACTAGAACTCGTGGACATTCCAAGAAGCTGAATGTTGGAAGATTCAGGACAGACAAAAGGAAGTACTTCTTTACTCAGCGCATAGTTAAACTATGGAATTTGCTCCCACAAGATGCAGTAATGGCCACCAGCTTGGATGGCTTTAAAAGAAGATTAGACAAATTCATGGAGGACAGGGCTATCAATGGCTACTAGCTGTGATGGCTGTGCTCTGCCACCCTAGTCAGAGGCAGCATGCTTCTGAAAACCAGTTGCTGGAAGCCTCAGGAGGGGAGAGTGTTCTTGCACTCGGGTCCTGCTTGTGGGCTTCCCCCAGGCACCTGGTTGGCCACTGTGAGAACAGGATGCTGGACTAGATGGGCCACTGGCCTGATCCAGCAGGCTCTTCTTATGTTCTTAACTCTGTAGTTTGTATCTATTTTGTAATTATGAGGATAAACAGTCAATTTGGAGTTGAATCAAATTGATCTGTGTGACTTGGGGTACACCAACAATCAGATGTTTAGATGTACCTTTTTACCCTAGCCTTTTACACTTGTATAGTTTTAGGACCCACCCCAATTCATGTGATTGTAATTTGTTTTAAACTGTTTTTAGTGTTGTATTTTAAATTGTTGTCACCTGCACTGAGACCTTAGGTGAAGGGCGAATTATGGCAACTGCTGTTCACATTGACATTCCTCTTATTGCATAGCTCCCTAATTACCTTTTACCTTTGATGAGGGGAACAGGAAAGAGGTGGAGGAGGGAACACACAAGTCCAGAACCCACTTCTGATCTTGCCCTATATAGAATCCAGGGGTGAAGCAATAGCTGAACAGGGCCCAAATTACTTGTTAAGGGATGCTACTTTTAATCCTAGCAGGCCGAGTATTCACAACAAATGTTCAGAGTCTCAGATAAACTTGCTGTAACCTGTTTTGGGGGAGCAGTAATTATCTGAGAATCACTTTGCTGCTGGGTTCCCAAGTACACACTTCTATGCATGTTTAGTCAGAAGTAAGTCCCATTGAGTTCAGTTGGGCTTATTCCCAGGTAAATGTACATAAAACTGCATGTGGTGACTGAACTGGCAAGACACTCATTCATTTACCATTCTGCAGAGGCAACAGGCCTGTTTAGCAACACCCCTAAGCTTGATGTTAAAAGACCAGCAGCAAGAGGCTTGTTGTGCTTTGTTGCTCGTGCTGCACTAGGCAAGTCGCTTCTCTTCACTGTACATCCGTTATCCCATTTATGATGCAACAGTAGCAATTTATTTTCTACATTTATGCCCTACCCTTCCTCTAAAGACCTCAGGGGGATTTTGGCTTAGAAAGTCTTGGAAAGCTTGAGACAGGAGTACTTGAAAGACCAACTGCTCCCATATGGATTTTCCCCAGCTGTTCATACCCTCATCAGAGGCCCTGCTCTAAGTGGCCCCACCTTCTGAGGTTAGGTGAGCAGCTACCAGGAACAAGACTGTTCCCTTTTTCTACACCCTATTTGTAGAACTTCTTGCCCTTGTCTGCCCCCCTGACAGTACCTTTGATGACTATAATGTGCCAGGTAAAATGCCCAGGCTTTTAGTGGCAATTAATGGAGATTGGTAAATTGAGAAGGTTATTGTTCTGCCTCTGTTGGCTTTATTTACGCATATTGTTTGGTTTTTATGTGATTTTTTGTTTTTTAAACTTATTTGTTGTAAGCTGTTTTGAGGACTCTGCTCACAAGGTGGGATACGCATTTTAAAATGAAGAAAAACACAGAGGTTACTCCATCTTATCTTCACTACAGCCAAGTGAGATAAGTCAGGGTGGCATACTACACCAAGATCACCAGTGAGATTCATGACTGAGTGAGGTTTTGAATAACTCTAGCATCCTACCTGCTACATCATTCAGGGACACCCAATGAAGCCGAATGTTGGAAGATTCAGGACAGACAAAAAAAATACTTCTTCACACAGCACTCCCACAAGAGGCAGTGACGGCTACCAACTTCGATGGCTTTAAAAGAGGATTAAACAAATTCATGGAGGATAAGGCTATCAATGGCTACTAACCCTGATGGATATATTCTACCTCAATTGTCGAAGGTGGTATACTTCTGAATGCCACTTGCTAGAAACCCTGCAGGAGTGGAGAGTGTTCTTGCACTCGGGTCCTGCTTGTGGGCTTCCCATGGGCATGTGGTTGGCCACTGTGAGAACAGGATGCTGGACTAGATGGGCCACTGGCCTGAATCCAGCAGGCTCTTATATTTATATCACATTCATTCTCCAGATATAGCATATTATTACAATATCTTATGAAAGCTATGAATGACAAATTATAACATGAGGACAAAGGTCGGTCAATGCCATTAGTGTTCAATGGTGTGTCTAAATGAGAGATTTTGCTGTGTGGGCTGAGATGAACTGATGTTAAATGTAACCACAAATGAGATGTTTGACATATCTGGCCTGAATACATTTAGGTTTTGCCTTCTCTCAGTTGGGTGTATTGTTTATTTCTTTTTTCCTTGTATTTTGCTTTCTGCACAATTCAGTAGACAACCTCCCTTTAACTTCTTCTCAGGTCTGTTTCATGAATCCATGAACCTCACCTGATTTCTGTCTACTTTAATGTAAACTGCAACCTTATTTAGGTGTGCTGCTTGTGCATAACAGCTACATGTAAGCAGGAAAAATGGGGACAAACATGCCACCCACAAGTTGGAGGATGAAATCTGAAGTGGGGAGCCTTCTCTACTCACAGAGGCTCCCCCATTATTTAGACCCCCAAATTTTGCAGGGTTCTATATCACATGGGGAGCCTCCATGAGCAGATGAGTCTCCCTGCATTAGACCTTGCTCTGGTGGAAAGGGAAGGGCTGAGGGATGCGGGGTGGAGGTAGTGCTTCTGATGCACTACCAGGTCTCCACTGGTCCTGCTTGTATGTAGTAGCCTTTACATGCAAGCAGCACATCTGAATAAGATTTGGATGATTGGCACTTAAATGTGTGAACAGACTCCATTGAACATAATTGCATTTGAGGTTATGGATAAACCCACACATACCTTGCCTGCACCGGGAATAATTCAAGAGAACCAGATTGTTACTGAACACTATCAAGATGATTGGCAACATGTTATACATCCTAAATTGGAACAAGTGCAGATTGAGTTACCCTCTGAGCCTTTCCATCTAGACAAGTGCTTTCCAAACTTTTTCACCAATGAACCACTTGAAAATTGCTGAGGGCCTTGGACCACTTGATGATTTTTCTGCCTCTTGTAGTAATTGCAGTGTGCTGTGCCAGATGCTGTATGGTTTTTTATTGCTTTTTATTTCTTACAGCATTCAGATTGTAATACTATGAAATAAAAGCAACCATAAAAATACAATTAAAAATAAATATGAATATTTAACGCATTGGATGTGCTATTTCCTGCCTTCAACTATAAATCCATAGACATGCCACAGACCACCTAAATAAGCTCACAGACCTCTGGCATCTGTGGATGACAGTTTGGGAACTCCTGATCTAGACCTTCCCCTCCTTAAACATAGAATAGTAGAGTTGGAAGGGGCCTAAAAAGCCATCGAATCCAATGCAGAAATCCAAGTAAAACCACACCCAACATGTGGCTGTCCAGCTGCCTCTTGAATTCCTCCAGTGTTCCTCCAGCGTTGGTGAGCTTACCACCTTCTTAGGTATTTGGTTCCACTGTCATATGGCTCTAACAGTTAGGGCATTTTTCCTGATGTTCACTCGAAATCTGGCTTCCTGTAACTTGAGCCCATTATTCCATGTCCTGCACTGTGGGATGATCGGGAAGGATCCTGGCTCTCCTTTGTGTGACAACCTTTCAAGTACTTGTTAAAAGTGCTATCATATCTCCCCTCAGTCTTCTCTTCTCCAGGCTAAACATGCCCAGTTCTTTCAGTCTCTCCTCATAGGGCTTTGTTTCCAGTCCCCTGATCATCTTCTTTGCCCTCCTCTGAACCCGTTCCAGTTTGTCTGCATCCTTCTTAAAGTGCAGTGTCCAGAATTGGATGCGGTACTCAAGATGAGGCCTTACCAGTGCCAAACAGAGGAGAACTAGTACTTTATGCGATTTGGAAACTATACTTCTGTTAATGCAGCATAAAATAGCATTTGCCTTTTTTTTGTAGCCACATTGCACTGTTGGCTCATATTCAGCTTGTGATCAACAATTCCAAGATCCTTCTTGCATGTAATACTGCTGAGCCAACTATTCCCCATCTTATAACTGTGCATTTGGGTTTTTCCCCCTAGGTGTAGAACTTTGCACTTAATCCTCTTAAATTTCATTCTGTTGTTTTCATCCCAATGGTCCAGCCTATCAATATCACTTTGAATTTTGTTCTGTCCTCCAGCTTATTAGCTATCCTTCCCAATTTTGTATCATCTGCAAATTTGATAAGCATTCCCTGCACTTCCTCTTCCATGTCATTAATAAAAATGTTGAAGGTCTACCAGAAAGGTTACCCAGTCACAAAATGAGATAAGATTAGTCTTGCGGGATTTATCATTGGCAAATCCATGTTGGCTTCTAGTAATCACTGCATCATTTTGAAGGTGCTTACAGATTGACTGCTTTATAATCTGCTATTGAATTGTCCCAGGGATTGATTTAGGCTGACTGGTCTGTAGTTCACAGGTTCCTCCTTTTTGCCTTTTTTGAAGATAAGGACAGCATCTGTCCCAGAATCCAAATATCTCACGTTCAGCACCACCTTTGTAGCCAGTATTCACCCCATGTATTTTTCTTTCCCTTTCTACTCCTTTTCTAAGTACCAGAAGGATGGATGAGAAAACTATCTGGGCCTCAAAGTCCTTGAGTTTCCTTCCCAGAGCTTCAAAGTCTGATGTGATTTTGTTGTAGCTCTGCTTGGGAGTACAATTTGTTCCCACATGGATGAGAAGAAAGGGATATGTGTCAGTGGGCTTTATGAGTGATGGCAACCCTTCTGTCACATCTCTAATCCTTCTTCTAGGGAGACAGCATGCCTGGCAAATCCATGGATCTTCTCGGCATAATTGGGTTTGAATCCCACAGAATAGGGAGTCTCCCCCTCCCCCTCCTCTTATGTTCTTGTCACGGGGTGTGGTTTCATTGCCTTTGCTTGACTGAGCTTCAGCCTCTTGCTGTCGCACGGCGTCTCCTGTAATACTTCCTCTGTAGGATGTCCTCCAGTCTTATCCTCAAGTACCTGAAAATTGTTCCATAGTTACACTGGTGCAGGATATCTTCTAGATCTTCTGTTCCTGTTACCCTTTTCCACAGATTTTCCTTCACTTTGTTGTTCCTCTCTTCAACACTCTCCTCTTCTGCTTCAACATGCTGTTGTTCTTCCACTTCTTGTACTTCTCTTTCCTGATGTTACAGTGTTCTGTCTAGGAACTCTTCGTCTGCTCTTATTCTCTTGAGTGTGGCCTCCTGCTGCCCTAGGCCTCTCACTTTTTCTTCCAACAGTGCCACCAGTTTGCACTTGTTGCATGTGTACGCCATGTTGTTCTCAGGAAAGAAAAACATTGCACACACCTTGCAGGTCATCACCACTAGAGTATCCTCTCCATCCATAGTTTCTATTATCTTTTGTTTTGTTTTTTTCCCTACTTGCTTTGGAATGGCCTGTGCTTTGTCCTATCCGCCTTGAAGGTTAACAGGAGAGTCCCAGTGGTATGTGCTGCACTCTAGAAGAATTTTTTTCATTAGGGACCTCCCCGTTGACTTCCCCTCCTAAACTCCACTGCCAACTGTATGGGAACATATTTTCGGAAGACATCTCAATGTAATAAGGAAGGTTTAGGACGATGTGCTCAATTCCCCTGCCCATACTATTTGTTGATTGATTATTTGATTTATATCCTGCCCTTCCTCCCAGCAGGAGATACTACTATCTCATGCTCCTGCATTCCAGCCAAGTGGGCCTTTCAGCAGATTTTCTCACACTGCCTATGTAGTATACAACAGTACAGAAGGCTGGGAGCCTTTATTTATGTAACACAGATGAGGTAAGGAGAGGCTCCTAATTGGCCAATATAGACAGTGGATGCCAATAGCTCGTTAGTGAAGATGTGTTCCCGCACTGCTAAAGGCTGTGAACCTGACCTTCAAGGCAGGTGCAATGAATCATGCTGCTCCAAACCTCAAGGACACTGACCCACAGGATTGAGAAACAAAGACAGAAGTGTGAGACCCAAATTGAAAACATCCCAATAGGTATAGCTAATGTGCTCAGGTCCAGGGGCTCTT
The DNA here is from genome assembly GCF_030035675.1 of Rhineura floridana. Classification (NCBI taxonomy): domain Eukaryota; kingdom Metazoa; phylum Chordata; class Lepidosauria; order Squamata; family Rhineuridae; genus Rhineura; species Rhineura floridana. The sequence goes on from NC_084482.1 coordinate 102,956,658, forward strand.
TCGGGTATAAATAAGGCTCCCTAAATCTTGTTCAGGGAGTTTCAACACAGACCGAATCTGGTGAGGTGCTGTGTACCTATTGGCTAGCTGGGATCTCTCCGTCCCCACTGATCCGGGGCTCCTGATGACTGAAAGAAGACGTAAGATAACCCTGCTCATTAGCTCCTTGTATCTTTGTTTAACAGCTTTGCATGCAATTGAATGCTATCTGCTCTCTAATAAAACAGTGAGTCTTCTCCACTAGTATGCTTATTGCCTTTGCAATCCCCAAACTTCTTGCCTCTGGCAAAACACCAACTCTCCCTATTGGCTTGCTCTCTGAGAGCTGGCGCACTTGTATATCCTACATGCTTAGATAGTGATGTGTGGGGACGGCCTGTGGCAGGACTTCTGTTTATCTGTAGATGCTGCTTCCAGTGTGGACTGAAGCCATTGAGAATCATGGGAAATATAATTTCCCATTGGAAGGGCCATAGCTCAGTGGTAGAGCATCTGCTTTACATATGGAAGGTCCCAGGTTCAATCCCCAGCATCTCCCGGTAGGGCTGTGGGAGATCCCTCTCTGAAATTCTGGAGAGCTCATGCTAGTCACTGTAGGCAATACTGAGCTAGATAGACCAATGGTGTTGCTCAGTATAAGGCAGCTCCCTATGTTCCTAATTCCAGTAGTGTGCAGAATTCCTAGATGTTCTTTTGTATATTCATGTCAATATCTAGGGACTTTAGGAACTGTGGGATTTCTACTTTTTATTCCCAGAGGCTGTAGGTGGTATGCTGTGTTTGCATCAGTGTCTAGGCTTAGCATAGGCTGTACCATGGAACCTACCATGCACCCTCCTTGCAATTGCGCTTAAGTAGATTCTGTGTTGGAACACAAATGCAACCATTTTGGTCCAGCTCTGGACTCCAGAGAGGACTGAGCCAACTCTAAATGGTTCCAGCGGGGCAGACCTGAAGGGTCAGACATCTAATCAACCAATCAGAAAAAAACAGTATTTTAAAGAAACCACTCCCTTTTCTAACTTGGCTTCATCATTAGTGTTGTGAGATAATATGAAAGTTCCATCTGTGATGGTGTCTCTGTAATGCAAGTCATTGCTTGATTTTGTGGCATCTGTGAAGTAGGCAGCTGTCTCATTCTCCTTGTTTTTCAAATTTGCATCTCCTTTTCAGGGCATGCCTATATTCACTGTACATCTAAACATTATCTGTATATCTGTGATGTCTTCCATTTAAGTTAATGTGGTTCCACTATGTATGAACAAATGAATTTTGCACTTCTAATGCAGGCTTCGCATTCTCGGACATAACTGCTTCCAAAGTAAGGCACCCTAGTGCCTCTGGCTATAAATGAAAGCTTTTAATAGGGCAGTTTGCTGCACACCCTGAGATGAGCTCTCAGAGGTTTCCTGTTCTAACATCACTTATTAACATCATCCTGAGATGACTCATCTCTGCCTTTCGTTTGTCTTGTTACTCCCACCTCTGGCACAAACTTCAAACAGCTTCAAATGGGAAAAAATAATATACTCAGCATACCAGACTGCAACAGTGAAGGAGCATATACTGGCTATTTGCTTACTTTTTGTAGGTACAAACCTTTCCACATATAAACCTGCAGGATCAGCAATTGTGTAGCTCTGCTCTTCCATGGTAGTGACAGAGATGTGAGGGTTTTTTTTAAACAGTGTGCCATCAAACATGAACATTTTTACCTTCAAATAATAATCAACTCCAAGTTAAGTAGAGTAAAGGAAAATCATGTTTACCCGTTGGGCTCTAAGTAGATTGTTCAAATTTAAGAACAAAATTACACCATTTTATTAATGATTCCCCTAATGCTCTTGTATTTTACTTATAGACACTTTTAGGTTAATAATGCATTTCTTCCTTTAATGTTTTTCTTTTCAGTGTGTTTGTCCTCTGCCTACTTTCTAGCCCATTTGAAAAGATTCCCTCTGTACATAGGAATGAATCACTCAATTCCTGTGACATTTTCTACCCCCTCAAGTGGTTATGATCAATTCTTTCTGTTCTCTTATCTTGCTGTATATATCATGCAGAGCCTTTAAAGTTCAAAAGTGTTATCTTGTTCTCTTGGTGGCAGGCTTATCATGACATAAAGTTGTTTTCACTCCTATTGTTCCCTCCTTTAAACTTAAGAACATTCATTCAGGGCTTTTTGATGTCCATTCTTGGTGCATCACATTAAATTTCTCTCTTTTCGATTCTGAACCAGGAGAATTCCTATTCTCCCTATCCCCACCCTAACAGAAGCAGCTAAGATGTGGGGGCAGTGCTTGACCAACACTGCAATGGGCATTGCTCATTGGGTAGATACACTCAGTGCCTCCTTTTGGCCCAGAGTGAACATAGTCATTATGTCATCTTGTAGGATGGAAAGGTATGCTTTTAAGGCATTACGTCAGACCTGGTGCCAGTGGGTGGCCAGGTTGGGCATGAGCCCAAAGGCCCCTGCAGCTCAGAAGGGATCCTGTGTCTCATAAGGGGCTCTGCCTAAAACTGTAGGCTGGGCTGGGAGGGTGAAGCTCTGCAATCTGTGCCAGCGTCATGTCATGGGGTGTGATTTGCAGTCTGGGGTAAAGGGTTGATGCCCCCAATATGCCAGCAAGAGTGTCAACCCCTACCCCAGGCTGCAGATCATACCCTGTGACCCAGTGCTGGAACAGATCACAGAGTGGGAGCTCTACTGTCTCAGACAACACCCCTTGATGCAGGCGGCATGGGCTTAAATAGGCCTGGCCACCCCATCTCCCACGTGGCTGCATCAACACAGGCGTGGGCATGCTGCTTGCTGGCATGATGACAAGAGAGGTGGGGCAGCCAGGGCTATTCATGCCAATGCCAGCTGCATGGGGAGAGCGTTTGTGCCTGAGGGCCCACTCATGCCTGGTGCCGGCCTTGCATTTTATGGCAGGATTTCAGCCTCTGTACATGTCTCTCCATAATTCACTATTTATACCTGTGATGTAAAAGCTTCCTGTTATCTACCAAGCAATTTTCAAAGCTTTGTTGCTAAATGATTTGGGACCAGAATACCTAAAAGATTGCTTTCCCCTATACAGACCTGTTAGGATGTTAAGATCAGTGGAGGATGCCTTGTTAGTGGCGCCACCTTTTACAATATGTTGCTTGCTGACGTGGAAATGGGCCTTCTCTGCAGTGGCACCCATTCTTTGTGACACTGTTCTCCCTGCTTCTGGGAGGGTGCTTCTGGACACTGTTAAACACATTTGTTTGCCCAGGCTTTCCCCAACTAGATTATTGGCCCATTTTCAATACTGTGTATATTTCTGACATTGTTTATTGTTTGCTGTTGATTATATTTAGACTTTATGTGTATTTTAATGCTTACTTGATTTTATATTTTAGTTTAAGGATTTTATTCTGTAAACTGCTTTGGCATCTCAGATGGTCTATAAATGGTTTAGATAATTAAGTAAATAGTTAAAGTTAAACTTGTGTTGCATCTGGAATAGGACGATGCTCTATTTATATTCTTATGTGCATGCACATGTTTGTAGTCCCCTGAAGATGTAATGTTCTCAAATTCCTAACTGTGGTTGGGAGATCCAAATGGGGCATGCTGCAAGTACCCCTGCTCCTTTCTCTGTCATGGACAAATTCTCTTCTTCTTCCATGGTTTGCTTCAATCCCAGTGTGATGTTATATTTGCATCAGTAAATAATGGTAATCACTTAACAGGATTGACCTCGTAATGAGAATTTGAAGCCATTGTTTGAAATGAGTTGGCAAACTGGTGATGAGGGAATCTGATTAGATAATTCTATACCATAGTTAAAGCAAACTATAGCATTAATGTGGGAGAGGGAAGGAAGAGGGGGACCGAGCACACAAGCCCACAGAACATTTCTGATCTCAGTTACATCTGCACGAAGCTTATATCAGTTATATGAGGCAGAACCTGATGGCTCCATGCCACCAGAATGCTGTGGGTCAATGGGAATTTTCATGTTAGAGTTTTTGTTAGGATGGTCAGATGCAAAAGAGGACAGGGCTCCTGCCCCTTTAATAATGGTATAGTTTCAGGAATTTCAGCAAGTGCAGCTTGTCATGCAAGCCCTGTGGAGGAGTCCTGTCATCTTTTGCAACTGGCCGCCCTAGTTGTTACAGTTTTTAAACCTCTCTTGTCATTTGAGGCTTGTGAAGTACTAAGGAAGTCCTAACAATTTATACTTTGCATACATTAGCATGAATTAGTGATCAATATATTTAAAACACACACACACAATCTTGTTGGTATAGAAACTCTGGACTCCGTACAGGGCTTCTTCAAAAGCGATTGGTCATAACTGCTGGTCTTTTTTATGGAAACAGAGATAACATCACTTATATCTGAATCTATGACTCATTCTTTAACCACCTCTGAACTTGCTAGGCCAACATCTGCCTAACATAAGAGGGGGAGGGCACAAATCATGGTTTTCCCCACTTTCATTATGTCTTAAGGTGGACAAATATTTGTGGCCCTCCAAATACTGTTGTATTCCAGGTCCCATCATTCCTGACCTTTGGCCATGCTGGCTGGGGCTGATGGGAGTTGGAGTCCAAAAACGTCTCATGGGCCACAGGTCCCCCATCCCTGAACTAGACACATTTTAATAAGTGAGAGCAAATTTGCAGTATCCTTCCTAGAAAGGCATACCATGAATGACGAGCACTCTCCTGGAGTCTTCAATTAGCCCTGAATATGGTTAGAATAGAGGGGAAGGAATTATACACCCACAAGAGTGGCTGTATACTATAGCCAGCATGGATTTTTCACATTCCGCAATGTTAAATCAAAAATACCCCCCATGCCATTCTGATGCTTCCCATAAGCTCATTTCAAAACAAAACTTTACAATGCTTATAGTCCTGAACTCAGAAACTCTTGCTTAACAACCCTCTCAATTTTCATGGCGATACACAAAACAGTCAGAGAGAATCGAGAGTTCAAAGTCTAAAAAGAGAGAAAAAAACCTCAGAGCCCTTTTGGACTTTTTTCTGTCAGAGTTCTCATAATCTGTTGAAATTAATTAAAAATCAGCCAAGTTCACAGAGGACCTGTAATCCTAATACTGACCTTGCCCCATACTCTGACCTTCATCTTCTGCAGTTTAAAAGTTAAAAAAATGCCTGGCTGATTTTTAATTAATTTAAGAAACTTTGGCTGGAAGCCAATGATAAGGGCAGGCATGCTCAGTAAGAACCAACTGTCAGTGTTCTAAAAGCCAGACTCACAGCTGCTTGGCTTACCTAATCAGGAGGCCACACCCCCGCCAGACTTTGATTTCATGTGAGACAACCATGGCTTCCCTCAGAGAATCCTGGGAAGTGTAGTTTGTGAAGGGTGCTGAGAGGAGACTCCTATTCCACTGACAGAGCTCCAGTGGCCAGAGTGGTTTAACAGTGAGCTGCTCTGATTGAAGGTCTGTGAGGGGAAAAGGGCGTCTCCTAGCAACTCGTATCACCCTTCACTAACTACACTTCCCAGGATTCTTTGAGAGAAACCATGACTGTCCAAAGTGAAATAAAGGTCTAGTGTGGATGTGGCCAAGGACAGCTTTGGTTTAAATTTGGGTGGGAGGCTACATGTGCCTGCTGTAGAATAAAAAGGTGGGGAAAACCCTGAAAAGCAATGATACTGTTCATAATGTTTTCCTTTTGGAAAGGAAAGGGGCTTCCCCTCTGCCCAGTGCCCACCCACCTAATTTCCCTCTACATGGTAAACATCCCTCTACATGGTGTATTGCCATGAAAATTGAGGGGGTAGTTAAGCAAGCGTTTCTGAGTTCAGGACTATAAGTTTTGTAAGGTTTTGTTTTGAAATGAGCTTATGGGAAGCATCAGAATGGCATGCAGGGGGTATTTTCAATTTAACATTGCAGAATGTGAAAAATCCACGCTGGCTATAGTATACAGCCACTTTCGTGGCTGTATAGTATGCGGCAGATGGGTGACCTTAGACACATTAATTTCTCACCCATAATCCCACCCATAATTAAAATGGTAATAAGTGACCTATCTCATGGTATTAGTGTGAGGATGAATAAAATAATAGTTGTATAGCATTTCACATGCTGAAAATGCTATATAGATGACTGATAATGATAATAAAAAGCATTTGGGCCTGGTTAGCGCCCCAGTCTAACTATCCATCCTTCCTGTCTCCAGATGATGATTCACACCTGAATTGTAGTACATTAGCCTGCCTTTTATGCCTCTCTTTTATGTCCATTGTTAACATATTTATAACAGGCGGTATTCACTTTGATAGTTTTTTTTTAATCCTTAAGTGGTTTCACAGTAGTGCTGTATATTAAATCCCCACAAAAAGTGTTTGGGAAGAGGTGGCAGTGTGTATGTGCATAGGATCTCTGTGGTGCCTTATTCATAGATGATAATAAGGAACACAATATCCCTGGGATAATGTTGAGTTTAAGATTTCAAGGAAACTTAAAAGTATACTTTGGCACTGGGCTTCCCCTCAGCAGCCCACTGCCAAATAACAAGCCCCAGCTTTCTCTCTGGAGCTGAAGACGAGAAGTGGAGCTTATTATTGGCATTGGGCTGATGAGGTGCTCAGAGTGCCTCAGCAGCCCACCTCCAAACCAGCAAGATTCACAGTGCCAAAACGAGAAGTTCCAACCTCCTTCTCCAGCTTGGACCTGGAGAGGAGGCTAGGGATCTTCCCCGTCCTTATACAGGGCTGAGTCCCATCCAAAATGCAGCACAACTGTGGGGAGGATCCCCATTGCTTCCCCAGCTCCAGGGTTTGGCAGAAGGCTAGGTCTCGGCACAGTTGCCTGAGGACACGTGAACATCAGGGGAACTGTGGACCCCTGGTATGCTATAGCATACTTGGTATGCTATTCCCAGTCCCGTTCTTTATATTGTACATAACGCTGAATTGCCTTAATGATTGCTACAATTTAAAGCTGATACATCCACTGAATTTTCTAGTCTTCCCCTAACCTTCTCCTGGGTAGTTTAAGTCATTCTGTTACAGGTCATTGCGTTGATTAGTCACTCAGCTGGGAGAGATCCTTTTCTACCTTTTCTAAATATGTTTGGGATTTCATCATCCTGAATTAATTGAATGTCATCTGCAACTTGACTACATTGTTGTCCATCTCTTGACTCCATATTATTTGTGAATAAGTTAAACAGAATCAGTCTCATGAGATAATCTTTGTGGACCTTGCTGTTTATTATTATTATTATTACTAGTAGTAGTAGTAGCTGTGTTGATAATATAATAATAAATGCTTTTTTGTTTAAAAAAAATTGAGGTGCCAATACCCATATCTTGATAAAAGTATTATGAGTGCCAGCACAAAATGGCTACTGTGGGCAGCAAAAAAAGAGGTGCTGGTACTCTGCACCAGTGAGTACTGTCTCAAAAAAAGCAATGATGATGATGATGATTTTTGCCAATAATTTTATTGTTTTAATTTCTTATGTAAACCGCTTTGAGGGTTTTTTTTACAATAAAGCGGCATATAAATGTTGTAAATAAAATACATAAAGAAATGTTGGAGTCACTGTGGCCCTTGGGTCTCTTTCCTCTTTTAGGAACAAAGGAATCTACCTTATATTAACAAAGGCCATTTGGTACCATCTAGCTCAGTACTGATGACATGGACTAGCATTGGCTCTCCAGGATTCCAAGTAATAGTCTTTTCCAGAGATTGGATATTAGACCTTTGTATGCAAAACATGTAGCCTACCATTGAGCTACAGCCCTTCCCTTGTTTAAAAAAGTATCTTTAATATTGTTCTTTTCATTTCACTATTGAATGCACAGCACACCTAGGACAGATCCACACCATTCATTTAAAACACATTCAACACACATCTGAAGCACATGAATCCCACCACAGAATCCTGGGAACTGTAGTTTGTCAAGAGTGGTGGGAACTATAGCTGTGAGGGGGAAACTGCACTCATGCACGTTAAATGCTAGTTGGATGTACTTTAAATGTATTGTGTGGATCTACTTCATGTACTTTGCCTGCATATAAATGTTTTAATTATTTTTTAAAAATGGAAATCAGCTACAAGGCTTACTGGGTGACCATGGGCTACTCATGATCTTTCAGCCTAATCTGCCCCTCAGAGTGAAAACAACAGAGGGGGACCATGCCCACCCCAAGGAATAAGGGCACAGTTAAAATGTAGAGGAAATAATCACATACAGTCATAGTGTGAAATGAGACTTATCGGGACATAGTATGAAGAAATATTTACAGTATATAAGCATGACTGTCAACAATGTTTATTATTTACACAACCTGTAAAGTATATATAGTGCAATCATGCATGTTTACTCAGAAGCAAGTCCCAATATATTCAATGGGGCTTACTCAAATACAGAAGCATTCACAGAACTGCAATCTCAGGTGATAAGGAGCTTCATTCACCCAGTCAAAATTCAGAATCATGCCTCTTTAAGCTGTTTTGCAACTGTTTTATACTTGTTTTATGGTTATTGGATTTTAAAATGATTTATTTCTTGTTGTAAGCTGTCTTGGTTTCCAATTGGCAACCCCACCTCACAGGGGTGTTGGAAAGACTCCATATATACACACAAAGGGAGATGTAAAAATACACACACATCCATATAATAGTTTATTGTCAAAACCAGTGCAGAACATATTTTTTAAAAAACAAATCAGCACTAGTTTACCAAATAAAAGCAGTGACACCTAGGGAAGCCCTTCCTAATTGCTTTAAAAACACAAACACAATCCTTTGGTATGTTCACTCAACATATTGTGATTTACAGCACAATCCTAACCATGTCTACTCAAAAGTAAGTCATATTGAATTCAGTGGGGTTTACTCCCAGTATGGGGGATTCAAATTGCAGCTTTACTCCCAAAATAGGGAGTATAGGATTAAAGCTTTATATTGGGAAAGGTTTCAAAACAGGCTATGAATCAGACAAATAAACTGCCCTCTTCAACATGCCAGGAAAATTTAAACTTGTTTGACTCCTCAGAAAAGCATAACACATTGTAATCATAAGCTGCATGTACACTTCTTTTACATTTCTGTTCAAAAATTATTTGAAAGATAAAATAATATGCTATTTTTGCAAGTAATGTTAAAAACCCTACATGTACACTTTTAATATAATCATAACTGAAATTGTTCACAGTAAACAATTGCCTACCAAGATCCTGCAGTGATTTTTTGTTCTGCATCTCGTGCACACGCAGAAAAAGGGGGTTTTGCTTCTGCTGACAGCTATATACTTACTCAGTTTATGAGATTTTCAGACAAGCAGGAAAAGACAACAGTTTTCTGAACTAACTATAGCTTGGAGGTCAACAAATCTCTAGTCAATCACACCCCTGACTTCACTTATTGGCTACTATTGAAAGGATGGGGTTAGAGCAGCCAGCTACAAGCTCATTTAACAGAAGTTGTGGGGAGCTGATGTTTTGGTGTATATCTCTTGAACACGACCACCTAGAAACTTATTTTTTTTAAAAAAAAATGAAAGCGGAGAGTCCAGACATCAGGGTGACTCACATGGAGACCTGGAGAGGACCCAAAAAATCCAGAGTCTGCAGGCGAAAACTGGAGACCTGGCAACCCAAGGTGGGTCATATATCAGGTGTCAAAGTCCAGAGGAAAGAATATAAAAATGTACTTTTATCCCCATGTTTTGTGACTACTAGTGAACCTATAAGAGGTTCTCCTATGAGAGCTATGTGGTCTTAGGAGACTTTAGATGGGATTTTGTCAAATGCTTTTTGAAAATTCAAGTATATAATGTTTGCTGGTCATGTCTCTTCTTAAGACTTTCTGAGACAGGATGAGGCAATGATTTCACAATGCATAAAAACATACAAAACAATTGCATATATAGAAACAGTTACAACAGTTGCATATATAAAAACAATTGAATATATAAAAACAGTTGTAAAATAAGTGCAGATTTCAACTGGGATAAAAAAAATATCTCCGCTTGGAAGGCTTGTTGAAAGCAGAAACGTGTACGTGGTATTAGCAGCCATTACTCTCATCTATGGGACCTGGAGCAGGATGTGCCTACCAGTTAATTGTTTAGGGGCCTTGAGAGCAGAGCCTTTGTATTCCGTGGGAAAACGGAAGGGGATTGGCTACTGTGTGGGATACTTCTCATATTTTTCTCATAACTGACTCTAAGATGTAGCCAAACTGCTTCATTTCAGCAGGGAGTTAATCCCTGCCATAACTCTCCTTTCCTCTTCCACCCAATGAAGAAAAAAATGGAGGTTACAACTGAAGGAAACAACCCGCTGAAACCCCGAGAAACCCAGGTCACTGTTGTCATATAGTTTTGACCTGTAGTCAAGCCTCACTTTGTTAATTATGCTGGTTAACCGGTCAACACTTTATGTCTGAATTTTAATTGAACAGACAAAAGCAAGTACTTTGTCACAAAACACAATTTTTTAAAAAAAGATCACCACCAGAAGATGTGGTGATGCTTTGTGGCTTAGATGGCTTTAAAAAGGAGATTAGACAAATTAATGGCAGATAAGTCAGTCAGTGGCTATTAGCAATGATAACTAAATGGAACCCATTTTGCAGGATAAGTAATAATTGTCACTTTATTTCTTGAAGTTTACCATTACATAGCTTCGGAGAGCCTTCTCCAGATTTTGGTGGACAACAATTCCCACCAGCCCCAGTCAGCACTGCCAATGGTCAGGGATGGTGGCAGTCATAGTCCAGATCATCTGGAGGGCACTAGCTTGGGAAGCGTGATCTAGGAACTCATATGTATTGGAACTCTATACACCCTGTGAATCTGATGAAGTAGGCTATTGTTTGAAAACCAACAACGAAGTCAACCATTTAGTTATCACAGAGCTTTGGGTCTTCTATTAATTATTTTCTCCTCCTTTTACTTCTTTCTTCACTTCTGTAAAAGCTTAGCCTTGAAAATAATAAATCTTGTAATACAGTTGAGAGCCAGTGTGGTGTAGTGGTTAAGGTGTTGGACCAGGGCTCGAACCCCCACACAGCCATGAAGCTCACTGGGTGACTGTGGGCCAGTCACTGCCTCTCAGCCTCAGAAGAAGGCAATGGTAAGCCCCTCTGAATACTGCTTACCATGAAAACCCTTTTCATAGGGTCGCCATAAGTTGGAATCAACTTGAAGGCAGTCCATTTTATTTTATAATACAGTTGTAGTTCCAGCTGTAGATAGATTCACACCAATCGTTTTGCATGGTAAAGTGTAAACTATACAGTGGACACTGGCTGTTGAACTGCAGGTAAAATGGACTCCTGATGGCTTTCCTCCACCATCATATTTCTAGCCACTCTGTGACATGATATTCCTGTGGTTGAGTGTTGGAGCTTGCATCTCCATCCCCCCCCCCCTCAGGGAGCCTTTGAGAGAAAGCCATGGCATAGTTTTAAACCAGGGACAACCAGTGTAGTGTGCTTCACATGTTGTTGGACCAGTTGCCAACAACATCAGCCAATACAGCCAAAGGTCATGAATGATGAGAGTTGTTGTCCAACAGCATTCAAAGCGTACCATGTTGGCTACAACTGGTTTAACCTTGTTTGACATGTATTAGAAACAACTATAGGAGCTGGTGAGCATACTGCGGGTGCTTTCACACTGCACTTTATTCCGTTATTCTGATGATTTATTTCCTATTAATTTGTGCATAAAATTTGAGCTTTCACACGACATAACAGGTAGCTCCAGAATTCTGGTGGAATGTAGTGGAAGTTTAGCGCTAAATTCTGCAATAAATGATACCTCAAAAATTCCGATAGCAAGGCCGGGGACACGGAAGATTGCGGGAGTTTTGCGCCAGCTGCCGCTGCTCACGTGACCGCCATCCCAGCATGCAGTGCGTTACTGCTCTTACCAACAGCCCTCCCAGCATGCAGTGCGTTCCCGCCCTTACCAACGGCCCTCGTCGTGCCTCCCAGCCGATCCCAGCTGCTCCTGAGAGAGGAGCCTGTGCTGCAGGGCCTCTGCTGCTGCGCTGCTGCGCCTCTCAGCTGATCCCTTTCACGATTGCGCCTCTTTCAACCCCCCCACGCACCGAAAGAACAGGCCTCAAACCAGCTCATCCGGTGTTGCGTGAGGCTGAATGGGGGGGGGGAGAAAAACTCTGCTCTGTGTGAACAACTGTTGTGCAAAATGCTGGTATAACAGGTACTGCAGTGTGAAAGGGAGTTTTTAAATATGGAACGAAGCACTACCTTTTTAATCCAGAAAACTAGCGCTATTAGCCCCATGTGTGAAAGCACCCTCTCTATCTGTAGTTGCCTGTTATCCTTTACTGAAGGAGAATTCTTTATGTTTAGTTCGTGCTGACCTGAATATCTAGACTTACTAGCAGCCAATCTTGCCACCTGAATTGGAAGACCAGTAAGATAAGCAGCCAACACAGCACATGCACAAACAGGAAGTGTGGAGGTGCTAAAACATGAGGTGGAATTTCCTTTTAAGAATGCAGTTCTGGAGTGAGATAGAGAAGAAAAAACCCAGAAGGTATGATTCTCCCATCCTCTGCAGTTTTGTGGCATTATTTTCTTTTGTGGTAGAATAAATATCATGGATACCTAAGTCAAGAGATTTAAAATGCTGCCCTCTTCACTTAGGACTTCACACTCACTCTGCACAGGTGTAAATACGCTGCTCAAGTCAAAAGTATTAGACAGGTGTCATCTCTGTTATCTTTTCAGCGCCTGCTGAAGACCTTCTTCTTTCAACAAGACTTTTAAGTTGAGACCTTATCCCAGTCTGGGTCTGTGTTGGAATTGCTTTTAATATGTTTTTAAACCTTTTTTTAAAAAAAATAGATGTTTTTAAACCTTTCTTAAAGATGTTTTTAAAGCTTTTTACATTTTTGTTTTTAAAGATGTTTTGTTTTAATATATTTTAAAGTCTGCTGTTATGATGTCTTAAAGTGTTTTTAGTGCTTTTGTTTGCTGCCCTGGTCTCCTGCTAGAAGGAAAAGCAGAATATAAATCAAATAAATAAATGTAGTGAATCCAAGCTTTTTCTTTTTTTGGTGCTGTCACAGAATCTGGAGTCAGTAAAAATAAACTCGCAGCCCAATCCTATGAGCCACATATTGCCTGCCATGTAAAGGTAAAAACTGTTGCACTAGTACATTGCTGAACCACTAGCGTGAACCTGGCAATCCATGCCATCTTTGGGACACAGGAATAATGCAGAAGCCTACATACTGCACAGGCAAGAGCCACCATCAGATGCAGTGTAGTGTTGATACACAAAGCTGATTCATGGCTCAGAAATGAACAAAGAGGGGGCAAGAACCCACATGCTCCATCTTAAAGGTGCTTCTGTAATAACTCAGCCATCTGCATTAATTCAGGCGGCAGCTCCACAGGACTTGAAAGAGCTGCTATGAAAGATAGATGTTGATTAGGTAAGATCCATAGTTCAATAAGAACTTAGATCTCCAAGCAAGGCCTGGTGACTGCCAGGGTTTTGGCCGTCAATTGAAATTGCAGAGCAGGGGTGGAGAACATGAGGTCTGGAGGCCTGAAGCGGCCCTCCAGGCCTCTCTGTTTGGCCCTTGAGACTTTCCCCAGGTCATACCCCTCAGTGTCCTTACTTTGCACACTCCTTGAGTGTTTTTGCCTGGCTAGAATATGTACTTGAACTCTGATGATGTGTCTCGCTTGCCTGGAAGGAGGCTAGAGAGAGATGTGTAAGTGTATGGATGTAGAAACTACCCTACTGTACAAAAGTAAAATTTGCATTCGTTGTTCTGCTCACTTTTGCCTCTGCTCCCACCCACTACTGGCATGTGATCCCCAGAAGATAGTCCATCCTTGGTTCCCCATCCTTGTTGTAGAGAATTAAAAGTGGCTATACCCTGCCTTGGCGTCATGCGCTATGGCACAGTTGAATGGGTGTGGATTGTGCCTTCTTCATCAGAGACCCCCTAGGAGAGGGAACAGCCTTGGATGGTGTGTCAGCTGATTCAAACTCCTCACCTAAATGATTTGTTCTCCCATTCACTGATTCAGAACTGGGTAACTCTTCCTTAGAGAAGTCTTCAGGGAATTCGGGCAGATTAGGATACCATGAGCCTTCCTAGGGATATGCTCCTGGCTCAAGGATTTTGTTGGAGGAGTGGTCATCAAAAGAAACTCTGTTTTTTGGTGTTACTCTAGTGGCATGGGAAGATGATACGCTGCAGAAGCCCTTACTGAGAGGAAATAATACCCTATGCACTGTGGAGTGACTGGCGGCATGAGCAGCAAACAACAGTCCTTCCAGGTGGTACAGCTTGCACTGGAGTGGAATGTAATTACAGATCTGCCCTCAGAGGGTGGTAGTGAATTAGCTACGGTATCTATCCTTTCCAAGGCATGAAGTCTGAGAATCATGGCATGTAATATCTGTTTTACTTTTATACGCTTAACTTGTGTGAAGAGGCTAGACAGTTTAATCTTTGTTCCTTTGGGTGGGTCGGTGGGGGTCATTCATTTCATAGCAGCAAACAGAGTGACTGGCAAAGTTATACAGTTTCAGTGAGGCAGCTTTCCTAAATAGTAAAGATGTAAGCATAAAATAACTCAAAATGCTTTTTGCAAAATGTGACGCACATGAGACCTTTGAGAACGGATGAAGGGACTGGGCTGCCTCTCAGGGTATAAGTATGGAGCTGGATTTATCTTGCACTGTGAGCAAGTCCAGTTGAAAGCTACTGAATTCAGGGCAGCAGTACCAGTGTCTGGATAACTGGTACCTGAGCCCTGTTTCCCCATTGCTTCAGTGACAGTGGAGAAGCTAAACCACACAGTAAGGCTACAGAGAGTTCAGCTCAGCACTTAACAAAATCCATTACTCTCAATGTACAGTCTTGGTAGCAGCTCCCCCCCCCGGGGGGGGCTAATGGAAACAGCTTTACACCTATTACATGGACATTCTGAAATTCTGAACGCTTCAGGAGACTTCCTTGGAAATGAAAAAATACTTTCCTTTTGTCGTCACCTCCCATCAGCTTTGTGTCAACACTGGAAGCCTTCTGCTGTGTTGCAGTATAAATGACTACAGTGGTATTCTGGGAGTTTGAACACAAGGGCTGTTTTTCGTTCTACTCATTTTATGACTAGTGGTTCAATTACTTATGTTCTCAGCTATCAAATGGACACTGATATTTATTTTGAGAGGGTGTCAAGAGGCTTGGTTCATATACATTTGTAAATTAGGCACAGTGTATTATTACTGTTAGATGAGAGGCTGATGCCTTAATTAAGCTATTAATAACTAGCCATAGCACCCTACCTCTACCCCATGGCTTTACATATAGAAAAGAAACACAAGAGACAAGTAAACCTCTTTTTTTAAAACATGTTTTGCCCTAATCTAGGAATTTCTTATGGTGTAGAAATCCAATATACACACGGAGGTTTGCCACTTGAAGCAACATTGCACATTGTGTTCTTTGTGTGAATTTTCTCTGTCCATTGACATAAATGGATTTATATACACATAAAACTACAGAATGTGCACTGGAGTACATGCAGGATTGTAGATGGGGACTTTGTTTCAAAATGTTTGCACATGTGGTACAGTTATCTCCCCCCCCCCCATTTCAGATCAGAGGACTGAGGCAACATGAATGTGAGCGATTTTCTAGCCCTATAGATAAGGAACTCCACTTTTATTGTCAAGTGTGTGTAAGTCAGCCTTCACCAACCTGGTGCCCTCCAGATTTTTTTTTCTAGACCTCCCATAGGGCTGATGACAGCTGCAGTACAAAACATCTGGAGGGCAACATGTTGGCAAAGGCTGGTGTAAATTTAGTGGGCCCTTAGAAGCATTAAACTTTTGACTGATACACATGTTAAATTTGACATGTGGAAATTGCCAAAAACATCATGTGTGATGCCAGCTCTGCATAGTAGCTGTGACGTATGAAGCAGGAGTGTGACTTGCTGTGGTCCTCCAGATACTGTTGGATTCCAGCTCTCATCAGTCTAGCCAGCATAGATGATGAGGGTTATAGTCCAGCAACATCTGGAGAGCCACAAGTTCCCCAAACCTGGTATGTATGACATATCTTGCCATGGGGATTGGATTCACAGTGTCTCTGTGCTGCCATCAGAAGTTCTTGGTGGCAGTTGCTGATGGTGTGGAAATTCTCCATGTGACCAGGGTGGTCCATTTGACAACCCATTCATTCTACACACTGCTGCCTCCACATTAATAACTCACATTGCAGAAAACAACATCAAAGAGGCTTGCTGTAGAGTACACTTTTGCAGTGCAGGTGCTATTTTAAGGGGCCTTCATGTTCCAATGGCAACAAGATACAAATTGGCTTTAAGACACATGAACCAAATACCACTTGTTTCAGTCTTCCTTTAGATGTTGATGCCTTCAGAGCAGACTTCGTGGGTGTAGCTGTGCATGGTCTTTGATCAGTCTGGTAAGAGCAGAGCTTATGGAAAGTGGGTGGTTGACAAAGTGAGGAGTTCTTGCACAACTGAGAAGATGGTTTTAGAGACTTCTATTAATGAGGTGGTCATAACCTTAAGTTAAAATATAAATATATGTGCTTTGAAAGTGGCGTCGCAAGGCACTCCACAAGTTCCAGTTCGTGGTCATTTTCAGAAAAGTCAGCTTTAATTTGAATATAGAAATGTCAAAGATTGTAATTTACCAGTAAGAGTGGCTGACAGCCTGACCCTGCTAGGCACTGCACAAATACAACTCATTGGATTTATTATGATCACCATCCCAGAGCGTGGCATAAGCACACAATTCTTTCTCTTGCACTGATCCTGTGTCATGCAAGGTCATGCAAGAGGCTTACTCAAGTCATGGTCAGGTTGCCAACAGCCCCTTTCCCAGATGATATGAACTATTTGAACAGTCCTATATCTTTTGCAGAGGCACAAACTCCGGATCTAGCAGGGTGCATGTCTTTTCAGTGGTAATTCAGAAATAGCTGCATGGCTCAGTCTCACTTGCTACTAAAGGATGCTACTTTAGCTGCAGTGGCATAAATCACCATTTGCAACTAAAGTAGCCCCTCAGGACTGAACTGCCAGAACTATAATGTTCAGTCAGCACCTTCTCTTCTGTGATAATATTTTTTACCTCTGCCACAGAGCAGCATGTTAAATGTAGTTATTCTGTATCCTCAGGTTTTTAGGTGCTTGTAGCCATTATCAGCATCAGACAGGTGATTGCGAGACTGGATGAAGATTTATTTCTCACCATTGGAAAGTGTCTCACCTCTAGCTTCAGCAGAGCTTCATTTCAATTTCTCTTCTACAGAGTGATAATTTTAGACAGAAGCACCCTGCTAATCATTCAAGAGTTGCACATGCACAGCTCTCTGTAAGCTACCAATGCTTTGCACCTGATCTTTCAGTTATCATGGTGCAATATCATATGCATAGACAATGTCCAAAGGCCTCCCCAGCTATCTGTATTACTCTTATCAGTATCAGTGTTACCATATCCCATTGGCTGTCAGTGGCTTACATCAGCTGGCACTTCGGCATTATTCTCACTAGCAACTATCTTTAGCTTAACAAATGATTAACACGCTTTAAGTCCAGATCTTTTCTTGCAAACTTTTTTAGTTCTAATGTGTAGAGCAGGGATAGAGAACCTATAGCCCTCCAGATGTTGTTGGACTCCAACTCCTCTGAGACACCGGTAGCATGATTGGGAGTTCTAGTTCAGCAACATCTGGGGGGGGCACAGGTTCCCTGTCCCTGGTGAAGAGCATGGTGGAGGGGGAAGATGATGACTGTAAGGGTTGAGCCTACACATGTTGGACTGTATGCCCCTATTTGAACATTGTGTGTAATGAATGGATGGCAGGCAGGGCTGGGGGAGGGGTCAGAACAGCATGATCCTGATACCTCAGTATGTGAAAACTCTACAAAGTTAATGCCATGTTTTTATAGGGGTAAGAGAGGAGTCCCTTGTGGAGGAGGATCTTTGTACTCACTCCTGGGAGTCCTCTGTCCATCATCATTCCTTTATTCGAAATGAGACTTCTGGGATACCGTTACCTATCTTCACTAAGCATGATCCCCTTTTGTTGGAAAAACAATGGAGAATGAACACTGAGTACAAATGGGATGTACATCAGACAGCCGTTCCTAAATAACCCTGAACAGAAATACCTGTTGTTGTTTGCTTTTGTCCATGTGAATGCAGCCCTGGATAGATATTGAGAATGGTTTTTGTACTTTTATGCCAGGCTAAAAATAAAATCTTATTTCTGCTAAGGTTCAAAGTGCTGTGCTTTTTGAGCATCATCAGTTGGATGCATTTCAAACTATCACCTGTTGCAAGCTGGCTGTTCTGTAAGCAAGTTATGTAAGTAGGATTAACAAAGGCTTAAAGCCTGATCATGCTGTGAAGCTGGATCACTTCAGAAGTTCTTAGCAGCAACACATTTATTGTGGTTTCATCAGTTTGCAAAAGAGCACTAAGCTTTCTATTTAAAGTAGCTGCCTCATGATTTAACAGAGACTTAGATGTCAAGAGAGCGTTTAGGGTTGAAATCAATCACGATAGCATTTTTAAGGCTCTGACAGACCTTTAGATTTGAATTGGGTCTGCAGATTTCTAAGGAGTTGTTCCCTCTTTAATCCAGTATAAGTTTTTGGGGAATCGGTCTTGTAGAGGATGACTAGGTAGTATTCTAAGGATCAAGGACTTAATGAAAAATACTTCTTTAGATGTGTAGGAAACTTGATATAAAAAACTGATGAGGAGAAATTGTCTGATCCTGAGCAAAAACAGAAAGGCATAATCTGCAAATGTATTAGAAGTTAGTTTTGATTAAAATAAAACCCTAAATAGGATTTGACCAATATTGGATAAATTGCACTAGACTTTAGGAGTGGTGATGATCTGTTTGTTAGGACAGCATAGGGTCAAAACACCTTCACAGAATTGTTGTGGGTAGAAATACTAAATCTGCCCTGGGCTCTTGCTGGGAGGAAGGGCAGGATATAAATCAAATAATAAATAAATACAGTAGGGCCCCGCTTTACGGCGCTTTGCTAATGCAGCGGTCGCAATTAGACTAAAGCCCCACTCATACGGCGCTTGTTCCACTTTTACGGCGGTTTTTGGGTGTCGCGCACCATTTCTATTCAATGAGTTCTGCTTTTTGGCGGTTTTTGCTTTTCGGCAGGGGTCTGGAACGTAACCTGCCATATGAATGGGGCCCTACTTTAAGTAAATAATATATTGCTCCCTTAATTAAAAATGAGATAATAATAGAGGAAGAAATCAGGGTCTCCAAAGCAAAAAAAAAGTTATAATAACTGGTGGCTTCAGCTAGTGTCACACTGATTAGATAAATGTGCATTCCAGATTACAGAAGAGTCACCAAAGCGGCCGGGCGAGCCCAGGTTGGTTTTGGTCTGATAAATGCACGCATCCCCGGAGGTCAGCGCTCGTTGGTATGTATTAGCTCTAGAATTACCACAGTTATCCAAGGAACGGTTCCGAGGCACATTTTCTGGATACAGTAGAATACCTTAGTACCTTAGAAAGTTATGGATTCAAGTGTAGGGGAGGCTACCATTTATTAATATGGCTATCTCAGGTCTATTAGTTGAAATAATTAAATCTAGAACTATTAAAACATGTAGAAGAATAAACCTTCATGAGGGAAATCAGCATTATTGCATTAAAGGAAAGTCTTGCCTCACCTACCTTTTTAAATATTACAAACAAATATCAGTATGACATGGTGAACATAGCACATGACACAACTTCAGTGCTTACAGTAACATCAGTGATACTCTTACTTCCACCCAACTCATTTAAATAAGAAAGATAACACAGAAAGTAAGAAAACATTAGAAATATGCTCAGGAATCTATCCAAATTTCCTTTTCTAATACATTATAATCTTTGAGCAGTGTTCCATAAAGCCTGACAAATCACATTCCCTAATTCTTTCCTTAGCCTGCTGAATATAAGTCAATTTTTCCATTTCATTAAATAACACTCTTTCAAATCTGGTGTTGTGTTTACTTTCCAATATGTAGCATAAACAATTTTATCAGCCACTAGGGAATTCCATCAAAGCTTCCTTTCTTTTACATTTATTTCCTTCATTAGTCTCCTCAGAATCACTTTTTCCCCTTAATTCTATGACCTGATGGTTCAGAAATTCCCCCCTCATCAAATCCCAGTAATTTGTCACCATTGGCAAATCCCATCAGACATGGCAGCAATATACAGTTGCTTGGATTGAACGTTATATTGTGTGAGCGAAAGGGCACTTCTGTTTGCACATGGTAACCTCTTCCCCTGCCTGGTATTTTCCTGATTCCCCTGTCCTTCGCAGTTCCCCACACCTGCAGTATAGAGGAGGAGACAAGAAAATAATGTTGTACAAGCTTGCACTTTTCTGGATTCAACCGTATACTTTGTGAGTTCTATTCCATTCTGGAGCATTACATACCAATACGAAGCATTTTTGGACCCTTCTAATCCAGCAGATCTCAGTGAAGATGTTGACAGACATTTCCTTTCCCCCCTTCCATTCCCCCTTTTGAAAATGTAAGAGTGAACTTAACTGAATGATCACGAACATCCCAGATTTCAAATTATTTCCTGAAGGACAAAGAGGATGTTGCTCTTTCTTTCATTGTTTTTGTCAGCATCAGTGTGTATTGGCATTGGTGTCACAAAGTGATATTTCAAGGGAGAAACGTGATCTTTGCAAATACCATGGCAAACTTCAGCTCCTGAGTGTACTGAGAGCTGTCAGAGCTGGCATCACAGCCTGCTTCTCAGGCTGAGCTCTTCCTGTGATGGTATATCATTATGTGTGACACTGTTGTTGTGTGCATGGCAAGTGTCATGCGTAACAGTACAGAGCTGCTGGAGAACGGTGGGAGAATTGACAGGAAATGCCCATTCAATTCCCATCCAGAAACTATATGAGCAGACAAGGCCCTTCTCTCTTCCTTATCCTTATTTCTCAGTGTTCAAGGCCAATCTCTGTGAGTGATATGAGTGACACCTTCCCTTGCAAAACATTCCCCACATCCTAGCACCTCCAGTGTATATGCAGAGAACATAAAAATCTCCATAGAGCACTACTGAAAAGCAGTTGCCATCTGGGGTGCTATCCATGTTGCCTGCATGGATGCTCATAATACTGGGTTTCAGACACTCAGTACGTAGAATTTCACAAATTTGTGCTGGTGCGCATTAATGAACTGCTACTGTGCGCAGCAAGAGATAAATAAATGATTAATTAATTCATTTCATTTATGAATGCCTTCCCATAGAACATCTTGAAGTGATTTAACAATAAAAACATCTGCAATACAAACACACGCACACACACACACATATAATCAATTAAAGGCTCACGTGAGCTGAAATTACTTGCCATAGAGCAGCCTGCGTGCTGTATCTCTCTGATCCACAGCTTTCGCCTTGCCTTCTTCCACACAGCCTCTCCTGGGGGGTGGCTAATTCTGCTGTATGTCTGCGTTGGATGTATTTGGATCATTTAGTGGCTCCTGATGCACAGATGCACCAGAATAAACAGCCCCTCAGAGAAAGCACAGCCAAATCTCAGATAGTTTTTGCTCTTGCAAACTCTACGTAAACCTTTTTTTGGGATGAGAGTGAGACACGTCTTCAGTTGTAATTCACTCGTTAAAAAAAACAAACTAAAAACATGTGCCTAAGCCATCAGAACTACTGGGATCCCTAAGCAAGTTCAGCATGGATTCTGTGTCACTCCCACCAGGGTAATAGCTCCTGTAAGGAATATAGATGTGACATGGCACCTGCCCAAAACTTGAAAGTTTCTTCCCAGTCCTCAGGGTTTGTTTGGCTGCTTGGCTAACAGCACTTGGAGCTAGCACATGATGTTCCTGTGCATGAGGCAAACAGAATGTATGAAGAGGTCCGTTGTTTTTGCCTCCTCATTGTCTCCTATCTGTTTTGGCAGTTTTGTGCCCTTTTAATTCACCATCTGGAATAAACTTGGCAAGGGTGTAGTCCAGACAAAACCACATCTGCTTATATCCCATAGAGATCAATGAGACTTCAGTGCTTAAATTTAACTTGGGACCAGTCTGGTTCATTTAAAAGGGACTTGCTGCAGAAGATGGGAGGTTTCAGAAGGGGGAGGGGGAAGGAGAACGATATCTTTTTTTTCTCTTTCCCACCTTTCTGAAACTTTCCACCACTGTGCTAAGGGGCTCAGATTGGGGTTAAAAGGCCTCCGTTTTTTGCCCAGAGACTCTGTTTTTTGGGGGTCCTCTCCAGGTCTCTGAGTGAGTCACCTTAATCTCCAGACTCTTAGCTTTCATTAAAAAAAAGTTTCTAGGTGGTCTGGTTCAAGAGATATACACCAAAATGTCAGCCACTGCAACCATTCCCCCACAACTTCTGTTAGAAGTTGGCTGCTCTAATCCCTGTCCTTTCAGGTTTTTAGCCAATAAGTGAAGTCATTGTTGTGATTGACAAGAGATTTGCTGACCACCAGGCAATATCTACAACCCATTGCAAATCTTGAAAACAGTTTTTCCTTTTCCTGTTTGTCTGCACATCAGAAGTTGAGCGAGTGCGTTATACTTTTCTAATAATAAGGAGTCAAACAAGTTTAAATTTTACTGGGCTGTTGAAGAGGGCAGTTTTTTTGTCTAATTCATAGTCTGTTTTGAAAACCTTCCCAATATGAAATTTTAATCCATTACCCACTTTGTGGGAGTAAAGCAGCAATGCTAATCCCACATACCTGGGAGTACAGCCTGTTTGAATACATTGGGACTTGCTTCTGAGTAAACATGCATAGGATTGCACTATAAATATCTCTACAGGTTGTGTAAATAATAAACATCTTTGACATGGTTTCTTATATAAATATTTCTTACTACTAAGTCTCAATATGTATGCGATTTCACACTATGGTTGTACATGATTATTTCCTCTACATTTTAAGTGTGCCCTTATCCCTTGGGGTGGTCACATTCCCCGCTCCATTGTTTTCATCCTGAGGGGCAGATTAGGCTGAGAGATGGTGAGTAGCCCATGGTCACCCAGTAAACTTTGTAGCTGATTTCCATTATCAAAAATGATTTATATGCAGGCAAAGTTTATGAACTAATACCGATCCACATAATACATTTAAAGCACTTCCAACTCGCATTTAAAGCACATGACTTCCCTCAAAGAATCCTGGGAAGTGGAGTTTCTCCCTCACAGTTATAGTTCCCACCACTGTTAACAAATTAAACTTCCCATAATTCTGTGCTGGGATTCGTGTGCTTCAAATGTATGTTGAATGAGCTTTAAATGCATGATGTGGAAATGCCCTAGGTATGCTGTGCATTCATTAGTGAATTGAAAAGAACAATTTTAAAAGATAAATTTTAAACAGGGGAAGAAGGGCTGTAGCTCAGTGGTAGGGCAGATGCTTTGCATGCAAAGGTCCAAAATCCAATATCTGGAAAAGAGTATTGCCTGGAATCCCGGAGAGCCAATGCTAGTCCATGTGATCAGTACTGAGCTAGATGGTACCAAATGGCCTGTGTCGTATAAGGTAGATTCCTTTGTTCCTAAAAGAGAAAAGAGACCCAAGGGCCACAGTGACTCTGAAATTTATTTACAGAAGAAATTAAAACAATAAAATTATTGGCAAAATAAGTTAAAAACAGGTATTCAAAAACATTCAAAATAATAAAAACAACAATGAGTTTAAAACAGATAAAAAGCACAATAGCTTCTACATGCCTGGGTAGGCTTGCCTAAACAAAAAATGTTTTTAACAGGTGTCAAAAAGAGTACAATGAAGGCACCTAACTAATGTCAATAGGCAGGGAGTTCCAAAGTGTAGGTGCTGCCACACTAAAGGATCAATTTCTTATAACAGCAGAACAAGTACTATGTGGCACCTGTAATGTGGAAAGTATATCTTGAACTTCGCTTGGTAGCAAATCAACAACCAGTGCAGATTTCAGAGCAGAGATATTATGTGCTGACAGGATCTCACTCATGTGAGCAATCGTGCCACAGCATTCTACACTAACTGTAGCCCTCAGGTCAGGTTGTGCTGCTTGGGGATTTCTGTGACCTTGGCTGACTGGCTGCCAGGATTTTTTTAGTTTTGGTTTTTGGTTAGGAACCCTAACTGGTTGTGGGATGCTGAGTTTTCTGCCTTATAGGAATCTTGTTGAGGTTGGTATGGTATTGCATTTATGGAATCATCACTGTCTTTTGTTTTTCTTTTCTATTTCCATTTCATTTACTTCTGACCTCACTCCCTTGCATCAATAAAAGCAATAACAGTGGTTCCATGTGGTCAGCTCAACCCCCTTAAACCCACTGATGATGCACCTTATTGTATGCATGATGGTTTGCTTCTTGCCCAATAGTGGTAAAAGAGAATTCACATACTGGGAAGTGTGGCTTCAATTGCTGTTGTTCCCAAGCTACTGCCTGTGAATGTAGACTAAACCATGTGTGTTTTCTCTCTGTTGTTACTCACTGGAATTGGGTTGGCTGTCAAAGTGAGTTTATAGCAGCCCACAGGGTAGCCAGAAAAAGGTAGAGAATCTTCTTAACTCTTACTCATTTCTCAAACCTCTTTCTGAAGTGAAGGGTCAAGTCTGTAAAGAATTGTGGAGCAGCCATATTAAAAAGTAGGGGCAGGGCATTCCAGGCAGGGGGTTGCCAACCCTGCTTGGATATGGATATCTTTGCAGAGGATTCCTAGTCAAGTCTTACCAACAGCACAATCCTAACCATATCTACTCAGAAGTAAGTCCTGTTGAGTTCTATGGGGCTTAGTCCCTTAGTTAAGTGTGTTTAGAATTGCAGCCTTCAGGGGCATCCATCTTTACTCCCAAGTGCTTCCATCTAACATCTCCACAACATTAAGCTTCTTTCTTCCTACTATGTGTTGTGTCCCAGGTGAACGGAGAGTTCAATCAGGGAGGGGAGTCAGATGAGGATGAGGCTCCTTGGGGATCTCAAGGAAGGGAGACGAGCAGGGAGGGTTCTGACAGCCCCCAAAGTCCCCTGCCTGGCACTTCAAGGAAGCTCCTGCCCCGCCTGCGAGTCCAATGCCCGAGCAGTTGGGAAGCAACTCTCCACCTGCACCATCTATTCCTGGGCAGGAATCCCCGCCATGCACTTCAAACACTTCCCAGCCAATCAGCATCCCTTTTCCAGAGACCGCGCTGTCACCTAGCAAAGCCCTGCCATCAGATGGGTCATCTGAGACTCACGCCCCTTGCCCCGTGCGAGGAAGCGTGAGAAGAGAGACTTTCAGAGGGTGGAACTCAGGCGGAGCTACCATTTACGAGCCAAAACCTTCCCTACTTAAGCCAGTGTCTCCCAAGGCACAAGTGCCGAGTCATCTCTGCCCAGACACTGCAGAGACTGATTAGCTAGAATAGTCAGGGAAAGTAGTGAGTCAGAGTAGACGGGTATATGAAGTGCACCACTTTGGATGCATCTATAACTTTAATAAAAAGAGAAAAAGACATCTCGCCTCAGTCTGAATCCATCACCTCTGGGCAGGACACTGTGGTCTTTTGGTGACAGGCCTGGCCTGAGGGCACTTAAACCCTTCCTGCCAGAAACAAGTAGGCTCGAGTAAATGTTCCCTTCCCAGGCTCCCTAAACAGGTGTGACAGAATGATCCCGTCACTTCAGATGGACCTGAGAACACCCTCATTTACTTTGCGGACAAAGTCGCTCAGATTCGCTCTGACTTGGACGCTGAAATTGATACAGTCTCTGAGGATGTAACTTTGGCGTGCCACCATGTGTGTACTGGACCCTTGCCCTTCCTGGCTCATTAGAAGTACCAGAGGGGGACTGGTTGATTGGGTCAGGGGAGTAGTCAATGCCTCTCTACAACAAGGCAGAATTCCGTCATGCTTAAAGGAGGCAGTTATAAGACCACTGCTGAAAAAGCCCTCCCTGGATCCCTCTTTACTAGGTAACTACCGGCCAGTCTCCAATATTCCATTTTTAAGCAAGATAATAGAGCATGTGGTGGTCACCCAACTCCAGAGATTCCTGGATGATACGGATTATCTGGATCCATTTCAGTCTGGTTTCAGGCCTGGCTATGGGACAGAGACGGCTTTGGTCTCCTTGGTGGATGACCTACGCAGAGAACTGGACAGGGGGAGTGTGTCTCTGCTGGTTCTACTGGACCTCTCAGCGGCTTTCGATACCATCGATCATGGTATCCTTCTGGGCCGCCTTGCTGAGATGGGACTTGGGGGCACTGTGTTACAGTGGCTCCAGTCCTTCCTGGAGGACCGAACCCAGAAGGTGGTACTGGGGGACTCCTGCTCGACCCCTTGGCCATTGACCTATGGGGTCCCTCAGGGTTCCGTTCTGTCCCCCATGTTATTTAACATCTACATGAAACCGCTGGGAGAGGTTGTCCGGGGTTTTGGGGTTCGGTGCCATCAGTATGCTGATGACACTCAACTCTATTTCTCTTTTCCACCTGAAGCCAAGGAAGCCGTACAGGTCCTAAACCAGTGTCTGGCATCAGTGATGGACTGGATGAGGGCAAACAAGTTGAGATTAAATCCTGACAAAACAGAGGTACTCCTGGTCAGTCGGAGAGCAGATCAGGGAATAGGGATTCAACCGGTGCTGGATGGGGTCGCACTCCCCCTGAAGTCTCAGGTTCGCAGTTTGGGTGTACTCCTGGACTCAGCTTTGAATTTGGAGGCCCAGATTGCTGCTGTATCCAGGAGCGCATTTGCCCAATTAAAACTGGTGCGCCAGCTGCGCCCGTTCCTGGAGCTGCCTGATCTGACTAGGGTGATGCATGCCTTGGTTACATCCCGCTTAGACTAGTGTAACACGCTCTACGTGGGGCTGCCTTTGAAGACTGTTCGGAAACTTAAATTGGTACAAAGAGCTGCAGCCAGAGTGCTAACCGGGGCTGGTTACAGGGACCATACAACTCCCCTGTTACAACAGCTCCACTGGCTGCCAATTTGTTTCCGGTCTCAATTCAAAGTGCTGGTTTTGACCTACAAAGCCCTATACGGCTCAGGTCCAGGCTATTTCACAGATTGTATCTCCCTACATGAACCTGTCCGGGATTTGAGATCTTCAGGTGAGGCCCTTCTTGTGTTCCCCACACCTTCGCAAGCACATATGACGCAGACACGAGATAGGGCCTTTTCGGTGGCTGCCCCTAGGCTGTGGAACTCCCTTCCGAGTGAGGTACGATCAGCTCCCTCCTTGCCATCTTTCCGGTGACAAGTAAAGACTGTTTTATTTCAACGGGCATTTGGGATAGAGAACGACCAGGATTAAGTGTCATAGGTTTGGTGACTACATTATATGATTTTATTATTTTAAATTGTCCGCTGTTTTTAACCTATTTTTTATGGTTTTAATTTTTCTCATAGTTTAATTATTTTTTAATAGTATACTTTGTATGTTTTGATTGGTGTTGCTTTTACTTGTAAGCCGCTCTGAGTCCTATTGGAAAAAGGGCGGGGTAGAAATAAATTTTATTATTATTATTATTATTATTATATTATATTATATTATTTAGTTAAGATTTCTATCTCAGTTTCCAATCAGATAAAATTTTTTGTTTGAATGGCATGCTCCAAGCAACTGTGGTTGATGCATAACATATCATGCTTGATGACATCACTAGGCCCTGCCCTGTGACATCACTAGTGCCCGCCTTTGAAGTCTCAGGGTTTGGGATGCATGCTGGCAGCTCAGGTCCTGGGATGTCTGCCAGCCCCTGGATTTAAGGGTTTTATTGCTATATAGCAAGGAAGGATTCCTCCTGAAATTTCCCCATATACTGAAGGGGAGTTAACCTCATAGCTGTAATCTGTCAGTTTTAATCCCACCCCCTTTAAGAATATTATAAATTGTTAAGAGCTCCAACAAACCAACATCTTCCTTCATTTTTTCCCCATCTGATCCTCTCAATGTTTCATGGATTAATTACCTGCAGCACTCCATGGATCCTGGAATGCACTGAACATAGATCTTTCTGAGGTGGGGCTTAGAAAACAAGTGCTTTGCCTTTAACAAGTACATTTGTCAGTTTTTCTCTTTTATAGGCTAGAAGGAGGAGAGTTCTGTGGGCTTATTGTCTCTTTCTGGAAGCCCTCAAAGTAAATGACTCGTCTAATAGCTTAGCTTTGCCTACTTCAGCTGAGGCTGGAACAGCCTATATTATACAGCCACAAGAGTGGCTGTATACTGTAGCTAACAGGGATTTTTCGCATTCCGCACTGTTAAATTGAAAATACCCCTCATGCCATTTTGATACTTCCCATAAGCTCATTTCAAAATAAAACCTTACAAAACTTACAGTTCTGAACTCAGAAATGCTTGCTTAACAACCCTCTCAATTTTCATGGCGATACACAAAACAGTCAGAGAGAATAGAGAGTTCAAAGTCTAAAAAGAGAGGGAAAAAACCCCATAGCCCTTTTGGACTTTTTTCTCCGAGAGTTCTCATAATCTGTTGAAATTCATTAAAAATCAGCCATGTTCACAGAGGACCTGTAATCCTAATACTGACCTTGCCCCATACTCTGACCTTCATCTTCTGCAGTTTAAAAGTTAAAAAAAATGCCTGGCTGATTTTTAATTAATTTAATAAATTGGGAAGCAGCAGAATGGCATGGGGGTATTTTCAATTTAACATTGCGGAATGAGAAAAATCCATGCTGGCTATAGTATACAGCCACTCCTGTGTCTGTATAATTAAAAGTGCTTTAGCTCTGCTTTTTTGCATCTAGTCATTCTATAATCTAGTCATATTTGTGGCAAGCCTCTGATCTACCAGATGAAACAATGTTAGATTAAGACTCTAGGTAAACAAAAAACCCTTCCCATTTGACATGCATCTCTCTCTCTCTCTCTCTCTCTCTCTCTCTCTCTGTGTGTGTGTGTGTGTGTGTGTGTGAGAGAGAGAGAGAGAGAGAGAGAGAGAGAGAAAGGTTGTTCAGAAATTTGCTCTTTTAGTAGGATGCATGTATTTCTAATAGAAAGTCTTCTCATTTCCAGTGGTTGTCATCTGTAGCCATGTAATGCTAGAGGTAAAATCCAATTAGATTATCCAAATTAACTCAGTAGGGCAGTATGATTAGGCAGAGCGAGATGGCCTGCTTGAAAGGAGATCAGATTGCCCATGGTTTACAGTGCAATCTAATACATGTCTACTCAGAAGTAAGCTCCAATGGATTCAGTGAGACTTACTCCCAGGTAAGTGTCTATTGGATTGCAGCCTTACTTTATTTTTTTTAGCATTCCAGGGGTACCATTTGGATTTCCTGCCTTTCGAACCAACTGTTTGTGCCTTCTCTGACCTCTACCCGGTGCTTAGAGATAACCTTGCAATTGCTTCCGGATAAATGCTGGAAGAGCATCTAAATCATTTACGGTTGCATGCTAGAACCTGAGGTGTGGTTTAGGGAGGGGTTCTTTCTCAGTACTGTTTCTTATGACTTCATAATTGAGTAGTAGCTGCATGACTCCCATGAAAGTCTTGCTTTGAGTAAGAGAAATAAGTTGCACCTTCCGTGGTGCCAACACAGTACAAGTGTTTGTTGTAATGGGGTGGTCTCCCCCAAAACTGTTTGCCTTGTGAATAGCTTAAACAGCAAGATTTATCAGCAAGGTTGCCTTAGTGCTGAATAATTTAAATGGTTATATGTTTCTTGTCACTCAGAAACCCCCCTTTTTTGTTAATTATTATACCATCTTTAGTACATATGCAGTTTGTTCTTGTCATGTTAAGGCTTTTAAAAAACACTTCCTGATGGTGAGGAAGGTCACCCCCAGTAGTTCCCAAGCAGACCACTGATTTTGTGTCACTTTTTTGACAGCACCTCAAAGATATCTCGTCTTTCAAAGAGTCAGAAGTCAGTGTCACTTTTAAGATGATTTTAGATTGGCTTTAATAATTATGAGCATGTGCGTAGTCTGGCACATCAGCCTTATAGATTTGAATAAATGTTGGAAGGTGATTCCTTTTTTTCTTTTTGTTTGTTTTTGGTATTTATGTGCAAGGTTTGGAGTCTCACTGAACTCTTCTTCAGCCAAATATTAGTAAAAACATCTTTTCATTATACTTCTCAAACAGCTTAACTGCCACCTCTTCTCCCAAGAAATCTTAGGGGCTGTAGCTTTGTGAATATGCCAGGGATCTTTCTAACTAATTTTTAACAAAATTTGCAGGTTCCTTGAGAGAAGCCATGTTGATTAAACCAGTTTATGTATGTAGTATAAATATGCTTAAATTCTTCCACTCCATAATGGATAATCTGACAAATATGCCTATGTTTAATTTCAGCATACAAATGCCCATGTTTCTAATAAGAAACTGCTTCCTCCCCGTACCTCTGTTTTATGTCCATACTTGTTTTCTTCCCTAGGATCATTCCTCTGCTAGAGCATTCTTCACCGCAAACCTCACCAAGCAACCTGTCCAGCTCTGACAGTTTAGATATCAGTAGGACATACTCCCAAAGAGTAAGTCGCTATGACCTGGATGAAATTGATGCTTGCTGGCTGGAACTCTTCAACATGGAGCTCAAGGAAATGGGTAGGTGCTGATGGTCCTTTTATTGTCAATTTGCCTAGGAGAGCAAAGATATAGAGCAGGGGTGGCACTCCCACCATCCCTGACTATTAGCCATGCAACTGGGGCTGATGAGAGTTGGAGTACAGTAACTTCTGGCCAGAGGTTGGCCACCCCTTATCCTCCTTTTGTTTTTTTAATACCTGATGTCTCTATTTGAAACAAGAAATTTCTTTATGAATTATCTAGATAGCCTCTGAACACTCACAGTCAGTGGTCCAATCCCACACTGTCTTATTGATGTATGGAATTCTAATCAAACTCAGTTGTGCTAATCATTTTGTCCCTTCCAGAGTTGAGGAGAGTGGGTTTTGGGAAGGAACAGCATGATCAACACAGCCCCATGTGGTCAGAACGCTATATGTTACCAAGGCAAAATAACTCCAAATCACAGATCTGCCTTAACCTCCTGTTGTTCTGGGAAAGGGGCATATTTGTGAATGTACCTCAGCATACCCTATCTGAGCTATATACAGTCTTCAGTATATTCAGTTGTGTTCCTGTGAAGTAGAATGTGCTGTGGCCTCCAGTTTTTGCAAGGTTGACACAACAATGTACCGAACATGTCACAGGAAATATATTACACAGCAGGGAATTTACCATATGCCTCTTTCACAGAGGGTGCCCCCCCCCAGGACTCAGCAATATTTATTCATTACACATGCACACACTCATAGTCACACTCTTAGGAAAGATTGAGTTGAAGAAGATACCACAGCATATGCGCACGCGCACACACAGAATTGAACGTGGGATAAACTCCACAACACATTTACCCACATTTCTCTAGGGCTATGTCCCACATTTCTGCTTCCTACACTAAAGTTGCAACCTTGTGCATACACTGAGTAAGCCACAATGAAAACAGTGGGAATTACTTTTAAGTAAACATGAATAGGATTGTAAAGAACAGTCTGCAAAGATCCTACTTAGAGGTGTCAAAAGACTTGCTTTAATTAATATGCTATTTTCCTCCCCTTCAATTGCTGGTTCCAGGAATTCTCATATTGTAATAAAAATCCCATGCTTAAAAGAGAGTGTGAGGACATATCCATAGGAGTGTGGAATGTAGACACCATGGCATATTGGTCTGAAAAAATGAGATTTCCAAGAAGTCAGGTGATACCTTTTTGGGGCCATCTTGAGAAAATGAGCTAGCTTTTGAGTTGTGCAGAATTAGAGTCATAACAGCTGGCCAGTTTTAGGTTATGAAAGACTGTATGTTGGCTGTGGCCTGCTTCTGATCTTGTATATGCATTTAAAAATATAAACCTAGGGGCTTCACCCCTGCATGCTTTACACACCAACACCAACCCCGTCTCCCCACTCCTCAAGGCAATCTCATCAACCCCCCTTGAAATATCCCCCCTTGCCTCCAGGCATTGGCATGTGGCACCCGCCCTCTCACCTCACCTGTCCCTGTGCCACTGCAAGCCCTTGCCACTGCGCCCTTGTCAAACACCACTGCTGCACAGAGTGCCTAAGCCACTGCCATGTCGCCTGGGCCACTTACCGGCAACCCACCCTGGCTGCAGCCACCGCCACCCTAACTAGGCTGCTTATCAGCCTCCTGCCCACCTTCCTTCCTCATCCCCCTGGTCTTGAGCCCAGCATGGGTCCGTTACACTACAGTTTGCAGTGCCATCTGTTTGTGGCTAAGCGAACTGCAACGTAACGGGTTAGGGTCGTACAAAAATGTAGTATATATAGAGAAAACAAACCTTTTGCACTCAGAAGGAAAGCAACACTGTAAAATTGCACACAAACTTACTGCAGCATAGGGGGAAAAGAGAAATACCTATTAGAAGCTCTAGTTCATTCCTCTGACTGCACAGAATTACTCCGCCTAGTACAGTTTCTAATGTCTTTTCTAGGCTAGTTTATAGCCTTCTAGAAATGGGATTTTTAATAGTGCTTACTATATATACCTCCCAGAAGTAAACAGATATTCTACTTTACGTGAGTGCTTTCCACATTAAATTGGCAGAAGGTCCTCAATATAAATAAAATGTGCAATTAATTCATTACTCACAAAACAGAAAAGGCCTTTTTCTTTGTCACCATCACATGGTGGTGGTCAGCTAACCTACACAGCAGAAATATGTAATGTAAAAAGCTGCCAGCCAGCAGTGATGAACATTTACATGTGTCTAAAGGTTTTGCTGGTTGCTGCTGCTGCAGTGTGTGATAATAAAGAAAGTTGGTCTAAAGGAGTTTGGATCAGACACTGAACTACATTTTCATGTAGGGCATTATAGGCAACACAAGACCTTCCTTTTAAGCAGAAGCTGGGCCACAAATCTTCATTTATATTTTTATTAATATTTCGCTCCATATATTGTGATCTCCGTTTAATTCAAAGCTGTTGTATGATTATGACTAGCAAGACTTCAAAGGCATAAAGAGAAAAGTCCCTTCAGTGTTACATAGCTCTCTCTCGCTCTCGGTCTCACACACACACACACATACACACGCATGAACCTATCCTTCTAACTCACACAATGAGTTCACTGTCTGTCTCTGTCACAAATATATTACCAGAGAAACTGCTAAAACAATGAGTCGAAGCCAATGAAGTGCGAGAAGTTCAGCCTGCGCAGCAATAATTCTCTCTCCTCCCCCCTCCCTTGGAGGGTCCTTCCAATGAGTTTCCAGATTTGTCTTTTTCAAGATAATCTCAACATTTCTAACTTTCCCTTTCTAGTGAGCTACTCAACATTCCTACACCTACGACTGAGCTTCGGCTATCAGCACCAGTGCTGCAGGGCTTCTGCTCTCTGCTCTGTAGTTGGGGTCTTGCCCTGCTCCTTGGGCTACAGCAGCAACAATCATGGGTGGGAAGGGGACCTTTTATACTTCACAAGAGCACCACACCAGAAGGGTTCCCCTCAAAGAGTCAGAAAAACAGTGAGGGACTAATAGCCAGTTTCTTCCACATACACCATCCTAACATATGTGAAGAGAAACAGCAACTCCTAATTCAGCAAAGCCTTAGTTCAGCTAGAAGCCATAGTAAGACAATATATTTTTTGCCTTTGGAGGCAAGCAGGACAACTGCCCAGCTCTGCTCTGCCTGTTAGGAGCCAGTTGAGAAGTCGATGACCCCATTGTCTACCTCAAGAATTATACCATGGAAACTATAGAGGAAGCCTCTGCTTGTGCTGCAAAATAAGGAGAAGATAGGATCACACGACCTGAGTTCCACCTTTTTTTGTGATGGGGATAGTTTTCTTTTAACAGTTGCATAATGGTTCAAAATTCTGCAAGTCGGTCTTTTAACAGAAGCCCTATGGCCCAAACCCTAGCATAACCCTGTCTGGCCAGTGTATTGAAAGGTTAAGACCCTTCAAGGTCTAGCCCATGCTAATAGTCCTAGGCCACAATCCTAAATCTCACTGAGTTCCACAGGGGTTACTTTTTAAACATAGTTAGGATGGTTTTGTTACTTAGTTACTGAGTGCAACTGGAAACAGTAGATGATGTCTAGTCACCTGAGAAGAAGTGGGTATAAAACAGTTCTAGAGGGATGCTCACAAGACCACTCATTCTAAATAAGTTGTTCTTTAACACATCTGAATTTGGATTAATTAAGGGTGTAACTGCACTATAATCTCTTCCATAATCTACAATTCAATAGAAAAAGAACTAGCAGGAAATCTCCCAGGCGAAGATGTGGATTTAAGCCAAGGAGGCCAGAGTTTGAAAACAGAAATAGAAGCTTGCCGTAGAATCTAGAGTCTCCAAAGGAAGCTCTTTAAAAGTGGACAACTGACTTAAGGAACTTTAAGAGCTAAATACACATAAATAAACCACAGCAGTGCTGATGAAGGGAAAACCAGAAAGCCCTGTGTGGTTTGTTTGATGGCAATAAAATAAGTGGGCCATAGATTCAGCAAAAGATTTATAGTAGATGTCTTGGCAGTTTCTAATGCAGGAAATCAGCAAGCAGGCCAGGTAGATGCTTCTTGTTTAAAAATCCAGCTTTATGTAAAAAAAAATGCATTGGACTGTAAGATGGCATGATAGTGTATATTAAGGATTGCCTTAGTGTATCCTTCCATATTCAGTCATGGTGCCATAATTAATAGGATGCAGGGTGTGTGTAGGTGTAGATTTCAGGCAAAGGCAACAGGCAACAAGGACCATATCGAGTTACCAGTCTATTTCCAGTGAAAGGCTCTGAGACCACATGGTGTTATTTTAAAAGCCCAATTGTGTAAGTGCTCTCCAAAATGGTTTGTCCAAAGTTGCCTGCGATTCTTGGAATTCAGAATCAAAGGCTTCCCTTTTGCCTCTAAATAATCAGCTACCTTACCAAAGGCTTGGAAAGCCTGCTGTGACATCAGACCAACTAAGCCGGTGGTAACAAGAGATTTATATCAGGGACCTTCTTCAGGTATTTCATGGCATAGAACATTAGGGCCTGAGACCTGACCATTTGCAAGAGTAACAGGCCTACTGTGACACGAGAGCAAATCAGCCATTGGCTTCAGTAGCAGCAGGAAAAGTAGAGTGGGATGTAGGACTGTCAGAAAGGAAAACAAATAATATCCATTGTCTGTCATCCAGGCAGATCCTGGCCTAGTAATACTGAACTATCAAGTTGTACAAGTGATTGATTTTCAACACATATATGGAACAGAGTGTACTCCACGCTTAAAAAAACCCAACTTTTTAAAATTATGTGGATCCAATCCAAATTTACTACAATCAAAGCTAAATTCTGTTACCTGTACAAATTATACAAATTGGACAGCTCTGTATAATGTATTTTGCAAGTTAACTAATTTGCGTAATTTTGACATGTGGAGGGCAAGGAGCTAAGAAGGACACTCCTTCCCCAGTGACTGGAAATCTGTTACTTTACCTGTCTGACTTCTTGAGATCTTAGGATTATGCCATGAAAACCAATATAGAGGAAGCCTCTGCTTGTGCTGCAAAGGTAAGGAGGGGATAGGATCATGCCACCTGAGTTCCACCTTTTTCTGTGATGGGGATACTTTCTTTTAACAATTGCATAATGGTCCAAAATTTTGCAAGTTGGTGTCTTTTCACAGTAGCTCTACGGCCAAAACCCGAGCAGAACCCTTGCTAGAAGTGTATCTGACTGGTGTATTAAAAGATTAAGACCTTCCAGGGTCTTTGTTTGTCCTGGTCTGGTCCATGTTAATAGTCCTATCTATCTATCTATCTATCTATCTATCTATCTATCTATCTATCTATCTATCTATCTATCTATCTATCTATCTATCTATCTATCTATCTATCTATCTATCTATCTATCTATCTATCTATCTATCTATCTATCTATCTATCTATCTATCTATCTATCTATCTATCTATCTATCTATCTATCCCTATCCCGCCCTTCTACCCTATAATAGGGCACTCAGGGCGGCTTACAAAAATAAAATCAAACACGTACAAGAATAAAATCACAAAAACATTAAAATACATAAAATACAATATATATATACGTACACATATATATGTATATATAGGGAGTGATACTAAAGGGGACTACAAGGGTAAAAGTTAACGTAGAAGGCATAAAATCAGTGTCAGGCTCTACCTTCAGTCCCTCCCAAAGGCTGTCCGGAACAAGATCGTTTTTGGAATTCTCCGGAAAACCATCAGGGAGGGAGCAGAGTGGACTTCTTGGAGTAGGGTGTTCCAAAGCTTGGGGGCCACAGCTGAAAAAGCTGTCTTCCACGTGCCTGTCAGTCTAACATTTTTCACTCCAGGCACGCAGAGGCAGATGATCTTAAATCCCGGGCAGGTACATATGGGCGTAAGAGGTCCCTCAGGTACATTGGTCCAAGGCCCTTTAGGGCTTTAAAGGTCAGAACCAGCACTTTGAATTGGGCCCAGAAGCAAATTGGGAGCCAGTGGAGTCAATAAAGCACAGGAGTGATATGCTCCCTGCGCCGTGCTCCAGTTAACATTCTGGCGGCTGCATTTTGAACCAACTGTAGGCAGCAGTCCTAAACCCCATTGAATTCCATGGGGCTTACCTTTTCAACATACATAGATTGTTTTGTTAATTAGTTACTGGGTGTAACTGGAACCAGAAAACACTGTCTTTATTCAATTTCAAGCATATCTTTACACAATTTAAATAAGTTCAAGCATTGTTTCAGTTAGGGATCACCAACCTTTTTGGACCTGCACATTTCAAATTTTGAGAGAGTGCTTGGGGCACCAGTCACAAAATGGCTACCATGGGGGCATGACATAACACAAAATTAGAGAGTAGTTGTGGTGAAGCTTTTCCCATAATTGTATTTCCGTACTATAAAAAGCTTGACTGTTGAATTTCTACCTATGGAGATTCGAAGGATTAGAAAAAAAGACTGAAGCAGGAAAATACCATCCCTAAACCAAAGTCTAGGTTGCCATCCTGTGCCAACTTACATGGAAGTAAGCCCTATTAAACAGAAAGAGAATTGCTTCTGAATAGCCATGTATACCATTGTACTGTAAGTTAGTTAATTATACAGTGACTTCTTAATGAGTCCCTGGTCTTTAGCTCCAGCAAAGCAGGAGACATGCCTAAGCCTCTTTGCAAAGTTTTCACATTTGCCTTTTGAGGGGATGGGGGATTCTTTAACATCCACCCACACTTATCGTGCAGTAGTATTTGACTTCTATATACTACCTGATTTCAGGCAAACCCAGCACGGGAAGGATGCATCCTGGTTGCTAGGGAAAAAGGAAGAGCAAACTGGAGATTCCAAGGACTAGAAAAAAAGACAGAAACAGCAAAAGTGCACAAAAAGGGAGGGCAAAACAGCAGCTCTTTAGGACCCCAGGGATTCCTGTTACTTGGTGTCCAAACAAACATTTATCAATCACAGCTTTGACTTCACTCAGTAGCTAAAAACACTGAGAGGCAGGAGCAGCCAGACAGGCTCATTTCACAGAAATCACTTACAGGGATACCTGCACGTTTTGCTACAAAATTTTCCTTCCAGGAGGGCTAGTTACTTCTTTTTTTTTTTTTTAAATGAAAGCTCAGGTTCTGGGCTACTTGCTAAGGTCACAATTGAAGGCCTTTGCCATGACGATCCATAAGAATTAGAAACTTCTTTTTAAAAAACGAAAGCTAAGATTCCCCAAAAGCTGAATTCTCCACTTTTTAAATCACAGAATCAGAACCTGCAAACAGCAGTGTATATGCATTGCCTTATTATCATGGCTCGTCTTGATCGTGGACTTACTTTGGGCCTAAAGAGAGAAGGAAAGCAAAAGCAAAAGGCAACAGAAACATAGTGAGAACCGTAAATGCAACAATACAGCGACTAGTACGTAGGGACAAAGAGAACTATTACAATAGTTATTGTATAGAAATAGAAGAGGACAACAAAAAGGGAAGAACAAGAGCCCAAAAGATTAGAGAAATGAAAGGGAAATTTAACCAAGAGTAGGGATGTTGAACAATCAACAGGGGAACACACTGACTGACCTGGATGAAATAAAAGGAAGATGGAAGCAATACCCTGAAGAACTCTGTAAAAGTGATGCCAGGATGACAGATTCATTCATAAAGGAACTGTATGATGAAGAACCAGAAATTTTAGAATGTGAAGTGAAAGCTGCTCTTAAAATACTTTGAAGAAACAAATCACCAGGAACAGATGGCACACCAATAGAGTTGCTACAAGCTGCTAAGTCTGAATCTGTCCAAATTTTGACAAAAATCTGTCAAGAAATATGGAAAACTAAACAATGGCCCACAGACTGGAAGTGTTCAATATACATCCCAATTCCAAAGAAAGGGGATCCCAGAGAATGCAGTAATTATTGAACTATTTTAATATCCCATGCAAGTAAAGTAATGCTCAAGATTCTACAACAGAGGCTCTTACAATATATGGAGCGAGAAATGCCAGACATCCAAGCTGGATTTAGAAAGGGAAGAGGTACCAGAGATCATATTGCAAACATACGTTGGATAATGGAACGGAGCAAGGAATTTCAGAAGAAAATCGCCCTGTGCTTTATAGATTACAGCAAAGCCTTTGATTGTGTAGATCATGAAAAACTATGGAATGCTTTAAAAGAAATGGGGGCGCCACAGCACCTGATTGTCCTGATGCACAACCTATACTCTGGACAAGAGGCGACTGTAAGGACAGAATATGGAGAAACCGATTGGTTCCCCATCGGAAAGCATGTGAGACAAAGGTATATTTTATCACCCTATTTATTTAATTGATACGCAGAACATATCGTATGGAAAGTGGGACTGGACCAAGATGAAGGAGGTGTGAAAATTGGAGGGAGAAATAGCAATAATTTAAGATATGCAGACGATACTATACTACTAGCAGAAACCAGTAATGATTTGAAATGAATGCTGATGGAAGTCAAAGAGGAAAGCACAAAAGCAGGACTACAGCTGAACGTCAAAAAGACTAAAGTAATGTCAACAGAAGATTTATGTAACTTTAAAGTTGACAACGAGGACATTGAACTTGTCAAGAATTATCAATACCTCGACACAGTCCTTAACCAAAATGGAGCCAATAGTCAAGAAATCAGAAGAAGGCTAGGGCTGGGGAGGGCAGCTATGAGAGAACTAGAAAAGGTCTTCAAATGCAAAGATGTATCACTGAACACCAAAGTCAGGATCATTCAGACCATGGTATTTCCGATGTCTATGTATGGGTGTGAAAGTTGGACAGTGAAAAAAGCGGATAAAAGAAAAATCAACTCCTTTGAAATGTGGTGTTGGAGGAGAGCTTTGCAGATACTATGGACTGCGAAAAAGACAAATAATTGGGTGTGAGAACAAATTAAACCAGAACTATCACTAGAAGCTAAAATGATGAAACTGAGGTTATCATACTTTGGACACATAATGAGAAGACATGATTCATTAGAAAAGACCATAATGCTTGGAAAAACAGAAGGGAGTAGAAAAAGAGGAAGACCAAACAAGAGGTGGATTGATTCCATAAAGGAAGCCACAGACCTGAACTTACAAAATATGAACGGTGGTTCATGACAGATGCTGTTGGAGGTCGCTGATTCATAGGGTCACCATAAGTTGTAATCGACTTGAAGGCATATAACAATAACAACATACTGCCTTACCGTGCTTTGGTCTATTCAGTAAACTAATGTACCATTATTTCTTAATGCAGTGTTTTTTGAAACTTTTTGAATGTTGTCCCCTTTCCGGATGTACTTTACTTTCTGAGATCGAAAGAGCTGCAGGTGGGGCTCCACATCGGGGCTTCCATGCACCTTCTTTCCCTCTCCAGGAACTCCTTCATATAGATGGGGAAATTGCTGGCTGAACTGCTTGCTGCTGAATGCATTCTCAGTGGGCTGCTACTATTTGCTGTGTTTTGCTGGAGTCTGGGGCAGAGGAAATGCCGCACAGCAGCGGAGGGAGCAGGAATGGAAGGCTTGGAATAGGATGGGGTGTTTCTACCTATCTGTGTTGTTATCCCCGCAAAAAGGCTAGTATGTTGTTGGCTTAGCTACTCAGTGAAGAAAAAAACTGTAGCTGCTCAGGCATTGATGGCCAAGCTAACAATCCTTCATGTTCCCCAAGGGTCTCTTATTCCCTTCAGGGGAGGAGGGTGGCACCCGACAGTTTGAGAAATCCTGATCTAATGCACGGTCTCCAGTAAGGTTTAATTAAGGTCTGTTTATTTCTTGAGGAGGAAGGGAAAGCAGTTATTAAATTGAGCTTGGGTGCGTGGGAGCAAAGCTCTTCTCATGAGCAGTTGATTTCCTGATCAGTCTGTTTGTACTGCCAGTAACAGCTGATTAGAGGAACTGTCAATAATGTCTCTGTGTTAGGCTTTCCATTCCCCTGATGAGGGAGGGGGCAGGGAGGAGATGAAGATATTGTTGAGGTTGTAGGAGATGTTTCACAAATAATTTATTGAAAGACAGTCCTAGTATATTGGTGTGGTACAAAACAATCAGTACTTTTAAAAATAATAATTACCTTGCACATTTCATAGGCCCAGAAATATGTATCTTACAATTGCTTTGAGCTTAAGATCTATATTTCACTCTGTAAACTCAGTTTTAGGAGTATAGTACACAGGGAGCTGCCTTATACTAGGGCAGGCTGTTTGTTCATTGAGTTTAGCATTGTCTACGCCAACTGGCAGTGACTCTCTAAGGCAGCCTTTCCCAACCAGTGTGCCTCCAGATGTTGTTGGACCACAATTCCCATCTTTCCTGACCATTGGCAATGCTGGCTGAGGCTGATGGGAGTTGTGGTCCAACAACATCTGGAGGCACACTGGTTGGGAAAGGCTGCTCTAAGGTGCCAGACAGAGGTCTTTGATATCACCTGCAACCTGATCTCCTAACTGGAGATGCCAGATGTTAGCATGCTCTCTAACACTGAATTATAATGGATTGACTCCACCAGTGGGTATTGGTAGCAGTTTGCCCCCTGCTTTATGTGTTCTGTAATGCGTGTCTTATGAATGGGAAATGTGATGATATTCCTTGCATCACTTGGCGAGGTGATTGATCAGAATGAGTTCTAAATGTATAAAAAAGAAAGAAAGAAAGATAGGATTCCCTCTTACTGGTGAATGGCAAGCCTTCACCTTCTCCAGACTCTGAATGGTTGTTCCGCATAATGAAGGCTTCGCTGTACAATACATTTTTAAACACTTTTCTGGAAGAGTGTAAACCACCTGGAAGTCAATTCAGTTCAGTGAGAGGCAGAACTGGATGGTACAGCCAAAGAGACACAGTCCTATGCATGTTTTTTTGAGAATAAGCCCCATTGAATACAATGGGTAAACAACCATGCTTGGGAGTGCACTGATGATCATCAGTTGTATCCTTCTCTTATATAGGTTGGGCACATTTGGAGGATACATGCCCTCCCTTGTTGATAAAGGTTACTTTATAGATCATTTAAAGATCCTCTGTTATAAGTTTCTTTATAAAAAAACCTTCTGCATCAAAACCATTGATATAGTGATAATGCATTTTGAAGTAATGCTCAACACTCTTCCTTCTGAAGAAAATATATTTGAAAGGCACTTCCATCTCCTTGGAACTACATATTTTGTTTTTTCAGTTGTGAGTGGGATGTGGGAAGCCCACTTCCTTCTAAATAGCTTCATGCC
Source organism: Rhineura floridana (assembly GCF_030035675.1). Taxonomy (NCBI): domain Eukaryota; kingdom Metazoa; phylum Chordata; class Lepidosauria; order Squamata; family Rhineuridae; genus Rhineura; species Rhineura floridana. The sequence goes on from NC_084482.1 coordinate 102,998,428, forward strand.
AACCCCTGTGGTAAAGATCATCCTTGTTCATACCTTACTATAAACTGCTATTCATATATCATAAACATATATATTTATATATGTCATTAAGAGCAAATTCATCTATTTGTCTTCCACATGTACAGTTGCCAAACTCTGAGATTTTATATCAGAAGTCAACTCTTCTTGGGAGAAAGCTTGCAGGAATTCCAAATCAGTTCAGAAAGCTTAGTCCCCATGAGTAATGCAGGTCTCATTTGCTTGGGATTCTTTTTTGTAACCAGCATGTTACATAGAAACATTCAAGTGAAGGCTGGATTCTGTGTTCTTACTGAGGAGAACAACAAGCTAGTTGTACAAGTAATCATTTTGTTTGTCGCTTGAATTGGAAAACCAGTAAACCCACTGGCACTTAACAGCAGGGTTTTTAATGGAGGATGCAATCAGTCATAGGAATTAGATGTGAACTAACAGTTGTAGGAGCCTTGGAAGGATTTTGGAGCTAGACCTTACTTAGCTTTTCACTGATGTCAATCTGAAACAGCTCTATTGGACATCCCAGAGCTGATTTCATTGGTCCTTCATAAAATATATTACTAGTCACAGAACATGTGCAACGTTTCTATTAACATTGATTTTTTAAAAAACCTACATGAGCCATGGGGTGTATTATTAAGTTCATAAAAGCCCTCAAACAGTCAATACCAATAAGTGCTTTATAAGTAGAGAGACCCGGGGTCTCTTCCACTGCAATATTTGCCTTCATGGGGGTGCAAAAGCTATGTATGAGGAAATAATATATAAGAATTGAACATCCATGCAGATCTCTCTGGGACAGCGCTTGAGGAGGAGCTGGTAACATTCCAATGGTTCCTGAAAAATCCATTAGGATTACCATTTCTGACGTACCAAGACCTAATAGACATCTAATCAAAAACTTGATGCTTAGATGTACTGACAGAAAGAATGACAAAGCCAGATTTTTGATAATTTTACTTTGCCTTAGGTTGCAATCCTAATTCTGGTAAGCACCATTTAACTCAGTAGGTTAGGATTGATATATAACATAAGGAAAAGGGCCTTTTCAGTTGAGGTGCCATGGTTATGGCATTCCCTACCCAGGGAAGCCCAACTGTTGCAATCAATGCTGCTCTTTGGGCAAGCTGTGAAAACATTAAGAACGCTTTTGTATCCTAGTGCTGTATTTTTTTATGATGATGCAATTCAGCGTTTTTACCCTTTAACTCCCTCCTCTAAACCTGTCTTTTCTTGGAAGACTTTATATGATCCCCTAGTCCATGTGTAGCAAGTGTGGTACCCTCCACTTGCCATGCTGATGGGAGCTGTACTCCAAGAATATCTGGAGGGCACCATGTTGGTTACCTCTGTCCTAGTCCCCATTGTAGTTAAGTTAGCATATGTGTAATTGAAGTAATCACATATACTCCTCCCTGCCCTGTTATGTCTCTGCATCTATTTCAGATTGGAAGCCCCTTGTAATTGCAACCTATCATACCTGTTCTTTGCAAAGCACGATGATTATGCGGTATAAATAAATACATAATATATCACTTTATTGTATATTGTTTTCTTTGTTATTTGTATTTGTAAGTTACCTTGGGAGTCCTTCAGAAGCAAATGTGTAGGTTATGAAGAAATAAACATATTTTTATTTGATTACTTACTATATCCCACTTATAGCCCAGTTGGGGTGCCTTAATATAAAAATATCCATGATTGCAAATAAAAGGGCTCACGTTAACCTAAACACAGGAACAACAAAATAGGCAGCGTATCCCCCCCGATTTCAAATGGCAGATCATTCTAAATGAAAAGCAGATCAAATAACAAAAGTCTTTCTAAAAAGTTAACTTTTAATAATTCTCCTAAAACATAGCAAAGAGCTGTCTTAGCAGGTTTCCTTAGAGAACTGATTCGAGATGGGAGAAGGCCCAGTTCCTGGTGGCTACATGCCGTATTTCCAAGATAGAAGAATCAAAGTAGGGTGTCCTTTTGTAACCTCAGTGCACATGGGCATATATAATCCTTTAAGTTGCGCATGGGCTAATCCTTTAAAGTTGAACCAAGTTTTTATTGCAATATAAAGTTAACTAAATATGGTGTAAAGATTGCAAAACCTAGTCAAGAGTTTTCAAGGGAAAACAAGGTAAAATAAGATCTGAAATTATAATCAAAACATATTATGGAACAGCATCTCTGATAGTTAGAAATCATTAACAAAGGTTAAAATGAACTGTTGAGGCATGCGCAATGTCAGTGCATAGGATGGTTGGGCAAATCCCTGGTCATTGGCATTGCTTACTGGAACTGATGGGAGTTGTAGTTCAACAGAGCTAGCTAGAGGGCCAGAGGTTCCCCACATCTGGGTTAAAGTGATGTCTCCCTTGCTGTCTGAAGCTGCTTGGAGTTCCTCTCAATGCAAAGTGAAAAGGGGAAAACATTGTAAAAAGGGCTATTTGACCTATTCTAGGCAGCATTGCACTCAGTTGTGTGGGCCCCTGTAAATCCCCCCCTTGCTAATTGGCCAAGTGGCTGCAGGGAACAAAAGGAGCATCAGTTTAATTCTTTTCCAACGTCTCTGACATAAGAGTGCCACATCGGGATACTGGCATGATTAATATGATGGCTCCCGCGCTGCAGCACTCCTAATAGCACCACCACCACTTGCATCACTGCTCATTGTCCTGCCCTTATCTTTGTAAGCCCCACCCCACCCCACCCTGGACCAGGGCCATTTGAGCATCCATTTGAGCAGCCTAGGGCTTCCTCAAAACCTGGAGCCAGCCATGCATTCAAATTTGAAATGATACTTGGAACCTGAACAACCTTATAATCAAAACTGTCTCAGAACAGCTCTGTGAGAACAATGCTTTATTGCAGAGGTAGAGAGAGAGAACTGATGATAAAGTGGCTTCTAAAAACATTTTGCCATCATCTTAAATTTAAGCAATAATTGATGTTGGTGGGTGGCATAAAGGGTGATAATTGGTTCTTGTAAATCTTTTAAGTGCATTAGCGGGATATGCTCATAATGAAATATCTAAGAGCTTCACAGCACACGCTTGGTTCATATATGCTAGTTGTATTTTGTTTCATTTATGGAGAAGGACTACTTTAGCACTCATCACTATATTACCTGAGCATCTCAAAGCACCACTCTATAAACAAGGAAGAAAGCATTGTGTTGTTCCTTTTATTCCTCTTATAAAGGAAGTAAAATTGGAGGTAACTGTTTAGAAAAAGAAGGAAACATGGAAGGGTTCCATCAATTTCTAAAGAATCCATTTGACCGTAATGGGCTGTATCTATAATCTGTGGTTTGTAAATTGGCAGCTTTATCCTCAGATAGGAAGCTATCTTAGTGATTTCAGAGGAAAGCACTTTATTTAAACAGAGATCCCCACACAAGCTGGACAAAATATTTGTCACTGCTTTGGGGTGAGGAATAGCAAAGAAGGATAAGCTTGGACTTTTGGTGGTTGTGTGGCTCCACATCATTCTCTTTCGTGCACTTGTGTGTGCTGTGTAGGATGTTGGAAATCATGCAAAATGTGTGAGAGATCTCAACATGGAAATCCACATGACCCCTTTATGAACTGAAGTTAGCATGTTTATGGCAGGGGTGCCACATCCCACTTCTTAATTCATACAGATGCTCAGAAGCTTTACTGCCCTTTAAGTTCATATACTTAGCGTTAAGTAATCCCATAGATTGTAGTAATGAAGTGTAAATGGTTTGCAGTTTTAGCCTTCAACTTGTAATGTGTTCTACCTGCATATGTCAAGTTCACTTTGCTGATAATGAACTTTGATTATCAGTGCTTGTGATTCAGGACTTGTGAGCTCAGAAAGCACTGGGAAAAGTGTGATTTCACTAAATGGTGTCAAAAACTAGCTCAAAATGTCCTAAACCCACAATAATGTATAAAGATAGAATGGCTTATCTTTAACAGAAATGTGCCTCTAATTCCCTTTGGAAGTTTTGAACATATTTTATCAATTGCACAATCAAAGCACACAATGGCAATAATCTGTTTGCCCGAAATACAAAGGAAACATTTTTGGGTTAAGATGAGAACTAATCTTATTTGTTCCTAGTGCTTTGAAAGTACATTTCACATTCTCATAGTTTGAATTCTCAAAGCATCCCTATGAGGTAGGTCATCATCTCAGATTTAGAGAAACTAAAGCAGACAAATCCTAAGTGCCTTACTTAAAGCTACATACAGAAAGCATATTAAAAGTAAGATTGATATGAAGTGTATAGGCAATCCTGAATATGTGAACTGAAAACTACCCCATACAGCTTTAAAAAAGAAAAAAGGATGCCCACACACTTATACTATTGTAATTTGCCAAATAAAGTAAAATAAACAAGACAAAAGGTGTAGGGGACAAAATCTTTATTTTACACTTGTAAGATTGCAGCAATAATATCTATATCTCAAAGAGTGGTTATATGTGTTATACATATTAGTATGCATATATACACACACAAACACAAAAAATTAGGTTTGTGCTGTTGTGAATCAACTAATGGGACAGCCAGTGGCCTTAAAATTGTTGCTCATGAGCAATTTTATCATCCTCTCCAATATACTCTGCAGGGTGAAAAGAGTTCTGGTTTCAGTAAATTGATTTTAGCTGAAGTGCAGTTTAGTTGGAAATATGTTTCAGTTATTGCACAAGGTGGTTCATCTGTTAATATTTCTCCTTGGCTTATTAAGCAATTCATTATTAGAACACTTCAAAAGGAGAAAATGTGTATATAATGGGAAAGTGTTGGTCCTCTTGCTAGGGTACTAATACTAGCATGCCAAACACCACACCTCTACCAGGTAGCATAATTATGGAGGTTGATGCGAGTCCAAGGAAAAAGAATTCTGAATGGAATGAGTGGAAGCCTTACCTTACAAGGGAAGTCTCACCCTTGCTTGATGCTAGAGTCAGCTGAGAGATGTCATTCGCAATGCAAAGTGGAATCCAGAGTTGGGAATTTTCAGTTGGGGCTCCTGTACCTCTAACAGCTGCGTGACTGGCAGAAATTCAACAAGTGAAGCTTTCTCAGAATACAGGTGATGTGAGAAGCGTTATATTTTGAATTTCTATCATGCCATTTTTAGGCACAGGAGTCCTGCTTTAAAAAACAGTTGGCAACCTTAGCACACACGCATCAAGCAGCAGCTATTTGCATCATGCTTTGTTTTACAGGAGGGATATAAATGGCTAGCTTCCTGTTAGTAGTAGGTAGTTTCCTGCTTTCCCAAGGAGTGCCATGCCTGTTTTTATGCGGCAGTATGTTTGTATTACTTTATATTAATCCAATTACACCTCCCCTTAGTACTGTAACAGGTATTATTATCTCACTTCTACAGTATTCAATTCAGCTCTTTTTCAAGAGGGCTGCCTGCATACTACTTTCCTGCTACTCTGAAGTGAAAAGCACAGAGTGTCAACTGAACTGTCTAGAAATGGTGCTGGCTCTGTGCTTTCTTTTTCTCTAAAAAAAGGCCTCTGACATAAGTAAAGAACAAAACAGTTTATGGTCAAGACCGCCATCAAAGCACACTGTCAAAAGCCAATAGTTCTGTTCAGTTGTTTAAAAAAAACATCTTTATGAATAGCAATAACTTTATATGATGCTGAGGAAGATAAATGGAGCAAAAATGAAAAAAGAACTTTACCCTCAGGCCTCGTCGTTTAGCGATTCATAAGCCATTAATCGCCTCATACCCATCAAGTACATTTGTCACTTGAATAGGCTCTGGGGTACTTGTGAGTGGAGCTTGGCAAACTAATTACAGTGCTAATGTAATTACACATAAATGGAATGTGAGTGTATGTGTGTCAGAGACAAGAGAAAGGGATTGGCCATATAAACAACAAGCATTCTCATTCATGCAGGCATCATGTATAATTCTTGTCTATTGCCTAAAATTCCAGTAGAGCTCAGGCTTGCTGCTCAGCTTCAGAATTAAGTGAAGCCAGGCAATGGAAGAGGTTGTTCAGCAACTCTGTCCCCTTTCTTGTGGGTTTAGCTGGCAGTATCACTAACAATGAAAAATTTACAATATTCCTTAGCCAGGGGGAATAGGCTGTAATAGAAGGCGTAGGGTAGGATAGAGTTGCAGGCTTAAGGAGCTGTTTCCACTTTGAATTAAATAGGGACTCTCCCAGTTCATCTCCGCAATGAACGTGGGGCTTGGTTTTATGTTTCCTTTCTTTCTTCTTCACCTTTGTCCTGCTTCATGAATAGAAAATAGTTCAGACCCAATACTAAAGCCATAGTTTATGTTAACCGTGGTTTGTTGAAGAAGCAGGATCCATCTCACAAATGACCAAAGAAACAACCTAATGTTGTTGTTTTAACCCTCTGCCTCTTTTTGGCGTTGGATGGCACAACGTCACCAGCTCTTACCATTGGCCTGAATATAAAACAAATATGAATCTTCCATTGGCTGGCTGCAGAATCAGGGTGAGGAACGCGAACACTTTTTACTAAGAGATCTTTGGCCACTCTCAGTATACCCTGAGCCAAACAGGCTTCCTTTCTTTCTCTCATTACTAGATATGTCCCATGAAGTGTTGGTAGTCATTATTTCTTAACCCTAAAAGTATCTCTCATTGCAAGACTTCTGCCTGCAATCTTATAGATGTTTTAGCATCACAAAAAGGTGACTGATCAGTGGCAAAGAGAGATGTGAAAATTCTCAATTGGACACACCACCCAGTTCTGGCTCCAAGGAAAAATCTGTCATCCCCCTAGCTGTACCAATCCCCAGAAAACCCAGATATCAGCCTACAAATTATCACCCAACTCTCCAGCTGTAAGTTATGCTACATGAACTCTTTCTGCTGACATGTATGTACCAACAAACATCAGTTGCTATAGCTTACCTGAACACCACTGAAATCAGCACTCAATTTCCTAAGGACCAATGCAGGACTCCCTTTCCCCCAGACTGTTCCTTTGCCACTTGTCCCCACTCATCTAATAAAGACACACATTTTGGTTCATTAAGAAACTTTACAAGTTAGCAAGGAGAACAGCATGTGAAAGCAACAAGTTTTGTTAGTAATTCTATAATAGTAGCTTGTGGGGGGGCATTATTAAAAACACAGTGAGCCTTTACGGTAGTTGCTTTTACCAAAAGTTACTAGAATAGTCTCTTGGGACTTGTCTATGTTTAATGTGGGGGTAATTGTCCCAAATAAAACTCTTTCAATGGTCTGTGCCTGATGAAGATTGGATGCTTCAGACTGATGGTTCACTGGGCCAGGAAGATGATCTGGATGCTCATCTGATTCAGGCACTGCCTGCAGAGAAAGCCTTTGGATGGTTGAAGTTAAGATGGAGGTCCCTATACACTTTGCTGGATATTGAGGAAAGGCTATAGTAAATCTACAGACAAGTCACTGGCCACTTCATCCACACTGTACAGCTCTTCCAAAAACTCTGACAACACATTCAAGTCAATATGTATAGCAGCCACTTCTGGAGTGTCCCTGTTGCCATAATAATCTCTTAAGAAGTTGGTTCCAAACTCTAGCACATGATCCAGAGTTGCATCATGTTCCTCCTCCTGCTCCTGTTCATACTTTTTTTACACGACTGATGTGATGCTGGCGCTGTGCTGATCTACCACACACACCTCCACAGAAGGGATGGCTCTTTGAGGGATGGAGCAGCTCAAGTGAGGTTGCTCTTCCCATTGTTGTTGCTCCTCAGTGTTTGGAGTGAGAACTGTGAGTTGGCCAATTGTATGCCTACATGAAGTCAGTCCAAGGTGCTTTTGCCCAGTTTGCATTGTCATATTCCCACTGGACTGTGAAAGGAGCTCATGGTAATGATTGGGGGAGGGCTCTCTCCTCAGTATGAGCAAGCGCACACTTCTGGAGAAGGCAAATTGGCTTGGGTAGCTCTCAGTGTGGTCTTTAAAGGTGTCCATGCTAGCAAAGACACCTGTGCAGATGTTCCAGATGCAGATGGCAAGGTCTGCCTTGCTAGTATTGGGGCTGTTTGTCTTGGCCACTGACATTTAACTGGAACACTCATGCCATGATTCAGAGTGTATTTGGGGGAGACAGCGCTGTCATCTCAGTGGATGATGGTTAATTTATCATAAAAGGACATGGTGTGTGGTTCTGTTTCAGAGTGCTTCTTGAAAGTGGTGACTTCCTTAATTTCTTTTTAATGAGTGTTCATCTTCTCATGGCACTGATGAGATGAATGATTGAACCCCTTCAGCCCCCCTAATTGCAATACATTTTCTGGAGTTCCTTTTGTACCTCTGGATTGATCCCTAGGTTGATAAGGACCCTTACTTCCTTCTTGCTCTAATCTTTGGCCACTTGCCTTAAGGACACCAGTTGCTGGGAGTCCTTGTATCCTTAGGAGCAGCAGAGTGAGTTTGCTAGAGAAGGTCTTGCCTTCCACAGTTGAGTTGTTCCTAACACACTGACTTCTGTGTGTGTTAGGTCCCAAGAACCCCAATTTGGATTTTACATATTAGGGCATTTATCCTCCTTCCAAGGAAACATGCAGAAGCAGCGGGTGTGTATGTGATTATTATATTTTTGCACTTTTTTGCGTGCCTTTTACAGTCTGGGGGTCCAGCATCATTTCCCCAAGAGGTCCAGCATCATTTCCCCAAGAGAGCAAACATGCTTGGACTGCTTAGGTCCACAGAAATAGTACTCTGGAGTTGCTCTTTGGTTAACAAGGTACTGAGGAGTCACAACTGTGACTTTTCCATAAGCAGAGCTGCAAAAAGCAGTTGAGTGTGGAGGAGCAAAGGTCAGTGTTGTCTACTTCCTTTCAGACAAGTTTTTTCCATTGGTTGTTAAAATTGGGTAGGTTGCTAAAAGCAAAGTTATGTTTTCATTATGCATTCCTGGATAGATGTTTATAAAATAGCCCAAGGTTCATTTTTTTCTCCTCCCAAAGATGCTGCAGAGCTAGAATGAAGAGAGGGCTTACCAGCAAGGAGATTGGGGGGGGGGAGCTTGTTGTCATCATCCAGACTGAGGGCGAGGTGCAGAAAATGCTTAGCCACATGACCAGTTTCAGTTTTCAGCTGCTATTGCCTCTCATCTCTGTAGCCGTATAAGCAGATAGGGTGGAGTTTCAAAACAAACTAGGATTAAGTCAGGATAGCATGTTTGGACATCAAACTGTAATTAATGTAAGTCAAGATTCCCAACCAACTTCAAACCATGGTTTCATTTTATGGTTTACCGGCTCCCAACAAACCGTAGCTCATTGGCTAAGATGAGTTTGGATGTACAAACAAAACCTTAGGTAAGCTAAACAAACCTTGGTTTAGCATTACATTGAAACAAAGCCGCTATGTGCCTCACAGTTGCATAGCAAGGGCACTGAGTAAGAGTGGCTGTACCTCAGATTTAATGTATAAAAAGGAATGTAATGTAAGGAAAATGTGGTCAGTTACAATAGACATTGTTAACCTCTACTTTCATTTTATTTGTTTATTATTTGATTTATAACCTGCTCTTTCTCCTGTTACACTGCAAGAAAAGAGCAGAAATCACCACAAACTAAGGCTTCCAAATAATGAAACTTGTTTTGCTGGCTGGCTGCCTTTGAATTAATTAACAGTTGGTTGACATAGAAATAATTGGTTAACACTAAAATAAACACCAAGTTCCTTAGTACAGGTGGCATTTAGGTTATTTGCGGAATGGAGCGGCTGATTTTCTCATTTAATAACATAGCAGAATAATTTGTTTAGACAGACAACATTTTAACTTGAATGAATTGTTCAGTTAATGCTTTCATATCCACGAAAGAATATTTCTGATAATACATAAACAAAGAGTCATTGAGCAAGCTAGTTTTGTCATATATGACCTGTGTGACGTTCTTCAGCCAGTAAAAACCAAATAGAAAGGCACCTGTTTCCAAAACCTATCTGGATCCTGAAATAGTTTATTAATTGACTTGTTCTCCTCCGGCTCATGAAAAGCATTCCAGTAACTTCAGGAGTAGGCTCCTCCCCTCGTTCCTGAGGCAGGGTCCTCAACTTCAGTTGCTTTGGAAGATGAGGGGTTTCCCTCCATGTTCCCAGACCAGACATGCAGTGATGCAGGGTCTTGCTGCAGCTTCAGAGAAGCTTGACAAAAAAAGAAAAAGATAGCTTTAATCTTTTACCCATCTGTCCCCTGTCCATCATGGATTACCCACAGCAAGGGGAAGGAAAATGTAACACCAGTGGGGAGCTCTGGCAAGCAGGTGACAAGACTTAGGGTCCCCTTGGCTCCTCTTTGTTCTCTCTCCTGACTAGGCAGTGGGACTGTGCAGCAGTGACAGCAGCTGAACTGGCTGTCTCAGTGGACTAAGGAACAGCAGTCAGGGGCAGAAAAGTAAAGGCTGCCAAAGGGCCCACAGCATAGACACCAGAGGTCTTTTGGTGCAGAACACATATTCTCACTGCCACCCCCACACACCGCTGTTCAGCAATGGCATAGCATAGGCTCTTTCTGCCTCCTTTTTGGGCAGAGAGCCACAGTGAAGGCCTGCCAGCTCCCCACACATTCTGCATGCCTGGATACAGAAGTAGCAACAGAGGGAGTGGTTGCCATTTATTGCCAGGAGGGAGATACAAGAGTCTCACATTGAAGTCACGCAGTGCCTCTTGTCAATGGCATACCCAGCAGAAGTGGGGAGTAATCTGGGGTGCCGAGTCCAGTTGGATACATCCCCTTGTTTGCCTGACCTCAGTGGGAACAAGGCCTGCCCCAAGCTTCTATGATGGGTAAGGAAGCTTGCTTCCTCAGAGAACAAAGGGGCCTTTCCCCAAGAGGGGGGTGATGAACACAGTGTTAGCCATTTGTTATCCTGGTCGTCGCTCAAAATAAGAAGGGTAAGGGAAATAGAAGCAGCTATGCAAGAAGAGGCAGAGAGAGAAAGAGGGTTAGAAGAAGGGCTGCAAGTCCAGACCAAACAGTGTCTCCTCATGTACTGGTCCCAGTAGCAAATTGTGCTCTCCTGAGGCTTACTTCTCAGGGAAGAGGCATGTGCCTTGCTCAAAGGCAGCGCCTAATGCAAGAATGATGGTGGAACTGCAGCCTCACAGAAAGGGGGACGGGACAAAGATGTTCTCTAGATCTTGTGGTCCAGGTGCAGCTGCTGCTGTCACAGACCTGGGGCCATAGTCTGCCCCTCTCACCAGACAGGCCAGAAGCTTGCCAGGATTTAATCATCTAAACATTCATAGTCGCCTCCCTGTACACAGGATGTTGTTAAGCGATTATGATTACCATCTTAAAGGGTGCTGCTATGCATATTCAAGCTCTAGCAGTGCTTCTTTATACTGCCACCTTCAGTAGAAGCCATTGGCTATATTTAGGAGCAGAAGTATGAGGTTTGCTATAGCAGAAAAATAGTAAAGCACTTCTTAAAAAGTTTACTGTCTACACTGCGCTTAACACCATGAGGCACTATATATAACTGGTGTGCACCTGCCACAAGACTCAACCTGTATCTGTAGCTTTGGGAAGCAACCCCACCTGTTTTGGAGCCACACTGTGTCTTTCCAATATGACTTGTTATTGGAGACCAAATTAGATCAGTTAAAAACTAAGCTTTGTTTTATCCCCGTTCACTATAATCGGGAATATAGAAAGAACAACACAGTAGGGCCCTACTCGTATGGCAGGTTAGGTTCCATACCCCTGCCCAAAAGTGAAAAGTGCCAAAAAGCGGATCAGCTGTAGCACGGGGGTTTGGAACCTAACCTGTTGATCCTGCTGGAGGAGGAGAAGATCAGCTGTAGTGCAGGTGTCTGGAACCTAACCCGCTGAATGCGCTGCAGGGGGAGAAGATCAGCTGTAGCACACTACAGCTGATCTTCTCCTCCTCTGGCAGGATCAGCTGGAGCACAGGGGTCTGATCGCCCCGGAGGAGGAGAAGATCAGCTGGAGCATGCTACAGTTGATCTTCCCCTGCTCCGGCATGATCAGCTGGAGCACAGGGGTCTGATCACGCAGGAAGAGGAGAAGATCAGCTGGAGCACGCTACAGTTGATCTTCCGCTCCTCCTGCGAAATCAACTGGAGCGCGGGGAGCTCCAGCCCCCGCTCCAGCTGATCGCCCCACTGGCACCGAATTAGCGGAATGCCAGAAAGCAAGGCACCGAGAAGCGGTGCCCTACTGTAACTTTTTCTTTTCTTTTCACAGAAGTGGATTAAATTTGCAGACATAGATGCCCCTCCAGAAAGGATTAAGCCTCCCAAATTGTAGGCAGATACATCCAGGATTTTTTGTGCAGGGAATACTTTAAAGTTAGATTTTTTAAAGGGGAGTCTAATTTTTATTTTTATGTTTTACCAGACTTGAATGGAGTTTGCAGGCATGGTCACTCCTTTTGAGGTTTCAGTCTTTAAAGTTTTGACTCTTTAAACTTTTGGAATTTGTAGAATAGGAATCATGGGTGGTGATGGAAAGAAAAACATGGATCCCCAGGAAAGACTAGGGCAAGGAAAATGTCACACATACACAGCAAGGACATGGTATCCCAAGGGTTGTTGTTGTTGGGGCCTATTCCCTACCACAGATTTTTGGGAATACAGGCTCTTCTCCCTAGGAGGGAGAGATCTCTCCAGTACTTGTATGGGAGAAGGGTGGAGGTGGGAAAAAGACAATAGATTCCCAGACAAGACTGGGGTGGGGAAATACCACTTCCTAGCAAGGACCTTGTTACCCAAGGGAAGCCTCTCTGACATGCAGATGGAAAGAGATGGGGGGAAAGACCATGGACCCCCAGGAATGATGGGTAGAGAGAAAATCACCTTTCCAGCACAGACCCTGTTACCTCAAGGGTTTTTGTGGGGGGTTGATTTCTGTCATAAGAACATAAGAAGAGCCTGCTGGATCAGGCCAGTGGCCCATCTAGTCCAGCATCCTGTTCTCACAGTGGCCAACCAGGTGCCTGGGGGAAGCCCGCAAGCAGGACCCGAGTGCAAGAACACTCTCCCCTCCTGAGGCTTCCGGCAACTGGTTTTCAGAAGCATGCTGCCTCTGACTAGGGTGGCAGAGCACAGCCATCATGGCTAGTAGCCATTGATAGCCCTGTCCTCCATGAATTTGTCTAATCTTCTTTTAAAGCCGTCCAAGCTGGTGGCCATTACTGCATCTTGTGGGAGCAAATTCCATAGTTTAACTATGCGCTGAGTAAAGCAGTACTTCCTTTTGTCTGTCCTGAATCTTCCAACATTCAGCTTCTTTGAATGTCCACGAGTTCTAGTATTATGAGAGAGGGAGAAGAACTTTTCTCTATCCACTTTCTCAATGCCATGCATAATTTTATACACTTCTATCATGTCTCCTCTGACCCGCCTTTTCTCTAAACTAAAAAGCCCCAAATGCTGCAACCTTTCCTCGTAAGGGAGTCGCTCCATCCCCTTGATCATTCTGGTTGCCCTTTTCTGAACCTTTTCCAACTCTATAATATCCTTTTTGAGATGAGGCGACCAGAACTGTACACAGTATTCCAAATGCGGCCGCACCATAGATTTATACAATGGCATTATGATATCGGCTGTTTTATTTTCCATACCTTTCCTAATTATCGCTAGCATGGAATTTGCCTTTTTCACAGCTGCCGCACACTGGGTCGACATTTTCATCGTGCTGTCCACTACAACCCCGAGGTCTCTCTCCTGGTCGGTCACCGCCAGTTCAGACCCCATGAGCGTATATGTGAAATTAAGATTTTTTGCTCCAATATGCATAATTTTACACTTGTTTATATTGAATTGCATTTGCCATTTTTCTGCCCATTCACTCAGTTTGGAGAGGTCTTTTTGGAGCTCTTCGCAATCCCTTTTTGTTTTAACAACCCTGAACAATTTAGTGTCATCAGCAAACTTGGCCACTTCACTGCTCACTCCTAATTCTAGGTCATTAATGAACAAGTTGAAAAGTACAGGTCCCAATACCGATCCTTGAGGGACTCCACTTTCTACAGCCCTCCATTGGGAGAACTGTCCGTTTATTCCTACTCTCTGCTTTCTGCTTCTTAACCAATTCCTTATCCACAAGAGGACCTCTCCTCTTATTCCATGACTGCTAAGCTTCCTCAGAAGCCTTTGGTGAGGTACCTTGTCAAACGCTTTTTGAAAGTCTAAGTACACTATGTCCACTGGATCACCTCTATCTATATGCTTGTTGACACTCTCAAAGAATTCTAATAGGTTACTGAGACAGGACTTTCCCTTGCAGAAGCCATGCTGGCTCTGCTTCAGCAAGGCTTGTTCTTTAGGAATACAGTCCCATCTTCCTGGGAGATACAGAGAACTCCATTGATTTGGCTTCACTTTTAGAAATGAAAATGAAAAATGCAGCAGCCACTTTAAAAATGAAGCTGTTTTGACTACCTAAGTCATGGAAAGAACAGGAATAGGTTCCTACACCACAAAAAAGGGCAGTTCAACATATTTCAACAAACCTTTTATTCAAAACTAACAATCTGCATTTCTGAAATGAAACAACCAGGTCAGGTAAGCCTTGCATACAGACCACTTGAAGGCTTCTTCCAAAATTGCTTTTTTTCTTTTTATCATGTAGCATCTTGCTATAGCAATCTGAAACTCTGCGCACAGGTCTCCTCTCCGTACACTCAAGCAGGCAGGCAAGGGGCCTGTCTGATCCACCCTGTGCTCGGTCGGTCTCTCTCTCTCTCTCTCTCTCTCTCTCTCTCTCTCTCTCTCTCTCTCTCGCAGACCTGTCTGAGGTAACCAGTGTTTCCGGGATACCCAAAGCACTGTTTACTGCAGAGGAGTGCCATTCCAAGCCACAGGTGAAGGAGCTGCCTCCAGCAGCCCATTCCAATTGACAAGGAGCCAGTCAGAGTGTGTGCCCCCCCACAACCCCCACACTCAAAAAAGACTTTGTTAAAAGGAACTTCTTTCCTGAGGATTTGCTAACTGAGGTATTACTCTAGTAGCTACAGGACAAAGAGGACAGAGAGCCAAACCCATAGCTCCCAATAATTGGAAACGCTTCACCTGATGTTACAAGGTTCTCTCCACTTAACTGTAAAGTCATTGCCTGTTCCATGATCATATCCAAGACCCAAGACAGGGTGGGGAGAAACCTCAAACTCAGGACTGCCTGGACTGTAAGCCTGGTACAGTGAAAAAAAGAGAGGCTAAATTGTAGAACTTACTTCTCTGTATCTGTATGAGGTATCTACTAAAGGTGCACCAAATCTCTCCCCCTTCAGCACACTCTTGTAGGGCCATTCATCCCCTGCAAAAATGGAGGCAGGATATTTGGAGACTTGGGAGGTAAAATTCTGACATCTTTTTCTCCCTTCCCCTTTTTATTTTTCCACCTCTTGTGGGGACAGGGGGTTTCTTGACTGTTTTGAGTAGCCTGGCAGCATTCCTGGGGACAGAATGCCCCTGGGAACAACACTTAAGTTGCTGGCTCTCTAGAACACACACACACACCATGCTTATACAGGAAACTCTAGAATTTGTCATTTGAGAGAAAGAGAGTACTGTGCCATCCTATGCGACATGCTCTCTCAAGAAGTTTTGTTTCTGCTGGCATTTCCTACTTGCAGGTAGGAGGAACCAACAAGGTCTGGCAGCAAGAGGGTTAAACAAGCACTACCGTAATCAGGGGCATTGGCATCCCAGAGATAGTGGGAGTCAATACTGCTGAGTAAATGGCCACATTTTCAAAAGTTGACTTCCAAATCCTGGCTTGTTTAGATGCCATTAACAGTGGGGAGGAGAGCCTGTGAGTTCAAATCCCAGCTTGTGTCTCCTGGGGGTAAAGGGCCAGCTAAAGATCACCCCCACAGTGAGTGGCTCAGGAGTTATGTGCCCCACCACCTGTGCAGCTGTGGGCAAGCTGCATAGTCCCAAGGAGCCCAGTTGCCCCCCAACTGGCAGATGCAGACAAGGAAGGGGCTGGCTTGTGCAGCTGTGGCAAGCTGAGCAGGCCCTAGCCAGCTGGGGAGGTCTAGCCTCAGAGCGAGGCAATGGTAAACCCCCTCTGAATATCACTTACCATGAAAACCCTATTCATAGGGTAGCCATAAGCCAGGATCGACTTGAAGGCAGTCCATTTCCATTTTCAACCTTGGTTTGCACATTATAGAAAGTATGGTTAGCTGCAGCCTCCAGTTTGTTTCACCACTTTCATGAAGGGAGGAGTGAAGCAGCAGCAACGGGGCTGTGTGCACATGCATGGCACGTACGTGTATCCTAGTTTATTAAGGCAGGATTTGATTGTGCAAATGCAACCGATGTGTTTGGTCTCCAGATGAGTGCATAGAAGAATAGATGTTAGATCCCAGTGACGGAGCAATGTCTAAAGTGAATTTGCTATTTGTTAAAAATTATTATACATACGTTTCAGCCACGTTTGGCAATCAAGCAGTCAGGAATATAAGGTAAGGGGCTTAAAAATGTTAAAGGACACCAATTAATCCTCAGGTTTTTCAAAACAGAAAAAAAGCCTTTTGTAGCAGGAAGGAGATCTGTGTTACAAGTTTACATCCTGGGCCCAGAAAAATAATGCTTGGACCTCAATATAAATGGTTGATTGGCTGATTCACTGGTTTAAACCATTGATTTTTCACCATATGCTGTGTGTGAATATTACAGATAACCACCGTATTATTCTTTACTACAAACATAAGAGCATAAGGTGTGAACCATAATTGAAAATCCCTTTTATGATCCGGCTTATGAATGAGATAATCTGTATCATTCTAGAAATTTAGTTAGCTAGTGATAATTGTGTCATTTTGATTTAATTGTGATAGAATAGTGTTTTCTTTTGCATATTCACCACTGATTGGTTGATTTAGATTTCAGTGGGGGGAATGTCATGCAAATACCCTTAGCAACATATAATGTGTAACAGCAGGACTCTGCAAATAGAGCACTTCTCAAAGTATCCCTCTGAGACGCCCCCAGTGTTTTAAAGGTAAAATATGGTGCTCATTGTAAAGGCTGGGTGCCAGATTTTTCCATGGAACAGTGGGCCTTGGAATAGCATTGTGATTTTACAAAAGTCAGGTGACGTTGAAGACTTGGTGTGACTTCAGTATCTGCAGATTTTCTAATTATGATTGTTAATAATTTATTTATTTGTAGCTATTTTTAACTGTATACTACCTTTTCTCCCATTATCAGCACACAAGATAGTTAACAAAGTAACAATAAAACACCCAAAGAATAATTATTAAAAACCAAATAACCACTATTATACCAAAACAAAGTGAAAATAAGTCAGTGGATGTGACTAAGGTGGCAGCTAGAAGTTGCTTCTGATAACAAGACTTGTTTGGTGTAATTTTTCAAAGTAAAGATTCCTGCTGTGGATCTGCCACTTACAGGATCATGTTACTGATTATTGTTACTGAGAAATCTGGTATAATGAGAATGAAAAGCAAGGGTAAACATGCCAAAACGTAAGCAGCCTGCCCCCTCCCCTCAACATTTGAGCTGAAAAAAGACAACAAAGAACCAGACATAAAAAAAGATAGATTTCAAGAGCACAAGGGAAAAGTATTTTATTTATAAAATAGAATATTTATGAAGTATCAATTTTATAGGCAGGGTATTTCGTTAAAAGAAATATTATTGCCACCTTGGCATATTTTCCTCATTTTTTGTAGATCTATTTATTTATTAAATTTATACCATGCCCTTTCTCCCAAAGGATCCCATTTTGTGCAGGAAAAAAAGAAAACTAATAAACATGTGAGCAGTTTCCATTTGCCTTCAAATGGATGTTTTTCACATTTTATCAACATTAAGGAATTAAAAGTTCAAACAATAGAGAACATCTTTGCAAGACATGGATGTTTATACTGTCAAAGCAAATAATTTGACTGGCCTCATCCGTGTTTACCACCCAAATGCATTGTATAGAGGCATCCTTTTGTTACTAACTGTGTCACATAAACTGAGTCTTCAGAACCAGAAGCAGCAATTTTCTGAAGGAAACCTTACTGCACCCATCAACTTTATGTTACAGTGTTTCTTTTATGAAAGATGGCCTTGTGAAAAGACCTTTGGAGGTAGTTCACCATTTTGATAAAACGGCTCACATATTTATTTTATTTATTTATTATTTGATTTATATCCCACCCTTCCTCCGAGCAGGAGCCCAGATATAGTTGCAAGTACTCCATGGAATGGCTTCTGGTGCTCAAAAAGCAAGACTGGGTGACTTAACAGCCTGAGTCCACAAAGGGAGTGGTGTGGTTCTCTAGAAAGGCACAAAGAATTGCCAAGGGAGGCGAGCATTCTTTTCTGTGTCCACCTTTGATACATATTTTGATTGGGCCAAGTTGGTGAGGCTACGTGGATGATATGCTTTACACATCGTCTCATTTGTGTTGATTGTGCTTTAGATTAACATAACACCCACTGTCGTCACTGCAATAAACTTTGAGAACTCTCTACATAAATAGTAAATTGAATTTCATTTTTTTTGCCTATCAGAAAAGCCAGAAATGGATGAATTCACCTTGGAAAGAGTGCTGGAGGAGCTGGAGACGCTGTGCTATGAGAATATGAACATTGCCATTGAGACGGAGGAGGGTCTTGGCATAGAGTATGATGAGGACGTTGTATGCGACGTGTGCCGCTCACCAGAAGGAGAGGATGGGAACGAGATGGTTTTCTGTGACAAATGCAATGTCTGTGTGCATCAGGTGAGTAGTATTTCTCACTTTGGTGACACAATAGGGCCCTCTCTCTCAAAGGACTTAGTTGGCTGATACATGGCAGAACCAAGAACAATGTTGTTGATGGGTATCCTCCAGCCATTACTTCTGTGGCATGCAACATCCTCTTTGAACTGCTATATTTTAAGTCATTGTGCATATGACAGTGGAAAGTTTGGAGTTTTCTGCACTGTTAGCATGTGCATTGAGACAACAGTCTAGCCTCAGAGGTAGCAGAACTGAAACACTGTGCCACAAAGGGAATAGAAGAGACCTCTGACCTCTTGTCCTGCTTATCGTCTGCCTACCATTTGCATTTCTTACTCCATACTATTGTAGTTACGTCTTCACCTCTGTGTTACTGTGCGATACGTTTTGCTATATATTGTGTTCACATCATTTCTCATCATGATATTGGAGGAAAAGGGCTTCCTTTATTCCCCGAGGACCGCCTTAAGCTAGACTTAGATTAATTTAAATATACCATTATTGACCAATATTGCCCATATTGTCAACAGTGCCAATATTGATGGCACAAAAACAATAATACTGTTGGTGTAAGGCATGGGTCTAAGTTCTTAATTTTTCCGCTTCTGGTTTTGCTTTCCTCCCCCTTTTTATCCATGTATAGCTGTGATATCTTTAACTATGCATTTACATATCCGTTGTAATAATGTGCTGATGGAAAATTTAATGACCTTGACTGAGCAGAATATGGCAGTGAGCACAGAAAAGCATATTTGATAAGTTGCTCATGCTGAATATAATAGAGAAATATGTAGCAAATAGTCTATATAGTCTAGCCAATCAAGTTTTCCAACCGTCCTCTAGAATCCATGTAGGGCTATTGAAGTCAGGCCACCAATTAGCAATCAGTACTGAGTAGCTGAGTCTAGGACAATCATAGGTAGATCTTTCTTCAGCTTCTTTTAGGCATAGTGTTCGGAGGACGGTCTTTTTCTCTCCCTTTTGATGGTGTTTTAGTGCTGCCTCCTGCTAGCAGGATTTGCACCAGAGCATCTTGGAAATGAAGAAAAGAGGTGTCAAGGGAAGGCACAGGGCAGGGCTTCCATCAGTGGTATCCATTTCGTAGTGAATCACAGCTATTCAAGACTTTAGTCATAAAACAAATCATGGTGAACAAAACTATGGCTTACTGGGACCCTGTGAACATGCTGGCTCACGGAGAGAAGCTTGCATTTGCTTTGCTTCTCTTCAGTCCTTTGACCATGGCATGGCAGTGCTTCAGATCATGGTTAAGGAGCACAAGCCTTAACCGTGATCCCAGGTTCAGACAGCACACCAATCCAAACCTAGATGTAATTGCCATGCTATGCTAAAAGGAAGGGGCATTTAAGGTGCAAGCTCTTGTCCAGAAGCTAGCATGTTTGCATGGTTGTGGTAAGCCATAGTTTGGCTGTCCCTGACATGAACCAGGCCAAATTTGGACTCCATCATACTGGACAGGCAGGCTCAGAGGATGGCTTTTCTTGCAATTGTCCACAAAGTTTGTCACCAGCATTTTCTGGGTACACTCAAATGTTGTGGCCTTTTTTTGGAACGAGAGATGCCACTTTGACAGTTTTGGAGTGAAGATGTGATCCCTACTTTTATTTCTTCTTTGTAAAATTTCCCCAGTCATAGTAATATCAAAATCGGAAACAAGTAGAAGTGCTGATATGTAGTCTTTGGGGGAAATATGTTTTCATTTGGTTACCTTAGTGCCTTATGATACTTCTAGGAGCACAACTCATTATTTTTTCTTTTTCAAACAAGCACGATCTTCATGGCATTACTGTTGAGCTCACTGTAGGGGTAGGAATTACATGAATTTAAAAGCAGTTGATTATACATTCTTCTTTTCTCTTAAGAATTTCTTCCTACTCCATTCTCTCTGGCACAGTTAAATCAAAGCTGTTTAAACGCTGTGCTTCCAAGACACATGAGCTCAGAATGAAGAAAAGAGATGGATTTTCTTTAAAAGTCCATAATGTGATTCACACACTAACGTACAAGTGAACTAACCTTGAAGTAAGAACACAATAATCTAGGACACACTGTGAATTGTAAGGAGCATGAAGTTAAAAGATTGCGAACAAGTGCAGGAAATAGCAAAGGTGGAGGCATGTGACCTGAAAGAGACATATTGTATCTTATCCAAGAGGAACCCTTATTGTGCATCATGTACTGCCATGCCACACACATCAGATCAATTAAATGAATAAGTCAGTAGCTGGTTTTGGATTACCTTTAGGCTTTAGAAGTTACCACCTACAGAAATAGACAGTGAGCATTTAACCTCTAATGTATTCATTCTGATTTCGGTAGTCTAAATGGATGAGTTTGATGGTACGAGCTCTGCAGCAGCTCCAGCTTCTGTGGAAATGAATCTGAGGTATTACACCGAGGCCATATTGCACTGACTGTTTTTCAAGAGTGCCTTAGTGACCTCCAGGCTGGTTTGAACATATGGCATTGCTTTATACTGAATCAGACTGGTCCATCTAACGCAGCCTTTCCCAACCGGTGTGCCTCCAGATGTTGTTGGACCACAGCCCCCATCAACTTCAGCCATTGGCAATGCTGGCTGAGGCTGATGGGAGTTGTGGTCCAACAACATCTGGAGGCACACTGGTTGGGAAAGGCTGCTCTAACGGGAACCTGTGATGCTCCAGGTGTTGTTGGACTCCAGTTCCCATGAGACCCAGTCAGCATGGTCAGTGATCATGGATTAGGGGAGTTGTAGTCCAGCAACATCTGGGAGGCCAGATGTTCCCCACCCCTAGTCTAATCCGAGAGTGTCTGCTATGACTGACAGCAGATTTCTCCAAGGTCTCAGGTAGGTCTCAGGCATTTCTAGTCTTGCTAACTGAGATACCCACATACCCCCTTCCCAATTTTTTTAATAGGAGATGCTAGGGTTTGAACCTGGGACTTGCTGTATGTAAAATGTGTCCTCTGCTTTTGAGCCATGACCTTGTAGAAAGTTAAGGTGCCTAAGATGCCTCAAAAAGTGAGAGTCCAGTTCTTCAGTCACTCATTTATTCCTCCCATGGTCACTCCTCTCACAGTCGTTCCTTAGTAGCAAAATCAACAAAAGGCATCAAGCTCTGGGGTTGCCAAAACGACTGAGAGAGGAAGAGCTCTGAAACAAGGCCATTGTCTGAATATGGGTGATGGCAAATTTAAGCTTAGAGATGCCCACAGTGTGTATTTATTTATTTATTTCCCTATATAAATGCTTCCTATATTTAAAAATAAATTATTTAAAGTTCAGTCCAGATATATGTGCATAATGATGTCCCTGTTAAACATCATATATCATGTTAAATATCATGTGTGCCTGTATGATGAACAAAATCTAAAAGTTAATGCCATTTGGGGCATTTTAGTAATTACATTGTTACTCTGCTGTTGAAATACTTAAGGTTTGGACACTTGCGTGTTTGGACTGTTGTGGCTTATAAACCAATATATTGATGGATTTTAAGGTACCCAGTAAGGTACACTTGAAAATAAAACAGTGAATAATGTATGTCTACCAACTGTGGTTCTGTACATGGAATTACATTAATCAAACACAGGCAAATTAAGTGTGGCCATCTCGGTCATGATGTCTTTTACAGCGCTGCTTTCTACCCCTCATATAAGTAATTAACCTTTGGCCTTGTGTTTACTTAGGCTTGCTATGGAATCCTGAAAGTTCCCATCGGAAACTGGCTTTGCCGAACTTGTGCCCTAGGAGTCCAGCCAAAGTGTTTACTCTGCCCAAAGAGAGGGGGAGCTCTGAAACCCACCCGGAGTGGGACAAAGTGGGTCCACGTTAGCTGTGCCTTATGGATACCCGAAGTAAGATACTAAATGACTTTCTAAGTGGGAGTTGGATGTGATGTGGATGAGATATGTTTGGATTTGGCCATGCTAGGTACTGTCCAGAATCACCTGTCGTTCATGTCAAGGATTATGTTAAACACAAATGTCCTGCCCAAACACCCTGAAGTCAGTCAAGAACGAGGAGCTGTGCTTTTCTTTATTAGGTTTATCAAGGGATTTTGGTTCAGAGCACTTCATGAATCAGCTTACAGGTTACACAGGGTTCAGCATCATTCCTAAGGCTAGACTAGAGATGACTACACTACACTAAGACGTTGTCGCAGCAACTAGTCTCGCCCCCTCACCTGGCTTATGTAAGGTTGGGCGGGCACCCTATTTGCGTGAACTGAGTGTCACTGTTGGAAGCATGTGCACACCGGAGAGCTCCGCCTCAGGGGAGCTGCTGGCGAGCGTTGTTCTTGCCGGCGCTGGTGCCTCCGTGAGCAAGACGAGGTCAGCTGCTCTGCCTCAGCAGGTCCCTCCTCATCAGAGAGAGGCGTGAAGCACTGGGGAGGCAGCAGAGGGGGCATGGATAGAGGAGGCGCATCAGGCGGGTTGGCAGTTGCCTGGCTATGTCAAGCCTCCTCGTGGGTAACCAGAGTTTCAGGGATGGAACTATCATTGTCCAGAGCAAGAGAGTTCTCATGACAAGAGAGGATTCAAGAAGGCCTGGAATTAAAACCTTACTGTTTTTGAGTGCTATGTGATCACTAAGAGTCAATTCAGACATTCAAAATCTTTCCCAATCGAATGTGCCATACTATCCCCAGGGATAGTCATGCTGCAGATGTAACATGCAATCCAGGCATTCCATTGATACAACTCCTGGTGGCAATTTCCACTTCTGAATTCTGGTTCGTACATTACATTGTCTATGTGAATGTAATAGTTGGGATGCATCACATGAAGTAGTGATTTAAACATCTGAAGTTGGAACCCCAAGAGTGATCAGTATAAGCCAATGCCTCTTGCATCTTTTTCTTCCCTAATCTATTTTGTGTGTGTGTGTGTGTATAAACAACAATAGAGAAGGTTGTTAATTTTTTTAAAGTATCATTTTTAAAACGTGATACATATTTTATGATAGCCACCTTAAGAAGCAGAGTTGTTTCAGTATTGTTTGAGAAAATACATAGTGGCCAATAATTTGTGTGTTCTGTACTGTGCTCAGGTTAGCATTGGATGCCCTGAAAAAATGGAACCCATTACAAAGATTTCACATATCCCAGCAAGCAGATGGGCTTTGTCATGCAGTCTTTGCAAGGAGTGCACTGGAACGTGTATTCAGGTAAGCAATTACATCTAGGAAAACCACAGAACCAGATATCTTTCCACTGTGCACCACCCATATAAGAAAGATAAATAGAAATGCATATTGAGAGTCACTGGGAAGTAATACACATAGCCAGTCAGAAGAAGGCAAATCTGTAAGGCCTCGTCAGCTATTTATAACTTTTAATTGGTAATGTTTTGTTTATTAACACATTGATGTCAGTGGCTTTTCTCGCATGTGCTATTTTTTGTAGGGAGACAAACTCTTCCTCCTTTCCTCACCCAGTCTCTTCATGGAGTCATGGGGATATGTATGAATTATCTCCCTTCCTGTAGGATTTTGCAGTAGGCAGCAACAAAATGTGGATCTCTGTTAGCATTTGGTCACAGATAATAAGAACTGCTATTGGATACAGAGGAGTGTTCTTTCCCACTTCTTTTATCACTTCGATCTCACATAAGATAACCAAAGTGTTGATCTCTAGTCCAAAGGGAGTATTTGTTAATATTATTTGTATAGTAATGCTGTAGGTGGAAGGAAAGTCAGTGTCGGAAGGCAGAGCTGGGGTCCCAATCCCGGGGAGCTGGATCCCGGAGAGTTGGGAGAAGAGTATTCGGATGGATGGCAGAGGGAAGGGGGAGGAACTTCCCCCCTTTGGAGCGAAGACGAAACAGAGGAACTGCCAGTGATAAGGTCGCTTAGCAACGGGGAGCCTGAGCCCTCCCTGGACATTCTCACGCCTCCCCCTCTTTCAGGCTCAGAGCAAGAGGGGGAAGAGGGAGGGCTGCTCACAGCCGAAAAGCGGGGAGGCAGTTTACCATCAGCCCCTCCCCTATCCCCCATCCTGGAATCGGAAACTTCAGAAGAGGAGGGGGTGATGCTTCCCCCCTCACCGCGCACACGCAGACAGCTGAAAAGACAGGAGAGAAGGGGGGGAAGGCGGGCAGTACCTGAGGGGCAGCTAAGGAGGAGCGAAAGATTGCGCGCCCGTTTGGCCCCTTCTTAAAGAACAGGCGGGAAGAAGTCCCTTGCTCTGTCAACTTACTCCCAATGCCGCAGGACCTGTATCCCTGTATTGCTTCATGAGAAAACACAGTCTTTGTTTGGACATTACCCTAATAAAACACGAATTAACTACAATCGTTGGTCTGGTTCCTGAGTCACATCCTGGGCCTGACAGTCAGGTGCTATGTGAACAGAAATCATCAAGCCACCGTGATGTTTGGGGCATTCTAAGAGAGAAATCATAAAACAATACTATTTAACCTGAAATGAAAGCTCACACACATTTCTTTAAATCTTCCCATCATTGATTCAGCTCCATTTGTGATGGCTCTGGGTGGATCTGCTTATTCACCCTGCCAGATGGAGATACTTTGTCATAATGGCAAATGCTTTTTAAAGGACGGAAGGGCAGGGAAACGAGTGAGCTACACTTGGCAGCATAAAAAAAATGAAAGAAGAATTTCGTTTTCTTCAAGACTTCATCCTGTTAGCTCTGGCTTGCATGTTAGCTTTGAAATGCTCTGAACTGAATGGATTTGCATGAAAGGTCACCTGAAATGGAAAACAGAGTTTCATTGTCTTCTTTGCTGACATCCCACATTTCATAAGTCTTTGTAAGACTGACAGTCAAGCTTTTGTCATTGCTAGCCTCATATGAAGAGAACATTTTTACCAAAAGAAGAAATATATGTAGATGATTTAAGCAATGACTAAGCACTGAACTGATACACAGAAATAAATGAGAATTCACATCTACCCCTCCCCTGCACCCGTGTCCCTCATCACATTAGGACTGCATTATTTGTGTTGATTCTGCGTTTGCTTATGCAGGTGAAATTTAGCATACAAGTCTCTGCAGTAGTTTCCCAAAAAAAATTTTTGAGGAAAAATTTATTATTATTATTATTAAGGTTAAAGGGATCAAAATTCATTGAAAGTGACAATAGCCAACTACTTAGTGAGGAAAAAGTCATGGAATAGGTAATAGAATAATGTAGTTGCTTGGAATTGTGTTACTTGTTTTTATAATTGCATATTAACTGTTCTTCTCTTATTTGTTTTTATTTGTATGTGATTATATTGGTGTAGCCTACCCTGGGACCTTATGATGAAGGGTGAATAAGAAATACTATAAATGAATGAATGAATGAATACATGTGATAGTGGAATTTGAAAAAGTACTGGCACTGGACCAAGACATTGGTAAAGTTTCTGAAATGGAATGGAGTCAGAATAAAATTGGATAGGGGAGCTGAATAAAACTTCCAGGGCTTTGATTACCATGGGGCAAAGGGAAAGGCAAAGGCTTTGGCAAAAGGAAAGAAACTGATGAGATGCAGCTAGCCAGTAAACATAATTAAATATTTTAGAACTAGAAGTTTTCCAGGAATCTAGAAACAGGAATAGCTATGTTTGTGCTGCAGGTTGTAGGATATACATAATGCTGAGGCATTAGGTATCCCTCCCAGTTTTGGGTCATTCACAGACTTGATAAGGATTCCCTCCACTTCATCTTGGAGTGGAGACATACTCACTGTTCTGCCGGTTCCATGCTCTTGTCTGAAACAGGAGCACATGACGCTTATCAAACTCTGCCCCTTTTTACTGTAAAAAGGGATCAGCTTGAGTGCATTTTTTTAAAAGCTTCAAACAGATTTTGCAGCTGATCGGCAGATCAACCCGTTCCCCCTCCAGGTGTGGCCAATGGAAACACTTTGTTGTAGGCTACTAGTGTGCTCACAGCCTTTGTCAGTGATATGGTACGCCCACTTGAATCCTCACTCCAGTTTGATGAGAGGCTAGTAATGAACATTCTTTGAGTGCAGTTTGCCAACATTTAGCTAGTTTACTAACCAGTGAGATGGAAAACCTTGTCTAATGCTTTGCTGAAATCAAAATAAACTACAATAGACACATTTCTACAATCCACTCAGCAAGAGACCCAATACAAAAGGAATTCAATTAGTCTGTCAGGATTTGTTCTTGACATTATTTTTGTACCTTTTTGTTTTAGTTTTTAGAGCAAGAGTCTAGCTGTTTTGGCTCTATCTGTCACATAATATTATGTTGGCTAGTAAGTATGTTGATTTGTCCACTGTTCTACTAAACCAGTGTAGTGATAGGTCAGTTACTAGACTTCAGTCTTTGGTGCAGCTTCTGGTTGGGCACAGTTAGAATTCTGGACTAGATGGATGCTTGGTCCAGCATTGGCAGCTTTCATATTTTAGAGAAAAACTTGGGACACATTGGCAGAGAAGCTAATGGAATTTTGAGTATCCGTAAGTTAGATAACTGAATTGTGAAAATATCAATGTATTGAAGTCTCTCCTGTGTGCATAATATTTTATAAAATATGGAACTTGGACCGTTTGTCTACAACCCTAGATGTGAGATAGTAAAAACAGTGCAAGATAGCAAACTGGTAGGCAACATGGTAGCCTTATATATGTACAGAACAAGGAGAGAGGGTCAAATGACGAAAGTCAGTGCAAACAATTTTTTGAGCCAAAGTTAACAGAGGAAAATTACATAGTAAAAATGTAGTGATGGCAAGATATTGGTCACAAGAGATATTTGAGGAATTTGATCATTGCAAATCCCAGTGCAAACTGACCTGATCCACATCTTCTAAACAAATGTGCAAATCAGTATTCGGTTGCTTTCACATTTCCTAAATATTGTAGTGAAATACATGGCTCAAGAGACATATATCAAAATACATGTAGAAATGCATATGTTGAAAGAGAATATGCTTAGAAATGTGTATTTTAAGAGAAAATGTGTTTAAAAAGGTGGGTTTGCATGTGGATTTGTGGATTAGCTTCTTTAAATTAAAAATTCTCTGATTAATGTGGAAATGGCATGGGAAAAGACTTTATAAGTGACCATGTGTAAAAGTGACATGACTTGGTAATAGATGGATTTGCCCATCCCTAGAGGATGTAATATAAATATATTAGGGAGACATAGGTAATGATATGAGGTAAAAATGGTTAGAAGCTATAAGAAATACAAACAAGTAAAGAAGTAAGGCAGAAATAAAATTGTGGGAAAGGGACACACACATACATATATATATATATGCAGGATTGATAGGGGTACTATTTCCAATGGCTTTTCTCTATGTGACTCGTGGGTGCCTATGCTTTCAAAAGCTACATGGCAGACAGCAAAATAGCAGGTGTCATTTATGCATCCCCATGCTGGGTATGGCTTCATTGACATGTAACTGCCTGTCAGTCTATGAAAAGTGCATGGTTCTCAGCACCAGAGTTTCCCCTTGTCTGCAGTTAAGTAATAATAATAATAAAAATTTTATTTCTGAGTCGCCTATCTGGCCTGGTTAGCGGCCACTCTAGGCGACGTACACAATAAGATAAAATACAACATATAAAATACACATATAAACCAGGAACCTCAACTATAATTAAGCTAAAAACCACCCATAACTGTAACAAGATAAGACTAGTTCACCCCAGGAAGCTTGTATGCCCGCCTAAATAGCCAGGTTTTCAAGGCTCGGCAGAAACTTGGCAGGGAGGGGGCATGGCAGAGGTCATAGGGCAGGGAATTCCAGAGGGTGGGGGCCACAATCGAAAATGCCCTCTCTCTGGTCCGCACCAGCCTAGCTGTTCTTACTGGTGGGACTGAGAGAAGGTCTTGTGAGGCTGATCTCGTTAGGCAGCATATTTGGTGATGCTGGAGGCGCTCCTTCAGATAAACTGGGCCGAAACCGTATAGGGCTTTAAAGGTTAACACCAACACCTTGAATTGGGCCTGGTAAACAACTGGTAACCAGTGTAGATCTTCTAACACCGGAGTGATGTGATCACGGCGACGGCTGTTCTTAATTAAACGTGCCGCCGCATTCTTTACCAGCTGTAGTTTCCGGACTGTTTTCAAGGGTAACCCAACGTACAGCGCATTGCAGTAGTCTAAGCGAGAGGAGACCAGGGCATGTACCACCCGTGGGAGCAGATGGACAGGAAGGTAGGGTCGCAGCCTCTGTATTAGATGTAATTGATACCAAGCTGCCCGGCTCACTGCCAAAACCTGAGCCTCCATGGACAGCTGGGAGTCAAGAATGACCCCGAGGCTGCGGACCTGGTCCTTCAGGGGCAATCTTACCCCATTAAACACCAGGTCTATATCTCCTAACCTTCTCTTGTCTCCCACGAGCAGCACCTCGGTCTTGTTGGGGTTCAGTTTCAGCCTATTACCTCCCATCCATTCACTTACGGACTCCAGGCACTTGGAAATGGTATCCACAGCCAACTCTGGTGAGGACTTAAACGAGAGATAGAGCTGAGTGTCATCCGCATATTGGTGACACTGCAACCCAAATCTCCTGATGATGGCTCCCAGCGGCTTTACATAGATGTTAAATAGCATGGGAAAGAGGATAGAACCCTGTGGCACACCACAATTGAGAGGCCAATGGTCTGAAACCTCATCTCCCAATGCTACCCGTTGATGCCTGTCTGAGAGATAGGAACGGAACCACCGTAAAACAGTGCCTCCTATTCCCATTCCCCCCAGGCGATCTAAAAGGATACCGTGGTCAACGGTATCGAAAGCCGCTGAGAGATCCAGGAGGACGAGGAAAGCATATTCTCCTCTATCCAATGCCCTCCTTAAATCATCCACCAGAGCGACCAAGGCTGTTTCAGTTCCATGTCCAGTCCTGAAGCCTGATTGGAATGGATCTAAATAATATGTACCACATGAGGCCAGACTGATATAGTGCCATGCTGTCTGAGTTACAAGCTCCTTGGCATGGGTTATATATTGCTGTAGGTGATCAATCATTGGCTGCAGAGAGAGTTTGAATCCTATATTTCATTGCAGTGGTGTGGAAGGAGGTGAGGGCACTGTATTTTGGTTCTTTGTTGAGTTCAGTAGGTGTTTTGACTTCAATCCCCTGCTTTGCCAGCATAATGTCATACTGGCAAGGGGCCAGGAATAGGGTCTGAGGAAAGTTAGAATTCTGATTAAGTCCTGCTCCTCTCTCAGCACCCTGATGCCACTCATTTCCAGCCTTTCCACTGGCAGTTACGTTGGCATGGCATAACGTTATACCAGTATTTTCCTGGTGTTATGCTGGCCTCAGCACCAGTATAGGCAACTTAGTCAGTATCAAAACACTATTCAGCTGGTGTAAATGGCGCATAGAATTGCGCTGCTAATCTCAGTTCTATCCACAGTGAGATTGAAAGCAAGTTTAGAGCTCGCATCCAAACTAAGAAGTGCCACATTTTCAGCTTACAAGTCTTGCTGACAAAAGTGCTGCAAGGTGTTTAGCCCATTGCAACTACAAATAAGAAAGGACACTTCTTTAGAAGTTCTCAAGCTTTGGCTTTGGGAAGACTGTAGAAGAAGGAAGGTGCCTTCTAACTTTGCCAAGACTTCTGTATGCAGTTCAGATCTTTAGTTGTCCATAAAATGGCATGAACCGTGATCTGCGATACAGTACCTTTTAAGCAGCATATAATCTTATCACTACATTGGTTCAGAGTGTGAAGAACAATATTGAGAACAGTTGATATGTTAGCTGGTGAACATATGATTCATTACCTTTGGTTGTCCCGGAGGCGGGAAGACATGCAACGTTCAGCACTGAACAGTTCCCTTTTTGTAGAAGTTCAGGCTAAGGTTGCAATCCTGTACACACTTAACATGGGAATAAATCCCATTGAACTCATGGGGACTTCTGAGTAGATACGTAGAGGGCTGCACTGTAGGAGACCTCTCCCTCCATATTTTTTCTTGAGAAATACATTTCTACTGCTAGCTAAAAATCTTCCCTATCATTACATCATTTGTTCTGTATAAACAGTTGTAGTTCTAGTAGCATTGATTAATTTGTGCAGAACAATCCCGTAGACCCCCAACCTTTATCTAATGCCTGAAATAATAGTATTGAAAGTGGTGAGGGCTCCACACCCTTTCCACTGGCCAAAGAGAGGAATTTGCCATGCTGGTTGGAGCTGTGCAGTTCCCAGCAACATCTGAGGGAACTTCAAGTTCCTCACCTTAGTCCTTATAACTAAGAGATGGCAGGATTACAGGTGATTGCCCAAGTGTTGTTTTTTAATAGCATTTAAGAATTACTCTAATATTACTCCTGGAGTAATCACACCTACTCTAAAACTGGTCATCAGTGGCCACTTGACATTCAAATACTCCTGTGAACAGCTCCAATATCTCAGAGATTAACTACCTGCATGTGTAAACATACTTGCATGTCTCAGCCAGTTATTGCTGAACTCCTTGACTAGAGCATTCTCCAAGTATATTTTAACACAGGATAATCAAATCTGTAGGGTAATCTTCTTTCTGTATGAACATTAACACAGTTCTCAGATCCTTCTACCTTTCAGTATATTCTCCCCCACTGTGATGTATGGTTTTATTCTGCTGGGGGGGGGAGGGAATTATGCATCAATAACGTCTTCATTATCACTTTTCATGCAAGGTTCTTTGGTAGCTACTGCTGAACAGGTACTTTTCGTTGTTGACCCGTCAGCTCAGCTTGCTAATTATTTCCTATTTGCATTTCGGGCAGAGTCCCTGACAACTGGTACTTGCCATCTGTCCGAAGAAACCCAGGATGGGTGGCATTCTATTTGTTTTATCTCTAAGGTAGCAGGGATAATCTTTCCTTCATAAAAGGGCACTGTGTAGGCTGTTGTTCTGGCAAAAGTCATAAACAATTTAATAATGATATTAATACTGTTTGTGACGCAAATAGGAAGACAGGGAGGGGGAGACGGGAGACAGAGATGCATTTATTTCAGTAGCTGTGTTAGAGCCAGAGAGTTTCTTGCCCAGCTTTCGGCTCCGTACTGTAGCTAGTTGTGTGCATAACAGCACAAAGGATCTTTCCAATCATTCATTTTAAAGTACCCCCAGATGTTACTCCAATATAAACACAATTGGCTCCATCAGTAGCTATCTAGCTATGTATGCAGTAAAATTACAGCTTTGGCTACTGGACAGAAAAACTCAATCAAAGCTGTTTACTGTTGGCAAAAGCCTGTAACCTCAAAATGCAATAACGCTTAGGAAAGTGACTCCACTGCATCGTTTCAACACAATCTCCCATCCCTACCCCAGGTATTCATATCAGGCATGCCCACAAAGAAAGCCACATGATAGCAGACCAGCATTGCTTTATAAATCTGAACACTGGTAATGCGCATCCATCAAAATAAATGACAGATCAGTATTCTGATCCTTAGATTATGTCTGCATGAACACATCCCACACTGTGAATTCCCCCTTATTCATGCACATTTTTAAATATTAAATAGTTTTAAATATTTGGTTAGGTCTGCTGTTTAAGGCCTACCAGATCACCACCCTGGACAGATTCCTGTTAGCAGCTCCACAACAGGCACAGGGTCCCACAATGCTATTGTGGCCCATTTGCCCTCCTGAAGTTCCTGCAGATATGAGGACCAAACTAGACATGACAGAAGCAGGCCCTTTGATTTAAGCCTAGGTTTGCGGCAGTCGCATATTAAACAGGGCTGAGGGTCGGGGGGGGTTAGAGTCAGGTGTGGGAAACTGAGCTCTCTTTGTCCCACCCTCTTATATTTCCTTAGCATCTTCCCACCAGATGTTTTTTGGAGATCAGCAGGGGCAAAAAGCACCTTAAGGGATCAGTGAGGCAGAGAAGAAACTTCACAGAGTGTGCATTTAAAACTGAACATACAATTGTTTGTTCTGTTCACTGAAATACTCTTACACTCAATTGAGAATATGCAGTATCCCAAATCACTTCTCAGTCTCCTTGTGGAAATGTCCTCTTGTGTTTATGTGGTCATTCAAGCTGGAGCAACGACTCTTCTTAACAATTAGATCTGTACTGTGTAAACTGTTCAGTGTGGTTACAGCAGTAAGATCTTCAGAATAGCTCCTTATTGCATTTTAACTGGTCATTAGCAGCTGGAATATACTGATTTCTTATGGGTTATGGCTTAAATAATTACCTGACACTCTGCGCTATTAAAAAACATTTAATGAATAGTGGGTGGATCCATGAGGAGACAGCAGAGTTACATACAGTTAGCTGGGAAATGTGCTTTAGATTTTGCTCCCTGGGGGAGGAAAGCCTGACAGAACAAATTAACCAGGGAGGGCTTTAATAAGATTGTTTAATTTTTTTCGTTAAAAGAACTGTTGACAGCTATTCAGCCACGGCAATGAGCTTTGATAAGTTAATTTTTATGACACATCAGAAGCTGAGGTCAGCTTCTTTTTTCTTTTCAACTATACTAATTAGAGAATATATATCAAAGGGAGATACTGTTAAAGGTCCAGTATTTCTAGGGGCATTGCAAGCCCCTGAGACTGAAGCTTTACTCATGAACTATGACCCAATCTGCAGACCAAAGATCGAATTAGCCAAGATAGTTTAAAAGGAAAAGGAAAGAACAATGAAGTAGAAATTCTGGCCTCCTGCCCAGCCACCCACACAACTCCCAAGAATATGAGTGTTTCCGAAGAACAAACATAAACTTCAGAGTAATAGGCACAGACAAAGTCAAAATCTCAACCAGAATAATTCCATTGGGAGGGGCTAAGGGGGAGAGATGCTTTAAAGACAGTTTCCTTGCTGATAATATTGCATTTTAACCTTGCTGGCTCGGGTTGATGGGAGTTGTAGTCTAAAAACATCTGGGTGGTCACAGGTTCTTCATTCCTGTTTGGAAAACTTACATATGTACCGAGCTTTGCTCAAAGGGTTAAGGACGTTACTTCTTCTAACAGGAGATTGCTTTCCATGTCAGCAATGTTTGTGACGCATATAAAGGCTCCCCCCTTGAGTATTCACCTCTAGGAATCCAATAAAGTATTCTCAGTTCTTGTGTTCACGGAAAAAACAAAAAAAACCTTCCCCTTCATCATTCAGACATTACAAGTAAAATGCTTTTTTCAAATACCATTTTACTAAAATCCAACTTCCTTGCCCTTCACTTTGATTCTACAGCATTGGAAACTGGTATCATAGATCAAGTTACACCATGCTAATTCGTATTAAATCATAACTAACTGACCTTTTGACCAGCATAACGAGCTAACATATCAGGAACTTTCTAAATGTTGTAAGCATATCAAAGGTATGGCCTTTGTATGCGAGCTGAGGAATTGGGAACAAGATCAAGAGGAGAAATAAAAAACCTCCATCATTATTTGCTAATTTGTTTCTTATCAGGATGTTAATGCACTTCTTTTGCATCTTAGTTTGTGACATACAGTACTACAGTATTTGCAGTAGCCATGTTGGAATCCTTTTGGATGAAAGGTGGTGTAAGAAAACTGCACAAAATAAATAAATGAATTTATCTGCACTTGTCAGCTTGTTAATGTGGAGTCAATGCACTCACTCCTCTCCAGTAGGGAAGATCACACCCAGACAAGTTTTTAAAAGGCAGAGCAAACAACAGCAGGTCTAGTTTGCTCCCATTCCACATAGCAAAGTTAGCCACTTCTTCCTGGATGGGCTTTCATGTTATTTTTGCTAGAGCAAGGCTTGTGGGTGTATCATGGCAAATGTATCATAAAAAAAATTGGAAAAGCTTTGCCTGACCATACAAAAAAGTCCATCACGCTGAGTGAATTTGGTGAGATGCAAGATCAGCTGTGCTGAATAATTAAATTCCTTCTCAGCAAAATCAAGTAGACAGATCCCATTAGGAATGTTTACATGAAGTAAAAACAGCCAGAACAGAAGTGTAGAGTATAAGCACAAGTAGCTGTGAAGAGAGGGGAATATTGAGGGTCTTTCTCCATCTCAAGAAAAGTGAGAAGTCTGAAAAGAAGGTAATGGGGACGTACTTTCCACCATCATCCTCTGACTTCAATTACAGTAGCAAAATTGTGCTGTGAACCTCTTGTAATAGTGATTATAGTTGGCAGTGTCTTATTTGAAATGGCTCCTTGGGAATACTCAGGCCTTTGTTCTGTTTTTCCTACCCATTGTAGTGCTCCATGCCTTCCTGCATCACAGCCTTCCATGTAACATGCGCCTTTGAACACAATCTGGATATGCGGACACTTTTAGCAGAGAACGATGAAGTGAAGTTCAAGTCCTTCTGTCTTGACCACAGCAGCGGTGCCACTAAGCCACCAGATGAAGCACGGATGGAAGCAGATCAAGGCAAGCTAGACATG
The DNA here is from genome assembly GCF_030035675.1 of Rhineura floridana. Lineage (NCBI taxonomy): Eukaryota > Metazoa > Chordata > Lepidosauria > Squamata > Rhineuridae > Rhineura > Rhineura floridana. Next base: position 103,033,473 of record NC_084482.1, read on the forward strand.
GAAAAAGTAACACTGAGGAAACAGAAGCTCCAACAGTTGGAAGAAGACTTCTATGATCTTGTGAAGCCCTCTGAAGTGGCTGAGAACCTTGATTTGACTGAGTGGCTGGTTGATTTTGTCTATCAGTACTGGAAGTTGAAGAGGAAAGCCAATTATAACAAGCCTCTAATGATGCCCAAAACAGATGAGGTGGACAACTTGGCTCAGCAAGAGCAGGATGTGCTGTACCGACGCTTGAAGCTCTTCACACACCTCAGACAGGATCTTGAAAGGGTGAGTAGAATTATAAGTTCAGTAAAATCTTCTCTTCGTTTTCCAAGGCTAACATAATAGTGGCCAGTAATTCTTTTTCTCCAGTGGCCTAATCATATTTCTGTAATGCCCACTTAAACTTCACAGCACCCATAGTTTCTGTTGAGATCATTACCTGTCTATTAATTTTTGTTATGATGGCTAAATGTGCAGTTTCAAATGTTTCATTAGCCAATCTTAGTCACCCTTTAGTAAGGATGATGAGAGAAGCCCCAGCCTTCCTCTCTACCTTAGCACAAGGGAGGGGCAGAGATTTTCCCCACTGTTGTGTGAGCTTTGGAGGACTCAGCATAACAATGGAAAAGATTCCTATCCCCTCTTCAGCTCAGAGAGGAAGGTTTGGCTGACAACAGATCGCCATGTACCACCAAAGTAAGCCCAAGTCTTTCCTTCTTGTTCCAGAGGTTGGGACTGGTAGTTTGATGAATGAGAGACTCAGAGCCCCTTAGCTGGCTAACATTAAAACAAGTCCCTGCTCCTCTCCCCTAGGTTAGGAACAAAGGCTGCAGTCCTATGCATAGTTGCCCAGAATTAAGCCTGATTTAACACAGTGGGAATTTGCTTCCATGTGAACTAAAATTTGTGTATCTTTGATTATTCAAAACAAACACAAATATTAAATGGAAAAACAGGTGGAAATCTACTGTTTCATTTTCCTAATGGTTAAAAGATTTTATTTGTCTGTGACCAAATATGAGCAAAAGGATAAGCTGCTATATCTGTTGTAGGTTAACAGTCATTAGTTTGGCACTTGGAAAGCTCAGCAGGGGAGTCAGAAAACAAATGCCTATGGGTCCCCTAGTCTCTTCCCTAGTGAAATGGATGCATCCCATCACACACATTTTGATCCCTCCTAAGCAAATTAAAAAAACCCTGCTAGGATGGTATAGAAGGGTATCTCTTCTCATTAAACGTAGTCCTCTTTTTGTGATTAATTTTTATAGCAGGAGTGTGTTTATCGATAAGGCCAAGGAATGCTTTGACATAATCTTTTCAAAGGAACAGTCAATATTAATGAAGTCACTCAACGTAACAAATTACATTGCAGACCTTCTTCTACTTTGTTTCCCCTTGCTTTTCCCCTGCTGTGTCTAGTGCAGGCTGTGCTGCTGCCTGCAAGACAGTAAAAGGAAATTTATTAGAGTTTTGCTGTCTGAAGTGCCACATTGCCAGAACTCTCGGATTCTTGTAAATTTCTCTTTTATTAGCTATGCACGCACGCACACACACACACACACTGGCAGAACCAACTGTGAAGCTAGTGGAGGTAGGGACAGTGCTGGTACCACATAAACAACTCAGGGGATGGAAGATGTAAATCAAATCGCCCAGTGAAAATCTCTGAGACTGGAAAATACAGAGAAGCAGAAAGGAAAAGTTAGAAATGGGAAACAAGGATGATATGATAGTGCATAGGGAAAAATGTACAAGGGGTAAGCACTGATAGATATTTCAAGTGCCATCCACATGACTGTCCTAGTTCTGCCAAGATCAAGAATAAAGCCGTGGAGGTTCAAATAAGCTGTGAAAGGGTTAGATTTGGCCTGAACAGAGAGATGTGACAATTTGAAGCATCTTATAAATTACTGTATTCACAATTTATTTTGATTCTTTCACCTATGGTTATATATGTGCTTACATTAAAAATATATAGCTTGCCTTTTGGCTGATAGCGGTACTCTCCGTACTCATTTTTGTACAGTATGCCTCAATATACAAGGGGCTTTACAAGGTTCCTAGGAAAGACAGTAGGTTGGGGAATTTCAGCACTTTGGGCAGAAATGCCACTGGGCCCTAGGATTTTTTTTTTAATGTAGGAGATGAAGGAATTTAATGCTTCATTAAGAAAGCTTTCTACAAAAAGAAACTAAGTTTGCATTGGCCTTGGACCTTGTCTTCCAATTCATAATTAGTATTTCTGCACCAGCTGTTGCTACATTCTCAACAATGGGTTTGAAACCAGTATCATGCCCAAAACACAAAAATGCTGTCCCGATCTGTTCCTGTGACAGGGATAGGGAAACTGGTTGTCAGGATGTTGGTAGACACAACCAGCCAGCATGGCCAATGGACAGGGGTGGCAGGAGTTGGAGTCCAACAACATCTGGAAGGCTAGAGGTTCCCCTTCCCTGTTTTGTGATGCAATGCATTTCCATGTGAATCTGTCCAGTCATATGTGGTCATGGTCTGTGTCTGAAGATACTTTAAAAACTATCATATTACATGTTATTTTCCATAAATATTGGGCTGCCTGATATGCCTTATAAATGTCAAGGCTGGGTTTTCTATAAATTCAAAAAAAGTATGATAATTCCACCCAAACATAATTATTTATATCTGGACTTTAGACAGGTTTCAGTCACTCTGCCCCTTTTCTATGTCTTTGGGCAACTTTATATTATTAAGCTTTCTCTTATCTGGAAATTTAGATGGTCGTGGGTGTTGTGCCTTTATTGCACACTTTGTCACATATACGACTATCTGCATGCTGGACAAAAGTCATGGGTATGTGCTTGGTGTTCCCTTGAGGCCAAGATAGCTGACCTGGAAAAGCTGAGAGAAGCAAAGAGGTTGGTGGATGAGGCCTTTCAGGATGTGATAGCTGTGTCTCACTCCCAGGGTGGCAGTTCCCCTGCTGTCATGGAGAATGAGAGTCTCAGGGAAGGAGGGCATCATCCTGAAAAAGAGAGAAATGATCCCTTAGAAGAGACCCATTCCTTGGGAATGAGCAGTTACCCACTCATGCTGCCAAGGATATTTCTCCAGGGAGTCGAGGGATTCTGGTGGTCGATGATTTGATCATTAAGAACATAGATAGCTACGTGTGTGATGGGAGTGCAGACCACAGGGTGAATTGCCTGTCTCATAAGAAAGTTGCAGATGTTGCCCGTCACCGAGATAGCCTGGTAAATAATGCTGGGGAGGAGTCACTGGTCGTGGTGTATATTGGCTCCAATAACACTGAGAAGTGTAGTTGTGAGGTCCTGGAAGTAAACTTTAGATTGCTAGAAAGGGTGTTCAAAGTCAGAACCAGCAAAGTAGCTTTCTCTGAAATGCTATCGGTACCATATGCAGGGCCAGCTAGATAGTCACAGCTATGTAGTCTCCATGTGTTGATGAAATAGTGGTACTGGGGGAAGGCGTTTGGATTTGTTAGACACTGGGAATGTTTTGGGACAAGCTGAGCCTGTACAAAAGGCATGGTCTCCACTTGAACCAGATGGAACCAGACTGCTGGTGTTTAAATAAAAAACGTGGCAGAGCAGCTTTTAAACTGATGACAGGAGGAAAGCTGATAGGACATGAGGAGGGTCAGGTTTGGAAAAAAATTTCCCCTGGAATGAGGAGGGGGCAAGTATGATCTCTAAATGGAGGAGGGGTAGAATTAGGCATTGAGAACGTAAGGGTACATAATAACAGTTCAAAGAGGCCAAAGCACCATAGACTCAAACACAAGAGCCAAAGAGCCTCGCAGCCAAGATGGGCGAGCTGATTGGTCTTGGAGGAGAACATAAATATAGTGGGCATAACGGAAACCAGGCAGAGAAACAGTGGGACACTGTTATCTCTGGACACAAACTCTATAGGAAGGACTGAGATGGGTGGACTAGGGTGAGAAGGGAAGCAGGACTTCCATCATAACTTTTTAGATTTAGTAAGCTTCCATGTTGTGGATTCAGAAGACCAGTGTGCATCCACCACCTTATGAAAAATCACTATTTCTGCATGGTAGTAGCATGTTGTGGAACTGAGACATAGGAAGGATTACTGCATAGGGTTAATTCTATGACCATTTTTGGAGGACTTCAAAATGAAATTCTGAAAAATGAAAGTTAGGGATTGCTTGTTAAGTCCATTGGTATGTTATAGATTCCATTTTGTATACTGAATGTATACAAGTTGCTATATAATGACTAGACTAGATCAGGTTTGTTTATACAGTTAGGGAATTGTTGTTGTTGTTATTCTACCCTTCCTCTCAGTGGAGCCCAGGGTGGCAAACACATCAACAAAAAATGTAATGGGTAAACAGGAATGCTATCAAATTCCTCCTCAAAGTCAATAATGATGGAGAAAGATGCACCTCTCTGGGGAGGGCATTCCACAAATGGGGAGCCACCACTGGAAAAGGTCCTGTCATAGGTCAACGCCAACCAGGCAGCCATTTGTAGGGTCTGAGATGGTTGACACTGGGGAAGATGCTCTTTTAGGTACTTGGGTCCCATGCCATTTAGGGTTTTATATGCTAGTACTGACACCTTGAATTGGGCCCTGTACTTCACTGGCAGCCAGTGACTTTCAGAACCTGAGGTACATGGCTCCTTTAAGCTGCCCCACTTAACAGCCTAGAGCCTCATTCTACAGTGCATTGCAGTAGTATAGTAGTTTATACTAGGTCTCTTATCTTGTGAGAAAATCCAGTGTCTTCTCAGTCTCTGAACCATAATTGGGGCAGGCCCACACTGGACATATTACAGAAATCTAGCTTCAAATTTGTGTCCTATGAGCCTCCAATCCAAAGCTTCAGTCTAAGCGCATAGAAAGTTTCTTACAGCAGATCTTCTGTTCCGACCCCTGTCCAGAATGGGAGATGGCTTTCTCCTTCCCTTCAGTATCACTGGAACAATCCCAGGTGGAATTAGTAGAAAGCACTTCTGGCCTCCACTACAATTTGAGCATCCAGTCATGGCAATGAATCCTGAAGCACCTCAAGACTATTTTATTTATTTATTATTTAATTTATATCCCGCCCTTCCTCGCAGCAGGAGGAAGACTATGACCTTCTGGACAGAGGAGAATGGACCTCATAAATTATGAGAGCTCCAGTTCTCCCTTCCTCTCTCCTAGTTTCCAACTCTGTCAATAATCATTACTTCATTCAGTTTAATTTGGTTTTCTTCCCATCTGAGAGTGCTGAAACTACTTAAGAAAAGATCCACAGCTAAGTGCCAGCAGTGTATTGATGCCCTCCCCTCCATGTGTCCATATATTCTTGTCCTGTGATATCATTTACATGAATAAGAGAGAAAGCATAACAGAACCTTTTGTGAGGTTGTAGGCAAAATTCTGGAAAGATAAGTATCACCACTTTTCTGGGATCTCCTTACATTTTAGCAGAACCACTCAAGAGCCATTCCCTGGAAGCCTGCCTGTTCTTGCAGGAATGGGACTAGGGTCAAGAAGATAGACATCACAAGATGTGAGTGGAGGCTAGTTGTACAACGTTTGGTTGGAGGGGAGGGAAGTACAGTGGTAAACAGGAACAATCAGTGAGAGATCACAGGATGAGGCATGGATTGCAACAGTACTCTGCGGTATTATCTACTAGATAACTGCCAAGGAAAAAAGAAATCCCTGCCAGTTTTGAATATCTTTAAAATTGGACTCAAGGATTTTTAAAGTGGAGTTGAGATACCTACATCACGTACTAGATTTTATAACTAATACAGTAGGGCCCCGCTTCCCGGAGCTCCGCTTCCCGGTGTTCTGCTAATGCGGCGGCTTTCCTCCCCTCTTTTAAAGCCAATTTTGCAGCATTTTTGCACGATGCGCCCTTTAAACTCAATGGGGTTCCGCTTTACGGCGATTTCCACTTTATGGCGGGGGTCCGGAACAGAACCCGCCGTATAAGCGGGTCCCTACTGTATCCTTGAAGACATGAATATGCACTAAGAAACAGTGTTGGACTAGAACTTCCAAGATCTTTGTTGAATTATCTCCTCAACTGTGTACGTTTCCTTCACCCTGGATTTTTCTCCTGTAACATGGGAACTTTTCTCTTGCTTACATCTCTGGTCTCTGTAATCGTAAGATCTTGATACTGTGCTTTTAGCAAAAAAACAAAAGAAAAAACCTCCATTGAGAGCCACTGTCTCAGGTTCTCCAAGACTCATTGGATTCAGAACAATGAAATACTAAAAATTAATTTGTTTTAATTCACTTCAGCAGAGTTTCATAAGGTGTCTTGATAGTTTAATGTTGAGGGGGGTCTTGTATGTAGTTTTAGCATGCTGATAAAAGTAATTCCTTAAGTGACAGGCAAAAAGCATTTTTCTCTTAGACATATAAATTAGGAAACTGAAAGACATTTTAACACATATCTTGCCAGAGGCACATGTTTCCCTTGTAAAGAGATTTCAGTTTGGCATTCACTTCAAACTCAAATAAAGATAAAGGTGTGTGTTAAAATATATAGCACATAAATCACATCTTTATGCTTGTGTCTTGGATATGTATTCTTACTGTATTTTTTTTAATCCTTCCACCTCTAGAACAACAGCTTCCAAATTTTCTTGAGATGATACTAACATCTTAAATGGGTTTGTAGTCTACACCATGTAGGCTTTGTCAGGAAAGGACATCATTATACAATCATTGTGAGTGTAAGCAGATAAGAGGATATGGTCTTCTACCAACTTCCAAGATCTGCCTTCTCTGCATCCACTTGTTTCCCTCCCTCTCCCTCTCTCTCCCTCTCTCCA